>NW_026138070.1:2608814-3913221 GCF_025592945.1 Manacus candei
CCTAATATATGTCATTTTCCCCTGGTTTTAGATTTTTGGGTGCTGATGTGTGTCCAACTGTCCTGCATGAATAAATCAGGCGGGATCACAGAGCCTCAGTGGCCTCTAGTGGCTGTGGGACAAAGAGCCCAGGGACGGGGGACCCGCAGACCCCAAAAACCCCCAAACCAGCAGCACTTTGGGTCCACACCACCAGAAACCCCTTCTCCCAAGTGGAAACCCAAAGGTATAGGGAAATTAAGCCCCCCAAAAAGGCCCCAAGGCCAGAGTTGATGGGGGAGCACCCAGGAGGAGGGGGCTGGCCAAACCCCTCTTGTCCAGACCCATTCCCAGGCAGGGATGGGCAGAGAGATTTTGGACATCCACTGGGTTTTTCTCCTTCCTGTGTCAAAAAAGCAGGGGGGGGGGGGGGGAAATTGAGTTTCTAAGCAGGGCAAAATTTCCTTCATGTCTTTTTATTTTTCTAAAGCATACTTTCTTTTTAATGCCACAATATAAACCACAAACCCCACACGGTGAAAACAGTGGAGCCAATAGATCAAAAAGGGTTTGATACCATTAGAATGACCATTTTTGTGTCTTCTCCACCAAAGGTCACTTAAGCTGCCTCCTTCTGAGTAATTGTGGTCTTTCAGCGAGAAAAGAGGGAAAAACTGACCCATTTTGTTCCCCAAACCCACAGTATTTGGGGGCAGAGTGGAGCATCCCCTCTCTGCAGCCCGTGCCATCCCTCCTTGCTCCCCCCCCATGATAAATAAATTACTTTAGGAGTGCTGGCCTAGTTTAACATGCCCTAGTTTTGATGGAGGAGGGGAAGAAAAAGAGAATATTTATTTTGGGCAGTTGCTACATCGGCGTCCTTTTGGGAAGAGCTTTGGGGGACTCACCCACTCCCCATCCCCTGCTCTGACTGCAACCCACTGCCCTCGATTTTGGGGCATTTTTCTGTGAGATTTGCCAGCTGCTCTGGTGGTGTGGGTAATCAGTGATGGGGACATTGATCCAGCCCCAAAATGGGTGTCCATGCTCTGAGTCCCCCGGGACTGGTGTCATTCCAGGGGGTTTCCAAGAGCTGATGCCTTAAAGCGTGTGGAAAACCGAGCAGCTTTAGAGATGGATAAAAACACCCCCTGGTTCTGAGTGTGAGGGGTCAGGGTGGGCTTTGCTGGGAGAGCAACTGTTTCAGCACCTTCCCCCAGTGCCAAAGTCCCCGGGAAAATGGGATTAAAGCCTGTGTTTGGGCACGGGAGTGGGATTTTGCAAGTGCTCTGGGTGCCGCTGGGACCTTGGCGCCTCGCTTGTCAAGTTCTCCCTGGCAAATAAACCTGCAAATGCCTTTTTCCACATATTTTATTTTTTCCTCCTTTTTTTTCCCCACCCCTGCCAAAACAAGCAGCCCATATGGGCCAGGGTTGGGTGGGGCTTTTTGCGGTTTCCATGGGGATTTGGCGCTGGAGCTGCTGGGTGCTGACTCCCGGGTTTTTGTGCCTTTTTTTTTTTTTTTTCCCCCTCTGATCCCTGTAACCTGAGCACGGTGACGGCACCAGGCTCCCTTCCCAGCCCCAGCATCTCCCAGCCAAGGTCACCGGGGAGACCATAGGCAGCCGGCCGCCTGCGTTGGGCCATCTGTTAAATAATGTATGCAATAAACTCCTGCCCCGCGGCCAGTTTAATCCTTAAATCCTCCTTCAGAATATCATCTCCCGGCCACGCACGGCTGCGGGGTGCCCGGCCCGGGCTCTTGGGCACATCTTTCCCCACCATCCACCCTGCATCCCTCTGTCCTCACCCCTCCACATCCCGCATCCTCCCCGTAAGCGAGCTCGGCACGCCGGGCTCTCCTGCTCCATTATTTATGTGCCGTGCATGAAAGATGCATAAAAAAGGGCGGTTTATAATTTAGCAGAATCTCCTCTCCTTTCAGCCTCCCTTCCCCCTCCGGCTTCTCTGGTTCATTCCCGGCTTCTGCCAGGCGTTGAGGTGTTTTTGGGGGGCTCCCAGGCTGTGCATGGACCCCATCCCTGGAGCACCCGTGGGTGCATTTGGGTTTCAGGGTGGTTTGGGTGCCTGGAGGTTTCTTTGATGCATGGGAGAAAGCGGGAAAACGGGTTTGGCAGACCCATAGATCAGATTTTTATGCAAAAAAAAGGGGGCTTTTTGGTAAACTTAGTTAATTAAGTGCTGTGTCCAACCCGTGGTTGTGTGTCTAACGAGCTCCCCAGCGCTGCCTTTTTGGCAGATGTGGGATGTTCTGCTCCTCTGAGGCTGCATCTGCTCTCCCCAGAGCCCTGGACTCACCCCAGATTCTGGTTGGGGCAAAACCCATTAGTTTTGGGGGGAAAAAAATCCCTCTCAGAGACCCATCTTGTGCTCTGCAGGTGCATTGGGCCCCCCGGAATAGAAAATCCTGGGGCCAAAACTGTGTCCACAGAGCCCAACCCATGTGGCTCTGACCTCAGAGCTGAACCTGCTGGGGGAAAAATGAAATTAATTGGGGATTTTTCAAGGGAGCAAGTTAGCAAAGCTCCTCGTCCCATCCTGGCTGTGGGAGAGACTGTGTGGGTTAAAAATGGAGCAATAAATAGGAAAGGTGGTGGGGAGGGGAGTTCTGTGCACCAGCTCCCTGTCCCACCCCAGACTAATCCATCTGCCCCCTGTCATCCTGTACAAATCTCAGTTCAGCAGCATCCTGCTTTTATTGCAATAGATGGTTTTCTTTGCAGTAAAATCCCCACCCTAGACCCGTTTCCCACCCGTCATTGTATTTTATTCCCCTGGCACAAAGCTTGGCCGCTGCCCTTGGTGGTGTGGCAGGAGGGGTAACAGCATTTTTTAACGCCAGGATTTGGATTTTGAGAGGGAGTGAGGCAATCTTGGGATGAAAAATCCCCATTTTTCCACAGGTTTTCCCACTGGTGAAGGGGAAAGGCACCTTTTTCCCCCCCATCCCCAACAGCCGCTCTCGGAACCTCACATTGAATTTTCCCGTTCAATTTGCGCCCCTGGAGTGTTTTCCCATCAAACAAAAAAAAATCCCATAAATAAATATTAGTTAAAATTAATTATTCAGCTTGAACAGGGGTCTGCGCTGGAGAGTGGCAAGGTTTTCCTTAGTTATTTTGGGGTTATCTGGGGGGACAGGGAGGGACACTCACTGGGCCCCGGCAGCACGCGGGAAAACACGGCAGATCCGCACTTATAAATCTCTTTTTTTTTTTTGCCATTTTGTTTCATTTTCTTTTTTTATTTGGACATCGCAGAAATAGCCCTGTGTAGTGGATAAAAGTGCAACATACACAATATTTAAGAAAAGGAGGAAAGAAAAACCTGCCTTGAGGTCTGTCAGTCAATCGCAAACAGAAACAAGAACCAAGCCTGGGCGCCGGAGGCGCCTTTTTTTTTTTTTCCCCTTTTTTTTTTTTTTTTTTTATATGCACATCATGCAAAATAGTTAAAAAGAAAGATTAGAAAAGAGAAGTCAGAGAAAATCCCACGAGAGATCGACCGAGCCCTAGAAAGAGCAGAAAGCCCCGAGTGCTGCTCGTCTCGGGGAGGGAATTGCTGCCCTCCAGCATCTCCAAGTGTTTGGCACTCTTGTGATTACATTAAATAATTTTTTTTATATATATATATATTTTTAATACAGTCTATTAAAGAGAGGAAACTGCCACAATATAAGAAAAAAAAAAAAAGAAACCAAGATCACCCACACTACAGACTGCATGTAGTTAGAAAAGCCGAGCGTCCCCCCCACCCCCCTGTACATATAAAATCTTTCCCTTTGCTCACAGCAACCGAGAAGTACAAGCTTTAAAAAATAAACCAGCAATTCTTCCTCCAGGCCTTCCCTTTATAAAAGTTTTGGTTTTTCCCCCCATCGAGAACCTTAAAACATGACTAAAATTAAATATATATATATATATCTATTTTATATAATTTCCCAACATCCAAAGACATCAACATAAAAAAAAAATAAAAGAAAAAGAAAGAAATCGTACGGAAGGGGATAGCGTGGTACATCCAAGTGCACGGATTCATTTTTGCAAGATTAAATAATGTAAACAAGGTGCCCGCTGGGAACAGCCCTGGCCAGGGGGGAGACCCCGGGGGCTGCTCCCTTCCCCCCCCCCCATTTTTTGCTGCCCCATTTTTTTTCCTCTTACCCCCCCAAATTTTGCACGGCACGAGGTTCATCAGCCCGAGAAAAGCAATCCCGAGTAACTCAGACCGTGGTGTGACACCTCCGTTCATCCCTCGGGGTGGGGGGGGTCTGGTGCAGGTGGTTATTTTCCCAATTTTATATATATATTTTTTTTTTTTTCCTCTTAATTTGTTATTTTTTTTGATTCATTTCTGGGGTCTGCCTCGCTCGCTGCCCTCCCCTCCAGGCGCCTCCGGAGGGCAGGACGTGCCGCGGTGGTGCTGTGGGACTGCAGGAGGGCGAGGACGGCGCTCCCGGTGCTCGCTCGGGTGGTCGCTGCGGTGCTGGGGGGGTTATTTTTTGCCATTGTAAACCGACCCCCCCCCCCTCCCGCCCCGGGCTTCAGCCCAGCGTCCCCAGGGAGGCTTTAAACACCGGGAGGGGCCTTTTCGGAGAGGTTTTGCAGCACATCGTCAATTCTATCGTCTTCAATCACCACTAGAAAGCAGAAAGAGGAGCGTGAGGAAGGTTCTGCCGCCGTGGTCCCCTCGCCCAAGGTCACCACGGGGTAGGTTTCTGGGGGGTCCCACATCCCTGGTGGGGCTGGTGGCAAAGCCACACGGTGCCTGACACCCCGCGGGGTACCCAGTGCACCATGCCCTGTCTGCAGGGAGGGTACCTGGCACGGGACCTGGTGCCCTGTCCCTGAGGAAGCCCTGACAAAGGGCTTGGAGCACGGTGCCTTGTCCCCAGGAAAGGTCCCCCTCACCTCTGTGGCCTAGGAATGGTCCCTAGGGAATGGTGCCCTGTCCCTGGGGAAGGTCCCTGCTACCCTACCCCCTGGTGAAATGCCCAGGGCACAATGTCCTGTCCCCAGGGAAGGTTTTGCTGCTACCCAACACCCTGGTGACAGTCCTTGGGATGTGATGCCTGACCCTGCAGGGAGCCTGGTGCTTCATGCCCTGTCCCAGTGGATGCTTCCTGCTGCCCTGCCTCCCAGAAAGGTGCTTAATGCCCCATCCCTGGGGAAGATCTTGGGGATACGATGCCCAGCATCCCTCTGGGAGCCCAGTGCATCATACCCCATCCCTGGGGCTGGTCCCTGCTGCCCTGCATCCCTGGGGAAGATCCCTAGGACACAATGCCTGACATCCCACAGGGTATCCAGTGCACTATGTCCTGTCCCCAGGGGATGTTTCCTGCATCCCGGTAAGATTTCCGATGCCCCATCCCCAGCGAAGATGCCTGGCACACGATGCCCGACATCCCTCAGGGAGCCCAGTGCATCATACCCCACCTCTGAGGCTGATCCCCGCTGCCCTGCATCCCCGGGGAAGGTCCCTGGGACATGATGCCCGACATCCCTCAGGGCGCCCAGTGCATCACGCCCTGTCCCTCGGTGTCCCGCATCCCTAGGGAAATGTCCTCGGGACGCGCCGCTCGACACCCCGTGGGGGTACCCGCTGCGTCCCACCCCATCCCTGGGGGCCGTGCCCCGCATCCCGGGCAGATCCCGGTGCACCCCCCTCGCTCCCTTTCGGTCACCCACCTCTCTTGCTGCGGCCGATCTGCCCCAGCTTGGGCGGCCGCTTGCCCTGCCCGCCGGCCAGGAGCCCGTCGCCGCCGCGGAGGCGAACGGGGAAGGGCAGCTGCCCCACGGCCGCGTCCCCCGCCAGCTGCCCCTCGCCGTAGGGCGGCCCCTCCGACATGGGGGCGGCGGGGGGGGACCCGCCGCCGCCGCCGCCCCCCGACAGCCTCCCGGGGCGCGGGGCCCGCGGGCCCGGGGCAGCGGCGCAGCGGGCGCGGGGCGGCCGCCCCGTCACATCCCGGCCCGGCCGGCGCTGCTTCGCGGCTCCGCGGCTGCGGCGGCGGCTCCGGCGGCGGCGGCGATAGAGGAGCGGGAGGCGGGACCGGGCGGGGCGGGGGCGGGACCGGCTCGGCCCCCCCGGCACCGGCGGCGGCACCGCCCCGGCGGGCTGGATCCCGCACCCCCCGAGGGATCCCCGGGGCTGCCCCGCCGCCTGCCCCGCAGCGTCCCGGGAGACCTCTGAGCTGCCTAACAGACACCCTTGGGGAGCTCCGAGCTGCCCTACAAAACCACCTGGAGAGCCTGGGCTGCCCCACAGCACTTTTGGGGAGCCCGGAGGTGCCCCCCAACATGCCCGGGGACCTCAGAGCTGTCCCACAGCATCCTTGGCGTCCTCGGTAACCGAGGTAACTGGTTTAAATCCCAGGTAACCCAGGGCCGTCCCACAGCATCCCCAGGTAGCCCAGCACGAGTCCTCAGGGATTCTGGACTCGGCCCCACCTATGTCCTGCAGAGACCAGCAGAAACGAGCTATCTCAGGGCTTCTGGCACTTTGTGGGGGGCTGCAACACGGGGAGAGTCTGAGTGCACTTGGCTGTGGGTCCCAAGGATATGTCCCTGCACAAGCCTTTCCTGGGGGCCTTTTGGGTCGCTGTGGGCTTTCCAAGGGGTTTTCCATGCAGTGTTGCCACAGCGTTGTGGGTCATCGAGGTTACTGCCCAGCAAAGTGAGTGATGGGAAGGTTGGGGCTCCCATTCTGGGAAAGACCACGTCTGTGTGAGGGAGTTTAGGCATCTCTGCAAAGCCAAGGTGGGGGGACAAGTGGGAACAGCAGCAAAAAACCTGTTTGTTCAGAGCGAGGTTACAGGATTTCTCTGGAATTGGGAGCCTGGCTCGTTTTGGGGCCAAGCAGGATCCGGGCACGGGAAGGACAGAGTGCCTGGTGGTGCCAGGACTGGGGTGCTGCTCCCATCTCCAAACCCCTTGTTTGCTGAAATCCTGAGCTCCTGGAGCCCCTCTGCCATGCACCCCCGCCCGCCCCCGAGCTGTCAGCTCCTTACATAAGGTTGCGGCTACGCCCGAGATATCACAGGCAAAGCTTGGAAACAGGAGGCGAAAGGTAACGGGGAAGCACAGCCCCCCCAAAGTGTATTTTTAGGCTTTGCCTGATGGCTCTGTTTCACAGGCAAAACGTTGAGGCTCAAGGCCAAATCCTGCACTGGTCTGAGGAGGGGGTGACCTCCCTGCTACCCCCTTCGAGGGGTTTTGGGGTGGTTGGTCCCCTGGAGAGTGGGGGGGGGATGCCTCTTCCAGCAAGAGGGATTCTGTATTCTGGGTTTGACTGGGGATTTTTGAGCTGGATCCTGGCTTTTCCCTCTGGGGTTCTGTGTTTCACAGGCTGCCTCACCGTGGCGGGCAGGCACTGCCATCTACAGCCAGTGGGTTGTGGCCCTTCCCGGCACTGGGACAACCAAGGACCCACTTTTCCTCAAACTCCAGCTGGCAGGTTGTGCCACAGAGCCAGAACGGCCTTCGGACACTGCCCGGCTGGGCTGGGCTGGTTAATGTTTAACCAGGAAACAACCCGGTTCTGTGTTAAATTCAGCTTCTCCTGCCACTCAATGGGAAACTATTTCTTTTTATCCGTGCTGGGGGGATGTGAACAGCTCTGCCTGCCCTCAGGCATCGGAAGGAGTGAAGGGGTCTTCCCACAAATCCCAGGGGCTGCTTCAGTCCTGGGGTTTTTGACGGTTCCTACTGGAGGCTCCCCCACCCCCAGGAGTGTTTCTCTAATTGCCCTCCTCAGCAAATGTTAATTGCTTTGGGTCCATTAACCCTCTTGGGTGCAGGGACTATACAGGATTTATGGCAAAATGGGGGAGTAAGGGAAGGGAATTTTCCTTTTCTATGTTAGTTTGGGGGTTTGGTACTGCCTGTGTCACAAGGAGACAGCAGTGACTGTCATGTCCAGTGTGGGGGGACAGGCTCCCACCCCCTCACCTGACCTCCATCATGGCATGTCCACCCCAGGGAGCACAACCCTGTCACCCCCAGGGAATGATCCGACACAAACACACTTTTCATCCTATTTTATTGCTTTACATTCTGTTTTCCATCCCAGCTCAAGCCAAGCACAGCCATCAGCCATGGTGTTCTCACCTCCCCATCCTCATGTCCTGGTGTCACAAACCCTTTTTTTGGGGGGGATCACAGAATTCCCCATGTTCACATACTCCTCCATATGAGTTCTCCAACAGACCCCCCTGCTGCATCGGAGCTGTGTGGCAGCATTACAGGAATCCTGCAGCCTCTGAGAACCCTTAAACCATCTTATTTTTGTTTTCCCCACATTTTTATCAGCCAGGCAAGAGACCACAGGCTCAGCAACCATGACACAAACCCTGAGAGTCCAAATCTTTAACAGAAGAGCTTCAAGCTGCATCTCCCCCTGAGCACCTCACCCTTTGCCTCCAGAGCACAACATGATGCACGTGATCAGCTGCACAATCACCTTTTCAGACCCAGGTGATTAAAGCACCCACTCCCTCAAGCTCCCTCCCCTTCCCCAAAATCCACCTCCCAAAGCAGCGAGGCGACAAGAACCCCTTCGCAAGAGACAGCTTTAAGTGCCAAGAAACTTTCCCCCCCTCCCAAGAACCACAAACAAATTAACTGTTGTACAAGGGAACCACCCTGCTGATGCCCTGCCTGCAGATGGGGCACTTTTTGGGCTCGGGGAGAGCCTGGTAGCACTCGTGGCAGGAGCAGACGTGGCCGCACTCCAGGAAGACGCAGGATTTGGTGCTGCTCAGGCAGACCACGCAGGCATTTTTGAGGGTGTCCCCGCCCTCAGCGTTCATCAGGCGCTCCTGGGCCTGCCGGAATTCCTCCTGCATCTGCTTGAGGTGCTGCCTCTCCCGGTGGTGCCGGTACTGCTTCCGCAGGAGGAAGAAGAGGACGGCGCAGGTGGCGGCACCGAAAACCACGGTCAGGATTTTCCAGAAGCGGGCACCGGACTCCTGTTTCTGCAGCAGGGAGTCGAAATCCACGGCGCTCAGGTAGTAGGGCATGCCCTGCTTTGGGGGCTGCAGCTTGATGGTGGCGTTGTCCAGCACCAGCTCTCCCACCCCGGTCAGCGCCGTGCCCACCTTCAGCATCTGCTCCGTCTCCTGGATGCCCTTGGGGCGCTCCCCGCTGATGTAGTGGCCGATGACGTCGGTGAAGGACTGGACAGAGGGGTGGAATTTCTCGTACACCGTCTCCAGGCTGAGCTCGGCGGCCTCCAGAGGCTTCACCACCCGCACGGTGACGCCGGCGCCGTCCTCGGCGGGCACCAGCTCGAAGGGGGTGGTGTTGGTTCTCTGGTGGATGATCTTCTCGTAGTCGTTCCTTAGGGAGAAGGGGGGAAAGTGAACCTGCTTCCCCTCACCCCAAGGGACGACTGGGTTTTGGGGACTGACAGCTGCGGGCTGACTCCGCCTTAAGCAGAGTTTATTTGATGGGGCACCTTCCCCCTCGTAGCACTGTCCAGTGTGCACGAGGCCCTGCCACCCTCACAGAGCTCCTACAAGTAGTGTGGGCTCCCACCATCACTGGGGGAGGGTTGTGTCCCACCTAATCCCCTCCCTGTGGCGTTCCCAGCTGTCACAAACCGCCCTGTGAGGAGAAGCACCACCTGTCACATGCCCCAGCTTGATAGGTGTTATCAAGTGGCTCATCCAAGAGCATCACCAAGCTCTTGTTTCAACAGCTCTGGTGGGCCAGGTAGCTCTGGGACCCTCCTCAGGTCCCCTGGGTGCAGATTCACCCAAATCCAATTGATTCCTGCTCTGAAAGTGGGTTTTTTTGGGAAATACCATCCTCCATAACAAGATGGGGCTGATCAATGCTCTGCCCACATTGGGTTACTCAATGTGCTCTTAAGATCCTCCATGAGCTCTGAAAGCCCTAAAAATTAGCCAAACATGCCCTGTTTTGGCAGCTGTCACTGGGAGGGCCACTGTAGGGTCCAGCTCTGAGGCACCTGGTCACTCTGGCCACACATGAGGCCATTTCAGGGTGTCAGATCCCCAGAGGGCACCTCAGGTGGGCCGGGAGGAGACCATTTGTGGGCACCAGGCACGTACCAGAGGTGAGTGGTTCTGTTCCACACCATCTTGTGCTCCTGCAGCGTCAGCCTCTGAACCACCCCCTTGCAGTTCTCCACAAACTGGCTGCTCAGGGTCTCCTTCACTGACCTCACCACACCTGGAAGGGAAATCCGAGGGGCAAGTGAGTGGCTTGTTAAAACAAACGAAAAAAGAGGGACTTTGGAGAAGGGCCCGGAGTGACAAGACACGGGGAATGGCTTCCCAGTGCCAGAGAGCATAGTTAGATGGGATAGTGGGAAGGAACCCTTCCCTGTGAGGGTGGTGAGGCCCTGGTACAGGCTGCCCAGAGAAGCTGTGGCTGCCCCATCCCTGGAAGCGTCCAAGGCCAAGTTGGAGCAACCTGGGCTAGTGGAAGGTGTCTTTGCCCACGGCAGGGGGTAGAACTGGATGAGCTTTAAGGTCTCTCCCAACCCAAACCATTCCACAATTGTCAGACGGGGTAGAAGGCCTGAGAGCCCCTGTTTTGCCTGACAGGAGTCAGTGGCCACTTGTCGGGGGAAAGATGAACTCATGGGCACAGAACGAGGGGCTAGGGATGAAATCCCCAAAGTGAGGAGCAGCTGCGGGGCGGGGGAAGGGAGGATTGTGCCCCCGCCCCTTATCTGGGGCTCCGCTTCAGGCCCTGCCCCTACCTTCTATAACCGCATAGGGCACGCAGCGCCCGGGAGCCTCCAGCAGCACCGACCGCAGATCTCCGTCCAGCTGGACCCTCCTGGCGCCCTGCGGGGAGCAAACAGAGGCCGCGGCTCAGCCGGTGCGACCAGGCCGCGGCCTACGGGCCGGGCCCGTGCGCTCCCTCGCCGCACCCCTCGCACCCACCTCGAGCCCGCGGGCCACGCGGGCCTTCTGCCGGTACACGGAGTAGAGCAGGGCGGTGATGGCGGTGCTGGCGGCCAACAGCGCGGCCTGTGCGGCCGAGGGCCGCCCGCTGCCCTCCATAGCCTTCGGACCCCGCGTTACCACGGCAACCACCGGCGCGCGGTGATGACGTCAGGAGCGGCGCTCTAGCAGCGGCGGCGCTGCCATAGAGACGCGCGGTCCGCCAAGGCCGGGCGGGGGGCGCAGGGGCCTCCCAGAGCTTTGTTGAGGGTACGGGGGAGCACAAAATACCCCCCCACAGGGTATATGTGGGGGAGGCGGTCAGATCCTGGCCCCATGCGGCTTTAGGGGGCTAAACCCCAGCCTTAGGGATTTGTGGGGTCGGGGTGGGTGCCACCCCCCCCCAGGGTTTTTGGGGGAGACATCAAGGTCCAGCGCACAAGATCCTAAAAAGGGATTATTTCAAATCGCAGCCATCTTTTAGGATCTTGATAGCTGGACCCAAATCCTGACACCCCCAGGGTGCTGGGGGGAGCATCCCTAGCGCCCCCCGTCCTTCCCTATCCCACCCCGGGGGTCTTGGGGGGACGTCAATCCCCAGCCCCACAATCCTAAAGGGGGAGATTAGCCCAAATGCCAGTCATCCCTTAGGATTTTGGTAGCTGGCTCCAAATCCTGACACTCCCAGGGTGCTGGGGGGGACCACCCTCACAGTGCTTCGGTGATGAGGGGCAGCCCAAATCCCACCACCCTACAAAACTTAGGAGCGGGTCAGACCAAAGTGTGTCCCCCCTGGGCTGTGAGGGGGGTATGCCCCCAAATTCCAGCCCTATAGCACCTTGAGGGAGGGTTATGCCCCATCACTGGGCTGTGGGGCCCCAGCACCCTGTGAACCCCCCCAGAGCAAGGGCTCAGCCTCAGGACGCACCCCCAGCCCTATTTTGCAAGGTCCTTCTCCCCCATCCTATACAGGGCCACATAAGGGTGGCAGGTCCCTGCCAGCCTTGTTGGCGGGGGGGGCACACAAGACCCTTCCCTGCCCCACTTATCTCCTTGCCATTGCTTATTCTGAGGAAGCAGTAAAAGGGGAAGAAAAATTAAAAAACAGCAATTTTTGGTAAATCGTTGGTCTTCGGAGCCTTGGCGCTGATTTTGGGGTGGGCACGGGGGGGCCGCAGGCAAGGCCGTGTTCTCCAGTGGGGGTCCAAGAGGCCAAACCCCCCTCCCAGCTGCCTGACGCAGGCGGCACAGCCGCCCCCCCAGCTCTATATTTAAAAAATCGAGTTGCCATGGCTACGCAGAGCAGCTCTCCCCAGCCCTCGGTTCCGCAGGGAGGGTGCAGAAAGCCCCTCCTCGGCTTCCTTTTCGGGGGGTAAATTCGATATAAACCCCTCCAAAATCGCCTCAGTGCCGAGCTTAACTCTTCCTCTGCCGTTCTCCAGCGTCCGGGCGAGACACAGGCGCCGTCACACCGCAGAAAACACACATTAATTTTATTATTATTATTATTATTATTATTATTATTATTATTATTATTATTATTATGGCCACTGCAGAGGAGGAGGAGGCACGAGAGCAGGTTCATGTGCAGGGCTGAAGGGGTGCAAACCCACACCCGCCCCACAGCACGTCTTCCTCGTAAGGGAGCCGCCGTCTTGTCCGGATTCACCCCCCGAGGAGCGTCCCAACCCCGGCTCGGGGGCGCGGGGATGGCCCCAGACCCCTGAACCGGGGGTCTCAGCACAGCGGGTGCCGGGGGCCGCGCAGGCTGCACCCCCTCATGTCGCTGGCCAGCCGCAGCACGGCAGCTCTGCCGGGGTCCCCCAGAGGCGCCCCGGGGCCGAAGGCCTCGTCCTCGTCCTCCTCCAGGATGGAGCTGAGGCGCGGGGCGCAGCGGGCCCTCTCGGCGGGCGGGCGGTAGGGGCACTTGGTGTTGAGCAGCCGCCGCAGGGGCACCAAGGGCACGATGGCGTCGCCCAGGAGCTGCTGCTGGACGTGGCGGAAATCGCTCTGCCTCTTGAGCCGCTTGAACTCGTTGAAGGCCGAGGCCGAGGTCTGGTAGAGCAGCAGGGCCATGGCGCGCGCCTTGTCGGCCTTGGAGACCAGCACGGCGTGGCAGCGCAGCACCACGGCCTTGTTCTTCACCTGGTGCCGGTACACCCAGGCGAACACCTTGGGGTGCCGGCGGTCGGCGGCGCAGTAGGTGATGCGGTGCAGCAGGTACGCGTGGCCCGGCCGCCGCGCCCCCTTCTCGCTCGGGGTCATCCGGATGCCTTGTGGCCCCAGCGTCAGCTTCATCTTGGCCCCACCGGCGCCCGCCTCGCTCTTCGCCCAGATCTTGCCCACCGCCTCCTCGGTGCAGCCCTCGCCCTTGGCGTGCAGGGTCACGGCGTTGCCCAGGTACCGCACCGTGTACGTCGGGTCCTCCTTGTTGAGCTCCACTTTCTGGCGCTTCCCGCGGAAGACGCTGCCCAGCCGCTCCAAGGGACACTCGGGCAGAAGGTCCGGGCAGGAGCGCAGGAACCCGGCCAGCAGCGCCGCGTAGCTCAGCCCCGGCCCCAGGCTCTTGCCTTTGCACTTACGTTCATTTTCCACCAGCACGAACTTGCTCCGGCGCCACGGCAGCATCTCCGCTCCGGCCTCTCACGGCTCCGCTAATCCCGGATCAGAAACAGCCCCCCCCCCCCCGCCACCCCAACCCGCAAAATCTGAACGCGGGGGTGTCCCCACACACACACACCCCGCCCGGAGGGTGAAGCCCCTACCCCGGGATGCAGCTGCCGTGTCCCCGGTGCCGTGCGGTCCAGGGAGGATGCGGGGATGCTCGGCCGAGGAGCCGCCGCGCTCCGGCTGCCGCCTGCGCCTGATGCTGCTGCGGGAGCGGCTCTCCGTGGGCTGCTCCACCTCCCCGAGCACGCGGGGAGCCGCCGAGGAACGTCCCCCACCGACTCCTTGGATGCGCGCTCGCTCCCTGCTCCGGCAGGGATACAGAGGTGGGGGGAAAATAACACCCTCTCTTCACGCAGCAGCCATGCTCCTAAATGCCCGAATTCCCTGATTTCTAATCCCGGGGAGGACGATTTTAGGGAGGGTCAGATGATGGTTTCTGACCCTGGCATGATAAAATGGATTTTTTTCCCCCCAGATCTGTCGCTGGGATTTGAGGATCCTGCAGGTTTGCTGGCATTTTTTTTTCCTCCAAACCACCTCCCCTCCGCTTTTTGCCTGGTTTTCCCAAGCCAGTCAGACCTCCTTGCTGCTCCTCTTCCTTTTGGACTGAGCTGGCTTTTAACCTGTTGCTTTTATCTCTGGCCAGGGCCCCAGGACAACTTCCCTCCAGGGAATATGAAGTGTTATTTCCCCACAGTGCAGCCTGAGGGAGATTTTTGGGGAGCTCTGTGAGATTTCAGTCCTGCATCAGAATCTGAAGCTGCTCAGGATTCAGCTGCTTTGGCTCAAACCCTGATTTCCACGGTTTTTTTGCTATCTGGGGCTTCTTATAGATGCAGCAGGGAGACCCCCCAGGCTTGGGGATGCTCCAGCTGCTTTGAGATGGAAAAATAACGGGGAGAAAGGAGGAGAAATTACACTGTGTACCCCCACTTTTAGCCCATTTGGGGAGGTAAACCAGAGCAGGGTGTTGCAGGGAGCAGGAAGCCATTTCCCAGCAGCTTCCCAGATTTTCTACGGTTTGAGTGAAGCAAACACAACCTTAAAATAGCTGCTTTGCAGGCAGACAGCACCAGCCCTGCTCCTCTCACTGCCGCGGCCTCGACAGCCTCGGAGGTTTTCACAGCCAAAATAATAAAAAATGTATGAATTTGTCTGTTTTTCAGCTTTTCTGCTGCAAACACACTGTGTGGGGTTTGATCCCGGTGCAAGGATGGTTTTGGGGAGGTGGTAATTAGGGAATTAGTGCAAATTAGCAAGGTTTCCATCCATTCCAGCCTCTATCCTTCATTACTTCTGCTGTCATCCTCACTGACAGAGGTGAGGACTCTTTAATTGCTCGGTGTTCATATTGACAGGGCAGGTTTAAACCCTTCCCAAAAGCTCTTTTATTTGTACATCCCACATTATTTAGTGAGGGGTCCCCCTGCTCTGATCTGCTCCCACAGTGTCTCCCCTCAGCTGCTCTGGGACTGGTTTTCCCTTTTTCTCCCTGTTTTTGGGGTAATGGAGATTGGAGTGGGGGCACAAGAGAATCTGTGGCTCATTTTATAGGGGAAAACAACCTGGATTTGCACTTTGAAAGCTGAGAAAAAGGATTCAGGGCTGTCAGTCCCTCCTCTCACTGCCTGTTGCCTTGACTGACTGCCCTTGCGAGTACCCGGCTGTCATCATTACGTTCCAGAGTGAACAAGCACCCACATAGTGTGAGGAAAGTGGGTTTCCTGGTTATTCTCTGGACAATACAGATCCCAGCTTTGGTTTCTTGGGGTGCCTGTGGTGGTCTCACTGCCCCGTGCTCCCTTCTCAGCTCCCAGAGTTTCTATGCCAACAGAAGCCACTGCAATTTGGATGCCGCTTCTCAGCAGTGACCCAGGACCAAGATTTGCTGGCATAACCTGCAGGTAAGGTCAAAATCCTCCAAAAATTCAGCAAACCAGACAAAAATCCCAGTGATACATCCCTGGGGGCTGTGACACCCGTCCTTGCAGATAGAAAGTGGGGCAGGAAGCTCCTCGGGCCAGGGGGAAATAGAGAAATCTTTAATTAAAAAGCAATTTGCTGATCACCCAGGAACCCTTTTACCCTGCCAGGGGCGATTCCCATGGAAGCACCAGCAGACCTGAATTTGGGCTCCAGCATAAGGGCATCCCAAAAGGGGCTTTCACCACCTGTGTCTTCAGCCAGATTTCCCTGCTGCCCGTAGCTAAAAGTCCTGGGAAAATGTGATACATATAGATATTATTTTTAATGCTTTCGATCAAATTAATTTATTTCTTTTGATCTCACTGATCAGGAGCTGTTGTTCCTGCCCCCCCACCACCCCCCAGAAAGACTTAATGACATTTTCCCCTGGAGTCACAGAACCAGTTTTGAACAGGGAAGGAAAAAAATCTGCGAGACAGCAGCGGAAAAATGCTCTGCCGGGACAGGGAAAGGAGGAAGCAGAAAACAAACCCCGGGATGAGTTGGAAAAAGTGAGACAGCAGGCAGGGAGGGGATGTGGGACTCCCTGAGCGTGATGCTTTGGGGGCCAGGGCTGTCCCTAGGGATGCTTCCTGGGGTTCGGCTGTGCGCCGGGGCGTTATCCCGCAGTCCTGGCCAGCCTGTTTTCCAGGCAAGGAAATATTTAACTGCGGCGTCAGCGGGCAGGGCAGGCGGGTGCAGGCATGGAGGGCAGCGGGCAGCGCTCAGCCCCCGCTGTGCCCCCGGGCCAGCCCCAGGGGGACCGTCTCCAGCTCCTGCTGCGCCGCAGCCGGGAGGCCAAAAATTGTGCCTACTGCCCCTACAGCCGCTTCCCGGTGGGAGCTGCGCTGCTCACGGCGGGTGGGGAGATTTTCTCCGGTAAGTCGTGGCCCTAAGAGCCCACCCTGGGATTTTTGGGAGCCTCCAGCGACCTTTTGGAAGTGCGCGGGGGTGTAGCGGGGTCATCCCGGGGTGTTGGTGTTGTGTGTCCTTCCCCCGCTGCCTCCTGGCAGCCGCCAGCCCGCAGCGAGCCAAAGATCGCGGCGGATGGGGAAGTGCAGGAAATAAATAAGGGAAGCAGGGAAACTGGCTTTTCTTTGCAAATTCCCCTAAAAACAACAACAACAACAACAAAAATTAAAAAAAAAAATTTCCCCGGTGGGGTTTGGGGTGGCTGGTGCCGGGGGTTTTCCCCACAGGGTGCAACGTGGAGAACGCCTGCTACAACCTGGGGATGTGTGCTGAGCGAGCTGCCATCCAAAAAGCCATCTCGGAGGGGCACACCAGCTTCAAGGCCATGGCCATCGCCAGGTAAGGGTGCTCCAAGAGCTGGAACAGGGAGGGACGGGATGGGGGGATAGCAGGAAAACCTCCAGTGCGCCCCGTGGGCAGATCCTGCTGCAGCAGCCCCAGCGTTTGGGGGGGAAAGAAAGTTTTTGCTTGGTTTTTTTGAGGAATTAGGGGGGAAATCTGCTGTAGCTCCGTATTTATTGGTGCATGAAGGTCTTCTGCAGGTGTTCCCCCCTCCTCTGACCTCAGGACTGAGCTCTGTGCCCTTCTCCTTTGGCAGTGACATGGGGGACTTCATCACACCCTGCGGCGCCTGCAGACAAGTGATGAGAGAGGTGACGGCTCTTGTGGGGGCTTTGTGTCTCACCCCCTGACCCCAGACACCACCCCCTGACCCCAGAGAAGATCACTTGACCCTAGACATCATCCCTTGGCCCCAGGCATCTCCCCCTAAAACACCTAGAGGTGCCAAGGGCGGTGCAATCCCCTATCCCCAGCCCCAGGGCTGGCTCCGGGCTCCTCAAATTGCATTATCCACTGGGAAAGGGATATTCCTCCCTATTCCATGTGAGTGGGTGCTTGGTGGGAATCCATTAGCTCCCCCTTCCCAGGGGGTTTTGTTCCTCCAGGTGCAGAGTTTGGCCCTGGAGTCGTTGCTCCACCTCTGGCAAGCCTGAAAACAGGGGTTTTCCTGGAAAAGCTGAGATTCTCGCGGATCCCATCCCTCTCTCACTTCCCTCCTCCCCACAAGCACCCCAGCACCCACAGCCCGTTTTTGGGTGGTTAATATTTAATGGGTTGTGGGGCTTGGCTCGAGGGTGGGATTCAGGAAGTTTTGAGGCACTGGGGCTCACCCTGGGGGGTAAAAACACAGGATCTGAGCCCAAAATATCCTCTGAGGGGGTGATGCTGATAAGCCAACCCAAAATCCATGCAGTAGAAGGGGATGCTCCCCCTGAACCTAGAAATAAAGGATTACAGGAGTAATTTGGGGAAGAAGTGCAGGTTCTTCTGCCTTCTCCTTCTTCTCCCTCATCAGACTCTTCTCCCCACTCTTCTCCTCCAGTTTGGCACGGACTGGGATGTCTACCTGACCAAAGCAGATGGCACCTACATTGTCAAGAGGCTGGAGGAGCTGCTGCCACTCTCCTTTGGCCCCGAGGACCTGAAGAAGGTGTGACCAGCATGGCCACCACCATCCTTTGCCCCTGGGGCAGCAGAGGAGGATGGTTTTCCCCAGTTTCCTCGGTGTGTAAGCGGCTTTTTGGGGAAGACACAGTTGGAAATGCATTTGTAGTGCTGTTCCTCTCATCTTCTGATTCAGTGTTGATTCACAGGCACTGGCTCCACCTCCCCCCGAGGAAACAACAAAATTGAATCACAGAAATTCCCTGTTATTGGTAAAAAAATGTCCAGATATCCTTGTAGCCAAGGAAGGAGTTGAGTTTGATGCATGGCTCAATTTCGGGCTTGTTGATACAGAAACAACTCCTAAATAATGCAAAATCATTGCTTGGGAAAATTCTGGATTCTTCGGCTCTGAAGAGAGGTGAAAGCCAAAAGGAAATGCTCCATCAGCCCCAGCAGTAATTAATGAGCCAGTCCAGATTAGGTGGATTGCTGGGATGGGATGGTTATTGCACTGAGCGTGTCCTTTGCTCATTTCTCTCCAGCTTGTTTTCCTCGCTTTTGTTCCATTTATGGGGGAGAAGAGAATGAAGAATTTTTGACTGCTTCTGCAGAGTTTTGTGCCTCCAGAGTAGTGCCATTTGCTGATTGTACTATTGATTTAACTATGCACGATGACAAATGAATGTGTGGTATTTCCCAACCAATGCTGGGTTGGGCATTTCAGCCCATGCCCAAGCCAAATAAAAGCTGTTCTGGTTTATCTCCTGCAGTAGCAAGTGATGGAACACAGAGAATGGGGTCCTTGGGCTGTCCTGCTGCCAGGCAGGGCCAAGGGGCAGTGGATGTGACATGGGAACATCATGAGGTTCAACCTTAGAGCCCCTTCATGTGCCTTGAAGGGGACTTTATAAAGATATAATAAAGATGAGGGTGGACTTTTTAGCAGGTCTTTTAAAGGGAGAGTGGTTTTAAACTAAAAGAGGGTTGATTTAGATGTGAGGAAGAAGCTCACATCTAGGGTGATGTGATCCAGGGTGGTGGGGCCCTGGCACAGGTTGCCCAGAGAAGCTGTGGCTGCCTCATCCCTGGAAGTGTCCAAGGCCAGGTTGGACAGGGCTTGGAGCAACCTGGGCTAGTGGAAGGTGTCCCTGCCCGTGGCTGGGGGTGGGATGAGATGGGCTTTAAGGTCCCTCCCAACCCAAACCATTCCATGATCCTGTGATTCTGTGCTGTGCCCAGGTCAGTTCTGTGCCCCGCTCCATGCCCTGCCAAGCACAAGGCACACCCAGCTGTGCCCTGCTCCGTGCCCTGCATTGCACAGGGCTGTACCTTGCCTGCACTCTGCCCTGTGTCCTGCTCTCTGCCCTGCTCCATGTCCTGCTCCCTGCCCTGCTCCCTGCCCTGCTCCATGTCCTGCTCCGTGTCCTGCTCCGTGTCCTGCTCCCTGCCCCGCCCCATACTCCACTTCATGCCCCATCTCATGCCCCACTCAATGTTCCACTTCATGCCCTCCCATTCTGTACCCTAATCCATGCCCCACTCCATGCCCTAATCCATGCCCCACTCCATACTCCATTCCCTGCCCCATTCCCTGTCCCATTCCCTGCCCCATCCCATGCCCTATTCCATGCCCCACTCCATCCCACATTCCCTGCCCCATTCCTTGTCCCATTCCATGTCCCATTCTATGCCTCATTCCTTGCCCCCACTCCATACCCCATTCCCTGCCCCATTCCCCGTTCCATTCCATACCCCATTCCCCATTCCATACCCCATTCCCCGCTCCATTCCCCGTTCCATTCCATTCCCCATTCCCTGCCCCATTCCCCATTCCATACCCCATTCCCTGCCCCATTCCCGTTCCATTCCATACCCCATTCCCCGCTCCATTCCATACCCCATTCCCTGCCCCATTCCTGGTTCCATTCCCTGCCCCATTCCCGTTCCATACCCCATTCCCTGCCCCATTCCCGGTTCCATTCCATACCCCATTCCCTGCCCCATTCCCGGTTCCATTCCATTCCCCATTCCCTGCCCCATTCCCGGTTCCATTCCATTCCCCATTCCCTGCCCCATTCCCCCTTCCATTCCCCATTCCCTGCCCCATTCCCCATTCCATTCCCCATTCCCTGCCCCATTCCCGGTTCCATTCCATTCCCCATTCCCTGCCCCATTCCCCCTTCCATTCCATGCCCCATTCCCGGTTCCATTCCATTCCCCATTCCCTGCCCCATTCCCCCTTCCATTCCCTGCCCCATTCCCCCTTCCATTCCATTCCCCATTCCCGGTTCCATTCCATACCCCATTCCCTGCCCCGTTCCCGTTCCATTCCATTCCCCATTCCCTTTTCTTCCCATCCCCGTCCCGTGCCCTCAGTGGGCGTGGCCTCTCACTGCCCGTGGGCGTGGTCTCCCTCCCCATTGGTCCCACTCTCCCCTGTCCCCGCCCCCGGCCCCGCCCCTCTGTCCCTCAGGCCGCCATGGCTGTCCGGCTTCTCCTGGCCCGGGCCCTGCGGCTGCTGCCGCGGTGCCGCCCGCCCTGCGCCCCCCGTGTCCACCCCCGCGCCGACCTCCGCACCGACCCCCGCGCCGACCCCTGCACCGGCCTCCGCGCCGCCCCGCCGGCCTCGCCATGGCGGCCGTGGCTGTCCTGGCTACCGGCCGCCGGCCGCCTCCTCCTGCGCGGCCCTGCGGGCGGGCTGGCGGCCGTGGCGCGGCGGGGGCCCGGCGGGGCCTGCCTGGCGCTGGCTATGGCGCTGGGGCTGGTGGAGCCGCGCCTGGAGGAGCAGCGACGGGCCGAGGCGGCGTGCCGGCATATCCAGGTGGGGAGGGGGCGGCGGCGGCGCCCACAGGCACGGGGATCCCGCTGGGGAGCGCCTGGGGAGCCCTCCGGGAAGGGGGGTACTGCTGGGGGAGCCCCTCAGACACCCCTCGTGAAGGGGATGGAGGGACTTTGTTTTAGGGAGACCCTCAGAAACGCCTCGTGAAGGGCACAGAGGGTTCCTACTTTGAGGAGTCCCCCCAGGCACCCCCCATGAAGGGGATGGGGGTCCTTGCTTTGGGGAGCGCCTTAGACACCCCTCATAAAGGCGAGGGGGGGGATCCCGCTTTGGGGAGCCCCGCAGACACCCCTCATAAAGGCGAGGGGGGGGATCCCGCTTTGGGGAGCCCCGCAGACACCCTCCATAAAGGGGAGGGGAGGGTCGCTGCAGTGGGGAGCACCCCACAAACACTGCTCCCCATCTTGCCTCGAGGAGGTTGGAGGGTGCAGCTGTGAGCAGCCCTCAGGCACATCCCCAAAGGTGGGAACTGCTGGGATAAGCTCCACAGGCACCTCTTCCTTGCCCAGATTAGGGTCCTGGAGAAGCCTCTTGCTCAGCAGCCCCTCGACACCCTAAAGCAGGTACTGGTGGGTCATCACGGTGGGGAGCCCCTCACCCCCTCTGCCCCCACAAAGGGAGTGGGTCAGGGCCCAGGACACTGGTGTTGACCCCCAGGTTTATCACCTCTCCCCAAGACAGACAGGGACCCCACAATGCTGGGCCAGGCTGTGCTGGCAGGGCTCTGGTGACGGACGGTGCTGAACATATTTCCTGGATAAAAATAGACCTTTGGTGCCCAGAGCCACCTGTCACTTGCTCCACTGGCTGGCAGACACATTCCTGTGGAGGTTCTGCCTTTTCCTGAAGTTTCTCAGGATGCTTTCTCTCCCCTGCTCTTACCAGGTAGTTCCATTTGCTGTCCCTGAATCTGTGTCCGTTTGTCCCATGACACATCCCTGAGGTGGCCACCACCACGCTGGGGCTGTAGGGAAGTGCACTGGTTTGTATCAGTACAGGTGACAATTGGGGCGCCACCAGACCTGTGCTTAAACTCCAGAACAGCCTCCTGTGTGTTGTTTTCTCACATCTCTTGATTTCCTCCCCCAGCTCCTTCCCATCATGGATTCACTCTTGCTCGACCTAACCAATCCTTGTACTTGGCTGCCAGAAAAGCTCAGGGCATTGTTTTTCCTGTTGTTGCTCTTATTTATGTTTTCTTTTAAATGCTGTTTGCCTGATTTATTTATGGAGAGTAAGAAAAATGTAATAGTGCATCTCTTTTTAGAAGTATTCAGTTAGACTTCTCTTTACACAATCACAGAATCGTGGAATGGTTTTGGATGAAGGGACGTTAAAGCTCTTCTCATTCTATCCCCTGCTGTGGGCAGGGACACCTTCCACTATCCCAGATTGCTCCAAGCCCTATCCCACCTGGATTTGAACACTTCCAGGGATGGGGCAGCCACAGCTTCTCTGGGCAAAATATATTTATATTCTAGATTGGCAAATGAATCTCCCTCCCCATTCCTTTTTGTCCCTCAGAAAGGGCACCTTTGACAAAGACTGTTTTAGGAGTAGATTGTTCCAGACAAAAATACATGGTCTGCAAATTCTTTTCCTCCTGGATACAGTGATTTGAGCCCAGTGGTTAGAACCTGATTGTGGCTTTCAGGTTGACCAACCCAACAGGATGTGTAATACCACCTAAATACCAAGTTCTCCCTCGCTGGGAAGTCTGGAATAACTGAGCATGTTTTTCCGTTCTTATTCCTTTCAGACAGTGTTTGT
This sequence comes from Manacus candei, assembly GCF_025592945.1. Lineage (NCBI taxonomy): Eukaryota > Metazoa > Chordata > Aves > Passeriformes > Pipridae > Manacus > Manacus candei. Next base: position 2,631,398 of record NW_026138070.1, read on the forward strand.
TGGGAAGAACAAGCCTCAGAAAGATCCCCTGAGCTCCTTCCGCTGGCAGGGCTTCAGGCTGGAGGAATATCTCATCGGGCAGCCCATCGGGAAGGGCTGCAACGCTGCCGTGTACGAAGCAGCCATTCCTTTCTCTCCCAGTCCTCGGGAATGTGTGGGGAGCAGCCATCTCCCAGCCGTGCAGCAGGATCATGGCTCAGCTTCCCAGGCAGCTGGAGAGGAGCCTGTGGTGAAACACCAACCGAAAGGGGCTTTTCCCTTAGCTATCAAAATGATGTGGAATATTTCGGTAAGGAGTCGGCTCTGAGTTCCTGTGTCTGTCACTGGGGAATTCTGGCTGGAATGTTTAATACTGGAGTGTTGAAAGCGCTAATTATGGAGCGCAGGATGAGTGTGTCACAACAAAGCTGTTGGTAGGTGACACTGGAGATGTAGAGTGTTAGGAAGGAGTCCCATAGCGAGGTAATTAGCGTTCATTGTCCTCTGGAACCTGCACTGAGAGCTCCTGCTGCTGGAGTTGTTGGGTATGGAGGGGATGTTTTGGGAAGAAAAGGTTTTCTGAAGCTGGCTCTGATGGAAAGGTCTAAGAATGGGAAAACCTGTGATTGAGGAATTGGTGTTCTGTCAGTGTCAGCACAGAGATGGGGTTTCTTCCTGAAGAGTCACAGGGTAGGCAGTAACCTTCCTGCTGGGTCCCCTTGCCATCAGGTGACTGGCCAAGATCTGCTCCAGAGTTTCTCACCTCGTGACTGGTGATCCAACCCCTCCATGTGGCTATTCCACATTAAAAAAAAATCCACAGGGCTTTCCCTGTTGAAGAGGTTTAGTGGCACTTGATGTGACAAGTGGATATTCCAAGAGAGTCTTCCAAAATGCCAACATCTGGAATCCACTGGGCTCCAGAAGTACCCTGACATTTAGCTGTGGGCTTTTCCACTTGGGTTTGGGAGTGCGAGGTGTAGCTCGGAGCACTGGCAGTCAAGGGTGCATTTGAAGTGACAAACAGGTTTCTTTCTGCAGGTAAAGGCTTTGCCACATCCCTTGGTGAAATCTTTAAGTAGTTAATTGCCTTCCCTGATTTTCAAGGGAGGGGAGTCCCTGGAATTTTGTCTCAGTGATCCAGCTCCAGACACAGTGCCAGCACAAGGATTGTCTGCTTTTAGCCTGCAGCAGATGATTTTGGAGCTTAAACCAAGGTGGGGTGTGGTTGTTGTTGCAGGCTGGTTCCTCAAGTGAAGCCATCCTCGATGCCATGGGCCGAGAGCTCGTTCCAGCCACCGGAGTTGCTTTATCCGGGGAATACGGAGCTGTCTCTGGCCGCAGGTATGGACATTGTGGAAATGGGGGTGGTTCTCAAATGGTGATGGACTGATTCTATCCATGGATTAATTTTGCAGCAATATGCACTGTTAAGAAGGTGGTCAGAGCTTTCTAGAATAGTTCCTGAAAGGAGATAAACCCGGCAATTACTAAGTTTGGTGTGCAGGGAATACCCACAGCGAACCTTTGTGGTCCAAAGCGTGTTGGAAGGGCATGCCAATACTTTGGGAGCATTTGGGGTCCTGCCAGGGGTCTGATGGGTGGCTGTGGCCAGGCACTTCCTGCCCAATGCCTTAGTTTGTCTGTGTGTGAAATGTGTCGGTATCTGCTGAGTCAAAGGCTGGAGGAACCACTGATTAAAGATCATTTAAATATGCACCGTGGTGCTTTTTAATTGCAGAAATACGTACATGCAGTAGGTAACAGTTTGAGTGTGTTAAACATCAAATGATTTCACTGTAGTACAATTTGACTGTGAGATTTGAGAACTGGTTTGGTGTAAAATGGGTGCTGGGCAGGGAGGTTGAAACTGGGTTAGTGCAGGGAAACCAGTGAGAAGGAAAATGGAAATTGCTCAGTTCCCACTCTTTCACCTGAGTGGGAAGTGAACAAGCAGCATGAAGGTGGAAAATCTCATGGAAACTTTTAAATTACCTTGAGCTAGCTATCTTTTTGTTCAAAAATATGTCTTTTTGTTCCATTTGAAACAATGGAGTCTACAGCCCAGATTGCCTGATTTAAATTTCAAATCCATCCCGGCTGCCAATACAAATGAATAATGAATGCTGTGCCCTGTGTGGCTGGCTGGGAATGCAACAGGGCAACCAGAGGGGTACTTGACATTCAGAGGATGAGAGATCTGTGTTGCAGATGCAGACAGGTAACCTGCTTTTCATTGTAGTGAGAGCTTCCTGCCTGTGCCATAAAATAGAGGGTCTAAATGGATACTTCTGGTGTGAGGTTTACCTCATTTTGCATCTAATAAAGTAATTTTGTTTGGGTTTTTTCCTCTAGAGCTGTTGTAGCTCTTTTTGAATGGAAGAGCAGCCTCTGACTGGCTCTGACCTTGTTAGCAGCGTGGAAGGTTTTGTAGGGCTTGAGTAAAATGAAAGGCTGAGTGTTATGTGTGAGGGTTTCTATCAAAGCTTCGTTTGCAGCATAGGTTAAGGACCTGTATTTCCTGTGTGGCCATGGAATACAGGGAAATCCAAGTTACAGGAGAGCCCCTGTGAAGCCTTGGCTGGCTCAGTTTGCTGTGGTAGATTCTGAAATCTAGAAAAGGTACTAGAAGCTGCTGTGGTGGATCCACTCGAGCTGCAGGAGCTCTGCATCCACCTTGGAAATGCTGGCCAAAGGTGCTACTTGGGAAATGGGTCATGAGGGCAGAGAAGCTGCTGCCATGTTCTTCCTCACGGAATGAATTCAGGATGTGAATGTCTGACTGTTTGCTTAACGTGCTGTCCTGTAATCCACGCTGTGCAGCTTTAATCTCTCTCTGATGAGGTTTCCAGTGCAGAATAAATGTGTTTGCTCACTGCTGTGGAGCCCCTTGGTGGGGAGGATGTGCCATTTTAATGGAAAGTAGTTCCAGAAATAACAGCAACATGTCTGTGATCCATCAGAACCGACCAGGAGACTGATGCAGTCTGTGGTGTCTCTCCTTCCGCACAGAAAACCCCTCCTTGGGAGGAAGAAGTTGCAACCCCATCCCAATATAATCCAGGTGATCCGAGCGTTCACATCCTCTGTCCCTTTGCTGCCTGGAGCCTTTGCTGACTATCCTGACGTGCTTCCATTGAGCCTGAATCCCAGAGGGATCGGTCACAGCCGGACGCTCTTCTTGGTGATGAAGAAGTAGGTGGAGAGAATCTGATTAACATGACTTGGGTACTCTGTGCTAAGCAGGCCCCTGCAAAGCTTGGGCCTAGGCTGCTGCCAAAGAGCAGAGTATGCTCTTGGAAATGCCTCCCAGGACTGTTCCAAGTCCTTGAGCTTCTAACTCTGCTTCCACAATGAACACAAATCGTTCTTTTTAATAATTACCCCAAATTAAAGTAAGAAATGTGGAGTTTGTCCCCATTCGCCTGCCCTCCTAAGCCTGAAGTTCACCCTTAGTCTGAGCATGCTGCTAGAGATGGAGTAGAATCAGTAATGAGATGAGCCAACACTGAGGCTGAACTGCCAGTGATAAGCTTCCAGGCTGCTAATTCCCAGTTTTTCCCTGTTCTGCCTAGTTACCCTTGCACACTGCGCCAGTACCTGCGGGAGAACACTCCGGATGTTCACCTCTCCACAATGATGATTTTACAGCTCCTGGAAGGCGTGGACCATCTTGTTCGACATGGGATAGCACACAGAGACCTCAAGTCTGACAACATCCTGGTTGAATTCGATTCTGGTGCGTAGATCCCTGAGGATAAATGCCAATTAACTTGTAGAAGGGATACAGTCGTGTAGGTATTCAGAGAAGTCTCACCCAGCTGTGTGTGGAGGGGGGGAAAAACATCAAACCCTTTGAAAAATCTCAGGTTTAATTTTTATCTTGGTGTTTGGTGTCACTGCAGCAGTGGGGAAGTCATGAATCCTGTCTGTGCATGAGGTTTTGGATCATTAACATGGACACAGAGTGTTGCTGAGGTGATGCATTGCATGAGCACAGCCAGCGTTCACTGGAGCATCTGATAACGCCACATTTGGGATGCTGCAGGTGCCTTTGCTTCAGGCTATTGGCTCTGTCATCTCTCCCAAGCCAAACTGCACAGAGAGCCTCTTAAAATCTTACTCCATAGCCAAGTTAATTCTGCATCACCCTGGGATGATGAAACAGGGGTTGGGAGCAAGAGGAATCGACTGTTACAGCCAAAAGCATCTTTTTCATGGGCTTGTTCTGTCAGCCTCTAACGGAGATTTTAATTACCTGAGCTCGTTTTCAGTGTGATTGAGATTTAAATGGGCAGGAAGCAATAGCAGGCAGGTCTGTGTAATTAGGAGTAGAAGAATTAGCTTGAAGAGTATCAGGGAGAGACAGAGAGTATGGGAATGCACCCTGCCTTCCCTGAGAGAGGGTGCACGATACGGAGGATTCCCTCTTCCCCAGGGCTCAGGATTTAGAATCATAGAATGGCCTGGGTTGGATGGGACCTTAAAGCTCATCTCATTCCAACCCCTCTGCCATTGGCAGGGACACCTCCCACTAGACCAGGTTGCTCTAATCAATCAACTATCTGGATGAGGGGATGGGAGTGCACCCTCAGTCAGTTCGCAGAGGACACCAGGCTGGGTGTTGATGTGACGTGGTGTTCAGTGCAGCCATGTCCTCCCAAACGGAACCCTAACTCTGCCAGCCCTGTGTTGTTCACAGCTGGCTGCCCCTGGCTGGTCATCACCGACTTCGGCTGCTGTCTGGCAGATGAAAAAGTTGGCCTGAGGCTGCCTTTCACCAGCTCCTACGTGGATCGGGGTGGCAACGGCTGCCTTATGGCACCAGAGGTAAGTCCCTCTGAAGTGGTAGTTTATGGTGTTGGTTTTCTGCTTGTCCTGCTGTTGGGACTAAAAGTTTTGGCGGCATAGAAGGTGTCCATGTCCTAACTTAAGTTAGACTTGGTGAAGCCTGAGCTGAGCACTGTCCAGCAGACACCTTGAGCTCTAACAGGTGAAACATAATCAGTTGGCATCTTTCCCCCCAAAATTTACTCTCCAGTCTTAATTCAGGCCCCTTCCTGTGTAACTATAAAGAATTATATCCAGCAGTCCTCGTGTTGCAACAGTGGTTTTTGGCTGAAGTTCAAGGCGGTTGTGAAATTATTTGCAGTTCCTTTTTATTTCTCTGATGATAACCCTAATAAAAGCCAAGACACCCTTAACTGTGCTGGACCTGGCACACCTTGCCATGGTGTCGGTTGTTCATCTCCATGTCTCCTGTCTCCATAATTCCAGCAGGAAACAGCCCTTGGGACTCAGAGAATGCCAGTCAGTGGCAACTTAAGTGCAATGTCCAAACTCCTCCCAGCATCCCAGTGGGCTGAGCAGTGCCAGAGGCTTATTTCGTGCCAATGGGGAATATTTACACTGGAGATCTCTATGGAACCCGCCTTTGGTTTCAGTCTTTCAGTTTATTACAGGAAAAATGCCGATTTGACCATAGAAAATAAAATTTGAGCACAGAGGCCACACTCGAGCTGTTTGTTTGAGCATCCCCCTCTCTGTGGCAGGTGATCACAGCATCACCTGGCCCTGGCACAGTGATCAACTACAGCAAAGCTGATGCTTGGGCTGTTGGAGCGATCGCCTACGAAATCCTGGGCCTGGCCAATCCTTTCTACGGCCACGGGGACTCGACTCTGGAAAGCAGGAGTTACCAGGAGGACCAGCTGCCGCTCCTGCCTGATCATGTGCCCCTCGAGGTGAAGCAAGTGATAAAGATGCTGCTTCAGAGGGATCCCAGCAAGGTAAGACACCGTTGTCTTCAAGATATGCCCCTTGGGAGTGTCATTTGTGGATTGTTTTGCCTTGGAGGACTGCGAGTGCAGGAGTTGATCCAGATCTCACTGCAGCCTCCATAAGGGTCAAATCTAAACAAAAAGTCTTTGCTGAGGGACAGTGGTGCTGAATCATTTCAGGGATTTCAGCCCATGTTTGTGTCAGGACTGGACCTCAAATTGGGGGTTTCACTGAGCAGCCTGACATTAATAATCACAGAGAGTTTTTAATTGACAGAGAGTTTTGTCAGTACAGATGCTCTGTGCTGGTGATGTGACTGAGTGCAGAGGGATCAGCTAACCTTCCCTCTCCCTCCTCTTGCAGAGGTTGTCTGCGAGAGTTGCTGCAAACGTGCTTCACCTGAGCCTCTGGGGTGACAGTGTTGTAGCATCCAGGACCCTGAAACCCGACCAGATGATTGCCTGGCTCCTCTGCCAGTCAGCTGCCACCCTGCTCACCAACAGGCTGGTGGATAAAAGCCGGGTAGAAACCAAAATGAAGATGTGCTTTTTGGCAAACCTTGAGTTTGAAGACCTCTGGGCAGCAATATTCCTGTTGCTGGCCTGGAGAAGCCATTCTGGGTGAAGGAACCACCTGGAACACGAGCATTTCAGTTAAATGGCACTTTCTAAAGGCACGTATAGGAACCTGTCCTTTCTGTCTGCCTGGAATCCTGTAGTGCTTTAGGGAACAAACTGCAAGCCTGTGTTTAAGAGCTTGAGTTTCCTCTAGCAAGTGTTAGCACACCCTGCTTTTCTCCCTCTGCTAGAGGAGATGCCCTTGCTTCCTTACTGTCTGGGTGGGAGGGTGTGTGGACCTTGCAGGTGTCCTGAGGTACGTGGCTGGTTTTGCTCCCATTTGGGAATTCTTTCTTGACTTGTGTGTTGAGTGGAGCAGGTTCCCTTTGAGATGGGGTGGGTGGGAGGAGGCACTGTCTGCCTGCACTTTACATGGAAACATCACAACTTTAACAACACTCTGAGAAAGCTGAGCTGACAAAGGGATGTGCAGTTTCTCTGTTCTTGGGGAAACCAGTGGTGATCTGAGGCTGCTGTTCCTGTGAGCTGCAAAATGATGAGCCTGGAAGCTTCCTGGTGAGGTGCTGCCTGGTAACACGAGCGTCAGCAGCACTGAGCACCTCACAGTTGTACGCAGGAGAGTGGAGGCACATCGTCCTCAAACCCCGCTTGTGTCTGTTCTTAACTGTTGTAGTTATGTGGTGATGCTGCTGCAGGGTCCAAGGCTGGGTCAGAATGTCCAGTTAGGGATGGTGCTCCAAACAAAATGAGGCTAAGCAGCAGCACCTGCTTGAAGAGCTTAGTGTGATGCCCTGCTGTTTTACCTGCCTGTTTTTAATTCAGTGAAATAATATCCTTTGGTGGGGAGGACAGGAGACATCAATCTTTAAATAATAACAACAGCCATGTTTATGAAACATCATTCAATTTTGTGTCTATAAATGTGTTTAGAGGAACTTGGGGACAAAGTTATTTATGCTTGTTGCACAATAAATTGAAGATTAAGCTCTGTGGCTGTGTGGGTTCTCTCAATCCATGGTGTCTTAAACAATTGTTCAGCTCTTTCCATTGCTGACTGTGGAACACGGTATTTTATTCCAAGTGAGTTTCCCAAAGAGGAATGGACTTTGCTTGTGGATGTGCCTGTTTTGTGCTCTCCTGCATGGTATATCTCTGGCTGCTCCTGCAGTTTCCAGGTGGAGGACAGCAATGGCTGATATCCCTGACCATCACATGATAACGTTCTGCCAGGGTCCTGCACAGCATTTCAGTTCAGCAAAGAGGGAATCACAGGAAACTCAGCTCTTTGGGGAAAAAAGTTGCAAAAAAAGACCTTTGTAATATTGATCTGACCACACCTAAGTGGGTGCTGCTTCTTCTTACAATACTGAATTCTTGCAGTGTGTCTTTGCTGCCTTGGGTTTGTTTGTGCTCTCCTGTGAGCTCTGTGCCCAGGTCTGGCAGCGAGGCACATTCCCTGGTCACTGCCTCTGGAACCTTTTGGAGAGTAAATACTGTCCCTGTGTGGTGGATCTCTGCTCTGAGCCCTCTTTCTGCTGTGAACATCACTCCCATGCCTTTCCCCCTCCCAGGTCTAGTCTCTACATGAGTAGGGAGCAGAATTAGGAGCTGGAGCTGTCTGATTTCAAGTGTGTTGGTATTCACCCAGCCAGGATTTAATCTGTGCTGGTCAACTCCAGACACTGGAAACTTGCTTGCCCTGGCAATCATTTCATCTCTGTCCTCAAAAACAGCCTAAAATGCTTGTCCCACAGCTTATCCCTCTGGTCCTTGAATCCCTGTTAATGCTTCCCCTGTGCTTGCATTTTGTCCGCCCATCGTTCTGCTGAGCTTGGACTTTCCCTTTGTTTTCTTTCCCTCCTGCCTTCCATTTTCATGACTCCTCAGCATTCTGGGTGCTTTTGTGAGGTGCAGGTTAAAAGTGCAAGCTGTTAATGCTACAAATGCTGCCATGCTATCTGTGAATGCCCGAGGGGAGCCAACTGGGACGATTCCCAGTGCGTCCCCTCCTGCCCTGTCCCGCTAATCCCTGCACAGGCTCTTGGTGGAGGCGCTCAAGCCAAAGCCTCTCACTGCCCTGTTTGCTCCTGGTGTTTGCCAGGACTGTGCCATTGGGAAAGGGGGTGGCTGGGCCGGATCTCTGCCCTTCCCTGGGCAGTGAGATGTCCGACTGCACTTTGAACCCTGGAGGGAGGCTTGGCCGAGGCTGCTGGCTCTCTGCCCACCCCTGACACTCGAGTGGAGACAGAACCGGCTCCAAAGCACCTCTCGCTGTGTTCCCTGTGGGATAGAGAGTGGGAGTCTGTGGAGCAGGATGAGGCACCTGCTCTGGGCTGGCTGCTTCCAGCTGCTGCCATGGCAAGCTGGACCCTGCACTCGCAAGCTGACGACTGCAGTGACCAGTGCAGTGGCTACCTCACACTGCGGCCCGTGGCTCCTGGCTCCTCTGGCCGCCTCCAGCTCCTCACCCAGTGTGTCCAAGGGGTTCCTCCAGCCCCCAATCCTGGGGAGCAGGGCCCCTTGCTGCTGGGGCTCACAGTTCAACGTGCCTCCCAGTGCCCTGCTCGTGGCCCGGCCCGTGGGGGTCTGCTCCATGATGAGACTCCCCGTGCAGGCGTCGGCGCGGGGACTGGACGCGGCGTTTGTCGGCGTCCCGCTGGACACAGGTACATCCAACCGGCCGGGAGCCAGGTAAGGGTGAGCCGTGGGGAGCTGGTGCTTCGCTCTGGCACAGCTCTCCTCTGCTGAGAGGAGCTCTGCTGGGAGCTCTGCCCGGTGGCTTCTCCCAGCTGCGCTATTCCGCAGGTTCGGCCCACGTCAGATCCGCGCGGAGTCGGCCATGCTGAGGAGGTACAACGGCAGCACCGGGGCAGCGCCTTTCGACTCCCTGCGGGTCGCTGACATCGGGGACGTGAGCGTGAACCTCTACAACCTGCCCGACAGCTGCCGCCGCATCCGAGAGTCCTACCAGGAGATCGTGGCCTCTGGCTGTGTGCCCCTCACCTTGGGTAAGGACCAAGTTTGCTCAGCCAAACTCCTCCTCTTCCTCCTCCCTCCCATCATTCAATCCAAACACAGCAGAGGGTGAGTGATGCGGGACTGACTGTTCTTTGATGCCCCTTTTAGGTCAAAAATGATGAGGATGGGTCAGTCTGTAAATACTGACGTGTTTTTGGTGTCCTGCAGAACCACACCAGGACACATCCCTCGTGTCCATCCACCTGTGGGTGTGCCTGGCTTTGCACGAGGCTTCATTTGGGCACATGTTCAAGTTTGCAGCTGTCACAGCTTGGCATCGCTAAAGGAAGAGAATGTGTAGAGTAATGAGGGGCAAATCACCAGTTACAGCATCCTCAGAAAGGGATCATGTGTTTATTTATAAGCCCAATCAAGGGTCCTGCTCCACTGGCTGTCCCTGCTGGCAGTCCTGCACCTCTGGTCCTCCCCAGGAAGAAAGAGGAGATAGGAAACAACCTGCACTCAGGAGCTTCAGGTTTTCCTTCGAAAATGAAGCTCTGGAGTGTATAAATAAATGCAGGATAAATGCAAGGAGGGGAAAAAAAATACCTGGGAACAGAGGTAATGAGTGCTGAGCAGCTCTTGCAGTGTGTTACCCCCTCTTCCCTGTTCTGCTGCAGGTGGAGAGCACACCATAACGTACCCAATCCTGCAGGCCCTGGCAGCAAAGTAAGTTTCTAAGCTGGAGGTGTAAAATAAGGACCTGGGAAGCACCTCGGGAATGCCCCCGGTTTGCTCTCCACGCGGTGGGCAGGGCCGCTGTGCACAGGGTGGGGACTAACGTGTCCACCCTGTCTGGAGCAGACACGGTCCCGTGGGCCTGGTGCACGTGGATGCTCACACGGACACGGGGGACACGGCCCTGGGGGAGAGGATCTACCACGGGACCCCGTTCCGGCGCTGTGTGGAGGAGCGGCTGCTGGACTGCAGGCGCGTGGTGCAGATCGGCATCCGAGGCTCCTCCTACGACCCCGACCCCTACGAGTACAGCCGGCAACAGGTGAGGGGATCCACAGCCGGGCGCTGCCTGCTCGCCCTGCCCCGGTCCTTAATGTTCCTTGCCTTCAGCAGGGATATAATAAATGATAAAAACCCCCACGTGCATTATAATAATATGTAATAAATATATATAACATAATATGTATTAATCATAATTTTATATAATCTATATATTTTATATGCTGTATATTTATAATGCTGTATAATATATAGCATGATAAATATATAAATATAATATATAATATATAATATATAATATATAATATATAATATATAATATATAATATATAACTATATAATATATAGATATAAAATATATAAATATATAATGTATAATATATAAATATATTATATATAAATATAAAATATATAAATATATACATATATAATATATAAATATATAGTAAATATATAAATATAGTAAGTATATTAAATATATATTTATATGCGATATATTTATAATTTATGCTATGATTATAAATGCTAAATATTTATAATAATATCCAGAAATTTGTATTTATAATTTTTGTATAATTTAAAATTTATATATTTTACAATATTTATATAAGATGCAGAAGACACAAATATATAAATAATATGTAAATATACAAATATTCATAATATACAGGTGTAATATATAAATATAATATGTAAATATATAAATATATTTGATATAAATACATAGAAAATATATATTAAAAAGTACATATATATAAAAATACATATTAAAATGCATAAATAAAATACATGCTTTTTTTGCATCTTGTCCCACGTCAATGGCTTGTCCCACAGGACAGCTGTCAGCTGGGTAGAGAGCAAAAAAATGTGGAGAGGGAGTGGAAGGTGCTTCCAGGAGCACCTCTGCAGCTCGGCCCTGGGCTGAGGGTTGATCCCACCAGAAATGCCCAGCGGTGCAGGGGATGCTCCTCTTTTCCCACCTTTCCCTGAGCAGGTGCCCGTGTGTCTGTGTTCCTGCAGGGCTTCCGGGTTGTCCCAGCTGAGGAGTGCTGGATGAAGTCCCTGGAGCCGCTGCTGGGGGAGGTGAGGGCCCAGATGGGGGACAAGCCCGTGTACATCAGCTTCGATATCGATGGATTAGACCCCGCGTATGCCCCGGGCACCGGCACCCCCGAGATAGCTGGGCTCACACCTGCACAGGTGAGGGGGCTCCAGGGAATGCAGCTGCATTTCCCACTGGGAAAGGCATGTTTTTGCTCCCAGGTCATGCCACCAGCACAGCAAAGAGAAGGCTAAGGAAGGCCTGGGAGCATTTCCTTATGTTGATGAGGAAGGGAAGCGTGGAACTAATGAGATTTGGTCTGTAGAGGTTGGGTTTCCTTATATGAAAATGGGGAAAGCAGAGCCCTGACTGGTCCACCAGGTCAGATGTTTCTTGATCCCAAATCCACTTTTTTCCTAGGCTTTGGAGATTATTCGTGGCTGCAAAGGCCTGAACATAGTGGGGTGTGACCTCGTGGAAGTCGCACCAATGTATGACGTCTCTGGTGAGTCTAAAGATCTCGAGAGTAAAACGTGCCTGGCAGAGGCAGCCACAAGTGAAAGCCATTGGATATTCATGGATTATTTTTCCCCCTTGTTTTGTCTTTTTTTAGGTAACACAGCCCTCCTGGGTGCAAACCTACTGTTTGAGATGCTGTGTGTTCTCCCAGGAGTGAAGACACTGTGAGGGTAGTTCCTGCCTGCTCCAGGACAACGCTGCTCCGTGTCCCCAGCCAGGCTTTCCATGTCCCTTTCCCCTCATCCAGCTGCAGCCAACGTGGGCTTTGCAGCACAGAATAAATGCCATTTTCCACTAGTAAAGGTAATTCTAAGCTGAGAAGCTCTAGGGAGCAGATGGGTTTGAACACCCCATTTAACTGGGGTCTGGAGCTTTGAAATTGGTCTGGTAAAGGGACAGATGAGGCTAATAGTGTTTGGCCTCTGGAATTACTCACTCAGCTTACAGGGCTCCTGGCAAAATTTACTGGAAAGGGTTTCTTCCATTAGGATGTGGCAGCAAGACAATGACTATAGAGGAAGGGAGGGCAGCAAAGGGCATCTGGGGATCCTGCTGAGCATAGGGGGATGTTTGACTGCAGTTCCTGCTGGTGGAATCAGCAGGAGTTTCCTATGGCAGGAGTGGTTTAATCACTCCTGGAATTTCTGAGCTGATGTGGAGGTGAGGTTAGGTTGTACAGGGAAACACAAAGCCACTTCATCACACATTAAAATAAGTTTATTTTGGTTGCGAACCTGTAATTGTCTTAAAACAAAATGACATAAGTGCCTGTTCACAAATACAAAACCAAAACCAAAACAAAACAAAAAAAACCCCAACAAAACAAAAACAAACAAACAAACAAAAATAAAAAGACAAGTTTGCCAAATAAGTTAATTCCCCCCCTCCCAGTATCAAAAGTGCAAAATAGGTACCTAGTTTTCAGTCCTACTTGTCAAGCTGCGCTCGTGTCCTGGCTCCTGGCTGCTGTGGGTGAAGGGCAGAGACAGGGGCAGGGAGGAGTTTGGGAACAACCTCCACTCCAGGGCCTGTGTCCCTTCTCCTCAGCTCTGAGTGCTGTGCCATCGCTCAGGTCTCACTAGGACAGTGCACTAGGACCGAATTTCCTCAATCTTTGGATTATGAACCACCACGCATGGAACAGAATCACAGGGGTTAGAAAATGATGGGGGGTGAGGGCTCAGGGCTGCTGGGAGAGCAGGGGCAGATCCCGGGTGTCATAGTTTGAGATTGGTCCCCCTTGAGAGTCAGGGGCTCAGAGGTGACTAGGTGCCAGGGCAGTGTTCCCTGGAGAGCCAATCACTGTCCATGTTGTTTGCTTCTGCTGAAAAATCATGTATCACAGACCTGGAAGCTGCTGGCAGTTGTTCTGTTGGTGCCTGCTGTGTGTAGGTGGAGAAGGCCAGGGGGTGGCAGGGCTCCTTCTTCCCCCTCTCTGGGGGGAGAGGGGAGCCCTGCGCCCCCCCAGCTCTGCCTAGGCCAGAGTTAAGAGGCAGCATTTGGAGTGTGTGCTGTGAAGGAAGAGATTCACAGCACCTGAGGTAAGAGGGAGGAGGCCAGGCCCTCTTCCCCCTTCCCCCTGCAGCTGCGGGACACTTGGGACAGTGTATAACTGGACAGAGCTGCCTGTGGCCAAGGCTAGGGGGCTTTTTTCCCCCCCACTGCATTGAGGCTGGTAGGGGGTGGATTTTAAGGCTCAGCATTAAAGCAGAGCCAAGTGGACAGGCTGCTGATGAAACAGCTCAGAGCCTGGAAATTGGATTCCGGATTTCTAATGTGGCTCAAACTGCCACACCGGGATAAGCAGCTCTGACCCTGCTCTCCAAGACAGCAAACACCTGGAGCGCCACACTGGCACTAAAACCTACTAAACCAGGGGTTAGGGCAGCTTGGCATTTGCTTCAACCCAGGAAAAAGGGTTTCCATAAAACAGAAACCAGGGGCTGTGCTCCCATCCAGCCAGACCTGGCAAGGGTGGACTGCTGCAAGAGCTCCTTCAACTCGACTCTGGCTGAAAGGGGAGGTTACCTGTGCTAAAAAGAAAATAAAAAAGGACTCTGGCAGAATTTGAAGGCTGTAAAGCCTTCTCTCCTTCCTCGGGGCAGGGCTGAATTCCCTTGCTGTAGCACAACTAGGCACTTTTTTTTCATGGATTGAGGCTTTTCTACTGCTTTCTGACCAGATGAAGAGACAGCAGAGACCCAGAGAGTATTCTTTTGCTTTTGCAAATGTTGAAGAAGTTATGTGGAGCCTTCTGGTGGGCTAAAACCTATTCCAGCCATATCCTGCACGGGAAAAGCACAGGAGTAGACAGCAATCACTCCAGCCAAGTGAACATGCAGTCTAGAAGCACCAGGCTGGTGTTTTGTTCCCCCTCTGCTCTCCTTCAGCAGTTTTTGTGCACCTCAGAGTTCCTGGGCAGGGAGAAGACCCTGCCTTCTTTCCTTCCTTCCCTCTGCTTTCTAGGGCACAGAGTCTGCTGGGCTGGAATTAATTAACCTCACATAGGGTTGGTTGGTAGCCTTTATCTGAAGTACATTTTACAGGGGTCTGAGGTACCTGCAGGGTTCAGAGCACGCCAGTCTGCTCCCAGGATGGGAGGAATGCAGTGAGGCAAGGCTTTGGGAGCAACTAGGGCATGTAGGCAGTGCAATGACGAGCATTCCCATCTTCTATGGGATCAGCAGCTGGCTCAGAGGTCGGCACTTATTCCTACTGACTGGCTGCTCTGCTAAGATGGTCACTAAGGTGGCGAGGGCTGAGTTTGGAATTAACACCATGTGCTCTGAGGGCTCTGTGTCAGGTTCAGAGCCCTGTGGCAAAGGCCACCTGCTCCCATCCCTGCACTTTGGCAGTGCTGGAGCCTGATGGTGACAGGATCCATGGAAGGAGACCTGGGTGACAGCAGCCAAAAGGAAGCACAAGCCTCACGGGATTTCAGTCCTGGCCACAAAGAGAAGCCCTGCTGCCTCCCTTGATTGCTAGAAGGTTAAGCAGCCATGAGGCTGCTGCTTGCCCTCCCTCCACCTTACCCAGGACCACCCTTTCCCAGCAGTGTTGGAAGTGGCTGTTGGGGCACTGCTACAGCAAAGCACCATCCAAACCCTGTTCTAGCCTCACACAGACTTACAACTTCCAAAAGACAAAAAAGAAAATAAATATCCAAGCAAACAAACACAAAGGCAAGGCAGCAGCCTGAGTGTGGAAAAACAGAGGTTTGGGGCAAGGAGGAAATGGGCAAGAGGTGGAAACGGGCGAGAAGCTGAAACCCAACATCTCAACCCCACACCTAAACCAAAAGGAGCTTCACACACACGCGACGGTCTGATGATACAGCACTTCTGGGGCAACATCTCAAGAATACAATCGTTGAAGGATGAGGTTCCTCGATACAAAGGAAGGTTGGTTTGTACTACAGTTGGAAGGGTGTTTGCAAGGAGCCCAGGTGACTCCCTGGCAGCTACGTAGAGGTTTTTTTACACATCTACTGGCTCATAGCAGCTTACGCCTACAATCTGAGGACGCAGGTAAAGTTATGGCTCTAGGATACATCGTCTAAAATCGACAGAAGCAGAAAAGGCATCTGAAAAATCAACATGACATTTAAATGGCTCAACACTTTGACAGTATTTACGGCCGTGCAAAACCCTTTTCCTTCCAAGTCACGGTTCAGCCGGTGAAGCTGCACGTGGAACCAGGACACGAGGAGCATGAAACATGCAGGTCACCCACGAGCCCGCACCACAGGTGAGTCCCAGCTACAGGTTTGCTACAGGGGAGATGCTCCTGACTGGACTCTACATCACTTACCACGGGGAAAGCCGAGGAAGTACAACTGCCTGGCGGGAGGAGGCCTTTTGGAAGGGCAGGGCCTGGGAGGGTCTGCAGGGTCTTGCCAGTGTTACACCATGCACTGCACCATGGGCTAAGCACACGGGGATGGGGAGAGAGAGAACCGCGACCCGACCTGCACCACTGGCCGCGGCTGGTCCGGGCCGAGAGAAGTCACAGGGTTTTTCTTCAACTGAGGTAAAACGAGAGATGGAACAGGGGTGACTTGGGAAGCAGGTGTGGCAGGACAAGAAGGGAAAAACAGACTTCTTGGCTCTTCGGTAGGACGGCGTCCGAGCGCACGATGGGTCAGTGGAGGGCAGGTGGGTGTGCTTGGCTGCGCTCCCGGGCTCCGGACGGGGGGAGATATGTTTTAGTCTCCGGCCCCAGGAGGGTTCACCTAAAACCTAAGGTCCATTCATCACGCTTGTTTGTGTATTCCTGGAAAGAACTGTCCTTTGTCATCTTCATAAAAAGTTTGTCCCTTAGAATCTCTGTAAAATCCCTCAGTCTAACGCAGGCCACGAGGGGATATAGAACCTCTGTAAGGAACCCTCTAGGAGGCGTTCCATCCAAAAGGACAATTTGTGTAATTTGTTTTTAATGGATCTAGATCCCGGGCTGCAGGAGGGTTTCCCTCTGGCTTCCGCGTGTAGTGAGGCATCGTAATCCTCGCAGGATCCCAGGGTTCCCCCCTCATCCCCTGATCTGTGAGGCTTAAAGAGGCAGAAATATTTCTTGTGGCCGTTCAGAGCCAGGACGTAGCCCGTGTAGTCGCGCTCCAGGAAGTGCTTGTCGTACTGGTTTGGGATGGGGGCTGCATCCTGCGCAAACTCCAGCAGGTACTCCAGCCACTCCCGGTGCTTGTCCAGGCTGAGGAAGGAGAAATGAAGAGAGCTGCTCCTGGGAAAAGAGCAGAGAAGACAGTGGGATTAGCATGTGTCCTGAGCAAGGCTGGATTCCTATGAACAGGTAAGGATTTGTCAGCAAGGGCAGGGCAGGGCAGTGTTGCTGCAGCTCCTTTTCCAGCACAGGTGATGCTTGCCCAGTGTGCAGCACTGTCGTGCTCTCTATCTGATGAAACATGGGTACAGCCAAAGTGGCAGCAGCACCAGACCCGTGGCCACCATCACTGAGTCTGGCCAGGAAAGGCCACTCGTTTTTTGGCAGCTCATTGCCACAGATGAGCACAGAGGCTGCTCGCCAGAAATGTTTCCTCTTGGCAATGGAGCCGACCCTGCTCCTCCTGTGTCGCCAGAGCTGCCTCACACAAGTTGTTAACACAATAACAGAAACCCAGGAGAGGCCCCAGCCTACCCTGTAAATGTGTAGACTTCCAGGGCGAACTTCTGGAGCAGGGGGGTTTTGGTCGAGTTGGACAGGATCAAGACGACGTTCATGTGGCCCGGCCTCAGGCGCACCAAGTTACTGGTGTAGTTGATGTCCGTTAGCTCAGTCACCTCAACAAAGCCCTTTTTGGGAATCCTGCTGCAGCAAAGCAGTGACTGAGTGAAAGGGGGGCAAGGGACCAGGAGCGACTGAGGACGGAGAAACTGTGACCATGTTCCTCAGCCTGTTCCCGAGCCATCCCTGTGCCCAAAGCCAGTTTAATTGGTAAAACAGCCCAGTTTGGATCGTCCTCAACAAGTGGGTCAGACCTTTACCTTTTCCCCAAGCACGCTGTCTGGTGCAAACTTGGTGGGAATTGTTTAATAAGCAAATTAATGTCACCTTGTCCTCGCTGGCGGGGTCCTGGCTCACACCGCTCCTCCCCACCCGGCTGTGCCGGTGCTGCTCTGCACAACAACTGCATTATGTCTGTGCAACTCTGCCACTTCTCTGCTCTCCACTAACTCTCCCTGCACAGACACCCCCTGAGCAATGCTTCCACAGAAAAGACTTCTGGAGAAATTAGAGGGAACCTGTTACTCTCTTTGCTGAAGCTCACGTCGTTCTTCTCCGTCTTTGTGGCGGCTTCTTCTTTCTCCGAGGGCGGAGAGTCCCTTGTGTCGCTCGAATCACTGTGGAGGAAGGTGATTTTGTGTGTGTTTAAGGCCCTGGGTTGGAGTGAGGAGCTACCCCTGAGGGCATTTTGGTGTGCACTCACCTGAAAGCCTGAACAATAACGGTGCCAAAGAGAATGAAGAGCGCGGAGAAGAGCAAGGACAGCAGCGGCATCATTTCTCGCCTGAGGGGAAGATGTGCAAAGAGCAGTCTGGCCTGTAAGTTCACATTTTCTGCCCGAATTCCAGTCCCTGTCTACCTCAAATAACAACACGTGCTTTCCCCAGAAACTCAGCTTGTTTCTCAGGGTCTTAAAGACCATCAAGTTTTTGAGTGCTGTCCTGCTCCCACCCAAAAGAGGAGGCTAAAAATGTCACCTTATTTTAAAATAAGGTGACAGGGAAGCAGTGAAAACCCACAATGGATGCCCAGACTGTACCAGTTACTGTGAAACAAACTGTCCCAGCAGTCTGAGATGTAGTCCAGCGAGGAGTAGAGCCATCGGATAAGGAACATCTGTTTGAAAAGAATGAAAAGCAAAGAACAAATTACAAACCCACTATGCACAGCCATCCTGTAAAAATGAGCCCAACCCTGGGCCAAATCAGCTTCAGAGCATGCAGTGAGCTTCCCTCCATGAGCAAGAAATCTTATAAGAGTCTTGCCTTGGAATTTTAGAATATAAATAGCACCTGTGAACAGTCATAATGGGACTGTCCACATCCATAACACAGATATCAGACAGCTGGAAAGGCCATGGACTTACAGGAGCAAGCTCATCATTCAGGTCTGCCACGACAGTCTCTGATGACAGAAGGCCAGGGTCCGTCCTCAGCTGGTCCAGGAGATCCAGGAGGATGAAGTTGTCCTCCTTGCTGCCTTGCCAGGCCTCCTCCAAGGCTTTGTAGGCAATCTTCCCTGCATTATTGCGTCTCTCCAGAATGACCACCTGGATGAGCCAAGAACGTGGCAGATGTTAGAGAGGAAGGGGCTTTTTTCTATACAGATGTTCTGTTTCAAACCACTGCCCAGAATTAGGTGTCAGATCAAGGTACAGAGTGATGTAAATTAAATGACAGGCTAAAAGAAGGGGTTAAAAACAAAAGGAAACCCTCACAGCTGATCTTCCCCGATACTTCTCATCATCCATCAGTAAGGCATCTGCAAATTCTGGCTGCCGTTCTTTATAGATGTACACAAACTTCAGGGTGTCTTTTGTGTTGGCCACAGCAAAAGTCAAAAAGGCCTCATAAGCCTCAGCAAACTTCTCTCCTTCTCCGGTAAGCAAGACCACGCAGTGCCTGGGTGATACAACGAAATGGGGTATTAAGAGCCATTCTGGACACAAGAGGAAATGATCACCCCCTTTCTGCCAGTCAAAATCATCCCAGTGAGGCAGAAACCTCTCTGACACTGTGGATACTGAGCATGATCTAGTGCTGTCATTGCCCTTTTCCCTTAGAATCAAACCAAAGGTGGCTTTAGGAGCAGCTCCAGAGCCTCAAATCAGGAGGACGTGCCACTTACTTCCGCTGACGGTGAGACTTCTTGACAGGACACAGCTCCTGGAACAGCCTCTGGTTGGTGAGTCTGGCCACCATGAGGAACTTATTCTGAGAAAGGAAGTCATCAATGAGCTGCTTCTTCATCTCTCGTGCCTGGCAAGGACAAAGGAAGCAGAGGTCAGAACTGAGCAGGTGAGGAGAATAAAGCTGTTGGGTGTTCCTGTCTGGAGCTGGGGAAGGCTGCTGGCCATCGCAGTCCTCGCTGCAATCACCCAAGGTGTTGTGAGGCCTCAAGACTGGGAAGCCACCTGTGTCCACCTTCCTCAACAGCTCAGACACCAAAACTAGAGCCTGCCAAGCTTCCTCCCTCCAAACATTTGCCCTCTTTGTCTACTGAAGCCAGAGTTTATGCTGAGAATGAACACTCTTTACTCCAAACCACACCAGCGACAAACCTCTCATCTCCAGCTCAGTCAGGAAACCTCCACGCCCGTTTCCCATGAGCTCTTGGAGAGGGCTCTGAGCGGTACCTGCACAACGTCAGCGGGCCGGTCGATGTGCTCCTTGAAGACCATCATGGTGGGACTGTAGACGTTGATGTTGTACTGGCTGGACAACTCCTCGGTGCCTCGGAGTCCCACGTACACATACCCAAAGGACAGGTAGTCTCGGTAGGCAAAGGCAGTCAGCTGGATGGGGAGAAATCCACAGTGTGTGTTTGTGGTGGACAGTGAACATTTTCTCCCCTGAGTGCCTGTGATGACTTTGCTCTGAGAATACATCCTGCTGTTTGAATGTCATTGGGCTTGTACTGCAAGAGGTACAAACCCTTCCTCTCCCTTGCTGAACCACGCTTTGAGTTCCCTCAGTCAATGTGCTGGGAGCCTCCATGGATCCACAGTTTTATTTACAGTCTGACATGGGGTTTCTCAGGAAAAGGGCTTTGCAATAGCACAAATTAGACATGCCACAAACATCTCTCATTCCTAACAAAGGTTAGTAAGCACTTGTGTTGCTGCTACCTCCAAAACCCACCCACACCTTCACATCCATGTAAGGTACATCCAGGTCAGTACAGGGAATCAGACTCCTAACAAAGCTGATCACCTGGCCACGCTGTTTCCAACGAACACAAATCACCCTGCTCTCCCAGAACCAGCCAATGGTGTTTGGAGGCATTGGTTGACCTCTGCTCACAGCAGTGGTTCATTTTCTTTTGGAACATCTGGATTTATAAACAAGTCAACTTGGCAGCGACAGAAATCACATTACCTTGTACAGTAATGGCACAACTGGCATATGGTCAAACAGCAGGACGTGGGGCTTGTTGTCCTTCCTCCAGTCAGAGAGAAAGCGGATGTAGTTTTTATCTGTAATCTTTAAACAGAACAGGAACATCAGTTTAACCTCTGAGCAGTCAGGCAACGCTCCACCATGAGCTGTCTCAATGAGAACTGAGCCTGAAAAGGTGTCCAGGTGTTGCAGAAAGCTGACTGTGGATTGTTCTTTCCAAGAGGTATTCCTGATTAATGAATGAATTAAAACCATCACTCTTGACCCACTCAACTCTCTCAGTTATTGCAGCCTCTGTCAATGCCATTCCAAGTCAATGCTGATTGCACTGTAATTCTTGTCATTCTTGTCATATTCTTTATATATCTATACCTATATATAATGGGAAGCCAAGGGTTAACAGGCACCTACCAAACCTGAGCTTCATCAAATCTGCTCTGGTACCTCTCTGACCCAGAGGAAGGAGATAAATGGCTCCGTTAGCTGTGGAAGGGGAAACAGATCCCACTTTGAGGGTGAGAACTCCAACACCCAGAGGACAACAAGTCAAATTTGTTGGGAAAGGCAGCCCTTGCTGAAGATCCCAAATGAAAACAAGGTGAGGTGAACAAGGCTTGAAGAAGGGGACAGGCAGGTGAGTGCACTGTGGGGGCTGACCTGGCCACATCGCCCTGAAAGGAGTGGTGGGTGCTTTAGGACTCCACCAAAAATCACTAGGCAAGGCTGAAATGCAGGAATATTTTATCAGTTAGGATAAAAGTTATTTTACTTATAACTTGGAAGGGCTCAAGCTGCCAGGTCCACTTTCAAAGGTCCAAATCAAAACCGGACAAAACAGGTCGGTGCGTTTTAGGAGACACCACCTGGGAGTTAGTGAGTGGTCTTTAATTTGTTGGATGTAATGCTGAGAAAGGAGAAGGGAAGTGAAATCCAGCAGGTTCCTAACCTAGGGATAACCTTGGTAGGGTTATCCCTTGTGGGGTGTCACAGCTGGGGGGGGAAGTAGGCACTCAAGCCCCTGGTATGACCATGTAGTGGCAGGATCAGCCCTTTTGCAAGGAGAAGTGTTATGGAGTGGTGTGAAAGCTTTCCACAGCTCCAGGGTTTGGAGCTTTGCGATGCAGATCAGCTCAGGGCCCAAATTAAACAGATTAGCCACCAAAACAGCCAAGGAGAGAGAAATCTCCAGGCAGGCAGGAGAAGCAGCGTGTGACACTCCTGCTGGAATGTACCTTTTCGACAAGATTCCCCGGCAGAAGGTTCTCCACGAACTGCCGCAGGTTTTCCCGAACGACGGCGTTGTGGAAGAAGGTTATTTTCCCGTTGATGAGCCCCAGCAGGGTGGGAGTGCTGTGGGCACCCAGGTGGTGGGCGAGGCGCCGCTCGTACCCCGCGTGCACGACGCCGATTCCCGCTCCTGGAAAAGGGAGAGCAGCGGCTTCAGGTGAAAGATCCCCAGCAAACCAGTGGAAAACTGACCACCTGCTCCCTTGCCCAGCACCCCGGAGTTAGCAATGTTTGGGAAAGCATTGGGATAAATCTCTGAGGAAATCTAAAGGTTAAACAGAGTCCTGCAAAAGCTGAAGGCCAACGCTGGATGCACGCACAGCCTCATCCTTACCCAGCGCCTCCAATTCCTGAGCGACTTCCTTCCACACGGGCTCGATGTGGATGCAGCTGAAGCACCAGTCCGAGGTGATTTTGATGAGGTAAGGTTTCTTGAAACTGTCCGGCACGATCTCGTTGATGTAGTGGGAAAAGTGGAGCAAATACTTCTCGTCGGAGGTGTCGCGTCGCTCGGAATTGAACGGGAAGTGGAAGAAGGACTCGTCGAAATAGAAGCCGTCGTGGAAACGATGGAACTGGCGATGCTGGTGCTGAGAGAAGCCCTGGCTTTCCCCAGCATCTCCATAGCGATCGAAGTTTGCCCTCTTTTCCTCGTTGGAGAGAATCTGGGAAGTGGACGATGGAAAAACCATGAGGGGGAACTGCCCTGAGCGTAATCCCTTAGTAAATGACTGCGGCTGCCTAAGGAACGTGTGGGATGAATAGTCTGGAAAAGGGAACTATCACATCCCTCCAGGCTCACTGTAGTAAACAGGGGTAAAAAAAGGCCAAAGTCCAAAGAAAAGGAGCTCCTAAATCCAGACTGTTATATCCACTTCTGACACCAACAGCTCCTTGGGACAAAACATCCCACGTTGGGATTCCCTCTTTTCTGGAGTAGCTTTTGCTGGTGTCTCTTTGAACCCGGATGGTTTTCTTGGCACATCAGAAAGTGACAAAAATTTCACCAAGAAGCCAGGAGTCCCATAGAGAAACTGCATTTTTTTTTGGCAGGGAAAGAAGGATTTACTTTTATTTCCTTGGGCTCAGCTGCCACAAACTGGGGCGGCCAATTTCCACAGCCATGTGCAAATAACTACTACTGACAATAATTTGAGGTGACCAAAGCCACGTGATGATTAATGCTGCTTACATCACCCCAAAATGCTTTTATGTGCATGTGACACGGACAAGACGCTGCCCAGCCAGGCAGGGCTCAGTGAATACTCTCTCCTCCCTCCTTTGAGGCTTTTTAGCCAGGACAGGGCAGGCCTGTAGCAAAATATTTGCAGCAGAGGCCACGCTGGTGACTCCAGTGGCTGTGTCAACAAAGCTGAGCAAACTTTTTGGGTGGGTAATGTTCACCTCTACAGGGTCAATCACCTTTCCCGTGTAGAAACACACAGGAAAAGCACAGGAAAAATAAGTTCTCTTAATGTTAACAACAGTAGGAGTTTATAAGCAGCACGTGTTACCTCGTAGGCCTTGCTAATCTGGATGAATCTGTCTTCTGCTCCTGGGTCCTTGTTTTTGTCAGGGTGCCTACAAGGCAGAACCAGAGGAAAAGGGGTCAGTGGTTCCCTGGAGGGCACAGGGAGCTGTCGGCCTCTGTTTGGAGGCAAGCAGAACATGGACAGTTATGACATGCAGTGGTATCCCCGAGGCTGAGATCAGATTTATACCCAGCATGTGCTGTCCCTACCCAAACCCCATCCCAAAACGCAGCACTGGGATGTGTGTGGTGTGCCTGTGGACCTGTGCCTCTGTCTGATCCATCACCAACAGCCCAAGCCCAAGCCCAAGCCAAGGGAGCATGCCTCTTTCCTAGCAATGGCTCCCTTGGCTGCTGCCCCACATATCTACTGGGTTCTTCCTTAAATCACCTCCTGCCACAGCCCTCGGGGATGTGTCATGCAAGACAACAGCTCTGGGTGAGGTTCTTTCCCCAGGCGATGCCTCAAGCCTGCCCCTCATCACACACAAGGGGTGTGACATTTGGGCACCTGATGCCTTTCCCTCCCACAGCACAGGGATTGGGTTGCCCTTGGACAGTGACATATCGAGCTGAGACTTAGACCCCGGTGTATTAAAAGTTCCCTGTTGAGTAAGGGACAACTTTTTATCCCCATAGCCGGACTCTGGGAGAACTTTTTCCCCTTGTAACCAGACTCTAGAAGAACTTTCTTCCCCATAGCCAGACTCCAAGAAAACATTTTCCCCCAAAGCCTGACTCTGGGAGAATTTTCCCCCCAGAGCCAGACCCTAGAAGAACTTTCCCCCCTGTAGTCAGACTCCAGGATTACTTTTACCCCCTGTTGCCAGACTCTGGGAGAATTTTCCCCCCACAGCCAGACCCTGGAAGAACTTTCCCCTGTGTAGTCAGACTCCAGGAGAACTTTTCACCCCACAGCCAGACTCTGGAAGAACTTTCCCCCCTGTAGCCTGATTCTGGGATAACTTTTCCCTCCATAGCCAAACTCCGGAAGAACTTTCCCCCCTGTAGCCCGATTCTGGAAGAACTTTCCCCCCCAGGAGCCAGCCTCGAGAGGGTTTTACAGCACGGATCGCTGGCGCGGGGGCACCCGCCCGGCTTCAGGATGGCGAGGGAGCCCCGGCGCCGCTTCCCGACCTCCCGCCGCGCCTCACCCGCGCTGCACAACCGGGCGAGGCCGCTCAGCATCCCCGCCGGGCCGTGCCCGGGCTGCAGGGCCGGGGCGAGGGGCGGGAAGGGCAGCACGTACCATTCCCGGGCGAGCCGCTTGTAGGCCTTCTTGATGTCGGCCTGGCTGGAGCCGCGGCCGACCCCCAGCACGCGGTAGGGGTCGAAGTCCCCCGGCGCGGCCGCGGGCAGGGCCGGCAGCAGCAGCAGGAGCAGCGGCAGCAGGAGCATCCAGGCGGCCCGTCCCGGCTCCATGTCCGGCGGGCCCCGCGGGCGGAGGCAGCGGACGGGCCGCCCTTCCCTCGCCGCCGCTTCCGGCGCGCCCGCCGAGCCCGGGGAGAGCCGGAGCTTCCGGGGACACGGGCCCGGCGACCCGGGCTGGGGCTGCCCCGGCCGTGTGTGCTGCGTTAGGGGCCATAACGGGGGCGAGGGGAAGTGTCCCTGTGAGGACACTGATGTGTTCAGCTCTAGCAGAGGGGACTGAGGGGAGAGCTCGCTGCAGTTCCTGGGGAGGGGCAGGCCCTGAGCTCTGCTCTGTGGGGACCGGGGACAGCACCCAGGGAATGGCCTGCAGCTGGGTCAGGGGAGCTTTAGGAGCTCAGGAGAAGGTTCTCCCCCCAGAGGGTGGTTGGATACTTATTCATTTCATTTCATGGCTGGGCTTCGCGAACGAAGATTTGGGAAGGGCTCTACCCACGTTTGTTGCAAGCGTGTTGGTGGCTAAAAAGGCCAATATGAGACAGGCATGTCCGATTGCAAAAGGCACAGCAGAAAGACTCCTTAGATGGTGTATTCTGCAAGACACGATTCTTTCTGCGTTGTCTTTTCTCCTCAAGGGTGATCCTGCTGCGTTCTCAAAAGCATCAGCAGCGTTAGAGATGGTGTGTCTCCAGACCTCCCGATTTGAGGCCAGAGTAGACCAGTTGTGGTGATCAATATGGCCAAGGCTGAGATGTTGTTTCAGGCAGTCCTTGTATCTTCTCTTCAGGGCTCCTCTCTTGCGGCAGCCGGTGGCAAGTTCACCATAAAGCAGGATCTTAGGGAGGGGGTGGTTGGTCCTTCATCCTGGAGACGTGCCCTGCCCAGCACAGCTGTGTTCTCAGCAACATGGCCTCGATACTTGTGACTGCTGCTTGTTCTAGAAGAGGTGTATTAGTGACATAATCTGACCAGTGGACATTTAGGATTGAACGGAGGCGGCGTTGATGGAAACATTGGGTACTTCTGATAAATAAATAATTGTGATTCGTGAAACAAATGGGTGATTGCATCAAAGTAAAACAAACGGATTGTAAAACTTAATTACACCCCCATAAAGAAATAAAACAGACCCTTACAAGGTCAAGAGGCCCTAAAACCTCCCTACTATCCTAAGAATAAAATATGGTAGAACTTTAAATCTTTAGGTACCTGTTCGTCCAAAAATGCATGAATTATGACTGGTGGTAGAGATAACCCTTTTAGCTTTAGCTGTAAGAAAACCCATATATTAAATACTTAGCAAAAACCTGTAGAATGTATATGTATATGATATAATTAATATGCATGAAGTAGCTAAGATAAATACTAAATGTATCCTGTAGTAGGTGTGTGCAGATTTGGGAAACTGGTCCCCATTTCTGTCACCCAGCTGGCTGCTTGCTTTTTCCATATAATAAACTCTTACTCAAAAACTTATAGAAACTCGAGACTTTGTTTATCACAGTACTGAACAGGCTCCCCAGGGCAGTGGACACAGCCCCAAGGCTGCCAGAGCTCCAGGAGAGTTTGGCTGATCCTCTGGGGCACAGGGTGTGACTCTTGGGGCTGGGCCTGTGCAGGGCTGAGGGTTGGACTCCATGGTCCTTGTGGGTCCCTTCCCACTCGGCATATTCTGTGGCTTGGTGATGCTTTGGTTTTTTGCTATGTCACGTTTATCCGAAATCAAGGACTTCTTTCTTGTCTCATGCTTTGCCAGTGAAGAGGTTCACAAAGGAAAATGGGAGGGAGCATAGCTGGAACAGGTGACCCAAACTGGCCAAAGGGATGTTCCAACCCATAGAACATCATGCCCAGTATATAAACTGGGGGGAGGTTAGTGGGAATGGGCTGATTTGGGTTCGGGAAGGGGGGTCTGGCATCGGTCAGCAGGTGGTGAGGTAAACAATTGCATTGTGCATTATTTGTTTTTCCCTTTTTATTATCAGTATTACTATAATTTACCATGGTTACTGTATTTTACTTTATTTTCAATGATTAAACTGTTCTTATCTCAACATACAATTTTTACATTGATTCTCCTCCTCATTTCATGAGGGTGAGGAGAGAGGGGGGATGTTGAGTGGTTCTTAATTTCCATCTGGGCTTAAAACCACGACAGTCTACTAGGGAATGTGGGTTGGATGGCAGTGAGGTGGGTCAATGGCACAGTTCAGAGGGATGTGATCAGTGGATTCAGTTGGAGGCCTGGAGTCAGTGGCCTTCCCCAGGGATCAGTACTGGGTCCAATCTTATTCACCTTGTTTATCAACAGGAAATGTACCCTCAGCAGGTTTGGTGATGATACAGAACTGGAGGGAGTGGCTGGTACATCTGAAGGCTGTGCTGCCTTTCAGCGGGAACTGTCAGGCTGGAGAATTGGGCAGAGAGAATCCTAATGAGGCTCAACAAGGGCAAGTGGAGGGTCCTGTACATGGACAGGAATAACCCCAAGCACCAGCACAGGCTGAGAGTGACCTGGGAGAAGGACCTGGTGGACAACAAGCTGTCCCTGAGCGAGCAGTGTGTCCTGGGAGCCATGAAGGTCAGTGGAATCCCAAGGTGCATTGGCAGCAGGTCAGGGATCCTGTCTCTCTGCTCAGCCCTGGGGAGGCACATCTGCAGTGCTGTGTCCAGGTCTGGGCTCCTCAGGACAGGAGGGATGTGGAGCTCCTGGAGCAGGTCCAGCAGAGGCTGTGGAGATGATGAAGGGACTGGAGCATCTCTGTGACCAGGAAAGACTGAGGGACCTGGGGCTGTTCAGCCTCCAGAGACACTGAGAGGGGACCTCAGCGATGTCTGTCAGTGTCTGCAGGGAGGGGGCAGGGGATGGACGGACCAGGCTCTGCTCGGGGGGGTCCAGCAATGGGACAAGAGGGGAACGGTCCGACACTGACGCACGGGAAGTTCCACCTGATGAACACGAGGAAGAACTTCACAGCGCGGGTGACGGGATCGCCCGGGGAGGGCGTGGAGTCTCCATCCCTGGAGATATTAAAAACTAAAAAATAAAATAATAATTTAAAAAAAAAATAATTTTTAAAAAAGGGCGGAATCCCGTGCCACGTGCTGGACCATCCCGGATCTCTTCCAGGGTGCGATCCCGGGATTCTGTTCCGGGCAGCGAGGGGCGGTTCCGGGGCAGGGCGGCGGTTCCGGGCGATGGAGGAGCGGCAGCGATGGAGGAGCAGCATCGCCGGGCGCTGCGGCGCGGGCGGGCCCGGCTGGTGGCGGCGCTGCGGGTGGAACCGCTCTGGGACCCGCTGGAGCGGCGCGGCATCTTCACCCCAACCATGCTGGAGGAGCTGCGGGTGGGCCGGGGACGGGTCCGGGTCACCGAGCACCGGCGGTGGCCGTGGGAGGGGTCCGGGTCACTGAGCACAGACGGTGGCCGTGGGACGGGTCCGGGTCACCGAGCACCGGCGGTGGCCGTGGGACGGGTCCGGGTCACTGAGCACCCGCGGTGGCCGTGGGACGGGTCCGGGTCACTGAGCACCGCGGTGGCCGTGGGAAGTGGTTCCTGTGTGCCCCGAACCCCGGTGACAGGCTCTTTTTGTCATCTCGCCCCCATGGCAGGCCCTGTGTCCCCTCACTCCGGTGACAAGCCTGCTGAGTGGTCCTTGTCCCTCCCCACCCCGAGCCCTGCAGAGAACCCCCCGCACCTTGTTCCTTCTTGTCCCCAGCCCCCGGTAGTGCCGGGCATGGGGGTTCCTCCTTGAGTCCCCGTCACAGTCTGGTGACAGGGCATTCCCATTTCTCCTCTCGGGGACAGGTGGCAGGCTTGGGGGTGTTTTACCCTGTCCTGCCCACCAGTAACAACCTGGAGGTGCCTGTTTGTCCCCTGGGGCCAGGCTGGGATTGCTCCCTCCCCCCTTTGCCTCCAGACCCCACGGAGGGCTGCGTGTCCCCGTGGTGATGGTTGTGGGTGGAGGGGGGTCAGGGCTGGGTGTCGGGTGGCTACTGCAGGTCTGTGTGACTGTGTCTGTTGGTCTTGTTCACCCTGTGTCCACGTGCTGGGTGCAGATCCCACATTTCCCCTCTCTGGGACCAGTCGGAAGGGCTGCCCAGGTGTTGCGTGAACATGTGTTTTCCTGGGCTTCCCTCCCCTGCAGGGCACCGGCAGCCGAGGGGACCAAGCCCGGCAGCTGATCATCGACCTGGAGACTCGAGGGAAGCAGGCTTTCCCTGTGTTCTTGTCCCTCCTGCGGGACACGGGGCAGGGGGACCTCGCGGACATGCTGGTCCAGGAGTGCGAGTCCCCGCCGGCGGTGCCGCAGCTGCTGGACCTGCGGCCCGTGGAGCTGGAGCTGCCAGGAGAAAAGCAGCATAAAAGTCAGTGCTGAGAGTGTGGGGGATTTTTTTTTTGGCAAACGGGAGCATGGTGGGTGGCAACTGGGATCCATCTTGTCGTGGGCAATAGCCAGTGAAGTCCCAATTTTTATTATCCTGGTAGAGGTGACCATGCAGAGCTGTTGGGAGATTCATCAAATCCCAGAGTGGTTTGGGCGAGAAGGGACCTTAAAGCTCATCTTCTTCCACCCCTTTCCATGGGCAGGGACACCTTCCAATAGCCCAGGTTGCTCCAAGCCCCATCCAACCTGGCCCTGAACACTTCCAGGGATAGGGCAGCCACAGCTTCTCTGGGCAGCCTGTATGTCCCACTTTCCAGCAGTGGAAGCTTTTAAGCTCAGACTGTACACATGTTAGGACCACCCCCTGTATTTTTGTCCCGTGTCATTACAGATGTGACCCTTCCCGAGCGTTTGTCCTTCCCAGTCCAAGCTGAGAGCGAAAAACCTCGAACACCTGTGCCAGCCCAGGGTAAGCTGCATCCCAGGCTCTTCCAGAGAGACAGCATGCCAAAGGCTCATTTCCAGCAGGGTGGGAAGGGGGAATTGTGTCGGGAAAGATTGATGTGAAGTCTGAGAGTGCAATGCCTTGTTGTGGAATGTGGTGAGCTAAATCTCGTGTCTGTTGTGTGTTGTAGGTTCTGCCGTTGACAAGAAGAGCCGTGACCTGGTTAGTATTTGGGTAGGCTGAAAGTGTTCCCTGTTGGCCAAAAGCTGTGTGCCTCATGGGTGGCTCCCAAAAATATCCCTGGAAGGGCTGCTTCTCACTTTATGTTACCTGAGCAATTGCTCTGAGGTTGATGCTGCTGTAATAGGGCCAATCAGCTTGGAGTGGGTCGACCAAGCCAGATCCTACTTAGGATTACCACAGTGATAACACAAATTCTTGCCTCCTTCTGGTGAGGTTTGATAATGATGCCTAAAAAAAATTCCCAGAAACTTCAGCTTGCTGTTGGAGATGCCACTGGGTGAAGCAGCAGCCGGTTTTCCGCGAAGGTTTTCCCCAATTTAGTGGGTTGTTTTGTGTTCCCGGCTGCTGATGAGAATGTGTGTGTGGAGAATGGATGCTCCTCCCCATCCCTAGGTTTAGAGAAATGAAAAAGCTTGAAACAAGCCACTTTAAGGGCTCCCATTCCTCACTGGTGTTGCATCCCACTGGATTAGCCGGCAAGCACTTGGGAAAAGAGGGAGTTCAATTGTGGCGTGTCCCTGCCAGGTTTATGAGCTGAAAGCAGATCCCTGTGGGCACTGCCTGATCCTCAACAACGTCACCTTCTCCAGAGACTCACATCTGTCCACCCGAGTTGGCTCCGACCTCGACTGTGAGAAGCTGGAGCGGCGCTTCAAGGCCTTGCACTTTGATGTCCTGGCTCGGCGGGATCTGAAAGCTCAGGTGAGGCTGGCTGTGTCCTGCTGCCACAAGGGTGAGCCCCTGGAAGTGATGGGAACATGTTAGGGGATGTAACCCCACGCCAACAGCACGGGGAACACAAACAACCACTTGCATCCTCTTATTTTATTGTCGTGCTGTGATTGCGGAAGGAAAGAAGACCTTGCACGTTTTCAGCCTTCTGCCTGATTGTTGGATCCTGGCTGTGATTTGTAGGGTAATAGGTCAGGCTGTGTTTTGGGACAGCATTTGGGCTGTGTGATTTGTCTGTCTGTACAGCCCTCAGCTGTTGTTTGAGGTGGTGAGGGGGGAGCTTGATCGTCCGCAGTGGCCTCTGGAAGTAAAACGTGGTTCTCTGCTCAGCCCCCACTCCTGGTCAGAAGCAGCAGATTTCAGTGGATAAATCACGTGGAAGTGTGTTTTGGTTTATGTTGCTGTGTTGTAAAGAGTGCAGAGAGGTGAGAAATTTGTGTGATTAAAGCAGCCAATGTTAAATAAGGGCAGATGCATAGAAATACGTGCTCTCTGCTGGTGGCTTTTGCCACCTGTCCTTGGGACTCACCTTATCCCGTGGCAGAGTTATTCCAGGTCCTTCCATGCCCAATGAGAGCAGGGCCTAGCAGTAATTTGTAATATGGTTCAAAAGCCTCTTTTTGTGATGTTTCCCACACAGGAAATGGTTTTGGAGCTGCAGAAGCTGGCGCGGCGGGACCACAGCGCCTTGGACTGCTGCATCGTGGTCATCCTTTCCCATGGCTGTCAGGTGGGTTCATCCCATCTCTCCCTTTTTTCCTCAGGCGTGGAAGGGAGGTCTCATGCAGGGCAGGAGGGAAGAAGTGGTCTGTATCTGGGTTAAAGAAAATGGGAGCTTCTCTGGTGTAGTCTGATCCAGTGTTGCCTGTGGACAAGTGTTTCTATTGGGAAGTCAGGGCGAATAATTTGGAACTGAACAACTGGCAGAGAGTGAAGAGAGTATGCTTAGCCTCGTACTGTGGTTGTTCACAGAATCATGGAATATCCTGAATTAGAAGGGACCCACAGGGATCATTGAGTCCAACTCCTGGCCCTGCACAGGCACCCCAACAATCCCACCCTGTCCCTGAGAGCGTTGTCCAAATGCTCCTTATGCTCTGGCATCTTGGGGCCAGGCCTGAGGAGCCTGTTCCAGTGCCCAACCACCCTCTGGGTGAAGAACCTTGTCCTGATATCCAACCTAAACCTTTCCTGATACAGCTTCATGCCATTAATTAGTCCTTCCAGTTCCTCGAGCTCTGATAGGGAGATTCTATGAGCAGTAAAGCCTGTTTATTCCCAGTCAGAGCTCTTGAAGGATAAGGAGAGGAGAGGGAATGTTAAGAAAATGTTGTATGGTACAACATTTGTCCTGTTGTCCCAGAGGATGAAGAACTCAGTTGCTGGAGGAGGTGGGATAGGAGTTGGATAATAGAAGTTGGATTGCTGGATTTTAGTGTGTTCCAAATGGCTTCTGGGTGTCCCCTCGCCCTGACTTGACCACAGGAATTTCCACAACCACCAGGATTTGTTGTGGTACCTTTTGGCCATGAAAGACCCAATGGGAAATGGGCTCCCTCGTCACCAGCCCTCCACCCCCATCACTAGCTCCTGCATTTTCCTCTTGCAGACGAGCCATATTCAGTTTCCCGGAGGCGTTTACGGAACGGATGGAAAACCCATTCCCATAGAAAAGATTGTGAACTATTTCAATGGGTCCAATTGCCCAAGTTTGAGAGGAAAACCCAAACTCTTCTTCATCCAGGCCTGTGGTGGAGGTGAATCTTTGTCTTGGCTCTGGTAGCACTGGGCTTCGGAGACGTGGTCAGGCTGTGGCTTTGGTTCCCGTTCTGTTGGTCGCCTGTCTCTCTCTCCAGCTGTCTTCTCACTCCAGCTGTCCCTTCTTTTACCATGTGCTGAGTGGCTGCTCCAGCTCTTCGGCCGTAAGTCAGTGTGGAAACACAAAGTGAGGAGTTTTGTACGAAACACCAATGGTTGCAGCTCAACCAGCGCAGCCGAAGGGCCAAAAAGCCTTGTTTTGTTCCAGGGCCTTTGTCCTCTTCTTTCGCCATTTTTTCTTAACGTTGGATGTACAGTTGTGGATCCCTTGGGTGGGGTGAACATCAGGAACTGTCTCATTGCTGCTTTTTGCAGAACAAAAAGACCGAGGCTTCATAGTGGATTGCGATTCACCCAAAGATGAAACTCCTGGAGCTTCTTTGGAATCGGATGCGACTCCTTTTCGGGCTCCGTCGGGTAACGTGGATGAGCCAGATGCCATTGCCTGTTTGCCCACACCCAGCGACATCTTGGTCTCCTACTCAACTTTTCCAGGTGACAGTGCTTTGCTGGGCACAGAGGAATTAGCAGAAAAGTCAGAGCTTCATAGCCAAAGTCAGCGGCAGTTCAGGGCGACAGCTCCGTTGGGGCGGCAGGAACTGAGCAGGATGAGGACAGCAGATGGGCTTTGGCATAACATTCTCCTTCTTTCTCTGAAGGTTTTGTCTCCTGGAGGGAGGCGACTGGCTCGTGGTACGTGGAGACACTGGACAGTGTGCTGGAGAGATATGCCCGTTCAGAAGACCTGCTGAACATGTTAGTGCGGGTAAATGTCTTTTTTTTTTGCCTTCTTTTTGTGGTCGTGATGAAGGAAATAGTCAGGAATGTGATTAGTGGGGGTGTGGAGGCCTACAATTAAAAAAAGAATGAGGATATTGAGTGTTGACTTTAGGGATGGGCTAATTGGAGGTACTGCAGGGAGATTTAATTACGAAGAAAGTGTCTGGCCTCAATCTGCCAAAAGTCACTGCGAGGTTTCTCCAGCGAGGGGTAATCCTGGCAATACAGGCTTTAATCTTTCCAAGGAAATTGCTTAAAATGGTGTAGCTTGTCCCATCCTCTAAATCCAAGCTGATGGGACTTGGGTCAGGAGCGTGTTGTGGGGTTGGAGGATGGGGTTTGGATGTCACTGTGCTGCTTTGGCTCGGCAGTGAGCAATTGCAGGGGAGAAGCACGAGCCCCTCTCTGCTGGCTGGTGTTCAGTGTAAGGAAACCACCTTGGGGAAGTGACAGGCACATCTGGGAGAAAATGGGTGGAAAGGAACTTGCTTTTAATTGAATTCCCAAAGGGAAGGAGGGAGTTCTGGCCCATGCCAAGAAGCACTTGCCAGAGGCAGGGGTTGGTGGTTGGGCTGAGGTTTCTTGAAAGCGTGTTCCCCTGAGTTCACTTTGCCTTTACCAGCAAAAATGTCTCATATTAAGAGCCCTGCCATCTCTCATGTCCATAGTCCCGTTCCTGACCCCTGTTCCCAAGCTTCCTGCAACAGTCAGGAGAGCACCTGCTCCCCAACCACTCTCCATCTGTTCTCAGGTGGCAAATGCTGTCTCAGCCAAGGGGAGCTACAAGCAGATCCCAGGATGTTTCAACTTCCTCCGTAAAAAATTCTACTTCATGTGTGACTGACACCTGGGCTCCGAGGTCCCTGCCAAGTGTGAGAGTTCCTTCCCTGTGGCCGGGTGGAATCTGTGCCTGCCACGGCTCGGCGTCGATGCTCCCGTGGATTTTGTCTGTCTCTCGAGATATTTGTCTGGAGAAATGTGATCTGCAAACACTGTCCTTGCTGTGAAGTTGAGATGAGGTGGAGATCGTGCTGTGCCCATGGGAAATGCTGGGGACTGGAGCAGGAAGCCCCTTTTCTGGGGTACATGCCGGCCCGGAGCCTCTGGAGCCAGAGGAGAGCACCTCTGGCTCTTCACGTGGCCACACTCAGCCTCAGAGTGTTTTTCCTTGCTGATCCTGATATTTGTGTCCTGTGCTGCCCGGGTAACTGATTGATGGGATCAAGTTTGGCCCTCAGGTGTACTGGAATGAGTTTTGCCATCAGTGTTTCTAATAAATGCAAAGAAAAAGCAAATCTTTTGCTGTATTCCCTCCTTTGTTCCATCTCCTGGTTGCCATTTTAGCACCTTCCGAAGGCTCCTCTGAAATGGGAAGAGCAGGAGGACCTTAGCTCATGTAAATTTTGAACCCCTGCTGTTACTGGGAGAGTTTCTAGTGTGGCTGTGCTGGCCTGTGGAGCAGGTGTCCTCCTTCCAAGGATCAGTTGGGTGTTAAACAGGAGTTACAGCAGGAAACTGATGAGGATTCTTTGGAATATCAGAGCTGAGGTAAATACTTGCCCTCAAGAGCAGTCACCGTTTCAGGTCAGAAACCCTGGATGTGTATGGGATTCTGGGGAAGAAAGAATCCTCAGAGCAGCCCTCGGGAGGTGCAGTGGTCTTAGGGGAGGTCTGTGCTGCTGAGAGGCAGTCAGTAGGTATTTCCCTGCTTCTTTGGGAACCATTTCTGATACTTTTAGGCAGT
Organism: Manacus candei; assembly: GCF_025592945.1. NCBI lineage: Eukaryota > Metazoa > Chordata > Aves > Passeriformes > Pipridae > Manacus > Manacus candei. The sequence continues at coordinate 2,666,241 of NW_026138070.1, forward strand.
TTCGTGCTGCAGGCAGAGCAATTCCCAGCCTGGGGTTTGGGTTTGGGTGAAGGGATGGCTGGGAGTTAGGAGCAGAGGGCAGGGAGCAGGAACTGCCTGCCCCAAGTGAGGGGAATTGGGGGCAGGCTCAGGTTGAGCCAGTTAGGGTGATGCTGGGGGTTGAAAGGCCATGGCCAGAGTGAGACAGAGAGGATCTGCTTTCTGTTCTGGTCTCTTTTCTGGTCTCAAATCCTTGTGGTGAAGCCAGAAAACTTGGCTGGGAACTGCCAATGCCCATTGCTTGCACTGCTGGGGTGAATGAAGCTGTTTTTAGGTACCACTGGATTGCAGCATCCTGCTGGAGATCTACCTCACTATGACCCCCAAGACCATCCAGCCAGACTCCAGCCCCTCTCCCATCAAACCTCAAGCCCTTGGGCTTGACAGTGGCCATGGCTCTGCCCCCACCTGAGCACTCTGTGGGATGTCTGCCCATGTCAGCCTCCCCAGGACCTCTGCATGATGGGGGGGACTCTCCCCAGCACAGGGGCAGAACCCCAGGACCACAAGACACAGCCCCGGGTTTCAGTTCCACCACAATCCCTCCAAAGAACCACACGAGACCAGGTCAGCACTTTTGCCTTTATCACACTCAACACTTGAATCTCCACGTGCCGAGTCCTCAGTTGGAGCTTATTTTCTGCCAAAGACAAGACACAGGGGGGCCCACGGTGAGACCCTCGGCGGGGCGGGGGCAGCGTGGCCAACCCCTGTGCGGGGGCAGAGGAAGGGGCACCCACCTCGTTGATCCAGTCGATGTAGGAGGACACCCGGGTGAACACCGTCGGCTTCCTGATCAGGTTGCAGCTCAGCCCGGAGCCGAAGCTGACGATCCCCTCCACCTCCCAGATCCCGTCCTCGCGCTGGCAGTTCAGGGGGCCGCCGGAATCGCCCTGCACGGAGAGGTACGTGCTCCACACCCAGCGCTCCTGGGCTCCCCGCCGATGCACCCCTGGCCATCCACCCCCACGGCTCCATCCCCTCCCGTCCCAGTGCTGTGGTCCTGCACTGCTCAACCCCCCACCAGCACCCCGCAGTGCCGGCACTCACGTTGCAGCCAGAGACGATGCCGTCGCCGCCGGCACACACCATGGTGGTGCGCACGCTGCTGCCCCACCAGTTCCTCTGGGAGCAGGTCTCATAGTCCACCACGGGCAGCAGAGCCTGCTGCAGGACATCGGCCAGGGGCCCGTAGGCTGTAACGACATGCAAACCTCGTACCTCACAACCCCTGTGCCTGCACCCCCTCCCCAGGGACCCTCTGGGGACCCCCCTGCTTACTCCTGATGCGTCCCCAGCCGGTGACATAGCAGGGGTAGTCATTGGGCAGGATCTTGTCGGCCTCGGGCAGGCAGGCGGCCCGGATGGTATCGCTCTCCTGCACCTCCTCTTCCAGCTTGATCAGGGCGATGTCGTTGCTGTGGGGACAGATGAGGCATGAGGATCGGTCCCGGGCTGTGGGGATGGAGGTCCCTGGCAGCAACACCCTCCACCCATCTCTGACATATCCCATCCCCTACATGATGAGGAAGGAGTTCCACTTCTCATGGACGATCGTCTTCTCCACACCCACGGCCACCGAGCCAGGCTCGTCATCCTCCGACAGGACCTGCTTGCCCAGCACCACACGGTACGTCAAGGAAGAGCTGCCCAGGGAAAAAAGCAGGGTGTCAGTCCCCACAAATGCCTTACCTCCATGGCACAGACCTCACCCAGCACCCTGACACCCACCTGATGCAGTGGGCGGCCGTCAGCACCCACTGAGGGGCAATCAGGGTCCCGCCACAAGTGTGGTGCCAAGACCCAGAGCTCTCGTACTGCAGTGAGATCTGTGATGGCAGAGGCACAGGGTCAGAGCAGGAATGTCCCCACCCCTGTCCCAGCCCTCATCCCTGTGCCCCCCTTACCTGCCAGGGCCAGCTGTGGGCTACGGCGTCTTCACCGCCCACCACGCGGGTGCCCAGCTGTGGTGGCACGGCCGGCTGGCCGCATCCGTAGGCTGTGTGACACCCAGGACAGGGACATCAGAGGCTGCCTGAGCCCATGCCCAGGGCCATGGCAGGCACCAGGGTCCCGTTCCCCCCTGCCCCGTCCCCTCCCCATCCCCTGCACCCACCGTAGCCCAGCAGCACGACGAGACAGATGGCTCCCAGCATGGTTGTGCTTGACCAAAGGTGCTGCACTGGGGCTGCTCACCCTTCTTATAGGGCCTGGGGACCTTGGAGTGGCCCCTCCCACCGCTGCCATGTGGGGACTCTCCCACGCTGGGGGCACAGGGCTCCTCAGCCCCACCGCCCCATCTTATCACACTCCCTGGGAACGGCCACATCTGCCCATCGTGTGCTGGCACCATGATGGGACGTGGCAGAGACACCTGGCCCTGCTCTGGGATGGGCAGGGTCCCTCCTGGGGGGCAGCTGGTGGGTGCCCCATCCACACTGCTCTCTGTGGGGTGCTGGTCAGCCCTGCTGTACCCCAAACTCGAGCACCAACTGCCCCGGGGCACAGCCCCCCACACCACCACCCCTCAGGGACAAGGTCCTGTTATCTCATGCTCGACGTGGCCAAGACCAGCCAAACCCCACAGGTGCCACAGGGTTGCTCAGGGAGCAGGTGCCAGCAGTGCTGCTGATGGCCTTCGAGGGCACCATGTCCCCACACCTGGATCGAGTCCCTGCTGCTTCCCATGCCAATGTCCCCACATTGCCAGGCGTCACCCCTGTTCCCTGCCACCTCCTGCAGTGGCCACCTGGTGCCCACAGTCACACCCCACTCCCCAGGCTCCTTCCCCCCACCCAAGCCCTCACCACTGACATGCCCGTCCCACGGCTGCAACCACAGCACCCAGCACTTAAGAAATATAATATTTATTTGGGATTAAATTAAAAAAAACATAACACACCCCCTATATCGCCACTCGGGGGACAGTGTGGGACAAATGTGGGTCTTTACAGCCACCCACCAACAGAGGAGCCTCAATGATGATGATGGCAACCACTTGGGGCCACCATGCTCACCCTCCCGGGCTGAATACAACATGAAAAAACACAATACAGCCCCACGAGCCAGCAGCTGCCTTTCTGCATGTCTTCGACCAAAACAAAGAGAGACACAGCTCCTGGGGGCTCCATGCCAGCAGGGTGGGCACCCACCCCCCAGCACCACACACACACACACACACACACACACACAGAGCCCGTCTGCCAGCACCCGGCACTTGCCACGGCCTTTGTCATCCGTGACACGTGGCAATACCAACAGACACTGAGCCAGTGTGGCCACCACAACACCCACCATGGCCACCTGGGCAAGCCCCCATCCTGCAAACTTCCCAGTGCACACAACAACAGACAACAGTCCAGGCACAGGTGTCCCAGGGACGGGCATTCCGGACACGGCTCCCCTGAGACTCAGCAGCAGCAACCCCCGGCGCAGCTGCGGGCATGGAACAGGGGCTGCTCAGGGTGGGGGGCATGCTGGGGATGGGGGGGCACAAACAACACCTACAGACACCACAGCAAGAGGGGAGGGGGGAGCTGGGGCCGACCGGGCTCTGCCAGCAAGGCGGGCGCTGTGCCGAGCCCGCGCCGAGATCTCGCTGGCAGCCGGAGCAGCACGTGGCTCTGGCACCGCTCCCGGCATGGTTATCGTGTGCCACATGCAGCGTTCCCAGCCCGGGCACCGCTGACCAGTCCTGCCCAGCCCCGTCACTGCGTGAAGGTGGACTGCAGCTCCTTGAAGGCCGCCTTCCTCTGCTTCAGCTCCTCCGCCTGCTTCTTCTTCTCCTCCTGCTCCGCCCTGATCTCCTCCTCAAAGCGGCTGGCTTCGTTGATGGCTTGTGCCTGCGGATGGACATGTCCAGCTGGGACCCCTGCCAAGCCCTCCTGCCCACCCCCACATCTCCACCTCCCACCTGCCCGTCACCCGGCACCAAACTGCCCTGGTGCATCACCGTCCTGCAGTGGGACCCCTCTGCCCAGCACCTGCCTCACCTTGGCCTCGAAGAAGTTCTTGGCGCCTTTCACCCCCTCCGTGGAGACGTCGATCTCGGAGAGCCGGGCCAGGGCGTGCAACCCGCTGTCCTCCTGCAGCTCTCCTGCTGCTGCCTTCCGGAAAATCAGCAGGAACTGCGAGGGGAGACAGTGGTCTCAGCTTCCTACAGACCCCAAAGCCTCCATGGTCCCTCCCCACCTTCTCTCCACCACGAACAGCGGCTGAGGACACCTCCCTGCCAGCGTGGAGCCCCTCAGCCCCTCTCACCCCTCACCTCTCGAAAGCTGAGCTTGCTGTCCAGGTCTTCATCCACCTCCTTGATCATGTTCTTCAGGCCCAGGTGTGTCTGTGGAGCCCCCAGCTTCTCCATCATCAGCTTCAGCTCCATCAGGTCAATGAAGCCGTCTTTCCCTGCATCGTATCTGTGGGATGGAGGCAGAGCCCATGCAGCCCCCTGCAGTGACCCCCCCAGCACCAGACCCCCTGCGTGCACTCACACTGGCCAGGGAATGAGGAGGGATCAGCAAGGACTTGGGCACTGATGATCCCCGGCAGCTTTCCAGACCACAGGGAAGCTGCCTCCGCACCGCTAACAACCCCCTGGAGCATCATCCAGGATCGTGTCTGTGCGGCACTTGGCAGGAGAACCTGCCAGGATGCTGCCAAACCTGCTGCTGGCTCCCTGTGCCAGGAGCCTGAGCACATGCTCCCCTTGGCTGCGACACAGGATAACAGGCCATGGGGCTAATGCCACTGGGCACTGCTTCCCATGTCACCACCTCCTCTTCCTCCTCACTGTGACACCTCCAGGTGACCCATCCCCACTGCCCAGAGCCTCTGACATCCCAGGCTCCAACATGGCCAGGTGCCTGGGCTGGGCCAAGAGCTCCAGATGCAGCTCTGCTCACCAATCCTGCCTTTGGACCCTCTCAGGAGCAACCTGCTCTAGTGGAAGGTGTCCCTGCCCATGGCAGGGGGACCTCCTTGGGGGGTCCCTCCTTAGACCCCTGCCTGTGGCAACACCACTGTCCCCTCCAGCCTCCCACCAACAGCCCCTCTGTCCCCTCCCTCTGTCTGTGCACGTGGTGCCATGGGCTGTGGGATCCCAGTGGGGAGCCAGCACAGAGCCATGCCTGGTACAGCTCCACATGCTGTAGGTGGGCAGCTACACGCTGCACTCGTTGTGACAGGGCTTTTTTTTTGTGTGCCTTGTCACTGCAGCAGCCACGCAGAGCCCCGGCTCCCCACGCCGCAGGTCCGTGACTCATCTGTACCTTCCCTGCTGCCATCTGCTCTGTCCGTGTCTCCAGCAGTGCCTTCCTGATCTCCCAAGCTGACAGGGACCCCAAAATACAGCTGGTCCTGCTCTGGCCATGCTCACCTCTGCCTGCTGCTGCCATCACCCTGGGAGTGGGGCTGTGGGTTCAGACCTCACATGGTTTCTGCCTCCAAGATCCCTCTCGGAGCATAGAATCATAGAGTCATGGAATGGGGTTGCAAAGGACCTTAAAGACCATCCAGTTCCACCCTCTGCCATGGTTGCTCCTTCTACTATTCAAAGTTGCTTCAGCCTGGCCTTGGACACTTCCAGGGATGGGGCAGCCACAGCATCTCTGGGCAACCTGTGCCAGGGCCTCACCACCCTTAAGGGAAAAATGTGTTCCTAATATGCAATCTAATCCTGCCCTCTGTCAGTTTGAAGCCACTGCCATTCCCCCTTGTCCTGTCACTCCATGCCCTTGTCCAAAGTCTCTCTCCATCCCACATCCCACAGAGAGTTTCTCTGCAAGGGGCAACTTGCCCAGCCATCCCCCAGCTGCAGGGCACTTCCTTGCTCTCAATCCCCTCCTCCCTGTTTTTTTTTGGGACGCCAGCATCCCTCAGCATCTCCCAAAGGGCGCCATCTCCCCTGTGGCAAGGAAAAAACCCTTCTACACATCACTTTTTCCTCTACACAGCCGGATTGCCACATCCCTAGGACAGCAGCAGTGAGGTCAGCGTGACAGGGCTCTGCTCCAGAGCATCCTTCCCTTGGGTGACCCACTCCCCACCCCCGGCTCCCAAACCTCCCCGGCGCTGCTCCTTTCGCTGCAGCGAGACGCCGCAGCTGTCAGAGCAAACACGTCTGCTCCACACACCCGCTCCGTCGCCTGCGCGGCGCCGACACCCGCACCGCCATCTGCGCCGCGGCCGGAGCACCCCCGGCACGGCCACCCATCGCCTCCGGCACCGCGAGCTGCAGCTGGGCCCCCCCTCCCGGGACCCCGAGCTGTGCCCCCACGCCGCAGGCTCCCTTCTGCTGCAGTCCCAGGAGATGGTCGCAGCAACCCGCCCGTCTGGCTCGCTGCCATGTCCGGGCGGTGGGTTACAGCCCCCTCCGGGAAGACACGGGGAGCAGGGAGACTCCCTGCACTTCCAGGGGTGATGACAGGGTGTGCGTGCACCCTTACACAGCCCCCCAACCTTGGGTTTCGAGGGTCGCTGCCTCCATCCTTTCCGCTTCCTCCATCCCCTCGGTCATGCCCGAGCGAGACCACCCGGGACGCTGACGCAGATCCCCCCCGGTGCCAGACGGGATGGGGGGTACTGGCATGTCGCAAATATGCCTTCGCCTGCACCATCTCCACGCTTCCCGGAGTCCCGCTGCCTCCACGCCGCCCGCACAAAGCACCCAACGCGCGCTCCATGGGGATGCTCCGGGCTGTCCCGCTCGCCCCTGCCTACTCCCGCGCATTCCCAGCGGGATCACGGGATGCAGTCACCCCGATTTCTGGCTCCCCACGGAAATTTCCAGGGTTCGGGGTTTGCCGTCAGCTCCCCCCCCCCTCGTCCTCAGGGGCCGGGGGCCCAGCTCGTGCTCGGAGTCACGCTCCGCCACGCGTGGTGGCACGCAGCGGGCAGGGATGCTGGGGACACGCCAGCCTGGCAGCTGCGGGCCCGGCGGCGCCAGGGAGGGCGGGGGGTCCCTCAGTGCTGCAGCAGAGGGAATGCGGGGGACCCTGGTCCCATCTTCCAGCTCCCCTTCTCTGGCCTCAGACCACCATGGGGGGACGGGAGGTCCCTCTTGCAAGAATTTAGAGGTGCGCAGGAATGTCTCCTGCCAGGAGCTGGGGGAAGGCGTCTCCGCCATCAATCCTGTGAGGGGCTTGGGAAAAGAGGGGTGTCCCTGGCATTCCTCCTGAGAGAAGCAGGGAGGGGGGCTGTCCTGCAAGGAATTGGGGCTGCCCCGGCATCCCTCCTGCACAGAGCTGGGGCTGGGGGAGCCTCCTGCACAGAGCGGGGGGATCCCTCCTGCAGAGTTGGAGAGGCATGGAGGCACCTCTCGCAAGGGACGGGGGGTCCATCCCGCAAAGAATGGGGGGGTCCCGCCCGCAGGCACGGGGCGGGAGGCGCTGGGGCATCTACCCTGCCAGGAGCCGGGATGCCGGGGATGCAAGAGCACGGATGCCGAGGATGCAAGAGCAGGGATGCCGGGATGCCGGAGGTGCGGGATGCCGGGGGTCTCCCGTCCGCCCCGGCGCTGCCGCCCGGGGAACTCCCCCCTCCCAGTCCCCCGCACTCACTGTCGGAAGAGCCGCTCCATGTCGCGGAGCTGCCGCCGGGAGAACTCGCGGAACTCCCCGGCGGGGCTGAAGACGCGGCGGCCGCCGCCGCCCCCGGGCGAGCCCTCGCCCACCGCCCGCCCCGCGGGGCTGCCCGGCGCCGGCCCCGGCCGCGGCCCCCGGCCCCGCCGCCCCTCCGGCTCCTCCGCCGCCGCCGCCATGGTGCGGTGCCCGGATGGCCGCGCCGCTCCGCCCCGCTCCGCCCCGGGGCCGGGCTGCGGCCCCCCGGCTCCCGCACCCGCGCTGGGGGGGCTCCGGCTGCCCGCCCCCCGCCAGCCCGTCACCGTCCCCTCGGACCGCCCCGGGGCCCGGCTGCGACACCCCGGCTCCCGCACGGGCACGGGAGGGGTCCCCGCCCCGCCGCCCTCTGTCAGCCCATCATCATCCCTTCGGACCCCCCCTCCTCGGGCATCACCGGCGGTACTCATCCATCCCCCCGTGGGATCACCATGGGATGATCTTTAGGGTCCCTTTCAACTCAAACCTGTCTGTGATCCCCCAGGGCCCCCACTGGCATCACCAGTAGGTCCCATTCCCCAGTGGGATTCTCCCAGGACCATCTTTAGAGTCTCTTCCAACCCAAACCATCTCATAATTCCATGATTCCACAGGCTCCAAGGAGGGGAAGGGGTTTCTGCAGCCCCCGGTGCACACACAGCACCTGTGCTCCTACCAGCTCCTTCCATTCCCAACCCAGGGTTTGGGATGGCAAGGACATGCAGACATGGAGTGGCCCGACACCCCCGGAGGATGCTCACAGCAGCATCTTTAACCTCCATCAGGCAATCAAGGTCATGCCTCACCCCAAAATAAGCCCAGGCATGCAGACAGGGAAGCATGCAGCTTCTCCCAGCTTAAGGAGGGGGGAAACCAGGCCACATCGATAACCGGAGCCCACAGCACCACCACTTCCATTAGGGATTGGCCGCTGTGCACCCCTGGGTGCTGCGCACGCCCACAGCCCTACATCAGCCTGCTGCAGCCCTCCATGCTGCTGCTTCCAGACCTTTTTATCCTATTAAAAAATAAAGACCAAAAAACCCCCAGCGGGCCTTTGCTCACATCCAAATTATCCTCAGCTGAAGTGATGCAGAGGACTCGGCACACGGATGCTGAGGTGGAGCGGCTGCAGGGATGACATGTGTTGGAGCTGCCTGTTCCCTGCAGGGAGACCCCAAAACACTGCTGCTCCCCAGAAACCAGGGTCTGCTCTCACCCTTGTTAATGACAAGAGGAGCAGTGGGACCTCAGTCGATGCCAACAGTGGGTGGCAAAGGACCCTGTGCCGTCACCCCATCCCAACCCACGGGCACGTCGCTCTCATCTCCTCAGCTTGTCCTCGTGCTGCTGCTGTACCAGTGTGGCTGACATGGGTTCTCTTCTTCCCCCTTCCTGTGTGGCAGCTCCACTGCTCCTGGGGTGTTCCAGGAATTCTGGAATTCCATACTACATCATGTCTTATGATCCAGTTCCCCCCAAGGCACCGCAGGGACCAGAGGATATGGGAGTTGCAAGGGATATTTCAAGCTGTGTGTGCTCGAGGCCACTTCAGCCAAGGAAAGGACAGACCCCACACAATTGACTTCACACATCATGGCTGTATTTACACACACAAATATATATACACACATGTATAGGCTGGGTTGTATCCTCACCACCTCTTCCATTGCCATAAATCCCACCATGCTGTGTGGGACACAGACTGCTGGCAAATTAGGTCCTACACACTGTACTGTCACACCAGTGTGCCCAGGAGCTACAGGATACCTACAGGAGCTACTCAAAGTGCACCCACATCTCAAGCCTGCTCCACCATCACAGAGTTTATAGTGGTGACTTGTTCCTACCACAGACCATCAGATGCTGAACGCCCCTGCGGTGCCTCTCCTGTGAGCTTCCCTTCTTGACAGCATCTGCTGTGTGCTCTTTGGCTCTTGGCTTGCCTGAGCAGAGAGGCTTCGTGGCTCCAGGCTGCAGAACAGAAACACATCAGACACAGCATTCACCGTGAGAGGTCCTGACAGTCATGTGTGACCTGCTCCTCTCCCCCACCCCAGTACATGGCCCAAACCCACTGCTACAGGTGTCTGCACCACCTCCAATTTTGGCAGTGTGATACTGCCATGATGCTGAGCTGGCTGAGCAGCAGGACCCTCGGACCTCCAGCCTCTTGGGGTGGTCTGACCAACCACTCCATCTGTGCTTCCAACAGACTGTTGTACAAAGTGCAGGAGTTGGGTGTCCCCTGCTCCTGCCCCACTCACCTTGTGCCGTTTGGCCGCTCGTCGCAGCCTCTTCTCCTGCTCCAGCTGGAGCTGTGTCCTCTCCAGAGCCTCTCGCAGCAGAGCCTTCTCTTCTGCCTCCCTGTGGGCTTCATCTTCCAGGTTGGACATCTCCTCCTGACACCTTCGCAGGGACGCTTGGTTCTGCCTGTGCAAAGCAGGAGGGGGGATTCTGTCAGTCTGTTGCCTTCATCAACCCCCCCCAACGCCCAGCTGGGCCCTCCCACACCTGCCCTGGTCCTGCTGACACTGTCCCTCCTCCCCAGGCTCCAGCCACCCCAGACAAGGGAGTCTGCCCAGGTTTCCCCAGCTCTAACACTGCTCAACCACATCAGGCCACACAAGGTACCAGTGCAGAAAACTGGGAGAAGCTTTCCCCATTTCTCCTAGCATTTAATTTTTATACCATGGCCATGCTGTGACTGGTCCCAGGCAGACACATGACCTGGCAAGGTGCCACATCCCTTGGCATTTCAGGACCAGGTCTCACTGGGAACTGTGACCTTGTTTTTCCACACCTTAGCTGCTCCATGCTTCCCTCATAATCTTTTAGCATTTCTTCTTTCCTTTCCAGGCGATGCTGGAGGTTCCTGATCTTTTTGTACAGCAGCTCCAGGGCCCTCTGTCTCTGCAGTCCCACTTCTTCCCTCTCCTCCAGAGGAAGGTGCTGCAGAGGCTGCATTCCCGACAGCTCCTTCATCTCCATCAGGCTTCCCAGAGCACCGATCACATCAAGGTACTGAGGGAAGAAGAGGGAATGCATTATTTACCAGGTTTGCTGCATTCCATCACGCTGCTCAGCCATCTGCTTTCCGTCTGCTCTCCTGAGGAGATGACAGTGTCCCAAAGAAAGTGTGTCTGTGTTCCATTCCCAGCTGCACAGCTTACTGGAATTGGATTGTTTCCTTTTCCAACATGACCATTTCCCTGCTGGATGTTTTCCTGTCCTTTTTGGAGGGAAGAGACCCCACCAGCTGTACTACTCACAGACCCCTCCTCTGGCAGCCTCCTCCATTGGGCCCCAGCCTCTCTCATATCATTTAGTTGGCACCTACATCGGGGAAGGTCTCTGTCCTCACCAACTCTGCCTCTCCTTGCAGATCAGCCCTGAATGCCCAGGGGAACACCCCAAAGGCCTGCAGTGGAAAGGGGAGAATGATGGGGTACATTCTGGGGTCCTGAGATGTCCTGGTAGACACCCAATGTGCCCTGGACCATAAAATCATAGAACGTTGTAAGGGACCTTTAAAGGTCATCTAATCCAACCCCCATGCCATGTCTTCAACTGGACCACAGACCAGTTCAGCCTCAATGGTCCTGCACAGCCCTGCCAGTCACCCCCCTCTGAAATGTGCTCACAAACCTTCTAAACTCTACACCCACTGGGCACTTACACACCCTCTACACGTGATTTACCACGTCTGTCCCTGACGTACCATCTTCTCACTGGGGTCTGTCACCTCAGCCATCTCCAAACTCGCTGCCCTGTTGGTGATCCTGAGGGACCCCCCATTAGGAACGTGGCCAGGAGCCTGCACAGACAGGGAAAGACTTACTTAGCATCTCTGAAAGCCTCATTCTCTCTATTCCAGGGAATACTTTTCCAACTAAGCCACAGGAACCACAGCCCCCAAACTGCCTTCTTACCTTGCCAGCCTTCAATTTTGTTCCTGACATGGGTACAGGCTCCATCTCAAGCCCTGTGTGCTGGACTATCTCCTCCAGTAAGTCCTTCACCCGTGGCTCCAAACCCTTCTTCACAGCACCTGGAGGCAAGCAGCCACCAAACTGTGGTGCAACATGTCGTGGCTTCACACCTCAGCCACTTTGAGGCTGGCCAGCTTTTCCCAGCTTCCCTGGGAGGGTGGTGAGGCCCTGGCACAGGTTCCTCAGAGAAGCTGTGGCTTCCCCATCCTTGAAAGTGTCCAAGGCCAGGTTGGACGGGGCTTGGAGCAACCTGGGACACTGGAAGGTGTCCCTGCCCATGGCAGAGGGCAGAATGAGATGAGCTTTAAGGTCCCTTCCCACCCAAATCATTCCATGATTCTAACTGTTCCATGCCTCTAGGAGAGCCCTGTTCACCTGAGCTCTGCCTCTTTTCCAGCATCTTTACTCTCTCCCGGAGCTCAGCCAAACCTTCCTTTTGCCGCTGGATGGTTTCCTGGTGCCTGAGGCCTCGGCATTTTGCACCGAGGTCAGCCAAGTCCAACGGGGGCACCTGGAAGAAGCAGCCCAGCTTGTCCTCACCCAGCCTGCAGCTGGCTCAGCACAAGCTCAGCTTAAGCACAGCCTCGCTGCCAGGCACTGGTCACTTGGCACATGCCAAGAGCAAAGCCTAAGGAGTATCTCCATGGATTTGGAGGGGTATAAGAGACTCGTCAGAGACCCCTTTCCTGCTCCACTGTGCCACAGTGAGGACATGGGCCCTGCAAATGTTCCAGAGAGCCAGGAGAGGGATAGTGCATGTCTCTGAACAGCCATGGTGGCATTTTTCTCTTGCCCTTTGCGCTACCACAGAGCACTTACCATCTACACACAAACACCAATACACTTTCTAGACTGTGTTCCTACACAGTCGTGGGCATTATTCTCTATTAAGTGACACTCGTGCACACAGACATGTGCACTGCCCTCTCCCAGCCCAGTCCAGATTCCTGCATTATGACAAACATCCAAAAAACCTGTGGTGGGGCTGGCCCATCATCCCGCCCTGTGCAGGGTAATGATGGCTGCAGACCCCCAGCTCTGGGTCCAGCCACTGTCGCGCCACAGCTCTGCCGAACAGCCCGTCCAGCACTCGGCCCTTCCCCTCTCCATCCCCTCCCCATCCCGCCCTCCCTCAGTCAGCTGGCTGTGAGTCACCGCGGCCCCCGCGCAGCCCGCCGGCCCCGCTGCTGGCTGCCACCGTTCCTGCACAGAATGTACGATTCCCACAGTCCCTCCATCTGCTGCTGCCGCCACCTGCGAGTTCTTCCCTTTTCCAGCCACGGGGAAATCAAATAGGAGTTTGGCACAGGGGAATGAGGAGCGTTGCTTCCTGTCCTGTGCAACGAGCTGCCCCTACTCCTGCATGTACCACTCCAGAACTGGTTCTGCATCACCTGGACAGCATCTCGGGCTCCACGAGTTGGGAAAAGGAGGGAACATGCTCGCATGTTGCCATCCCCTCTAATTGCCAATTAGCACAGCAATTAGCACACACAACACTTTGCTGTTCCAAAGCGCTGTGCAAACAGCTCATTAAGCAGCAGCAGCAACGCCGGGGCTGCAGCACGAGAACCCCGGATCTCGGGCTTGGGGAATGTGGTGCTCCCCCCTCCTGCCAGCGTGGAGCACAGAAAGTCATCCGGCCTCACTGCAGTGCTGAGAAACAGCGCCGATGCCATCAGTGCTCTGGGCAAACCCACCCCTCCGTGCCCTCCGTGGGGACTCACCCTCTGGGAGGCTTCACCCCCCCGCACTGGTGTCCTGGGAGCATCCTCAGGCTTTTCCACCGTTTGTTGGGAAGCATCCCTCAGCACCTGGCAGTGGGCCTGGGCTCGCCTGTGCCGAGACACAAGACACTGTGGGACCCCATGAGGGATGGAACATGCCAAGGGCATGTTCTGTCACATGTTCCATGTGACCCGAACAGCCTGGGGAGAGCAGCACTCTGGGCACCCACTGATGACTACCATGGTGTGGGTGGGAACACTCTCTTAGTTACAACTGACTTGGTTACACATCTGCTGGCACAAGCTCCACTAAACCCCCATTTCGGTTCCCATGGCAGTGGATATCAGTGCAATGGAGCTGAGCTCCATCCTGATGCTCTCACATGTGCCTTTTGTTCTGGGGAGAACCCCAAACACCATCAGCTGCTGGGCACCCACAGAGTGGCATTGGTGGAACCTTGGCTCATGTCCCTGTGTACCTTAACTCTTCAGCTGCTGCTTTCAGGGATCGATCCTTCTCTTCCACAAGGCTGGACATCTGGGATAGCTTCTCCCTGAGCTGGTTCACTTCCCGCTCCCGGTGTTTCAGGCGGCTCTGGTTCTTCTCCAGCTCCACCTTCTGCTCCTCGCTCAGCTCCCCTAAGTGCAAAACAGCCTCGTGGGATGCTGGCTGACTCATCACCCAGTCCTGGGGGATCTGCAGCTGGCATTCAGGGATACATCCCCTTTTTCCAGTCCTCCCTCATGCAAGCTGGCAGCAATAATGGGGTTCATCCCCGCAGAGCTTCACAGAGCCCTTCACAGCTGCCCTCAGATCCTGGGCCATGCCAACAGGACATTCTGGTTTACTAAATCTCAGGACAATTCCTTGTTGAGACATTTTCCTTCAGATTGGAGAGGAACAGGTGGCCAGCATTTTCTGACTTGCATCCTTTGACCTCTGCACATACCTCGTGGGCTCTGTCCCCACATTCACAGTCCTGCCCATGGAGGAAAGCCAAGCAGGGCTCTCCCAGTCCACTGGCTTGGGACAATTCCAGTTCCAAGGAGCTCACCAGCACGATTTTGAGGAAGATGGTCTTAGTTTTGTCCCCCTGATCTTCCTTTGCTTACCCTCCTCACTCACCATCACTGCTACTGCTTAGCCAAGGATGGGAAGAAATTCACCTTCCCAAAGGGAACAGACTGCCTGCTTTGCTCCCAGCAGGACAACAGCATTGCCAGAGGATGGTCACATCAGCTTCCCAAGTCCTGTGTGTACCCACTGCACTGACACCACCCCTTGTCACTGCTTGGAGGAGGGTTGGGAATGACACCCACCTCTCATGTCCGACACTCTGGCTCTGCTCTCTGACAGCTCCCTGGTGATCCTGGCAATGAAGGCCTCCTTTTCCAGAAGCATGCTCTGTGCCACTGCCAGCTCCTCCTGCAGTTTCCTGGGAAAGATCAGTGCAAATCTCAGAGCTCACTGGGAGGCCTCATTTCACGGAGCACACACACCTTCCTGCACTGCATCTTCTGATGAACACTCACACATTCCTTTTTTCCCTGCCTTTTGCTCCCCTGGGGTCACCCTGTGCAGTGGGTCTGGCCACCTCGCTCGCTCTTGCCTGGAGCCATCTGGATGGGATGGCACATCCTCATGTGCTGTTAGGATGCTCCATGCCCTCAGGAACACCTCTGCCTAGCAAAGGGACTAAAGAGTCCCATCCCAGACTAAAAAGATCTTGGGACAAGTCTCCTTGGACTTCCTTAGGCTCTCCCAGTGGTCCCTGCTCTTCTCCAAGCCTCTCTGACCACCACCAGTGAGAGCTGCTCACCTCAGACAAATGTGTGACTCCATGGCAGGACAAACCTCCAGCCAAGCTCCCGATGCTGACCTGTGGGCACCGCGCTGAATTACTACAGGACATGAGAAAATAGGGCCCATTACTTCTTTGTAACACTTGCACACTTGTTCTGCTGCTTCTGCAACACAGATCCTTTCCTTCATGGCAGCTTCAAGGACTGAGGACCGTCTCCTTGGGAAATCCATGTCTCTTAGAGCCCATGGGAACAGCGCTTGGGCAGTTCCCAACATCCTGTCTGGCTTGGGATCTCTTCTGCCTGAGTGTAACCCAAAGTGCTCCTCCAGTCTTGTTGGTTTAGAGGGTAAAAAGCCCTTCTCCAGTGGCAAAGCCCTTTTTACCAACGGTTTCCAAACCCACCAGACAATGAAATGGCCTCTGCAGGGACTCATGGACCTTGTCCTGCACGTGGGCAAAGCTCCCTCCGACATCCTACCCAACGCTTTCCATAGCAGCAGATTCACTGCTCCCTCTCCATAAACATTCCATGTTAACCCAGCAGGTTCCTGGTACAGGTGCATCCCATACAACCCTTGCCTACCTTCCATTTTTTCCACGAGTGCTGCCTTTTCCTCCTCCAGCATCTTCTGCTCCTGTGTGGCCTCCAGCAGCCTGTCCTCTAAAGCCACGATGGTCAGGGAATGCTGCTTGCTTTGCTCCCTGTATCCTGCTATTTCTTCCTGCAGTTTCTGCCTCTGTAACTCCTTGTCCTCCTGGACAGCCCTGAGCTGCTCATCCTGCACGAGCAGCTGCTGCTGGAGCAACACCTGGGAAACAAGAGCTGGGAGATTGGCTGGAGGCACTGGTGGTTTCCTTTGGGATCACCAGCAGTGTCATCTCTCCTGGCTAGCTCTTGGAAGGACGGAGGGGAGGGAAGGGAAGGATTTCAGGGATGGGGGAACCCTTCTTCATCAACACTGCACCCTCCACCTGCACACACAGGTTGGTGGAAGTACCTCTCGGGCAGTGGTTTCCTCCAGCTCATGCAAAGCTTCTTTCAGTTTGCCCTCTATCACCTCCTGCTCCTCTGCCTTCCTTGCTGTTGCCTACAGGATGAAATTAGCAGTAATTAAGCTATCCAGGAATCCACCTTTCTCTCTGCAGATATTCATCTCTGTGTATTTTGGGGGGGGGGGAAAAACCTCTGTCCACTGATTTGGGCCCCTGGAGCACCACATTACAACACACATTCCCATTTCTTCACTCCCAGGGTGAGCTGTCCTGTCCTCACTTCCCATGCTCACCTCACTCATGCTTTTCAGGTGGCTTTCCAGCTCTTGGATCTTCTTCTGCTCTTCCTCCACACATTTCTTACACCTGTCCTTCTCCTCAGCAAGAGTGCTTTCTAGAATCTGGGAATAGATAGGTCACAGCTTCAGCACAGAAAAAATCATGACCTTAGGAAAAAGACCTCAGGTCCAGGGAGGAAAGCAGCAGGGAGGGTCACTGCTCCAGAGCAGGGGCAGGTGATGGGAGAAAAGCCTGGCAGGACCCGAGGTGACCCAGTGAGGGAGTGGATGGGAGCACCTGGGGAAAGGTACATCCAAGAGACAGGGGAGGAGCTGCTTGGCTGCTCCTTTCCTGAGTCCTTAGAAAACTCAACACCAGGAAACCACCATTCCTGAGGCACCAGACACAGAAGCACACTAGAAATGGTGTTACAAGGCCTGCTGTCCCCACCACAACACAGACATGGCAAAACACCAACCTGCACCCTCACTAACACTGCATCCCACACCAGAGCCACCAGCATTGTGGCCTGGGCTTTCCTGGGATGGAGGGGGACTGCTGGTCCCTGCTTCACAGGGGGTGCCCTTTTCCAGCTAAAACAGACCCAACAGGAACTCAGCATGGGGAGGGAGGGAGCAGAGGGCTTGAGAGGAGGCAATGCAGTGCTTCCCTAAGCTCACACATCGGGATGATGCTCCTTGCTTTCTCCTTTCTCCCAGGGACTGACTGGCACCCGTGCTTCCTGTTACCCACAGGTGCTTCCCAGTACCACCATGGATACTTTGGGGGAGTTTACATCACCTGCATTCATACAGGAGGATATTCTATATCCTCTTGGGATCCCATCGGGCTCTTAGGACTGCACCCAGACAGTTCAAAGCTAGAGATAATAACCAACACTCTTACAGACACCCATTTTTCCTGCATATAACATTCCCTTTCCAAACCACCAACCATGCCACTCTACCTCTTTGTTCTCCTTGTCCTTTTCCAGGATAATTTGCTGGATTTTTATCTCCAAGTCTTGCTCATGTTTTGCTTCCAGCTCCTTTGTGTGCTCCTGTAGCATCTCTGCCTGTGACTGCTGGAGCCTCTCTAATTGCTCCTACAGGGAGACACCGAGGTATTAAAGGAAGTGTGTCAGCAGCAGGGGAAGAAATAAACCTCCTGTGAACATTCACTCACAAACAATTCCCAAAAGAGTCTCCTTTCCCCTGCATTTCCTGCAGACTCAGGCACCTTGGCTACTGCACATCCCCAATCCAGATCCCACACTGGCTCACTTAGGATTACTATCATGTTTAACCATAGAAAGATTCCAAATCTACATGGTTCGTGTACATAAATATTTCTGTACCTGCAACAGCTGATTCCTCTGTGCCACTTCCTGAGTCTTTTCCAACAAGCTCCTGAAAGCAGCCAACAGCCCTGCAGAAGTCAACACAACCCAGCTGTGTGGGGTGCTCACACACCACATTAGAGATATTAGGGAAAATTTCTTCATGGAGAGGATGGTCAGGCATTGGAACAGCCTGCCCAGGGCAGTGGTGGAGTCACCATCCCCGAAAGTGTTCAAAAGGTGTGTGGATGTGGCACTTGGGAACAGGGTTGAGTGGTGGCCTTGGCAGTGCTGGGTTAATGGTTGGACTCGATGACCTTAGAGGTATTTTCCAGCCTTAAAAATTCTGTGATTCCATGATTTTCTCTACAAGGAGCGGCTCATGCTGGATTTTCTCCTCTACATCTGGCTAGCTAGGACAACCCACCTTGTGCAGGTGTTCCCAGGGATGCCCAGCAGGACACAGACCTTGGCCAGAGGTGCACAGGTCCATCCCTGCACTGGCCAGGAGCTGCTCCGTGTCCTCCAGCCAGGAGAGGGGGACACGTGCCATGTCCACCACTGCTGTCCCGATGGCTGAGATGGAGGGATCCAGGGACACCACCTCCAGTTGCTCCAGCTTCTCTTGCAGGCTGGTGCTGCTGCAGGAGCTCCTCAGGCAAGCCTGGAAAAAATGGAACCAGTGGGGAACAAGCCAGTCTCCACAGTCAGGGGCTTTCAGGGACTTGGCAAATGACACAACCTCACTGAACATCTCAGGCCAGGTTGGACAGGGCTTGGAGCAACCTGGTGTAGTGAAAGGTGTCCCCACCCATGGCAGGGGGTGCAATGAAATGAGCTTTAAGGTCCCTTCCGGCCCAAACTATTCTAGGATTCTATGGCAAACTGCTGGGAACAGCCACATGAACGCTTTGGGATGACACTCTGCTTCAGGGTCATACCTTTAACCTATCCACAGGCCAACAAAATGCCCTGTGCCACCATCTCCCAGCTGCCACTTGGTCCTCAGTATTTAAAGGACTGACCTGGAGCTCCCGCAGGGAATTCTTGAGCACCTCAATGTTTGCAGACACCTTCTTCTCCTTCATGAGCCTGGAGCTTAACTCCTCCTGCAGACACTTCTCCCTCTCGTGACTCTGCTGGTTCTCATCACAGATTTGCCTGACCTTCTCTATCACCTGGCAAAGGTGGAGGAAGAAGAGGATAAGGCACTATATTCATATCCTTTTCCAGCTGAGGGACCATGGATGGTCTCAGCAAGAAACAATCGAGACTTGCTGCAAACTGGCAACCACGCCAGGCCCCTGGGCTTGCCCCTGCTGCAGCCCACTGACTCCATCCAAGCTGTGGGACACAAAAAGGACTGTGTCTCCTTCACATCATGGAGCAGCGCCATCAACCTGGGACAGCCACAGCACAGCTCCTCATCTGCAGAAGCTGGGATGCCACCAGCCCTACTGAGCACAGAGCAGGCACTGTGGCTGTTCTGCAGCATCTGCACTGAGCTGCACTGTGCCTTGGAGGCACCGTGAGCTGGTATCCAACTCACCTGCTCCTCTGTTATGGATTTCCCTGTGCTGCCTGCTGCTGATGGAGAACAGACTTGCATCACTTGGGTCTTGAAGGACTCCAGCTGCAGCAAGGATTGACACAGGAAAACAAACATCACTGATCACTGAGGCTGACTGATCATCTCTGAGGATAACTGATCATGGATATCTAGCATGATGTTGCTCTGCAAAGGGCTGTCCCCGCCAGAGCAGCATTACCCAGGCACACAGGGGGGTTTGTGTGGGTCCCAGACAGTGTAACCAGGATTACAGAATCCTTTTTTGTATCCTGTTAAACTGCTCTGTCGTCTACGCTGCCCACACAAATCCTGTGGATAAGCCTTTTATACCTCACCCGACGACAAGTCCCATGCCAGGGTTTGGTGCTCAGGACTCTGCGTTTCCATTCCTGCACCACATCCTCCCCCACGGGAAGCCCTGTCCCTGTGCTGCCCCCGGCCCCGGGGGTGATGTTCCCATCCCTGCCCATCCCTACCTGCTCCCCTGCCCGCCGCAGCTCCGCTCGCAGCAGCCGCTCCCTGCGCCCCATCTCCCGCAGCTGCACAGCCTGCCGGGCACCGGCTGCCTTCAGCTCCTCCTCCGCCTGCAACCACCGCAGCATTGTGATTTTACCCCTGGACTCAGCGCTGGTGAGGCCACCCCTGGAGTGCTGGGTCCAGTTCTGGGCCCCTCAGTTCAGGACATTGAGGGGCTGGAGCAGGTCCAGAGAAGAGCAACGAGGCTGGGGAAGGGACTGGAGCACAAGTGCTGTGAGGAGAGGCTGAGGGAGCTGGGGCTGTACAGCCTGGAGAAAAGGAGGCTCAGGGGAGACCTCCTCACTCTCTGCAACTCCCTGACAGGAGGGGGGAGCCAGGGGGGGGTTGGTCTCTTTTCCCAGGCAACCATCAGCAAGACAAGAGGGCTGGGTCTGCAGCTGTGCCAGGGGAGGTTTAGGTTGGATATTAGAAAGAATTTCTTTCCAGAGAGGGTGCTCAGCCATTGGAATGGGCTGCCCAGGGAAGTGGTGGATTCTCCATCCCTGGAGATTTTTAAGAAGAGACTGGATGTGGCATCAGTGCCATGGTCTAGTAACCACAGTGGTAGTGGATCAAGGGTTGGACTTCATGATCTTGAAGGTCCCTTCCAACCCAGCTGATTCTATGATTCTATGATTGGCACCTCAGAGTGACATCTGAAAACCATGCCATGGGCACTTCGACCTCAGCTACCCACTATTCCCATCGACAACTCCAAAGGTAGCTTTGGAACACCAGGAGACAGGCAGCAATCCCGTTGCAGGGGTGGAATTGCAGCATCAGAGCTTTCACGGCACTTTTTGCGTGGGTCTGGTCCCTGGGACATTGTCCATCCTTGACTTCCTCACCCAACACCCACACAGGGCACTCTGCTATCTGAATTATTTCTTCCTCTCCCAGTGTCCACGGCAGAGCTCAGGACATTTGGATCTCCTGCCTGTACAGGACCCCCTGCCTGTACTCCTGACCCAGGAGCCTGCTCCTGGGACTTGCTGGTCCTCATCCCACCCACCTTTCACCCCTGTCAGGCAGCTGAGAGACCTGCCATGGGCTCACCAGGGCACACCTGCCCTCTGTGTGCCCCCCTCAGCTGGCCACTTACCTGGGCTTTCTCAGCCAGCTGACTTTGGATGCTCTCCTGCTTGGCACAATGCTTCTGGATTTCCATCTGCAGCCCCTCCAGGTCCCGTTCCAGCTCCCCAATGCGCTGCAAAAGCCCAGGGAGGGCAGGGGTCTCACCAGAGGAACTGGGCATTGCCTCTCTGGAAAACTTCCACTCATAAGCAAGATGTTTTCCCCATCTAACCCACTTTGCTTACCCTGGAATTCCCTTCTAACCCATATTTACTGTGGTTTTATCAGCTTACCAGCAGAATTCCAACCTGATTTCTGGTCACATTCCCCCTGCATTGTAACACAGCATTACAAATCCAACAGAGTTTACACTTCCCCGGGTGGTTAGTCCCATTATGTGCCTTCCAGTGCAGGAGCTGAATTCCAAACAACTCCCTTACAATGCCCAGTTAATTATTCCCTGGCTGATGCATTCCTGCAACCACTTGCTTAGCCCTGTGCTCCATCACCCCAAAACATTTTCAACTCACATTTCGACAGCTGATTATTTCTTGCTCTCCAAGCTCACGCTTCGTTTCCTCTTTAATTCTCGAGCACTAGAAGGAATGGCAACCAAGGAAAATATCCATCAGGGCAGTGACACCATCACTCCTGCTGTGAATGGAACACTGGCACAGGCTGCCCAGGGCAGTGGTGGAGTTGCCATCCCTGGAGGGATTTACAGGAGGTGTAGATGTGGCACGTGGGGACGTGGGTTAGGGGTGGCCTTGGCAGTGCCAGGGGAATGGTTGCACTCAATGATCTCAGAGGTTATTTCCAAGCTCAGCAATTCTGTGATTCCTAGGCAATCCCTGGCAATCCCACAGAGCCTGTGCAGCCTCTGCCCCTTATCACACTGCTGATGCAGCTCTGCCAGCTGAGGAGGAGCTGCACATATAGAGAGACAACCTGCTGCACAAGCCACTTTCTTTAAGGGAAAATCCAGGCCCAGGCCACAGGGAGTCCCACCCCCAGTGAGGGGGTTTCCATGGCTCCTTGGGAGGATCTTGGCATGAGAGCTCTGTGTGAACAAACAGCTCCTGTGCTCACAGGAATCCAGGGCACACAGTGATGCTGAGTGAGGAGGGAGATGGAGCTGGGGAAGGGGACCCTGATCTGTGGCCATCACAGGACACCCTGGTGTGACCATGGGACCATCACCACCACATCCCAGTGGCACAGTTGTGTGACTCCTGTTTGTGTGCAGACAGGACTCATCTCAGGACCCCCCAAAAAACATCCACCCACATACAGCTGCTACAATCCTCACAAGGGAGAAGCACAACTCTTCTCCACCTGCTTTCCCACCTTAACCCCTGTGTGAGACCATAAATTACTGATGCCCTCGTTAGTCCTGCCAACCTTGGCAGAAACAACTGCCAGCTGGTTGTCCTTCTCTCGATTTTCCTTCTTCAGTTTTTCAGTCTCTTGCTGGAGCTGCTGAATTTTCTGCTCCTTTTGCAGGACCTCCCTTTGCAGGCTGCTCACCAGACCTGGGAAAAACAACTCTGGTGAGAGGTTACACAAGTGCAACACCCAAATGAAATACTGGGAAGGAATTCTTCCCTGTGAGGGTGGTGAGGCCCTGGCACAGGTTGCCCAGAGAAGCTGTGGCTGCCCCATCTCTGGAAGTGTCCAAGGCCAGGCTGATGGTGCTTGGAGCAACCTGGGCTAGTGGAAGGTGTCCCTCTCTGTGCCAGGGTGTTGGAACAAGATGTTCTTTAAAGTCCCTTCCAACCTGACCTATTCCATGATTCTCTGATTTCTACAAGCCACTACAAATCAGTTGTTGCCTGGACAGCTTGGCCAATGCTTGCTTTTCTCCAGAGCCAGTCCTAAACTACTTCATGCCCTGACCCAGAGCTCCAGGGACACAGTACCTGCACTCAAAGCCTGGTCCTTCTTCAGCTTCTCACTTTCTCTCCGGAGCCTCCCGATCTCCAGGTCTCTTTCATAGAGGGAATGGCTGAAAACCTGGCTCGAGCCTTTCTGCAGGTCATTGATCTGCCAAACACAGATTCACTGTGTTCCTCACCCAATCACTCACTGATTCCCCTCCAGAGAGGGAAATCTGGCACATCCAGGTCCTGGTTTGATGGGATTGTTCTCAAGCATCTTTGACTAACTCTCAGGAGTCATTGCTTCAAATAGAATCACCTTAAATGTGCTTTGGCTGTTCCTGATGAAATCCTAATGCCAGAGGCATGGAGGAGGAAGGAAGGAAAAAAGGAAGAAAGAAATAAAGGAGGGAGAGAAGGAAAAAACCCCACCTCCCTCATTTCCCTTGGTTTCAGACATGGGACCTGCTTTTCCCCAAACCTTTGTTACATTACAAACTTGTATCAGAGAGGTGTTTTCCCTGCTCGGTGCCTATGGAAGCATCTGGTACCTGTTCCCTCAGGGCTTTGATCTCCTCTGTTTTGGCTCCCAGCTCTTGATTGAAGGCCAGCAGTTTCTGGGTCAGTTCAACCTCGTTCCTCGCCGCCGCCTGGGCCAGTTTCTTTGCCATGGCCGCGACCTCCTCCTGCAGATCTCTTATCACCACGTCTTTGCGCTTTGACTCTGCCTCCAAACCAGAGAGGTGACCCATTTCCTTCTCCAGCTGCAGCAGCTTCTCACCCTGAGGGCAGATTGCAGGTGCCATTGGCCAGTCTGCAGCTACTCCTGCCCAGGGGTACCCGCTCATGGCCATCAGTGCCACGCTCACCCGGCTTCCCACACCCTCCAGCCACCCACTGTCCCCATCCTCTGGAGCAGACCCCTGGGGAGGCAGTCCCCACACCCTGCTGGGACTCCTGGTGGGACACACACAGCCAGCTGGCAGGGTTCTCCTGCTCTGCCAAGGACCAGGACAGGGATGGCATTCCTCACTCTCTCCCCAGCATCACCTTCTCCTGCTGGAGGAGATCCGTGTTGTGAGTCCCCAGGGAAGGGGCTCCCCCCACACTGCTTGCACAATCACCTGAGAAGCTGGTTGAGACTGGAAGAAAGCAAAAACAGCAGCAGTAAATATCAGCATGAGAGGTGGTTGCAGGCAGCAGAAACACTCCCTGCAGCATTCTTTGTCCCAAAACTACTCCAAGGCAGTGGCTGCTGTTCAGAGCATGAGCTTGGTTCACAAACAGCAGGGAAATCACCTTTTTGGCACTAAAATGACACTTTACAGCACAGTCTGCACAACAGAGAGGAATAATTCACCTATGGGAACCAGAAAAGCCTCAGGGCAGCAGAGACACAGCAGAGAAAAGCTCCTCTAATTTTCCAGCACTGCTCAGCCCTACAAAAAGCTGTGCATTTTTGCACAAAAGGGGATCCTTTTGGCTCTGTTACCCAAAAATCAGAGGGGTATGTGCCAACCTGGGGCATATGTGTCCCTCCCTTTGCCCTCACTGTGGTTTCCAGTTCAGCCACTGCTGGGACTGCAAGGTGCTGCCCCTGGCTTTGCACATTTAAACCCTACTATTGACTTTGTGTTGCTTATGACTTCAAAAAACCCAACCCCAAACAGGAAAACCACAGCATGGTGCATCAGGCCACAGCATTAACGGCAAAAGTCATGTTCTCCAGCTATTCTATTCCCCCAAACCCTCACCTTTGCTTTGTTGCTTATCACATACTTTATTTCCAGAGGTGTATCAGCTACGGATAGACTTTAAAGTTCCTGCACTCGAGGCAGCCACTTCAAAGGAGGAAAAAAACACCACTTCAAACAGGAGTCAGGAATAGGTACATGAGTCACTGGTGCAGATAAAATCAGTCATCGCCCTTCTGGGTCACATACCAGGAAAAAGGAAGAGGAAACATCCCTCTGCAGAGGCAACAGCACTCCCTTTGGGGTGTCACAGCTCATTTCTTCCCTGACCCAAATGCCACCCAGGACCACACACAGTCTCTGATTAGCTCCACTGGACATGGCCTCACAGCTGGTTGCTCAACACTCAGCACTTCCCCACTCCAATTAACCCCACTCAGCACCAAGTTGCTCTGTGAGGACACCAGGACACAAACGTTCGGGTTTGGGCTCATGGATTACCTGGCCTCACCGCAGAGCTCCTGCTGAAGGTGTCCAGAGAGGCAGTGCTGGCCACGCTCCTGTCCCAGGCACTCAGGGGTCTCCTCGGCAGAGGAGGATGGGGCTGGTGGCCGAGGGCTCCAGGAGTGCCACTGCCTGGAGAGCCAGGGGGATGCTGCCACTGCAGCGAGGGCAGGCGGGGAGGAGACACGGGAGCCGAGGGTTTGGGCTCTGCAACCACCTGGAGCTGCCCCGCCCACCCCGTGCGACGTTTCAAGGGGGGACAGGACACCTACGATGGGAAAAGACCGTGTTATCAGCAAGGATTTTAGCCCTCGATTCATGTGCACCATGCCATAAAAACCCCAGGCACAGATCTCAGTGGAAGCATGGTTTTAGTCCTTTAGTCCTTCCCCATTTCCATTGCCCAAGGATCAGATTTTAATCAGGGCATTCAGGCTCTTTGCTGAAGCAGAAGGAAATCACTGAGGTTTGCTGCTTTTTGAGCTTTTCCCTCTCCATCTCTGCCCTAATTCTGCACATCATTTGCACGATCTAGAGATGCTCTTCTCACAGCTCTCCTGGCTCACACATGGTCCTACTTCATCATTTCTGCCATTCACCCCTCTCGTTGTGCTCCTGCCTTCCCATCACATTTACCAGACCTTATGCTGGGCATGTCAGACCCAGATTTAGGACACTGCTGTTCTCCTGAGCTTTCCAGTACAATGAGGACAAGCCACTGTCAAGGTCTGCACTAAACATCTGCCAGCACAGCGTCGGACCTGGCCTGGATGTGGGCCCTCCAACATCTGGGTGTTAACAGAGCCCAAACCCCCAGGGAATGCTCCCTGCCACTCCAGCACCTTCCCTTCTCCTGGAGCACGTCCAAGCCCTGTTGCTTTTGCTCATGCTGCTCCCCATGGCTCTTGCTCACAGCAGGATTCCACCAAAGCCTTCCACTGTCCCTGTCTTGGCCCTTATCCTGCGCTTGGAGGCACGGCGGGATGCGATTCCCAGCCGGGTGCTGCTCCTCTGTACAACATGTTCCTCTAAGACTCGAGAGGAGTGATCTCTCCCTCTGTTAGACACCTCACAGGGTGCAACTCCGAGGTGGTTCCTTCCCTGCAGTCAGCAGGGTCAGGCTTCAAAGCTGCTCCTCCACAGGAGGATCAGAGAGCCCAGAGTAAGGAACAGGCACCCCACAGGCATCCTCTGCACTGCTGTGCAAACCTGCTTCTCTGTGTGCACCCTGCCTTTGGGAATTCAGCTGCTCACTGCTCCAGCAGGGTCTGGCATTACCTCACCAGCATCTTGGATTCTTCAAGAGCCACAGTAATAAAAATGATACTGGAACTTATCAGTTGTTTTAGGTTTGATGTAAAACCCAACTTCCCTCCCACTAAGTGGCTTGGGAAGAAACATAAAACGCAAATAGAGGAAAAGCACATTTCCCAGATCTACCTTCTCTCACGCACCGTTGTCCCGTCATTTTCCGTTTCCCTGCCGAACCGCCAGAGTTTCTTCAGCAGAGGGAGCTCCAGCTTTTCATTTCCCCCCCTCGCCTTTCCTCAGGATTGCCCAGACTTGGGAACCTGTTCCTGCTCCCGGAGCCTTCCCTGGGCAGCAGCACCCACCCACCTTTCCTTGGCAACTTTCCCTGGACGTCCCCATCCACGCTTCCCTGGGCATCCTTCCAGGGACAACAGCATCCACCCTTCCCTGGGCACCTTTCCTTGGGCAGTAAAACCCACACGCCTTTCCCTGGGTACTTTTCCCTGGGATGAGCACACCATCCTTCCTCAAGATACCCTTCCCTGGGCAGATCCACCCGTTCTTCCCTGGGCACCTTTCCATGGGCACCCTTCCCTGGGATCAGCAAGCACCCCATCCTTCCCAGGGCAGGAGAACCCCATCCTTTCCTGGGCACCTTTCCTCGGGCAGTAGAACCCACCCACACTTCCCTGGGATCAGCAAGCACCCCATCCCTCCCTGGGCACCCTTCCCAGGGATCAGCAAGCACCCCATCCCTCCCTGGGCACCCTTCCCAGGGCAGCCCCTCCCAGCCTCACCTGGGCAGCCCCATCCAGCACCAGCTCGAAGGCCACTCCCGTGGTGCCGAAGCGCAGGATGTCCCCTGGCCTCACCCCCACGGCCGCATTCTGGACCTGGCAGCTGTTGACAAAGGTGCCGTGGGGGGAGTTGAAGTCCTGAAGGATGAAGCTGTTGTCCGAGGGGGAGAATTCCAGGGCTGCGTGACGATCTGCGACACCTGCGGACTGGGAGCGGGCAGTGGGCGGGCAGGGAACGCTGCTGGAGGCGGCTCCAGGTTTGTCCCTGCTTTGCCAAGCCCGCTTTCTGGTCATAAATCCCACCACAATTTGCATGGAGGGCTCCAGCACGTCCTCCTCCCTGCATGCAAAGCACCCTCTGTTTTAGGATGATCAGCTGCCCCGCCCCTACCTGCAGGACGATGTCGGCCCCTCTGTGGCTCCCGATGGTCGTGGTGTGGGGTTTCAGCTGGAAACACCCCTCCGAGCTCCTTAGAAAGGCTCTCATTGCCCAGCCCCCGAACCTGCAAGGCTTCCCCCTCACTCAGCAACCCCCCCACCCAACACACAACCTGAGCCACGAGTGGCCCAAACAACTCAAACACTAAAAACCGTGAGAAATGACCCCAAAAGCGGCTCTGTCCCAGCCAGCAGTGCCGCTGCAGCCTGGCAGTAGCCTTGGAAACCTCAGCCACGCTGGGGCCCGCTGCTGCTTGTCTGGGTGAGTTTTTCCCCTTTGTTTTGTTTAGGTTTTTTTTTTTTTCCTCCTTCTCCTTTTTCCAAGCAACTGGCCTGGCAGCACAACAGAGCTCCGCGCCGGCGCGGCCGCAGCTCTCGGTGCCAGCTGGTGACACACGTGGGAATGTGCATCACAAACCTCACTGCCAGGGCTGCCAAAGAACCTTTGAGTCCCCATTTGACTCATTTTTTGTATTTAATATCATGCACACACACACACACACACACACACACAAACACGTTTTGCAACCACAGGCAAGGGGATAAATGTTGCTGCCAGGTGATGGGGATGCATCAGTGCACCCATCAGTGCTTCTCCATCCATATTCCTTGGTCCCAGGCTGTCAGGAACTCTTCTTCAGCAGACAAAGGGGAAACCTCCCCCACCTTTGCCACTAACACCCCCCAGTTTGGCCTCTCCAGTCCTGCAAGATTCTATCATATTAATAATAATTTAAAAAAATAATTTAATTAATTAATCATCTCGTTAATTTTGAGGAAGAAGCGGAAGATTTTGCAAAGAAGAGCTCTGCAAACCTCTGTCAGTTTGAAGCCATTCCCTTTCGTCCTGTCACTCCAGGCCCTTGTCCAAAGTCCCTCTGCAGCTCTCTTGGAGCTCCCATTAGGTACTGCAAGGTGCTCTAAGGTCTCCCTGGAGCCTTCTCTTCTCCAGGCTGAACTCACAAGTTGTCCTGGAATGTGAGTTACCTTCTGGAGATGCTGAGACACAAGTGCAATGTTAAACACATCCTGATTTCTCACCTACTAGTGTGGTCCACCTTGGACAACCAGCCTGAGGTTGGGGTAAGATGAATTTGCTGTTAGGTGTGTGTGGAAGAGACAGCTGTGCTCTCTCCACCCTCTTCTCCATCACCCTCAACTTCAGGAATAACCATTCCCTTACAGTGCCACAGGGATAAGCCATCCTAGGATAATGATGGTCATGGCTCCTGCACTTCTCAGCATCCCACATCTCCCTTTGTTTCCCAAATACCATCAAAGGACAAGCAGGAAAGTAGCCAGAGATGCTCATTAGCCATTTGGGCATTTTTGGTATAACTATTGCTTGAGTCACAGCTCATGTCACTGCAGTCACTGCACTTCATGGCAATCTTTCAGCTCCTTTCCTACATGGGACACTGGGAAAGATGATGTTTTTGCCAGTCTATTTCATCAAATGGGATTTTCTGGCAAAGAAGCTCAATAAAACTTCACCTTCAAACTGTTCAGACAAGAAACTTCACTTTATTCACCCAGATTTTCTAGGACAACTGTTAGGGCTGTATTTCTTCACTGAGGAGAGAGGACTTCATTGCCAGTGGGCTCTCAGGGGCACACATGCCTGGGACACAACCTCCAAGGAGCTGCACCACCTTTACATCTCCTCAACAACACCCACACAGGACCCCCCACCCCACATCCCTCTATCTGGGGTATATTCTGCTTTATTTCCTTCTCTTCAGTAAGAGAGTCCCTTAGTTAATGAGGTTATTTTGCCCATCTGAGAAGGTGCCTTGGGGCCCAGCAAAGTGAAACTCCTGTGATGCAACAACAGAAACTGAGAGATGCAATGGGAAATAACCATTAACAAGGGAAACCTGTCGAATGGATTTGGACCAGCATATCTTTGCCTTCATTTTGGTCACTTGGACTCCTCTCATACCAACCACAGCATCAAGTCAACCTCTGCTGACCACTCCATAACATGGACATGGTTTAGTGGTGGACTTGGCCATGCTGGGTTAACAGTTGATGTTCTTGGGAGATCTTTTCCAACCTAAATGGTTCTATTGTTCTATGATAACATCAATATCAGCATCACATCAACAAAGCCACCTCCACATCCCTCTCAGACCATCCAAGGGAGCCTGTGGATGGATGTGTCGATGACTTTGTGGCCAATGGTTTTGCCCGGGGGGCACCGTGGAGGTGGGATACCCATGGAGCTGGGATGCCCATGGAGCTGGGATGCCTATGGAGCTGGGATGCCCATGGAGCATCTCCCTTACAACAGCCGACGGATTATAAACCTTGGGAAGGACCAACCACCCCCGAGTGCACACACACACACACACAAACACAACGTACAAAACATTTATTCAGCCCCAGTCTGCCCGCACAGGATGCTCAGCAGTGGTTTCACCCTGCACCCCTGGCACTGGTGCAGCTCCCAAACCCCCCCCAGTTACCCACTCGCCTCGAACGGAGCACAAAACACAACAGGGAAAGCAACTGAGGCAGGAAATCCATCCTCTACCCTAGGAGCACGGGGCCCCCTTTCAGCTGCTTCCCACCAGCCAGCAGAGACTTTGGCAGGAGTCAGGGTTGGCCCTGGGCCACCAGCCCAACCCAGCTGGGAGGGGGGGAAAGCCGTGGTGCTGCTCTGGCAACACACTTTCCCTTCCTCAGAAAGAAAAGACACCCCCCAAAAAAAAGGAACATTTCACTTTTCCACTTGGAAAAATCCTTCTTCAGTATCAGTTTGGTGGCTTGGAAAAGTCTTGCTGGAGGTGAGAGGCAGAGGAGGTGAGAGGATGCATTGGGTGGTCTTATATCAAACACAATAAGTGACACTTTTGGTACATCCAGCCTTCATTTACTTCAGAGCAGCAGAACCTGTGGCATTCAGGCTTCTTTCCCCACAGTCTTTTGTAAAACCCAGTCCCAGGGAAAAAGTGTCCCATCCTTGTGCTGCAGTGCTACCACACCCATCACGTCCTCCACATGGCAGCTTCCAGGGAGCCCTGGCTGCTTCTGCACCCACAGACCAAGCCCCTCTTGGCCTGGTGGGTTTATAAAAACCCTCAACCCAGCAGCATCACAGATCCCTCCTTTTTTTTTTTTCTTCTAAGGCATTTGCTGGCTCACCGGCGCTTTCTCCTGGATCTCCTCGTACTTGGGCGGAGGGGTGAGGGGCTCTATCGTGACAGGGACAGTGCTGTTCCCCTGGTCCAGGTTTAGCCTGATGTCCTTCAGGTGCAGCTTCTCTGACTTGATCCTCCGGACCTTCAGCGGCTTCAGGCGCTTGCTGAGGCGGGAGCTGTGCCGGCTGGGCTGTCTCTCCGTGCCTGGCTCCGTGCCTGCAGCTCCTGGAGCTCCTGGAGCCTGGCTGCTCTCATCCAGCCCCGTCAGAGACTCGTAGGAGGGCAGGGAGACGCTCAGCCTGTTGCTCCTGTCCGAGTCCCTGGGCTCTGAGTAGCCCGTGTTCATCACCTCCTCGTAGCTGGGGACGTAGTACTGGGAAGACACGTCTTCATCCTCTTCTTGACTGGAGGGGAGAGAGTTAAGGCTGTGGGCACAACATCATTTCAGCTTTGCTGTGGGTAGGGGATGGAGAGGAAAGAATAAAACCACCCCATCCTCAAAGGCTTAACTAATTATTTGCCCTTCTGCATTATATACCAGCCCCTTTTTGCTTGACAGAACAAATCATGACCCCACTTACGTTCAGACACATTTTGTTTCCTTATGTCATATGCTCATCTTTGATCATCTCTGCCCACAAACCCCTTTTCTATTGCCTAGCAGTGAATTATTCCTTCAAAAGAATACCAATTTCTCTCCTCCTCTCTCAAAAATCAGTCAAAATACATTTGAAAGGGACATCACCTATCTTCCTTTGTTGCTCTGATGTCTTTTGGGTTGGGTACCTTGAGGTAAAGAGATTCTGCAAAGAGATTTAGCCCTGCACTAAGTCACTGTCTATGCACAGGTTTGCACATCAACATTTGCCATTTCTTTGGCATTGTGAAGTTATCTTTTCAGTCTAATAGGGAAAATTGGTTTTCTGGGTGGATCTGCAGACCCTGACAACAGCCAGCAGAGCCATCATCCTCTCCTGCCCCCTTGTATCCCATATTGTCCCAACACCTCCCTGCCTCCCTCTGCACAGGGAACTGCACCAGTGTTTGTCCAGCCTGTCCCTGCAGCAGCAGCCTTTGCTCTGCTCCATGCAGATCCCTGAGCAAACAGCAGAGCCCTGCAGACTTTCACCAGGTCTAAACTCCATGGCCAGCCTCCAAGGCTGCTGGGCACGTCGGCTGCACCCAGTGAGACAGCACCTCTGCTGCACCTCTGGCTCCTCTCCCAGCGTGTGGCAGGAGCCTGCTCTCTGTGTTATCCATCACCCACCCCCCGTGTTCCCTCTCAGCACACTCCCATGTGCCAATCCAGCCAGGAGTGGCACATCTCAGCAACACTGGCTTGGCCACAGCTCTGTCTAGACCCCATTTTACACACCAACAAGGCTCCCTTCCACCTACACAGCTCCATAAATACAGCTGGAGTCATTCCTTTCCCATCTCCAGGACACATCAGAACCCCAAACCACGACACGTGCTTGCTTATTTCAGCACACACTGCCACCAGCCTTCCTCTCCTTGATCCAGACCTCACTGAGCTGCAACAACAGCCCCTGGTGTCACTCCTACCCTCATTCCTGCTCCCTTTCTCCCCGGAACACCTCACCTGTCCTCCTGCTGCGAGGGCTCCACAGACACGTGGCGCTGCACGTGGGCGATGGCCATTTCCTCGCTCTGCCTCTTCTTGTCCCGGACGTTGAGGCAGAGGGAGACCAGGAGCAGGAGCAGCCCTGCTCCCACCAACACGTAGGCCACCGAGAAGGTCTTGCTCTTCAAGATGCCCCCGGAGCCACGGTCGGGTTTGCTGCTGTTCCCGGCGTGGGCGGGTTTTTCGGGGGGGCCGAAGCCCGGGACGAGGTTCCAGACGGCCATGATGATGCCGAGGACCAGCATCCCCAGCCCGATGGCTGTCAGGGCGTAGTGTGAGCCGTTGGCCCGGGACTGGGCCATCATTCCCGCTGCTGGATGGCCGGGCTGCCCCCTCCTCACAGCATGGCTCGGGGCAGGGGGGCTGCAGCCCTGCTAACATGCCCTCCCCGGGGCAGGATGTGAGCTCTGGGAAGAGAAGGAAAGTGATGGTTAGTCCACGGCAAAATGCAAAGTCTTTGCAGTCATAGTAGCCACGATGATATCGTTTCATTTGTGTAACACTGGAAATCTCACCCTGCCCTGCCTGTGGAGAGCACCTTGGGATATAACAAGGTAGCTGGATCCTTGCTGGCCATTCCCATCCCCGCCCTTTGCTACTTTCTCAGCCGTGATAATCACCAACCTTTGGAAACAATCAAATTACTGATGCTTGCTAAGGGCTTAGATTGCCGGTCCTTAGGAGTGTGATAACTGACTTCACAGCACCAAAAAAGGCCACCCAAATCAACTTCAACAGCCCTTGTCAATGCAAACCAACCTGGAAACGCTCAGAAACGCATCTCTAGCTGAACAGCTTCTCCCTTTCCCTACAACTGGGATGGAGCAGGGCTGCTCACGGCGCTGGCTGCCTGCCCTGCGATGCCTTCCTGCCCGCAGAACACAATCCAGAACTGCCTCTCTCCCAGCCAACCCGACCCTGTGGCTTCCCCCAGCTGCTGCCAGCAACAGCTGCCGGGATGGTGAACCCTTGTAGGGCCCTGAGCTCACTTCAGGCCGGTGCTCACCCTCCCTGCAGCAACACACACACACACACACACACACACACACACACACACACACACACACACACACACACGGGTGGTGAGTGCCCTGGCTGCATCCCATGGGAATGTCCGAGCACTGGCATTCCCGACCAGCCAGCCATGGGTGGGAACTCCCCCTCCACTGCCTCCACTGGATGTTTTCTGAGTTGCCAGGACCAGACGTGCTCGTTTTCTAAATATAATCTCATGGAGCCACATCTCCTGCCCGCTCACTTCCCTGACCTCGGGTGCTGTGACCCACGGGTGACAACTTGGATCCTCACAGCAGAACATCCACATAAAGCCTCGCAGCTTTATGGATGTGCCAAGACCATGCCAGGGATCCCTCCTTCCCTCCCTGGCTTCTGGATGCTGGTTTGGGCTCGAGGTCGCCGTGGGCTGTGCTGCTGTAGGTGCTGTATCCACGTCACCCACACACCCTCCAGCTCAACCCTCTGGCTCAAAAGCTGCATGTTTGCTTGTTTAGCTTGAGTGCACGCCCAGTTTGCAGGGTCAAGGGCCAGAATAGAGCAGCACTCCTAGAAAACAGACCAGCTCCAGCAGGAAAAGACATGCACACAAGCCTGGAGAGGAGGAATCTGCAGAGAAACTTCCCTGCTCACTGCTGGTGCCCAGCATGGCTGGGGATACTCCCACAGGGGTGCCCCAGCCCCTTTGGACACATCCCCAGACCTGTGTGGGTCCAGGCAGGGCAGAGTCTTGGCTCCTGTGGTTTGTCCTGGGTTATGGGACACACACGAGCTGCTGAGCTCTGCCCAAAGGGAGTTGCTGAGAGGCAGGATGGGGCAAGCCTGTTGTTCCCCATGGCACAGCTCAGCACTGTGCCCAGCCCCAGCACCAGGCTGCTGCCCTGTGTGCTCCTCAAGGAGGGCATCCCCTGATCCCAGCTTTAATTCCACCCCAGTGAACAGCTGCTGAAGATGTGGAAAACTCTGCATCTGAAATGTCCTCACCAGCATTCCAAGAGCCATCCTCCCACCCAAGCCCTTACACTGTGACTGGTGGTCCCAGCACTGGCCTCTGCCCTCCCACACAAAGGTTTCATTCTCCATTTGTGCCCTGTGGGTTTTTCTCCTTACCTGTTGATCCAAACGAGCTCCCATCCTCATCACAAACACATTGGCCAGCCAGGAGTTCACTTGAGAACTGCTGTGATGGCCTTGGGGCAGGAAAATTGTGCTGCACCCATGGTGGGCAGAGAACACACACAGGGCTGCTCCCATTTACCCATGGTGTCTAAACCTCTGTGGCTGTTCACAATCTCTGCGGCTTCCCTCAGGCACCTCAGTCCTGGAAGTGGCAGGATTTCAGCTCCTACGTCACCTCTGTGCCTGGAAGTTTTCCACAGATGCCTCACAGTGCTACCCTGCAGCCCAGCAATCAGATTAAAACAGAAGACTTGCTATTCCAGTCTGTATCTCCATTGAATTAGCTGCTCTCCTGGCTTTCCAGAGCTGCTTCTATCTCTGATCCAACAGCTATCCTGGTGCCCTGACATCACAGCTGGAGAAGGGAGCTACTGCTGCCTCTGTCTGGGGTCCAGCATCCCCAGAGCTGTCTGGATACTCATCCCTCAGTCACAGAATGGTTTGGGTGGGAAGGAACTTTAAAGCTCATCCAGTTCCACCCCCTGCCATGGGCAGGGACACCTTCCACTATCCCAGGTTGCTCCAAGCCCCATCCAACCTGGTCTTGGACACTTCTAGGGATGGGGCAGCCACAGCTTCTCTGGGCAACCTGTGCCAGGGCCTCCCCACCCTCACAGGGAAGAATTTCTTCGTCATATCCAATCTAAATCAACCCTCTTTTACTTTAAAACCATCTCCCCTTGTCCTTTCACAACAGGCCCTGCTGAAAAGTTTGTCCCCAGCAGGTGGGCAAGCAGTGCCTGAATGCTCCAGCCCTCTCCAGCCCCATTCCCTTTCCCTCTGCCCACAGCATGGGATCCTCCCTGCAGCCAGACCCCCTCCATCTCGTCCCCCACACTCCTGTGCCCTGCCCTGGCAATGATTTACACCAGGATTCCACATTATTAAACTCCACCGGCGCACCTTCAAAGCCAGAGGGGCATCCACAGCTCCTCTGGGCTTCCCGCACCTCTCCCCAAATCCTGCAGGCTGCCAGAGCCCGGGGACGCTTCCTGACTTTTCTTGGGACATTTCCAAGTGTTAATTGGGCATGGGAGGGCTCGGGATAAGCCTGTTCTCAGCACCACACGCCACCACGGCTGGATGTGCCCAGAAGGCTTTGGCACAGGCACCCAGGTGGAGTAGCAGCAGGGAGCACCTTCCCTTCCATGGGAGACAGACCCACCCAAGGGGGTCAGCCCTAGATCATGCCCCATATCCCGCTGCTCCCAGAGAAATGCCAGCCCCACTGGCTGACTGGCAAGGAAGCCCGACACCCTCGGCTGCCCACAGCAGCGCCAACGCTCCTCTGCCCTCCACAACCTTTGGATTTTTCCCCTCCCATGACATCACCTTCCTGCTCATGCTCCAGCAGCAACACCTTTGTCACGGGATCACAAGAGATGAGTCTGCAGTTCAGGGAACAGGTCAGACCCCGACACAGTGACATGGGATGAGCTCCAGGGCTTCCTCGCTCCTGAGGAGTCACTGGAGAACAGTGCCTGGCTCCCAACACACCTCCATGGAGCAACACATCCCCTCGGAGCTGCCTCCCAAAACCAGGGTGCAACCCCAGCACTGGTCATAAAAAACAGAACTAACTGTTTGGAAATTTTTAAAAAAATAAATAAATAAACCCATTCTCTAACTATCCAAGGATCCCAGAGTCTCCTCTCTGTTAGATTACAAGGCTCTACCTTCTTCCTCATGCTTCCACCCAGACAACCTGCTCACTAACCCTGCTAATTGCTGACCTTGACACATCCTCAGGAGCTGGTTCCTGCAGTGGCCCTCATTACACAAGGGCCCAACCCACCAGGAGCACAAAAGTCCATGTGGGGTTGGAAAAACGACACCCAGGACATGGATGATATTTTCACAGGATCCCAGAACAGTTTGGGTTGGAAGGAACCTCAAAGAGCATCTTGTTCCAACCCCCTGCCACCGTTTCTCTTTTTGTTTTTTTGGCCCTTCTTGCTGCCCCCTTACACCTGTCCCAGGAACAGGGATGTTTCTTGCCAGATGCAGCCCAAGGAATGTGGGGAATACCCAGAGAAATCCAGCAGAGCCAGGAGAAGCAGCATCATTGCTGATTTAGCCAATTTCTGATCTTTTGGACAAATCCCAACCCATTTTAGAGCATCCCATCAGGGAATAGAAACCTGGAGGGGCAGCCCCATGCAGACCATCAGGGCTCTTCCACATTTTGCTTACACTTCCTGCCTAGAGCACAAAAGAATGCATCCACATCCATCACTCCCGACATTCCCTGCAGACATTTAAGAGCTATTTAACCCTCTTTTTTCCTTATGCTTCATTTATAACAACCCCTCCTCGGCTGCACCTCGCAGTCAGTGCTGGGAGAGCAGCGGTGCTTTCCTCAAACCCTGCCCGAGGCTCTCCCCCTCTCCCACTCCAGAGGGAGCCGGGAGGGGGGCCCTGACTCTGCCACTTCCTGCAAAACAAGGGCGTCGTGGGAAAGCCCATTCCGGGGCTCAGGATGCTGCAATCCACCCTGCTGGCCGTGGCCTCCACAGCCACGGTGACAGGGCACACAGAACACCCCATGTCCACGACACCATTCCCAAGCCATCTCCCCGTGCTGCATCCTTCGGAACTCCGGGGATTGCCAAGGGTTTCTGAAGTGGCAGGGCTCACACAGGCCACAGCAGCCGTACCCCTGAGCTGGAATCATGACTCTGCAGCAGCCATTGCCTTGACCTTTGCCACTGAGATATAAGAAACTGCCTCCCAGACTCTTTTCTCCCCATAATTCCATTATGTCCATCCGAGCGGCGCCTGCTGGAAAGCGGTAATGGACAGGGACAGAGAGTCCTTTTACGCTTGTGTTTCAGGACGTTGCCATTTATTCCTGGGGACAATGTGCTGCTGTGGGCACCGAGGCTGTGCTGGCACCGGCTCACAGCAGGTCAGCGAGCCCTCACTGTGTCCCAGCCACCGTGTGAACAGTGTCCCTTGGCTTCTCCTGAGCCAGGCTCACACTGGGACCTAGTGCCAGCCTAAGGCTTCCAGGCCCGGCTCTGCTAAACCAGGGATAGGGGTTTGAGGTGCTCACCTCTCTCCAGGGAGCTGAATTCCCTGTGTGCCTAGGCCTGGGAAAGCACACCTGCCTGGGAAAATCCCAGCACTTTGACTCTTTCTCCTTCCCGCTTTCCTTTGGGCGCCACTGTGCACCTCTGAGCTTGGATTTATTTCTTTTTTTAAATTCTCCTAATCTGCTGTTTCCTCTGAGATAAAGCCACTCCTCCACAGCTTCCCTCTGGTTTTTGTTCTAGGACCTCTCCCCATCTCCATGCCAGAGAACACCCAGATAACACACTCTCCTCCAGAGCCTTCCAGCACTCAGAGACATCCATCTGCCCTTTTGATGCCCTCTGAAGCCAAATCCAGCATTCCTGCTTCCTCACAGCCCTCCTGGAGTGCTCTAAGCAGCTCCTGTGACACCACAGCAGCCCCTGGAGCCTTATCTCCCCTTGCTGAAAGCCACTAACCCGACACATCACACTGCCATCACCCTCCTCATCCTCATACTGGATTGTAAGCAACACCTTTTACCCCAACGCAGCATCACCTCTCCCCATGCTTTTTCAAAGGTTCTCCAACAAGTGTGACCCACAAAGAAAACCTATTGTGGATGGCTAAGGAGCCCACAAGGCAGGAAGGGAGCGAGAGGTGATGCCAGGGCACACGGAGCTGGCTGGGCAGCCAAGGGACACAGAGCAGCCAGGCACAAAGCAGGAGTGTTCCGCAGCGTGGGCACAGGTATTTTGATAGGGATGGAGGTTTTCTGGGAATTGTGTCACTACATGCCACCTGCACTGCTCATACAAGGATATTCAGTTGCTTCCGCAGAGCCTCGACACCAGTTTCTGCCTCTTAAATACACAGGGAACAAGAAAGTGTGGAGCAGCATTGGGAGACAGACACACACCCGGGCTGCCGGAGGGATCCCTCCTCCCAGACTCCTGCTGGAGTGCAGGCAGACAGCCCTGCCCAGCCCTGGCCCCCTGGCATCTCCTCGTGGCACCGCCGCGGCGCCGAACGCCAACACTCAGCTCTCTTCAGGGCACCCGTGGCCAAACATTCCTCCTTCCCCAGGCACTTGCCTTCCTAAGGGTTTTCCCACCCGTGTAATTACACAGCTAAAATCAAAGGCATGTCACATACTTCCGAGTCACCTCAGTCCAGGGCTGGGTTCACCAGCCCCACACCCTGTTCCTCACTGACACCTGGGAGGTTTCCCTTTCTGGCTGTCATGCCAAGATACCCAGGGCTGTGGACGGCTGCAGGATGCTTGGATATGCTGTAGAGGGATGTGTTGTGGCCACATCCCATCAGGCAGTGGCCAAGGTCTGCTCCAGAGAGCTTTAAGCTGGAAAGCCAGGACCACACCTCTTGGCTTCACCTCTCTCAGGCTTCATCCGCTATGCAGAGGCGAGGGCAGCCCGTCTCCCATGGGACACACTCCTGGAACTGCTGTTTTCTGCTCACACATCCACATTTCCCAACAAACCCAGCTACACAGCAACGCTGGCCCCCACCCCGTCACCTCCAAAAATCAAATACCAGCGTCAGCACACAACCACTTGTGAGACACCTGTGGGTCTGCTGAACCCTCAAAGCCTCCAGGCCGCTCTTTCTTCAGCAGGAATGTCACGACAGGGAGAGCTGAGCCCCCACTGACCGGCGCCCGGCCCCGACCCGCCCAGCGCAGGTCTCCTTCTCCTTGGCTTTGTTTGCTTTCCTGGCTCACACACGGTCCCTGCACCTTCCCGGGGACGGACGTACCCGAGCCGTGGGTTCGTGATCCGTGACACTCCTGTTGAGCTGCCACCCACGGGACCCGGCTGCGGGGCACCGGCGGGTTTGGCGTGGGGGTCACCCGGCACCCTCCCTGCTGCTGATCCTTCCCAAAACGATCCCTCCCTGAAGTGCCAGCCGATCCTTCCCAAAACGGCAGCCACTCCTCCCCCCACGCCCAGCACGGCCACCCCGATGCTCACAAGGGTCGAGGAGGGTGCCCCGAGCCCACGTGTCCCCAAGGGGTGACCCCAAGGCACCGCTGCCCCCCAAACCCCGGCGCTCCGACCCTCCAGCGCCCAGCCCCCGCTTCGGGGGTGACTTCCCCCGCTTCGGGGGGGTTTGCTCCTGCTTTGTGGCGTGTTTCCCCCTCTTTGCCGGTGTTCCCCGCACTCTGGAGGTTACCCCAGCCCAGCCCGCGACTCCGACGCCCTCCCGGTCCCTCTCCCGGTCCCCGCTCCCGGCGGCACCGAGCCCAGCCCGCCCCGTTCCCGGCTCCCAGCGCTCCGGTGGGTCCCAGCCCGGCGGTCCCGTCCCTGCTCGGCCCAGGGGGGTCCCGTCGGTTCCCAGCTCCCCCCAGCCCCACGTACCTCCCCGGCGGCGGCGGCTGCGGAGGGTCCGTGCGGGGCCGCTCCGCCCTCCCGGCCCGGCCCTCCCGGGGCGGCGCTTCCCGGGACCGGCCCCGCCGCTCCCCGGGCTCTGTTCCGGGAAACCGGGACAGCGGAGGGGGCAGCAGCGAGGAGACCCCCTCGAACCAGCGCAGAGACCCGCAAACCATCGGGGAGACCCCTCCAAACCATCGGGGAGACCCCTCCGAACCATCGGGGAGACCCCTCCAAACCATGGGGGAGATACCCCCCCAAACCGGGTGCGGGTCCCAGCCGGGGATGCCGATGGGGTCACCTCCTCGGAGTACCGTGCAGCCCCTGCTCTAAACATCGCAGCCCCTACCTCCAGTTTAATAGAACCTCAAAATGGTTTGGTTGGAAAGGAACCTTAAAGCCCGCCCAGTTTCACCCCCTGCCTTGGACAGGGACGCCTTCCACTAGCCCAGGTTGCCCCAAACCCCGTCCAACCCGGCCTTGGACACTTCCAGAGATGGGGCAGCCACAGCTTCTCTGGGCAACCTGTGTCAGGGCTTTACCACCCTCACAGGGAAGGATTTCTTCCCAACATCTAACTAAAGTTTTAGTTTTCAAT
Source organism: Manacus candei (assembly GCF_025592945.1). Lineage (NCBI taxonomy): Eukaryota > Metazoa > Chordata > Aves > Passeriformes > Pipridae > Manacus > Manacus candei. The sequence continues at coordinate 2,706,709 of NW_026138070.1, forward strand.
CTGTAGTTTAAAACCCAGCTTGTGAGGCATCTGCATTATGAAACCAGCTTGTGTGGAGCCTTTCCTCTATCAGTTCCCAACTCTGTGTGCAGAAGTCCCGTTTTGAGGAACCCAACTGCTCAGGCTCATCACTCCATTCACCAAGGCAAAGCTGACATCCCCACAAAGCCTGTGCTCCCAGGGAGCCTGGAAAGTGCTTTTTATCAGTCTGCTGCCCTCTACAAACAGTCACAGTTAAACACCTGCTTGCCAGGAAGAGCCATTCCGGGCATGGCCCTCACCATGGCTACTGGCCATGTGCCTTGTCCTCATAGCCAGACAGTCCCGTGGTTTCCAGACTGAACTGCAGGGACCAGACTTGAGCTTTGGCAAAACCTGTTGCAACTAATGCCGTGTCCAGTGTCACCTCTCCCCGAATGCCATCCCAACAACAACTGTGATGCATTTTTCCAGGCCCTTCTCACACCCAGCCATAACAATAAACACCAACAAAGACTCAAATTCTGTCAGAGATGACACTGCAATTTTTCCTGTCCCTTAAGCCCTGCAAGTCCTTGCAAAGGCAAAAGCCATCACGAACCCAACGAAACTTGTCACATCTCCTGGCATGACTCAGCGGCACCACAGCCCAGCCTCGGGGCCACTGGTGTTCAGGATTCTTGGGAAACCCCCCTGCTTCCCTGTATCCCTCCCTCCCAGCACAGTCCCTTACGAAGCTGACAGTATTTCCCACTGACTCACCTGCCCCGGCGCACGGCAGCGATACCTTCCTCCTCTAATCAAAGAGCAATCCCGAGAGTTGTTCTATAAAAAGAAATAGTTATTAAGCACAGCTGCATATTTATTTTTTTAACTCGTACGGATTGTTTTGCATTTTCCGGCTCGGCCCACCGGCTCAGGCAAATTCACCCCACTTCAGGCAAATTTCCTCCTCTCCTGCCCCACCTTCCTGTGTCAAACACAGACCTGTCATCCCAAGCAGCTCTGTCAGTCAGGAAATATAACAGGGAATTATTTTCTCTATAAGAAAGCAGGGGGAACACGGACTTCACACACTGACTGCCCCTGATCCAGCGCAGGGAGAGCTCTGAGCCAAGTCATCCCCCTGAAGAGAGGCCCTGGAGACTGTGAGCACAGAGGGGACATTCATAACTTGGCTCCTCAGGTTCCCACTCCACAAAGCTGAATTTTGGCCAGAAATGGGCTTTTCAGTGGCAGTGGAGCAGGATCAAGGCGGGAGGGACTTGCTCAGCCCCCTTGGATGGCTGCTAAGGCACCTGCCCTTCCCTTCCACACACTCCTCTGGGGGATAACACATTCACATCCATCTCTTGGTCTCGCCTTTCCAGCTCCAGCAGCCATCCCAGTGTGGGGATTTATCTATGGCAGCTCAACTCCTCCCCTTGCAAACACTCCCTGCCCAGTCCAGGGCAGGCTGGGACCTCTCCAGGGTGTTTATCCAGCCAGATATGCAGGATACAGAGCACAGGAATGCCAAGGGGGGAACTGAAGCCCCACTGGACCCACCAGCAGGTTACAAAAGGGCCTTTCAGAAGGGCATCTGATGCCCTGGTACGTGCAGGTAGGTGCCAGGGGCTCACATTACCCTGCCTTGGAGGCAGAAATGGCTCACTGGCAGTTTTCCTTGCTTTTTCCTGCTCAAAAGTGCTCAGCATGTATTATAAAGTCACCACTGAAAGCCCGGCCGTATCCCAGGATTCCTCCAAACCTTTCCAACAGTGAGCCAAAAGCACTGCTCTGGGTGACACGCTGCTCCTGGATACCTGCAGTTGGATGGCTTGTCCTGAAAGAGGGAAAGCCCATCCCTGGGAGTCAGGTCAGCAGAGCCACCAGACTGCACGTATATATTTTATGATATATAACAAGGTCATGGGGTGATAGGACAAGGGGTAGATCTAGATTAGACAGGAAGAAATTGGAAGAGGGTGTTGAGGAAGGGTGCCTATTTATCCTACATTAGGATTAGAATATCTATTTAGATCTAGATTACATTGGAAGGAATAGGAAGAGGGTGGTGAGGCCCTGGCACAGGTTGCCCAGAGAAGTTGTTGCTGCCCCATCCCTGGAAGTGTTCAAGGCCAGGTTGGATGGGGCTTGGAGCAATCTGGGATAGTGGAGGGTGTCCCTGCCCATGGCAGGAGGTGGGACTGGATGAGATTTAAGGTCCCTTCCAACCGAAACCATTCTGGGATTCTATGATTAGAGAGACACTTAGCAGCTAATTAGCATCAGAAATACAATATAAATATATAAATATGTTATATATAATGGAACATGGCAGAGCCCCAGCTTTGCCCCCAGGATAAGGGTCCATCCCAGCCTGCTCCATGACGGGCTCCCTCAGATCCCAATTCCCAGCCCACACACACTGGTCCATACCGGTATCTCTCTTCATCATGCCTGAGTTTCTACATCCCAATTTAGAGAGTCCCTGCCGGGGCTGCAGGCTGGGAACCTGCCACGCAAGCGGGAAAAAGGAGGAAAAACCAGCCATTCGGGAGGCATTTCCGCAGGCTCCCGGTGGGAGGGTGTGACCTGCCGGCATCTCCCGGCCGGGAGCGGAGCCGGCGGCCCCGGGACGTGGCGCAGAGCTCGGCGGTTCCAGTACAACCAGTTCAACCACCGCGCCAGGTCACCGTCTGCATTTCAAGCACACGCACGTCTGCAACCTGGAAAACAGCGTAAATAAAGCTGCCGTGTTTAACAGAGGGAATAATCAGTAACCTGCTGCTTCCTCCCGGAGCCGACCCGGGGGCTGCTGCATCCTCTCGGGGAAGCTCTGCCTTGGTCAGGGACTCGGGAATAGGAGATCCGGGGTTTGAGGATAACAGGGGCTGGGAGAGAAGAGCTCCGGTGGTGTCGTGCAGGGGGGTATTAAAAAAAGCTGAGCAGATATTTGATGTAGCTTTTCAGAATTAGGAGCAGATGGTGAGCGAGGGCTTGTGCCCAAGAATGGGGAAGTGCTGGGAAATCACTCACCAGCGATGATAAAACTCCAAGGAAATCTTCCTACCTGGATATGGGCCCTGATCACAGCTCTGGTGTCCTGGCTGGATGGAGCAGAACCACTTGGTCTGTGCTGCTGGAGGTGTCAGGTCAGGGCAGTGGGAAGCCAAGGACAGGGGCTGCTGTGGGGACAGCTGCAGGGACAATGGCAGAGCAGGATATCCCAAAGGATAACTGCATCAAAGGATGCTCTCGGGCATCCCCTGGGCTGTGCAGGCAAGGACTCAAAGGCACTTCCAGCATTGGCTTCATACACAAGAAGCAGCACCAGTAGAAGACACCTTCAGGGAAAACACTGAAAATGGGTGAATTAGTGACAGGCACATTCCTGAATTTCAGCAATCCCGAGCAATAAACCAACAGCCTGAGTGGTGGCCCTTGACACCAGCATTTGGGGAGATACCACCATCACCCACACCCTGTGACCGACCCCATCTTAAACCCCACCAACCTCCTGATGATTTATTCAGCTATCTGGTGTATACCAGTTCAGCTCTTTATCACCAAAAATCTAGCCCAGGGAGATGAGATCACCTGCTAAAGCCATGGGGTGAGTCAGTGCCAAGGCAGGAAACCTCCCAGGCTCACCCCTGTTTGACCTCTCAACCCCACTCCTGACCCACATGTTACCCACCAGGTAAACACGGCTCAGGTTGTAACATCAGCAGAGATGGTGTCAGGACCAGCACGGCTGGTTTACACACCAGCAAAGGGGTGCTGGAGCCCCAGGGTGCCCCCTCTGTGGGGTACCCCAGCCATCCCACCAACACAACACCCCGTGCCCTGGCAGGGCGCTGGGATATTTTAGACCTTTCTCGGTCTAAAGTCCTCAGGGGGAAAAAGGCGCTCGTGAGCGTCTGCACAACAACGTGCCCGGTTCAAAGTGCACCAGCGCGGCGAGTCACACCTTAAACAAACAGACACGGGGCGTAGAAACTCGGGGACCGCTCACACGGTGGCAGCAGCGCAGCACCCAGCACAGCGGGGATGCAGCAGGGATGAGGCTGAAGTGAGGGGGATGCAGCAGGGGTAAGGCTGACATGTGAGGGGGATGCAGCAGGGATGCAGCAGGGATGAGGCTGACTGAGGGGGATGAAGTAGGGATGAGGCTGAAGTGAGGGGGATGCAGCAGGGATGAGGCTGAAGTGAGGGGGATGCAGCAGGGATGCAGCAGGGATGAGGCTGAAGTGAGGGGGATGCAGCAGGGATGAGGCTGAAGTGAGGGGGATGCAGCAGGGGTAAGGCTGACGTGAGGGGGATGCAGCAGGGAGGCAGCAGGGATGAGGCTGATGTAAGGGGAACGCAGCAGCCAGGGACAGGCTCCTGCAGCCTCCACTGCCAGGGAAATGCAGACTGGGAGGGATAAAGCCACCAAGGAGAGCCCCCCCTCAGCCCAGGACATCACTCCTAGATCCAGGGAATGAGGTCCCTTTGCTTGCCATGGCTCTGGAGCAGGAGGTGACACCCGTGTCCCCCTCCCCAGGGTTCAGCATGGTCCCCAGGGCACTGGGACAAAACTGGTGAGCAGCAGAAGCCTTGCCAGGACTGGTGTGACACCCACAGCTCTGCCACATTCCTGGCTGCCAAAGGGCAGAGCTTTTAAAACCACGGATGGGATGGATGCACACCCACATCCCATCCCATACACAAAGGGAAACACCAAATATTTATAGGGAATTCCTTCAAATGCAGCAAATCCCACCCCTGTCTGTGCCCAGCTCATGTCTGCCGTGCTCAGCAGTTACCCTTTAATGCCACATTTAATTCCCATTAGTGCTGGATTCCAGCTGCTGGAGAGCCAGCTGGCTTCTCCTGAGTTTTTCCTATTTTTCTTTGCTTCAACTCTCTCCATTTCAGACGATGGTGGCTCTTACCTCCTCTGCAGCTTCTCCCAAACCCAGAAGGCTGTTTCTGTTGAAAAAAAAAGAAGAAAAGGTACATCTCTTCATCTGTACCCTCATTATAGGCTCAAAGAACAAGAAAATCATTGCAAGTTGTCTTTGCTCTGGCGAACACAGCAATTGACCCCAAAATGGTGTCAGGCCCCTCCTGCAGTGCTGGCACAGCCCTACAAGTGACCAGTGTAATTGAAATAATAATAGGAATAATAATTATTATTTATTATTTATAGTTGCTACTATTATAACTGTAGTTATAGATTATTATAATGATTTATCAATCTCTAAATTAATATCAATAATTTATCCATTAATAAAAGTTAGAGCACAACATTTTTTTATTTCTCCACCCCTTCTCCTTTTCTTTGTCCTTCTGTAGATGAGGGGGACATCTCCTGGCTGTTCACCCACATTCCCAGATCTTTACTTACCTCAAACCCTTGAAATCCCCATTTTATATGGATGCAGACTGTCCCAGCCTCCTGCCAGGATCACTGCATCCAGGTGCAAGCACTTGCCTGGCAGCTGGTCCAGCTTCTCCTGCATTCCCCCATCACCCCTGAGCCCCCCAAATTCATGTGGCAGTCAGGGTGTCCTGCACCCCAACGCCAACACCAGCCCAGGCTCTCCATCTGCCAAGCAACAAAACCACGTGGAGTTCATCTGTACTTTAAAATAAGCTTTATTTAGATCTTTTATAATTTTATATTTGCATCCATGCCTTCAAGGATTCTCCCCCGCTCACGGGGGGAAAAGTTAAATCTAATGTTACCCATAATTCATATGCTATTTAGCGAAGTTCTCTTTTAAATAAATCATCCTCTTAGTAATTTTTAGAATTATTTCCTAATTTACAAAAAAGCTGAAATGCAAAGGAAACTACTCGGTAACAAGGAGATTGCTCATCTCTTCTGGTGGTTTAGAGTTTAAATTATAAAAACGCAAGGAGAACCAAAAAAAAAACCCAAAAACAATAGAACAAACCCCCCCCCCAAAAAAAAAGAACAAAACGTATAAAAATGCTTCTCTGCAGAGAAAAGATGCCACGGGGCACAGCCTGGTCCCTCTGACACCCCCTCCACGGCCTCTCTGCATCATCCCACGAGCAGGAATACACGGCGCGAGGGCGTCGGCGATTCGAGACAAAACACCCTTTTTTACCTCAACCAGGGCGCGCGTTATCGGAATTAAGAAAAATAATACACTATTATAAGTTCATTAAATAAATCTTAATACATTTTTTTTTTTTGTAAGAGCTTAAAATTATATCATAAGCATTAAAGCATAAGGTACTTATCTTGGCATAAGCAAGAGAGCGCGCGGGCGCAGTGTTAGTGGAGAGGGGAAGCGGCCGCCGCGCTGGGGGAGGTGGTTTCGGGGCGTTTCCAAGGGATTTTTTTTTTTGGAAGCACAAGCTCCCCCTGTGCTTCAAAATCACCCCAGAGCCAGAAAAACCTCCCCGGCAGGAATTCGTACCGATTTCCCCGTGCCCACCCCCCCTGCCCCCATGGCGGCGGTAACATCCCAAACTGGAGCGGGGTGGCCGGCCCTGTCTGGGAAACGTCTTGGGATAAGGGATATCTCGGGATATCCCCTTTCCCCTGCTCCCAGCTCATGCCGGATCCCCCTAAATTTTACTTGAAGCAAAGGGTGAGGCCCTCAAAAGCAGGGAAAAACAGCAGGCAAAGCTCCCACCAGCTTCCCCCCGTCGGATTTCCCGGCACGTTTTTAGGTTTGCGTTTTCCAAGGCGTTAAGTGCTCCTGGGGCAGCCGAGGGAGCCCCGGGGTGGGGGGTCCACGGCTCCAACACCCCCCAATTCCCCCCTTCCCTCCCCAACAGCAGCTTCCCAGGACAATACAGTACAAACACCCCCTTCCTCCTCCCACCCCATCCCAACCGACATGGAAAAATATAAAAATCCCAAAACTTCTGCAATAATTTAGTTAGAATAGCTCCTCTGGGTTTGTGCAAATAAATTAAAACAACTAAAAAGGAACGTTAAAACACTTATTTCCAGACCGGCAGGCGTTACAACCAGCCCGGGTGCTCGGCCAGGAAGACATCACAGCGAAGGAGATCTTTTGTTGTTGTTTTGTTGTTGTTGGTTTTGTGTGTTTTCCCTCTAAGGTCCCTCTGCTGGGCAGGTCCTTCGTCCCCAGGCAAGGACACCCCGCGGGCTGGGCTCCGGAAAACAGCGGGTTTCGGACAAGAGACGTCACAAGCACAAAGTGCACAATATTTCTGGTATTTACAGAGACACAGCAGTCCTTCAAGTTTCAAGTTTCATCAAAAGAAGAAAGAGAAAAGAACAACGACGACAAAAAAAAAACAAACAAAACAAAAACAAAAACAAAAACAAAAAACAAAACCACCAAACCCAAAACAAAACGAAAAAACACCCCCCCAAAAACTGACGAACTGAAGCGACAACAAAAGGAGTTACCGGGATGGGAAAAAAAAACGAAAAAAAAAAACACGGAAAAAGAAAAAAAAACGGGGAAAAACTGAAGTTACGACACAGCTGCATCGCTCCCAAGACAACAGGTAACACGTCCACAGGTGGGGGATATGTACAGTGGCACCCGCCCGGCACGGGGGGGTCACCAGTCCGCGTCCTCCTCGATGTAGTAGTCGGGGGCCGTCCCGTCGAAGAGCCCCGGGTCGAGGGACTTGCGCTGCTTCCCCCGAGCAAACACCCTGGAGATGGAGCCAAAGCCCATCTTCTCTTTCTTCTTTTTCCGTTTTTGGTCTTCCAGGTCCTCTAGAGACTGTGAGAGGAGAGGACACGGGTTTGGGTATCCAGTTCTTCCTTCACCCCTCCCCACCCGCTCGCACTGGGGATGATGGACCACACGGTCCCAGCTCCAAATAATATTTGAGTCCAGGTCCCGAAAAGCATTTGCATCCAGATCCCCCCAAAAAATATTTGCATCCAGGTCCAGAGCAATGTTAAGGTGCTGGACCGAAATAAAATAATATTCCTGAAATTTGTGTGGTGGAATTTGCAGCAAAACTGGAACAGCTCCAGCCCCCCCCCCCCCCCCCCCCCCCTCCAGTTTCTGGGATTTTGGCTTAACTGGTTCAGGATTTTGGCTCCAGGAATAGATCAGAACAAGGGTCTGTCCACAGCTTGAAAAAATATCCCAAGGGTTTAGGGTCAAAACCAGAAGAATAACCTGTTTTGCCTGTGCCTTACAAAAATCAAGACCCCAAAGGGCCCTGAGCACAGCAATTGCCTAAGGCATTACATGGATTTTGGGGCAAATTATAGGAATCTGAGACATCAAAGATTCACAATTCAAGATTACTTCAATTAATTTTTTGAAAGACCCCAAAGTGGTGCCTCTGAGCCCTCCCAAAGTGTTTTCTAGCACAGGAGGGGGTTCTCACAAGCAGGATTTGAGAGGATTTGTGCCCTACCTGTACGATTGGGTTGTGCAAGTTCTTCTGTACCGGTCCAGGACTGTCCCCCTGTGGCAGAAAGAGACGGATCCATTGGATCAGCCCCAACATAGCCCGAGACCTCCCACTTCCATGGCAAAAAGCAGCTTGTTTGGGCAGCTGAACTGCGGTGGGGCTTGGATAAAACCCCAGGAAAGCACCTTTTGGGGTCAGCAAAGCTCCAGGTTGCCCCACACCCCGAACCCAACATTGTTTTGGGAAGCAGAGGACCCGCAGAACCCCCGGAGCCCGTTCCTGGGGCAGCAGGCCCCCCAGCCCACAGTGCCTTACGTTGCAGAGCGAGTGTGTTCGGTGCCGGGGGGAGTTGATGTCACTGGGCGTGGACGACCGGTCGCCCTCGGCCGCGGAGGCGTCGGAGATGATGGATGGCTGCCGGGAATGGCAGGGGCTCACTCTGACCGCTGGAAGGCAGGGAGGGACACGGGGAGTTAAAATCACGCCAGCAAACCCTCTCATTCACGTCTGAAAAAACTATTTAGGGAGGGGTTTACCCATTTTTTTTTCCTCCCCGTAAGGGGGTTTGGCAATAAGGACCTGCCCACCTTGCCGGTCCGCCGAGTGCTGGGGGTGTGAGTGGTAGAGGGTCTGCTGGCTCTGCCGGATGGCGGCGGTCAGCGGGAGGTCAGCCTGCATCACCCACTCCTGGTTCCCGTTCAGCACCGTCTCGCCCGGCATGGCCAAGGAATGGCGCTTGGGGACGTCCTTGGTCAGCGTGGCCAGGGATTGCTTGGCCTGGGGGAGGACACCAAGGTGATGGTGATGGAGCAGGAAAACCATATGAGCGTCTCCTGGAGCAGCAGAACAAGCAGCAACACATTGCACCCAACTCACCCACCCCTGGGCAAGTAAATACCCAAACTGTGCTGCAACCTGTGCTAGGGATCACAGAATATGCTGAGTTGGAAGGGATCCATCAGGATCATTGAGTCCAACTCCTGGCCCTGTGCAGGACACCCCAACAATCCTACTACGTGCCTGAGAGCGTTGTCCAAACGCTTCTTCAACTCAGACAGTCCTGGTGCTGTGACCACTTTCCTGGGGAGCCTGTTCCAGTGCTCAGCCACCCTCTGGGTGAAAAACATTTTCCTCATATCCAACCCAAACCTCCCCCAACTCAACTCCAGCCGTTTCAAGTCCTGTCACTGGTCACAAAAGTGAAGAGATGGGTGCCTGCACCTGCACTGCCCCTCAGGAGGATGCTGAAGGCCACAATGATGTCTCCCCTCAGCCTCCCCCTCTCCAGGCTGAACAAACCAACTGCCCTCAGCGGTTCCTCATAAGGCTTCCCCTCCAAACCCTTCCCCATCCTCCTGGCTCTCCTTTAGATGCTATCTAGTAATGTCTTTTCTATACTGTGGTGCCCAAAGCTTCACATTTCAGCTCACGCTGTGTTTTCTACACCCTGTGATGAGTCACTTCACTGGGGGCTTAAACCACAGCACAGAGTGTCTCCCCTGGTGAGGCACGTGTGGGATAAAGACAATATACATGAAATACCAGGAAACCACAACCGTGTCATGCTTCAAAGGGATTGATTTGCCTCAGGCACCTTTGGCACCCTTGGTTTGGTGCCTCTGCCTTGTGCCAGCACAGGGATGTTCTGCTCCCACCCTCCTCTGCTTGGGGACCCTCAGTAAGTCATTTCCACCTGTGTGCAACAGAACTCAAGGTGAGGGACCCAAGGTGAGGGACTCAAGGTGAGGGACTCAAGGTGAGGGACTCAAGGTGAGGGACTCAAGGTGAGTCCAAGCTCCTTTCTAGCGATGGAATTTTTTCCTCCCCAGTATTGCAGTAATGCAGCCACTGCAGCAACCCCTCAGGTTTGTACCAGCCCCCCAGCTCACCATGGCCAGCTCGGCCTCCAGCTCCTTCATGCGGTTGTCTTTCAGGTCGAGCTGGGAGCGGAGGGCACTGGCGTGGTCCGTCGCCTCCTTGGCTTGTCGCCGCAGCTCCCACTTCTCCCGCTCCAGGAGGTCCTTCTCCTTCGCCAGGGCTTTCACCGCGTCCTCGCTCTCCTGCCAGGACACGGGGTGGCCATCAGGAAGGGAAAATCCACGTGCTAACACAAGCCCCTCTGCAATGACCCTCTCAGGGACCACCCAGCCACGAGCGGCACCTTTGGGGTCACGAGAGCCCCGTGCTGGCAGGGATGGCATCCCTTTTTGGGGAGCTCCAGGATGCAGCCAGTCCCCCAAAAAGCAATGTTCACTGAGCACCTTGTTAAAATTACACGGGATTTCGCATGCCTGGCTCCATTCCCTCTGGTATTTCACAGAATCACAGAATATTCTGAGTTGGAAGGGACCCACAAGGATCATTGAGTCCAACTCTTAAGGTCATACTGGGCTCAAACCCACAACCTTGCTGTTATTAGCACTGTGCTCTAACTAACTGAGCTAATCTCCAGCTTAACCTGCTGTGGTCCACCCCAGCCCCAGCAAGAGTCCAGCTGGGATTTTAGAGGGTTTTGGCCTGATTACAAACCAGGTTTCACACTCAACTCGCTGCCAGCCCCCCTGTGCCACGAGACCACGGTGCTGGGCTCCCACACTCACTTTCCTGTGCTGCTCGTAGTTGCGGATGAAGTCCCGGAGCTGCTCCTCCCGGCTCTCCAGCGTGGCGTACAGCTGCTGCATCTGGCTCACCAGGTCTGTCTTCTCCCCCTTCAAGCGCTTGCGGTCGGCTTTCATGGCTGTGGGAGAGAGGATGGATTGAGCACGGAGGGCACAGCAGCCCCTTGCTTCCACATCTCTTATTTTTTAAGGCAAGGAAGGATATTGAGGTGCTGGAGCAGGTCCAGAGAAGAGCAACGAGGCCGGGGAAGGGACTCAAGCACAAGTGCTGTGAGGAGAGGCTGAGGGAGCTGGGGCTGTACAGCCTGGAGAAGAGGAGGCTCAGGGGAGACCTCCTCACTCTCTGCAACTCCCTGACAGGAGGGGGGAGCCAGGGGGGGTTGGTCTCTTTTCCCAGGCAACCATCAGCAAGACAAGAGGGCTGGGTCTCAAGTTGTGCCAGGGGAGGTTTAGGTTGGATATTAGAAAGAATTTCTTTCCAGAGAGGGTGCTCAGCCATTGGAATGGGCTGCCCAGGGAAGTGGTGGGTTCTCCATCCCTGGAGATTTTTAAAAAGAGACTGGATGTGGCATCAGTGCCATGGTCTGGGAACCACAGCAGGGTTGGATCAAGGGTTGGACTTGATGATCTCAGAGGTCCCTTCCAACCCAGCTGATTCTATGATTCTATGAAAAAGTACCAAAAGTACAATCCCAGGGGCTGGGCTGGGAGAAGACACCTAATTCACCCCAATCGCTGCAGCCCCAAAACACCCATCGTGTCGCCACCACGGCTCCTCATCATCGACCCCCCCTTCCAAGGGGCAGCTCAGCCCCCTGGAAAAGGAGATTCCGGAGCAAAACTGCTGCCTCAGCCTCAGGGCCCGGCACAGGAAAACCTGCTGCTCCCTTTCCAGGATAAATAAACCACAGCCCGGTTATTTTTAGCTGCGGGGCGGGTTCCGGCAGCGCTCCCACGAGCCCAGGGCTCCCCGAGCGTCCCCTTCCAGCTCAGTGATGCTGTGTTGGCATGAGGGGAAAGAGCAGGAGCACCACAGGATGCAATGGGGTGTTTCAACAGCACTGAGAGGAACCCAAAACCTTCCAGTTTTCCCTGTCCCAGTCACCAGCGAGGGACCAGTGACACCGGGACAGCGGTGGAAGGCTGGTAATCCAGGGGGAATTACAGAAATATGAGGTAGGAGAGGGACTTTCAGTCATTTCTGTACATTAATGCTTTACCCAACCTTGAACTTGGTCCTTGGCAGCACTGCAGAAATGCCCTGTAGCTCCCTGCTCCAGATACACCCCATCCCCACCGAAATAATACCCAGTTTAGGGATCAGAATACAAATATTGTTTTTTATTATACACCCTGAGGAAGTGCTGTTCCTAAGGGAGCAGGATGGTATGAAACACGATCTGCCCCTCCAACACTCCCTGCACTCACTGTGATCAGCTGAGTCTTGCAAGTTGCCCCTCTATAATAAAAAAAAAATATCCTAAACCCCCTTGAACTCACCAGAAAAACCAGCCCCGAAGCTCCAGGAGCTGCCTGCACTACAAAAACCATTAGAAGATGATGCAGCATCACAAGTGGGACCTGTCTCCATGCACACATCCCATCTTTTTCCATTAGATTACAGAAATCCACGCTGTGTTTTCTACACCCTGTGATGAGTCACTTCACTGGGGGCTTAAACCACAGCACAGAGTGTCTCCCCTGGTGAGGCACGTGTGGGATAAAGACAATATACACGAAATACCAGGAAACCACAACCGTGTCATGCTTCAAAGGGATTGATTTGCCTCAGGCACCTTTGGCACCCTTGGTTTGGTGCCTCTGCCTTGTGCCAGCACAGGGATGTTCTGCTCCCACCCTCCTCTGCTTGGGGACCCTCAGTGAGTCATGTCCACCTGTGTGCAAGCAGGGAGAGCATCATTACCAGACGTGCACTGCAGCCCCCAGGCACCCTCAGGCAGAATAACCTGATAACATTGATCACCCAGCCCTGACAATGTGCTGGAATAGCCCCCAAAATAAGAGCAGCCCCTCCACTCACCCAGCTCTGTGCACCTCCTGCATCCCACCCCAGCCTCTCACAATCACCAGCTCGGACAGTTTCACTCAGGTAGGAACTTCCTTCTGTGCACTGGTTTTATTCTACTTTTTTACTGGTTTTTTTACTGTAAGTGTGTGCTGAGGATAAAGAAAATGCTCAGGATGGAACCATGAGGAAAGGGAGAGGGCTTGCAGATCAGAGGATAAAAAGGTGGGAAAAATGATTAAATCAGACTAAATAGCGGAAGAAGAGGGAGATGTCTGGGACAACAGAGATTTTTATCTGTTAGAAACCAAGAGATGAAACTCTTCAGACAAACTACTCTGCCATTAAGCATCAGAGGTAAAACAAAACACAGAAAACCATGTAGGAAATGCCATAAAAATTCATATTGTCCCATAACAGGGAGCTCTTGGGAGTATTCTTCACTCACTTCAGTGAACACAGCTCCTCCTGGGACAACTCAGCCCCTTCTGACACCGGGACTTCCCTTACTTTTATTCCCAGTTTAAGAAATCACTACAGAAACCCTCTAAAAACAATCACAACCACAGCTAAGTCTTTGAAAAAGCCCTTTCCTGCTGCCTGTGTGTATTTAACCACAACCTTCCTCTGTCCAGTTCTTTCACTGGAACTAAAAACTTGCTGAGAAAGAAAAATTAATGATGAGTTGACTGAGCCATACCAAGGTGAGATCCAGACCCCACAGACACATATTCACATATATTTAATTTCCTCGAGGATAACGAGAGGCTCTTATAAAAGTTTAAGTCACATTTGCCACTCTTTGATGCTGGAGGTGACAAAAGACTCCCAACGAATTTAATTAAATAGTGAGTCCCCCATAGCATACAAATTCCTTTAATTAGTGGCAGCATTCAGGGCCTTTAAAGATTTACAGAAAACACTTCATCACTCACCCATAAAAAAAATAAAGGTGCTCATAAGTACTACTAGGAGAAGGGTAACTATCTCCCAAGGCTGCATATATATCAACTTACTAATATTTACCAATATTTATCCAATGCATCAGTACTGCAAGAAGATTATGAAGTTTGGGTATTGTAAGAGTAGATTTTTTTTTCTGTTAACCCAACAGGACAATTTGCCATTTGTTTCAGTTCATATTTGAGAGATTTGCTAAAATTAACACACTTTTTTTTCCTCCCCTCTATTACTCTCCCTCCTCCAAAACCGATTAGCTCCTAAGCCTAAAGAAGATTTATCAGTCATTTGAGAACTTCATTCCAAACCAAATTAATGGGAAATTAATTGAAAAAGGCAGGAGAAAAATAAAAAGTGAGGCAGAAGTGAGCCACGAGGGCTGCCAGGAGCTCCTGGACCAAACCCCACTTGCTGCAGCAGCCTAATTCCTCCCCAGCAAACAAGCCCAGCTAATTACTTGGTCGGGGAAAACGAGCCTTTGCAATCCACGGCGCGACGGCAGGGCCAGCCAAGGAGGAATAAAGCAGATTTTCACTGGCTATCTGGGCCATCCAAGGAGGTGAAATGGCTTTTTCCTTTAATCTGATGATCCAGGGTGAGCTTTCTATATCCCAACCCCCCCACGAATATCCAAATAAACTCCCGCCCAGCTCATCGGCGCGGGGGGCTCTGGCCAAACCTCCGACCTGTTCATAAGACAAGAAGCAAGAAATCCTAAACCCAGACCATGAGTGGAAAGTAATTCTCTTATTTGCATTATTTATTTTCCCCTCCTACCCAAGACACGTGGCAGAAGGAGAGGGGGGGACCCACCAGCCCCCTCTGGACTTGGCAGCTCAGCACCAGCCTCGGCAGCAAGGGATGGGGGAGATGGGCTGGGTGAACCCCCCAGCTCTCACTCCACCCCCTCTATCCCCACCTGCACAAGTCACCCTGTGTTATTTGAGCTTCCACCTCCTGCCACATGATCCATCCCTTGAGCACTGGTCCTCTGGGAGAAGGATGATGGACACAGAGATGTAACGGGACCAGCTCCGCGCTGGGCTCTTCCTGCTGCCAAAACAATTAAAAATCCACCCCCTCAGTGCCTTTTATTTCCAGCTCTACGAGATGAGCCAAAGTCCAGCTGCTCCACAGGAGTGGCACAGCCTTGTCTGAGGCAGCAGCACGGATGGAACCACCCAGTGATGCCACCACTGATGGTTGCTACTACTATGTGGCCCCAGTCTGGCCTCACCATCTAACAACTTCCAGCTGGGAATTAGCTCCTGCATCCTAAAACCAGGCACCTCCCCTCAGGATGGGGCTGCTATAAATACCACCCCTCCCCTTTGAAATTAATAATATCAAATTAAGGGAAAATAAATGATAGAATATCCTGAGTGGGAAGGGACCCACACGGATCACTGAAGTCCAACTCCTGGCCATGTCAGGTGATGGTGGCCACACCATCCAGATGAGCTTTTGGAGGACATAATAATTAGTTTTATTACCTTGATATTATATGATATTAGATGAAAAACATAGAAACATCATCTCTGCCCAGCTTCACATTCCCAGAATGAGGCAGCAGAGCCCAAACACACATCAGGGCACTGGCAGCAGATGCAGCCTGCCTCTGACCCTCCAAAGAGCAGCTTCCCATGACTCCCATCCACTTCCAAGCCCTTCTCTCGCCTCACACAATGTGAATTTTCATGCCAGGAACAGAATCAGAGCTTCCTTTATCACTTACTGAATCATACCCTGGATTTGTAATGCAGCAAAGGGCATCCCCAGGGAGCACCGCTCAAACCTCAGCGATGCCCCGCGCAACAGGAACGTGTGAACCCATCCTGTCCCATTAACATTCACTTAATTTCTCCTGTTTCTCCCTCCCAGCCATGAAATTCAATATTGTCACCATGACTAACCCATAAAATCGGTCAGCCCTGTGCAGGGATCTCAGAGCTGTTCCTTGCTTTGTACTTAAACCGGCGCGTTGGCTCCTTGGGCGCAGCCGTCACGTCAGGAAGATCTTGACGTTGAAGATGTCAGTGTTACGTGGTGTCAGGCAGAGCCAGCACTCACTCCTGGGGGTGCAGAGGCATGGAGCAGGCAGGAAATTAGAGTCCAAAGTCAAATTTCAGGAAAAAGCTAGGAGAGGTGTTTCACCTTGGGGGAATTTACCTGGAAACACCCTGCTACGAGGCCAAGGGCTTTCCAAACCTGACCCCAACGGCCAACAAGGTGACCAATGACTTCTGAAAATTTAAGGTGGGTCTTCAAAAGAGAACAACAGGTTTTCTGTACAGAGCTCCATGTCCTTATGATGGAAAAGGCTTCCCTGCTTGGGTCCATGGCTGGAACATCCATCTGTCAGGACATCTATTCTCTGGGACGCCAGTCTTCCAGGACATCCCCATCTTCTGGGACACCCATCCACCCATTTCTCTGCTACCCACCCCATCACTGCAGCAATCTGAGGGTGCTGTGAGTTCCTCCAGGAGGTTCTTCCCAGCCCAAATACCACCCCTGGGAAGGTCACAGCTCCAAGATGCGGGTTTGGGAGGGAGGAGACCAGGCTACCACCCATTTGTGGAGCAGACACAAAGTCAGTTCACACCTTCCCGAGCAGCAGGGAAAGGTAGCCTGAGGTTTCCACTTTGGCACTCAGAAAGGAAACAGAAACCAGGTTTGCTCTCCGCATGATAATCCTGCAGGCGAGTTCCAGCATATGGGATAAACCTTCCTAGAAATGGGGTTTCTGCCATTAGCCCACATGCTCATGGATGTCACCTGGCCAAGAGGCTCCTCGAGCCCCCCAGGCGCTCGGGCACCGTCCCTGCCCACAGCAGGACCAGCAGTAATAAAGCTGTCTGCAACTTCTCCCTTTGGGGATTCCCACAACAGAAATCCAGACCACATCCATAACTTTCCAGCCAGGGCTGGGGAAATAATAATAACTGCATTGATGCTGGAAGCACGATTCAGAGTCCCAGTCCCGGCAAAGGAGGAGAGGGACATAGGATGTAGCACTGTGGAATTTTAAATAGATGTTAATTGATTTTAAAAAAAGTGCAAGGGCTGGAATTAGCCCAGGAAAAAGTGGAATAACGATGGATAAAGCACATGCTGCCAGGGATACAGAAACTGGTCGAGTTAATCCTGCAGAGCATCCTGTGCTGGGCCAGATCCCTCCCTCCCTCCGCAGCAAGGGCTTGGTAACACAGCACAGGGAAGATGCTGCACGGTCTGATCAGCTCTATCCCTGTGCCAAATGCTGTTGGAAAGGGCTGGGAATGCACCTCCAAAGGGGGACCCTCCACCCAGACCGTCACAAACCAAACCCTGCGAGGCCCCGCAAAATAAAGGCTCTCAAAAGGTGCTGCAGCCCCCAAAAGCAAACCCCACTGGTAAACCCCCTCCAAGATCCAAGATCCATCTGAACCAGCTGTGCTGCTCTTCCAGGCTCCGAGCCAGCACCGACGACAGCTTTCCATAGAATCCATCTGCTAATGACATTCCACAGGACCCAACAGGGATCGCGGGACGCTGCAGGCACAGGGGTGGTGCGGCCGACGCTGCCGGACACGGGGCTGTGCAGGGATGCAGGGAGGCAGGGATGTTGGGGGGCAGGAATGCAGGCTGGGAGCGGGAAGCTGCTCTTGGGAGGTGCTTTCTGCCTGCAGAACACGACTGTCACAGATCCCTGAACTACAGGACAGCACGGCCAAGTTTCCCTGCGCTCCTGGCTCTGGCTTATCCCACAGTCCCTTAACACAGAGCCACCACTTCCTCAGTGTGTCCATCAGCAGATGCATTTCTCCTGGCAGAACCAGTCACCAGGTGCTGGTTTTCCTCCCCTTTTGGCTACGTTTCTCTACGGACAATTTTTCATGGAAAGGAAAAAGGACTTTTTTTTCCCCCTCCAGCTGCTGATCCCGTTTTCACTTTATCCGTCCCAGTCACCGTGCCAAACCTGCTCTGCTGCCCAGTGCCTCCAGCCCAGATCCAGCCCAGTCAGCTCTTCCAAACGACTCAAAAGCCTCCCAATATTGCAGAGGAGGGAAGAAGCATCGACTGAAAAAGGCTTCATGCAATGTGCCTTTCCAAGTGCCAGCTGACATTCCCTCTCCCTAGGCACCACACCTGCAGAGAAGTCCTGGAAAACCAACCCCAGGGGCTCCAACTGTGGCAAATAAAAGCCCAATAAGAAACCCCAACATTATATTATTTAAATATTTAAACTGTTATTTAAATAATCACGATTTTCAAGCCAAATTAACTTTTTCTCCTCCACAGAAGCTCATATGACCTCACCGCAGCTTCTTAGATGACTTCTTGCTCGTATTTCTTTTTTGCACATGTATTACAATAGTTCTGCTTTTCTGCATTTTGCATTAATCAGCAGTTCCCCTTCCACACACAGAGAGCAAATATTCCCTAATTAAGGTTTTTCTCCTCCAATTACAGTTCTATAAACCCAGAGCATTTCCTGCTGCCGGAGGCTGCACCGCTGGCGTCGGGGGAGGCAGGATTTTGAAGGTATTTTGGCTGCTACTGATACATGGGGATGCTTTGGTAAATCAGACAGCAATCACATAAAATTTTCTGAACTCCCTTCCCCAAACACTGACTCAGCCCAATTCCCTGCCTTCCCGAGCATCTCGGCATCCCGGACAGGGGGAGATGTGGTGGCCCCCTGAGCTCCCCACGTGCTGCTCAGCCTCTGAGCCTGAAAACTTCTGACAGCTTCTCCTCATAATCCGCAAACATGAGCTGACAAGTGCAAGTTATACTCGGTATGTTGGGGATTTGAGATGATATTTAGAGCCACGGCGCTGCCAGGGTTTGACGTGTGAGAGCTTTCCCTGCTCAGGATCGTCCCCTGGCTCCAGCTAACAAACCATCCTGCCTGGATTTATTGTCAGCTCGTTTTTGGGGTGGAAAAGCTGCAATGTTGCGTTTTGCTCTGCACAGCCCAGTCCCGGGGCTTGCTGTGCTGGTGAGGGAGGGAGAGCATGGCCCTGACTGCCATAAAAACATCCAAACCAGGCATGGAGGAAGGAGGAGACCCCACACATCACCTGGAGGTAACTCCATGCAGGATAAGGAAAATTGCAGTCACCAGGAAACTCACTGCTTCCCTAACAAGTCTGAGGGGCTCAAATCCAACCCACCCCCACCTCCAGCTGCATTTCAGCTGCTGCCCCGGCTCTGCTCTACAGCTGTGAAGGAATTCCTTTGCAATGCTGCAAACAGCCCCCACACCCCATTTCCCAGCCCATCACTGCACCCCAGTCCCTCTTGGCCCCACACCCCCTCTTGCAGGGGCAGGAGATCAGGGGGTCCCAGGGAGACCAAACCCCCCCCCACATGCACATGGTGAGCACACTCTGCACAGCCCAAACGAAAAGGATGGCTTTCCCTTCCCTCATTAAACAATCCTTGAAAGTTTAGGGTGCTGGGGAGAGGTGCAGGGGAAGAAGGAGGCGCAGCCTTACCCTGCAGAGCCTCCTTGGCACGTGCCAGCTCCTGCTCCTTCTGCGCCAGCTGCACCTTCAGCTCGGTGGCCGAGAGCACCTCGGGGGACTTGCTGCCGTGCGTCTCCTCCAGGTCCTTGGTCAGCATTTCCTTCATTTGCCGGAGCAGGTGGACCTCCTCCTGCAGCTGGGCCACCTCCTCCCGCAGCAGCGCTGGAGGAAGAGGAGACACAATGCGAGGAAGTGAGTGACGGGCTCCCGGCACAGCCCCCGCTGGAAACTCAAACCCCAGGGAAACGCTGCCGCTGGGGTGACCCCTCCCCGCCGGCAAAACTGCTCTGCACAAAGCCCAAACCCGGCGTTATTCTGGGAACAGAGGAGGAGGGTGAGGGATGACACGGGAAGGCGCCGGGAGGGAGGGGGAAGTCCCCACCGGGTGCTGCTTTTGCATTAAAAAATTAAAAATAAATGTTAATGTAAGGATAATAAGCAAAGAAGCACTTTTCCATGCAAAGCACTCACTGACAGGGTGCTCACATGGCTGGGATCCAACAGAGCCTCCTGAGCTCCAGTAAGTCCCACACACCTCAGCTCTGCCACCCACGTGCTCAGGGTACACTCAGCAAAAACCAACAAACCCACTATGAGACAGGAAAAGGGAAGACGACACTTCCACATGCAAATCTGAACCCTGAATTTTGCAGATTTACACCCAGTGACTGCTCACTCCTCCGAGCAGCTGCACTGCAGGAGCATCCCAGCAGATCCCAGCCTGGATCCCCTCCACAACAGGCACTGGAGGAAAGCTCCAGACACGTCTTTTCCTACAGCCACATCCACTGTTTAATGTAATAATAATGCCATTTCTACACTGCACCCATCGCCCTCATCCTGCAAAACGCTTTGGGGCTGTGTGTGCACCACTGCAATCCTCCAGCTGAGTTTGGTTTGCTTTCCTTCCCCTTTAAAAAACAAGCAGAGAAAAGCCCTTACTTATCCCAAAGTAGCTTACTGATTTCACAGAATCACAGAATGGTTTGGGCTGGAAGGGACCTTAAAGACAAGCATGTCTAACCCTCCTGCCATGGGCAGGGACACCTTCCACTAGCCCAGGTTGCTCCAAGCCCTGTCCAACCTGGCCTTGGACACTTCCAGGGATGGCACACCCACATCCTCTCAGGTTTGCACCGTGCCCATGGACACGGGGAGAAGAAAACACCCACCTCAACACACGCTCCACAGTCACAATAAATATTAAACAAAAATTAAAACCACGCACCCCTCTCCAAGCCACCACAGCTGGTTCCTCTCCCCAGTGTCCCTGTGTAGCAGCCAGCCCAGGGGACACCAACTGGGCATGGAATATCGGGGTTTTTCCCCCTTATTTGTCCCTGGGTCCCTCTGCCCGTGTGCTGCCCGCTCCGCTTCCCTGCCGGCACCGCCGGCGGCAGGACAGGGAGAGGCGGCTCCTCCCCGGCAGCTGCGCCAGGAAGGCATAAAATCTGGTTCACATACTTGAAATGCTTCCCGAATGAAAACTGGCAAGGCCCCGTTCTGTAAATTATTCAGCAATAAAGTCACTAACGAGGAACAGTCGAGCCCCAGGCCGGGGGGTTTGGTGCAGCCCAAAGTGCTTTCTTGAAATCCGTGCAAAACAGCAAGAACAAGAGGAGGCCGAGGCCAACAGGATCTTCCCCAGGGATGGCAGAAATGTCCCCTCCAGCCTCTGGGAACCCGGAGAGGATGTGAAGGGCTCGTACACGGTGGAATATTTACTGTGTAACACTCACCCTGTGCCTTCCCCGGACACAGAAAGTCCCATAAAACACCCCTGGCTGCAACAAATTGTTCATTTCTTTTCCCCCACTGGTAACTCATTTCCACCTTTCCTTACATGCCACTTCACCCAGGAGACACAGAGGGGTATTCCCAGGAAAAAATTAACCAGCATAGGAGGATGGGGCAGGGCAGCTTGCACCAATCCCAATGGATTCCTGGAAATTGCAGCATTTTGGTGGGAACCAAGAAAATCCCCACATGGCAGGGACCCCTCTCGGGAAGGGAGAGGGGAAACAAGACCAAGAACAGGCAGTCCAGGGGGGAATTCTGCAGCAGAGACTCCCAGAGGGGTCCTTGGGCCCCAAAACTCCTTGCTATAACACAGTGTACAGTGCAGTCTGCCAGAACTGCACCATTCCCCTCTGGTCCCAGTTAGAAAATAGCGAAGAAACCCCAAAGCATCCATCCTCCAAAGCAGGCAACAAGGGACTTTCATCCCCAACTTCATGCTCAGCTCCCACTCCCAGTAGAAACTGCTGAAGGATCAGAATCCAAGATCTGTGGGAAGCTGTAAATGCAGTCTGGAGAAGAGCATGAGGCACCACGCTCCCCATGCCACCAGCTGCAAGCCAAAGTCTATGGAGAACATGAATTATTGAACCTGGGATCAGCCATATATCCTAAATTCTTACTTTTATATAGATATAATTTGAGATATACATATCTGTACAAAAATGGATTATGCTTTGCAATATATAGTTACTTTATATATATGTATATATATATATAAAAAATTATTTATATGGCAAAGCCAAATCAGTTTTGAATATATATATCTTTATATATATACGAAATTGAAAAGTACAATCCATGCAGTCAAGGCTTGAAAGGAAAGTTCCTCTTTCTAACTCCCTCCCAGGGCTGCTACCAACATCATAGAACCCCAGAATGGTTTGGGTTGGAAGGGACCTTAAAGACCATCCAGTTCTACCCCCTGCCTTGGGCAGGGACACCTTCCACTAGCCCAAGTTGCTCCAAGCCCTGTCCTGCCTTGGACACTTCCAGGGATGGGGCAGCCACAGCTTCTCTGGGCAACCTGTGCCAGGGCCTCACCACCCTCACAGGGAGGAATTTCTTCCCAATATCCCATCTGACCCTTCCCTCTCTCAGTGTGAAGCCATTCCCCCTTGGTCTGTCACTCCATGTCCTTGTCAGAATTCTCTTTCCAGCTTCTGCACTTTTGCAAGAGGGGGGTCCCAAGCTGGGGAGCTACTTAACAATCAGAGATGCTCTTTAAAATACAAACTCAACTCATCTCTAGGTCTTGAATCCTTACTTTCTCCTAGTAATGTTCTTTACAACCCTTCCATTTCCCGTTTCAGGACAGAGGTGTATGCAGATGTGTATTTATCCTGCTGACATCCTGGATAAAACCACCCCCTTGACTCGTGCCCAGCAAAGCAAAAACCACTCACTGGTAAACTCACAAAAGCGGCACAAAATGCAGCTTTCACCTGAGACAGTAATTTACCAACGTGAGCCTTGTCGTTTGTACTGCATCCATCTTTCATGGGTCCCCTCTGTGTACAGCAATCGTGTCAGCTGAGTTACACGGGGGAAAAAAAGGCTTTTAAATGGATGTCTTTAAAGTGATGCCTGTTCCAAGGCCAGCAAAAAGCTTTGCTGCTGCACAGAGAGAGTGGATCTGCTGCCCAGAGGAGGCCGAGATGGGATTTGCAGGAGCAGGAGTAGAAACTTCAGCCCCAAATGCTGTCTGGAGGTGTTCACCACAATTAAAAAACTCCAAAAAATCTGATTTGTGCTGTCTGTTAACACCAATCAGTGGCTGAAGCATAAAGGATGCAGAATCCAGCAGTGTCATAGAAGTTTAATGCTATCAACCGAAATATAATTAACAGCCAATTATTTCGGCAGGAATGGTAGTTTTCATCAATTAGTCTGGGAAATGTTTAAATTACATTAATTTCATTGCTGCCTGCTTGCAGCAGATTTGGAAGGGGTTGGAATGACTGATGGGGCTTGTCCAAGTGAGGCAATGCCTCCTTCTTCCCTGGGTGGTCAGGAATTACAGTAAGCACCCAATTCCCCCCAAATAAAGGTTAAGAAGAGAAAGGGATAAGCACAAGGGCCTGCAATGTGTCCATCACCACTTCAGTGCAGTCCTGCTGCTGTGCATCCCCAGTACATCCCCTGGAACATCTCCTGCAGCACTGAGGTGCCCCCTATGACTTCAGAGGAGCTGTTGGCCACCAGTGCTCCCTTCTGGATGGGCACCAGGGTGCTCAGCAGAGCTTCTTGGGCTAAAAACGTGGATTTTGGCTCCACACATCCATCTTTTACTTTTAAAGAAGCTTTTAACACCACCCCCTGCTGCTGCAAGCGAGCGAGCTGTCACACCTGGACACGGGCACAGACACTCCTTAGCGATTTTGGGTTAAAGCTTCCACCCAGTGAGAGCAAATCCTTGCAAACACCATTTCGGAGCACTTCCTGAGTTAGACACCAGCTTGGCCTTGGCGCTTCCACATGGTCACAGCTCCGGGAGAGGACCCTGGGTCATGAGCCCCGACCTCACACCATCAACCAGTGCTCGCACCGATGGGGCAGGACATGCAGAGACCACCTGCTTGCCAAGTTACCCCGTTTCCTGGCACTCCCCACCTTCAAAAATAATGATTGTTTTCACCACACAGAGTCCTACCCTCTCGTCTGCCCTGGCCACATGCTGGTGGGATGTAATAAAACCTGATATAAACCCCCTGTGCCGGCAGGAGGGGTGGGGGGGACAGCGGGGTTCGGGGGGCACAGGGGTTTGGGGCCAGGCTAGGGGTTGTGAAAGGCTTCCAGAAGCACACACCATACGACACCACCGGCCGGTGGGCTAAGACCCCCGCGGCAGCCCCCGCAGCCGGCCGGGAGCCCTCCGCCAGCTCCCGGCTCGCTCCAACTTCTCCGCGACACAAAATGGACAACGGGGCACCGGGACCCGCCCGCCCCGACCCTCCCCAAGGCCACGGGGGGCACGAAGCCCCTCGCCCCTGCCCCTCTCTGGCTATGCGGCGTGGGGACAGCACGGCCACCCCCCGCCACCTCCCCGCGGCCCCGGGCAGCTCCCAGGCGTTGTTTTGTTTCTCCCAGGAGGAAGCGAGCTCCAAGCACAAAGCGAGCGAGGGGAAGCCGTGCACACCGGGCTGCGTCCTCCCCCACGCCGGGGACCCCCCCTTCCCCCCGGGGGCCCCCCTTACCTGCGTGGGCTAAGCAGGGGCACAGCACCCTGCCCCGAGCATCGTCGCCGGCCGCCCCTCGCCGCCCGCGGGGACAATGGGCCGGGCGCGGAGCGGAGCCCTGCTCGCAGCGGCAGCTCCCCGGCTTGTTCTCCTCCTGCTCCGACCTCATGGCGGGGGTCCCCGGGCTCGGGGGTCCCGGCGGACGGGGGTCCCCGCGTGGGGTGGGTCCTCCCCGGCACGACGCGGCGCCGCGCGGAAGTGCAGCCCGAGCGCTACCTGCGCCGGGAATTTGACCCTTCGCCGGCCGCTCCTGCGGGGCTTGATGTCACGGCACGGGAGGGAGTGGCTTTGCCCCCGCACGGCCCAAGGTGTGCGGGACGGGGCCCCGCCGCAGCGGCCGCCGAGGGCTCTCCGGGAGCCCCGCGCCGCGCAGGAACCCGCGGCCGGCCGGCGGCGGAAATGATTCCCGGCTGGAATCATCATCCATCGCTCCCGCCGCTGCCACCCACCGAGCGGAGCGCCCGCCGCGTCCCGGCGGCACCGTCGCGACCCACGGTCGCGATCCTCGGCCAGCGCCGCCAGCACGGGGGGGAAACTGAGGCAGGACGGGGGTGACAGTCCCCGGTGCCAGCGCACAGCCCGGGCCGGCTCGGCCTTTGCAAGGCAAATACGGGCAATGTTCTTGCCCACGGTGAGGTTGTTATTAATGTTATTTTATCCACGTGGGATGGGGGACACGGAAAATCCCGTGGAGAAAGCGGTGACCACCTGCTTTTTGTAATAAAAATACACCACAACAGCCAAGCTCTGTGAAACCCAGCAGACTCGTGTGGCTTTTTCAGAGAATCATTAAGGCTGGAAAAGACTTCCAAGATCAAGTCCAACCTTCAACCAAATACCACCATGCCAATTACACCATATCCCGAAGTGCCACATCCCCTTGCTTTCCATCCAGGGATGGTGACTCCACCACTTCCCCAGGGAGACTCTTCCAATACTTATCCACTCTTTCAGTGAACAAATTTTTCCTAATATAAGTATTTTTGCTCTCTACAGCCCATGCTGCACTATTACCTGCCTTCACCCTGCTGCCTGAGCTGCCTGTTTCCAAGCCCTCCACATCAGACCCACTTTTTTGAAGTTATTCACACCAAAGATGTAAGAATGGGCAGAAGCACTTTGGGTTTATAAATCTGTGCCTCTTTGCTGTTATTCTCTCTAGATGAACACTGCCCAGACAGCCCAGGGATGGTTTACAGGCAGGCCCAGCACACTGCTGGCACACACCTCTCACTGTGCCCAGGAGGGTAACACTTGCACAAAGATCAGAAAACACAATCCAAGACAAAAAAAATCATCAATATTCCATTTTACAACAGCTCATGGCATGCAAAGCCTCTACCAGCCACCCTGAACACACCTCCCCCGCCCTACAGCAGCATCATCTCAGGCATGGGGAAACTGAGGCACACCCCATGTCCACGGGCCTTGACGATTTTGGGCCTTGACTACAGCCACGGGAGGAGTGAGCTGCCCCAGCTAGGAGGGGATGCAGCCACAGCCACCTCATACACCCAGGTCAATAAACCAGGTCATCACCCACTCTGTGACCCTCTGGGCCCCACGCTGTGCTGCCGGGCATTGCCCCCTCCCTATCCTGCTGCTTCCTCGCCAGCAGCTTTGGAAGGGGAAGGGAGTTGGTTTTGTTGTGCAACAAGCCCTGGTTCTCATTGCAACAGGCTGGCAGTGCCATGCAGCCCGGGGCATGGCACAGCACTGCCCCCAGCACCGCTGCCAGCTGTGCGATGCCCCCGTCGCCCCAGCCCCTGCCATCACCCACCTCGGCTCCTGGAACCCCAGGAAGGATCTGCATCACCTCCCATCACTCCCTGTTTGCACAACTCCCCTCCCCGGGGATCAAGTCGGAGCGAGCCCATTGCCGATTCAGCTCAGGATGCAGCGGGAACGCTGCCACGGCCACGGGAGCAAGGAATCACTGCCAGCTTTGGGAGCACCTGCAGGTTTAATCCTGCTCTGTGTGTGCAAATCCTTGCTCCCCAGAGCAAAGGTACCCGTGGCCCTGGTGTGACGTGCCAGGGCACAGGAAGGTGCTGAGTCGCAGTGCCGAGAACCGAAGCAGAGGGAGGAGGTTCTCCACGTCACGGGCATTGCACAAGCCCCAGGCTCCCCAGGAGCAGCTCCTCGGAGCCTCCTCCCTGGCAGAGGAGCCCGCTGAGTGAGTGGGAATGCTGGGCTGGGCTCTACCTGACTTCTGCTGACTAATGGTGGCCCAGCAGCGTCATCCACACCCACAGCAGCCGTCAGTGCAGCCAGACAGAGCAGCACTGCTGCTCTTTGACCCACCAATGCCACCCGCAGGGATTCCCAGGCGGTTAACAATCTCTTTGGAAGGCACACGGAAGAATGGTGCTGGTTAAGTAAAAGATGGCACGTGCCTCAGCCAGGTCTGTGTGGTGCTGCTGGGCTCTGGGCATTGAGTGTGTCTCTGTGTTAAACTGGAGTTGGGGTCTGGGTCTCCTCTCCTTGCTCTGGATCAAGCCATAACTCTGGATCTGGTGGTGATCCCTGGCCCTTATCCAGGAGGAAGGCATGGCTGGGGGGGTATTTCTGTCGATCCTGGCTGCCACTAGTGCTGGGAAAGGGACAGGTGCCAGTGTCAGTGCAGGAGATCTGTCCCTTTATTCCAAACCGGCCAACCTCCTTCAACCCTCCCTAGCCAAGACCCTTCTGCAGGGCCAGGAGGGACCCTTCCCACCCAGGCCTGGATCAGAAGGTCTCTTCAGGCTGATTCAAATCATTCAGCCTCCACTGGAGGCCAAACCTGTATCACGTGTCCCATCTCCAGCTTCCTGGGCCTGGAGGTCCCACTCCGGAGGTCACGGCTCTGAAGCAAGTCAGCTACAGGCAGTCATGGCCAAAAAATGTCCCAAATCCTTCAAGATCAGGCTGAAAATCCCAACCATCATCCCCAAGGGTCAGGCCCACCAGAGACTGGTAACAGAGAGTCAAGTTGGAGTCAAAAAGCTGTCAAGCCCTGGCACAGGTTGCCCAGTGGTGGAATCACTATCCCTGGAGGGATTTAACAGACCTGTAGATGTGACACTTGGGGACATGTTTTAGTGGTGGCCTTGGCAGTGCTGGGGGAATGGTTGGACTCAATGAGCTTAGAGGGCTTTTCCAATCTGAATGATTCTGTGATTCTATGAAAAATCACTTCAACTTCAGCATTGTGACTCCAAAGGGAACTGATCTCCCTGCAACACATAATAGTAGTTGGTAGCTGATTAAATGCAGCTTGAGCACATGGATGAGCTGTACATCACTGCCCTGGAGGCACCAACACCTGCAGTGACTGCTGAATAACCTCAACCCTGCCAGAAGAATCTCTGCAGAAGGTCAGTGATGCATCCGTGTACCTTTGGATTGGAGCTGGTCCGTGCAGAGCCAGGACCTGGAGAACAAGCTGTCCACAAAACCCACCAGAAACATAAAAATCTGGAGACCTCATATGAGGTCTGCAGCAAAATGCCACCTAATTCCAGGAAAACTTACCAACCCCTCTCCCCCATGCCCACGGAAACCCCCTTCTCCACCCCCGTCTCTCGCAAAATAAAGATAACGGAGCGAGGAGATGTTTCGAAACAGAGCCGATTTTTTTTTTTCCCCCTGGTTTTCCTCTCAAGGAAAACTCCTCTCGAAAAAAATGACAGATTTTGATCAAACACTTCACTCACGGCAAATTGGCGTTGTCACCGAGGAGAGCGCTCGGCTGGGAATTTTGGAGGCGCTTCGGGAACCTCCGTCTGCTTTTTGCCGAGTCAAAAACCCGACGGTGGCGAGGCTGGAGAACGTAACGTGTGAGGCAGGGATTAATTAACATCGATCTGGCTCCAGAACCAGAGGCAGGGAGAGTAATTTTCATTCAGGAACTTGGCACCGTTTAGCACCTCCTCCTCCTCCTCCGGCGCTGCCGGAGTATTTTAAGCTCCTGAAAATCGCACGTGCATCGCCCAGAGTTTTTGTAGTGATTAATTAAAACCTCAACAGAGAGAAAAATCCAAATTTTTTATTATGGTCCTACCCAGGCCATACTCAGAGACTTCCCCCTTCTTCAAAATAGCGCTGCAAAAGCTGTTTACTGTGTAAAGAGTCAAAAAAAGGGGCAAACATCATCATGTGGGTTCCAATCTCACTTGGTACAACTTCCTGAGCTCATCACAAGTTATTTCTATTGTCTTTTTAATTTTATCATGACAATTATAGTTATCAGCACAGACATTTTATGCCTAACTTCTGGGTTCTGTACAATACCTTCATTCAAATGCTAAAAGGCTGTAATGAGACTGAGATAATGGCCCACAAATATAAATGATACAGATCAGAATAGGAGGAATTTGGTTAAAAAGGAAAACAAATAGAAATTATCCATCCTAATTAGCATTCAAAGACAGTAACTGGGGGAGGGGGGGGAATGATGTGTAATGGAGAGGGTTGCTCCACCTGGTACCTGAACCCCAAGAGAACCTGCTGTGCTGCTGTCACATCTGGATCCAGTGGCAAATGTCACAGACCCTTTCCCACCCTTCCCAGCTTTGTCAGCACTA
This sequence comes from Manacus candei, assembly GCF_025592945.1. NCBI lineage: Eukaryota > Metazoa > Chordata > Aves > Passeriformes > Pipridae > Manacus > Manacus candei. Next base: position 2,735,773 of record NW_026138070.1, read on the forward strand.
ACGAGGTGAGGGATGGCAGCGACAGCAGGACATTTGTGGCTGTGGAGGGGACAGGGTGGGCATCGATCAGCCAAACGTGAGTTCTGCGAGAGCCCTGAACCGCTGAACCCCACCAGAATCAATATTTTCCTTTTTAAACCAACGCTGGGGGGAAAAAGCACATCTCATATGGATTCAGTGTTATTCTGGGTTTTACATTATTCATTGAACCTCATCCCATGTCATGCTGCAGTGAATATATTACCATATATGATGACAAAAAATTACACCACTCCTGCAAACACACGATAGAGCACCAGGCCGGGCTGCCAAAGGAGCCGCTCGCTCTGCAGTCGCTCATTAGCAACCTGTAATTAAGTTGCTGTACACTGAGGTTGTGCCTGTGCCACCAGCCACTTCGTGGGGAGAGAGGAGCAAAATAATAACAATAATAATTATAAAGCGAAAAATAATAATAAATCAGGCAGCAACACACCCCGGAGCTGTGCTGCGGGTCTCAAACTTCAGGAAACGTTTCCTGGCTGAAGCCTTATCTCACCCACAGCACATCCAGGGACGTCACTGCAAGGCCACCAAGGGCCACCATGTCCCCAGAGCCACTCAGCTCAGCCCACCCCAGCAGGGACCATGGGGGCACTGGCAGGGAAGGAGCTCCATGCAGAGAAATAACAGGGAAAATTGGGAGCCTGCCTGGAAAAGTTAATGATTTATCCCCACATATAAATGTGCTGCTATTTCTAAAAATGCCTTTTCACCCTCAATGCCACGTGTGATTGGGATGGGGCTGTAGGTGGGCAGCTCCACTCTGAGTTTGGCTCCTATCTTTATAACCAGACGCTACTGCCTTTTTAAAATTATTTTTCTAGCAGCTGCCCTATAGCTTCCAGAAAGTTTCAAATAAGCAATTTTAATGATCTCTTTTCATTAACCACTCCATCCATATATATAATTATATATATGTATATTAGGGAATTCAGTGTAGAAAACAGCTTTTTATGACACCTGCACAACCTGCCACGTTCACCAACACGACCAAAACTTACCCAAACCCCATTTCTTTGCACCCAAAACCTGCTGCTCACCGGGCAAGAGACTTGCTCACGTGCACAGACTCCAAATGATGCTAAAATACAATTTTTGGTTGCTTGCAGGAATTGCAAAGGGAAAAAATAAGTGGGAATAAAGCCTGGCTGGGATGGCTGGGCTCTGCAAGGCAGGTTAGGAAAGCCTGGGGGAGCTGCAGGGATCAATGACCCCGTGAGCCCAGACCCATCCCATTCCCCTCCTGTCCACTGCCTGTATCAACAGAATATTTATAAATCAATTGAAAGCAATTAATCAGCTGGAGGAAGATAAGGGATAATGAAGAAAAGAGATTAGCTGGCGATGCACAAACAGGGCTCCTCCGGGGAGGAACTGCTGTGGTTGGAAGCCTCCTCTGCAAAGCCTATTAGCTCCACTTAAAAAAGAAATTTAAAAGAGGCAACCTGAATAATTAAAAGGAAGAGTTAATGGTTCGTGCTAACAGCTTCTAAAAACCTGCAGCAGCCATGGTTGGTAAGCAGAGGGGCCTGCAGATAAACCACTGCTCCACGCCGGGGATCCCTGCATCCCTGCATCCCCCTGGTGTGATGGAGCCAGGAAGGCTCACATGGACACTGGGAGCTGCAGCATCCTGCTGGGTTCACTTAAGTGACCAATGCCTTCAAGCTGAGTTATAAATAATAACAGAGAAATGAGTCCAGGACTTGAGGGGAAGCCTCCAGGGATGTGAGTCCTGATATTACCCACTGGACGTGTCCTGTGGTAGCATTCCAGTCACCAACCCGCTCCTTGTTGGCTAAGCCAGGGCTAAATATACTGCTGGGTTGATCCCCAACTAAAAAAATTAACCTCTGGGCAGAGCAGTCAACATTTTTGCCATTTTCTGTATGTTTTCCTACTGATTTTCCCACCCTAATCCTTCCACACCAAACTCTGGAAAGGGGAGGCTCAGGGCAGGACCAGGAGCGCTTTCCTTGTCCTTATTGCTGCTGTTAATTATGTATTTCACACCTCAGAACATGCCAACACCAGGGCTGGGCTTAATCCAGTCCACAGGACCAGCACCACCACCAAGAACTGGGGGCTTTTGGCTAAAACAACATCCCCAAGCTGCCACTTTGCTTTTGAGGAGCACCCAAAAAATGCCCCATCCCACAGCTCAGACCTGCATCCTGTGGGAAAATTTCCAGGGGTGCCTACAAGGAATTTTTTGGGAAATTTTCAGCCTCCTCCAGTGCTGTGAGATCCCACCTGAGAGCTGGCACCCAGGTGGCATCTTAATCAGGAAGAGCCACCAATTGAGAGGCTAAAGACTGAATTTCAGTGCAATACTTGCCTTTTTCAAGCAATACTCAATGAAATTGTCAGGCCAGGGCTGGAGCTCACAGGTTTTTTTCGTCAGCATCTCCCCACCTTCCTTGCCAACTTGCAAGGCAGCAGTTTAACCTTCAAGGTAAAACTCTAATTCATTTAGTAACAGCCCTTATCTACAGGCTGGGGGCAGAATAATTCCACGGAGAACAATATAGAATAGATAAAAATAACTGCACTGCAGCATGGAGCAGGGCAGGAGGAGCAGCTTCCTCCCTGCCCAGAGATTTAATGGCAAGTGATGGGCTGGGAGCAGGAAAACTCTGCCAATTCTGATGTTTAAAGGGCTAATGTTGATTTAAAAAGATAAGTCTTGTCTTGGTGGGTTTGGAGACACAGGCTGAGTCCACATCAGGCTCCTCCAGCAGTCCCAGTGTATCCTGCTCACTGCCCATCACCCTGAGGGACCCAGAACCCCCTTTCAAAAACTTTATTTTTCCCCTATTTATTTTAAACTAAATAAAATAAAACCTGAATGTCTTTCCAAGTACCTAAGCAGCAAGGGAGGTAATATTTTATGTGTGCACCACTTATGGAACTTCCAATCTGTGCTCATTAAAAGTTTTCACAGTAAAGTTTGTCTTTCCCTGATGGGAGGTGCAGGGCAAAAATCAAGCACCTGGGGGTTTTTAAATCACTTTTTTTCTCCCACCAAAATTTTAGTACCACACTAAATATCATGACACACCTGGCTGTGATGAGGTGCCCCATAAAATTACAGAATCCCAGGATGATTTGGGTGGCAAGGACCTTAAAGCTCATCTTGTTCCTTCCCTTGCATGGGCAGGGACACCTCCCACTAGCCCAGGTTGCTCCAAGCCCTGTCCAACCTGGCCTTGGACACTTCCAGGGATGGGCCAGCCACAGCTTCTCTGGGCAACCTGTAAAGTTCCTGCCACTTTTCTACAAGAGGGTGGCCAGGGGACAGTGACACTGCCTTGAGAAGGAATCCTGGCTCTTATGTGAGACATCCTTGATAATCCTGGGATCATCCAGGGATGAACAAGGGGCAGCAGGGAAGAGAGGTGGGACAGGAGCAAAGAGGAAAAGAAGGGAGAGATTATTGGAGCAAGGTGTGCAGCAACAGCAACCACCAGTTTTCATCACTTCATCACAAATCTCATAGTAATGATTGAATTTGGATTATTCTTTCCTTTCTTCCTCTCTCAAACTTCATTTTTTTTCAAATCAGACTCATGAAAAATCTCAGCTTATAAATAAATTTTTGTGGCCGGTATAGAAAAGACTCCTGCATTTCCCCCTGTGTGCTGCACAGGCTCAGCAAGCAAAGAAAGCAGGAGGAACCCTTATCCCTTCCACATCTACTTTATAACCCAAACCAGGATTTTCGAATAGCCAGAGCCAGAAAATGAAAATAAGGAATACATGATCCTAGGAGACAGGTACCCAAGAAGCAATCGTATTAACTCAAAGCTAAATATGATCAAGAGCAATAATTCCAGTTTGGCTTTTCAACATGGTACTTGAGGAAGACAAAAAAGATGATGTTTCCCCTATTTATTCCCATAAAGGCTCCAAAGTCATCCACCTTTTCTGCACTGCCCTCCCAGGACCTCTCCCGAGCTGTGCCCAGCACTGGGCATTTTCCCAGAAAAAAATGTTGTTGTACTGAAAAAACGAGGCCAATAATAACGAAAACACACCCAAAGCAAGGGGGGGGGGGATTTGGAGGAGATCAAAAAAGCCACTGGGCAAATGCAATTCCTCAAACTTGGTACAAGCACCAGCGTGGGGGACCAGGATGTGAGGGAAGGGGCACCCAAAGGACTCCAGGATTAGGTTTAAAACTGGGAAAATTAAAGAAATAACTGGTCATTCACAGCCCAGACACACACTCCCCCCCACACACCCTGCTGAGCACATCCAAAAGATTTCAAAGACCCAAAATTCTTCAAAGTTATTTTTTTCCTTAGTAAAACAGGGAGGTTTTTTAATAATCCAGCTGTTCCGTGCTGGGACAGGACAGTGGCCAAGTCCCCTCTCCCAGGGCTGCCTGCAAGCCCAAAAGGAAAAGTATCTATAATTCAGGCTGGGTGAAAAGGTCTCCATCCAACAGCTCAGTATTTCTAAATATAAAAGTTTCAGCGGTGCTTCAAATAATTCAGAAGCATCAGGAGAGGCACAGCGAGGCCCCAGACTGAGCCACGTTTGGAAACTGCTCCTTTCACCAATTTCCCCCCCAGCCACGCCACAAAAATGATGGAAAAAAAATCCCTTTATTTTTTTAAGCAAGATTCACCCTCGCACCACAGTCCCCACAGGAGTACAAATATTTGATGCAATCGGAAAGAAAACAAAACCGTCCCGAAATGACAACTGAGAGGGAAACAATCTGGGAAGTTTTAACCTTCAAAATCTGTCTCTTAATTCTGGTTGTGATTTCTGCAAGCGAGGGAGGAGGAAAAAAAAAAAAACACAGCCCAAGTGGTGTCTGCTTCTGCCTTACAAAGGCAACTTTAAATGGGATTTTAAAAGGACATGACCAGGCTGGAGTTAATGCTATTAAAATTCAAAGTGCAAAGACAACCTATAATCCTGGTCGCTTCCTGGGACAAGAATCCGATCATGCAACACACAGTGCCTTGGGGCTGCTCCCTGCTATTGATTTCCTTTTATTGGAGGGGGAAAAAAAGGGAGAAGGATCCACAAGGAAACCCAAACCTCTTCAGCAAACTCAGCCAGCCCGCTCGTTTTCAACACCCCCAGCTCAGTGAGCAGAAAGGAAACCGCTGGCAAACTGCACTCAGAGTCAAAAAACATTAAAAAAAAAAAAAAAAAGAGATTTGGAGACAAAATCATCCCCTGGGCTGTCAAACCTGCCCAGGCATGGATCTGTCTGCCTGGAGAGCAGCAGCAGGGCACGTCCTGGAGCGAGGCAGGGAGCAGGGATGTGGGGATGCAGAGGCAGAACATTCCCAGAGCATCCACAGCAGGACATGGCCTGTGAGTACGAGATATTTCCCTCTAAAAACCACAGACCTGCACCACTGCCCTGAGAGCTCTGGACACCTGAAATCCCAAACTTGGTCATGATTCTGCACCTCCATTTCTTGCTCTGCATCTGTAGGAGCCACTGAAGGATCATTTAAGAGGAAACAAGCAGAAATACAGTTACTTGTATTTATACACACACAGTATTTTTAATAATTTTTTTAAGCACAATACTACCTTGATTTTATACCAATTAATGCCACAGCCAGAGATTTTCCTCTGTTCTTCAGCCACTTGCAAAATCCTCCGGAAAGAATTGCTGGGGGTTATAGAGGAATTATGTTGGTTAGTGAGCCAGTTATTATCCCTGTGATAAGAGGAGCTGATCTGGGTGGAGAGGCATTGGCTCGACACTATTTGCAAAGAAAAATTAAAGCAGAGATAGTGGCAGGTTTGCTCAGCTCCTGCCTTATCTCCAAAGTGTGGCAAAGATATTATTTGATCCAGCTCCGGCCGGGGAAGAAAAAGAAGGGCTCCAGGGGAATTCAGCAAAGGCAGTTTTTCCAGGCATTGGCAAGCTTTAAGCACCGTGGAGAAAATCAAAATACAGCAACAGAGGCACCCAGAGGGATCTGCACACTGGGAGTTTTGGAACAGACACCTGGAAATTGGGTGTCCTGTGACTGTTATAAGGGGAAAAGTCACATAAACCACACCAGCCCACCTGCAAGGTTTAGGTGTCATAAATTCCCTTCCTTAGTGGAAATAACTGAGCTGGACAGGCTGGAAGAAGCCTGGGGGGAGGCTGCACTCCCAGGAGGGCTGGAAGTGTTAACTGCCTTCTGGAGAAGTCCTCAGAGTTCAGTCTTCCAGCATCCCAGCAGCATCTCCTGGGATAAAGTGTCCAAAAGAAACTCTCCTCTGCCTTCAGGGCCATAAATAGGGCAGGAGTGGATGTTACCTCTGATGTTCATAACAGTTGTTTCAGTTGGGAACTGCTATGAAATTATTTGCAATTGAGAAAAGATTATTTTTTAAAAATTTTTATACCCCTTTTATTTTAGATTTAGGGTCACCAGTAAAGCTCCCTGGAGCTGTTGGTTTCCCTAAACCCAGTTGGGAGAGGGGCAGCACCACACAGAGCCCTCCTCAGCTTCAACAGAGATGAAAAAGGAGTGCAGGACAATGAGGTTTGTCCCAAAGCCACCTTTTCCCTGGGAATTGCACTTTTTTGGGACCAGGTTCTTTTCCACCCTCCTTAGCTGCTCTCATCATCTGGGCTCAGTCAATTATTATTTGCTTTATTATTTGCTCTCATTATTTGGGCTCAGTCAATACCACCAGGTCCCATTTATACCTTCCAAGGGGTTTATAAACCTTCCCCACCCTGTAACAGGAGCATGAGCAGGTTTACAAGCAGGAGTCTCTCTCCAAAAGTGTTCCAGGGAGGAAAAGGATATCCTTGGGGGAATAGCCACATTTTAAGGGCTGGGTTTTTAAGTTATTTTAAGACATATTTTAATCCATATTGTCTAGACCTGAGGACCAGACAAACAGCATCTGCTCCAGCCACTTCTCGTGGTCTCTGCTCCACTTTTGCAGCAGAGGAAGGAAGGAAAAACAGATCAAAAGAGCCATGTGGGGAAAATAATGAGTTTGGATTGTGCCAGCAGCACAAGGTACAACACACAGTGAAGGAGGAACAGAGAAATCCATACGTAATGCTGAGATGCCTTTACCCACTACCAGGCTTTTGAGTACACCAGGTATTTGAGGGAAGATACAGGTAAACCCAGAGGAACTGCAAACCTGTTGCAAATGTGAATTAAAAGTTTAATTTTTAGATAACCAAGGGGGTTTTTGGGAACAATAACACTGCCTGATCTAAAGAAGCAATACAAAGTCTGAGCCTTCAGAGCCAGCAGCATTCCCTTGGGCACAGGGATCACCCACAGCAGGGTTAGGGGTGATGCAGGAAGCAAACCCCACAGAGGGAAGATGGGCTGATGGACAGCTCTGCAAGCACTGGTAAAATATTTTACAGAGCAGCTGTGCATTAATGAAAACACAGAGAATCACCCCAGCTCCCAGCCTGAATCCCAGTCATCCACATATGGCATTTCCCTGGCTAGGTAATTGCCACAAAGCCTATTAGCTTCCATAGCAGTTGTTGGAGAGTCATTAGGACAAACCAAATGAGAGGCTAAAATCTCCTGTACACACTGTTTTAATAATTACAGCCCCTTTGTACTCTGCAACATCCAGCAAGGGAGGGCTGAGGGAGGGAGCCAGGTTGGCAAAGGGGATGCTCAGCCCCCCCAAGGGCTGCAAATTGATTTCCTCCCCCCACCATCTTCTGCAGGACAATTATTTCTTGCTCCTTGGACTCAACCTTGTAGGATTTTACTGTCAGGACACACGTTGTTACCCTCAGCTCACACATTCCCACCAGCTCCTGTGGATTCTGTGATGCACCACGGACCCTGCACTTCCCAGGCCTCTCCATCTTCTGGAGGGGTTCCCAAGGATAATTTAATGCAGTCTAATGTACTATTTTACACATGGAGACCTTTAAAATTTGCTTAATTCAAAATCAAAATCGTGTTTTAAATTGATAACCAAAATGGGGGGGGGGAAACAAGCACACTCCAAAAAAGTATTTGCAAGAGATAATTCCACACGTGAAGACTCTCCATCATCTCCCCATCCTCCAGTTCTCCTCTTATCTATCCCCAAAGCTGCAAATGGTAACTTCAAAGGCAAAAACTGTTTCCCAACTGGAAATCCAGTGGGCTGGTCCCCAGTGGATGTGGGGAGCTGGGATGCTCAGCCCCAGGCAGCGTGTCCAGGAACTTGTGAGACCCCTTTTCACTCAGGGACCCCTCACCCTAAAATGACCACTAAGCCTTTCTGCACACAGGAACACATCTGTTACCTCAGCTGGGCCTTCCCACAGAAAATTCCAAGGAACCAAACCCACCCTTGGCACGGCAGTATCGCTCCTCCATGGACAGGGAACTTCATCTTCATCATCCTCAGTACAAGACATTCAACATCCCAGAAATGAGAAGCCCCAGGAGGACACAAGGAGCTGGGGAATGCTCAATCTAACCAGATTAAGCTCCAAAATCATCTCTGGACATGCAGTTAAGCAGCAGCTCTGCCTGGAGCAGCCGGGGCACTACAGATGCAAGCACAGACCTCATTCCTACCCGTGCAACAGACCCCTGGCATTTATCTCCTCTGCCTAAAGATCCTCTGGAGCCCAGGGGATCTCACCATGAATCAGCATCAGCCAGGGCTTGGCTGACTCAACCCCCCCTCAGCACAGCAGCCTTAATTCCCCCCAGAAAAAGAACTGCAGCAAAACCCGGAGCGAGAAGCAGCAATTTCAGAAGAGCTGCAACCCTGGGCTTTGCAGCTCCAACATCTCACATGAAAGGGAGGAATTTCCCTCCCAGTGAATAGCGGTTTATACATTCTTTGGCAGCCTGTTACCATTAGCAAACACAATCTGTATTTCTGCCTCGCTCATTTGTTTGCCAAGAGCATTGGAAAGGAATATTTTATCCGCCGCCAGATAAAATCTGTAAGCGGCCGTGCACAGCGTCTCGCTGCAGGTACAAGGCTTGTTCCTGCAAAAGGACACCTGGATGAACGCCACCTGAATAAATCTCACCCCCAAAATGGGTCTGAGGAGCTCAACACGTGGCTGGGGGGGAAAAGGAAGTGTCACAGCATCCCAGCCCCTCTCCTGGCCTGGGATAAAAGGTGGTGGGAATACGAAGGGGGGAATTGAGCTGAGCCAGGGCATGGTTAAAAAGCACATGTTGGATGAGGATGGAAAAGATAAAAAGCCCTCCAGCCCCCAACTCGAGCTGCCAGCTGTGGTACTGCTTCAGGGAATGCCAGTCCCTGCCAGCACCTGGAGCTTCCCTGATTTTTGCCTGCCTACAGCTCTGGCCCAATCTCAGCCTGGACACAGCAACCCTGGGTTTAAACCTCAGCCCAGCTTCCTGGACACAGCAACCCCGAGTTTAAACCCAGCTGCTTTCACTTCATGCCCCAGTTCCTCTGCCTGGACATCATTTAAACAAAACTCCCTGAAAATGCCCAAACCAGACATCTGTGGTTCCACAAGTATTTTTTTTTCCCCCTCCCCTTGGTGATCTGTATATCAAACACACTTCCCCCATGAAAAAAGAGAGAGGAAAAGGTTTGTTTGAGTTCTTTTCTCTATCCCCTGACCCAGATCCTACATCCAGCCGAGCCTGACCTGCATCCCTAGAGGGGCAGAGGTGATGCCCTGAACACACACGGGAAGAGATCCTGGGAAAGGGGAGCAGCCAGCTCACAAAGTCCCATCATCCAGCCCCAGCACACTTAAAAGGCCTCTTTTATTTTTCCTAGATTTTTAATTTAATTTTTTCCCCATTTCCTGCCCGGATTCTGCTCCTACAGCTGGGACAGCACATGCTCCCACACAAAACTCCTCCAAACCTGCACCAAGGACTATTCCTATGGGAAACAGCAATGCCTGGAGCCCCAGCAAGGGAAAAAGCACCCCAAGGATGACACAAACTCTCAACATCAGCTCCCTGACAGCCTTTTTGGGAGACTCCCCCTCCCCAGCAGCCCCATAGCCAAGCCAGAATTACAGACCTGCAACTGGGAAGCTCCCAAATCCCCCTGGCAATTCCCACAGCCATCCGGTCCCACCTTTCATTTCCAGCTCAACCTTTCCCCTCTTTACTTTGCTTCCAAGTTCAGTTGAAGACATTAACCTAATTATAATTATCCCTGGCACTGCTTTCGTCTCCTTCTCACTCCCCCTGAATTCAGGCAATGCCGATTTTGCAGCTTATCCCAAAAAATTCCTGCCTGTTTGTTTGATTTTCTTTCTTTTTTTTTTTTTTTTTTCTTATTGCAACAGCTCCATTTCAGCCAAAAGGCACAAGAAAGGGAGATGCTGCTGTAGGGGAGTGAGAATAAATGGAAAAAGTTGTGCCAAGGGTGGTATGAGGGGAAAAAAGCATTAGTTTAAATGAAGCATTGGGAATACATCTGCTCCCCGGATGCTGTTTGAGCTGAGGGGGGGTGATCTTGGAAAAGGCTGGCAGGCATGGAGCAGGCAGCTCAGTTTGATTCCTTACTGGCAGCCTGGAGGTAATTTGGGGAGCAGGGAGAATCTCCCCCATTTCACCTCTGCCAGCCATGTGCCCGTTGATGCTGGAGAGCTGGGATCCCTCACTTCAGGGTGTATTTTCAGCAGCTATTTAAGAGCTTAGTGGGATTTTCAGGAGCACCTAAGCTATTTAGGTGCCTAAATCCCATTGAGAGTCCCTTTGAACACTGCTACCTTCCTAAATCCCAGCCTGTGTTTATTAGTGTCATTAGACATTAAATACCTCCAGCCACACGTCCTAATCCCAGGGCTGGGAAGCTGCTGACCATTGAGCCAATCCAGCTTTGCAATATGTGGGCAGAGGAGCCTCATCTGGGCACCTCCATCCCTTCCCTGTCTGACTGGGAGCATGGGTTTCTCCCTTTCCCCCCCCCCCTTGCTCTATCTCAGTGAGCATCGGGGTGAAGAGGAGATCACCATCTACAAAGTCTCTGTGAAATGGGTGTACCACAAAAAACCTGCATTTCCTCCTGCTCCACACAGGCCCCCAGCCCTGTCCCAGCGTGGGATAAACCTCGAAAACAAGGGACAACCCACGAGGGAGATGCTGGTGGCCCCCTGGGCACAGGGATGCAGCTCCAGTTTTTGGAGGTGCCCAGTGGCTGCAGGTGCTGCAAGGCTGACCCCAGGTGCAAACACACCACCACTCCAAATTTGGGGTGACTTTTCCCTTTTGGAGGTTGTAAGGAGAGGGGATGCAGCTGCAAGGGGTGCAGACCCTCCCAGCTTCTTTCCCCCACCCTTGAGGTAATTTAATTCTATGAACCTCTCTGATAATCCAGGGAAAGAACATGCTGGAACGTGTTTGGCTTCTCTCGTGTCAAATACACTTTAACTGGTGATAATTTCTGCATGTTGCTATATCCAGGTGAAAATGAACCCTCTGAGCTCCTCTCTGCTCTGCAGCTTAATGCTCCCCAGCGATTCAGTATTAAAAACAAGGGGTTGGAGCAATGGGAATAAAAAAAAAAAAATCAACTTTTAAAGGGCAGCTCTCCCAAAAGCATCACAAGATGTTTAAGCTTAGCTATGACCTAGGAGCAGGCAGCAAATTCCAGTTTAATAACAGCATGGGATTTAGGGAGATTCTCCCCTTCTTCTGGTGAATGGAGGAGGGACATGAGGCATTAATGCAGCACCCGGGGGGGGGGCACATTCCCATCTTTTATCCCAAATACAGGCACAGCAGCCAGCCTCTCCAGGTGCTCAGGGGAGGATGCACAGCTCTCCATCACCTCCTCCAAGCTGTAATATTTTGATCAATACCTTTATTCACATCCAGGGGAGGATGGCAGTGCCTGCTGTTTGCTTCTCCACCCCTCCAACAAACAGGATAAACCCAGGAGGGATGGAGCCCTCCCCTCACCCCCCCCCCCCGGCAAATCAACAGTGACACGGATGGTTTGGGAATTATCTGCTGGGAGAGGAATTATTGACCTGGGCTACAAGTGGATGAGCAGCCAGAGCTGGCACAGAAACCTGAATGGGGTGGTGATTAATTCACACACACACACAGAGAGCTGAATTTATGGAATATTTTCATTTCTTGATTTATTCTTTAATTACACCATGACCAGATGGTGTTGAGGTCTCTGCCTTCTCCCCCTCCCCAAGCTGGCTCTCACAACCTTGATCTTCTGCAAGGGCAATGTTAGGGGGGTTCTGGTGTGGGGGGCTCTGTCAGGACAAGCCATGGGAACATCAGAAAGTGAAGAGGATGTGATGGAACCACAAAGCCACATCAGCTCCTCCTGCAGGGGTGAGTTTTAAGCAGCATTTAGTCACCACCCTGGGGAAAATATCATGTTGCAGGTCCCTGAGGTTTCCAGCCCCCCTGTATTGTCTCCCCAGTGCCCACCACCTCTGTGGGTCCCACTTCGATGCCGAAATGGAGCTGGCAGGTGGGAACAGCAATAATTCAGATATTCCTCAGGGAATGCCAGCAAGAAAAGCACAAATCTTCCCTTTGAGCTGTGTGTGAAAGGCAGTCTTTGTGCTCAGGAGCACCGAGTGTGTTTGGGATTCGTGCTGGAAATCTGAATCCAATCTGATGGGCGCTTTCATTTTATTTTTTCCAAAACAAGCCCAACATCTCTGTATAAACAAAACCTGCCGAAGCTCCTGTTCTCCCTCACCTGCCTGATTGTTTCTCCCCCCTTTTGCTTTACTGTATCAAAATAAACAAACACCATCTATTGATTCCGACTGTTCTCGGAAGATTTGTGGCAGAGAGCTGATGTTCCCCCAGTTACTGTGGAGCGATAACTGCACATCCACTGCTTGGAAACGCTCCCTTGGAACAAGAAAAGAGATAAAAAAAGTGGCTGTATCATAGCAAAGGACATGCTTTGCTTCCTCACACTGGAAGGAAGTGTGAAGTATGACTTTGTTAATAATTCATTTTGACAAGTCTCCATCCTTCCTGCCTTTTTTTTTTTTTTTGTAAATCCAGGATACGCTGGGAAAAATCAATACAAGAAATAAAGAGTTTGGCTTTTCTTTTATCTTCCAGAAAGCAGCAGGGCTCACAGACCCTGCATCTCCTTGCACCCAGCACGTCCAACCATTTCCACCTGCACAAACACATTTTTCTGCTGCACCTACACAATGGCACGAAATTAAAGGCTTTGCTCTCCCAGGTACCTTCTGCAACCCACGAAACTTCAAATTAACCTTTTGCTTTCAGAGTAATTAATGCTGCAACACCACTAATGACCTGGTTGGATCCCAATACACCAGAGAACTGCTGCAGCCTGACTGGGATGCCCTTGGTCTGTACTGGAGGCAGGATTATAATCTTCTTAAAGAACACTGTTTAGCTTGATAATTGCCTTACATTGTAAAATCCTGCACAGAAAAACTTGCCCTGCAGCACATTTGATGCATTTTGGTCCTTGGCCAGGCTCTGCACAAGTCCAGTGGACTCTCCTGTCTTTATTCCCCCTTAAATTTTACTTTTTGGGGGGTTTCTCTATGGTTACCACAGCAGGATTTGGCACGTTTCACACACAGGGAATGAAAGCACCAGTGAAACACGACAGAAACCACAATATAAAGTCCTCTAGGACCAAAAATCACATGAAATCACACAAGAGAAATATGGATTAAATCAACCACGATAGTTTAAACTGAGCTACCTTCAATCTAAACCCAGAATCCAGCCCAAACTAACACCAGCCTCAGGTTCCTGAGGTTTATTCAACACCACAAACCTCATCCCCACAACCCAGACTGATGGTCAGGCCCCCCCAGGGTCATCACCCCTATATTCCATTTACCTTCACTGGCAACTCTATTAAAAATCTCAAATGCCCCACTCATAAAACATCCAGATTTTGTCACAAATCCACCCTGAGTTGACCTCTGGCCATCAATAATGGAGTGTTTCTGCTTGATGGGCAGCCCAGGGAGGGAGGGAGCCCTAAACCACAGCTGTGGGCAGCATCCTCTGCCACTCAGGTCTTCCAAAACCCACCCTTCCTGTTAATCTGTTAATGAACAACTTACAGACAAATTCAGCATATAGTAATATATAGGAAAAAATACAGGGAAGACCCAAGGGAAGGTTTTCAGAGCAGGTGCTGGAAATCAGGAGCTTCATCCAAGCCCAATCAGGGTCAATACCACCTCCAGCTACACAAAACAACCCCACAGGTGGCTTGTAACAAAATTCTCTTTAGTCACAAAGCCCTGAAGTTCATTTGCACTAAACTGCTGCTCCAAAAACATTGGGATTTGCCCCCAAAACCCAGGACTGTTGGTGAGGCACAACCACCCCAGGTGGTTGCCCTCCAGGAGAACTTGGTGCCTGCAGCTGAATTGCCTGAGGCTGGAAACAAGCTCCCTGCTGCCTATCAGGCTGCTTGCCTTTTTTTTTTTTTCCATTATAAGACTCATGATCACTGCTTTAAAGAGGGAATTAAACTGATGGATTGTGGATGATGCAAAACCTCGACGTCCTGGGAAGCTGCACAAATAAACATTATCAGAGTAACTAAAAGGGGAGACAAGCTGATTTTGACACTAAGTGGGATTGAGATGGTCTGAGTTTTCTCCATCTTCCCTAAATCACACATGTTGCTGCTGCACAGTCCTGGTATCACCCACTTACAGAACCACCTGCAAATTAATCACCTTGCAGGAAAGGGATTGATTGGAGCAACTTCAACACGGAGAACTTGCCTCGTGTTTCCACTGAGGAGACCAAGCCACGGCCACCCATCTCCCACCACCTTTGCCAGTCTCAGACTGAGATCAGACACATCCTCAGACCTCAAAAGGGAAGGGATAATTTGTTGGCAGAAGTGCAAAATCAGCACTAATCACATTGTCAGGGTATCAGCTCACACTTGCTGCCAACAAATCAGGCCAGTTGTGCATCTGCAGTTGCTCACTTGGCCACTAACCTGCTTTAGCAATTACAGATAATTAAAACATCACTCTGCAGTCATCACGATTCAAATCACTCCCTGTAAGGGGAGCGTGGTGAGCTTTGATTTCTGGTGTGCCCATCTCCTGTTCTGGAGCTCAGCTGGAAGATGAAGGATGGGGGGAACCTGCAAAGGTGTAAATCAGAGCATTTCCATCTGCTGATTTTTACACTGTTTTCTCCATCTGCTCTATAGCAGCACAACTTACACCAACAGGAGAGGTGATGAGTGCTGGAAGGTAAGAAGGACCAAACAACCCCCGTGCTCTGTGCAGTGATGCTGTTTTCAATTTGCAGGCCAAAAGTACCAGTCTAAAAAACCCAGATAGACGCCAAGTATAGATTCTGAAATCTAAGGAACACAGGTCATTTCAAAGGCTGGGGGAACGCAGTGCCAAAGCCACTGCAAGCCATGGAGAAGAGCTGGACCTTTGCTGACCACCCCAGCAGACCAGGTTAACACCTGCCCCCTCTGACTGCACATCAAGGAGACAATTTTTGTGATCCAAATGTCCCCAGGCCGGCAAAGGTTATCGAAGTACCAGGGTTCGGAGGAAGGGGGATGTTCCAGCACCGCTCCCTAATAACAAACACCAAAGCAGTCCCTTCCAGGAGAAGGAGATAAAGAATTTCTTCCTCCACTGGCAATAAATCAAAGGGCACTGTTCAGCTGATGGGAATTGATTTTTCTCCCTTCCTTTGCACTCAGAGCGAGGCGGGACTGTGGCAAAAGCCTCCAGACACGACAGAGCCTAATCGATGGCAGGGAGGGGACGTGGTGGGGACGTTCAGCACCAACACAGGGCATCACTGTCCCTCCTGCAGCACCACTCAGGGGGCACCCCGAGCCTGCCCTGCAAGCCCAGATGGAGAGACTCACAGAATGGAATCATATAGGTTGGGAAAACCCTCTGAGATCAAGTCCAACCATTAACTCAGCACTGCCAAGGCCACCACTAAGCCACGTCCCCAAGCACCACATGTACACGTCTTTTAAATCCCTCCAGGGATGGGGACTCCATCACTGCCCTGGGCAGCCTGTTCTAGTGCTGGACAATCCTTTCAGTGAAGCAACTCTTTCCTAATATTCAACCTAAACCTCCCCTGGTGCAATTTGAGGCTGTTTCCTCTTGTCCTATCTCTTGTTACCTGGGAGAAGAGACCAATCCCCACCTGGCTAAAACCTCCTCTAGGGGAGCTTTTGGGGAGTGAAGCCCCAGTAAAGCCCTTCTCAAAAACCGAGGGCATGAGTGAACTTGGAGTTGGCAATGAATGAGATTTGATCCAAATAAAAAGAGGAGGAACAAATTCCCTTTAGCACAAGCTGAGCAAATGCCACAAGGGGTGAGAACGGAGCTGGACAGGGACAGGATGGGGGACAAACCCCTTGCACTCTCCTGCCCTCACAAATAATAATTAGGAGCCTGTCTGGCTGCCCAGAAAAAACCAGGCATCTGCCGTCCCACCTAAAACACGGCTCCAGTTCTAATCCACTGTTAATTAAAAAGATTTTCACTATGGGCTCCATCAAACCCAAACCCCTTCGGCTTTTTATCTGCACAGAAGGAAAGGAGGGGGGAAAAAACCCAAGCTGTGTGTAATGCAGATGATCCAGAGATCGATCCCTCTCCCGCCAAAGTCTTTAGTGAGAATCACTGGAATGGAACGATTTATTTCCCCCTCTTTCCGTGCCAACCATGGCACAGCCGCAGGACAGGGGTGTTGGATTGATCCTGTTTCCCCCTGAACCCCCACAACAGCCTAAGGTGGCTGTGTGTATAAGCAGAGGCCTGATTTAACAGGTTATAAAGCTCCACTGTTGTCTCACTATCGACTTTTATTGTGGTGCATAAAACTTTTAATGAGGAATAAACTGATATTTCCACGGAAGGACCCGGGATCTGCTCCACCGTGAGCAGCCATGGCAAACACCACGTTTCTGAAATCCAGAAGGAAAAAAAGGCACCCACGGTGTATTTATGCCAGAGTTCAGCTGGGATTGGCACTTAAGGTGATGGTTCCCTGCAGTGGAACTTGGTGATGTTGGGCAAGACACGGGTGGTGGGACCACTGCGGGCGATGCCCAGCAAGTGGCTTTGCACCTGCACGTGCTGCCGTAGAGAGCAGAGCCTGGAAAAGGTGGAAGGAAGAGTTCAGCTGCTCCAAACCACAGAGCTTTTCACACAGCCTTTGGTTTTCACTGTGTCCCTGTGCTTTGGCAGCAGTTGAGGTGCACCCCATGCTAGAGACATCTCTGTGCTGTCCAGATTCATACCAGCCAAACCCAGCAGGGAGTCCCCTACGTATCACCTGCTGTGCCCCAAGGAAGGCATGGGGGGTAAAATCCAGAAAATAAATGCATTGCAACAAAGAACAAAGAAAGAAGGAAAAAGTGTCATTATCAGGAAGTGCTGCCCTGTCCCATTGTATCTTCATCCCTGTGCCCCCAGCTTCTGAAAACCCCTTCAAGCACTCCCTTGGTGTGGGCTCTCCCACCTTTCCTCCAGCCCCACTATGCCCAAGGCAGCTTTTCTGTGGCTGGCCAAAAATGCCAGCAAGGTGATGGCCTTGGGAGGAGAATGATGGCAGAGTCCACGTGAGCACAAAGGGGACCTCATGGCCACCATGGGGGGACGGGAGACGACCTCCACGCTGTGCACCAACCCCTGCCCCCAGATGTGCTGCCAGATGAGATGGCTGCTGCACATCTAGAGAAATCCCTTTTTTTTTTTCGCTCCCCTTATCAGGAGAGGCAGGTCAAAGCACAAACATTTCAAAAATGATGTCCAGGAATGCCCTTTCCACAGTCATGCCATGGACAAAGCCCTGGATTTATCTCTCTCTCCCTCCCACATTCCTACCCACACACTCCAAGCACTGCCATTCCTACACCCACACACTGCTGCTCTCCTATTCCAGTGATACACCTGAGCAGATTTACCTGGAAATTACTATTTTTAATACAGATTCAGACTCACATGGGTATTATTATTACTTTTAGTACGGAGAACCACTCCTTGCTTTTTGCCAGCTCCCACTCGTCACTTTGCAGCCAGACCCGGATTGATGACTTTGTCTTTTGTCCATCACTTTCCATCAGCAACTTCCTGCCAAGAGGAGCACACAAATTGCATGGGAAGGTGGTACACGTGTTCCCACGTCTGACAGCCCTCCTGATAAGATGATGGGCACAGTTTCCTTCTCTGATATCCCCTCACAGACCTCTGCCCCAAAAACCACCACAACGTGCCAACACACTGCCTTCTCAAAGGTGAAGCTTTGATACTCAGTGCCCTGCGAGAAATCCTGGTTTCTGCAGTGACATTCAAGGAACTGAAGACAAATGGGTATATCCTGTATATCCAAACAGGGCACTTAGGCTACAGGAAAACAACTCTAGGCAGTAATTGTAGTGCTTGTAAAATAATAAAGATCTTTATGAGCTTCCAGGTTGCCACTGATGGTTAATAACACACATCCTAGTGCTGTTGGACAATGGTGTTTGGAGAGTGGTGCCTTGTGCTGCAGCTTTGGGCTGGAGGAGGCAGCTTCTGGGCCAAGGGATGCAGCCACATCCCCACCCAAAGGGTTTTGAAACCCCAAACAAAGCAAAAACCAGCAGGACAGCCGACTTTGTGGCGTGTTTATTTTTGATCAGAGAAAAGGAAGGTAAAATAAACTGTATTTTGCAACGAAAAAGCATCCAGGTTTCCCTCCACTCTGGGATGGAGGGGTCATGTGAGTGTCTGCCTTTGCTTTGGATATAGCCCAGAGCTGCTGAGTGCTCCCAAAACCCAAGTGAATGAGTTGGGAAATAATGGCTGGCACATTCCTCTGCATTTTTCTTTTCATTCCTGCTTTATTTTCCAAGCAAGCAAGAACCAGCTCCTTCCCCCTCGGCAGTCCTGGCACTTTTCACGACACAATTTCCTCACCAGGATTTCCTGGAAACACACACAGCCCTTGACCTGAGGCAGGGAAGTGGGCACAAGATGCTTCCAGCATTTGTGTTCCAACAGCACCATTTTGCTGGGTGCTAACACTGTGCAGAGCACACACATGGCCATGGGAACACCCTTCCCATCGCCCACGCCGTGCTCTCCAACCCTGATAGTGCACAGCTCTTTCTTAGCTAAATGCCCTGGGTATTTTCCTGGAGAGGAGCTAAGGGCTGTGGAATGAGCTGGTAGCTCAGGGAACAGGGTACAACAGCTCATCTTGTCTGGAAAAGGCACACAGTGTTCAGAAACTGGCATTTTTATAGCCTTTAAAATTGCTCACTTCTGAAACTGTTGCAGCATCTTATGAATGGAGAACTGAGAGAAACAGCTCAGCCCTGGCAGGAGGGGGGGAAAAAAAAAAAGATCCAAACCCTTCAACTCTCCCTCCCCAAAGTACCCTCCTTAGCTTTAACAACTCATTATCGTATTATGAAGCGAAGACTGACAGGATTATGGTGTTTAGTAATATCATAATGGATGTGAGCCAGCCTTCCAGAGAGCTTTTTGTGTTCCTGCTTTGTACTGACCTGGCCTCAGACCTGGGGTTTGCACCCCAGTGCGCTCTCAAAGACAAACACCCACTGCTCCACATCCCTAAACACACATGCATTTAGTAAATATACGCTTAGTAAATTATATATATATGAAAATATATATATTATCTAGCACAGGTAGGAGGGAATTTCAGACTGTGATGTTTTCTGGCTGCTTCCACTCAGACAAATAGAATATACAATCCTTCAGCAGCAAAATAAACAGCTTAGAGCAAATAAGAGGCTTAACATGCTGGTATTCTGGCTGGGCTGGCCATGACTGAAGCCCCCAAGCCCATCCCCTCCTGCTCCCTCTGCACAGCCCAGGGACCTGCCCTGGTTTTAGCCCCTTGGATCACCCAGCACTGAGTGCAGCTGGATTTTGGTTTATTTTGCTCTGTTGCTGCTCTCCAGCACATCAGACTTGGGCAGAGTTTCTTGTGGCACAGATCAAAGCAGAGAGGGGAAACCTTCCGAGAACAAATGGATGCTCCCATGCTCCACGACACACTACAGAGCTGTCCTGGCTTCACAGAATCACAGTTTGG
Organism: Manacus candei; assembly: GCF_025592945.1. Taxonomy (NCBI): domain Eukaryota; kingdom Metazoa; phylum Chordata; class Aves; order Passeriformes; family Pipridae; genus Manacus; species Manacus candei. The sequence goes on from NW_026138070.1 coordinate 2,755,836, forward strand.
GTTGCAAGGGACCTTAAAGATCATTCAGTTCCAACCCCCTGCCATGGGCAGGGACATCTTCCACTAGACCAGGCTGCTCCAAGCCCTGTCCAGCCTGACTTCATTCCCAAGATGAGTTTCAAGCACTCTCAGGTCTTACCCCTGGTCTCTTCATCCCTTACTAAAAGGAAACTAACTCCACAGCAGAAAAACCAAAGTATGTACCCGAAGTTGCTGAATGCACAGGAAGGCAAAGCAAGAGAAAGCATATTTTCCTCCATCTTTTCTCAATTAGAGCAGCAAACGAGTTTTCATGCCAGCAGAATTAGAGCCGAGACCAAAGGCATGGTTTAAATGTGAAAATGAGAGCCAGTCTGGGGGGTTTGCTTTGTTGCAAATAAGTAGATGCATTTTTGCAATTCCAGGTTGATTTCTAAGCTTCCTTTCTCCAGAGGAGAGCACAACCACGTCCTGCCTTCCCAACCCAGCACAAACTGGGGCTGTGTTTCTTCTCCCGCAGACATGGATGATTTCTGCCTCATTAACACCCTCCACCAGCCCTTCCCTTTGTTGGAGGTTGGACTAGATGACCTTTGAAGGTCCCTCCCAACCCGAAGTATTCTATGATTCTTTGCTTCTCACCCCATCACCACCACCTCTCACTGATTTCATGGGTCTGACATCACCCAGAAGCCCTGAAGGCTGCACCCATCGCCCATCACGTGGCATTTCTGGGAACACCTGCGGCTCTGCTGCCTTTTCCAAGAGCTTGGCAGCATCACAGGAATGGTCAGAGAGACATTTATCCACATTACTACTAAATAAACACAACTTTTTAATTTCCAGAGGTAATCCTGCACAAGAGAGAAGGGCGTATTGCAGCACGAGCGAGAGGAGGTTGCGTTTTGCTCCTTTCTCCAGCATTTTCACACCATCCCTCCCTCTCCCAGCCACGGTATTGAATCAGAAACGTGCAGCTTCATCAAGGCTTACTTTGTCTAAACAGGATTTGGGGTCTCTAAGGGCCGCTGAAGAATATCATGTTTAAAGAGAGATGTTAAATCTCAGGACAATAAGGGATGTGTTAATGCACCGAGAGCCAAGTTCCCTCGCTGCCACTCTCCTCTTTCCAGACAAAATTACACAGATTAAAAGACACACATGAGAACTGGATCACCCCACTCCCTTGCCAAGCGATCAAATTAACTTCCTACAACCCATCCCGAATTCTTACATTTCACACTTGTGAACTCTTGCCAGGAAACACAGGAAACTATTTCCTAGCTGGGAATGAAACAGTCCCAGCGGCCAAGGACGGAGCCCGTGGCCAACACCAACACCTAACCCAGAGCACGGGATGAAGGAAGCAGTGCCATGAAATTCTCCATGAGGACAATTTATATGCAGTGGGACTCCTGTCTTGTGCAAACAATCCTTTCACAGCTCCAGCTTCCTCACAGACAGAAGTAATTTTCCAACCCCCCCCCAAAAAAAAAACTTTGATGGGACATGGGCCGATTTAAGAAGAGCAAGTCCAGGAATAAGGAAACCTTTGAGAAATTTGCACTGGAAGAAGAGCCCTAAGATGAAGGTCAGTGAGGAGGGATCTGGCCTTGCTTCCACATCTCATCACCCCTGGCAGGAAGGGTGGCACATTCTCTGGCCATGCTCTGCAAAGCCAACAGGACACACTGCTGAGGCGTGTGCTTCGTGCTGGCCCCCTCGCCAGTCAATAAGGAATATCTCAGGCTTCAACAAGGCTGTGAGATGCCTCCAGACCCCAGACTGTGCCGTGTTTATGTGTTGTAATGGCCCTCCCCTCTGCTTCAAGCCTCCTTATGCAGAGAAACCTCCAGTGAAAGCAGTGGGAGGCTCTTTATTGCCTCAGCTCCAATCAATACAAACAGTGCTCGGCAATGCCAACCACCACAGTGAATTCTGGCTCCCCAACAGCACCATTTCTACAGTTTTCTACCCTTTTCACTGTAAAAAAAAAGGTTAAAAGAAAGCAGGCAGAGGGTACTGGAGCTGTCACTTCCAGGATGAGCCCACCAAACCCTGAGCCAAGGACTCAGCTCCAAGCTGGGCCACGATTTACATGGAACCACCCAGGACATCAGCCACCAGCCACTGCTCTTCTAAAGGCTGGAGGGAGCTGACAGCAACCCCTGCACATGCCCAGCTCTCCTCCTCTGCTGGAACAATAATTCCTTCACAATAAGGAAGACCTGGGAGCTGTGCTGCCCAGCAGGACACAGAGGACTCGAGTCACCCCTGCCCTTACACCAACCTCTGCCATCGACAAACCAAACCTGAAAGGACTGACCACAAGAATTTTGATTTAATGCCATCTGCAAAACCTCTGAACTCCCACCCTGCGGGAGGCACAGCAGCTGGGATTTCCAAAGACTCCGGGGGAACCTGAGCTCCCAGATCATCTGGGTTCCTGGGATACTTCAGAGTAAACCTTAAGCCAGCTTAACTCAAAGCACAAGAGTCTTCCCTTACGTTATAAAATCCTACTTCAGACCCTGAGAAAACACAGCAGCGCCAGAAATGCACCTGAAAAATCCAGGGTTAAGCAGTTCTTGAGGATGGTACCACTTTTACCTGAAGTGAGCACCGAATTGTCTTTAAAAGTATGTTAATTAACAGGGTTTCACTAAGTTTATTAAAAACAGTTCCTACCCAGACTCTACCACAGACAAGTCCTCAGCCCTGCAAGTTTCTAAAGGGCTTCCATTCAGTAATTACAGCCTCGCCTAAGCCATTGGATGGCCCGTTATCCTCATTTGACTCTCCTGTTATAATTACTGAGCTCACTTTAACAGGTAATTTGGCAGAGCTGTCACTGCCTCAGAGTTTAATACACCTTCATTCACAAGTGCCACACACGTGTGATTCTCTCCTGGTCCCCAGAGCAGCCCAGAGAACCACGAGGGGGATTTTCCAGAGCATCCCAGGACCATGTGTGAGGTATCAGCATTTACACACCTGAGCTGGGCACTGGCAAGACAAATGGATGGCTTTACTCCAAGTGACTTTGGGATAAGGTGTGGGATGGCAGCTTAACACAGAGAGGTGGGAGAGGAGTAGACAAGGCAATTCTGGCCAGCAGTGGGAGGATATTAGACTTGCAATAGACATATTATATATATACACACACACATAAAAATATATCACAGAATTATAGAATGGTTTGGGCTGGAAGGGACCTTAAAGATCATCCAGCCCCACCTCCTGCCATGGGCAGGGACACCTTCCACTAGCCCAGGTTGCTCCAAGTCCTGTCCAACCTGGTCTTGGACACTTCCAGGGATGGGGCAGCCACAGCTTCTCTGGGCAACCCATGCCAGGGCCTCCCCACCCTCACAGGGAAGAATTTCTTCCCAATATCTAATCTAAATCTCTGTCAGGTTAGAGCCATCCCCCCTTGTCCTACCAAGCTGTTACCCACTGTCCTGTCAGCCAGGACCTGCTGCTCCAGGACTGGAATGAGTCCCTGGATGACCCCACGTGTGTCTCCAAGCAAGGTCTGACTCAGAGTGGTGCTGTTTCAGGGTAACTATGAACCCTTGCAAGCCAGAGCTCTGCCTGGGACCTCATTCCCCACCACTCCTCCTACCTGTGGCCTCAGTAAGTGCTTTGTGGTTTTCCTTCCAAACCAGGACTCTCTGCAAGCACTGGGAGAGGACATGGACTCCAGCCAGGCTGCAAAGAGCACTTCTTTTCCCTGGCTGTGTCTGTTTGTACAGGGCTAGATCATGACATTTGTCAGTGTTAACAATGGAGACCCCTCCAGAGACCCATTCACTCAACAGGGCTGCAAATGGGATTGGTAAGAAATTAATTTAGGGTGCAGTAATATATCAAAAAGGAGGTGGAAATAAAATAAGGTCCCAGCCCTGCTGTAACAGGGATGTCAGCTGGCCAGGGCACCAGCAGCAAGACCATGGTAATGATAAAAACCATGGAAAATGCACCACAGTCACCTCTGCAAACCAAATGCCAGGAAAAAAAACCAAACCAACCCACTCTTGAATGGTAATCACTGGGTTAAAGAGTGATCCAAAGTTTAAAATGCCTCCTGATGATACATTTCTACAGTCTTTCTTCAGGTTCTAAATGTATTCATTCTCTGTTTCCCATAAATCTGGGCTTTCTTTTTAATCTTCTTATGATATTGTGGGGGAGAAGGACTCTCATTTCATAAACTGTGCACTTAAGACAATAGCCAATAAAACCCAACAGATTCCCATACAAAGGACTTCAGAAGAGCTGACAAGGACAGGATGCCACAGGATGAGAGGAGGCGGAGGACTGCAGAAGAGGCTTTCCAATGCAGAGGAGGTCACACAGCCCACTAAGCCCCAACTTGCTTGAAAAGCAGTTTTCAGATGGGTATGAGAAAAAGAACAGAATCAGAGTTAGCTTGGGAACTGCCTTCCTTTATAAGCTTGAGAAAGGGGAGAAGAAAGAGAGAAAGAGCTTAAATCCAAGCCAGCAGAACATGAGTCCTCCTCAGGGTACCTCCAAGGCTCGAGGGGTCCTGCCTGTTTTGGCAGGGAGGGAGCAGAAATCCCTCAGCCTGGCAGAGAATCTGTGGAGGTCCCTGAGACAGCAGCAAGTCCACCTTTTTTTTTTGCAGGAAACTAGACTTAAAACCCAACCCAGCTGTGGGTGCTGCTGGAAGTACCTGGCAGCTACATAAACCAGCACAGGTCCTGCACTACTTGTTGGTGCCTTCAGTCCTAGCATTTGGGAAGGAAACATCATAAACCTGTCCCAGGGATTTACATCCCTGCCCTTCCTTCCCCACCCTGCACACAGGGTGCACGTTGCTCCATCCAAGAGTGGAGGTTGGGACACACACACACAAACAAAACCATCCTCGTGTTTTACAAGGGATGGCCAATTCCTCTTTCAGAAGAGAAAACTGAGCCCCATCCGTGGCTGCTGTGACTCTAAATGCTTGGGAGGCAGCTGCCATATGGGTTCAGATTTATCACTTGTGTTTCCTAACTTGCACATCTGTTTTCTATAAGTAGCTGTCCAAGTCAATGCATCTCCCCTTTCCTCACGAACCGCCCACAGAGCTTTTCAAGGACAAATGGTCCTTCCTTTCCATGATTATCTGCTTACTGGTCTCCACTATGTCACCTTAACAACCTGAAGTGCTACCCACAGAAATCCAGAGTGGGCATTACCCTCTGAGAGCTGGGTAGCACATGCAGTGGTCACTGGGGGTGGATTTAATCAGGATGCTGAAGGAGAAGCCAGTGATCTGTTCCCATCAGCAACCCAGGAAACTCCCCGTCAGCTCCTTAAATTCCATTAAAGTCAACAAAATTATTCCCACTGCCCTGTGTCAGGACATCTTCTCCTAAACTGAAAGTTGAACGCAGGAATCTGAGAGAAAAGGGGAATTTCTCCAAGGACAGAAGCACTGGGAAAGTGGCACAGAGCCAAGGGGGGTCATGGGGAACTAATGAGACTTCCCAGACCCCGGCTCATCTGGACATGAGGAATGTGTGGCATGCAGAGGGCAAAAAGGGCCAACCCAGATCTGGGAGAGCTTGGGTACTGTGGATGGCCACTGGAGCAACAAACCCTTATTGCTTTGAAATTTTAACAATGAAAAAAAAGCAAAAGCAAAGGCGACCTCAAACGTTTCTCTGCCAAAAAATGTTGTGTACAATCCACTAGGCCTTCCTTCCTCAGGGTTTATAAGACACTTGGTACTGAAGCACTGGGATAAATGGAATAAAACAGTTGAGGGGAAAGAGCCAGAAAGAAAACAGAAACAGCTACAAGGAAATGAATTTGAAAGTTAAGGACACAGCTCTGCACGTCCCACCAGCCTTGGGGGCAGTGGTGCCACCAGCACTGGGGGGATGGCTGGGATGAACCACATGTGCACAGACAACACAGTTATTCCATCATCCCAACCTGGGAATGCACCTGAGGGCAACAGCTGATTTCACATCATTCAGCAGGTCCAAGTGACTGGGAGATAGGCAAGTGCAAGGTGTTACACCAATTGAAAATGTTATGAGAAGAGGGCACAGGTGCCATCTCCCCTCTTCAGGCTGCGAGGGGCTCTCAGCAGGACACATTCTGCTGCAAGGCAAGTGCAATTAAGCAGTAAAATAGTTTTAAAATAAAATAATATGCTCAGCTCTTCATGGTGCCTTTCAGCAGAAGGACACAGGGTGGGCCACAGCCTTCCACAAGCAGCCCCTCAAGGGTTAAAGAGCAGGCTCCTGGAGATGCAAAATGGGGAGATTATAATGAGTGTATAAAGAGCGATAAGAGAACCAGCAGCGGCTGAAACAGAGATTGGAGAGGATATTTGAGAATAAACTCTCCATCCACAGAAGAAATAAAAGGTCAGTGAATGGAGACGGTGACTTCTCTAAGAAATGGCACAAGTGCTTTCCTGACACAAATATTGACAGGAGGGAGAGAGATATGTAAAATTTATTCATCTCCCTGCCCTGGTAGCACGGAGAGACAAGGACCATCTGAACAGGGGGACGTGAGGAATGAAAAAAAGCAGGATAACTGAGCAGGTAATCAAAGCCAAGGGCCACTTGGGGCAGGCAGGAGTCACCCAAGCAGGACACCTCAATTAATATTTACACTAAAATCCAACAAGAAAAGAAGAATCATATCTCAAGATGTCTCTGAATTCACCAAACTGCCCAAAGAGGACAGACAAAATATTAAGCAGAATTAAGCCTTAAAGGATGTTATGGTCCTTGGAGAAAAATGAGCTCAATTTCTTTTATCCTTATGTTTTACAGCAACTTTAAAAAGCCTTTTTCTTCAGAGGATGCTCTGCAGTGACTTTCAGACCAGGCTTTCAGCAGCTGACACCCCCCTCTTCTCTAACATATATAATGTAAATTACAGTGATCACAAACAGTATTGCCATTGAAGGAGCTTTGTTTTGAAACACTTTCTGCTGCAGTAGTGGCAGAAGAAATTACAATCTGCCTTTGCCCCCGAAATGTAGATTTACAGGAAGAGAGCCATTTATTTTAATTCCAGGCTAATGATTCTCTCTTTCCATCATCTCATTTAATTCCTTGAAGAGCTCTGTTTCCAGAGTTATTTCGCAAGTCTTCCTCCCACTTCTCAGTTAATTATTACTGACAAAACAGCGAAACGTGAAGCACTACTTTCACTTTAAAGACACTGAGATGATGTCCCACTGCTGCTGGGGTGGGTGAAGATGGAGATTTGAAGGTATCTAGAGCCACTTTTTCCTGCAAAATGATGCCCTTCCCCAGCATCACCAGCCGGGCTGCAGAACAGGGAAAACAAACCCCTGACTTTTTTTTTCCATCGAAAAAGAAAGGAAAAATTAACAAAGCAGCTTGTTTTCTCCTGCTGGACTTCATGAACCAAGAAAAAGCAGATTCTCTGCCTTCTGCTACGTCTAGACAGCTCGTTTTTGTACCATCCCAGCCCTACTTGCCCATCAATAGTCTTTAAATATTGAGGAGGGCTCCTGCTGCCTTCGTTGCTGCTCATTCTTGACCCACACGCCACGGCCAGGGATGGCCAAGGCCATCAAGAAGAGGTGGCACAGTTGCTTAAGTGCATGGTGCAGCCCCTGGGAAGCATATCCAGCCCAGCTTGAGCCCTTAATTATTAATATTATTTAGACAGTGCTGTCGGGGAGCAAAAGAGAAAGACTTGGCCCACCGCTGTGTGTCACAGGCAGGCTTCGAGCAGCTGCCCCGCTGTTTGCACGGTTCTGTGCTCATGTCCAGCAGCTCCCCCAGGCTGGGACCCAGGGATTAACTTTCCAGCATCAAAAGGCTCTTAGAGGCATCTCTTGCTTCGCTGGCTGAGCTCGCAGGGAAAACCTCAGGTGGCACAAAACACGCTGCTGGGGGAAATCAGCACCAGGGTTTTGATTGTGTCATTTCACTGCGAGCTGAGGGCTCAGGCTGAGAGCAAAGCCCTGATGGACAGCCTGGCATTGAGGACTGTGAGGGCACATCAGCAAATCTGGGAACTGAGTTTTACTGTGTGGGTGGTGAGACACTGGAATGAGCTGCCCAGGGAGGCTGGGGATGGCCCAGCTCTGGCAGTGCTCAAAGCCAGAGTGGGTAAAGCCTTGAGCAACCTGGTCTGTTGGGAGCTGTCCCTGCCCATGGCAAGGGGGTTGGGACTAGGTGATCTTTAAGATCCATTCCAACCCTTAACGTTCTATGATGCTAAGTGGAAATCCAGGTCTAAGTCCCATTTCTTTCCTTATGACCACATGGGATGTTCTCAAAGGAACTGAGAAACATTCAGCCCAAACTGCAGCCCAGCCTGGATGTGGCTCTTCCTTGGTTTTTAGGTGCTGCAGCACACACCCAGGCACTGTTTAGAGCGCTACTGGATGGATCCAGCCATTATTTCAACCATCAGCTGGAATTTTATTTGCCATGCTGGGAGGTTTCTCTACCCCTGGAGTCCTGGCAGCTTTGCTGGAGGCTCTTGGCTTCACCTAGGGGAGTCCATCTCCTTCCCACTGCTGTGCTCTGCCTTCCCCCCAGTTACAGACCACTCTCCTTCCTTTGTTCGTGGAGGACAGCTTTGTTCTCTGCATAATAACAGGTGATTTAGCAGCTGTCACATTCAGGGGCTGGAGGATTTGAAGGCAAGCTGTGTTGAGTAAAATGTGCTCCTGGAATCCCTTTTGTTGTCACGTCCACCAGATCCAAAGGATGACAGAGGAGGCAAAATTCCTTTTAATGGCAGAAAGACTCCACTTGTCCATACACTCAGTTTGCAGCTCCAGACTTGCACTCCCAGCCCTCCTCAGTGAGAGACACAGAGAGACCAAAGGATGCTCAAAAGCACCCAAGACCAATGCACAGGTCTCATCTGAGGCTGCCCTGGGCTTGTTAACAGCCAGTTATTTGGGATGCTGCAGTGACACCTCCATTCCTTGCAGAATGAGGTACCACAGCCAATATTGCCCCCCTAGGCCTGTGTGCCTGGATGGACACCCTACTCCCTGCTGCATCATCCCTCCTTGAGGTACCAGCCCCTGCCTCCAGACCAGAACCAGCCATGCTTGGCATCACTTGGAGTTTTGCAGTAAGAAGTAAATAAGCAGAGAAACAACCCACAAGTAACTTAGTAACAAACCCACAAAAAAGTCCACCAAGTTATCCCAGTTGCCACACTCCACCCCAGCCAACTCCAAAATCCATTCCAATCCCAATTTATCCCTCCCCCCTCCACATCCAGCCTGACCCTCCCACCCTGCCCCAGGCACGAGCCCCAAAAATATAAAACATACAAATACTTCAGTCTCTCCATATTTCATGACAAACAGTAAAACACAACGAACAAGCACCAGGGAGGGGTGGAAGGAAACACTGATTCAAAATCAACACAATTCCTTTTCTTCTGGTGCCCCAGACCTGGCATGCACTGGGTTACATTGATTTAAAGGTGGGGGTCATTAGGCTGTGGGCTGGATCCCATCAGTGGAATGAGGTAGGAATTAACACCCCATCAGGCCACTCTGAGGTGCAATACCCAGTTACAATGATCATAGAATCATAGAATCAGCTGGGTTGGAAAAGACCTCTGAGATCATCAAGTCCAACCCTTGATCCAGCACTGCCAGGGTTCTAGACCATGGCACTAAGTGCCACATCCAGTCTCATCTTAAAAACCTCCAGGGACAGCGAATCCACCACGTCCCTTGGCAGCCCATTCCAATTCCTGATTACTCTCTCTGTAAAGAATTTCTTCCTAATATCCAACCTAAACCTCCCCTGGCACAGCTTAAGACTGTGCCCTCTTGTCTTACTGATGCTGCCTGGGAGAAGAGACCAACCCCCACCTGGCTACAACCTCCTTTCAGGTAGCTGTAGATAAAATCACTTAGCCAGTTTTCCCCCCCATCCCTTCCTAGATTCCCAGCTCCCTGCCACCCCCTTCTCCACCTCTCCAGCTCAGCCATTCCCGTGTCTCCGGGCGACTCTTCTTCCCTTTCCCATCAACCCAACAAACACGCAGGCATTTCATGGCAACCCACACCACCCGGACAATGAGATCAGAAGGGAACAAAAGAGCAAACCTCGCTGCTCCATGGCCTCGGCGGGCAGACAATGGTCCCAGCTGCTTCCCGGGAAGCACCCAGCCACAAAGAGCCCAGCTCCGGGGACCGGGAGAGGGTCCCGGCTCCCTGGGGGGCAGGAGGTTGTCACTGGAATATGCATCTCATTGGTTACCTGTCAGCTTTCCTGGGCGGTTATAAAGTACAGCCGCCGCCGGAGGGTATAATGGGATGTAATAACGAGGCGGCCCTTCCACAGAGGAGCTTTGATTAGGTGATGGGAACTGGCAGCATCCGCTGCCTTTCAGAAAAAACACACACGCTCAGAGCTGTGAAATAAAGGGATGGCCAGGAATGTGGTTGCTTTTTTCAGGCTAGGAGGGATGGAAGAGAGAAATAAATCACAACCTTCGTTTCTCTCTCTAATCTCTCCATCTCGCGCCCCTTTGGAGGTCCCGTGGTTGCCGTCCCTCCAGGCTCAGACATTATTTCCCAGCTCCTCAGGTATGTTAGAAAAATGACACGTTGTAATACCAGGGAATTACAGCCTGCGGAGGGGGAAGGAGGAAAACTCCCTGCCCCACAAATCACTGCCAGCGTCTCCCACCGGCAGCTCGAGCTGCAGCCTGGGGAGGCACCTGCAAATTCCTCTGTGCCAAGGGTGGGATCCACCTTTTACACGGGCACTATCTCCAACTCACTGTAAGACACTTAGACAAAAACATGACTTGAATATTGCAGCACCTTGGTGACTCCAGACCCTGTGAGCAGGGATCATTTTGTCCCAGCTAAAAAGTCTGATTTTCCAGCTAAATGGAATTTTTGTGGCTGGTAACACAACTTGCAGCACCTTCCCCCTACCTCCATTCCAGCACCACCACACCCTGGTTTCCCAGATGTCAGATGTCCAGGCTGGCACTGGGACGTGGCAGAGACCAGCAGAAAGGTATTTTGCCCCCCCCCCCCAGGCTAAGGAAAACATGTGCAAAAAAGATGGGCACGAGAAAACCCTGGGGTTTGGAATGCCAACTGGAAGAAATAAAACCTGACCAATAAAACACAGGCTGGGAGGATACTATGGATGCAAGAGCAGTGTGCAGGTTAATGAACATGCCAACCCACGACTCCACAAGAAATCCAATTCAATCAATCTGTCTGCGAAGGACACGCAGCAAGACAATGGGAGAAAGGAGGTTGAAGGGAAGCTGTTGGCTGTATCACCCACTTTTCAGCCCCAAAAGGAAGGTGAAAGATGGTTACCCACTGACAAACAGGTATTTCCCTCAAGCAATCAGATCTGCAAGGTTATTTCCAAGCAGCCAGTGATGCTCAACCACGTGAGGATTTGCTCAGGGCAAGCGTTTGGCCGGGCATGGGGCAGGATTTGGGGTTGGAAAAGGGTTGCTGGTGGTGAGGATGAGCTGCCTGCTCCTGTGAGGGCATTACAGAAGTAAAGCAGCATTTTGCAGGCTCAGCACAGCTCTTCCTTTCAGCACGAAACCCATAAACAACGGCCCAATGGCTTAACAGGGCTGAAATATGATGGTATTCAAAGGGGATGGCAGGAGGATTAACAGCCCTTCTCCTTCCAGCTCGCTGCTGAAGCCGTGTTAGGACTGGAGAGTCAATGCCATGCTCAGGTTTTACATCTCCATTAAGCACAAGGCAGTGGGGGGTTGGTGGGGGAAGGATTTCTCCTCTCCATGCCCACGGTGGGGACACACGACACAGCTCCCACCCAGCACTGCTGACACTGGGAGAGGCTGGGAATGGGATGGCCACCACTCAGGCACCCCATCCTTGTGAAAGGCTCAACAAGGAGATTTTTTACCTTGACCAAGGGAACCAAACAGGTATGATGGTCATTAAGGCCAGAGACAGTTCCTCAACAGGGAACTCATCTTACCAGAGCTGATTTGGACAGAGGTGAGTGATTACAGGGTGTTTGACCAGATGCTGAATCAACACTAGGATCTAATAGCAAAGTCTGCTAGGAGGCTTTGTCATATTATAATACACAGGAAAGAAAAAAAGAAACATTTAAAGAGCAAACAAATGCAAAGTGTCATTATATTTCCTCTGTTTGCTGTGCAGAAATGAGGCTCCACCACACCTCGGGAGACCAGCAAGGACTTTCCACTCACATAACCCTACCTGTGGCCACTTTGACTCCTGGGGATCACCAGCCAGGAAATGTGTGAACCTCAGTCTGCAAATTCTTCTTGATAAGCTGCAGGTTTGGAACTTTACACTCTTCATCTGCATTGATGCACTTTTTAAAATAGAAATGAGCTCGGACAACGGCTCCTATTTTTATGGGCTGATCCACCCACACATCTGGTCACCACTTGAGATTTCAAGCCAACTTTTCAAAATTGCAAAGAGCTATCCCAGCCCTGCACCACTGATTTGAGCTGTTTTACATGACATAAATATTTATATGGTTACTGTAAGTATCCTTCAATGACCGAAGTTATCGCATTTCAGAGGATCTATATTTAAAGAACACAATACACTGATGGGGACACAGCTTTAAATTTTAAGTAGTGTGCTCCTCCTCACATGTTCACAGACACACACCCATGCTCCAGAATTCCCATGTTCTCCTCAAAGCTCAGTGTCTCACGTCCCAAACTGAGCATCCCTGGTGACACCTGGGTACCTGCCCACCATCTCCAGGGAGGAAAGGGCAGTAACAGCACCACTGTGAAAAACATATATTTATAACAGCACTGGATTTGCCATTTTCTGTACAAAGCCAGAATGAAAAGCAGTTTATTTTTATTCAAATAAACTGAGAGCATCACTGCCTGTGAGATAGACACACTGGTTTACACCAATCCCAACTGCTTCTCTCCCATTCCCTTGGATGAACTGGAATTCACAGTTTCCCTCAGTGAACCTGTTATTTCTAACTGCCTGATATTTCAATAGAAATTGAATATCAGCTCTTCTTCTCTGCTTTCTGAACCACCTTACCAAGTGTGATGCAAAGTTAGAAAGAAGAATAATAAAACTGGATTAGGAAATAATAAACTGGGATTAAAATACCTTCATAAATCATTTCAAGCTCCCTACGTGTGGATGGGTCTAATTACTGGAGAAGAATAAAAGATACACCTCATTTGGGTCACTGCAATCATCTTTCTGAGCAGAAAAAAACCCAAAACACGATGAATTATTAGCTAGAGAAGTAAGTCAAGAGGTTTTCAGGTCAAACAGGGAAGCAGTGGAAGAGGGAAATCAGGGAACTGATTGCTATCCCCATCCATCCCTGAAGTTTGGTTAATCCCTTTCCCTCTCTTTTTTTTTCCTGACTTAAGTAAAGCAAAAAATAAACACATCTTACTACCTGCGGTGTGCAAGCTCAGCCCTGACTCATCTGCAAGTTCCTCTAATGGAAGGAACACAAATAAAGCAGAGGGGGAGAAAAACAGCACCAAGTGGGAAAACGAAGAGGGAGGGAAGGAGGGGAGGGAGCTTTTGCTGTCCTCCTAAAGCAGTGCCCCACAGCTGCTCCATTCATAAATATTTCACTGGGACGAACTCAGCTGCCAAATCTGAACCACTGCTTTGATGAAAAATATAAAAAGGCTTTTCCATTAGCGCTTTTGATGTTCTTTGCATACGGAATAATGAATGCGGGAGATTCATCTCCTTCCCTTCCTCTGTCCTCCCTCTCTTCGGCCTTTTATCTGGCACAGCTTCCAGAGGACAGGGAGGAATCAGGATTTTGGGCAGGGGGACAGAGCAGAGCCATTTTCCATGGAAACTGAGTCACATTTGAGTTGGAAAAGCCCTCCAAAATCCTCCAGTCCAACCCATAACCCAGCACTGCCAAGGCCACCATGTCCCCAAGTGCCACATCTCCACGTGCTTTAAATCCCACCAGGGATGGTGACTCCACCACTGCCCCAGGCAGTCTTTTCCAGGGCTTGACAACCCTTTTGGTGAAGAAATTTTTCATAATATCCCACTTAAATCTCCCCTGTTACAATTTGAGGCCATTTTCTCTCATCCTATCATCTCCTCTTGTCCTATCTCCCTGTTCTGGCTTTTTCCACCTCAGGGGGCAAGACAGCAAGAAAATGGAGGTAACTCTGGGTTTTTTGGATGCTGTTGGCTCTCCACACTCTGTTTCCACCTGGCTGGACAATACTGAGCATCACAACTCTGCCAGGAGTTGCTCAGCAGAACGTGAGCAGGAGTTCCAAAGCCCTTCTAAAGCATCGAACCACAGCTCCCAGGTGCTCCCCAACCTCTGCCCACATGGCACAGCAGGCTCCAGCCTGGATTCCACGAGGAGGAAAAAACACCCTATGCCCTCATCTAGGGCTGTCCTGAGCTCCCCTGCATCATTTGGGGGAACCTCAGAGGAGAAAGGAAACTTCCTCACCGCTCCAGGGAGCGAGGGACGCAGCGCGGAGGCAAAACCAAAACAGAGGAAGCTGTACGTGACCTTCTCCGAGCCTCTTAGTGCTCTCAGGAACTTAATAGCTCAACATTTATCTTAACTCAGCAGAGATGTGCCAGGGATAAAGTATCCACCTCCCAGTGCACCAGCCCCGGCCTTTCCAACCCGCCGCTGCCGAGCTTTAAATTGCAGCTTTTATCACCTTCCCGCACGTCTGCCGTACCAGGGCATCCAAAGCAATTAAATCCAACCTATTTTTTCCCCACTTTTATTCCTTGAAGTGGAGCTTTCTTGTGTGGGGTAGAGATTACAGGGTTTTTGGACTGGATTTTGATTCACGTTTATTTTCCATGAAGGACTCGACCGCGCTCATCTCCTCCTCCTTCTCCTCCTCCTCCTCCCATGGAGCTCCCTACGCGTTCCACAAACCCGGCGAAGAGAAATTGGAAAGCAGTTTAAAAGGAAAACAAACAGAAACTGATGCCTTGCAGAATTTGTGCAACAAAGAGTCCTGGGAAACACAGAAAGCATTTTAAGGGACTTGAAAGGGAGCGAGGCCTTATCGGCGCGAGCGGGATGCCAGTGTTTGCAGGGGAGTTATCACTGCACATTATTCATCCTCCTGGTTTGTATTTATCAGGAATGATTAGGAAGCTGTGGGGCTTCCTGGCAGCACTAACACAGCAGAAGGTCTCCTGTGCCCAGGGACCAATGGCTTCTCCTTTGGGAGTGGTGGGGCTCAGCCTGGGGGTCCTTCACCCCATTTTCTCCTCCATAATCCCAGTGGAGGGGAAGAGTGAAGCACCTCACTATGTTTGGGAGATGCCTCAGTTTCAGCTGGAGGACACGGAGGTCTTAGACACTTGGTGGCCTCATGGTCACAAATGGGGCCATCCCAAAAGGATCCACAGGGACACAGAAGAGCTCATGAATCACCTGGATTATTAGAGCAAGTGGTGCTCCTACTTTTCGGATCAGAGGGAACTGGCTCCTCCCAAGCACTGAAGATCAATGCATTTCTTTGCTCCTGAAAACCCAGCAGACAAGAGGAAAAAGTTGCCAAGGAGACCCCAATACAGCACACGTGGCCCTGGTTTTTCCCTGCTATTCTGCAGGTGCTCTCTTTTCATCTTTTTTAGCCCAAACTTCCCTCCCACCTGCCTCTTTCACATTAACCTGCCTCTGAGCACACCATCCAACTGCCTCTGTAACACAGAATAATACACTGTATTTTCTCTGCTTGCTTCAAACCAAGCAACCACGGAAGAAATTAGCTGGGGGAAAAAAAAAAATAAAAAAAATCTATTTCCCATCCAAACTTCCACTTCCCAGAGGAATTTAGCTTTTTGAATTATGGCACCTTCTCCAGGCAAACAAGCCCTTCTGAAGGGCAAGGCTCAAGACACTGCAGGGATGCAGATTTTCAAACCATTCATTATGCAAATGGCTCATTTATTGCTGCTGAGCTGAAAGCAGGAATTCCAGGCATGCAAATAAAAATAGTCGGGGAGCAACAGCCAGTAAGTTCGTGATGGCATCTGCTGACTTGGGTAACACGCAGCACGGACCCTGCAGGCAGCACTTTACGGTGGAGCTTCAAACTACAGGTTGAAATTGGTCTGCAACCACCACCAGTGACTCTCTGGGCTCTGCAGGACCAGCAGCATCTCCAGCTGGAAGTTCTGCCAGCGCTGCAGACCCTGCCATAACCCTATTGATCCCAAAACCTTACTCATCGCAAGATCCCTGAGCTAAGCAAGGCCTGAAATTCAATAATTCAGCGTGACTGGACACGAAGGGTAGAGCTGAGGTGTGAAGGGGTTACAGGAGATTTCATTGACAGGGCTGCAACAGCGCCAGAACTGCAAAGCTTTCCCCAAAACTTCAATAAACCGCCCGGTGCTGGGTGGGAACGAATGCTAATTAGCATCTGATAAAGACTGGGAGAGAGAATCTGGCTGGGAAAGGAGACAAAACTCAAAATTAGCCATGCAGGCGGGAAATTTTAAGCAGGACTATCCTGGGAACAGCCTGCCTCCACATTTCTCTTCTCACGGTGCCTGGAAGCACAAGGAGAGTCGTGTGTAGGATGCTCTGTGGCCAAGGATGAGTCTTTGTCCTCCAGGAACTGAATCATGTACAAACATTTCTGAGGCCCGGCGCCTTCCAGCTACTGAATCTAATTCAGGTCCAAGTCCTGGAAATGACCTGGCACAGGGTAACAGTGCACATTGCAGCCACGGGAAATAATAAGGAATTTAAAAAGCAAAACAGAAACACTGAGCTGAGCATTAAAGAACCTTTCAAGTTCAAACATGGGGAAAAAAAATGCGATGTCGAGCGAGTCCAACGTCAGCACTCAAGGTCAAATGGAAAAAGAAATCTCCGTGGATTTGCCTTTAGCAGGTTATTGTTAGTGCCACGATGTTTAATATCATTAACACAGAATCATTATGTAAATTCTGGTTTTTCAGCTCAGTTGTCGCTATCACAAGTTAGTTTTAATGTAGAAGCAAAGTAAAAGCAGCTGGTGCACTGACCCGGGCTCGGCACGCTCAGCACTCACACTCTCCCACTGAATACAAGATTTGCTTGTTTTTATGTGCCCCAGTATCCTTGCACAGCATCAGCAAAAGTCTAGTCCAAAATGTGATACAAGTCTCACTGCAATTTTCGCTGCCAAGTGACTGAAATGACAGGAGAGATCCCGGCAGGAGCTGGTCGAACGTTCATCTACGAGCAGATTAATTGCTAAGACAGAAAGGTCCTGATACACAATCACCCGACAACAATCGGGTAATCACTCATTATGTGTCTATTACTCAAAGTCCTGGAGCTGGCAGGACACTTAAATCTGGAGCCACATCAACCCAAGCGATGACAGATATTGTTTCCTGCCTCAAAAACAGCTGAGCTCAGCAATTTCAGACCCGGGAACTGAAAAGAATAAATTTACCTGGGCCTGTAATTTCACAGCAATAGCTGTGGTATATTGAAAAAAAAATAATAAAATAAAAGGTTTCTCTGATGGAGAGACTGTTCCTGGCTTCAAACAAGAACATAAGCAATAATGTACGTGCAACAATACTCCGATTGACCGCGTTTCAATGAGCATTCACACACACGGCCTCAGCAGATGAAGGACAAGTGCTATGGGCTGAATGGGCTCCATTGACTACAGCTAATTAGCTGTATAAGCATATGCAAGACCGGGACCTAAATTTGTTCTCTGCCTCCTGGGACACCGATAACTCCTTTTCGTGATTGTTGTGCAGTGCAGAGAGAGCAGGTCTAAGGCAATGCTATAACCCCTGCCTGCCAGAAGGCATTTTTTTCTTGTAGAGATGGGAAACAGCACCTCAAGTACAAGTAGAGCCTTGTCCACACTCTTGTCACAGGTTAGTGGCAGATCTGAAAGCAGGACTCATCCCTCCTGAGCTGCCACTAAAAGATGTTAGCACCCAGCCATGCAAAACACCACCAAAATATTTGCTGTGATCAATCAGCACAATACTGGATCACGGATCTGATAATCCAAAGCCACATCCAGTAGGAACAGGCTCTCATTTCCCTCACCCAAAACACATACTGCCACAGCAGAAGATGCAGGCTGTCATTACAGGCTTGATCCCGTGACTTTTATTTGCACGGTGGAGCTTTGGCACAATCTGCTCTCGTCTGGCTGGTCCCTTTGAGGCGACGGGAAATGGGAGCAGCAGCTTAGTGGAGTGTAGTGTTAGAGGAATTTAAACACATCAAAACATGGGGATCCTCCACCAGATCGCTCTGAAACATGGCTTTTGCAGGAGACTGAGGCAGACACACAGATCTGTGCCCGTGTCTTCCAAAAACCCAGCCCCGGCTGCGGCTCCTCTCTTCTCATCCCCAGCCAGAGCGTAAAGCAAATACCCCAAAGGAATAAAACCAACCTGGCAACCGAATATTGCTCTGACCCGCCTTAGGAGAACAGAGCTTGCAAAGAGCTCTGGAGATCCTTGTGTGCACAAGGAAAGGAAATGACCATCAAGGTCTTTATCCCATCCCGACTGGAATTACTGGCAAAGTTCCCACCGGCTGCAGGAATGGGGCTGAGAATGTTGCAGAGCACAGAGTCAGTGACAACGAGGGCTAAAGGGACTTGATAGACACAAGAAGAGGCACATCCTCCATGAGATGACACAGCTGTGTTGGTGCCATGGCACACAGTGCTGGCATCACTGCTCCTCCCCAGAGCTGTGCCCAACACTGCAAGCCAAAATCCCACCTCTCCCTTCCACACTAGCACCCCAAACCCCCACATCTGACACGTTTAAAAGATAAAAACTGATGTCCAGTTTGCGCCTTTCCGATAGGATTTGGCCCATATCTACTTATGTTGTTATTTATAACTGAAACACACAGTAATCACACCAAGTTCCTACTAGATTTTATTCCTTCCTTAATCTAAACATAAAGTCATAAGAGTAAGATATTTGCTGTAAGGAAATGAGCTGTCTAGTGATTTACGGTTTAGCTTTGTCTCTGTCTCAACAGCTCAAAGTCTTCTCCAAGACCCTATTTTTAGCAAGCTGTAAAAATGAAAGGCAGTAAGGGACAGAGGAGAAGCCAGGAGTTGAGAAATGCATAGAGGAAACTTATTTATTTCTTCATTATCCTAATGCACCTCTAACAGCTGTATCTGGGTACCATGTGGACAATCATAGGCAGTGTTATAATGCCTTTACTGCTTAAAGGTGTCTTTACATGTGAGATCAGCCTGATCAGCCACAGCTCAAGAAGAAGCAGTGCTGGGGAGATGTCCCTGGGTTTGGGCTTGTTTGCTGGGATTTGGGAGTTGGGTTTTGGTTGGCTTTCATTAATAATGGCCAAAATGGCTTCACATGGTGTGTGGATGCTAGACAAGATCATAATCAGCTGGAGGCAAAATTAGGCTTTGCTTTATTCCAAGAATGGCTCACGTAGAAATCCACATGTTGCCCCCATTTCTCTTATCCCCTAGCTCAACTGTAAAAATCAATAAAAGCAGTTGCCTTATTCACATTTTATTGGTCATTCCAGCCAAAATTATTCTAGTAATTCCCTTCAACAAGAACCAAGGTCTTCTACTGCATAAATTTTATTTCCAGTACCTTCACTTGCAAATGATGACAATAATTATTCTAAGTCCCATATAGCACTTTCCACACAAGAGCTTTAAGGGCTTTAACAATGGGAAGTTATTACCAGAGCTTTAACAATAGAAAGTTATTACCAGCATCCTTATTTGTGAGAATGAGGCACAGAAAGATCAAACAAATTGCTGAAGATCATTCAGCAGCTCGCTGGCAACGCCAGGAACAGAACTGTAATCTCCTAACCCTCCATCCAGAGCTGATTGGGCCGGGGAAAAGAAAAAGCATCCTTGAAACATGAATGAAAAGGGAGAGGCTTGTTTTTAAAAGTGCTGAAAATGAGCTTGTCCAAAAGGCGCGGTGATGGCAAATGTCTGAACTTTGATAAAACTCTGAAAGAGATTAAATGATGCTATTAACTACTGCATAGTGGGGAAATGGATAAACAGAGAAGGGATGTGCCTTCTGGCCACTTTCTCATTCCCTTTGGGATGTCCCACGGAGAAACCCCAACAATCACATACCCAGTAATTACAAACAATGTCACATTTAAGGATTATAACTCTTTTTCTTTACCTCATCTTTCTTCTTCCCTTTGTTTTGGCCCCTGAAGCATCCAAGTTGACATATCCAAAATCAACACACAACTCTGACCATCTTGGCTGACGCAGTTTGCTCAGAAGCACCAAACACACACTAAGTCTCCATGAAACTCTTTTTCTCTCAGAAGTATTTTAGGAGACGATTTATTTAGGAGAAAGAACAGACCTTAATCAGCAGAAGAACCATGGAGAAACAGAATATTCATACGAAGCCACATCCTGAAACCAAACAGGATGAAATCCTCCGGGGCGTCCATTAAGGAGATTGCCCAGCGGAAAGGAAATTCAGCAAACCAGATTATCCCTAACAGGCTTATCCGCTGGAAAAAATCATCACAGCAACGACAAGAGGGTTCTGAGAGACAATTAAAGAAAGGTAGGGGAGAGGGGAGATTGTAACAGGGTGACAAGGAGGGAGAATCCATAAAACACAGATTGTCACGGCCGATCAGACGTAAGGACATTACACGACCCATCACACGTCTGGAAGAGGAAAGGGGAGTCGAGATGTTCACAGCGCCTCGCGTCTGCGGCTTTGCCAGGGGCAGAACTGCTTTTATCTTCTTTAATACAGCAAGAAGAAGAATTCCCCTGCTAGTTCACTTGACAGGCATGAACTGGATCAAAAGAGCTTCCAGCAGCAGCACTCCACCCCTCCTCACAGCCCAGCCCTGTGTCCATGGCTCCATCCTACAGCAGAAGGAGCAGCCCTCTCCAAAGCGTGATCCCAAACGTTTGAATCAATGGCAAACCTCCAACAAACTGAAAATGCATGAAGGAATAAAGTTCACTGGATGGTTTTGGACTGGAAACCACAAGAGATGGCTAAATTCTTCCCACTAGAGGAAACCACTGCTCCTTGAGCAGGACCACGGCGGAAACAATGAGCACAGAGTTTTTGCTCTACGCTGCATCCTTGCTGGGATTACAAGACTTTCTCTTACAGGTTTAAGTTATTTCCAACCCAGATTGTTCTTAAACCTCTGATGTTAAGTCAGAGCACAACAGCAGACAAGAGAAAGAACCCTAAATCTGTATGTCCCCTCTCCCTTACCTTCAAAGCATCGCTGCCCCCACGTGCTCCTCAGCAGTGGAACCAGACAGAAAAACAAGAAAAAAAATTCCACAGGGGAAAGGATGATACTCCTGGCATGGGAAGATGTCCATGCCATCATCTCTGGCTGAGGATGGGACAAGCAGGGACAGACAGATTAAGGGATTTGCCAGAGCTAATGACATGGACATCTTTCCACTGACTTCACTAGGCTTTGGACCAAATTCCTGTACAAAGAGCTGCACTCAAGAGCTATCAAGGAGATTAATTCATTAGCATGTTTTTAGTACTTTTAGATCCTGGAGTGAAAGGGGCTATCAAACTGTAAAGTCATTTTGTTAGTGATAACAGTCAAAGAACAGCAAGTTGAATCCTTCAGTCTAAAGCCTTACAGCACAAATGGGTTTGTAACACGAAGACACCACAAAGTGCTAAGAGATATTAAAACTTCCTTGAACAGACTTACACTAGACACTAGTTTTCTAAGATTCCTTTCAACTCCACAAATTCCGATGGTAATTTTTTAATTTTCATGTAGCAGGATGAACCCAAACCCGCTCAGGGAAAGCAGGAGGATGTGAAGCCTATTGCAGCCCCTGAAAGGCTCCTCACTGGTGTCAGCAGTTGACGTGCTTGGTATGCTGTGTCAGGACACTGACCACGGGGGACCCTGCAGCCCTGAATTCCTCCCATCATCTTGGGAAGCAGAAAACAAGGCTATCACAGGCTCTGTGCACACAGTTCTCCGATATTATCCAAGGGAACGGCACACAGGCAGTGCAAGAGGATACAAGGCAAGGAGCTGGCACGGCTGCAGGCTGGCCTTGCATGCGGATACTTCTCCAAAATGAGATCTCAAGCCTATAAAAACATTGGCAGCGGGAGCCGGAAGATGCACAGTGTACTCTTCTATCGCTTTGCTGGTGGAATAGACTTCATCCTGTTCCCTCTGGCCCCAGATCAAGCACAACTCCTCACAGGAATTTTCCATTATCCTGTGGCAAACACACCAGGGCAATCCGGCCGCTTAACCGACTTACACTGTGACCTCCCTCCTCAGCACAGTGAGATCGTGCACGAGCACCAGCCAGTTCTCCTGCAATGCACCAACTCCAACACCACAGCCCAAGTGAACTGGGGCTGGAATTCCCAGGCTGCCTGACAGGGCTGCAATGGGGCAATGGAGCCATCCTGAGTCTCCTTTGGTCCAGCTCTGTTCTCCTGGCAGACGCTCCCGTCTCCTGCTTGAGGTTGCTAAGGCCCTAATTTATTTCCACAGTCCAACAGACTCAAAACCAGGGAAAACATGGAAGCCCTCAGCATCCCTCCTCTGCTTCCACTTTGGTAAATCCTTTTCTTGCCCTGCTTTTTCACTAGGCTGTGAACTCATCTCCAAATCTGTACAACCATCCAACTATCCCTCACAAGAAAGGCACCAGCAGCTGCCAAATTCACACCCCCCCCCCCAGTAACTCGAAGGAGAACAATCCCATCACTTCAGCTCCCACCCTCAGGCAGAGGGGCTCTGGAAACACATGCAAACCCCCCAACACCTTTGTGGATACAGAGAGAGATTATCAATTAATGCAAGTGTCCTTGAACCACCAAGGAGCAGGAACCCCCCTGGCATCCCGGGGAGGGGACAGCCCGAGGCGCGCTCAGGGCGCCAATAAAACACACGGAGCTTAACCTGACTTTCCCTACACCACGTTTATTTGCTCAAGAAAAATGCTCGGCATCTTCCTCATCCCTGCTCATTTCCGATGTGGTTTCTGCTTTCCCCGGGGTCACAGGCAGTGACAGGCATCCCCGAGGCTTGTTTGTGTTCGGAGCCATCTGCCAGTGCAGGGAGGGCTGGAGTGGTCTGCAGTGAGAGGGAGCCACCGAAGAGCACTGTGGTTTCCTCGGCAGGGGTGACCAAGTGACAAAAAATCGTTTGGTTTGCTCCCTCTTCCCAGAGATCTGGTCTCAAATAATGCAGTGGCTCAGCTCCAGCTACATCATCTCTCCCAGCAGCGTGGTTTGTGTTATCTCGGGGAAGGCAGAAGGCTGCAACTCCACGAACACTTGTTTAACATTACACTGCAGCACATCCTCTGCTCCGCTCAGTCTGGTGTGCAGGGGAGGGGGAACACTGGGATGTTTCACCCAGAGACACCCACACCACAGTCCTGACAGTCTGCAGGTGCTCACTCTGTCCCCTCGGCCACCACACCCTTAAAAACCAGTCTGCAGACGAACTAAAACAGCCTTAACCCCACAAACAGCTCCTGGATGATGGAGAGAGACCGGCTCTGCTGCCAGCTCTGCGGGGGGGGAGAGGAGAAACCGTCCCCAGCCAGGGACAGGCACACAAAGGCCACATTGTCCCACACTGCAATTAACTCCGGGGGAAAAAAAAGGCCAAGGCTATTTGTGAAAGGACATATCCAGCAAACAGCGGGTCCATGCCCAGCTTGTGCACCCAAAAAGCCCATTTGGTGCACAGACCCCCCTGTCTGCCCAGGGAGCTGTAACTCCAATATATCACCCCCAGCTTACACTCGCTGGCGTTTTTCTAACACAAGTTTTACAGAGGAAACAAGATCCAAAGGCTTTCAAACGCTCTTTACAAGGCACTTTCCTCAGGCTGGAAGGGATGAAGTTGTTGGGAATATCATGAAACAAGTGGCACATCACCTCTTTGAAACCCAAATAGCAAGAGACCACATCAAGTCTTCAAATATTAATCTGTACTTACCAACTAATCAGCACTGACAAAAATAACCCATCTAATTATCAGAACACTGCCACCTAAATAATGAATTATATGCCTTATTAAAAAGTATAATAGATTAGAGGACGTGAAACAATTGCAATTAGTAAAACAAGAGACGCTGGGAAACAGTAAAACCCTACAAGTGTGATCTGAATTGTATAAATTAATGTTCCAAAATAGCGACTGATCTCCTCCAACACATCAAAAGGCAGGAACTTTTGAAGCCTACTGCAATTCAATAAATGCAATTCACCTTAAAATTGCTGAAAACTCATGACATATTAAGACATTGTCCTTGCTGCTCAGTGTTGCTTTGTCCATGACACCTCCCCAGCCTGGGGAGGCTCATTACTGGGAGTGAGTCCTTACTGGGAGCCATCCCACTCCTGTGCATGTAATTGCTTCATTAAGAGGAGATGGGGTGGGGAACAGGGATGCTGCTGCAGATAACAGCCAGGGGAACGAGGGATGCCTCCAAGCACTCAAAAGGAAGTGTTCTCACTTTCCTTTAATATCACCAGGTCCCTCTGGGCTGCACATTAACCAGACTCAGCCCCTGCCCTATATAACGTACGAGGTGGGGAGGAAGGTGAGGGGCACACACACCAAACCTGTCTCTCACTGAAGGTGAGGGGCACACACACCAAACCTGTCACTTACTGAAGGTGAGGGGCACACATACCAAACCTGTCTCTCACTGAAGGTGAGGGGCACACACACCAAACCTGTCTCTCACTGCTCTTGGTGCAGTTCTCCATCCCTGTGCTCTCCCACATGTACCCCCACGGACAAGGGGATGTTTCCTCATCACACTCTTTGGTGAATCACACCCAGGAACTCGTGTTTAGCACTTTGCTTCTTGCCTCAGCCATCATTACCAACACAACCTATATATCTTTGGCTCTAAATTGAAAGAGTGTGTGTTTAGATGGGATATGAGGAAGAAATTCTTCCCTGTGAGGGTGGGGAGGCCCTGGCACAGGCTGCCCAGAGAAGCTGTGGCTGCCCCATCCCTGGAAGTGTTCAAGGCCAGGTTGGACAGGGCTTGGAGCAATGTGGGATAGTGAAAGGTGTCCCTGCTCGTGGTGGGAGGTGGGACTGGATGATCTTTAAGGGTTCCTTTCAACCCACTCTGGAGATTCTGTATTCTTTGCAGAGATTCCATAACAGATGTTTCTTCCCTGATCCCAAGCTGGACCTGGTCTTTCCAATCCATGGTCTGTGAGATCCTCCAAGCCCTCCACCCCTCTCTGCTTTAATGCTTGCTGCAGTCCTGGCATCACTCAGATGCAGAACAGCAGAACACACTCCTAATTGTACCCCAAGGTATAGCAAAAAGAGAAAATGTAGCACAAAAAAAAAAAAAAAGAAAGAAAGCTTTAGTGAAAAAACCTGTCAATTGCAAAATATTTTTTAAATAAATAAAAGAAATCTAAAACTCTGTCTCTGAGATGGTATAATAGCACCTGAACAGTGTAACTGATCTTTAAAATAGTATCTTCCTTCCGACCAAGAAGAAGGATAGTGAGCTGGTGAGATTCTTCTTCATTTTCCAGCAGCCTTTTAATCACCTGAGTGCTGTTCGTGTGGACTGGGGGTTATGACAAGGACAAAGTAACTCACTTCCTGTCCAAAATTAATTTTATTTAGCTCAGCCCTGAATAATTAATGTCATTCCCTGCAAACACATCCCCAAATGCCTCCCTCCAATAACCTGCACCAAGAAAGAGAGGCTTTTGGTTAAACTGCCCCTTGTAATGCTCAATATCACCCTGTTTGTGGCACTTTTCTCCTCACAGATAATCAACAGGTACCCCTTACTAAAATAAAGCATCTTTGGTTTAATAAATACACTAGTTCTAGCTTACTCCACCTTTAAAAATGAGGGTGTGGGTCCCCCAAAATGTGTTAACACTTCACACAAAAATGTTTTCCATCTGAGCTCACTTTTTAGGGAGAGTTTCAGCTGGAGACAATTAAGGAAGGGCAGGAAGATAACCCAAAAGCAGAGGGAAGGGGGTAGTGCATGGACAGGGGCTGAGAGCCCACTATACATCCCTCTCCTGTACATTAATTTAACTTGAAGCACCCGGCTGGTGGGGCACTGAACATCTCACGTAGGAACACTTGTATGTGTGGATCCTTCAAGAGAAACTTCAAGCCAGCCTCGAATCCACGGATTTTGCATTATGCTAGGAAACAAACATTTTCAATCCAAACTAAAAATGTACAACCTCTTGCCTACTTGCAGCTCTGCCACTGAGTGTGGGAAGGAGAAAACGACTGGAAATGGAGTTAACTCCAACCCAAGGTGAAGCCAAGTTGTTTGTTTTCATTACTAAAACCCACAGGAAAGAAATGCAAAACACGAAACAGCCCAAAGCCAACGGTGAAATTCACATTCAGGCGGAGGATTTTCCGAGGGTAAATGTTTGTTTTTATCCCAGTGCACTCAGGTCAGCTTGAATTTATGTTAATACCATCAACAGAGCAGCGCCAAAATCAACGCCTGACAGCCTGCAGGTTGGGGGGGGGGGGTTTTAAAATATGAATTTGTCCTCCATTCTAAATCATTGTCCTGACTGCTGCTTGCAACACCAAGTTTATCATCAGTAGTGAATTTAATTAACGTGTTGTTTCTCCCTTCAACCAGATCATTAATAGAGTTGGTAAATCAAATGTGCCATTGTACTCCGTGACACTGGGTTTGTGATATTCCCCAGAGGTCAGAGGACACATAAACTGAGGGATGAAATTCATTGAGACATAAATACAGCATCCTCATCTGTGACAGTCGGATACAATCACACTCCAGTAACATGAGCATTATGTAAGAGAACATTGTCTCTGGCCTGTTCCACAGAAATGCCACAAGAGCAATACAGAAAAACACAAAAACTGGCTGACATTCCATTGCATGCATGGCTTCTCATCCTCTTTTCATTTGTGCTGCCAGGCCAGTAATATTTACTTTTGTTTCAAAGCTCAGGTAGAAAATGATACTACCAGGGCAGTATTTTTATTTATTTTAAATGAAGGATGGAGGCTTAAAATGGGAACACCCTATCTGTCCTCCTTGAGACTGGGATCTTTTGCCCCTTCTTGTGAGAACTGGATGGATGGAGCTTTGAGCAACCTGGTCTAATGGAAGGTGTTGGAACTGCATGGTCTTTAAGGTCCCTCCATCCCAAACCAGTCCGTGATTCTATAATTGAGCTGGTCCACACATGCTTTCCCACTGTACAGCCCCTGGCTTTAATAAAAGCATTAATAAAAAATAAGTATCAGGAGGTTGTGATGGAAACTGAAAACCAAATACATCAGCCAGCATCAGCTTTGAACCACCCTGTCCAAACCAGCCCCACACAGAGGGCCCCAGACTCTCTGTCTCCACCACAGATATCCAGCACAGTGACCTGACCCCCCATCCCATGGTTCACCAAATTCCTCAGCTACTTGGTTTTGCACACGAAGGATCCATCAGAAACACCTTTAACAATAATAATAATAATAATAATGGAACAAAAAACAACAAACCTTGTCCCTGTGCAATCACATGCCTTGACTTTTCCTGCTGCTTTTCTCTCAGGTTTGTGCTGAGCTGCCTGGCTGAGGAGAACATCCCACCCTGGAGAGCACCAGCAGCGGGGAAGGTTCCCCTGGGGAGTGATTGAAATGCTAATGAACAAGGGCAAGGCTGGGTTCATTCACCTGACAGCACTCACCTCCTCACCGCCTTCACCTGGAGGACCTGCAAGATCAGGGTCCTGGATGCAGGTCACGACCCCAAAAAATCAGAGAAGGTCTCAGTGGGTGCTCTTGGACACCAAGACTCGACAGAAGAGACGCTCCCTGAGTGGGTCACGGAGATGTGTTGGGCAATGAGCAGTGCTGGGAACACCCTTGAGGAACCAACCCTGCTTGCAGGCACCTCCAGACGTGATTTGACGTAAGCACTGACAGCCTCCACCAAACACAACCCTTAATTACACCTGAGTGGCGATGCAGCCACGGGGGAGATCAAGGGGATGGGTGGGATCATCTTTTCCCCTCTCCCCCAGCTCATGTTACAGCGGTGGGGAAAGACCAGCACCTCCTGAGGGCTGTGCATCCCCTCCTGGGATATCTGAAGTGTCTGGGGAGAAAGGCCCTCTGGAGGTACCAGTCCCTCCCGTGACCGGCCCGGACAAGCCCCGAACCTGCCGGAGGGCTGAGCTCCGGCGTGACGAGTCTCGCCGTGGGAGCCCTGCCAAGGTTCAAGGGCTTCGCAATTAACTTTCACAACAAACCAAAGCCTCAAGAGCTTTTAATCTCCAAATAAGTAGGAGATGTGGGCCCACGCCAAGGCTTTTGTGCCCCGGTTTATCGGCGAGGCGCTGATAAGGACCTCGCTGCCGAGCGCCGGTCGGAGCGCGGCCACACAACGGGAGCTCCCCTTATCCACCTTTGCTTATCCACCTTCGTTTCCACAGCAGGAGAACAGGGAAAGGCACAGGGTTAGCTGTGCAACAGGTTAAGGCACAGGGAACATTTGCTTAGCACTGCAACTTCGTGCAAATAAGCCCGAAGGAAACGCTGAAGAGCAGAGGTAAAAATTCCAGCGCGGGTGCCATCCGCTGCAAAAATCGGATTGGGCCGTTCTCCATCATAAAAAAAAAAAAGAAATTAAAAAATATATACACTCGAGACTTCATCAGAAAGTAGCTGATCTTCCCTGCCAACCATCAGCAACAAGAGGTGAAATAACTAACAAAGCAAGTCCGTGCTTGCCTGAATAAACAGGCAGGAAGGAAACTGCTGCGTGCGGATCCCAGCCCGGCAGGATCCTCATCAGGATTCTCCGCCGGCAGCGGCACTTGTCACCCAGACAGACAGACCCCGAGCTCCTGCTGGCGGAGTTCAGCGCCTGACCAGCACCTCGTCGTGATCATACTGCCAATGACACCCAGAACAACCGGCCGTGGGTAACAGGACTCCTGCACACCCTCCCTCTCGTGTGCCCGCAGCAGCACATGAGCACACACGCCGGCCTCTGCTTCCCCCAGCAACATTTTGGGCAAAATTCAATAAGAATTCACTGTATATTGCCCAGGATAATCCTCTTTGACTTACTTTGAGCCTCAGCCACAGCATCTGCAGTACCCAACACCTCATCTTCCCACCTTTGTTCCCCAGACAGACTGGAATAAAGAAAAACCTTTGTGGTTTTATCCCATATTTAAAAGCTCTGCGGTGGTTTGTTTTCCCTATCGTTTTTTACTCATTTTCAATGATGAAAACTTTTTGGTGATATTAATTACCAACTTAATCCTGCTTTCCTAATGACATACACACAGATTTACCACGAGCTCAGAGCAGCTCTGCTAAATCAGGGATAAACCCAATGTACTGTAGAGGGTTATACCTTTTTATTAGTCTTTCCTGTTGGTCTAATTAATGGTATTACCCTCTGAACTGTGTACACACACTTAAAGAAATTTAAAATATGCTGAAAAAACTCCATGAAGGAACCAGAGGATGCTTAATAATTTCCTACCAGTTATCTCCACTGGTAGCCAACAATACCCAACTCGCTCTTCTTACTCAAGATACTTGATTTGATAAGTGGCTTTGACCACTGATATATGAAAAATAGCATGAACAAAATTATCTTCAGAGCATCACTTGATTTTTCTGCTTCCCCTCTTCTCACCAGATTGCCACAAGGGTATCAACACTCATTTGCTGATTCAAGTCCAGGAAAGATGAAAAACATCACTGCAAAATAAGCTTGTACTTACATCGGCAGAAACGACGGGAAAATGAATCAACAAATGAGAGCCACCTCACAAAAACTGCAGTTAAGCAAAATATCCCCCAATTTGGATTCTTTATGTACAGCTGCAACCAAAAGGAACCGGAATAAATCACAGCAAGTTTTCAAGGCTCGGATAATTTTCCCTCTTCAAGAGAATGCAGAAGTTCAGCTGTTCCCAGCTCAGAATGCACTGGAGGATCCAAACCCAGCATTTTTGAAGGAAGGGCTGACTTCAAGCATGCTGACTGTGGTGGTGCCAAGGATGGTTCCTGCAGCAGGTATCTACCAACACAAGAGCCAGAGCCCCTGACACATCCTGGTCGTGGGACAGGTCCCTGCAACCACACAGGTGCCAAAATACTTCTCCAGACCTTCCAGCCTCATGGGCTTGGCCCACACTGTGGATGAGGTCACCCCTGCTCTCAGAGGTGTTTAACAAGTTCTCAACCCTAACCCTAACCCACCTCCTGACGTAAGGATGGCACCAAGGGGTGGAACTGACCCTTAGAAATTAAGGGAACCTTGGCAGCAGCACCAAATCCCATGTGTCCAAGAACCAGGGACATCAGCAGGTTGATGAAGGCCCTCAAAGAGGCACAGCACTGCAAATTTACACCCCAAGGGTGTAAATTCTGCTTTTACTGCTCCCAAGACTACCTTGGAGGGTCTGTTACCAACAGGGATTTACTTGATTTCTCCCTGCACAATATTCCCCATCCGCTGAAAAGTTCAAAGACAGGTTGGACTGAACATTGTGATGAGGTCAAAGGCATCTGTGCTGACATCACAGTATGGACAGGCTGTCACTGGCACGACAGCCAGCTCTGCTCATCTGATATTATCTGTGTTGTTTAAAGCTGCCAACAAGCAGAGTTAATGTGTTATCTGCATATGGGATTTTAATCCTGCAGGGTGGTCATTACCACAGTACTGTCAGGCTAATTAACAGGTAGAGCTCTCATGGCTTTTTTTTTTTTATGCATGTTTCCCCAACCAAAATAAAACAAATATAAACAAATATAAAATAATCACAATCATGTACCCAGACTGTGCATCAGGCTATTTCCAGGAGCTACAGTCGCCCTGGTCCAGGGCAGTCTAAAGCCTGGCAGCACAGGGAGCACTACACTCCACAAACCACAACAGCATCAAATAAACCTCAGCCCAAGGTAATACAGCTCCATTTAAATGGGAAAAAAAAAAAAAGAGAGAAAAAAAATCTTTAAGGAACCTACAAGGTATTCAAACCTCTTTAGTAAAGTGCTTTCCATTAATCCTGCCACATGCCTAATGCTGAATCAAAGATGTTCAGTAAATGCACCCATCAGAGGAATTATGCCCAAAATCAAATGAATGCACTCAGAAATGACAGCGATAAGCAGGGCACAGAAGATGTGTTAAATTACATCATTTACCAAAATATCCTGGAAATGATGCATGTCCAAGGAGGAAAAGAGCATAAAAAGGTTCTCTGCAAAGGTGGCAAAATGCAAAGTGCTTTCTGAAGCTTCGCTCTGCCTGAAAGGAACAATGAAAGGGACCCGGAGCCACACTCAGAGCAACCTCAGCAGCTGCTCAGAGCCACACACTTGTGCTGGGAGCAACAGGCACTGCAGACCTTGACACAGCTCCAGAAAAGCTTGAGCAGCTTATGAGCAACTTCTGGGAGCTCACATGAGTCCTGGAGCTGGACTGAGGCCAGGCAATGACATGGGCATGAGAACATCAGCAAGCAGGGCAAGGTGGCAGCTCATAACCCCTGTTCCAGCATGCCCTGGTAACCCCATTCCCTGCTCATTAAGCAGCTCCTAAACTGGGGCAGACAGCGCTGGGCAGCGAGCTGGGGACATCCCCAGATGGTGACACTCAGCTCCTCCTCATTGCCAGGCTCAGTCCCACACTGCCTCACCCAGCAGCTGCAAAACCCACCAAAAGCCTCTGTGTGCATCAGCATCAGGACACCAGGGCCTTGCAGGAATCCCCCCTGAAGCCAGCACAACTGCCCGGCTTTTTATTTTTGCTAATATCACAACACACTACCCCAAAATAGAACTTTTTGATATTAAGTACAGCTTTTTCACTGAATAAGTGGACTTTCTGTGGTTTCTCAGATCCATGACACTATGAGCTTCGTATTTTTGATTTTTTTCCCCACAGGAGCTGCACAGCTTTGGCCCCACCACCTCCCTCTGCTTTTCATGGAAATTTAAGAACCCCATTAATCAGCCCTCTCACCCCGAGCTGTCAGTTCTGGACCTCTCTCACCACGAAAGGAGATCGTGCAGGAAACCCAAGCTCATTTGAACAAACCCTGTGTGGCTCTAAAACGAGCTGCCTTCCCCTGGATGACAACAGTGATCTTTGCAGATTCAATTACAGGATGCAAATGTGGTGGGGAGCACTGTCACGTCTGCACCTGAAGCAGCTCCCCCTCTCCTGCCTCAGCAACCACTTTGGCAGGGAGAAAAACAATGACAAATTTTGGCAAAGCCATTTAAGCAACTCCAGATATGTTGTGGAGGATATAAAAGGTCAAGGAATTAATGTTTAGAATCCGCAGCCGGATGAAACAACAGGTTTTGCCCGGGCAGATAATGCAATAATTGACAAACATAAAAGCAAATAATTGGGTGCATTTAAGGCTAGAACAAACAAGGATGAGCACACAGAGAGGGGATATTTTGCCATCACAGGATGAAGAATCTGTTTTCTGAACGTGCTGCTGTTACACAAAAGTCACACAGACGTTGTTCAGCTCCAGGGGAGCATCCAAAGCCCAGTGAGCAACCCCGAGCTGGGCTCTGCTCATCCTCACCCTCCCTGAGGGATCACTCCAGCAAAGCACTGCAGAGGGACACAGCTCCAAGATGAAAACAGGTGCCCCAAGGTCTTCTCTGACAGCACTGCTGTGCCCAGGCCCCACACACCAGGCTGTGCCAGCCCTGCCAAAACACACCGTGCCCTCCTTCCTTCCCCATCTGAGGGCAGCTGCTACTCAAAATTCAAAATGCAGCTGCACTTGGAGATTTTCCTACTGAAAACCTCCACTAAAACCTTTACAGCAGCCCTCTAGGTTTCTTCCAAGATGTTCCTTTCCCCCCCCTGCAACTTAAGAGAGCATCCAGACCATTAAAATGTAGACATCAAAAGTAAGTTCCACAAATCTATTCCTTGAATCAATTCATTTTGCTTTCCACCCCTAATAGAGAACATCTCCCTGGAAAACAGGCAAACCCTTCCTGTGCTTGTGTGCCTGCAGCAAAGTTTGACCCATAACAGAATCTCACAACAATCAGAAACACCCTGGAAAAAAACAACAAAAAAACATTTTATGGCGGGAGGGCAGAGACCACTCAAACCAGCCAAGGATCAGGAGCAGAACCTTACAAAGACCTTTTAACTCAGCCCTAAAGGATATGAAATGCTCCTGTGCACACTTGAATAAAAGCAGACAACACCAAAACTAAGCATTTGGGGATATTCTGCTGTTAAAAGGCACCAAGGAAGCTGTTACTTGGGGAATTAGCTCATGGCACAACTGCTGCCCAGATCCAGGGCTGGGATTCCCACTCGGCCCACTGGTGATGGCCAACAGTAATCCCACACTGCTTTTCCCAGCTAATTTCCAAGGGAGTATGCTGGGCAGTTTGCTTAAAAACAAAAGGCTGGAGGAGAAGTGTGCAGGGACACTGCCAGCCCTCACCCTTCATCATCTCTGCATGTGAATGCCCTGCACACTCACAGGAACTCATCACTGCAAAACTCTCCAGCTGTATGGTGACCAAAGGAAGACATTATTTAATATTTAATATACTGGCTGAAACGAAAAGGTAATGAAAGAGAGGTCCACTTCTGAAAACCCCATGGTTTGATAAGAATTAAAAGGCAAAGGGAACCAGAGACTCAAGTTTTAGGTTTTCAGTTCCAAACCCCAATGGTCTCAATCTGCTGGAGCAGAGGTGCAAGTTCCATTTCACCCTTTCCTTCAAAAAAACCCTACATCCCAGCAATGTCAGCTCCCCAGGTTTCATTGCTGCTGCAAAAGAGAGTCAGAGAAAAACCTGCAGATAGGCATCAGG
The DNA here is from genome assembly GCF_025592945.1 of Manacus candei. Lineage (NCBI taxonomy): Eukaryota > Metazoa > Chordata > Aves > Passeriformes > Pipridae > Manacus > Manacus candei. The sequence continues at coordinate 2,789,708 of NW_026138070.1, forward strand.
ACACCACTGTGCTCCCTTGCAGTCTTTACATCCCACATATTCACACCAAATACTATTTCCCCCCCTCCAATATATGTTATTTTCTGCAGAAAGGTGATTTAACTCCCTGGTGAGGGAGGACACACATTCTCATGAGAGAGGAGGTGATGGAGAGGTTTGGGATTCTCCCCCAGATGTCCCAGCAAAGTGGGACAAAAAAGAGGAGAGGGCAGAGGGCAGCAGCAGCACAGGCTGTGACACATCAGCTCCCTGTCAGACAACCCTGAGGGTTCAGCTCCCAGATCTGGCCTCTAAAACCTGTGAAATTTTGATTTAGAGGGAGAAGTGGCATGAAAAGATGGGAGTCAGAATGACTCTGTAAGGACCAAGGATGAGAAATGGATTTACAGATGCCCTCAGAAGAGATGCTACTTCCAGAAAAAATGTTTGCAGAAGCACCAAGGGACAGGGGTGATTCTCCAAGACTGGGATGAGCCCAGCACTGGATCACATCACAGCAGAGCATCACTCACGTCCTTTTTCCTTCTTCAGTGACAGAGGTGAACCTCTCCCAAACACTGGGTCTCCTGGGTGCCCACAGGACATCCATGATGCCTTTATGACAGCATCACACTCCCCTTCACCTTCCTGTAGGCATCTCTGCTCCCTTCCCATTGCCCAAGTGATCCAAAAGCCAAATCCAGCCTCGTGTACTTAGAATCTGGGGCTGACCATGTATCTAAAAAGCAAAACTCAAAGAGCTTTTTCCATTTCTCAGGGCAAACATGGCCCTGCCCACTGCAGCCCTCCCACCACGCAGGTGTCAGAAATGCTCATGACAAAACCCCATTTCGCATTAATTGCTCTGTGCAAAAACATTTCTCTGCTGCAGCTCAGCTTCTGCACTCCAAGGCAGAGGTCTCTGCAGTTTAGCAGTTTTCAGACACAGACACAGCTGAAAACCAGCAGCCTGCCCCAAAAGCCACCCACAATGAGTCCACACAGGAGCAGCCAGCCCAGAGGCTTCTCACAGGGATCTGGGGAAGGAGAGCATTAACAAGATTAGGGAAATCACCAATTTATCAGATTATGGAAGCCAGAGCTGGACTGAGGGCTATCAGGATGTCCCCAGGAGCTGCAGCCCCCAGCCAGTCATGCTCAATTATGATCAATACCTCTGCAAAGTTGTTCCCACCTCCTGGAAGGCCTCTGCTATCTCAGGTCCCCTTGGATCACAGCCCATCACCATCACTCAACCTCAGCCTCTGGCCCCAGGGAGACATCTCAAATCCTCACCCTCACACCCCCAAGCCTCCCATTACCCCCCTCAGCCTTGGGTGCACAAAAAAAACCTAGGGAAGAGCTTTTCTTCCCCTTTGCACTTCCTGCAAACAAACTGACCACGGAAAAGACTTCAGCCAAAGCTTTCAAAAGTTATTCCATGTCTATTCTGGCGAGACAGCTTCTTTTTCCTTAGAAAACCTAAAACCATCCCACGTCCTGCTACCACAGGACACATCTCCAGTCTAGCTGGAGGTCTCTAGACCTGTTGGTTCCACAAAATCCACCTCAATGGGTACATGAAAGTATCAGCCATAAACACTCGAGCAAAATTCTACAGCAAGAAAAAGCAGGAACGGATTGCAAAGCAACAAGGAGCAACACCCTGGGCCTTCAGCATCCCATGGGTGAGGACACATCCTGAAAAATGAGGCCTCTGGCTGCCCAGCTGCCCAGGGTTTTGTGAGCAGACGCAGCCCCAGCCCGGCTCACACCACGTTAGGAGCACTCCGGTTCTGCGTCAGTCCCACGGCACTTATCTCACACTCCCCTGTCAACAAAGTATGGGGACTGAATTTTAACAAGCTGGAGACTGAAGTTTTGCTCTGTGTCACGCCAGTGCTGAGCTCAGTGCCTGGTGTGCAGTGATCTGCTCTGTGCAGGGGGGAGCAGGGATAACCCAAGGAAAGATGTTTGCCCGCCAAGGCTGGGCAAGGAGCCCCCACCCCAAGGCTGTAAAGCCTCTGCTGGCACCTCAGAGAGCTGCATATTCAGGATGCAGATTTTCCTGCATCACCTGGCCCCAGTGACAGAGAACACTGAGTTCACTGATGGATCTGGAGTAAAAAAGAATAAGTAATGGCAGGACAGACTGTCCTGTCCTTTTAGATGATGCCCAGCCCCAGCAGTGACTATCTGAGAGTGCCTGAACCCAACAGACAAAATCACACTTAACCTAAGACCCAGACCTGCTTCTACCTCCCTCTCCCCACCTGCAAGTCTAACACTGTTTTCATGGTTATGCTTCAAACTGAGGAACTGAAAACCCTGGATTAAGTCCTTCTTCAGCTTCAGAGTTTACTCAAGCTTACTCATCCTCAGGAGCTTCACTAAAACTCCCCTGGACAAGCCCTAGAGCAATGGTAATCTTAAGTATTATGCTAACCATGCCAGATGAGGCTTTTGAATAGGAAAACTCCAGAAAAGATATTTAAATCAACATCTTCAAAGACTAAGATGTAGCAGGGACCTGAAGTGGTATCTGCAGCCAGTTCCTTGCCTCTAAAGCAACCATGGGAACACTGCTAAGCACAAATTGATTTCCCAGCACAGGCATTTGTTTCAGAGCATGAAACTAGTTGCTCCCTCACCCTCTGAACTACACAGGACAGAGGGAAATAAAGCAGGAAATGATTAGAAAGATTAATAGTACAGCAAGACCTTGATCTTGTGATAAAATGCTCCTGATACCCAACTGGGCAGCAGTATCCAAATTCCTCAGGCTTCTTTACAGTATCAGCTCTCCAACTCTGAAAGAACAAATAGCAGGGAAGATTTCTGAAGAGATGAAAATGGTACATTTTCAACAGCCTGAGATGATTACCCACAAAATAGCAACAGCACAGAGGTAACTGATTGCCTCCCGGGCAAAAGTCAAAGTCTTTGCATTGTGGCTATGAAAGGATACCGAGATCAAAGGGAAAAAAGGGAAAACTCTATTTTAGGCTGTCAGGAGCATAAAGGTCCTTCTGGCCCCTTGGCATCATGAGATACCAAGACACAACTGAAATCCTTCTTATGCTGCACCTGCCCAAGATCACTGTGCAGGAAGGAGAAACCCTTTATTCCAGGAGCAGGATGCAGCTCCTGCCTCATTCCCAGCTGAATTTTGGCAGCATCCATGCAAACACCACCACTCCCACCAACAGGAGCCAGGACACAGCAACCACAGTGTGCCACTGGTGCCCTGAAATAGGAAGTGAGATAAGCCAAACGCTGAGTGAGGTGTTATTAATAACACTTAGCTATTGATTGCACGTTACATCTTCAAGCACTTCACCAACACTAATTAATTAAGGTGTTTTCCATTTAATGTGGGAAGGAGACTACAGCAAAAACATATGGCTAAATGGACTGACTGCCTGATTGAGCACAGCAGATACTGCTTTTAACCAAAGTACTGAAAACACAGGTGCAGGTTGGGCAAAGACACAAAGCCAAAAGATCAGAGGTGCACCCAGCACAGACAGGGAGGTCACGGCTGACCACTGACCTGCCACAGCACCTGCTGTGATGCTCTGTTTGCATCCCCCCCCTCATCCCCAGCATCCCACCCCACCACTGCAGCCTGACCTGCACCACCAGGCACACCTTTTGCTCACAACCAATCCGACCCACCCTAATCCCAACAAGAGCTGCGACACGAGGGTGCTGACACGCGGCCGCACCGATGTTCCCGAGCGCTGCCTGTAATTGCTGTGCTAAGAGCTGGGGACATGAAGTATTGATTTCCACCCTGATCTGCATCCAAGTTTAGAGAGGCTGCAGCCAAAATACTTCTCCCAGCAAACTCGCCTTTTAAAAGAGACAGTCAGGACTGAGAGGTTCGAATGATTAACGCTCTCGCTGAGGACTGTAACAATGCACAAGTTCCATTCCTGCCCACCTACGCACACCCACCATCCTGCTCTCCCTCTTTGCTGAATTCTTCCAGTTTTGATTTAAATTATGGAAAAGAGGCCCTCGAAGTGTACCTTGCCACGGCAAAAATAGCTCATTGTAGCACAGAGAAGTCTCAGCGTGCACAAAAGGGGCAGAGCTATTACCTCGAGCTGTCTCAAGCTGTACCATAATTATACAAATAACACATTTGACAAACTCAGGATTAATTACCGACTGAGCAGGGCACAGAGACACGTTCACCTCCTTCCACACGACTTGGGACTGACCTGGAGCACCTGCCTGCAGTGCTGTGATCACCAAGCTCCTTCCTATGAAGGAGTAGAAATCCTTCCCTGGGAGGGTGGTGAGGCTCCAGCACAGATTGCCCAAAGAAGCTGTGGCTGGCCCATCCCTGGAAGTGTCCAAGGCCAGGTTGGACAGGGCTTGGAGCAACCTGGGCTAGAGGAAGGCATCCCTGCCCATGCCAGGAGGGTTGAAACAACATAAGCCTTAAGGTCCCTTCTGACCCAAACCATTCCATGATTCTATAAGTAAAGGGACTTGGTGATTCCACCACGTGCTCCTGCACCAGGACCAAAGCTTTGGCCATCCAAGCATTGCCACCATACCCCAAATTTGCACTTGCAGGTAAGTGGCTGTCACCCCATTCCCCATCCTCCTGCCTGCCTTTAATATATTTGCATAAATCAAACAGCTTGGCAGCCCTCCTACTTAGAAGACACACAACAGCAGAGCTATTCAGAGATTCTTGTTTTCACCCCATCCTCCCGAACATCGTCTCCAAATCCTTGAGGAAAAGCATATGGCTCACTATAGATATCTCAGGCCTGTCTATACAAACACAGAGTGATGCAGCAGAGCATTTATGGCAGTGTATAAACAATAGTACCAAACTCAGGGAGGAAACACAAAGCAGAGCAAATCTAATTGGTGGGGTTTGTGGAGATCAAGTACTCTCCCCCCTCTCCTCCCTAAGCATGATGAACACAACACTCTTCAGGTGTAATTTTACACTTAACTGATTGGCTTCTGCTACAAAACCAGTGGTACATGGCTGGGCATATGACAGTTTTAGTGTCAGCCTCTTAAATTTGTTGTGAAGGACAAAAATTCATCTACAGCCACAAGGCCACATAGTCACACCTTGCTGGGGAAGTGTCCTTTCTCCTAACTCCTGGGCATCAGCACTCTGAGCTAAATTTGCCAGCTTAAATACTGGGAAGGTGGACCAAACATCCAGCAGCCATTGAAAATACCACTCTGGCACCCAGCTGAAGGTGGGACCACTCGTCACAGGGACCCCACAGCTCTGAAGCACGTGTAATTATAGTTATTAAGCACAAACACGCACACTCTGGGGAATGGAGTGCGTTTCTTTGGCACCTTTACAGTGTACTGACTGTTTCCCAGCGTGCTGATAGTAAAGGAACACAAAGAGGAGTTTTTCCATTGCTAGACAGACTAGAAAACCTCTGAGGAATATCAAACAGAAGCCCTAACCCTTGAAGAACCTCACAGACATCCCTCCCTTGGCGGGACACGCTGCAGGAACACAGGCAGTGCCCCTCTGCAGAAACACACCCTTCTTCCCAGAAGTGTCCCGAGAAAAAACAAAACCAAACACTGAGTACACACACAGAAATCAGTGTGTACACACACAGAAATCAGCGTGGACGAGAGCAGCCAAAGCATTCTACCTGCTTTCCTGGCTGGAAGGCTGCATTTCCACGTTCGTGCCCTGTACAGCATGTCACCATCTGCATTCCTGATCGCCCTGCTCCACAGGGGAGGATGGAGGCCGGCATCCTCCTTCTGCCCTTTCAGCAGATTTTTATAAAAGAAAGCTCCTCGGTAGCCTGGCTGCAGAGTGTGGCAGAGAGTGGCTGTGATTATACCAACAGCACAGCAGCTCAGAAAATACCTGCCCCACACAGGTAACTTCACTCCCTGCATCCCCACAGCCCCCGGGAAGCTCGGCTGGGTCCAGCCCCTGCTGCACAGCAAACCCACCTGGTGCTGGGTTAACTGTGTTTAACGAGTGCGATTCACACCCCACACCCCCGCTACCGAAACACAGAGCTACAACAAGCTGCACGGAATACATTCGCTAATTAATCCCTCTCAATCAGTTTGCATTAACGCCACAAACAACAATCGCATCAGTTCCAACCACGCCGGGGTGGGGAGTTGGAACCAGATGATCTTTTAAGATCCTTCCAACCCAAACTGTTCTGTGGTTCTACAATTCCATGCATGCATCCTGGCGGGAGCAGCGATACCCACCAGGAGCTACGCTACCTTTAAAAAGCTTCCCCAAACCGCCACTGTTATTTTAAATAACGCTGAACCATTGTACCAAGAGATACTCACAGTAAATAAGTAACGAGTAAATAACAGCTACTGACGTTTTTATCACACAGGTGTAAATTCAGTTATCGAGAAAGGGGAGGGCTTGCACTATTTTTGCTCTGACACCAAGGCTGCTCGGGGTAAATTGTCATGCAAGCTTGTAATTATTTGGGAAATATACAGAAACGTTTAAATACGAATATATACACAGCACCAGTGATCACGACACACTTTGATTAGTAGGGAACTGAATTTCAGCGCGGGGAGAGCAGGACCCCACCACGAGCACTGCAGGAACGATTCAGCCCCTGTTCCTCAACCTCCACGCAAAGCCTCCTCCCGCACCCCCTGCGCCCCCCTTTTCCACGCTCGGCCCCCCGGCTTGGAGACAACTTTTCAGGGATTTGGGGAGCAGAGGGGGGTGTGTGTGTGTGTGCATCGCACAGGGGCTGTTCGAGCCTCCCCCCGCTCCGTGCCGGGGTGCCGGGTGTTCGGGGCGGGCTCCCGCCGCCGTGCGCGGCCCCGGCCCCGCAGCCCCCCCGGAGCCCCGGGACGGGACGGGCCGGGCCGAGCCCGGCAGGGGCCGGGAGGGGAGCGGCGGGGCCGGAGCGGCGGATCCGCGGCGGTAACATGGCTGCTTTCCTACCGAATTACGAAACCGGCTGTGCGAGCGGGGATTACCGGGGAGAGCCGGCGTGGGGAGACCCCGGGGCGGGGAGCGGCGATGGGGATGGAGGGGGCGGCGATGGTGGCGGGGAGCACAGCGAGGGGACGCGGGGGGCGGCGAGGGTCTGGGGCAGGGATGGGGGTCCCTCCTCCTGCCGGGGGGGGCGCGGGAGCCGAACGAGGCGCCAGCAGCGAACTACCCATCCCCAAACCCACCGCCCAACCCGCAACCGGGGGGGGCCCGACGGGACGCGCCCCCCGAAAACACACAATGAACAATAACAGCGAGCGGAGGCGGCGGCCGGGGGGTGCCCCCCCATGCCCTGAGCCCCCCCTCGCCCCCTGCCCGCGGCGGGACCCACCTTGAGCGCCGTGCGGGCCGTGCTCCATGGCCGGGTCGCTGCCCAGCTCGGCCAGGCGCCGGCCGGTGGCCGCCAGCTCGGCGCGCAGCGCCGTCACCTCCTGGCCCGCCGCCTGCAGCGCCCCGTCGATGCGCAGCGCCAGCTGCTTGTTGTCGTCCATCATGTGCAGGATTTTGGCCTGGGGGGAGGGAGGAAGAGGAGGAGAGAGAGAGAGAGAGAGGTGAGAGAGGGAGCGGCGGGAGGGAGGGGGGGGCGGGCAGGGGGCTGAGCTGGGCGGAGGGGGGGGCAAAGGGGCTGCCGAAGGGGGAGCGGCGAGAGGGGAGTGGGCGGTGCGAGGGGGCGGCGCGAGGGGAGGGGGCTGGGGGGGCGCGAGGGGGGCTCTGAGAGAGGGGGCAAGGGGATGGGGGGCTCTGAGAGAGGGGGCAAGGGGATGGGGGGCTCTGCGAGCGGGTGCAAAGGGGAGAGGGATAAAGGGGATGGGGGCTCTGCGAGGGGGTGCAAGGGGATGGGGGGCTCTGCAAGGGGGGGCAAAGGGGAGAAGGATAAAGGGGATGGGGGGCTCTGCGAGGGGGTGCAAAGGGGAGAGGGATAAAGGGGATGGGGGGCTCTGCGAGCGGGTGCAAAGGGGAGAGGGGCTCTGCAAGGGGGGGGGGGGAAAGGGTAGGGGGACAAGTGGGAGAGGGGCTCTGCGAAGGGAGTGCAAAGGGAAGGGGGGGCGATGCAACGGGGGCTGCAAAGGGGACGAGGATGTGTGCAAAGGGAAGGGGAGTCCGTGTAAAGGGGTGCAAAGGGAAGGGGATCTGTGCAAGGGGGGGGTGTGTGCAAAGGGGAGCAGGGGCAGTCTGTACAGAGGGGGTACAAGGGGGCGGAACAGGTTGTACCGGGGGGGTGGGGGGTACCCCCTACCTGTTGCCCCCCCCGGCAGCCCGGAGGCGATCGCGGCTCGGCCGAGGGCATCCGCGGTGGGAGCGCGGCTGCGGTGGGGCGGGTCCCTCCCGCCCGGGGCGGGAGGACGGACGGACGGACGGACGGACGGACCCTGCGGCGCCCGCCCTGCGCTGAGAGCGAACCCCCCGCCCCGCCCCGCCGCCCCACGGGAAGTTCAGGGGTGCTGCGGGGATGCTGCAGTGCCCGCGCCGAGCTCCAAATGCCACTAATGAAGAGCCGCGCTGCTAATTGCGCGCGGGTCGTACCCAGCAGCTGCCTGCGGCAGGTGGAGGAGAACGGGCTCCAAAAATCCCCCTGGAGGGATTTCGGCGGGGGAGAGGGAGAGCCACCTGAGCGCTGTCACCACTGCAGTAGCGTTAGTGCGAGAGCTCTTACGCTGGCAGTTTGCGTGGCACGAACCCAGGGTGAAAAATCGAGAATTATTGGTATCATCCATTCACTGGCGACTGCTAGAGGGAGCGCGGATGTTTCCCTGTGCCTTATCCATCCCTCTGAGGGATCCTCTTGTGTGTTTGCCAGGGCTGCAGCAAGCCTGCAGAGCTGCCACCCTGCCCACAGCAGCGTGCAGGCGGCTTCATCCCACTGAAATGAGATCATAAAATCACGGAATGATTTGGGTCAGAAGGGACCTGAAGGATCACCTCGTTCCAACCCCACCCCCAACCTTCTACTAGATTGCTCCAAGCCCCATGAGCAGGGGTGCTTTGGAGACCATGGTCTGCATGGCTTTACCTCCCCAGTCTGCCCATGCATCCCAAATCATGGTGGGGTTCTTGGGGTGTCCTGTGCAGGGCCAGGAGTTGGACTTGATGATCCTGATGGGTCCCTTCCAGCTCATCATATTCTGTGGTTCTATGATCTGCAGGCAGCAGTGCTGTGAGTTGTCACCTGAGCCACCTGTACCCGAAAAAGTTCACTAGTTTAGGAATGCCATGGGCAGGAGCCCCCACGTGTGGGGTGGGAGCCTCACAGAAACGGGAGTGGGTGTGGGAAGCTCAGCAGGGAGCTGGGAGAGTGAGCAAGAGCTCTTGCCAAGGGAAAAGCCAGAGGAAATCACGACCTGTAAGGAAAGGGGGAGAAACAGTCCTGCACAATTTGCTAAACCCTCCAGTATTTGCCTAAATTCAGGCTTTTGGCTGAATAAAAGGAGAATTTGTGGCAGTTCCTTGAACTTCACGGTGTCCTTGTACAGCACCGCTGACACTGCAGAGCCCTGAGCCAAAATGCAGCAGAAAGGATGAAAAAGGGCTCCCCTTCTCAGAGAGCTGCAGGGATGACTCTGGGAGAGGCTTGACATGAGATAAAGTGGGAGAACATCATCATCCCACGTGGTGACATCCCGAGGGAGTGCAGGGATGGGGCTCTGCAGGAGCAGAGGGTTTGGGGTGCAGAGTCCCTGGGCAGCTTGTGGGAACTGAAATCGGGTAAATCTGTCACGTCAGTCAGCTGAAAAACATCACTAAGTCAGCCCCAAACCCTCAGATCTGATCTGGGGCGTGGGTACAACCAGTTCTCCAAGAGTCAACAGGGTCAAGTCCTTATCAAGTGGCATCTAGAACTTACATCCATCCGGATCAATCCCTCTGGATATTGTGAAACAATAGAAAAATCTAGTATTTATTCACAGAAATGGAACAGTGGCTTTTCCAAGGGACAGTTATTTCTGACTGAGAGTTTCCAGCAGTGTCTGCAACCCAACCACTCGTGCTGGGCCAGGGCACTCGGAATATCAGTGCAAAGGTCTGTTTTCCTTAATGAATTCCCAAAGGGCCAACAAACAACCCGCAATTTTTGAAATTCTTTCTCCGTCATCTCTGCAGCCATCCCCAAACGAGATAAAGTCCTTTAAGTATATATAGAAACTGAATTCTAATCAAGATAAATGCCCGGTTTCATACCTAATTTGCATGAGTATGTGCTGCAAACTGTGCTTGCAAATGAGAGAATTATGTATGTAACCAGATAACCTGAGTGTGCAATCCCAGTACCGTATATGCAAAACTTACTCATTGCACTTGAATAAAACTTAAGCTTCAGCAAAAAAGGAACTCGGCTTTAAAGGACCAGCACATTATTTTTGTCATAAAAAATCGGGTTAAAGCTGATTTGAACCTTCCAAGAACACATTTAGCTGCTGAGGCAAATTCCAAATTATGTTTCTTACTCAATCTAACCTTAATAATAGACTAGTTGAGCTGCTGCAGTGCCAGAGCTGGAATTTTTTTAATTTACTGGCAAAGAGAATTTCTACATTAGCGCCTGGCTATTTAAAAAATCTGTCCTAAAGTTGGCTGTGTGAATTAAAAACCTCGCTTTAAAAACCTTCATTACTACTTTCGAGTCCTCCTGAATTCCCCTGAAGATATCTTGAAAGATTTTTCCCCCTTTCCCATGCCTCCTCCCATCCTGACTAGGGAATAGCTGAGTCCATTAAAATTGATTTCAATCTCTCAGAGCAGAATTTGATTTCTCCAAGTTTCTGCCTGGAAAGAGCATGGAGTGTCCCAGCAATCCAGAGGTGTCAGCCGGTGGAAAATGAGCAGTGCAGGCACAAGGATGAGGCATTCCCAACCCAGCTGGGTTGTGTTCTCGGTCAGAAGGCCAAGCCTTTGCTGGAATACTCAAAATTGGGATGAAATGAAACTTTAGGAAATTAATTGTGCTTCATTTGCCTTCTCCCATTAGTTTTAAATTAACAAAAAATTGAATTAAAAGGTAATTAAAGAGCCCAAATTAGAAACATATAATTTCCCAGCATTGCCTTTTTTGGTTTTTTTGTTTTGTTTTGTTTTTTTTCTTATTTCAGCTTTTACCAGGAGCTTGACAGCTACTCAGGGAGCCTGTGTCCCAGATGGATGGGATCCTTGGCCATGCAGCTGAAGCATGGAGAGGTTGGGAATATTTCCTAGGGACACACAGGAAACCTGAGTCAATGCCAACAGGTCACAAATCTCTGTTCAGCCTTAGCTACACTCAGCATCTGTTCAGGTGGTGCAAGGGAAGCCTTGAAAACCTGAAAAAAAACCCCTCAGTTTTGGGCAACATGTTCCTGTAGTGACATCACATGCAGGCAGGCCATTCCTCAAGAACATGTTAATGGAATAAACAAGGATGGAGGAAGATTTCAGAGCACCACCCTTCATCTCTGCTCTTGTTTCAACCTAAGGAGTGCAGTAAAGAGAATATGAGAAGATTTAGGAGATGAAAAAGGGCTGAGAAGCACATGAGTACCATTCAGGCCTTCCAAACCCTTTAATTTGCTATTCAGATCACCTCTTTTTATGGTTTAATATGTACAATATGCAAAGGAACCAGTTTAACTAAATGGGAAAACCCTTCTGTGTTAAGGCTGAACGTAATCTAATAGGGCCCTTTGACTTGATTCAATTAAATCCTTCTTTTTCCAATTAAATAATCAGCCAGAATTTAATAAAAATGAATTTCAATGTGTCATCCTGCAGAATGATGACCCCTGTGATGGGGAAGGCTTATGTAAATTCTGCTGATCGCTTTTCATCTGCCTCTGCCTCTCTTCCTCCAAAAAAAAATTGCCTTCTGTCTGTATATTTACATTAATTTCTCATCTGCTCCATGTATCTCTGTTTGCAGGAACAATCCCAGCTCAAAGGCCTGAGAGTATCAGCAGCTTCTTTCAGCACATCCTCAAAAAGGGACCTTCTGTGATGGGAAAAAGGTCTCCAAAGCGGGATTTTCGATCCGTGCCTTGGGTCTGTTATGCCCTGGCACACTGTAGGGCAGAGAGAATTTGGCCCCTTCCAAATGTCACCAGAGGCATCTGTGTGGCCATTCATCACCCAGACAATGCAGCCTGAGACACCAGCAAACTCCAGCAGCAATCCTCAGGAAAATCACAGCGTGGCCCACGTTCCACAGTCCCTTCCAGCCTGTCTCCACTAAGTAACTCCCATCAAAGTCACAATAGTTGATAATATCTACAATTTTTTCCCCCCTCTGCAAAGGTCACATTATTATTTCTATTATTTATAACTGGATTTCACCCCTTCTCGCTCATAAAAGGCAGAGCACCAATTCTTTCCTCCCTCAGTTGGAATATAGAGCAGCATCTTAATGCAAACCTCACTGATGTGGTACTGTAATAACTTATTAACTTATTAACTTTTAAGTTGTTAAAACAGAATTAGGCAGAGCTAAGCATGGACAGGTTAAAAATGTGAGTGAATATTCTGGTTTTTCCCTGTGATGCTGCAGTGCCACATTTCCCCATCCCCAGTTCTGTGGGGGTTGAAACAGTCCTGGCGACCTTCCTGTGCATCCCCTGGGACGGTGAAAACAAACCCATTAATGTTTATAAAGTGTCTCAGACTGGGGGAATTACATCACCACGGCCAGATACAAACTTAATGGATCAAAACAAACCCCAGCTCCAAAACCCCCCAGCTTAGACACATCTCGGTTACCCGGCGCAAACCTCGAGGAATCCCACTGAGAAGGGATAATTGAGGGAAAAATGTGATCCCAGAGATTTTTTTCTCCAGTAAACCCATTCCACGTTAATAGGAAGCAGATTTCTAGACCCCCTCTGCAAACAAATGACTTCCACAGCATATTTCACAGCTGAGAGCATCCATGGCACCAGCTTTACAGGCAGCACCATTAAACCCAACATTTGTTTAATGAATTACAGCAATCCATGAGGCTGGGTACGTTCAGCTGTATTTAAATGTTTATGGGGCAGACGTCAGCAGCCAGCTTTGCATGGGCAGGTATCGGTGTCAGTGCTGAGCTCCCGCTGCAGTGCACCCAAAACTTGGAGCATGTTTTGCTTTCTGTCTTCTTACTGAGGGCAAATTACCCGGGAGTTTGGTGGTCTCTGCTAAACATAAAACTGTTTGGATTAGTGTAAATTTGGGGTGTTTTCTTTCTGAGAGAAACTGTTGCACATCTCGCACCTGGCTGGGGTTGGTCCATGCAACTGAGAGGCGAATTAAGCCATTAAAACTCCCAGTCAGGCATGTTTGACGTGCTGCAGCTGTTTCCAAATGACCTCATCCTCACCTCAGCAGTCAATATATAAACCCTGACAAAAATCTGACTCTGGTCCACCCTCCTGGTTCAACGTATCCCCTGCTGCAAACTCTGTGTGAAGTGCTCCTTTCACGGCACAGCGAAGCACCAGCGAGGATGTGCTGTGATCATTTTGCTTTCTCACACAGATACCTCTGACCTGGGATGGTCTCCAGCCCAGAAATCCCCACCCAGGAGCTGGTTTCACAGAATCACAGAATGGTTTTGTTTGGGAGAGATTTTAGGGACCATCCAGTCCCACCCCCTGCCTTGGGCAGGGACACCTTCCACCAGCCCAGGTTGCTCCAAGCCCTGTCCAACCTGGCCTTGGACACTTCCAGGGAAGGGGCAGCCACAGCTTCTCTGGGCAACCTGTGCCAGGGCCTCCCCACCCTCCCAGGGAAGGATTTCTTCCTCATATCCAGTGTAACCCTGTCCTCTGGCAGTGTCTGGGGTTCAGCCTCACCCTGCCCTTGTCACCTGTCACTTCAGGTGAAGTCTGTATGAAATGCCATTTCCCCATCCTCTCCCCACCACCAATTAAGAGGGAAAGGTGTGGTTAGGTTTTTTCAGAACTGCCAGGGTGATTTGGAACATCAGATCCTGCTGACTTACTCCAAGACATCCCCTGTCCTCTTGGGAAGGGGAGAAGGGGAAGTCTGCAGAGACACTGGCTTTGCAGACCCGATTTACCACCTGTTCAGACACTGTTACAGGGATCATGTGAAAACTTCAATGAGCAGGGAGAATGTAAAGCACTCAGATAGCAGGATAATCAGGTGTCACGAAAAAAATTCTGTGATCAATCAGCAGACAAATATACACTTAAATTAGGTGTTAGTGGGACAGATGCAGGAAAGGTGATTATGGGTTGCCTCTGTGTTTCCTTCAGCAACAATGATGACACGCCAGGGTGGGTCACCCTACCCTGTCATTAATAGAGCATCAGCATTCATCTGACAGCTTCTTTGTCCTGGGAAGTCAATTCAGAGGAAGATTTGACATTAGCAAGAGGCACAGTGAAACTCAGACACCTTTGCATTTTCATGACCCTCCAGATGCTTTATCCTGACAGATTACAGGCAAGTTCGCTGTCCTAAATTGGGCAGGAGGCAGGAATAAATATTTGCACCCATCCCTTTCAACTGTGGCAATAAACACCATCAGCAGAACCAGTGGAAGAACTGCCTTTTGCTCCCTTCCTGGATAACAAAACTAAAACCAGGGCTTGCAGGGCAGAGCCACGGGAAGAGTCAGCTGGAGCGTCCTGGAAAAGGAAGATGATGGACAGAAATGTGATTTTTTTAGTGTAATATTTGTGATGTAGATAAAAGATAAGATTTCGAGGGTGATTCATGCCTCTAAAATAATCCTAAAATTAATGCAGAAATAGAAAGCTCCAGAGGGTAACAGAGGAGGGGTTTAACATGCACACCACAGTGTCCCCCATTGCCACCCACCACCCAGGGAGCACATGAGCACCACAAAGTTCCCATGAGTGGGTCAGGGGCCAAACAGCACAATCTAGACAGGAGTGAAACTCCATTTATTCCTGCAAGGCAGAGCATCTTTCACTTTCATTCCAAGGGAGAGAACACACACTCTAGTGTAGGTGTCATTGTCCTCCCTTGTTCTGTCGGTCACACCTGGTTTGGGGATTACCCCACTGCCAAACCAGTTCCTTTCACAACAGAGGAATGTGCTGGGGAGTGTGGAACAATAAAACAGGCCTTTTTTCCCCTCTTTTTTCCTGGTTTTATTCAAGATACTACCAGCAGGGTGGACTAATCCTGTATTGCATAAGATTACAAACCTACAATTACCCCCCACCAGCCTATGAAAGACCTAAAAATACACACCTAGATGAAATTTCAGCATTGAGAAGGCAGCTGAGAAACAAGAGTAATGTTCCTACATGTACACATTACATTATTTAGAGTGGTGTTTTAAGGCTTCAGCATGTACTCATTGATTCTGTGAATTTGGGGCTTGGAGTGTCCTGGTGTCCATCTCTTTAAGTGTCCATAACACAGGTTGGTGGAGTCATCAGCCCTGTGAAAAATGACACTCTTCCTGCACTGAGAGAAATCCCTTTAGGTCAGATAACTCACAAGTACTTTTTTTTCTTTGTTTAGGTAGGAAAATACTGCAGATATCATTCCACAGGATGGGGAAACCTGGGCACAGATGGGCTGAAACAGGGTGTGAAGGGCACTTGCAACCCATGGGACACACTGAGCCTTTCCAGCTAAGTAAGGAACAATTCCTTCGTCTCACCATAGGGTTGATTTACCCTAATGGAACACCCAGCCACAGAAGAGCAGGGGAAATGCATCTTCTAACAAAGTCCCTTTAACTTTGGCATAGATTACTTATAAAAAAACATCAAACCACACCAAATACACAAGTGTGATAAAATATCTCAGTACAAAATCAATTCTGAGGCGATTAACAGCCTTGGAAAAATTGGGGCTTTAAGTCAGCTCGTGGCAGGGATCAAACTGAGCTGCTGTCAACTCACTTGGGCATTTTACTTTGCTCCTGATATCTGACAGTTAAAATCACCTAAAATGGTTCCCATTATTCCTACATTTTCTCCTTTTTGTTCCCCGGGGGAGCACCACACAGCCAGGCTCCCATCCCAGCCCGCAGCATCGCTCCTCATCCATGGCTGGGGGAAGTCCCAAGGCTGTCAGAGCTTCCTTTTCAGTTCCTACACTTTGGGGGAAAGCTGGAGGTAAGGCTGACCAGCTGTGAGCTGCCACAAGTCCCTCTGGCTGATTCCCAGCCTGTGGTCCCAGATGAATAGCACTGGTCATCAGCTGGAATACCAAAAGGAGCTCAGTCCTCTACAAGAAAAGGCTTGAAGCATTATCCAGCCCTTCTGCCAGGTCAGGTGAGACTCACTAATATTAATAATATTTATATTTATAGCTTTTTGTGAAAATGGGGAAGTTTTCCCCAAGCCTGGTGGACCAGAGGAGAGGGAGATATATTCAAATGGTGTCTTGGTGGAGCAAGAAAGATCCAAGGGAAAGCTGATGTTCTTATCATGGAATCACAGAATGGCCTTGGGTGGAAGGGACCTTAAAGTTCATCTCATTCCACCTCCTGCCACGAGAAGGGACACCTTCCACTAGCCCAGGCTGCTCCAAGCCCCATCCAACCTGGCCTTGGACACTTCCAGAGATGGGGCAGCCACAGCTCCTCTGGGCAACCTGTGCCAGGGCCTCACCACCCTCTGAATAAAGTGTGGAGAGAGGGATCACTATGGGTGGTCTCAGAGAAAGCCAGGGCAGATATGTAGTAATGTCCAAAAAAAAAAAAGGATGCAAAATGCTAAGCAAATAATAATTTTTAAAAATCACAGCTGGATGGATTCCTCAGAAAAGTCTAAGGAATGTTGTGAAGCTCCAGTGGATGCAGGAGGTTCTGTGGGTACCTGCACATCCATCACCCCAAAGTCTTGAGGACAAGAAGCTGCAGGATTGTTGGCAGAGGGATTTTAAGAAGGTGATAGATATAAAACCCATCAAAGGCAATTAAAGCAAGCAGGACAACTGCCAAGCTCTCGTGTTTGCTTGCTGTCAGTGGGTTTTATGGATACAGAGATATATATCTGCAAAGCTATTCAGGTGCATTTAATTTTTCCAGTACCCACGTACTGCAGCCTGTAAGAGATAATATGTTTATCCCCCAGAGTTCGTGACTTCATTCTGCAGTACTTGGCTCTAGGGTGGGTTTTGTATTATTAACTTCCTTCCAGTACCTACAGAAAACAAAACCTCTTCCCACTGAACACCCTGGGATGAAGTTTTGTCAGGTGTTAAGTGCAGTTTCTCACACACTGCTGGAGGCCAAAGGTGGGACAATAAGCCTGGAAAAAACCTGGGACCTCGACCCTGAGATGTGAGCTGGGGTGTGGGGAATGCAGGGCTGGAGGTGGGAGCTTGTTCTGACACAACCCTGGCACAGGTTGCCCAGAGAAGCTGTGGCTGCCCCATCCCTGGAAGTGTCCAAGGCCAGGCTGGATGGGGCTTGGAGCAACCTGGGCTTGTGGACGGTTCCTTCTCGTGGCAGGGGGTGGAAGGAGATGAGCTTTAAGGTCCCTTCCAACCCAAACCATTCTGTGATTCTGTGATAAAACCTTTTTGAACATC
Source organism: Manacus candei (assembly GCF_025592945.1). Classification (NCBI taxonomy): domain Eukaryota; kingdom Metazoa; phylum Chordata; class Aves; order Passeriformes; family Pipridae; genus Manacus; species Manacus candei. The sequence goes on from NW_026138070.1 coordinate 2,807,181, forward strand.
CACATTTATGTTTTCAGACTAAATTTTCGGCCTGACCTTCAGTGAGATGGGGGTGATGCTGAATCCCTCACACCCCTCCCTATCCAAAAGGTCTGGACAAGCAGGGGAAATGACTTAGGACTGTTTCACTGATTTTTTTTTTCCTTCTGTTGCCACCCCATTAAAAGTAACGGTTCATAATCTGCACCAGACCAGCTCGTCTCAAGATAAAGATCTGCCTCGTTTGCAGCTACATAATTAGCAATTACCCTAATTTCACTTACATTAAATTACGTTTTTTTAAAAATAAATGTTATCTTTTCTGACAAAAAGAAAAAAAAAAAAAAAAGGCAGCCTGGGTCTAAATCAGACTGTTTTATATAAAGCAGCAGCACCATTATCCTGCTCTCAGATGTAATGTCTAGACACTTTTAATGAAAATATTCATTATTGCTCATTTGCATCTCTTTCAATTCCAGGACGGAAATCAAATGAAGATGTCAAAACTGTGCTTCCTCTGCCTCAGGCAAAACGGAGCCACAGTGACCCCCAAGTCCCTCCAAACAGGAGCTCAGCTTGTGTGAAGGGAAAGCATCTCTGGCACCCTCATAACTGAGGGCAGCGGGAGGTGAAAGATGAGCAAGGAAAATCAGAGGAAAATAATGGTGTCGGGATCTGGGGCTGAGATCTGCAGCTTTAAAAAACAGGGGATAAACAGGGGGATCCCAGCCTTAAACTGCAAGATGTGTTGAAATACAGATGTTAATCAGGATGGTGGCAACTCATGTGGGTTTAGTGGAGACAGTTCCCGGAGATAAAGCACATTTTAAACCTACTCCTTACTTGCTACTAACAAAACTTTCCATTAGTACAAGGAAATATATAATATACCTCAAGCACATGCTTCACTGAGCTTGGAGAGTAAAGATAAAATAATCTTTTTATAGCAAATAGGAACGAATACTTAAAAATAATAAAAAGTTGGTGAATATTCATTTGAACTCTTAAGCAAATTTGCCCTTGTCATATTTGCATCTCTCTTGTGTTCTCTCTCTGTGCAATGAAGTTTTATTAGCATGAACATCCACAGAAAGTGAATGTGAAGCCTGAATACCCATGGGAAATGAATTTCAAATTCACTTGCCGTGTGCAGTCACCCAAGAAACTTGATCATAATTGTTTATTGTACTTAAATATTTATATTGTTGAGGCACTTGTTAGATAAAAGGGCCGCGACGCTCCTGTGTCAGGTGCTGTTCAAACTCTGTCCCAGCCTACAGGAATTACCTCTCTCCCCAGCAAACACCCGGGTGTGAGGGGTTCAAGTGAGAGAGGTGAGATGGCAGGTGCCAAATTCCAAGGTCAAGAACAAGCGCCGGGTGAAAGATCAAAAAAGTTTCTCTTAATTTTTCCTGGAAAACTGAGGAAGTCGCGCTGGACCCACCAAATGGCACAGCCTCTCGTGGGTGTGTTCTCACAGGATATTTGAAACAGAGTCAGGGATTTAAAGTTCATCAGAAGCACCGTTTGGAAGGGTTTTTAGTGCCTGCAGTCCTCTGGCACAGACTCCAGCCTTCGCCCCGAGCTCGGATTTCAGCAGTGCCCTCAGGCTTTACAATGGATTCTTACATTTTCTGTTCCCCTCCCCTGCTCCCCATTTGCATCTATAAATGCACCCACGGCCACTGCCTCCCCCAGCAGATTCCATGGCTCTGGAGCTGCCCAGCCCAGTTAACACCTTCCCATCCCTGCCTGCAGCAGTCCTGGCTGTGCAGGGCAGTGTTTGCTCCCAGCTCACCAAAAAACACCTCTGGGGGTTTTGGGGAGAGATGGGGGGCACTTCCTGCAATAGGAGACCCCTGTTTTGCTTGGTCACAAATCTTCTGTGCCCCACAGACCCCTCAGCAAGGCCGGGATACCCCTGCCTGATCCAGCACTGACTGAGCACACCTCCAGACCAATCCTCACTAAATCATTTTTCTCTGTTACCTGCCTCGGTCTGGACTTTTTTATGACTAAGAGGAGGAAAAACTTCAAGGTCAAATCCCTGCTGGGAGCAGGGCAGGGATCTACACACTGCACCCATGGACTGGAGCATGAATTACCAACTATTAAGGGCTGCTGAATAAAAAAACCTCCTAAAACTGAAGTTCAAGTTGCAGCAATAAGGATACACAGGAGAGAAAACTGCATTAGGACATGCACTGTCTTACACAGTCACTTTAATCTGGATTCAGCAGTAGGAGGAGGGGACTTGGAGTTGCCCCTCAGAGCAGGGTCAGGTCTCCATCAGCTTCTTACACACAACTGTGTCTTTTAATTATCACCCACTGCAGTCAGATTAGAGTTGCCTGTGTCAATCTGCATTTGTGACACACGAGTTCCCTGCTCCTCCATGGACAGAGCAGGTGTTACTGGCAGTGTAATTACACACCATCATTAACCAGCAACAATTGCAGTTGCCCCAAAGATGCTTCCAAGACTGGATACTGGATTTCACAGCATCTCCTTCAAACACAGGCCACTGAGGGGACACTGGTGTGGAAGTGGAAAGATGCAATTAGGGATTTGTGAGAAGGAGAAGAGGAATGTCTTGAGCAAACCAAGAGAGCTGTTGCTGACACCACTGCAGGAAGAGGCAGCCCTTGGGGCACCCACTCCAGGAAAATTGTTTCTAAGAGCTTGAGCTGCTTGGAAATGACATTTGAAATGCAGGGGGTTGGAAAGGGGAAGAGAAAGAAATGGACATTGTGGAAGGAGATGAGTTCTTGCAAGGTGGAATAACAGGGCTCCATCTCTGCATGGAGCATCCTCACAGCAGGAGCAAAATGGGGACCCCCCTCTGCCCAGAGAGCTCTGAGGTTCAGGGGCACAGAGGGCACTGCAATACCCACAAAACCCCATTTAAATACTTCTTTGTCAAATATTAAATAAAAAAAGAGATGCCAAATGCAATGGGCAGGGTCTCCCTGCATGGCCAAGTCCTCTTGGCTTTCCACCCCTGTGGCAGAAGATGCCACTTGTCACAGGAGTAAGATGGATGATGATGGAAAGAGGTTGAAGAGCATAAGCTCAATATGTGGTGCAACTCCACACTCACTACTGTAAGAAAATAAAAGTGCCAAACAGACCAAAACCACCTTTTCCAGGAGAAAAAAATGTTGGCTTCAGAGGAAGCCAAAGTTGGCTTTTGCAGCTTGAAGTGGTTAATGATTTGGTTTCTTTAAACCAAAGAATTAATGGCACTGAACTTCACAACAACAACAAAAAATTAAAGGCACCCCAAAGAATGTTCTCTTAATTGTAGCAGCCCGCTGCATTAAAGCTGCTATAGGAAAATTCATTTACAATTCAGCTATTAAATTGCAAACCATTACCACTGCTTTTATGGCTTTATATCCCTCTCACAAATTTATTGTGCAATTACTCGGAGCAACAGGATCATTTCTAGCAAGCGAAGTTGAAATAAGGCACCCATTCTAAAACCCTCCCAATTCTGCCTTTTCCAGATAAAATTTACACAAAAGAGGAAAAATGTTACAGCACAGTTTTCTGCCTGGGGTTCTGGGGCATTTGAGGACAGAGCTGGATTCTTGGCTATCAGAAAGGTGGGATGGAAGTGCCCTCCCCCAGCAACTGCCATTTCTTGCTGTAGGAAATGGAATTGCTCTGGAGGTGTTGGGACTTGCTCCAATGGATCTCTGCAGCAGCAGAGATGGAGCTTGAGGACCTGGCATTTTCCCACCTGCCAGGGGGCTCAGCCAACCCCCAGCTTAACCACTGCTTGTGAAACAAACCATAATAAAATTAAATTTTAACAAAATTACATTCGCTGCCTCTCATTTTCCGCCTCGGCAAAAGAAATTTGTAAATAAATAAATAAACTCTTGGGCATCATAAAAAAAAAAAAAAACAAAGGGGCATTAAGCAGGACAGGCATTTCCTGGGCAGAATGACTGGATTATTGTTGGAAGATGCAAATAAATTCACATCGTGCGCCTCTTTTTTATCTCCTTTTTCTTTTTGTACCACCCTCATCCAAAGGAGGGGATAGCATCGGTATCCAGCTCAGGAATCTCTTGAGCAGATTAAAGACCCAATTATGCTGGATTTGGGGATCCAGCCTGAATCCATGGGGCCCCATAAACCCCAGGATTAAACACTCAGCAGCTCCCAGCCCCTGCAACCACTGTATCACCAGCAGTGACCACAAAACCATCTCTTTGGAAGCAATTCCCTTCTCCCATGGGTTTTTTTTCTATCCTGATCTGCCAGGGGATGTTTCTCACCTCCTCCTAATTACCTGTGATCCTACCTGGGAGCTCACTGCAGGCACATTCCCCCAGGGATGCACTGAAATAGGCACTGCAGTGCTTTGCTGAGCTGGGCCCTGGGCATTTAATCCAAACTCAAAAAAAAAAAAAAAGGAGGTAAATGAACAAGACTTCACTCTTTTCCTAATTATCATTATCCTTGATAATAATAATATTCTAATTATTATTATTATTATTTTTATACTTGTGGTGTTTATATTTTTGTTTTGGAAAGGAGACTTCTGGGGGTCCTAAAGGCTGGTAAATGCAAAGAGAAGGCAAAGCAAATCAAGCAGAATTCCCAGCCCATCCCACCCTGCTGCTGCTGCCGGCTGGAGATGGACACGGTGTCCCAGCAGCCTCGTGCATCCTAATGGCACAGAGAACACAGTTAGCTATGCAGGAGACATCTCCCCCAGCTGGCACATGGCAGGGGGCTGGAACTGGATGATCTTTAAGGTCCCTTCCAACCCAAACCTCTCTGTGATCCCGTGAATTGCTCCTTGGAAAGGCTGGATGGCCCAAACCTCCCCCTCCCACGCTCCCGATTCCCGCTCGGCTCCCGCTGCCGGTGCTAAAAGGGTCTGACTTTGGGGGATTGTTTAATATCTGCCCCAAATGTTTGCTGGGGGTATAATGACACGATCACCGAGGCCAAAGACACCGTGGTTACACAAGCATAGCATCCCCCTCTCCCCAGTAAGGATGAATCCCTGCGAGCAGGGGGGGGGAAGGAGCCGACAAGCCAGGATAATTTATTCTGCTGAACCCAGTGCCTGCCAACTCAGCTCAGCCTGGCATGGGATAGACTTACAGGAGCAGCCAGGCTGGGATTTGCAGGGAGGAGGAGGAGGAATCTGAGTGAATCAGATACCCAAATCTCACTGGATTCAGCAGGAACTGGCTTTTCAATCAGCTCGGGATCATTTTCCTTCTCGTGTTCGTCTGTTCTCTCAAGTGTCACTAATGAGTGGGGGTGATCAGTGGAGAAAGGGTTGAGTCAAAAATGGGGGTTTGGGTGAAGTTACTGAGTAACAAAACAATTAAGAAGAAAGATACAGGGAGTGAAAAAACCCTAACCTCTAAATTTCCAATGAAAATTGATTTTGCCAGAAGCTGTTGGCCAAGGGAGAGACAAGATCGTCACACACAGAGACTGACCCAGTGCTCTGCTGTGATGTGTTCCCAGCTCCACTGTGCCTCACCACAAGGAATTCAGCAACTAATAATGGTCTTAGAATTAGTAAGTTTGGAAAAGCCCTCTAAGATCACTGAATCCAACCCAGCACTGCCATGTTCATCACTGAACCGCAGCCCCAGCTGCCACATCCCCAGGTTTTTGAACACTTCCAGGGATGGTGACTCCACCACTTCCCTGGGCAGCTTGTTCAAGTGCCTGACCACCCATTCAGCGAAGAAAATTCCCCACCTGACCCAAGGCAGCTGAAGGAGGAAGGATGGCAGTGGCATGAGGGCAGGGGTCGGGTGCACGAAGGGCATTAATGGTGAGAAATTCCAGCTCTGCTCCCTACGGGCACCCAAACCTTTGTCACATTGTGAATGGAAAGGAGAAGAGGTGCCCAGTGAGTGCATCCCTCAGGCTGGGGAGGGCAGGGCTGGGGGGGTGAGAGCAGGCAGGGCTCCAGCTGTGATCTGGGTGCTGAGCCCTCCACTCCTGTTTGAAGGCACCCGGTCCCCGCGTGTGCCGTGGAAGCCACACGTGCCACGGAGCCAGCAGTTGCTATGGAGACCGAGGATTTTCTTAAAACTCCTGCAAAAAGGAGACAGAGGGCCCAAGAAAGCAGAGGAGCAGCATCTCCTTGTAGGGGGGTTAGGGTTGTGCACAGACACCAAGCTGTGACAGCACCTCCGGCTGTGCGAGTTGTTCCCTCCAAAGGGACCCCTGTTTGCCCCATGGTGGTGATTTCTGCACCTTGCAAACATCATGTTCTGCCTGTGCTGGCTCATCTCTGCGAGGTGCCAGTCTCATCCAGTAATCACTTTTATTCCTACAGTCTCCAAGGGTTGTCTAAAGATGCAGCTCCTCTGTCAACAGAGAAACTGGCTTTTAATTGCAGCCCTTCCAGCAGGGGATGGAGCTTCTTCCTTCACTGATGTATTTTTTAAATACATGGAGAAGTCACAGGACTGGCAGATGGAGCAGAAAAGCCCCCCAGTTATCCAGATTATAGCCCAGCACTGACCCTCCATGCCATGGTGCTGCTGGTGTGGGATGGGGAGCTGGAACTGGGTTAAACCCACAGCCTAAAGCTCTCTTCCACGAGTCCCTAAATGCAGCTTTGCCCTTTGATATTTTTAAATGCTGGTTTGTCCCTCCCCAGCCTCCAGGAATTGAGATAAATCAATAACCCATCAATTCTGACAGTGGAGCTCTGTGGTACCCAAATGCTGGGGGTGCTACTCCCGAGTGATTCATATGCAGGCAAGCAGAACATTCCCAGACGGCTTTAAATGAAGTGGCTGGCAAAATCCCCTGGGAATATTTAGTTAGGATAAGAAACATATAGAAACACAGCTTTTTGGAACCATCTCTCAGTAACTTCAGTTTCCATAGTGACTAATGTTTGTGTTTATACCCAGTCCCTGTGTTTCTATCAGATTTTGCTTCATGCAACAGCTGTTCCAAGTCATTTCACCAAGACAGATGATCCTGATAAGGAGCAAAGTTTCCATTCTACACAAATGCACATTTATTTAATAAAATCCAAAGAATTCAAACCCGGAAAAGGTCCCGTGCTTCAAAAGATTGATTATCAATGCAGCCAACTGGTGGGAAGAGAACAAGAGTGGCCACAGAATAGCTGCTGCCTAATGAGAGGGTGAGAAAACACAGAAGAGAAAATAAAGGAAACAATGGTGAAAACACCAGTAACTTTGTTTAATTTGGCCACAAGCTTTCTATCCCTGGGCTTTAAGCACCAATGTGATGGCTACAAATCTTGCTGGTTTGGAGATGTCAATACACTGGCTCAAGGGGGGCTGTTGGACACCCCCCAGCCTCCTGCCATCCCTCTGGATCACCTCATCCCTGTAAAAGCTCCTGGGAGCATCCAGAGGAACAAAATGTAGACTAATCTGGGCTTTGGGATCTAATAAACCACTTTCCTCAAATATCCCATCACTTTAGCATTTATATAATCACCCAATTTCTATTTCAATGTAAATAATGATTATTTTTAATTATTTTAATTTTTTTGTTGTTTTTCTTAAATAGGATGGCTCATGTTTAGCTTCTTGGAACAATCCTTGAGACTTATTTTAGCCTCTTTATTAGATCAAATAGAATATGAGCTCCCTGGTTGGATCTAGGCTTGGATCAAGGTTTGAATCAAGCCTCCACAAAGCCTCCTTGGGGTTATCACCTTGCCCTGGGCTGAGCTTGTACTAATGACAGAAGGCTGGTGACACAGTCACCTCGGACACCTCATGCCTCTGATTTTTCCCTGGAAAGACCAAAGTGTTGGGGATGTGCAGGTGAGGCCAGGAGGCTTTGGAAGTGTTGGAGATGGCATCTCCTCTCAGCACCTGGGCTGGCATGAGCCTGTTGGCTGCCTCCCTCCTGTGCCTGGGTGACACCACAGGCAGAGGTGAGTCCTCAGGTCCAGTGGCACCTCAAAAAAAATTAACTAAACCTGCTTTTAGATACACAGCTGGAGGCAAGTTCCCTGTTTCTCTTGGCTTCATCTCTGCCACCCACATTGTACATGAGGGAGGAGATTGGGACAACTCAGAGCAGAGCATCAGGAACGATGAGATGTTGGGAAGAATGAAGATGTGCTGTAGGAAAAATAACTCCAGTACTTCCTGCCTCCAAGCTTCTTATCTTTGCCTCTCTATAGTCCTATCCCAAACCTGGAGTTGCCCCATGTCACTCTGTGCCCCTGCCCATGGGGAGCAGAAGGTTAGCAGGAGGTCAGACCTGCTTCCACAAGCTGACATCTGACTCCTGCAGCCTTTATCTTTAAACAGTCTCTTCTTTAAATCTTCTCCCTGCTTGCACAAGCCCTGGCTGAAATCCTGATAGGAACCAACCACTACTTCATGCTCCAGGAGGCACCAAACCAGCAGAGGACGGAGTCCTGCTCCCCAGCACTCGCTGCCATAAATAACTGGAGTGCACAGGCACTGGCAAGGACTGTGGAGTTGCTTATCATTTTAATCACTGCTAAATCACGTTGCAGAACTCCAAACCGAAGGAAATGATTTTCATTGTTAACCTCCTTCTTCTTAATTTGCAAAACTTCCTGCGAGTAATTGAAATTCCTGCTCTGCAAAAGCAGAAGCTTTATCTACCACCTTGTTTGGCCAAATTAAGAGAGATGGGACTCCACTCCAGATTTGCTAAATATTTTTCCCTGCCTTCTGAAACATTTATTACATTTTGCATTGCACAAACTGCCTCGACCTCCCGCTGGCTGCACGTTGAATTATTTTAATCAGGAACAAGAATCGTGCTAAAAGGAACCGTAACATGGCACAACAGGAAACCTGGGCTTGCAGGCTCCTTTGGAAGAAAATTCCAGCTTTCCTCTTCCCTCTTTGCGGCTATCAATCACACTCTAAAAATAAAGTCAGATATACAAAATTATCCTGCCATCAGGGCCTGAAAATATTTCAGTTAAGCAACTGTCAGTGCTTCCGTGATGGATCTCTGCTTCCCAGGTTCTCTATCTTCCCTTCTCAGACTGTGCCGGGCTGAACCTTGGCACGCACCCCAAGGATGATGCTGGAACAGTTTGCTTAACAACAGCCTCTTAATATCCCTGGAAGGCAGGCAGAGAGGGAGCCAGCACATCCTCGGGCACATCCAGGGATGCAAACGCCTGCGGCTCCCGTGGGTTTTGGCTGATGCCAGAGTTACCTTCAGCACCCCTCAAAACCCAGGCCACGTGCTCTGACAGGTTTGTTGGAGCATCAATCCTCCCTGGGAGAATTAGGGAGGCCAAGGGTGCTCTTTGTTAAAGCCAGCAAAGCTCCTCTGGATTTTCCAGCAGGTGACAAAGGGCAAGACGGGGGGAACGCCTGAATGCAACCACCCTGTACCAGGCTGGAGCCTTGGGCTGCCTGTCACACCTCCTCTGCATCCAGCCTGAGACCCAGGAAGGCCCTTTGCTCTGCTCCTACCAGCCAGGCACCATTTGCTTTCCTCCCTGCAGGAGTCCTGGCTTGGCACCGTTAGAAAAGTCACAGAATCACACAAGGGTTTGGGATGGAAAAGACCTTAAGGACCATCTTGTTCCACCCCCTGCCATGGGCAGGGACACCTTCTGCTATCCCAGATTGCTCCAAGCCCTGGCCAACCTGGCCTTGGACACTTCCAGGGATCCAGGGGTAGCCACAGCTTCACTGGATAACCTGTGCCAGGGCCTCACCACTCTCACAGGGAAGAATTTCTTCCCAATATCCCATCTAACCCTGCCCTCTGGCAGTGGGAAGCCGTTCCCTCTTGTCCAGTCACTCCAGCCCTTATCCAAAGTCCCTCTCCAGTTCTCCTGGAGCCCCTTTAGACACTGCAAGGGGCTCTAAGGTTTCCCCAGAGTCTTCTCTTTTCCAGGCTGAACAACCTCTTTAACTTCCTTTATTTCCAATTCTGAAGAAACTACTGGATGACAGGAATCCTGCTTTTCCCAGACTCACATCCCACTGCGTTGGCCAGGAGGCCACCACAGCCATGTCCTCTGCCACTGCTGGGGTTCATCTCTTCAGGCCCACACCAGACCCTTAACCACAGACAAAAGGCATCTGAATCCTCCCAAGAGCTGTTGCAGCCCCAAGGGGAAAAAAACTGCTTCATTTATTTGCTTCTTCCTCTTTGAACACTGCAATATTTTAAAAGCAAACCGAGCAAGGACGAGGCAGCAACGTGCAGAATGTGGTTATTATGGTCCCATTCTGTACCACCAGGACCAACAGTATCCAGTTGGTATCTACAACACACGAGACTTCTCCTGCTTTGGGAGGCAGTAAGATTCAAGAGTTTTGCTTTGCAGACTATTTGTGTTTTTTTTAATACTGGGGAAAGTGGGAACATATGTGAGGGGGGAAGGGTGGCAGCAGCATTTGTAACGCTTAATTTACTAAAACGACACACTGCACAGATCTCCCATCTCACTTCATTCAGAGGAATTAGCATTTGGGCAAAGCAGCCAGCCTGGATAGAGATCCATCACAGGGGTTGTAAATGCTCTGCCAGGATGAGGATCTTTCCCAAGACATGCCTGAGGCCAAAAGCATCATCATCATCATCATCATCATCAGCCCCTGGCCTAGGTAAACCATCCATTTGCTTTTTCTCCCCCCATTAAAACATCAGGTTTTTGAGGGAGCAGAGCCAGTCACTCCCCGTGTGCATGGACCCTCCCAGAAAGCAGGGAAAATGCTTGGATTTTAGTGTTATTTCAGAAATGGCACCCAAGCTTTCTCTCCCACTATCAAAACCTATGAAATAAGTGAGACCAAAACGGGCAGAAAACTACGACAAGAGCAGGATCAGGTTCTGCATTTGAAAAATACTTAATTTATAGTCTCTCCATATCAGAATTATTAAGAAAGGAAAATACCCATTGCCTCCCAAATGTCACCACATCCACCCGACTTCCGTGAATCTCTGAATGGATTTACCAGTGCCAGGGGCAATCTCATTTTCTAGAAAACCTGTTTTACTGCCTAATATTCCACCCCAGTCTCTGGCTGATCACTTAAATAGGCTTTTACCAGGCAGGGCAGGCTGCACGTCTCATTTCCCTCAGACACCCTGCAGCGGGCTCCGTGGGTGGGTGGGGAGAGGAGACGTCGCAGGGAGCGGAGCGGGATCGTTTTCTGTCAAATTAAAATTGTGATTAATTCCAAATCGGCGCCGTCTGACGAGATATTTTCCAAGTTGTTTAATTTCAATGACTGCAGCGTGCCTGAGAGACCAGGGGATGAGGAACACCCCGCCCTTGGATGCTGAAGGGGTGGAAGCCCCCTCGGTCCTGCCAAGGGCTGAGACGCTCCCGGCTGGAGCAGCCCTGGCAGCCCCAGCGCAGCTCAGAGAGGCTGAAGAATCTGACAAGCTGATAATCCAAAGCTGTCCTGAACATTTCCCTGTCTAATCGATCATTTGCAATGTTTACTGATGAAAGAGTGATAAAACCTCAGCTTTATCCATCCCTGCAGTCCTGCCTTGGCTCCGGCGGCTCCGGAGGAATTGAGTGCATTGATTTATTGTAACACACCTAATCTGGATGTACAAGCACACAGGGGAAGAGGCTGATCCTTCCACATGTACCAGCACATCAATCCCTCCATTTTCATTTGCCACCCTGTTAACCCACCCAGAACTACAGGATCCTGGAGGTCCCTTCCAACCCGAAGCCTTCTGGGATTCCATGAATATCCCACGCACACATTGCCCCAGCAGGGATATGATGGGAAGGAAGAGAGAGGATATTTGAGGCCTGATCCTGCAAATCTTCCTCAAGGGTCATCCAGACTTAAATAATTTAATCTGCTCAGTTTATGCCAGGAAGACCAAGAAGTGACTGGAATACAAGGACTTCCACAGGAAAAGGGAGATACCAAAAACCACTGGGCAGATGCTGAAGCCACACAGATTATAAAGATGTCACTCCTGGGTGATTCCCAGAGATTATAAAGATTATAAAATGTCACTCCTGGGTGATCCCACGAGGGACATCCAACCCTGGGCAGATCATATTTTATACCATATATCATGTTAAATAAATGTAATAAATGTTATATGTAAATCATTTAACAAATATATAATATTCATATGTATAAATATTTAATGAAATAAATATATCAACTATAATAAAAATTTCTGGATATCTAAGCAGCAATTAAGCTCATCACTGTGCAGTGGGAATCATTTTGCTGAAGGACTGACATTCTGGGAGTCAACAGCTTGGCAGGCAGCAAACCCAGGGTGGGTTTGGGTGTTTAGTTTTGCGTGTAGCTCTGTGCTCTTGAAAAACATGTAATTTACTGAAGATTCACCTTCGAGCTCATCAAAGCTTAGCTATGACATCAAGTAAATCATCTCCTATTAGTCAGAAAGTCGTGCTGCACGAAACAAAGAGATGCTGAAAGTCAGCCTGGAAACTGAGAAGAAAGTTGGCAACTGGGAATTATCCTGATACACCCAAACAGCTCCGAGTCAGAGCACTAATTGTCTGCTGTCTGTGGTGGCATTTTAACAGTTCTGAGAGAGTGGGATTTTCATGATACAAACCCTCCTTCATCCACGTGAGCCTCCTGGAAGCAGCATCTTCCCACGTGCTTTTCGTGGCAGTGCAGATCCAGAAACATGTGCTTGGACCAGTGGTTTACTTGGGAGAACAGTAAAAACTCCAGAGCTGAGTTCTAACACACACCCACGTTTAGGAACATTGTTTGGGCTTTATTTTGCCCCACTGGATTGAGTCTGACATGGTGCAGAGTCAGTAAGTGCTGAGGCAAATAGGTCATGGCACTTACACAGGGTAGGAGGGATTTGTTTGGGTTTTCTAAACAAAATATCCTGGTGAACCAAAGTCCTAAAAAGTTTTATTACAAAGTTATTTTAAACTATAAGATCAGTGAAAAGGAGAAAATTCTACTTGGTTTTCAGGTCGTTTCCTGGTGAGAAGGGAAAAGGCAGGACTCAGTTTGACCTGGGTTACTGCCTTCTGCAAGGATGGATGGAATCACAAACTCACACTGAGAGAGAACGGTGTCACTGGGAAATGATGCTGAGAAACAACTCGCTGCTACAGGCTGGTTAAAGGCTGCACTTTGATCATAGAATCACACCTTGGGCTAAAGCTGGGGAGGTACTGCAGTGGTGGACACTCTGGGTGTGGGCTAAAGAGGGGTTATCAAAGCCAAACACCTCAAACTTGACTTTGAAAGTTCCTTTTCTCAGGAAGGCTGTATCCAATCCCCTTATCTGTTATTCACCCACCAAGGCAGCAGAAGGAGCAGTGCACTGGGCATGGGCTCATCACCTCCTTTCCCTGTTTTTCCCTCCACTCCAAAATCAGGAAGCCATAAATAGAAATTCTGAACTGCTCTCATCCCTCACTTGGCTCCCAGGTACCACTGCCTTTATTATTGCAGTGCAGTCCTGGGGTGTATCCTGCAAAACAAAACTCCAGCAGGAGGGAAGGATCATCCACACACATCCCACCACTGTGACACCCAACCACGGCCGAGTCACAGCCTCCCAGTGCCAACAGCTCTGCAGTGGGAACTAAACACGACATCTAACAGCAATCCTTATCTTCCAGTGCATTTTCCAACGTTCAAAATACACTCCAGCCCGGAGAGATCTGATCAGAGCGAGGAGGGGAAGCTCCACAACTCTGTGTTGCTGCTCCTGCCTGTTCCCCGTTTATTACACTGAGTGTTTGTGTTGGTGGAGTCGACACAGAAAGAGGGCAAACAAAGGATTAGGCAGAACACACAGAGCCTTCAACAGGTGTATTATTAAAAACTATCTCTACCCACCTCCCCCAGACTGCCTCTGCGTTTCCTTCAGCAGAAGATCTCAATTAGGGATGGGGGGAGCAAGAGCAGATGGAGATAAAGGGAAAAGAAATTCGCTTTCCAGGTTTCACACCCAGCACCTGCTCTCATTGAGCTTGAGCCACATGTCCTCGCTCCTATCCATGAAAAACAAGGAGAAATGGAGGCTTTACCAGTGCACACCCACATCCAGAAAGATGAGGTTACCCTGGTGGGAGCCGACCTCCAGGGCTGAGGAGAAGTGGACTTGTTTTCTCCTTTCTAGGGGCTGGACTGGAGGGGTGAGGAAGAAAAGCAGGATTTTCAGAGACAGTTTTTCAGTTATTAGCTGTGGTTTCCTTGTAACTCACTCCACTTGGTGAACCCACAAGGCTATCTTCTGTCCCAGACCCTGGACAATCACTGGTATCCATGAGATCCATGAAATTCCATGAAGGTGCTGTTCTGTGTACCACACCCCATGCTTCCTTGCCCACAATATCTCACTTTATTGTTCATTTTCTAAGCAGGGATGTATTAAAAACCTCCCCTCCATTTTCCTACTTTTAATTTTATTCCTCTGCTTGTGTTTTTTATCTGCATTTTGAACCCAGCCCAGGAATCTCTCCTGACCTCTGTGGGTTCCTCTCTCCATGCAGCTTGTCTCCATTACCAGTGATGTATTTTCCTCCTCTCCCCTTTTCATCACATGTGTTGCCCCATAAAGGTGAATAACAGCCAGATCTTTCACAGCTCCCTTCCTCACCTGCTTTAAATTCCATCCACATTTTCAACAGGAGGGGGAAAAAAAAGTCCATCTTTGCGTTCATGAGTCCCCCAAGTCAAATTTCAGACAAACAGAAGTGCCCAATGGGGAGGATCAGCTGCTCCAGAAGGCAGAGCTCAGTTTGGGGCAGTGGATAATGGGCAATAAGCACCTGACTTAAAAAACAAGTTGCTGGAGATTCTCTTGCCTAATAAATCAGGATGTTGAGAGTGGTTTGGGTCGGGGAGGGGTGAAGCACAGCAGGGTGGTGAGGTGCCATGACTGCTCTCGTGGAGGTGGGAGGGCACCCACAAGGGTGCTTTGTGAGTCACTGAGGTGTCACAGCTGCACATGAGAGAACAGGGGCAACTGGCCTGCTCAGAAATTGGGTGTTCAGAGAAAATGGCACTCAGACAGATCCTCCCAAAGTGTGGCCAGGTGGATTTTTCAGGCAGTAAGATACAGGGGAAGTAAGGATGGGCACAGTGCAGGCTGTGTGCTGCTGTGCTGAGGGCACTGGTGCTGGTGCAGAGCAGGGAGCACCCCTGGCATCAGGCAGGAATCATGGAGTGATGTGATATTTGAATCCCTCCTTCTAACCACCTCATCACTCCCAAATTACATAGAAGTCATATTATACCCTCACATACTAATCACATTATTATTGAAGGCACCTCCAAGATCCAACTCCTGCTCCACTCTGCACCAGAGGAGATGACAGACCCAATCCCAAATATCCCTCAGCTCCAGCAGCTCTCTAATTTCAAGCATGAGTTTCATCCACCAGCTCTGCCGTGATGATTTCCAAAAAGCTCAGCCTAAAATTCACCAAAAGACTTTTTCCTGCCTGGGCACAGCTGGTGGCTGGAGAAGGACACCCTTCTCTGCCATAAACAGATTTATCTGGGTAAATAACAATGTCATGGCAGTGGCTTTATGAAAAACACTAAAGGGGATGAGTCACTCTGAGGATTAGAGTTCCTGAGGAACACAGGGATATCTCTGCATGGCAAGGACATCCTGCTGGATTTTTTTTTCCAGCTAATTCTATAATCACCCTTAATCAGCACTTGGGAGAACAGGGCAGCCCATACAGCTTTAGGAACTATTAAACAAAGATCCAAAGCTTTCCCTATGCCCCAGCCACAAACCAGCCCATTCCCACTTCACGTGGGCTGGATGACACCAGATTTCAAATCAGACCAACCTCGTTCCTCTACCTCAAGATGATTTACATTAATTTGTTATTTCATAGAAGAACTTTGACTCAGGAAGACAGATTAATAGCCAGAACTTAATTAGGAAGCATTTGAAGAAGAAAGGGCTCCTTTGGCTGCCAGCCATGTAATTTCCTCAAGGAGCTTCTACTTTCACCATCAGGGATCCAACCTGGAGGGATAAAGTTTATTTCTATCTGTTCACCATTGGCCATCACTGCTCTTCTCATTCCTTGAACTTGAGTTTAGTGTTTCCAATAAAGGAACTCTCAAGAATTTTAATGCCTTTCCTTCTTCACCAAGTTACAAGGACTCAATGATCCTTGTTGGGTCCCTTCCAGCTCAGGATATTCTATGATTTACCTGTGCATTCATCCTACCAGAGGGAGTATAAAAAAGTGTAAACCATTATGATATCCAAATTCAGTTGGAATAATCAGGCTTCCCTTCAGAAGGAAAGAGCTCCACGTGGTATCTCTATTCAAAGCACACACAAGGCTGAGCCTGATGAAGTTGTCAGGATAGAGGGGGTCCCTGTCCCTCTGCCTGAGCTCAGCTGTAATTCCCAGCCAGCACAGCAATAACTCAGAAAGACACAGATTTCTGATGCTCTCCACGAATATCCTGACTCTGAGTTGGCTGCAGCACAAACAGGATTGAGTGTGGATCTCGCCCCACGCAGAGCAGCTGGTGCCAAACACCAAAACCTTGGAGCAAGAGGAGGGATTCCCTTTTGGGGGGGGTTAATCCTGCAGCTCTTATCTCCAGCAGACCAGGATGGTTTGGTGCCTTCACAGAAAGAGCTCATTGCTGCAGTGTTTGGGGTGGGAAATAAAGTCTTGTGGGGAAGCTCTTTCTCCCCACTGCACTCCTCCGTGTACTGGTTTGCACTGGGGAGCCCTGAGCCTGCATCAGACTGGGCAGATGCCCCAGTGCAGCCCCCACAGGGTGTCTCAACATGGCTGGAGGGGGGTTTGAAACCTCACCTAAGGGAATTTGAGGCCATTATACCCCGAAATTCTGTGGTCTGGAAAATGCTGCTTTTGGTCGTGCAGAGCAGAGGGCAGCACAGGATCCAAAGGAAGGGGAATGGAGGCTTTTCACCTGCCCTGCCTCTCTTTGTCCCCCCAAAAAACTTGATGAAAGGTGTGATTTTCTATGTATTATCTGCACTACAACCAGAATCCTGCTTCTGATTAAATCTACCTGCTTGCCAATTCTCAGCAGATCTCTGAGGAATCAATACTCATTACCCAGAGAGATGCAGCCTCTCTAAAATTAGTCTTAAAGGAAGTGCAAGTTTCTTCCTGTGCAACCCAACTCGGTAGGTGTTACTGCTGTGAGGAACTTTACAAACCATTAATGGCTCCCAGGAGAGCACTAATCATTTTCTACATGTCCTTATCCCCTTAATCCCATTAGAAAGATTTGCAGGGTGAAAGCTGACCACTCCTAATCCCAGACTCAGATGGGAAGCTGGAATAACAGGAAAAACATATTTGGGAGGAGAAGGAGGTGTGTTCTGCTCACAGAGCCTGGACACTTGCTACCACCTTTTCATATAGGACACAAATGAGGGAATAATCCTGAATATCTTCAGAAATGCAGGGAAGAGCAGTTTTAAAGGAGTTCTATAGAGAGATGTCATCCAAAAAGTTTATACTCAAGGTTACCCCCCCTTCACACATCAAACAGTAACCCTGGAACCATCTTTGCCTCATGGGGACAGAAATGCTTGTCCTCAGTAGTCATGTCAGCACACTTGATATAATATTTTGATGATTTTGGGGGGAACTTCCAAGCCCCATCTGAGCCTGAGTGTTGAGGTGTGGGTGTCCTGGTCCTGCAGACGTGGTGAGGACAGACAGACAGACAGGCTGCTCCCCCAGTGACCCCACCAGAGACCAAACTGGAGAGCCCTGACTCCCAGGGCTCCTCTCTAACTATGTGAATTGAGTCAAAAGGTGCTCTGCTAACAGCTTATTCAATGGAAATCTCATTACCCAGAGCTCTGCCAAGAATTTATTCGAACGAGAGCCTTCACAAGGAGCTCTGCCAGTAGTTCACTGAAAGGGAATCTGTTATGGGGTCAGATACTATTTTATTCTGGTGAAAACCTAACAAAGATGGACTTGCCTAATAATAGGGTCAGTCCTGCCATGATTAAATGAGACCTCCTCTAACAGGCTAAAGCTAGGAAATGCACTAAAAGCTGTCTTATTCTGAGAGAAGCACTGGCCCACCGTGCACCTCATGAAAATACCCTTCATACACCAACAATGCAGTTAGATAATAAATAAAGACCCCTAAATACGCCTTCAGAGTCTGAAACAAAAGCTTGCAACCGTTTTTTCAGTGGGTGGACCTTCACAATTTTCATTGTATCCTTCTTATTCACGTCCTAAAGACCCTGCAGAGAGGCTCCAAGGCTCCCAGGGGACCCCGACCACAACCTGAAACCACCCATCGAGGTCTGTGAAGTTCTGGATGTATTTATTGTGATCCATGATAAACCCCAAACGCTTTCATCACACCCTTCTGCCAAGGTCACTGCTCCTCACTTTTCAGAGCTGATTTTGCCCTGCCAAGAGAAAGACTTTGCTACCCCTGATATTGAATTTCATCTTGTGCAGAGCAGGAATACCACGAGCCAAGGTCAACCTGAGTCGTAATCCTGCCCTCCAGAGGGCTTGAAACAGCTTCCACCCCTATCAGTCGCAGGTTTTGTAACTGTATCATCTCTTATATCATTCCAACCACTAATGAAAATAAACAGTGAATAGAAATGGATCCTGGAGAGACCCATCAAAACCCAGGCTGAGCATGAGTAATAATAACCTGCTTGTATTCCTGGTCTCCTGCGAGTAGAGTGATATCCAGCACGCTGCCAAATAGCCCAGGATCAGAGGAACAGGACTTGGAGCTTTGTTTTATTGAGAGAAATTAAGCTTTTCAGCTGCAGGAAAACTTCAGTCGTTCTGCTTGACACAGCAACTCCAAAATGAAAAGTTAGGGCTGGTCCTCAAAAATGTAAAGATAATTCCAACATACCTTTAAGATGGTGTAAGAGCTGTTTAAATACCAGAGTTGGGTCTGGACCTTCAATAGGTGTTGCCTGGATTACAGCACAGTCCCAAATGTGTGTTGACTCCTCTGCTTTCATAGGAAAGCCTTTTTTTACCCATCTCCCAGGGAGCAGCTGCAGCACATTCCCATAGTTTCCAGCTGAAAAGAGACCTCACCTGCTGGCTGAGTGGGCCTCAGGAAAATCATCCTTAAGGGCTTGGTGTAAATTACTCAGGTAGCCTGACTACAAGCAGTGGATGTGGTTCTGTGTTTTACAACCTCAAGAGATGCACCCACAGCTGGAACATCAGGCAGGGCACTGATGCAAATATTTTCCAAGCTGAGGCTCAGGGAGATCCCAGTGTGGGGTCCAGACCTGGCTTTTCATGGAGCTCTGATGGCAAGGCAGAGAAAAATACTCCAGCAACAACAGTGAAGCAGTTTTCTTGTTTCAGCTCTGACAACCCGTTTTGCTACAGGATCTTCAGGAACAGGGGAACTGGGGGTCACACTGACTGATATTTTCCCAGCAGGAAGCCCTCACTGTACCTTTTGTTCTCTCCCTCGAGAAGTGCTAAAGGCTGCCAGAAGATTAAGGGCTGTTATAACATTAATAATGATGATAAAGATTATAAAAGAATCACCAAGGTTCAAGATCATCGAGTCCAGCTCTCCCCCAGCACCACCACGATCACCCCTAAACCACATCCCCAAGTGCCACGTCCAGATGCCTCTTGGACACTTCCAGAGATGGTGACTCCAACACCTCCCTGGGCAATTTATGCCAATGCCTGACCTCTCCTTCAGGGGAAAAAAAATCTAATATAGAATCTGAACCTCCCCTGGCACAACTTAAGGCCATTTCCTCTCATTATTTCACTTGAGACAAGGCAGAAGAGACTGACCCCCACCTCACTCCAACCTCCTTTCAGGTGTTTGTAGAGAGTGGTGATGCTGATGACAATAACAACCATAAAGTCCATCAAGTTAAAACCAGCTGTGTTCCCTGGTGCATGTGACAAGGATGGTTAAGACTATCTTATTCCTGGCTTTTCTCTTTGTGGTGGGCTGACCATCTTCATGAGAAGCCCAGTGGAAACCAGAGGAGAAGGTGCAACCCTGTCGTTTGCTGTCTCCGTGGTACATCAGCTTCATCTCCAGCAAAAACCTGATGTTCCCCAAAGATTTCCTTCACCCAGTGCCAGTGCAGAGGTGTCAGAGGGTACAGGGGCATGCCCCCAGCCCCAGGACCTGCAGCCCCACTGCACAGCTCTGTCCTACCCCCCAGACAACAACGTGCAATAGATCCAGGCACGATGAGGAGCTGCAGAGTAAACTGCTCCATTGAATCTGCAGCAGGAGTTTGGCCACCAGCTGGGAAGGCTTTAAAGAGCTGATTAAAAGGAGCTGTGATGCTGCCAAAATTACTGACAGACAAATGGACCCTCGTCTCCTCCACACACACAGAGGGCTGCCTGATGGGAGTGAGAGCAGCTCCTGCCTGCAGCTCACCCAACCTCCTGCACTCCAAGGCCCTTGCAAAGAACTTTCCATTACCAGCTCAGCTACACCTGTGAGAACAAAGGAGACTAAAAACAGAGGGTTTTCTCTCTGTCTTGATGGAAATATCGTAGAATGCTTTGGGTGGAAGGGACCTTAAAGATGACCTCAATCCAACCCTATGCCATGGGCAGGGACATCTTCCACTGTCCCAGGTTGCTCCAAGCCCTGTCCAACCTGGCCTTGGACACTTCCAGGGATCCAGGGGCAGCCACAACTTCTCTGGGCAACCTGTGCCAGGGCCTCCTCACCCTCTCAGGGACGACTTTTTTCCTCACATTGAATCTAAACCTGCTCTCTCTCAAATGATGAACAAATTATCTAAATTGCAGAAGCCCAAGACTTACCAGCACTGCCAGAGATACTCTGGGAAGCCCCAACAAGTACAGAGAATTCTGTGGCTGCACAGGGCACCAGGACTTTCAGACCCCATCTATGTTCTGACACCAAAGCGATGACACCACATTTGATGTAAAAATGATGAAAGCAGAAGAAAACCATCATTTTTAGACTACTTAGCATCATAATAGAGCCATACAGGCCAAAAATACCTCATGCTGCAAAGAGGTGAATTAAAAATTCTCATCACTGCTGCCTGTGAAGTGGCTCTCAGGGACTTCTGACGCTACTTTAAATGGATTAGGGAACACTGTGTGTCCTCTTTGGCCAACACAACACCACATGTGTAGTACACAGCACACAGCAAGGAGTTAAAAGGGCAGGTACTGCCCAAAAGCAGATTAGCTGTGGCAGCCTCCAGCATCTGGAAGAACTGCAGCTCTCACCATGGCTTTTGATCCAGCCAGGATTATCCATGGCTGTTTCAGCAGTGGAAAGCCAGCCTGTGATCCCTGTGGATGGCTCTCCACATCTCTCCACTTCAAGGGAAAATAAGAGGGACTCTGCAGGTCCTGGACCAGCTGCTTCCCCTCTCTGTGGAGCACTGCCTGTCCAAATGCCTCGCTCCACTGGCAGGAGGAAACACTCAGTGCTGCTGCTTCAGGTTAAAAAAACCCTCCAGTTTTAATAGCTACTAACCTGGACTCTTCCACAAACTCTGAGGAAGCTCTGGAGAGGTGGCTTGATTGCATGGAAAAGGGCAAAATGCTGAAAGAGAGACTATTAACAGGGAGCTGGGTAAAGAAAAGCAGCCCTGGGCTCCCTTACCTCACACCGTGTCGTGCTTCAAGCTGTGATCAAACACAGCCTGGGCAGGAAACCAAATGCAAATTCTGTTTTGAGGACAAAGCACCGAAATTCAGATACATTCCTGGAACTTCTCAGAAAAACAGCTGTTTTTCCAAGCACTGTTTGTCATCCTCCTGCTGCCCTTACAGCACTTTCAGGTGAGGTGGGAACCCCTCCAGGGTATCCCCCTCCTGCTGCACAGCTCCCAGAAAAGAGAGACCTCTGACCCCAGGAATTAACAGCAAGGGAATTACTGATTGCTGGCTGATCTGCTCCTGGGAGGTGAAGTGCTAGAGGAGCACTTCACCAGTTGCAAAACATCATCTCTCTGATCCTATCTGGAATAAGAGGAACGTGGTTTAAGGTGTGTTATCAAACTGCTTGTAAATGAACCAGTTAGGCACATTTTAGTAACACACATTTTCGATCTATAACAAGCCTTAATTGGAAGTCTAGTATTTACTTTGTTCCACTAACAGGAATATAAACATCTCCACCTGTGTTTTCTGTGTTGGGATGTTATGTTGGTTTATTCCATTGAAAAATACACCCATTTTCCTCACGTAAAATGGGTGTAAAATTGCAGAGGGCACCAACTGTGCCATGTGTGTTGAAGCCTTTGGTGAAGGACTGCAGAAGTTCATAGGCCTTATTCACTGGCAGGAGGAGACATTTTGCTTTACAAATACAAATTCATGGCTGGATGGGATCTGCCTGTGCACACAACCTGCTGAATAAGTGCATTTTGGGTTTTTCATAACCTTAAACCTGCCAAGTTTTTCTTTTTCTGTGGGTGATTGTTCTCATTCACCCATATCCACCTCTTGGATGAAGGATGTACCCTGGTACATCCTTGCATGTGCTCACAGCCCCCTGACCTGATCATTACCTTCTGTAACACAAACCCAACACTGCTCCTTAGCCAAGGTGTGTGATTTGCTCCTGATGGTAAAAAGCAGCAGCAAAAAGCCTTAAATTGAGGTTATAGGGGAAAACAACCGAGGCCATAGAAGGGTATAAAATAGTGAAAAAAAAAATTAATCCCTGGAGTTATGTAGCAATAAATAAATGTTTAATGGTGCAGGGTGTGGGAATTATAGAACATACTGAGTTGGAAGGGACCCATCAGGATCATCAAGTCCAACTCCTGCCCCTGCAATGGAATGGGAGGTGTAGAAATAATCAAGGTGGGAAGAAGCCCCTGACCCATCAGAAAGAGAAGCAAACAGGGCACAGGGCAGAGGGAGAGTCTGTCCAGGGGTTATAGAGGAGCAGCATCAGACAGCAAATGGAAATTGCACCAGGGATGAAGACAAATACAAATACCTTCTTTACCCTTTTTTTTTCCAGTGTGAAATACAAAAAAAAAGATCATTGAAAGAGACTCAAATAGCCTCTGGAGACGTGGTGGGATTGGATTGCTGACAGAGGAAATAGATGTTGCTGTAATATTAAGAATGTGTTGCCTTGGTATTTGCTAAGAGAGAGATGGGCAAGAGAGAGGCTGCAACTGTGACCCTGCAGGCAAGGGAAGGAGGAAAGAATGAATTCCACCACCAGGAATAAAATGCACAGTATAATTTAGCATATAAAATCTCTTAATGAAACCGTCGCCCTTGCTGCGGCAGACAGAGCAGCGAGTTGTCAAATTATTAAAACATCAAATTATTATTAAATAAGAGTTGTTTACTCCAGAATTATTACTGAGGTAGTTAAACAGTGGCATTCCTGCTGTGCAAATGCAGTGTGGAGAAGTGCAGGGGGAGCAGAGGGGTGGTGGCAGGTCCCCAGTGCCTGTGGCAGCCCCATCCAGCTGTCCAGAGCCACCAGTGTGTCCCAGCACTGCCCAGCAAAGCCAGGCTGAAAGAGGTTCCAAAAGAGGCATCCAAAGTGGACAGAGTTATCTGAGACGAGCAGAAATCTCTGCAGCTTTGGAGATTGCACCTGCCACTAGAAATAATTGGAGCTTTCATTTTTTTTCCCCTCTCTTTTTTATGTCCAACAGCTGTTTTTATAGGTGATGGTGCCAATATATGTCTGAAATAGCTGCAGGCTACTGATGTGCTCCTCCTGCTTGGCCCAGCACTCTCCAGAGCACCAACAAATGCAATGAGCACCTTTTTTCCAAAGGGTGAAAGATTCATTTCAAGGGCTCTGAGATCTCAAGAACATTTACACTGCTCAGAACAAATCTTGCCTGTGTTGACATACCAAGCATATTCACTTTATTTATGATTCTTCTTTTTTAAAAATCAAAATGACTAGATTTTACCCAGGCAGACTGAGGAAAGTGCTGGTGTAACAGGAAAAGCAGAAGTGAGGGAATGGAAAGAGGATGGACAGGGACAGAGAAAGGAAATGAAGATTAGAAATAAAAAAGGAAAAGAAAAAGCCCTTGTGTAAAGCTCAGGAAATGAGTTGGCTTCTCAGAGATATTAGTACAAGAAAAGAGCGAGGACAGATATGAATGACTGAGGAAATCACAAAACCTATCAAGGAAAATAAGAAGGTTTCTGACATTTGAGGCATCGTGAAACATGAAAAGTGACAAAGGGAGAGTGAATCGAGCCAGAGAGGGCAGAGGAAACAGGCTGGAGTTCATGTGCAGAGTGTGATTTTCTCTTATCTGGATTTGAAATATTAAAGTGAGGCAGGGGCTGAGCACTGGGTTGGATCTTCCCCCCTCCCTGCCCAGGCACTGCTGTGGTTCCTGCACCCTGCAGGGCACAGTGGAAAGGAGCACACAACAACTGGGATGATCTGGGTGGAAGAGATTCACACACAGGTGGAAGAAGGGCTGCACTCTTCCTGGCAGGAGTGGCAGGACAGGGCAGGGTTGCTGTGGATTCCCAGGAGATGTGGAGAACACTGGTGTGATGAGCTGGGAGCCGAGCACAGAAGCAGCAGAGTGGCTCCTGAAGTGACAGACGTGGGGGAATCACAGCTCCTGCCTCATGAAAGGAAAACACCATTTCTTAGCAGCAAAAGCTATTTGCAAATAACCCAGCAAACTCCACTGATCTGCTCAAAGGGATGAAACACCTGTTTGGGAACACACACCAAAGAGGCTCTAATTTCCGTGGGTTTATCAGAGGGTCACAAGTTTGGGCTTTATCTGCAGTAAAGCTGTTTGATCCAGAGATCCCAGAGCTTCCCCAGTGCTCACACCAGTCTGACAGGCTGAACAGAAATAGCTGGATAGGCCACCACAGAAACACAACTAATTCTTGGTTTAGATGTATTATTGTTTAGGACTATTCATAAATCATACTCCTGATCCCTTGGGCATCCTACCAACTCCCATTATCACCTTCCTGTTCTAATAGGCACAATCTCAGTGCAGCAAATCCCCCATTTTCCACAGCTCTCAATCACAACCAAAGAGTAAAGATGAAAAAAATCTGCATTTCAAATTATTGTTTGTTGTTATGACAACGTCACATGGATTTGGTCCTTGCTGGCTTCAGTCTCGGGCTTCAGAGCATTTCCAAAGCTTTTATGCAAAGAGCCTGTTTGTAACACACATATGCCATGAAACCAAAGGGGGCAGCCCCATGTGATGTAAAATATCAAGAGAAGCCACCTGGAATATAATTCCAGAGAAAATTGTCTCAGCAGCTAAGCAGTAACCTTTCCTTCTCACAAACTTCCCATAATGTGTCTAACTACAGCCTGGCACAAAAAGATCCAAGGAGGGTCTGTCAAAGGTACAACAGACAGTGGTGGCCTTTCTCTCCATCAGGGGAAGAGTTTGGTACACAGGATTGTTCAGGAATCATCTTTTGCACCATAAAGAACATGGACAGGCGTGAAAAAAAATTAAATTAAAATAAACAAATAATTGGAACCTGTGAAGCCAATAAACTGCACCACAGAAATGCACATGATAGCACAATCACAGCTTTTAGGGCCCGAATTTATCATGGGTGCCCAAGACAGAGAACAGGCCACAGATTTCACCTGGTGATTTCTGAGAATCCAGCTCAATATATTACAAAAAAACCCCCAAAACCCCAAAACAAAACCAAAAAAACCCCTCAGCAACTATTTATATAAAGTCTGGAATTAAAGATTTTCCTGTCCCACCCCAGCCATGGGGACCATGTCCTGCACTGCCACGCTGCCTCCATCCAACAGCTCCCTTGGACAAAACAGGGATATTACTGGGATGTTTGGAACAGACACTTTTTGACATCTTACTGATAACTTTTTTTAATTTTATAGATTATTTAGAATGTTAAAGCCGCTGTTAAAGGGAGTCAGAGCAGCATCAAGGCACCTGTTCTTGGGGGAATAAGCAGGAATTATCTGCCTGGACTAACAGACACTATTTCAAGCTCACAACTCCCTGAAGCTGGAAAGACAGAGACAAAGAAGGAACCCACCACCTCCTGCT
The DNA here is from genome assembly GCF_025592945.1 of Manacus candei. Taxonomy (NCBI): domain Eukaryota; kingdom Metazoa; phylum Chordata; class Aves; order Passeriformes; family Pipridae; genus Manacus; species Manacus candei. The sequence goes on from NW_026138070.1 coordinate 2,833,173, forward strand.
GTGCTGGTGCAGCTCTCCGAGGTGCTAATCCCACGGGATTCATCCTCATGAGGGCTGATGTCCCTCAAATGCAATTTAAACTCAGTAGATAAGGGAGGATAATTGTGTCTGGAAAGTGAAGCTGAAGGACAATGGTGAGAAGGTTGGTGAGGAGCAAAGAGGGAGCTCTGAACAGATGGGACAACAAGGGCTCTGCAGGAGGAGGAGGAGGAGGAGGAGGAGAGATCCTCGTGTCCTGGGCTGCTGAGGAAGGCATTCCTAAGGAAGAGCCCTGCATTCATCCCTGGGGTGAGGAGGGACCAAGCTGCAGTAACATTAAGCATCAGCATCCAACTGAAGTAAAACCAGCAACAAAGTCCATAATGGTTTTAGTGCATTGAAGAAAAAAACATAGTTGAACTAAAATATTGCCATCTGCCTTCAGCTGAAAGCGGAGCCACACATCGATGGCCATTTATAAATAGATTGAGAGCCTTATTAAAGGTTAGTAAAATTGTCCTGACTCCTTCTCTCTCCTCTCATCGACATGAATAGCTGCCATTCATTCCGGAGAGAGAATTTTCCTTGTACTGAATCAAAAAAAAATCTCACAAAAAAAAAAAAAAAAAAAAAAAGGCTCACAATCCTCACTTTTCATCATGTGCTCCCTGCATTAGTGCAGTTATTCAGCCACAGATGTTTATTCCAGCCGAGCCCAGACTGGGACTTTACTCAGCCCGTGGAGTGAATAAAAGTCACCCAGAGCCCAGAGACGGGGTCATGCAGAGAAAAGCTCTTTCCTCGTGTTTCCTTTCATCCTTCCCTGCCCACGAGGAGCCCGCGGTGATCCCGTGAGCTCAGGTTTGCTGCTTTTGAAGAGCCTCGTGACAGCTGGGTGACCCCCACGGCAGCAACAACCTGTTAACCACCTGAGTGCCACAACCCCACCCCAATTACACTGAGCAATCACCCCGGGATTGCTGCAAACTGCACCGAGTGGCAGCTCGGGCTCACGCAGCAAATATTCCCTCCCTATTCCATCCCGGTGCAGCTGTGCTCCCATGACCACCCTGCCCTGGCAAGGGGAAATATTTTTGATAGGGCCATCAGTATGGCCATTTTCTGGGGTTTGTTTAAAAAAGTCCTTTGTGCTCAGCTTCTCGTAGACCAGCAGGCTGCTGAGTCCCTGTCCAGCAATACAGGCACTGCTCTGGAGGGAGGCATCAGCTGTGGGCAGGAGGTTCAGCCCATTGAGTGTCTGTTCTGCTGCCTACTCCAGATTATCACTCCATCAAGATGCACAAAATGTCAAGCAACAGCAGCTTAAGAAGATTTTACAAGCAGCCATCTAATCTATTTCATATGCGAGTTCATGAAAAGCAGAATAACTCCAATTTCATGGAGAGCTGAATGTATAGACACTCAGAATACATATATTTAGGGGAAAGCACTCACAGTGATATTTCAATCAGTCTAGCAATAGGATTATCTGGAAAACAGCCACCTGCTGGGTTTTCATTAGCGTGTGGCACGAGAAAGATTTCATCACCTTAATAATTTTTCAAGCTTCCATAATATTCATGATTGCCCATTAGTTCCACCGCCTCAAAGTGACCCCTTATGTTTTTTGTTATTAAGCAAAAAGACAGAAAACAAAAATGAGATGCAACCTGGCAAATACCAGCTAATGACATCTGGGGGGAAATAATTGGAAACAGAGATTCAAGGGGGAAGAGATGCCTTGGAACCACAGTAAATGTGACTTCATTTAAATGGTGGACAATAAATAAGATATGAGTTTGCAGCATGAGGTAGGTGCACAAACTGCCTGTAGGTTTTCAAGCTGTGTGATAACAGCTCCTTGTTGCAGATCAGGGAGGGATATCACTCTGGTCTTGGATGACCCTAAAATCCTCTCACCTTCACCTCGTGGCAGAGCAGAGCTGCCCAAACAACCTGTTGCTGGAACACTCAGTTACAGGAGAGGTTAAAAGGGATCCCTGATCTGTGCAGGAGGGTGAGGTGACACACAGGGCTGAACGAGATGAGAACAGGCCAGTGCCAAAGGGGAGCTGGAATTTAACAGTTTGGAGAAGGACAGAGCTAGAAATAAAGGGATGAAATAGAATAAAGAGAAATAATTCAGGCTGAGGAAATACAACCCAAAATGCCCCACACATTTTATATACATATATACATATTCTATACATATAATATATACATATACATTATATACATATATAATATATGTATATACATTATATACATATATAAAATGTAATTATGGTTATAGTATAGAAGTGTGTTTATCTTTGATTTGAATATGAAATATTGGATGTTTGAATGAAGGACAATCTAAGCAAAGGAGTGCAATTCCCCTGTTTTGACTTCTCCAGATCCGTGGTGCTCAGTAGGATTTCCACACAGTGCCAGTACAAAGGGATCTGCAGGAGATTTTTCTGGATTGTGAGGGAGATTATTTGATTTCCTTTTCCATAATTTCTTGTTATGAATCCATCAATAGGCCATTCCCAGACTGAGCCCTCTGATCTCCACCCAAAGATGTTAACATCTCAAAAACTCAGTTTCCCAGCAGGAACATAGCTGAAGACCTAAGGTGATTAACACCACTTGTATGCTGCTTTTTAGGAGATTTCCAGCTTTTGATGGTGGTTTAAAGAGACAAATCACCCCAACAATGCCAGCCTGATCTAAATATTTTCCTTCTCTTCTTGCAGGAAAAAATCAGCATCAAAAAACCAGTGGGGCATGAGACACTGAACAAGGTGTTGGATTTTAAACTGAGAGGAGGTTTAAATGAGATATTAGGAAGAAATTCTTAATATTCAGCTGTGGGGATGGTGGTTGCCCAGAGAAGTTGTGGATTCCCCATCCCTGGAAATGTTCCAGGCCAGGTTGGACAGGGCTTGGAGCAACCTGGTCTAGTGGAAGGTGTCCCTGCCCATGACAGGGATGAACTTTATGGTCCCTCCCAACTCAAATCATTCCATGATTCTGTAATTTATTTTAACCAGGGGAGTGTTTTGGGAAAGGAAACCATCTCTGGGAGGACAAAGGAATCCAGTAGCTGATTGTGCCTGCTGGGCAAACATCCAAATATCTCATGGAGAGCAGCAACGACCATGACCATCAAATAACACCTGAGTCTACCCCTACTGGAACACCAGAAACGTTTCTGTGAATTTGGTAAGGTCAGAACTGGGCCACAGCCAAACAAAGACACGAAGAGAGAAGTTCAGGGATACCCAATTCTTTCCTTGTTATGTTTCCTTTTAGAAGTGATGCTCAGGTAAACTGTTCAGGGCTTTGGAAACTCTGGGTGCATCAGCCACAACTCACTTTCCACTGAATTACAGCCAACTTTTTCCCAGCCTATTTTACATGGACTTCTTGCAGAACATCAGGAACCAGTAGGGAACTGGGGTGGAGTAAATAATTCAGGAGCTCCCTTTATACAGACAGTGAAATAAGAGAAAAGGGAAGGCAGAGGCAAACCCACCATCTCAACTTCTGAAGGCCACCATTACACCTTTGGTGGAAAAGAAAATTGCAGCTTGAAATGCAGACAGCCCCAAATTAACAAGTTTTGGTGAACAAAAGCAAGATAATAGGTTTTTTTCTTCTGCCATACACATCTGTTCATTAGCGCTGCCTCCAGGACCACTACAGCTGCTCACAGTTTAAAAGGGCAACAAACACCTCACAAAAATATTTACAGGAGGAATTAGCAGCAGAAAGAGAACAGATAAACTTTGCTTCAAAATATTTTGGCAATAAAAGGCGTTTAGTAAAGTTCTGTCTATCCCCTGAAACAGCCAGGTGGTTTGATTGTGGTGGTGTAGCCTGAGCTGGAGGGAAATGGAATATTCTATTAGAAATTTTGCCTAATTTTCTGCCTCCAGTTTGGTGGTGAACAGGTTGTTTTGGTGTGTCTCACATTAGCTTTAGGCTTAGGAAATCCAGGGACTCTTTTGGCATCACCCATTTGTTATAACCAGAAATTTGCCTGATTGTATTAAACCACCTTTGTTTTGTCACCTTTTTTCCACGTCACCCTCTGTTTGCATGGGTTATACACCCATAGGCGTGGTCAGATGAACTTTAAAAATTTAAAATATTTCTATTAAAATATTAGAATAGCTTTGAAGTGATTTTGTAGCATCTAATCAGCCCATTACAGCCTTTAAAAACATGGGTTTTCCTAATCTTAATTTCCTAGGATGTGGCCTGACCAACAGACTCAACCCCCAGTGCCAGTTTTGCCACTTGTCTCTCATAGTTTTAGAATTTTTTTGAGTGAAACTGCTGAACTTGTCAGGTGGGCTTTGAAAAGTAAGACTTTGAAGAAGAAAGAAGTGCTGAAACATTCCTGTATCCTCTTCCCTGCCCAGAACCTGTTTCCTTTGCCTTGGGGCACATGTTCCTCCTCCTTCTCTACTCTTTCTTTCTCTGAAATTCTCATAATCCTCCTGCCTCCTCCTTTTCTTTCTTTCTCCTTGCATACTTGGATACTTGGAAACCGTGAAAAAGTCCTTGCTGGAAAGAAAAATTGTCATGGGAATGCACAGACCCCTCCAAATCCTGTAGGATTTGTACCTGGGGATTGCCCAGATTATCCAGCCCTGGGCTTTATCTGAGCCCTCACAGCTGGGATGCACCTTGGCAAGTGCCTTCTCCCCTTAAATGGCCCCCAAATTTTAATAACATTTCACTAGAAAAATGAAACCACAATTTACCAGAGAACATATTATCTCAAATAATAATAAAAAAAAGAAGCCCTGAAAATCAATGCTGTTGGGAAAAAAATAAGCCCCTGAAACCCTGAATTTACTTTCAAATTTATCCATTAGAACCATTGCCACGTGACTTTAAGTGCCCAAAAGCAGAAGGATTCAGAAAAAGGGATCTGAATGTCATGCAGAGAATGAAAACATCCAGAAATGAGGTAAATAAACAAGTAGTTATAACTTTTCATGGTTCAGGGACTAAGTGTAACATTAATGCTTGTAGGTAGGAAGACAGCTTATTAAGCAAATTATTCCTGTGACCCCTTCATACCTCCCTATTTTCCTGCCTCTGCCCCATTCTGATTTGCACTTCCCTACCTGACAGGCACTTTCCTTGGAGAAAATTGTCCAGAGAACCTGTTCCTCACACAAACCCATGAGAAACCACCAGGCAGAGCGTGAGCTCAGGCACACCAGAGGCATTAAATGCAGATGAAACACTTCGGGGGGGGGGGGGGGGGAAAGAAACAAGTCCCCTTCTGTGCTGGCACCATTAGCTATGAAAATAAATAAAGGACAAGAAATAAATAACTGTATTAAGTTACAGAGAAATTAAACACAAGTGAGTCCTCACAAACTGTGGGCAAGTGGCAAATGCCAGGGAAGTGCACAGGGGTGGCTTTCTGCTGGAGAGGCTCGGAGCCAAATGAGGGCTGGAAATGTCACCCAAAGCCCCAAGCGTTGGCACAAAGTGTTGGTTAATAAGGAATCTGTTGCTTTTAATGACTGCTAATCACTGATTGTAGAATATATGATTGTAAAAGCAGGAAAACAGAGCCCTGGCACGTGTCACTTCCCATTCCTGGTGTCGCTGAGGGGGGAAAGGCTGCCCAGGGATCGAGGCAATGGGAAACCAAAGCAGCATGTGCAGGTCACCGTGTCATCCTGGAGCCCAGCAGGTGAAATGAGTGTTGTGGCACAGCTGGGCGAGGGCATGGCAAAGGCAGCCCCAAACAAACATATTGGAGTGTCTCATGAGAAATAATCACAGAATGGCTTGAAGGTTCAAAGGCAGAGCTCAGCGAGTCCTGGAGGAAACCTTCCAGCACTCCAGCTCGTCCCCCCAGTTTTGGGGGTTCAGTTACACCTGCTTTAATGGGAAATGAAAATTCCCCCTTCCCTTCAGCTGCTGTGGGGTCTGTGATGCTACTCTGAGGAGCAGCCACACACCAGGGACCAGTGCAACCCCAGCAGCAACGACAAGGTTTTTATTGCACCAATTCTCCCCAGGACACCTTCCCTCCTGCCATCCCAGTGTCCCCTTGTCGCAGCACAGCCACCGCCCACGGTGCTTTTCCAAGAAGTGTTGTGATGCAGGATGTTGTATTCCCTATTATCTGCAGGAAAGCAGGCAAAGACAATGGAGAAGAAAGGCTAATCCCACAGGGCATCCGTGGCTGGCAAGAGATATTCTGAAGCAGGCTGGAATTGGAGAGGAGTTAGTAATGTAAGAATGATGAAGTTTGGGGAGGGGAAACAAAAAAAACCCCAACAAAAACAAGCTGCTCTTTTGTCCTCCCATTTCTCTCCCTGGCTCACAGTCCTGAGATAGCAAAGACTGTTCCTCCCTGGGTGTGTGAAAGTCAGAATTTGCGGAGCCTGGGGAGTGCTGGGGCAGGGAGAGAGGGAAGAGAAATATTCCCAACCATTCCCTGTGGCTCTGGAAGCCCCGAGCTGGCGTTTCTCCGAGGATCAGCCCTGCCTGCCCCAGTCCCTCTCTGGGATGGTCGAGTGCAGCCCTGCAATTACACTGCTGTAATTAGAACCGTCTGCCCCAAGCAGCAGCCGTGGCTGTGGACAAAAGGGCAGTGTCCACGTGGGAAACCTTCCTGATGTGGTGCATTTAAAGGGGATTTTCCTCTTTGCGTGGCACGAACGTGCGAGGAGCTGGCACAGGGATGGGAGAGCCACGGGAAAAGATCTGCCCCTTCCCTTCCATCCCTTCACAGGGGATGTGAGAAGTGACACCGGGTGTGCAGAGAGAGAAAGGAAGGAAATAAAGAATGGGAAAGGCAGCTTAGGTCGAACACTGAGCAGGCACCTGGTTCTCACAACCAGCGCTGGGGGAGCTGTGGATGCAGCAGCCTCCAGAGCCTCGTGGAATTCTGATGCCTGGGGATACCTCTGCCAGAGAGCACATTCCAGCTCTGCAGACACATGAGCAGTGCTCATCCTACCCCCGACTGGGATGGGATGTGCCTCGGGTGCCACACTGAGCCCACCCCAGCCTGGTTCCCACTCCCTGCTCCAAACCCCTCAGAGCCCTCTGCCCTGTTATCCCCTCCAATGGGAAAAGCTGCTCAAGAAGAGCATCTCTCTCCTCCCACCCCACTGTCCCTGTCTGCCTTCCCAGTGAGTCCCATCCCAGGGGGGCCACTCCATGACTGAAAAATGCTTGAGCTCATTCAGAGGTTTTGTATTTTTCCACTGTAAGGCTTCTGCTCCAGGGACTGGTGCAGAGCCCACACAAACCCAGCACCTGTGGAAGGAGCATCACCCAGTAGGGCTGGAGCAGGAGAGCTCTTCCCACATTTGCTACAGACTCCATGACCACAGTCACTCTTCCACTTCATCCCTGCTTTCATAAAATATCATTTACCTTTTATAAACCCAATGTTTCTATCATTCACCTGTGATAAAACCATGTAGAGCTGGACAGCCTGTCTTTCCTAATCAGATGAAAACATCCAGAAGAACCCCTTGAGCACCCACACCTTTTGCTCTCCTGCAGTGTTACCAAACCCAGACCTCCCAAAACCCTCTGTTTCTTTGGCCAAAGGAACCCTTCCAACATGTCCACAATGAAAAACTCTGGTTTCTCGCAGTTTCTCTTCCCTTTCTCTTGCAGCTCCCGTGTTTTCCTGACTGTTACTCAACGTTTCAGGGGACACAAGCTTTTATTTTTAACTGAGTGACTCAGTTCTGACGTGATCAATTGATGGTTAAAGCTGGGATGTTAAGGAAAAAGAACCACGCCAAATACCACGAGACTTTCTGATAAAATCACAGACACTGGCGAGACTGGATGAAACAAGACACTTCCCAGAGTTTGCCCTAGATACCAGATGCAAATCAAAGCTAAATGGGCTCTGAAACTTGAAGTGGATGCAGCTCCCCCCTGATTTCATCCGGAGCGGTGGGCGCTCGAAAACCCGACGCAAGAGATTTGGTTCCTTCAGTAAAATCCAGGGCCCGAGGGTCTCCCATCAGATAAACCCCGTGTGATGAATCCCCTGGCTCTCTCAGCATATGCCCAGCCAAGAGGAGAAAAGCAGCAAAGCAGCAAAAACACTTGAAATTGGGTTTTTGAGCCAAACTGGCTGAGCGAGGCAGGAGAGGGGCTGTGCCCCCCCCGAGGAGCTGCAGCGGTCCCTGGGTGGGCAGAGGAGCCCCTCGAGCAGATGCTGCCTGAGCAAGTGCTCACAGAGAACACTTCTCATCACTCACAGGCTTCTGTGGATGAAAAACAACATGACACACCGCATTTCTGCCAAAACAGGGCTTTTTTTGTCCCTTGTAGGGCGCTCAATTGCTCCAGTGCAGCAGAGAGCAGGGTGATCTGTGTGGACAGTGACCAAGGGTGGGTTGAGCAGGGCACTAAATACCAGGAAAAGGAGCTGCCAAACCCTAATCCTGCTATGGGGAACCAGCTCTCCATCAGTTAAGAGCAAGTAGTTAATGCATGTGTAGAGGCCAGGATCAAAACCCTCAGTTTGCACTTAAAAGCTGATATTTGGTTACCTGAAAGCTAAAAGAATGTTTGCTGTGGACATAACTTTGCCCAGATCACAGAATAGTTTGGGCTGGAAAGAACCATAAAGACCATCTTATTCCATGGGCAGGGACACCTTCCACTAGCCCAGGTTGCTCCAAACCCCATCCAACCTGGCCTTGGACACTTCCAGAGATCCAGGGGCAGCCACAGCTTCTCTGGGCAAGCCATGCCAGGGCCTCCCCACCTTCACAGGGAAGAATTTCTTCCCAATGAAGACCATTTCTTGACACACTGCAATCTAGTGAGTGCTGGTACCCAAAGGTGCCAAGATGCAAAGACACAGTTTCCCAGGATGGAAGCTACTCTAAGCACCCAACATGAATTTGCCTAAATAATTCCCTTTTTTCACTGTTTTTCTATCATCAGGGGAAGCCCATGGTGGAACAGGAATATCCCAGTAACCCAGCCCAGTGGGAGCACCCAAAAGCCTCATCTCATGAGGGCTTTGCAAAGTGCTGCTCATTTATTTGGAAACTAAGAGTGACTTTAAGTTGTTTAATCCTTCTGCCAGATATACCACGATTTCCTGCAGGTCCATCAGAGGCACCCACCACCGAGATAACGGCAATGCACCAATTATACTTCATAATATTCATATTTCCAACAGCAAACCATCCATCGTGGGCATTAGCTGTCTTTGCCATTGCTCAAAGAGACAAAGGAGAGAAAATAAAGCCAGCAGCTTCCTCTATTACCCAGAAAATAACCAGTGAGAAGGATTAATATACTGCAAACCACCGAGGAACTGGAGCTTTCAGCTGCAGAGGGACTTGATCCTCAGGAAAAGGGCTCTGTTTTGCTTTATGTTCCTTTGTTACTTTAAAAAAAAATGAAGGTAGCAAAAATCCCATGGATAAATTAGACCAGGCAGCCACTCTCCAAACACTGAATTGCACCACCAGCCTTAATTAGATCTCGCAGCCCGACTGTGAAAATTGGGGCCTTTAATTTGTGAGTTATGGAAACTCGCGGGTGTTTATTAACCTCGCACGCTCAAATTCCAGGTTTCACAGCACTGCACATCATCATTCCATTCCTGCTGGAGAGCTTTGTTAAAGTGCTGGCTTCCAAAAACTCCTGCATCCTCGGGGAGAAATCAGAAAGCACTGATGAACACAGTGGTGCTCGAGCCCTCCCAAAACAAACTGTGACAGGGGGTGTCCCAATGCCCTGAGTGCAAATCCTTCTTTAACAAGCCCCCCTCTTGCCCTGGAAGCTCTGCCCAAGCCATGGGCTTTTCCTGGGAAGGACTCTAACACACCTCAAAAATCCACAATTTTCTATTTGTGTATTTTTCCCCCTGAACTTGATAATTATCCAAGAGCTTCCTGCACATGAAGCATGAAGGAACAGTGCAGTAATTGCCTTAAATGCTGAATCTTGAGGGAATTCAGGCTCCTACAAACAGATCATCCTTCCCCCCACTGGTGGCTGGTTCTATGTGGTGCCTAAAGTGCAGTAACAGACCTGGTAGGATGCTACATGCTGCTGTTTGATTAGGAGCTCGTGGCTGAGGGAAATAACTCCTTACCTTCAGCTATAACATAAAAATAGGATGTTCAAAGGATCCCAGACAATCCCTAGTCCTGATGCTGCAAATCAGGCTCGAGAAGAGCCTGCACTGAAGGCATCAATATCCATCAATACCCAGCTTTCACAGAGCAAGGCAGCAGCAACACAGACCCAGGCCATGGTCTGCAGACACCAAACCCAAAAGTTTTAGCCTGATTTCATTAGGGCTGCTGATGTATCTGGGAAAAAGGTAGAAAAGCTTTTGGGTTCACAGCCCCCTCATCAAAGCTGACAGAGATTACAAGTTATCCCTGTGCTTGAGTGCTCTGCTGAATTAGGGCCCTGCATCAGTTGCTCTGCAATTTCTCCCTTAATTTTGTCGCTATTTGCTCCTTTCTCCCACTGCTGGATGTGCTGAAGGAGGGTGCTGCTGGATGCAATATGTGGTTATCTGGAAGAGTCTTCACACTTTAAACCATAAAGAAACAATTTCCTCTGGGTACAGGCAGTTGATTGCTACCACAGGCCTCCAAACACAGGGTGAACAGAAGGCTTGGATCCCCTAAATCAGATGTGCCACCTCACTTTAGTTTAATAAAATCATCAGTACCTCATTTAATACTTCATCATGAGGTATTGAAGCCCTTTTTAATTCAGGGGTAATTCTAAACCTGCCTGCTGGACTTTACTTCTGCTTTTTTCTTATAACTATTTCAGACTCAATGCCTGAAATATGCCAGCTATTAAAATGACAGCAGGGCAGACATAAAATGATAGCAGGGCAGATATGAGCACAAACACCTGCAAGGAGTACAAATGGATGGGCAGTTAAACATGCAGAAGAATGCACCCCAAACCCTTGCCCCAGTCTCCATTGCTTCCTGCTGCTTGTGCCCCTGTTTAGGATGTCTACATGTCTTTTATAACCTTTCTTAGAGGAAAAAAAAAACATTAAAAAATAGAGGCAGAGCTCAGGTTTTCTAATTCTAATCATTCTTGCTGTTTACACTTCAGTGTGGTGCTTTGTTGCCACAAAAGATTTGGAAATACCCCAGTTAAACCTGCTAAATGAACAGATTATTTACTTCCCTGGGATTTTTGTCAAGTGTTGATTAAATTAAGAGATATATTGCTGGCTTCACATTTACATCTGCCCCTGCCATTTCAATTATTGAACCCTCCTCAATCAGCACAAATGTAGCAAACTGTTCCTCCTGTAAGATGTGCCTGAGACACTGAGAAAGCAGATTGGATGCACATTCCCCATTGGAATATTTCCTGCCTTAATCCCAAATCCAGACTCGGTTTTGCACTTTACACCCACCCCCAATGACTCTGCACTGCTATCAAAGCTAATGAAGGAAAGTTAATACATTTTTCAGCTCTCCATAAAAACTTAGTTTGCCCAATTATCTTGTCTAATTGCATTACACACTGACAGATGAATACAAGACCCCCTGACATTTTAGTTTGCCACCTATAAATCCACAGAAGAGATCCCATTCTTGTTCAGTTCGTCTGATTTAGATTTCAAGTTGCTTTGCTGAATGATGCTTTTAAAAATTAACTGTTGGCATGCTAAATCACATTTATTTTCCTTTTGCCAAGTGGGAAAACTATAACTACTCTAGAGGAGAGAGAAATAGGAGTTATTTGGGTAATGAAATGATGGAAGAGAAGGAAATGGGAAATACATGGTGAGATCACTGGAAGCATGAGCAGAAACCCTCCTTTGATGGGAGCCAAGGCCACTGTCAGAGGCTGTGCATTAACTGACCCCATTAGTACCAGAAAGAAAAAGGCCATGAAGATCTAGAGGAATAACATTCACTGATATTGATGCTTTTGGTGTGCTTTCCACTCAAAAATGATCCCCAGTTATAACCAATATCCACTCAAAGTAGGAATTCCCCTTTTCTTGCCAGACATCCTCATCACACACCTGCCAGCTGCACTTGTCCAGACCTGTAGGTGACTGACAATGATGTTTAATTCTATTTTATCCGTATTTTTAGCCCAGAAAATTACCCAGAAGTGCCCTTTTCTTTCATGTGCCTTTCTCCAAGGGTTGCTGGACCACCCCTAGGGACTTTGGATGTTAATGTTCCCCCTCTGCTCTTCCCAGGGGCAGGTGCACGGCCTGGCAGTGCCACCACCACCTTCACTCTGCTTTATGGTCTTCAAACAAACACAGATTTGGGGGTTTGAGGGAGTTTGGGGGAGTTCTGCTGGTTTTTTTTCCCCAAAATTCTCTCTGGGTTTCTTGCTTAATCTCTTCTTCCTTTTACCCCGGATTTACAAACCCTGTTAGATTTCCAGTAATAAAACTCCACTGCCCATCCTCTCCCTCTCCTGATTTCAGAGATGCTGTTTAGATGGTCGTTTCACACCACAGTCTCTTTCCTTATCACCCATTAGTTCTCTCAACATGGAAATAATCCTCAAATTGAGTGATCTGCTGATACAGCCTGCTCACACAAGTAATCTCAGGGAAAATCCTGCCCACTGAGGGTGATAACAGCAGGTTCCACCACCTGCAGTTCATGGGAATTTGGGATATTGAGGTGCACCCAAACTCTATCTGCAGCTTGAAGCCTTTGGGACTAGAAGGGGCAGCCCCTGGGAGCAAACTTCACTGCCTGCAGTGGCCTCTTGGATCTGCAGAGACAGATCTGCAGAGAAAACAGCATTTTCATTCGGCTGAAGCAGATTAAGTTTGCTGCTTGCTGCATTTTATCCTGTCAAATCAAGCTGTCTACAGTGCTTATCAGGCAAAGCAATACAGCTGCTAGATAAAAAGCAGATTTTCCAAATGTAACAAGAGTTGTGGAGCACAGCTTCCCCCACCTTCCTTCCCCCACCCCGTCCCTGCAAGTGATTTTTGGAACTGAAAAAGAGAAAACTGCAATAGGTTTTCAGTCAGCCAAGAACTCTCTTCCACATATTTTGAGAGGTCTTGGCACAACTGGATGCTCACTGATGTTTGGCCAGGCGTGCCAAGGTATTTAAGCCATTCCCTTTGGCCATTATGGCTTCAAAGCCATGAAAGTGAGATCAGAGCAGCCCTTCCAATCATGAAAGCACCATCTCAATAACCACCCTAACTCAGCCCAACCTGCACGGCCAAGGACAGCAATCTTTGTGATCTGCAGATGGAAAACAGATGGTGAGGGGTTAAGCAGCTGGTCCAAAAACCTCTCTGCAAGTTGGTACCAAAGCAGGGATAAAAGGGTCAAAAGAATATTTGACACACCGTCCTACCAGATAACACACTTTGGGTCAAGCAGCATATTGAGGGAAGGGCTTTGGGGGTTGGAGTGTGCAAGGGGATCAAAAATAAAATAGAAGAAAGGGGGGAAAATAGACCTTCTCAATCCATTTGGCACAAAGGGGGGTGTGACTGGAGAGAAGCACAGGTAGCCAAGCTGCAGAATCCATCAGGGAGGAGGGGACATGCTCCTTGTTAGGGTAAATCATCTGTTTGATTACATTATTGATTGTGCCATCTCACTGTTGTGGTTGGATTATTTAATGTCACCCACTACATTCCCTGTTTGCTCCATCACCACCACAATAACAAGTGGGTCTTGTCATCATTAGTACTGTTTCCTTCTCTTGAAAACAAAAGGATTTCCCCTTTAGTCAACAGTCTGTGGATCATTCAGAGAAGCCATAAAGTGACCTCCAAGTTTTTTCCCAGTTAAACCAGTCTGCCCCACAGCAGATGTGTCCTCTGAGCATCAGGACAGCAGCAGCTGGGGTGGGTTTTCCTGCAGAGACTTGAGTAACCTCCAATCAAAATGGGAAGTTGCATCACAAACCCCACAGTGCAAAGCATGGATAAGTCCTCCTGACATCCCACCTCAGGGTGCTTTGCTGCTCCAGCAGGTTTTAAAACACCCCAATTACACCCAGACTGTGCAGATCTATCTAACAGACAAATGCATCTTGGAGTTTGCAAGCAGGAACATATTCAGGAGGATGTTGCTTTTAAACTAATGGGATTTGTAGCTCTCCCAGGTCAGGGAAGAGCCAACTGCTGTGATGCAGAGACAGAAGAAGCCACATTAGCCAAGGCACTGCAGGGCTTTCCATGTTACAGCATTAGAACAGAAATAATGTGCTAGAAAATGCTGTTTTGCAGCAGATTGGACAGCACAGCGATTCCTGGTACGGCGCTGGATCAAAGCCCAATTCTAGAGCATTAATTATGCAAACACCCATCAGATACATTTTGCTGGGTAAAGCAAAGAAAAATAATCAGCTTGGTGTCATTACAGTGTGAGGCAGCAAAACAGATTCTGTGCAAACCATTAAAGTCATTTGTGCATCCAACCTGCACGGACACTCCTGCCAGAGCTGGGAGTTCTTGAGCCAGCTTTCTCAAACGTGAGAAAACGTGGTGCTCACACACAGCTCCGTGTCAGACGTGGTGACAGCCCTAAAGTGGTGTCTTTTTTTAATTTCATAGTATAGCTGATTAGTGAGTCTCAGCTACAGAGTAAAACTAGCCAGGCACATACATATATATGTTACTCTTACCATATCTGAGAGACCAGAGTGAAAAAGAGCCATTTCCTTTGACAAGGTTTAGTTAAAAGAGTAGCAAATGGCAAAATTCAGGTAGAAAGGACCAAATAAACACCTTCACATAGCAATTAAATTTATATAAAGCCAGTTCTTTCAAATAGCCCAGCAGCACACCTGGGTGAGTACACACACACACCCAGCCTTGCTCTGGAGTCACCAGCCCTGGAAGTGCCCAAAAAACCTGGGGATGTGCCATTTGGGGCCATGTTTTAGTGGTGAACTCTGCAGTGCTGGGGTAACTGCTGCACTCTGATCTTACAGCACTTTTCCAACCTAAATGATTCCATGGCTCTAAATGCTCAATGTCACCAGTCCTAGATAGTGAATGTATTCAAGGCATGGCTTTTCTGCTCATCTCCTGCCCCAAAGTACAAACAAAACCAGAGTATCGGGGGGAAAAAAAGAATAAAAAAGCTCAGTCTTTAGCTAAATCACTTTGGAGAACTGGAGAACCTAGAAGGGAAAATCACCAAGTCCCTCAGGAAAGACAAAGGCAGGAGGCAATTCCCTTTTTGTCTGGGTATTTGAGGAGCTGAGTGTGGCTCCAAGGGGTACAACTCTCCCTGAATGTCACCCAGGTTTCTGCCTCGGGCACTTTTCCCCCTCCATGATATTTGGGATTCACTGTGAAGCTCACATTTGGAGCCCTGTCCACTTCCATAAGTGCTGTCCAAGACTGCCTTTGCCTCTCAGGTTTTAATTGCTTTGTCAGATGATAATTACAGCTCTTTCACAACTCTCTGGGCTATTCCATCCCAGATCCAGCTTTCTTACGAGAGCCTCTAAAACCCACAAAAATACTTCCAGCCAGTCCCCAGCCTGGGATCTCTCACAAATACCTCCAGCTGTTCCCTTGTTTAGGGGTTTTGTTTAAAAAGGCATTACTCAGATCTCTCATTTTTCTAAAGAGCACAACGCTGAGGTTTCTATCCCAGGATTCACAGTTATCCTCCTTTGCCCGAGGCAGCCAAATGCTGTAACACCATCAGTGCTTCTCAACCAGCCTGTGCCAGAACCCAGCTGCCTCCTGGCTGCCCTTTTTTCTGACACCTATGGAGAAAGCATTGTTTAAACCTCTGTTACTGTCCCTGGTGTACCCAGATTTCTCTCTAATGCAGCTTTTTACCCTTCTATTCTTCTCCTCGTGGACTTGGCTGTTTAATCCCAGTTACACACACTGTCAACAGTCACAGAAAGCTGAGGAGCTGGAAGAATAGTTTGGGTTAGAAGGGATCTTAAATATCATCTTATTCCACCCCCTGCCATGGGCAGGGACACCTTCTGCTATCTCAGATTGCTCCAAGCCCTGGCCAACCTGGCCTTGGACACTTCCAGGGATCCAGGGGCAGCCACAGCTTCACTGGGTAACCTGTGCCAGGGCCTCACCACCCTCACAGGGAAGAATTTCTTCCCAATATCCCACCTAACCCTGCCCTCTGGCAGTGGGAATCCATTCCCTCTTGTCCAGTCACTCCAGCCCTTATCCAAAGTCCCTCTCCAGTTCTCCTGGAGCCCCTTTAGACACTGCAAGGGGCTCTAAGGTTTCCCCAGAGTCTTCTCTTTTCCAGGCTGAACAACCTCTTTAACCTCCTTTATTTCCAATTCTGAAGAAACTACTGGATGACAGGAGTAGGAATATCCTGCTTTTCCCAGACTCACATCCCACTGTGTTGGCCAGGAGGCCACCACAGCCGTGTCCTCTGTGCCAGGCCCTCACCACCCTCACAGGGAAGAACTTCTTCCCTATATCTCACCTAAACTTGCTCTTCTTCAGCTTAAGGCCATTCCCTTTGTCCTGTCCTTCCAGGCCCTTGTCCAAAGTCCCTCTCCAGCTCTCTTGGAGCTCCTTTAGGCTCTGCAAGGTGCTCCAAGGTCTCCCTGGATCCTTCTCTTCTCCAGGCTCAACAGCCCCAAGTCTCTCAGCCCGTCAGCAAGTTTTTATGTGCCCACACTGTTCACCTTTAATAATTTTAGTGATTACATGATGATAATGATCCCAAGAGGCCACTTATTTTAGAGGGTCACCCAAAGCTTCAGATGTTTGCCTTCACCCCACAAGTCCTGCTCTCTTCCTTCCAAGCTCATCACAAAACCTGCCTTCACCACCATTTTCCTGCACCAGCCTTTACCATCTGGAATAGCAAGTGGGTTTTTAACATCTGTGTGCCTGTGTGTAAATACTACTAAAATAAGCATTTCCACAGAAATAATGATACCTACTTATGGCAACCATTTGATCCCATATCTCTTAGAAATACTATAAACATTTCAAAACTATTGACTTCAGCATTGATCCAGACACTCCAGGAAGCTGCTATTTCTATACTGCAACAACATTTGACCACCAATCCTACTTTAGTTATGAGACTGTGCTTTAAAAATGGCAAGAAACAATCCTATCAATACACTTGCAGCAATTAATGAGCTCTCCAGAGCTTTGCTGTCCTGGAAAAAGGTCTCCTGCTGAAGAGCATCCTTGGCAGAAGCAAGGGATTTTGTTTTATGCACCAGAAAGCAGCAGAGCTGAGGGGTGAGCACAGCACACAGCCAGGAGCAGGTTCAGGCAGCAGAGAGCCCCCCAAAATGTTCAGGACTGACACTTCTCTAAGAGAAATATGGTCTAAACACCTCAAAAATACACCCTAGCAAAGTTACTTCCCACTTTTGCTTTTTTTATTGATCCTGAAGTAACTCTAAATTGGGTCTGAGACGACCTGATCATTGTATGTAGCTCCATGAAGGTCTCTCCTTCCCTCTCCAGGACAGGTTGCTGGTGAATCCTGTGAAATCTGGGCTTCCCACTGGATGCAGGCACGGTACCCTCCCCGTGCTGGGGCTCCCAGCTCTCTGCCCATAAGGACCATCTGCTTTGCAGCCAGGAAAAGACACACACGGCTCAGATGGAGTGAGAGAGACCCCCAGACAAGCCAAATAATTTCTATTTTAGCCCTTTCTCCCGTGCTAACCCACAGGTTTGTTCTCTGCTGTTTGTTTTCCTATATTTAAGCAGGAATGTATGGCCACAGTTCTATTACTGTGCTCCAAGCCAAACCCCTGATGCCATTTGATTCCTTACATCCCAAAGCCAAGCTATCCCCATCTCCCTATTCCCCACCACACCAAAGACCACGTAGGACACATCACCTTCCCTTTTTGGCCCCCACAATGAACATGCAGAACGGCTCAGCTCTGAAAATTCGTTTTTGCTCTTCAGTTTTAATGCTGCCTTATGGGCCCTTTGTTCACTGTGAAACAACCTGCTGTCGAGCTTTACCTCTTTTTGTCCTCTGCTTCTGTAATTAGCAAAACTTCGTGGCCAAAGCCCCTGTTCTACACAAAGCACCTGCATTTCCTCTCTTTGGAAGCGGCAGCTTCCTGGCTGGAATGCACACACCTGCCTCTTGAAGCTCAGTAATCCCACTAATTGGCTCCTCCTCTCCATTTTGCCTCTAAATATGCATTTTGTGGGGTGAAAAGAAGTGCTGCCACCTGCTACCACTTTTTTTTTTTTGCATCATTCCCAGTGGATTACTTCTACAGATTTATCCAGGGCGGAGAAGCTGTTCCCCCTCCAGGTTTATTCTCCACAAGTGTCATGTAATGGGTTTCCATCCTTGCAGGAGGGACAGGGGTGGGTCCCAGAGCTGCTTCCCAAGCTGACCTGCAGCTGGTGGCACATTTGGGATTTGCAAAGCCTTTAATTATCCCCCTTTCATTGTATCAGTTGAACGCTGCCTCTGAGCACGTAATACATTATTTTAGCAGGCTCCCACAAGAGATCTCTTGGAAATATAATTTAATTCATGAGCTGAAATAGGTGTATGCTCTTTATATCATAACTTACTGCTTTCATAATACTGGAGAGGTCCTCACAATTTGGGAGTTGCTCTTTCATTGGCTTTCCATGAATGTTTGTGGTTGCCAGGAGCGTTTGTGTTACTGATGATGCAAACAAAACATAAAGTACAAGCATATTCTTTAGAAATTTCAAATACCCCATGAAAGCTTCTAAATGAAAAGGTGTGGACTCATGAGATGTGTCCACGGGGCAAGAAGAACAGGGAATAGAAAATAAATCTCCAACCACAAGACATTTAGTTTTAAACAAAATTTTTAAGGTACTTGGTGGCCCTTCATCTTGCTAAGGTCACACCTTATGTTATCCAAGTGAAACACACAGTTCTCAACCCACTTTTTTAATAATAAATGCAAGTGGCAAGAGAGCTATTGATAATTCTGGCACCAAAACACTAATTGATGTTGCCTGCAGGCACTGTCAGTCCTCACTGCTTCGGGCAATCACTTTTGGTTGAATTTAGATATTCTCCCTCATTTCTAGACAGAACACAGAGAACATTTTAGCTATAGAAGTGAATTTCAAGGCAAAACATGGAACTTGTTAAGAGTCATTAGCATAATTTTGAAGGATTCTTGGGTTTCTGCCTGTTGGGTTTTGCATTATTTGGGGCTCAGCCATCAGCAAACTGCTGAATGAGGTGTTCACCAACGTCCTCCTCAGTGAGCCCATGGGCTGGCCTGACCTGAGCTGGCTGAGGAACCTGGCAAGGAGACATTGCAGCATCAAAGGACAAGGAAAGACACTTTCCTAAACACAAAGGGACTGAGGCACAGATAGAAATCTCAATTATGCTCGAGAGAGACATTTCTCACAAGTGTCAGGGCTCGGTCTCCTGAAGCTTCCCCAGAAAATGTGGTTTGGCACTCACAGGTCCCTATCACTTCTAACTCCTGCATATCTTATCCAAATCTTTACTTCCCTCCCTGCCTCCAGCAGAATACCAAATGCTTTCCAATACAGCACCTCTTGCTACTAAAAGCCGCCAGGAAACCATCCCTTCATGAATAGTTAAGAACATCACAGCTGTGAATCTGCCGCAGATTCAAACCTTGCTCCTTTAAAAAAAACCCCATTTTAAAAACCATCAGCATTTGCCAAAATCTGTTTCCCCTCTACAACGGGCTCCCTAATAAACTCTAAAGACCCCAGGCTAGTTTGTCATGTCTTTTCCATGACCTTCATCCAACTTCGGCTCTCATACCCAGAGCGGGAGTGAGTTATTTTGATTAACGATGATTGCCTCTTTGTCAGCTCAGTAAATCAACTCAAATAAGAAACTCATACCTTGAAAGATTTAGGGGAGTTGCTGCCAAGTATTTTTATAAGGTCTTTATTCACTCTCCACTGTGGCTCTACTCTCAGAAGTGCCACAATAAAATCCCTCGGGCTCTCGACTCCCCTTCCTCCTTCTGCAGACGTTGCATTTCTCCGTGTTTTCCCTGGAGCTGATACATTCATACAGCTGTAGGGCTGCTTTATTTGCTTGTTAGTGCAGAGTCATCACTGATCACATACCCAGTGTAAGCACAGCAGGGAGATTTGGGGTGGCAGTAACTCTGGGCTTGACAGGAAGGGCTCTGTGAACAGCAGTCGTAGGGTTGCCAAGCTGGGGAAAAGGGCTTTAAAGTTGCCAGGGGAGGAGAACCCTCAGTCCATCCCAGTTTGACAGGCAAGGGGGAATGGCTTTAAAATGAGAGTGGGTTTAGAGATAATGTAAGGAAGAAATTTTTGACTGTGAGGGTGGGCAGGCCCTGGCACAGGTTGCCCAGAGAAGCTGTGGCTGCCCCTGGATCCCTGGAAGTGTCCAAGGCCAGGCTGGATGGGGCTTGGAGCTACCTGGGCCAGTGGAAGGGCCGGGAGGTTGGAACATGATGGTCTTTAAGGTCCCTTCCCACCCCAGCCCCTGTGTCAGTGCCTCACCACTCTCACAGGGAAGAAATTCTTTCTTAAATCTCATCTAAACATCCCTCTTCTTCTAAATGTCCCTTTTCAGACCCCTGCCAGCAGCTGGAAGCTGTCAAAGAGGGAGGGATGGGACATGTTGATCTTAACTATTTTTTCCAACCTAAATGATTCCATGATTCTCTGTCAGACATGGCTGGCTCTGTGGCAGGGATGGCCTTGCAGCTTTACACGTGCATTAAGGGTAAGATCTCCTGCCACCATCTCAGGAACAAGTCAAAACCCAGACACCTTTGATGCCTCTGGTTGAAGAGATCCAGCATGTCACAGGTCACTCCCCAGGACTGCATGGGCAGAGGATCAAACACTGGCTTATGCTGATGAAGGAGTGGAAAAGCACCTTGTTGCTTCCTGGCCTCCTTGTATTTGAGCATGAGCATGAGGATCACAGGGATTTGCCACGGAAGAAGGGAAGAAAAGGGGCAAAAGGGAAGAAGAGCCTTTTAAGAGATGAGTTGCTGTCCACTGCACCCCATCAGCTCAACCACAAAAGGGCACAAGAGGACAAAGTTCTCAGCAAAGGAACAACGCTGAGACCGGGATCTGCACCGTAAATACGACCCAAATAGAGCTGAGCATTCATTGCAATGGATTTCATGCTGTCTTTCAACAGGCAGCCAGGAAAAAGGAAGCCCCTGTACTCTGAAAAAAGCAATGCCAGACACAAATAACTGTTTGCATGTAAAATCTTAGTGGCTTGAGCCAATATAAGACAAGCATCAGCCACAGATGTTAGTTAAGGACATCTTAGTGTTGTGTTCACTGTGCATTCTGCAGCCTAATTACACTGCCTTCATTATTAATAACTTACAAACTGAGTAGTGACAAATTAAGACAGATTTCATTATTTTACTGTAGGTCTTTTGCGGTGTAAGTCAAAAGCAAGTGGATTAAAAGAAAAGTAAAAATCCTGAGACGAGCGGAGATTGTTGCGAACACAGAAATGAGAGAGAAAGTATTTCAGGAAAACAGACATTCCTCTCAGTACCATTATGCCAAAAATAATGGAGACTGACATCGTTTGGAAGGGAAGGGGAAACAATCAGGGAATATTAATTGGGGCACACATCATGCAGTGATTTTGAATTCCTCAATGCCAAAAGGCAGAGAGGAAAAAAGTTGCTGTATTCTCGCAGCCTCTGGCAGTCTGTGGGCAGGAAGGGAAGGTCGTGCTTGAAAGAGGAGCCAGAGCTCCCCTGGAGTCAGCTGGAGCCCATTTTCAAAGGGGGCAGCACTCCAGCTTTTGGGGGATGTGCTGTGCATTTGTAGTTTTATCTTTCTTTTCTTTCCTCTAAGCTGAAAAATGAGGATCTCTTGACTTCCCCCAGGCTACTTCCCCCAGCTTCACAACTCACCCCCTTTACAGAAGTATTTCCTTCTACCTGTTAACCTGGCTGCTGGAATATTATCAAATATATCGGAGTCCTGGAGTAAATGTCTTTTTAAACCACTGCAGGGAAAAAAAATCAGATGTTGGAAAGGTAATTCAAAAAGAAAATCTTACTTTTCTGGCTTTCACACAGTACAGACATTCTCTTTCCCTATAGCCATTTCTATGGAGATTTCTCATGCATAAATAAGCATTAACCACTAATTTGCAGTGTGAAAAGTATTATTCTAAGAAGAAACAAGGAAGATGGCCAGTGGGCCTGAGTAAATCACAAGCTACTTGTAGGAGCTTATCATTATTTTTTGGATATTAGGAAACAGCAGCAAGAAATCCTGGTAACTGCTCCACATGCCAGTCATCCCTTCCCAAACCCAGCTTACCAGGTAGGAAGGCAAGAGCTGCAGTGATGCTAAAATAAGGGACTGCATCAGCATGGAGCAGGTCAGCTCTCACACTACATCATCCTCGTGGGGCCCTTCCAACTCAGAATATTCTGTGACATTCAATACTTCTTATTTTATCTCCCTTGGTGGCTTCATGGTCTTGCTTTATAAAAGCACCTTTAGACAACTGGAAGATGTTGGATGTGTCCTCAAGACAAGAGGGATCATTTCTCAGGTGGTTTGCACAGATTCCGTTTGTATGGGATATTTAAATGCTTCTTATATGGGAGGTGGGGAAAGCTGAAAGGAATTAGGCTCCTAAACCCTTTGGTTTTGCTTGTAAAAGCACCTTTTGACAACTGGAAGATGTTGGATGTGACCTCAAGCCCAGAGGGATCATTGTCCAGATGGTTTGCACAGATCCCTTTAATGGGGGATATTTAAATGTTTTTTTTTTATACGGAGAGGGGGATAACTGAAAGGAATTAGGGTCCTAAACCCCTCGGGCTGCTCTTCCCTGGAAGTCGTTGAGCCGGAGTGGAGCAATCCAGCTCTTCTTCAACATCTCCCCCCTGTGGCACCAAGAATGTTCACAGCACACGGCTCGGTCCCGGCGCTGAGGAAGAGGCTGCCAGGGTTGCTCAAAAGTGGGGAACACTTTGCTGCAAATTCACACTTTACTGGGCACCGACTTTGTCATGGTTTTGATTCCCATGGTCCTTTCTCCTGGCTTCATCCCACACGTCATTCCAAGGTTTGGTGCTTTCCTCTTCCATAGAAATAAAGTTGATGGCTTTGAAAGAGCAAGCAATTTCTTGATGTGAGCTCTTTATTTACTTAGGATACATATTCAGAGCCTCCACATTTAGGACTGTGAGTGCTGTGTTCTTGAAATCTAATATGAGTTGGGTGACCGAGCAGCAAATTACTGGATTTTCCATAAAAGCCAGGCTCCACATGCTGGAGTGGAGGTTAAGTACAAAGAGCAGGTCAAAAACTATCAGCATTTCAACAAAATAGTTAATTAAATTCATATATCAAGAGGAAAAAAAATCGTAGTTTTCTTATAATGAGAATTTTCCTGTAACATTTAACTCCCAGAAAGAGTGGCTAATTCCATTTATGTTAATATTAGACCAGCATACTTTTGCTTTTAGCTTAATCACTAAGCAACCAAGTTACCAGAAGAACGCAGGTTATCCAGCAATTATCACACAAACACGTCTGGGGCTGAATTCTGACACTGCACCATTAAAATCCATGGAGATTTTCCCGGGAGTCCCATGACAGGAATGCTAAGGATATAAAAACTGACATATGATTACGTGTTAATTGGTCCCAATCCCATTCGTGGTTCCAGTCCCACTCAAAGCCTTTTAATTCATGGAAGAGTTGGGCAGGAATGATAGCACCAATTATTGCTAAGAGGTACCAAGGTGCATTACTTGATATTTATTATTAACAGCATCTTTTAAAGCAATTTTCATCCTAAGGATCTCAAAGCTTTTACACATTAATGAATGGAGAGCCTCACACGATCACTGTGAAGGAGGCAAATATTATTCCCAGCTCACAGATAAATGGGGAGGATGGGAATTCAATTACACCCTCAACTTTACACAACAGTTTAAAGACACTTTTTCCCACCAGGAAGAGCAGATCTGAAGTGGTGACAGGGCCTTGCAACCGGTGACTCCATCTCCCTGCTGGGAAAAATCTGAGTCCAGAGAAAATCTACGTTTTGCCAAAGCCCTGTGCCAATGGAATCGAAGGGAATGTGTTTAACACGGATGTTTTCCTAGGAAGGGTCTTAGCCCACGGCCTGGAAGGAGTTAAAGCATAAAGGATTGCCACATCTGGACAAGATCTGTTGCCAGGGTTAACTCACGTGGCTGTTTGGAATATTTCTGCAGGAACAGCAGCCCAGCATTCTCTTTCAGAAACCATTTGAATTTGCTTTCCTAAACAACGGCGGCTTTTGCTTACAAAATTAGCTCCCTGCCCAGCATCCGAGGCAGGAACCCAGAGAAACAGCTTAATTTTTATCAAGCAAGTGCTTAAAGCAACTGTTGATATCCAGGGGAAGAACGCAAACCCTCGCTCTGTCTCGCGGAGCCATTAAATATTTATTGGCCTTTCCGAGACAAAAATACAAATGTAAAGCTTGGCTGGCTCCCACCTCCTGCTGGGCTCGGGTTTGGTGACCCCTGAGCTCACAGGTTGGAGGGAAAGTTTGCAGCTCACTGAGGAGAAGGGTTGGCTTTGTGATGGAGCTCTTGGGCTTCGCAGTGGCTCGGTGCAGCAGCAGGTCCCTTCGGGGCCCACTGGGGTGTTTGAGCTTGTTTGTTAACTGGAAATGGAGCAGGAGGCTCTCCAGGCAGGAGAAAACACACTGAGGGAATAAAACACGTTTTTCCCGAGTCTTCACATCTCGTGCCTCCCGAGTGAGGCTGACTGGGATTTTCTGTCTCATTTGTTGGCTGCACAATTGGGGTTTTCTTCTCTTATTAACTGAAAAATCTGCATTGCTGATGAACTGCTGCGATAGCAGATACACTCTGGTCTCCCCTAATTGCTTCTTCTACATTTATGAAGATACTTATTGTTTTTCTCTCTTGAACTCCAATTAAAGCTTGCAGTGCTCTTACACACACACACCCCACTCATGAATATACATCGTGTTTTAAGTGAGACAAAATTGTCATCTTTTTTTTTTTTTGGTGTTCAACAGGCCCCTGCAAATGAAACGTTCTGTCCTGGGCCACCTGCTCAGAAGAGCAAGGGCTTTTCGTGAAGGAATCAGAGAAACTGGAATTTTGGAATGGCCGGGGTATGAGCTCAATTTGCAATATCCACTATCTGCAGGGATCTCAGCTTCTTTGTGAATTTTCTCTTTTAATCAGCCTTGGTTCCCCTCTGACTTAAAGAGAGGTGTCTATCAGGTTTTGTCCCTTTTGTATACACACACATACATATTTCTCTCTGAGTTGCTGCCTTATAACTTGACCTCTCCACTGGCCATCCTCTCTCCTCTCTGCACCACAACGAAAACATAAAAGTCAATACTAATTTATAAGCAATTAAACAAACAGCAACCCTGTTGGGAACCTCGCTCCTGCACCCTTTAAACATGAGGTTATGCTCTTCTCCTTGTACAAGTGATTTGTTTTGTTTTTTTTTGTTTGTTTGTTTTCTACTCTTGTAGGGTGGCAAATATTGAAAGCATTCCTCAGCTTTCAACAACAATGTCACCTAACTCAAAATAACTGGAGCTTTTTCCAGTTCCAAAGGAGAGTAAAATAAGAAACAGGGAGAATGAGCTCAGAACTGACCCAATGTCACTGTGCTGAACCACCTTGTACCCAGTGAATGACCACCAGTGACAGTCTTACAGCAAATGTAATTTTGGTTTTCAGGACCATTATTTAGCAATATAAATATTTTTTGCAGTGCTGGGGAGAAGCAGAGTCCATCCTTTGCACGGTTCCAGCTCAGGTTTGTCCCCCTGAGGGGTGGGAAAAGCACAGATTTCTTCTGGGACAAAAGCTTCTTAAGTTCATCCTGCATCGCTATAGGGGAAAAAAAGAGCTGATATTTCTCCTAGGCTGAAACTCCCACTTTTACAATCGTTTTGCAAAGTTCCTTATTTTGAGTGCTGGCTCAGATAATTCACAGGTTTTGACTCAGGCATGGCCACCTGTCCTGCCCCAGCTGGATGGCAGGAGCCCCGTTGGTGCAGTGTGGGACGTGGGGTGGAGGATGGAGGGCTCAGGGGTTGGAGTTTCAATGACAGGCTGAAGCACCCCCTGGATCAGCCCTGATCACCTGGCCTAAAATGGTCAGGCAACACAGGTTTGTTGCAAGGCAAATTTTGCAGTTTTAAAGATCTGGCAATAAATTAAATTCAAACGCTCAGGGGGAAAATTACCTTCAAATCTGTATTAGCTTTTCCTTCACTGGCAGTAGACACTCAAGACAGATTGCTTTGAACTATACAGGGATTTTGGCATCTTTGCTCATGCATCAGAAGTTGCACAGACCCTTTTTTTCCCTCCATTTGTACAGAGTAAGGAAATTTTCTCTGTCACTGAACTCAATACTCATTAAGTGACATCACAGGTTTCAGAGAGTCTCTCCCTTAACACTAAAAATGAAGGACCAAACCAGCTGAAACCCTCCTTGTCTGAATCAATCACAGACTCATGGAATGGTTGGCTTTGGAAAGGACCTTACAAATCATCTAGTCCCAACCTCCCTCCAATATATTTAGCCAACAGGTGATAAACAGCCCAAGTTATCCCATCCAGGGGGGTCACAGCTCCTACCAAACCCCACCATTTGTGGGTGACTGATGGTGCACAGAGCTGGGCTGGTAAAGCCTGCTCACCTATCTTAGGGGTGTCTCTGATCTCCTCTCATTACACAGCACATCACTCTCCAAATAAATTGAACTAATAGAGGCAGCCCACAAATCAGTTTTTCCTCTTCTCCCAGACCATGAGGAGTGGCAGTGGTTTGTCAGGTTTGTTTAGGGACAGGATCCTCTAACACATGCTAATGAGCCATTAGATAAAATGGTCCTTGACAAAGCCTGAGAGGTTCTGCCTGTTGTCTTCTCCCCCTTCAACACAGGCCAGAGTCTCCTGTGCTGTCAGACTAGACCTCGAGGGATCCTTAGAGGATGTGCTGCTGGCTTGGAAGCAGCTAAGAAGGTTCCTTCTCATGGAAATGAGATGGCAAGACTGAGGTGAAAACCCACAACATGCAGAGCAGCAAGTTTGGTTTTGGGGCTTTCCTCTAAACACATCCTGATTTGAACTGCAACTGCTTTCCAAGCCAAACCAGCTTATGGAATGTGAACACTGAGATAAATGAACACTGAGATAAATGAACACTGAGATACTTGAGCACCAGTTTACAGCTGCATTTTAATAACATTCCATAAGAGAAAATTCACACCACATCCATTTCTGCGTCCCCTGAAACACATCAGTGTGGCCAGGATGCTTTCAGTACTCAAATAATTTCAGCTTATTGAAACACAGAGCAAAGCTTCCCTTCCCTGCTCTTCCTGTTGATATTAATATGACCCACTCGTGTGAAAATAAAGGTTGTGGGGCTTTGCTCCTGAAGCTGTCTGCTAAAAGTCTGAGCAACAGATGGTGGGAAGTGTTTAAGTAGCAAACGAAGTATTGCAGCAACATGGTTGGTTTTATACAACAGACCTCTGCAGAGAATAAGGACTATTTCTAAAGGTCAGCTGGGGAAATAGCACTGCCCTGCTACTGGTTCTGCAGTGATTAGCACGGCCACCTCAGCAACAGCCTGCCCAGAAAGACAACAGGGAATACTGCAGAAGAGATTATAATGTAAAAGGGTTTAAGAAAATGTTTTTTTTTCTGGTTAGAAAATGGAGGTTAATATAAAAAAACCCCAAGCTCAACAGCTGGTGGGATGTTGAATGGCTAAATGTAAGTCATGCCAGGTAGGTTTTCCTTATTTCCAAAAAATTGAAAGATTCTCAGCTTAAATGATTTATTTACAGGATGGTGGTGACAGCACAAATACTCAAAATATTTTCCTAAGTAAACCAGGGCAAAATCCTCTACCCAAACTGGTAGCAACTTCCAGCAACATCTACAGACCTGTCTTAGTAGGCACCTGCTAAAAGTTTGTCCCACTAGCCAATGAGTGCTGGAGCCATTTGGTCCAGAGTAAAGTAAAAAAAAAAAAAAAAAAACAAGAACACACACACAAAAAAAGCTGAAATACCAGAATTTAAAGAAAAAATGCCTCTAAATGTTAATGAAAGGGTTCTTTCCCCTATGATTTTTGGGCAATGACCATCTGTTTTGTTGACAGTTTAGGTTAGAAGTACCAGCAGGTTGATCTTCTGTCTTTACCTATGGAAGAAATGAACCCCTCAGTAGAGAAACAACTGAATTTCTCTATGCCCTCACGCTCTCATGCTTAGACAGCAAATGAAATCCAAATAAATTTAAGCCAATTGCCCCCAAAACCTGATCTTGTTCTTAAGTCATCATTTGTGATATGATTGCATTCAAAAAGTCCAATCCAAACCTAAAGAGGGTCTCGATGTCTCTTCATTCCCCCTGTAACAACACCTGGTGATTAATCACAGCACTGCTGGGAGAGGAACTGAGGAGATGGGATTTCTCCCCAAGAACTTCAAAGCCACTTGAAGTCAATTAAACCCTTAATGGAAGGAACTAAATGGACAAAACTTCCTGAAAGCTTGGCTTTTCAGGGCAAGCATCCAGCCAAATTACATGTGTTCCTTCATATGACAGAGAATATTCTCTGTCTAAGGCTGGTACTGGTGCCTGGATGCACCTTTTCTATTCATTAGACAAATTCCTTGGGCAAACAGCTGGATTAGAGCTGATGCACATGACTCAGCCCTTGTATCTTCTGCTCCACGCCAGTCCAGTCTCTCACTGCAGCAATTAGGAACAGAAAGCTGAGCAAAACAAACCCAAAAGTAATTTAGGCAAAGCTGGGGGGGGGGGGGGGGGCAATTTAAAGTTTGAAGGTGTGATGGATTCACGTCACGTGCGCCTCGGAAGCAATAAATCCTGCTTAGGGAAACCTCTGAGGGGAAAAAAAAACCCCACTGCCAGGCTATAAAATTCCACCTCTGAGGATTATAAAACAACAGGCACAGAGCAAACATCCTTCCCGAGCATAATAGGCCTGTCAGGAGTGATTGACAGCAGTGACAGTGTATCACGGGCCCGCTGTGTCCTGTGAGGGGCTGTCTGGCAGGAGGGCAATTGTTTGTTCTCTCCTGCACCATGTGGAGGACGGAAAACGTCACGGTGGATAAATGCACCTTTCCTTTCCACCTGCCTTCATGCACCTGCATTGTCTCAGCACACTTTTCAGTTCACAGGACACCATTCCCACTCCCCCTGGGGTGGGCTGTGGAGATGAGGACTCAGTGCTGCTCAGGGGAAGGTGGTGCCTGACGTCAGGAACCTGCTGCAAACCTGAAGCAAACACCAGAAATGAGCAATCTGGATGCAGAGCCCCAACCCTCACCCGGAGGGAGGGCAATGCTCCTTTTCCAGAGCTCTGCCAGCCCAGCAGCCACAGCAATCCCTTTGCTCGGGTGTTTTCGTGGTGAGGAAATCCTATCCAGGGTGTGGAACGGATGGAAACCACTGGGGTCAAGAGATCCTGCAGGTTATAATGACTTTCATTAAATCACTGTCTTCCCTGGGCAGAATTTGAGCTGACAGCCTATTGCTGAGGGGCTCCACACAGCTTATTACCTATCCCTGCGTGCTCTTCAACGCCGCTGACGGGGCTGACAGGTCAGCAGCCTCTCAGCCAGCCCACACCACGGCCCCCAGCACCATTCCCCCACCTCATCTGCCATCCAGGTCATCTCTCGGGGCAGGAGGAGTGTAAAATACACAAGGAAATGCCCCATTCTCCATAGCAAACAATGGTATATGGGAGATGAGATGATTTCCCCCCCATTCCACAGCTGTTTCTCTACGCTGTGTTTACCAACCAGTGACCTCCAGCACAGTAAATTTCCCCTATAAACCCACAGTCACTGCTGCCACAGTTGCTTGTACATCACTACCACAAAACTAGGGCATGAAAATCAGTGAGAAGTAGAGTAAATTGACAAAACAGATGGGGAAAAGAGGTTCTTCCAAGAAGCCAAGGGAGAAATAAATACAATCTAATTAATGGACTGGGCTGATGTTCAGGAGCACAGAGTCCACATTCTGACTATCAGAAAGTACAGCTGTGAAATCCCAGACCAGCTCCCCAGTGCCTCTGTGCTGTGGTTTCCCTTCTCCAAGCTGGTGAGCATCCTTGCCATTTTGTTTTCCCAGTGACACCTTGCTGAGTTCAGGGACCTGCCCTGTCACAGGCACATGCTCATGGTCCCAGCGATGCCTCCGCTGAAAACCCTCACAGAGCATTTTCCAAAGTGGAAAACTGTGTTGATTGGTTTCATGATTCATCTCAAGCCAATGAAATGACTCAAGATCAAAGTTAGATCCGTGGAGGATCCTTTGCTTCAGCCACATCTCCTGGTGTGTGTCCAGGCAGAGTTCTAAAAATGTCTCCTATTTCTCTCCATGCCAGAAGGGCAGCAGGCACGAGGCATCATCCCCACACCACCCCTGCCTCTGCAAAGTGGATTAATAATGGCAGGGAAGTGAGAAATGCCCATTAACTCTCCCCTCTGACCAGTCACTCCTGCTGGGTTAGCAGTCCAACTGATTTCTACCCAAAGTTTCACGTTGGATGTTCTTTCCCTCAAATTATCTACCAGTTAAAATCAGGTCCATGCCAAGAGAGGGGAGTGAAAGGGCCACGCTGGATTTCAGCTTATCTTTGTACAGAGCTTCACACAATCAATACCATTCAGAGCTGCAGGGCTCCATCTTCCCATAAAACCACTAGCTGGGAAGCAAAGAGAGCAGGGAAGGGAAGGGAAATAATTGCATTGGTGATATTTTTTCCTCCTGTGTGATTACAGCCATAGGGCACTCTGCAGTCAGGGTTAGCAAGGATTTATATGCACACATTGGAGGGGATATTCCTGTTGATATTCCTGCCAGACTCATGTTTCTTTCATTCCTCAGAGGATTTATTTTATTGGGTTTTGGTTTGTTTTTTTTTTTACTGGATGTTATCACATGTTTAGTTCCATCCTTTTACTCACCACTACCACTTCCCACCTTGTCATTCTTTCAACCTGAAAATCCCAGGCAACAAAAAACATCCTGTCCTTTCTGGGAAGGGTTCCAGGAGCATCACAGGATGCAGGAGCACTTGACATTTCCCCATTGTTATTAGAGAGACTGATTAGGAGATGCTATCACAGGCACCTATTAATATGCATTCAGGACAGCTGATAAGTAGGAAAGCAATTCTTAGGTGCTAAAAAAAGAACTCCTGCACGAGGGGATTATCAACAGGTACCTTTTTGCCCCATATTTATTTTAATCTGCCACATGCAGATGCCTGTAAGCATCTGCCTTCTCTCATGCCTGGCTATTACAAATCCCTGGAGGTGTTCAAGGCCAGGTTGGAGGAGAATTGGAGCAACCTGGGCTAGTGGAAGGTGGCCCTGCCCATGGCAGGGGGTGGAAGGAGATGAGCTTTAAGGTTCCTTCCATTCCATGATTATATGATTCTATTCCTACCTGCAGCACTGACTGTGGGAGCAAACCCAAATGCACAACCTAACCCTTCGTGTTCTCCATTAGTTTGGGGTAAATGGAGCATAATTGGCTAAAGATGCACCAAAATGAGACCAGCACCACCATCACAGACATGAAATCCTGAGCACAGCTGTCATGCTTTGCTCCCTGTGCAATCCCACAGATCCCAAAGCCTGGATTGACTCCCTGTCCAAAAATGAGAACATAAAACCACGTCTCACTAACAGCAGGGATTCCCGGGCACTTCCCACATGCACCACAATCCCTGTTAGCCAAAGAAATTAGGACCAAAGGTTTTGAGAGAAGATAACCACCAGGCTCCAATGGGAGAATATGGGAATAAAACAGGCAATCCCCAGTCCTGGAGAGCTCAGGACAGCCTCAGGCCTCCTTTGCCTGATTTTAGGCCTTGCCAGAGAAGGGAGAGGAGATCACCCCATTTCTAAAACAACCCTCTCATACAAGCTGCCATTTTCCATCCAGGCTTTGCAAATAAAGACCAAAAGAGAATATAAAAAGGCAAATATAATGGATGTTTCAAAGGGTGTGTTTTGCAGGCTGAAGGAAACACTGCAACGCAGCAAAGCTGCAGGGAGAGGGATTTTATGTCGAAGCAGCAAAGGCACAAAGAAACATCTGCACATCATTTCATGGCTTCTAACTGGCACTTTAGAGCTTGGCTAAACCAACAGCTCAGTTATGAGTCTGGCACTTCTAAAACTGGCATTCAGCACAGATGCTTAGTGGAAAAATGATTTTCCAGTCAGCTAGTGCTGATGCTGGATTCCCTCAATGGGGTTATTGCTGTATTCCCATCAATGGGCACATTGCTGTATCTTCTCCTGAAATTAAGAGCCATTTTCAGCCCTGAATCTGAGACTCAGCCCCAGCACAAGCTGCACACTCCGTGCAATGAGATGTCCTTCCCACAGCTGCAGATTTCAGAAGCCAAAATCAGTTCTAAAGAAGTGTCAGGGACTAATGTTCTCCACTGTTGAAACCACACATAAAGATGACGTGTTCCCCTGCAGCCCTGCAATGTGCCCTCCTCATATCCTAACAAGTGGGAGCTCACTGATTCCTTACCTGTGCATCCATCAGGAGGTGCCTCATCAGCATCATGGCACTTTTCAGAGATTCCTTCTCGCTGGGCAAAAAGGCTTCTTCCTCCTCATCCAGGGTTTTTGACTTGTTGACAATAAAATGGGAGATCTGGTCGTTCAAGGAATGCAGCGACTCAACGGCTGTGGAGACAGAGAGGGAGAGCAAAACAGGAGTGAGACCATGCTGGAGGGAGCTGACATAGTTTTCTCAGTTTGAGATGAGAAAGTGTAGCTGGAATTTGGTCCCCATTGCCTCCCTTGGCCTCTCTCCTGACAGGACCAGCCAAGGCTTCGTAAAGACCAGTGGGTGAGGCCCTGAGCACCCTGGGCTAGTGGGAAGTGTCCCTGCTCATGGCAGGGGGGTGTTGGAATGAGGTGGTCTTTAAGGTCCCTTCCAACCCAAACCATTCTAGGATTCTATGGTGATGTTTCTAAGCTCAAGTAACAGGTGATGGCCAGAGTAAAAATAAGAAAATTATTTTTAAGAGTCAATCTCTCTACTTTCAGCCCATAGAGCTGCTCCTTCTGATGTGCAGGAACCCAGAACTTCAGATTACATGAAAGGTAGAAGCTGGAAAAATTGGCTTTTTATTAGCTAGGGTAGGAGTGAGCAAGACCAACAACTAAAATATTGCTCATTTTCTTCCTTCCCGATTATCAGTATTTGAATTACTGTTAATTCCCCTTCATATGGTCAAACCCCAGGTACTATATGTGAGATTCTGCTCCCAGTCATGCACATCAGAAATCACCACATCCACGGCTCATAGAAACCCCCCTGCAACATCATACACTTCATGAAGCTGCAATTTATATATGAACCCATGGCCAAATTTATTTCTGCCCAGTGAAGGGCTTTGGATTTCTACAGATTTGAGAAAAAACCTTCCCTGCAATTTGCTTTTCAACCCTCACAAGTTTGGAGGTTTCATTTTTACTGTCGGATCATTAAATAAATGAGGCTCAAATAATTCTTGATCATATTTTCTCTCTGCTGGTGGCTCAGGCAGTGGAACCCTTTGATAATCTCGTGGCTCAGAGTAACACATCACTGTCACACACTGAACATCCTGCAAATCCTGGCTTGCTCAGGCTGTTTATGAATAAGGCAATGTGTTATTTAGGAGTCTCTGACAAAGTGATTTTAAGAACACAAGGCAATTGCAATCTACTCGACCTAGTTCTGTCTAAAGAAGATCTTAGAACAAAATTTGAAGTAGTAAAGATTAGCCAGAAACTGCTTGTTGAGGAACAAATCTTCCCAGACAAAAGAGCCATAACAAATCACAGGTATGTCTCCAAAATTCAGGAGGGAGAGAGCATAATCCTCCTTACTGAGAGGGTTTATCTTTTATTTAAAACAATAAAATAAAATCTGTGCCTTACAATGTCTTGGTGAGGGTCTGGGAGGGGACTGGGGGGATTCCCCACATGCAGGGTGTTCATGTACCTCCTCACTGATAGAAAAGGTGTTGGAGGCTCACCCTGATGGATGGGTCCCTTTTCAACCACACCATAAATCATACAATGAATCCTGGAATGGTTTGGGCTGGAAGGGACCTTAAAGCTCCCCCCATTCCACCCCCTGCCATGGTCAGGGACATCTTTCACTAGCCCAGGCTGCTCCAAGCCCTGTCCAACCAGACCTTGGACAATTCCAGGGATGGGGCAGCCACAGCTTCTCTGGGCAACCTGTGCCAGTGGCATAAGAATTTGACTGATGGGTGGGACTCCTGTACATCACAGTGTTGTATATCACAAGCCAGGCCACCCTCCTGCTTGTGAGCCAAACATCTGCTCATGGGTCACTGCACGTGAAGCTGAGGGTGTCCCAGGGTGATGCTCTGCAGAGGACATGGATTTTTGGGGGATGGAAACTATGTGCAGCTGAGCTTCTCCAAGTAACCATTAAAAAATCATTTTGTATGATTTTGTATGATCATATGCCCTCCCACCAACCAACATTCCTGAGCCCCAGGAAGCTGCAGGTTTTCCATGCAGGAGAGCAGCAGGTACCTGGCTGCACGCAGGCAGCAGTGGGTTTGATTTTCTTATCATCCTGGACTGAACCAGCATCTCTGTCAGACACATCAGCCCTGAAAGCCACCTTCCCAGCACTAATGCACAAGTATTGATTCATCCCACCCTCTCTGACCAACAAAGAATTGAGGACAGATCATTCTTTTTATACTCTGAAATTTTGGCGGGAGCCCTAAGCCCACATCTACTTCCAGTAATGCAAATGTATAGCAGAGTTCTCCTCCTCGAGCTGATGGCCACCTTCCAGATTTACACTGACTGGTACATGGAGCCTTTCTCCCAGGCTTTCTGATTTTAAAGCTCAAACATTTCTGCCGAGCAGCACTTTCACTAACCCAGACAAATAGATAAGATTCCTTTTTAAAGAAAAAAAATGATGGACCTCAGTTATAAACGCAGGTCTGTTCAGTGGAGATTAAAAGATACTTCTTGATCCCCTGAAAAGGAAAAAAAAAAAAAACCAGAAAAAATAAAAAATGAGGATGACACTTTTCCCTCCTTGTATCATTCCTCTTGGCTCGAGGTTGGTAACACATCAGTGACTCTGCAAGCAAGACAACCAGCTAAATAAAAATTACAACTATCAAAGTCCTGTCAGCACCCCAGCATCTCCCATTCCAATTTCACCATTTCCTCACTGCAAGGAACAATTTCAAGGGGTGAAGGAACCATAACAACCCTCTGATAGTGCTCTGACATCACCTTCGAGAAGAGAGCAAATAACCTCTCTGGGAGGCTGCTCTCCGAGATGATGTGCTGGGCTGGCGTGGTCAGGTGAGGAGCATTTGCCACCAGCAGGAGAGAGAATGGGTCAACAAAGTTGTTTTTTTTGCAGGGCAGAATCACCAGAGCCTGAAGGACGTGCAGGGGAGAAAGGAAATTGCTTTTCGTCGGAGACGAGGGAAAAATTATACTCGCACCAAAAACTCATTCAAGGAAGAGGCTGAAGCAATAAAGTTGTTCCAGGAGACCCCATTTTATACACTCCAGATACTGCCCAGATGAGCACAAAATAAAATAAAGCATAGATAATATATCCTGAGATCTACTGACAAAAGCCAGCAGAGTCTAAAATTAAGTCTCACCAGCAGGAGTGACTAAATGAAAGAGGATGGACATGATATAATTTTATCAAGGGAGGCTGCACAAGGATTCCTGGGCTCATCTCCTGACTCTGCTGCATAGAAATAGAGAGGACATTTAAGTGGGACTTCTCTGTGAGCAGTCAGCACTCACCACATCTGCTCCCACAGAGAGTAAAGTCAAAAAACTGTGCTGTGGGCACAGACCCTTTGAAAACCCATCCCAAAGGATGGCAGGGAACCTGGCTGGCTAAGGAGGCTCTCAGAGGGTCTGCAGAGACAGTGATGTGTGTGGGCAAATGGTGCAACTCATTATGGCTTCATGTGACCAAGGAGCTTCTCAAATAACATCTACTGGGGCTGGTTTTGCAGTGAGGAAAAATGAACTACTCCAAGCACTTCAGGCCTCCCCTGTACGAGCTCTCCTCGTGTTCTCTGCACTGCCCCACCAGAGACAGGCACAGGGTTTGGTAACACATGGGGCTCCTGAAACACCCAAATGCCTTTCAGCATCTCCCACGTTATGGAATCATAAAATGGTTTGGATTGGAGGAGATCTTAAAGATCATCCAGTCCCACCCCCTGCCATGGGCAGGGACACCTTCCACCAGCCCAGGTTGCTCCAAGCCCTGTCCAACCTGGCCTTGGACACTTCCAGGGCTGAGGCAGCCACAGCTTCCCTGGGCACCCTGTGCCAGGGCCTCGCCATCCTCACAGGGGAGAATTCCTTCCCTACATCCCATCTATCCCTGCCCTCTGGCAGTGGGAAGCAATTCCCCGTGTCCTGTCACTCCAGGCCCTTGTCCAAAGTCCCTCTCCAGCATACTGAGAGCTAAATCATAAATAAAACACAGTCTTATTTTTATTATTGGTGTTGTGTGATGGGTCTCTTGCTCAGTCCAAAAAAAGAGGACATGCAATGCACACAACAGTTTATTTTTGCCTGATTGATGATTCTGGTTAGGAAGCCTTTCCCACTGTAGCATTTGCTAGTTGCATTTAGACACATAAATTAATTTATTCACTTAGCAATCAGAGAAATCTCCCTTTGTAAAAGCCAGGCTCATAGAATCATAGAATCATTGAGGTTGGAAAAGACCTTCAAGATCCTCAAGTCCAAACTTGAACCAAATATCACCGTGTCCACTGAACCACATCACAAAGTACCACTTCTACTCGTATTTTGAACACTTCCAGGGATGGTGAGTGCACAACTTCCCTGGGGAACCCTTTCCAATGTTGAACCATTCTCCCAGTGAAGAAATTTTTCCTAATATCCAACCTGTTCCCCTCTCTCGTGGGGTTTAACTCCTCTCACTTCCAACCAGCTGAGCAGTTGATCTGCAAAGCTCACGGACATCTGGATCCCGAGGCAGAAGCTCTGAGCAAACTGAGCTGATTTTCCTTTTCCCAGCCTGTCCTGCAACTTTGCAGCTGGAAAACCCACCTTGGAACCATCTGCCCCACCCACGTGTTTGTGTCAGTCGCTGTCGACACGACCCAACTTTCCACTCCCCTGCAGGAACACTGGGAAGGTCTCCATCTGAACTGCTCCAGGAATATTTCCTCCTGTTATTGCTAAGAAGAGACCTACAGCCTTTTCTTTCCTTCGTGGTCTTTAACTCGATTCAAAGGAGGCATTCAATGAGCCCCCTCGCAGGAATAATTTACCACACCATTAAGTGAAGAAAAAAAATATGTGGTGTCTGCATTAGGGGCTCAATCACCTTTCAAGAAACACTGTGAAGAACTCATTACAGTAATTACTAATGAGCTGGCCTCTCTGGGCTCTAAATGCTTTGTGTATAACTGGCAAAGAGCTGCCTTCAGAGCTTCCCAAATGCAAAAGGAAGCCACCAGACCAATAAATGGCACCAGAGTTCCAGAGGAAAACATGCTCAGCAGTAAAGCCAGTCATTTTTTCAGCCATTAGGTCTTCTTTACAAATCTGACCTTTTTGGATAAGTAAATGCCATTGAGAAGTGGAGATCCTTTTAATAATCAGAGTTTTTCACTGACATCTCTTTTATGGTGCAGAAGCTTCTTTCGAAGCTGGATTTTAAATCATTTCAATTAAAATGTCAAGTTTATACTGTCCTTAAAAACGCGGGTATGTTTTGAATCCAGCAACACAGAAATAAATTCTTTCATTTTTCTCCACACTCCTGTTCAATTTAAAAGCTCATATCTGAGCAGGAAAAGGATGGGAGTTTCAGACCCATCTACAAGGACAGATGTCCATATTCTCCTTGGAGAAACCACCTGTTGCTCAAAAACTCCAGTTTATGTATCCAAGATATGCCTGAACTGAGAAGGAAAGAGGAGCTGTTGTATTTTGCTTTGTCTTTCTGAGCCTTTTTTCATCAGCCCTTTGGAAAGGACTTTTCTTCTTTGCCTCAGTTCCTTCAGCTCTAAATCACAGCTAATGCCTCCCAGCAGCGAGATGAACTTCACTAGGATTTGGCCAAAATTTTAAAAATCAAAAGGCTCAGTGTTTACTTTCACTAAAATACTGTCAGGGATCATTTAGAAAAAAAAAATATTGTTCTCTTTGGGTAAAATCTCACTAGAGCTACAAGAATGTAATTGAGTGACAAGAATGTCATTGACTGTCAAGAAATGATCCCATCCCTGAAAACTTGCCTATTCACCCCAGTTGTATTAGATTAATAAATAATAAAATAAAAAAAAAATTAAAACCCCACTTAACCTAAAAGAAAAACCCCAAATTAATATAAATTCCTCTGTTATGTTTATGATTGTGATGGGGACATGGATTTGGAGCAGAGAATAAAGAGCTGCAATGGGGTCCTGCTACTTCCAGCAGTGCTTTGAGCCCAAAAGAGCCCACGACTCCTGCAGCAAACTGGACTCCAACCTTCATGGCTGGGCTATTGCTGTTTACAGAAATATCTGAGATGCTTAATTCCCTAGAGAGCTGCAAACTGCCAGGCCAGGAACAATGTCAAACTTAGAGAAAGACGGCAGGCACGGCGCCAAAGCAGCAAATCCAACTCCTGCAAGACAAACCCCACCGAGTCCTGCCAAGAACCAAGGAAGCCTTTCCAGAGATGGTCACAGCCCGGTGACACCCGGCTCTGCAGCTGCTGCTCTCTCCTTTCTGTTGGGTAATCATTTATTTGTTGCCTCTTTAGCTGATTGTGCAACTCTTATAGTCCACAAACAATAGCTACTTTGTTTAGACAAAAAAAGGAAGGGAACAAGAGGAATTCCGTGTGCCAGCACATCCTCAGCTGCTGTGAGCTGCCTCCAGAGCAGTGATGCCCGTCTGTGCTTGAATTTAGGGTCCTGGATGGGGTATACAGGAGGACTGGTTCCTGCTTCACCCAAAATTGCCTCCAGGATCTTGGATGGGTCACTTAAACCCTGAACACTTCGGCTTCCCATCTGTAAACACACATTTTGCACCCCATGGAAACACTATAAACCACAAAGGTGAGATGCCACCACTGCTGAGGGACTTGTTTGGCTTTTTCCTGCTGCTCAGCTATGAATTAGGAGCTGTTCTGGTTTGACAAACAGCTCCTGGCGCAAACAGGATGTTCTGTCTCCTCGGTGCCAAAGGTGGAACAAAACTCTTCCTGAAGGGGATTTCACAAATCACAGGCTTTTCTGGGCTTTGAATGAACTCAAGGTGTTACAAGACAACTGGGCTTGGTTTGATTCCCACCAAACATCTGGAAGAGACTGAAGCTCTAGGTGTTGTTGAGAGTGTTGAGAGACCAATTAACAGTGTCTTGCTAATCTGCTGGGGTTGCAATAATGAGAGAGGGTCACCAGAAGCCCTGAAAGAGGCTTAAAAAACAAGATGCAAAAATCAACCAGCTAGGTTTGTTCACATCAGCTCTTGAGGTCTTTGTTTCACCCAAGAGATGACACTTCTTTTAACAGGAAATAGTAGAAACTTAAAAAAAAAATAAAACCAAAACCAACCAACCAACAAACAAACCAAAGCCAAAACACTGAACAGGTTTGTCACATAACAAAAATGCCAGTGATTATGAGGCTTGCAATAAAGTCATGAAAACCTGGCAACCTGCAAATCTTTCTCTGCATGTGCTTTTATTTTTTGTCTGTGGATAAAAGAAGGGATGTAGAGTATTGTTGAAGCAAGTATTTAAATTTCCTTGGGAGCTGCCTCTGCTTAGATGTGACACTAACAAAACACTGGGCTTAGCAATTCTGTCTTAAAAAAAAAAACCAACCCAAACCTATATTGGCAGAGCATTAGAAAGAGCTGAAATTCAAACAGTGCAAACACAGGTTGATAAAGCTCAGCTGAGGATGGAGGATCAGAGGGTCAAGTTTTATCAAGCACTTGCACAAACCCAGCTGTCTCTGGGAGCCTGGGAGGGGGATTTGGTTCCTGCAGCAGAAAAAGGTGATGCTGAGGACCACACCAGATGCTCCATCTGCACTGACACTGCCACAGGAGCCCCCACGTGCTCAGCTCCTCAGGGATAATTGTTGTACTCCTGCATTTCCCTCTCATCCCTGACCCATTGATCCACCATGTGCAGAAACAGCGTTAATTCCTTCTGAAGACTGAGAAATCCAGACCTCTTTTTATTAACTTAAACTATTCAACTCAACAACTATGGATGTGCAATGCCCTGGATATTTTGGATTATTTGTAATTTATGCAATTTCATCATTCCTGCCCAATTTTGACTTGTACCAATATCCCCAACCCTATTTCTGCGGAATAAAAACAACTATCTAGAAAATAAGTTAAAATGAGACTATATTCAGCATTTAATAACCCTGCCATGATTATATCTTTGGAGCAAAAGCTTCACATCCAAGACACTTCTTCATTTATTTTTGTTGGCACAGAACTGAATAAACTCCTTCTAAAACAAAGCAGATTTTTCAGACCAGTATTTAAACTTGCTATTTCTGTAAACTACATCTATAAAATGCAAGAAAATATATTTTTTTCTAAAGAATATTATCCTGTGATCAACTCTGTCTGTATCTACAGCTTCAGACTTAATGTTCCCTCTAAGTAAGAACAGGTAATCCAAGCAGCAGGTTTAGAAGTTGTGCCAGGGGAGGTTTAGATTAGATAATAGGAAAAATTTCTTCACATAAAGGGGGGTCAGGCACTGGAACAGGCTGCCCAGGGAAGCAGTGGAATCATCACCCCTGGAAATATTCATAAAACACGTGGATGTGGCACCTGGGAAAGTGCCCACACAGGAAATGTGTCAAACTCCTCTGGGTTCCTTTTATTTCACTGGAGAAAAAAAACACAAGTTTTGAAAGGGAAGTCAACTGGAAGGTTTCATTTAGAAAACAAGCAAGTCCTGATGATGTTTAAGCACATCCTCCTCCGTTTTTCAGGATGGTATTTTAACAGAACTCCGTGGGCACTTCCCATTTCTTTTCTGTTGTTTTCATTCTACCTGAGCACAATCACTTGCCAAAATTGCGACTTTTCCAGCAAAAAAAAAAAAAAAGAACAAGAAGAGCATTCAATCCTAATTACAGAGTATTCAAATGTTTGTCTCAGTTGGAGGTTTTCTAGATGCTCCTGTTAAGGTGCTTTTTTGCATCCAGTGGGATGTGCAGTAGGGAGGCAGCAACTCCTCAATTTTTTTTTTCAGGTAGTAAAGTCTCATGTGACACTTAACTGCATTTTTCTTGGTGACCAGAGGGAAAATAATTTGTTT
Organism: Manacus candei; assembly: GCF_025592945.1. Taxonomy (NCBI): domain Eukaryota; kingdom Metazoa; phylum Chordata; class Aves; order Passeriformes; family Pipridae; genus Manacus; species Manacus candei. The sequence goes on from NW_026138070.1 coordinate 2,874,567, forward strand.
CTAAATTTCTCTCCCTGCAGAAGACAATGTCTTCTTTGATTTGATTTTCCTAGGATTTGTGATTCAGCTTTGAACCTTGACTTCATGACCAACCGATTTTCTATTTAAATTACTCACTCTGCATTTGTAAACGTTGCTGGTGGCATTTATTTCAGCAATTTGAAAGCAGTGAAAAACCCAAATATCCCTGTAGACAGGGATAACATATATTGCATTAACCTCCTTTCCTCACTTTCATCTACAGCCTTTGCAGCTGGAGTGTTTGGCAAAGCAGTGAAATTAAACTTTAATAAAGGACAAGAGGAGTTACTGTCCCCAGTATGGGACTGGGGAAGCAGCATTTTGCAGGCAGAACTTGGAAAAACTGGGATTTTTCCAACATGCATGACCCTGAGCCAAGCCCAAGAAAGGAGCTCAGCCTGAAGCCACGAGATCACTGCAGTGCCCCAGCAAGGCAGGTGAGATTACAACACAACAGAGCAGGAGATCCTAAAATGTCTCCCTCTTCTCCATAACATGCAGCACTAGGTAAATAGAAAAGGTTTTGATTAAAATGTTCAAACGCCCCTGAAGTGACTCAGAGACCTGTTTTGTTTCCAAACACACCCACAGCTCCTGGTGCAACGGAGGCATTTTGGCATCTAAGTTGGTTTTGAGGATGGAGCCTGAATATTCCTGAAGGTGCAGGTAAAGGAGGGCAGCAATCCTGAGTGTCCAGCCCTTGAGAGGTGGGAGAGGCCTCAAAATGAGACACATGGACCTGCTGTCACATCACCCTGCCCTGACCATGCTGACAAACCCCCGAGGTTGATCAGCACATCCTCGGGTCTCACTCCTCAGATGCTGAGCAGCTTGAGCTCCAAGTGCCTTTCCCTTGGTGACAGTGAGAATGACTGAGAGTTTCTGAGAGCCTTTCATCTTCCCAAGGCTCCTGAACAAGTGTAAACAACAACATTAACATTAAAAGTTGATTCTGCCTGTTAATAACCCAACCCATGGCTCTGCTCCCCGGCAGCTGCCCAAGGGAACAACCATTCTCTGCAGTGCAAGCACTTGATGGATGAAGGGAAAGCATTTCATTTTGGCACTTGATTGACAGAAAGTGTCCCTGTTAATTATGGCCAAAGAGAGGAAAATGATACAGCTCCATCAACTAATTTTGGTGGCAGATTGAGGGTGTTCTTAGAAGATGCAGAGGGTGAGCTGAGACCAGACAGTGCAAGAGGTTTAGTTACTCTATTTCTTATAAAGTCAGGGTGAGATCAGCACCAAACCTGCTCAATTTCAATACCAATGCAAAATATTGTGGTGTATAAATGAGAAACAACCTCCTGAATAACTCCAGCTGCAGAGAGGCCACATCTGCTCTCACCAGAGTCACTTCAAGGTCTTTGGTGGACTTGATCCTTATCAATGCCAACATATCAGAATGAGGTGTCTCCTTTCTGAATTACCTTTTCTCAATGTCTCACAATGATTTCAGGCTCAGAGAAGGTCAACTTGACCTGGGTTGAGTCAGCAATGGCTGAGTGAAGCACTGGGCTCCAGACACCCATGGGAAGGGAGGAACACTGGGAAATGTGAGCATAGGAAAGACCTTTCTAAGTAGAAAGGTTTCTAAGTAGTCTTTCTAAGGGACTTTCTACTTAGAAAGATCTTTCTTAGTAGAAAGGTAATCTTTAGAAACCTCATCTTCATCTCCAGCTTCCAGCATTTTCCTTCCACCCAGGAAGTCAGAGGAACTACATTGATTGCCCAGTGTCAAACCCAGAGCAGGCACTGGATAAATGAGGCCTCATCAAGCTTATAAAGGACTCAGTGCAGGGTTCCTTGGCTCTCCCAGACAAATCTCAGACCAACAGATGGCAGTGGCTCCGGGAAAGTCCCTGGTTTCATCCCTATGGATTTCTGCAGCCCATTAAAAAGAAAAGGACCCCAAACCTGCCACCCTGCCGAGGCATCGTTCCCTCGCCTGAACATTGCTCTCTGCTCTTCATCCCAGGTTTGCCATGGCAACGAGAAACCTGCACGTTACCAGTGTAAAACAGATGGGTTATGCTTTTAAATTGTCCCTCTGTCTCTTGCCAGGTGACAGGATCTGCCTCCAAGCTCCAAGACGTGCAGCACCAGACCAGAAATCTGCTCACTGCCACGAACCGCCACAGCACCGCTGAGTCCCAGACAGCAAACACATAATTGTCTGCAGGCAAGTGCAAAAAGGGTTCATGACTTCAGAAACCAAGGGCTGAGGTGGGTAGAAAATAAGGGAAAATTGGCTTCCCACTTCATTTTGTCGGGGGCTGAGCCAGGCAAGCTGTGAGAGGAGCACACCCTGCTCTGGACAAGCCAAGAGGCTGAAACACGAGCGTTTCCATCAGGGAGAAACTCGGCAAACTGCAAAGGGACATTACAGAGCCGAGCCAGGGTTTCTTAGCAACAGCATCGAATACAGGGCCATTAACTCCAAATTCCTCCCCCAGTAAATCCTGAGCTACGAAAACCTTCAGACGCTTATTGATGGCTGGAGTTAAAACGTGTTTTGTTCAGCCTGATACAGGGGGAAATCAAAGGTAGCCAGTGAAAAGCAAAGACTATAAAGGACTGCATTTTGGGAGGTTTCTCTGGACATCCCAGGGGTGCTGGACCTGCAGCTTGGCTCGTAATTAGGTTATGGAGAGCTGCCGTGGCAGGTCTCTACAACAGCCTCAGCTGGAGCAACTGCTCCTGCAATTCTGCAAGAGAATCAGCTTGGCCAAGAGGGCAACTGAAAAACAGCTCATAAAACACACACAGAGAAAAAAAAAAAACCAACACAGAGAGAGAATCACAGGGCGAGCAGTGATTCACATAGCACTGCAGTTCGATTTTCCCTTGCTGAGTGCTTCATATCTGGGGGGCTCAGTCAACTTATTTCGTTGGTGCTACTCCTGATTTACTGGTGGTACAGCAGACAAACAACAGCAAGCCCAGATGAGGTGACCAGGAGGCTCCTCCTCTTCCCTTTTAACCACCCTTCGCAGTGTTTCTATTCTGACTGTGGCTGACAGCAGCTGTGACTTTATCTCACCCCTAAGCAGCTCTTTATTTTCTCAGAGCCCATCTCTTGGAAACGTGCAACAGCTTAAACATCTCTGCTTTGGTTTTGGAAAGCTGAGTCTTAACTTGCAGCTGAGCTCAGCCTGAAAACACCCCCCTGAGAATCAAAGTGTGTGTTTTAACCACGTTGCAAAGACAACTTTGAGACACTCTCAGGGAAGGGGGAGACACTGCTTGGATCATCCCAGGGTTGGAATGTGTGGAGCTGGCAATGCTGTGCTCACACGGGGAACACAGTCCCACACGGGGCATCTCTGTGCAGTATTTTAAACATCACATTTCCCCAGCCTAGTCAGAATACACATATTCTTCATGTTTCTGATGAAAAGGGCCCTTTTGCTGATGGTCACTAAGTTATCATCAGAGGTTATGAAGCTAATGTGAGAAAAAGGCAAGGTAAGTACATTTGTAGGCTCTATCAGTGCACTGGAAAGTTCCCTCCCTTTAAAAGCTCACCTCATTATGGGTTGTCTGCTTGCATAAATTTTTAGCACTCAACCCTTGTTCTTCCTCCAATACAAATGGAAAAACTGTCCCAGTTGTAGTTCTCAGCCTGAGCTACACTTCTTTTGGATATTGCTTTTACACTGAGGCAAAGACACCTTACAAATTTATATCTGTTGTGATTTCCATTCATTTCTCTGTATTAATAGCTTTAGAACTAAGCAGCTTAAAATTACACTTCAAACTACTTCCACTGGTATTCTGACAAGAAAAAAAGGCTAGATTTAAATCTACAGAATAACACACAGCAGAGAAGTAGCCGTGGTCAAGAAGTAATTTGCTGGCACAATCTCTGGCACCATCTGCCCCAAGCATATTTAGGTGCCAATTACAGTGCACTGGATTCACCTAAATACATTTTTCAGCTCAAATCAAATCCTTCCAATCCCTCTGTGATTTGCATGAGGAGTCAAAATGATAAACTCTTTAATAAAGCCAGCAGATAGCACGGGAAGAACAAGAAGATACAGGCTTCTGTAATGAAAAGAACATGAGGTTTATCATGTTTTTGCTATTAAACACTGATGAGATTAGGTTAATGAAAAGCAAAAACAACCTCCCTCCCCCCCAAAATTGCTCCTCTGCCTTAAACATTTGCTGTGAGAGTATCACACACCTTCTCATGGGTTTGCCTCTTCATGTGACATGCACAGCACTGCCACCACCACCACCAAAAGTAACATTTTAGGTATAAGATCTCCACATTTAGGTGTAAGACCTCCATTATTCAGCTTTTTCCGCAGCCTCCTCATGTCACTCTTTCTAATGGCTCTTATTTATATTTTAAAAATAGATAATTATAATTTAAATATAAACAAATCTAAAGGAGAACTAAGGCACACCTAAGGCTTTTTTTTTTTTTGCCACACATTAAAACCCCAAATCACTCCCTGTCCTGGGAAGAGGTTTCATTAGTATTTCCCCACCAAGATGAAGGAAGTGTGTGAGGTTTAAGTTTTCCCTGGAAAAGAAGACGATCTCAAGCTGTTAATATCATTATGTTCCTCTTCATTAACATCTCTGGAAGCTGACAAATATGTTTTTAATGACTTTTTTTCCCCCCCTTAATGCCTTTTAAAGTGTTTTTCCCTTACTGCAGTGCTAATAAGGTGTAAAAGTCCTGTCCTGGAACTCTACACGGCACCACTGCTCATGCTCTGCTGCTGCTTTAATGGGAATATTTTCTCACAAATGCAAACTAAACAAAGCATTTAGTGGCACTCAGACTCAACACGTTCACACATTAAAACTTTCCCCAACCTATCCAGTCAGGATTTAATTTTCCATGTGTTTTAAATAAAAAGGTAGAGGAGAGTTTTGGTGATGATGTAAGAACATTGCTCAGACCCAGGTAGAATTTTTCACTGTCAGCTGGTAAAGGCTTTTATATCTATATATTTGTGTGTGTTTATATATATATATATATATATATATATATATATAAAAAAACCCAGCTGTGCTGGCTGCAGAGCTATTGGCCATGTGCAGCAGCATTCAAATTGAAGCAACTCTACTTAATATTTCTTCTGCATTTGGTTGCAAAAGAATCGATTCCATAAATGTGCTTGGAAGGTATCCGCCAAACACCGCGATTTCCTCCGTTGTTCTCTTGCAAATCAATGATCTCGGAACTGAAATAAATCTTTTTGCACGTTTTGGACAGTTCTGTAATTTAGAGGCAGGCTCCAGCAGGGGAGCCTTGGCGTGGGTGCAGCAGTTTGGGGAAGATGGATGTTAGCACAGCGTCAAAACCGATCAGGAACGACACGCTGCTGTTATTTGATTCTGCTCATCAAAATTATTTATCTCCAATTGTTGCTTTTTGCAAAATGCTGCAAGGTGGGAGCGTTTGTCAGCACTATCAGTGAGGGAAAGCGTGATCACGTGCAACTTCTCCACCTCCAGACCATTCAAGCGAGCGCTTATTTTAATTCTTTGTAAGTACAGCATTTGAAAGCACATTTAAAGTGTTTTGCTGAAGTGGGTTCTGGATGGTGATAAATGAATCATTACGAGGACAAATTACCCAAACTGGGTCATAATCGACCACACTGAGCAAACTCCACAAGTGGAGTGGGGAAGCTGCAGTGACTCACCCAGAGATAACAGGGAAGAGACTGATTAGTGCAAATGAACACAAAGGGCAAAAGTGAAGCTATTCAGAATATAATTTGAAGAGTTCACAGCTCTCCCTGACCTCTCACGGTGGTTGGAGGAAAACCAGGAAAAGCAAAGATTAGTGATCCCCATTTTGCCAAGTCTGTGTGTGCTTAGCATGGAATGGGCAGTGCAACTGGGGCACAGCAGGACATGGGGAGTGCACCAGGAACCACCACACAGCTCTTTACACCTTTGGGAAAAGGGTTCGGGTAGGTTGGAACCATTTGTAACACCACTACTGATTACAATAAAAACAAACACTTAGCACATGAGCTCCGGGGGTTTATTCCCTGTCCTGTGCACCTTTAAGGTACCAAGCACATGGGAAACAAAAGGTAAGAGTAACAAAACAGCAATGAAGATGCTCCTTATGCCAGTTATTTCCTGAATTATCATAGGAAAAAGGGAAGAACGTTCAAATGAGGTTATTAATTAAGAAAATGACAAAACCCTTTATAAAACCTGCAGTACTGCTGCTCCCCTTAATGCACGTGGGTCTGGCCATCCATAGATGTGTGATACAGAGACACTGCTCTGCTTCTGCACTGCAATCTCCCTGCCTGGTGGCAAAGCTTAATTTTGGCCATTTTTCAGCAAAGGAAAACTACAAAAGCATCCACTCCCTCCCTGCTCAGTTCCCTGGCCAAGGTAATCCTTCTTCACTGGGGAAGGGAAACAAAGAGGAAAAGCACCACCCTGTCCACACACCACAGCTCAGACCCGTGGGTTTGGCATCTGCCAGGGGGGTGAGGGGCTTCTTCTGGCTCCACACACAGCCCAGATGTGCCAAACCCCACTGTGGCTCTCCCCGAGGGACAGCAAGGTCTGGGAGAGCCCCGAGCACGAGAGGGAGGAGGATGTTGTCACAACAACCTCACGAAATAAAACAGAGCAGCAGCTCCAGACACAAGCCCTTTCATCCCACCCTTCCCCAATCACATGGAGAGATGACACAGTTTCAGACAGAGCAATTAATTACTCCTCTGACCAGCTCCTTTTAATTGCTTTCTGTTGATAAGGAGCAAACAATAAGATTTCTCCTTTCTTGAGGAAGCCTCCAGCCTTTCTCCTTTGGTTCCTCCTACACTTTGCTTCTACTCTAACAGAGGTATCTGATATTTTTTTATTTGATGGGGTAAAATAATAAACATGAGATGAAAAAGAAGGGCAGCCTTTTGGCTGGAAATCTGAGAACGTGGCTTCCTTCTGCTTCCAACTTCATCTTCTGAAGTTGCCTCAAATGAGTTAAAAAGGAAAGGCAGGAGGAGTCATGAATTCATAAAAAGCACTACAGTGGGCTTATCCAAAATCAGGCTCCTTTTATACTCAGTATAACCAATTCCTGATATTTTCATAGTAGATACCTAAATTCTGACATGGCTTTAATTAATTGTGGGACTTCCAAGTGGTATTGAAATGGGAAAACAAAATAGGTGAAATATTCTCCTCCTGGTTAAACTGGTGTAAACCCAGATATTATTTCTCAAATAGTGGGTCATGATTTTCCAGGATGCTTAGAAGGGTTGCAGGGTGTGGTATTTTATAACTTCAGGCAAATACAGGTCAAACTAACTCCTAGGTCAAACAAGCTCAAATAGCCTAAAATTGCCTTGTCATTAATCCATTTTTAGGTATAATAAATTAAAGAAAATTGGGAGTATTTTCATGTTAAACAAAGGGCTGCCAGCCTGGAAGGGGGGGAAAAAAAAGAAAGAAATTCAGTTCTGAATTAACATAATAAATGAGCACAGGTGGAGCTGAGCATCAGTTCTGGGGGGACACTGGAAGGCAGGATATAATTCTGCATCTGGAAAGAAGTCGAGAGGACCTTTTCAGACTGAAGACCAGCAAACTCTCAGCAGTAACAGGGCAGAATGTGCTGCTGCTTTCCAAATATGAGGGCACGATTTCTGCTAAAATTCAGCCAGGGAAAAGGGTGGTGTGGAGGGGTTTGTTAGAGGGTCCCCAGCTCCAGGGGAATTTGGAACTCTGGACAGGTATTAAGACAAACCTGCTTCGCTCCCAAATATATCACCCTGTGTCTAACATTTAGAGGTCACTGATCTATCCAGAGGAATATTAAATCAGTGCTTGCACACTGCCCCCACCCCTGTTCTCCTGAACCACAAACCCAATCACTGGTGCCTGGGATCACTTCCCCAGTCTTCACAATCCCTCTGGAGTTAACAGGAGTAAATCACCCCACGTTTAAGCACATAAGCTGTCCCCAGCACAAAGGAAAGGAGCTCAGAGGCACGTGTTTCTCCTTTAAATGATTTCTGCAGCACTTGGTGCCTGTGGAGATATTTATGGCTGAGCCTGTGGCAGATTGAAGTTGCTCCCGAGGTCAGAGCCTGCCAGGTTCCCTTTCTGCAGAGGATGCTCTGGCCCTTGGATTGGGAACAGTCCCCTCCATCTCCCTGCCACTCACAAGGAATTCATTTACTGGAAGGAAAGAAGTGCTGGCACTCACAGAAATGTCACTTCTTTCTAGGTTGTTGGGGTTTGGGGGTTGGGTGGGTTTTTTCCCCTTCTCTTTGATTTATCACCTTGTAAGCACTTGACCCCTCAGAAACAAATGAAACAAAGCTGTCACATCCTGGAGAATACTCCAGGAATGGAGGTGACACCAGAGCTCAGAGGGAATGGGGGAGAGCAGGAATTCACAGAGATGAGCATCTTCTCCAAGAAACCATCAGCTTCATAAAAATTTAGGGATGGAGTGACAGAAAAAAGCAAGGGCAGGTCCCCCCACCCAGAACTGCCCAGCAGCTCCTGTGGGGGATCATCCCCCCTATTCAGGATGGGTTCAGCTGAAACTCCTCTGGGAATCACCCCGGAATTCAGAGGAATCAGCATGGACTGCTCCAACTGCCCCTTCCCCTGTATCCTGATCTCATGGTGTGTGCACTAAACATCATAGTAAAGAGGAATAAAATGAAATTTAGGGATTTTTTTCATTGCTACTCTGCACATTCTTGTCTTATTTTTTGGGAAACTTGTGAATCTGACTCTGTGTGTGTGTCTTTAACACCAAGGAAGGGTGTTTTCCTTGACTGCATTGCTTGACTAGAGGGTTTTTTAGTTCCCAAGTCCATTGTTCTGCTGATATTTTCTTGCCAAACTTAGTGAGTTTGCTCTGAGCTTCACCCCAAGTCATGCTTTCTGGTAATTTTTCTCACCAGCCTTTCTGCTAGCAGCATCCTCCAGTCTCCCAATAAATCACATTTATTAAAAAGAAGGGAGAAAAGAACCCACTTTAAGTTCCTAAACACCTCCTTTAAAGAGTGAGAGCAAGCAGAGGCCCAGAACTTTGTTTCTTTTACTTTTACAAACAACATACCAAAGGCCTGACACCTTTTTATAGCATCAGTGTGACCTCCCAGACTTCCCTCAAGGAGTGACTTCATCCCTGAGCAATGCTGGGGCTGTGGAGACACCAGCACGAGGGTTCAGCAGTGCATTAAAATGCAATATTCCACGGGCTGTGATTTATGGGCTGTCACTTGGAGCAGAGCATCCTGCATCTTAATTGGCTGCCCCTTTCCAGCTACTTGGTTTGGTTGGGAGATGAGAAATTTTTCACCCCCCATAAATTTTCATGATAAGACGGATCTCTGAAAGGCAAAGGAGTTAAAAGATGTAAAAATGAAGCAGAAAGAGCTGCATCTCTGAACAGTCTCCCTGTGCAGTGCATGAGAATGTATCATAGGAAATAATTATGCATTCTTCTTTGCTTAATTTACAAGTTTCAGGGATTTCCCTGATGGGATCAGCTCTTTAAGTCCACAGAAAAAAAACCCAAAATGCACCTTTGCAGCAGCCCCAGGGAGCTCAGTGTCAGCAGAAGATCTCCAAAAGTTTCAGAGTCACAGAGATTATCAGCTAATTACAAAAATCCACAACAGACCCACTGAAAAATTAAAAAAGAACTTCAGCTTTTGATTTGTCTCTTGCCTGACAGGCAACATGTCACTTTGGGGTATAAGATCCTTAAAAACTCTTAAATCAGACAGAAATACTGTGTGTGTTAGCAGTGTCCTCCTTGAGGAAACTTTAATCTTCCTCAGCCACATGGATTTTCAGTTAAAAACTATAGATTTGAAATTACAAACACTGTCTAGATCAAAGAAATGCTTGTCCAACACGAGCAGAAAGGAGTTCATTGTACAGATGATGGTTCCACCAGTCAATTATAGAGCTGTTAATTACAGACCTGTACTCAAAACCCATTTCTGCCCCATCTCGTGGATAAATTATGCAGGTTGTGTTTTCCATGACCTTTCAACCCCCCTCCTTCCCAAGACATTTTGTTGCCTTCAGAATTTTTCTATATCTGCACAATTCCAGCCTGGTATCACAAATTCAGCTGGGGTGGGACCAGTCTCACACCACTGAGCCTCCCCTGGCTGAGGCAGTCTGCTTTTGGGGCAAAACACCAGAAAACAGTGGGTTTGCTGGGGTGGGTTGGACAATCAGCCCATCACTGACACCTGTCCCACCACCACAGACCTTCCACTCATTTTTGAGCCTCCCAGAGCCCACGCTGAGCTGAGGAAGGTGTTTAAATGCCTGTCCTTCAGCATCGATTCCTCCAGAGCTGTATTTCTCTGCCTTGTCCAATGACTCTACACAACCCAAACACTTCTTTTGTATTGATTTAAGTCTCTCTGTTAGACTATTTGATTTTTTTGTTTGGTTGCTTAATCCTTACAATATTGATATTTTTCAGGCTGGCGGCCAAATAAAACCTTTGGAGACATATGAAGTACATATTAAGAGTCTCATCACCCAATAAATTAAGGGCACAAATTACAGACCCAAATCTGATGAGCATGTCATTACAGATCACACATTTTGGCACCATGGTGCTTTACAAAAGAGACTTATATTCATTTATTCTTGCGTGGAATTTAAAATTCCAATCAGCAGAACCACAGAGGGGGATTATGTTACCTTGGACTTGAATTCAATTGTATTTTTAATTCTATTAAAACTCCAAGCTTGCACAATAAAATGATTGTATGTATTTGATTAGGATCTTAATGACATGTTTCCCTATTACTGTAGCTGTTTAAAACTTGAATAAGCTTTCTATCCCTTGGAAAATTCTGGGAAGCAAGATGGTATTTATGGTATTGAGCAGAAGTTTAAATACACAAAGCACTAAAGGGTATAGAGCAATCCTGACACAAAGACAACATTTTCTCAGAGTCCTACTGCAAAAAAACCCCAAAGAATTAACTGATACAAACCAAAACCACACACTTGACCTCTGAGATTTGCAGTGGTCAGTTTAATTAGACCATTAAAAATTAAATGTTAATATCAGTTTGAGTAAGATCTCTGTGTTTGGGAAAGAGTAGGGAGAGGTGACAGGTCTGTAATGCCACAGTTTGTGGCAATAAACAGCTTTTGACCTGGCAGACTGATCCTTAAGTAAGGCTCTAAGGCTGCTCCTACTTCCACACTATTATTAGCCTGGGAGAGTGTCTTGGGGCTCCTTAACTGGCAGTCACTGACCCAACAGAATTCTGCTCTTAGCACAGAGAGAAGTCAATGCACATGAACTTCCCCTGCAAACTTAATTGGAAACAAGGGAGAAATGAACTTGTTTCTTTCACTATTTTGTGCTACAACTTCCAAAGTGCCAAGAAAAAAGGTTAGGGGGGTGGGTGGGGTGTCTGCAACCTGAGATATCAGGGAGGAAATAATTAATAATTAATAGAAGTAAATGCTCTGAGTTCTGGTACGTGGCATCAAGGTGAACACACGTGGCTGTAGAGGGTTTATTCTCTCTTATGTCCTTAAAATCCAAAACTTCAGGCAAATCTGAGAGCTTACAAAAGCTGAGGAAGCAAGTCCATCATTATTCCAAGTTTTTTTCTCATTGGAAAAAGCCAGCAATGATGCAGGTAATGCCCAGCTCATTAATGTTGTGTCTTGGGTGCTCAAAGGATCTCTTGCAGCCAGAGAGCATGTTCAGAAAACATTTAGCTTACACATAATCAATTTAAGATAAATATTGAGTAGTGATTACTGAAACTCGAGGTGTGGAGTGGTCAGATAAACATCCAGAGCTCAGTCCCTAATTCCAGCAGATATTTCTAGCTACATTTCTTCCAGAAAATGTAGCCCAAAAGTTAAGTCTTCTTTGTGGAAATGTTGTGTTCACAACAACTCTGTCACCTCTGAGGGCTCCTGTTCTTCTCTGACCTTCTCAGGTGAGCCCTAAATTCCTTTTTTTCCGTTCTAGTTTCAGAGACAGAGAAAGAAAATTTAAATAAATGAACCTCAGGTTTTCAAAGCTTACCAAAGGTTCAGGGTCACTCCCTGGTCTGTGTAGGTACATCAGTCATCGAGCTTTAATAACTCAGATTCTGTGCTGGGCAGTATTTAAAGTCAGAGAAACCCCACAGACATAAATCCTCATCAAGTCAACTGTCCCATTTTCTTTCTGCCACACACAGTTTTGCCCAAAGGTTTTGTTCACAAAACAGCCTCAGCAAAGAAAATCCCTTCCTCCACCCCTCTGTTTCTCTGCTGTATCTCCACACTCTAAATTTTTAATTTATTCTATCAAACAGGGCAACGGAAATGTAAGGAAAGAGGTCCAAGGGCAGGCAATTCACAGAGCCAAGATCAAGTCTTTAATATCCCAACTCAAAAATGAGCTTAAAAACAGCAAACCCCAACCAGAGGCACTTTATAACCAACACCACAGTGATTAGGAATAATGCAATAAACTGGCCCCAAAAATCACCCATCTCCCTCAGACCCAAGGACAGCCAGGACCTGAACAACAGAACAACCTGGAGCACTCACACCAATTTTAAGAGGATTAAGCAAAGCTCTCTCTTCCAGAGGCTTCAACAGAAACTTCCCCAGGTTGGAGGGATACACTGTGAAAAGCAATTTAAATTCTTCCCTGGCATTTATAAGTAATAAAAGCAGCACTGGGCAGTTTCCAAAACCAATTGTGAGGTTTTGCAAGAATATTTCTGGGATATGTAAGACTGGCACCCTCCTTTATAATTTATTTCCAAGCAAGGCTCTGCTCCTCTAGCTCCCAGCCCATGGTTTTTATAACCAGGTCCTGGGGTAGTGTGAAAAAAAAAATTAAATAAAAATCCAAAACAAACAACTACAACAAATATTTTAAAGTATTAGGGCAAAAAGGCCAAGCTGGACAGGGCTTGAAGAAACCTGGTCTAGTGGGGGGTGTCCCTGCCCATGGCAGGGGGTTGGAACTGGATGATCTTTAGGTTCCCTTCCAAGCCAACCCATTCTACGATTTGATGATTCTGAAACTTTTAATTCAAATCCATCCACAACTCCTCACACAGAGCACAGCCAGAAACTACTCCCTCCCCCTGAACTAACAGCAAGAGATTGATCCCTAACACAGAACATTTTTGCTTCCAGTGCATTTTTAATGCAGCCATCACTACAAACCTGGGCACCCTGATTACTGACAATACACTCCCATGATGGGAGAATTTTCCATTAACCCACCCAGCTCTCACAGAGGTAATGAGAGCACCAGGATGGACTTAATCTCTTACCACCCAGATGTCTGATGGCTTTAACTGGCTTTAATTACAGTTTAATTACAGTTACAGTGAGCAATAGTTGAGATGCTCTGTGGCTGGCAGATGTATTTGTTCAGCTATTACTATTAGAATTTAAATCTGTTTCATTTCATAGATTGCTGTGATGTTAGAAAGAATTAAGTATCCAATTAATAGCACCCATTAATAGGTGGATAACAGGGGTGGCTCCACTTACAGCTACAAAACCAGTAGTACAGGATAAAGAACATAGAAGTCTTACAGATGACCAAGGTGAAACTCTGCCATGTGTTTCCCTGGTTCCTGCCTGCACTTTTGTGGTTGTTTTTGAGAACATGGCTCTCTTTTGCTGTCTAAAATAGAGGAGATGTTTCCTCTTTCAGAGTATTTCTATTACAAGGAAAAACCAAGGATGCAGGAGCTGCAAAATGGAATCTGGATGTGAGAGAGAAGCAGGGATTTGCTCACCAGCACACAGGGGGTTATGAGAGATGGAGGGTCAGCAAGAGGAAAACAAGGGCCGGGTCCTGCACTTTGGCCACAACAACCCCCAGCAGCCCCCCAGGCTGGGACAGAGGGGCTGGAGAGCAGCCAGGCAGGAAGGGAGCTGGGAGTGGGGATGGACAGGGAGCTGAACAGGAGCCAGAGTGTGCCCAGGTGGCCAAGAAGGCAAATGGATCCTGGGCTGGCTCAGGAACAGGGTGGCCAACAGGGCCAGGGCAGTGATTCTGCCCCTGGACTCAGCACTGGTGAGGCCACCCCTGGAGTGCTGTGTCCAGCTCTGGGCCCTCAGCTCAGGAAGGACATGGAGGGGCTGGAGCAGGTCCAGAGGAGAGCAACGAGGCTGGGGAAGGGACTGGAGCAAAAGTGCTGTGAGGAGAGGCTGAGGGAGCTGGGGGGGCTCAGCCTGGAGAAGAGGAGGCTCAGGGGAGACCTCCTCACTCTCTGCAACTCCCTGCCAGGAGGGGGGAGCCGGGGGGGGTTGGTCTCTTTTCCCAGGAATCAGCAGTAGGACAAGAGCACGGGGTCTTCAGCTGTGCCAGGGGAGGTTTAGGTTGGATATTAAGAAAAAATTTTTACAGAGAGAGTGATCAGCCATTGGAATGGAGACCATGTGGGGGCTGATGAAGGATAACATCCTGCAGGAAAGGTTAACTTCTGGCACCTTGGACAGCTTGGATTTCGCAGGATTAGGTTCTGTTAACTCCTCTATTCTTGATAACAACCAACAGAGTCACCCAGTGAATTTAGAGCAGAAATCTGATTTAGCCAAGTGCCCCTTGTTCAGGAGGAGCCTGGGGAGACGAGCTCCACCAGAGCAGCCACCTTTGGTGAGCATCCAGCTCTGACCACCTGCCTTCTACAAGAGTTATGAGGAACATGCAAGACACTGAATCAGGTTTTTTCCCCTTTTCAGATTTTGAACTCGTGCTGCCCCAAGGCTGACAGCACACCTGCACCCTGCCCTGCAGTTCTGGACCACCTGCACATCGATGCTGCCACAGAGCACACACAGAAATTATATCTGCCATGTGAAAGACAGGTACCCCCCATTTATAATCTATGACATGCCAATAAAAGCCTGTTGTTGGGGAAAAAAACATTTGCAAGCATCTGGATGCTTAAACAAGCACCAGAGGAAGTTCATTAATATAGAAATTGAAGTTAATTAACTAACTGATGGTCTCCTCTGTTCCATTTGCTTTAAAGCCATCCACATCCTTCCCTTGGTCTACTGACTGGCTTTATTCAGCTCCAGTTACTATATCAAAGTGATATATTCTGCTTACAAATTCAAGGCAAAGCCCATTTATCTATTACAGGAGGAGAATGGATTTACATTTAAATGGCTGTTCTTCATGTATCTAATAACTCAGTTGAGTAATCAAAGAAGTACAATCTAAGCAGGAGCTTCTCTGTGTTTGACATTAATAAAGCCCCCAACATTCCTCCACACATTCCTCATTTATTCCTTTCAACAGAAGGGGAAAGCTGTGGCTCCCCAGCTGCAATCAGCCAGCAAGAAGGTTAGTTGGGAATTAACAGGCTGCTTGCTTAGGCTTATGTTTCAGTTAAAAATCCAGGCTCAACAGGAGAGCAAGGAATTACCATGGTGCATGGACTTCCATTCCTTTAAAAAAAGTAAATAAATAGTGCTTCAAAGGTGTGAAGAGAAGTTTGGCAATGAAACTGTGGCCACTCAGAGCAGCAGGTATTTGGGGTTCGCTGCCCTCAGTGAAAAATTGCAGGGATTGAGCTGGGCTGATCCAAGCAAAACAACTTGCAAAGTGAAACACACTTGGAATAGGAAGAAGCAGATAGGAAATAAAATTCAAAATTATGGTAATCGACTTTTTAATTCCTTTTCCTTGGGCTACACTTGAATTATCTAAACATATGCAGGAAAATGTGCTCATGCATTAAAAAACAAGTAACTATAGTTGATCCAAAAAACGTGAGTCATCTTCCTAATGAATGGCTCGAAAAGCAGAAAATTCGCTATTAAATTTTGGGTTACAGTGATTCCAGTGGCAACTCAACCCCAAAAACCTATCAAAACCCTAATCAAAGACAAGCAACAAGAGAGAAAACGCATCTGAATGGAGACACAGAGAATTCCACGCTCCCTCACTCGTTGATTACCAGCCAACTTTTCACTGCAGCAAAAAGTTCCAGGAGCTGAAGAGGTCTAAGAAAGCATTTAAATGAGGAGGGTTTGGGATCAGCACGTCCCTGGTGCTGTCTGACTGCAGGGACTGTGCAGCTTCCCACCATGCAGACAGCAGATGGTCTAAATAAGGCTAATAAAGATACATTAATGTTTTCTGTTGCCTTCCTTGTAAATAAGATTTCCCTGTGGGCTACCAATTTATCAGCCAGTTTCTCTGCAGCTGCTGACCAGGGATCACAGAGCTGTGTATGAACTGTTCAGGTCTGCTGCACACATTCACCATCCTGGCCTCTTTGTCTGCCCTCGGGGCCGTGTTGGGCACACGCACCCACAGCGAGGATTCTGCTCCAAGAATCCTGAACTTTAGGATTCTGCTCCAAGAATCCTGAACTTTAGGATTCTGCTCCAAGAATCCTGAACTTTAGGATTCTGCTCCAAGAATCCTGAACTTTAGGATTCTGCTCCAAGAATCCTGAACTTTAGGATTCTGCTCCAAGAATCCTGAACTTTAGGAGAAAGCCTTGCTGCTCTCTGGTGCAGATCTAAGCAGTGGATTTATTTGCTGCTGAGGTCTCGGAAAGTTTCGATTTAGAAACAACTCTTGGATAACCAGTTTAAATTTCCGTGTTTTCCCCAGTCCCCACTGCTGGCTGAACATACAAGAGCAGCACAGAGCAGTCCTGCAAGGATGCTCTTCATCCACCCTGGGCTCTTCCCCACCCTCTCCTGCCTTAATGCAGAGCAGAGGCACTGGGAGAATCCCAAAGGCCCCCCTCCCTCAGCAGGAATGGGGAGGGGAGAGCACGGCAGTGCCAGCGCTGGAGGAGAATCCTTCCAACAAATGAAAACATGATGTGCTAAATAAAACCAGTTCCATTATCAGCTCTGCTTTCCACCTGCAATTACAGCACATTTCAGCTGAATATTTTTTTCCTGGCAACTGAAACAGTTTCATTACAGCTTAAATATCTGACAAGGAGGCTGACTGCAGGCTTGTGAAAAGCAATTATTCTGGACACTGATTACTTCCCATGCAGGCAGAGAGTGTTGTAACTGCAGAGAGCTGGGAAAGACCACAGCTCTGTGTGATGGACTACAGTGTCTGCAGGAGTTAATTAATGTTGGGGGGTGAGTAGGAAGAGAGAAACTCTGCAAACACCCAGCTTAACATTCAAATTAATTGACACGAAATAACTTAATATGTTTAATTTAAATGCAATTAATTTATTAGGAAAAAAAAAAAAAAAGCCAGCCTAGAGACAGATAGCTGGTGCATCTGGTGCAACAACCAGAGCAACATCAAGTTCCCATAGCAACATATTTGTCAGAAACAAGGCAAAAATGCTTAGGATGGTGTGGGTTTGGTTTTAAACACTCGAGTGACAACTGCACCAACAGGACTCAAAATATTGAGATAAAATTGACAAACTTAAGAAGAGCTATGAAAGACTCATTTTCTTCATTTAAGCTGGGAGGGCACTGCAGTGAGAGCTGAACTAAGTCTTGGAAATGCAGGTGCTGATGTGGGGAATTGCAAAAACAGCTCAGCACTGCATTACATCACTGCTGGTGTCTCTATCATGGGTCCTGCCTGTCTCAGCCACAGCAAATTTTGGCATCCCAACCCCTGTGGACAGAGGTTATTGCATTCTTAGCTGCTTCAAGGCAGCCTTGTGTTGAGGTTCAAAGGCCTTTAAAATGACTTCATTAATTAGGAAGAGCCAAAAAGGCACCAAAACCCAGAAACCTGTCAGACACTGTTATAATTCTATTTTTTTTTAATCAGTGAGTCACGTCCAACGCCATTTCAAAAAGATGAGGAGTCCTGGCACACCTGAGCTCACCTATTAGTATTATTATTATTACTTTTCAAAGAAGGCTGCCTGGAGATTTGGTTTCCTAAAGCCTTTAGCAGACCCCGTGTTCTCTGTGTGTCGTTGTGGGTGTTGGGCACTGAGCCACAGGAGGCTTCAACAGTGCTCAAGTGGAACGGGAGGTTCACAGAGACCCAGGAGCTCCCTGACATACCTGAGCCACTGCAGCTTGTTCTTCTCCCTGACACGAGCTTTAACACCAGTTCGAGTCAGAACCGGAACAAAAAAAAAAAAATCCTTTAAGTGGCCAATTCGTGTTGTACTTTCAACTGGTTTCAGACAAACAGAGATAAATTGATGCTCTGACCTTTCTCAGGGGTGAGAGAGGGTGATTTCCTTCCCCTTTAAATGCCATTAAGTGGATGTGACATTCAGTCAAGATCTTATTGACAAGTGAATATTCCCCACGCAATTACCAGCCCCGACCACTCGGCTGCTGAAACACTTCACGTGCATTTAACCACTGAATAAAACCACTATTTCACTTCTAAATTCCAGCTGGCCCTTTCCTTCCCCTCCTTTAAAAAGCACCAGCACTCACCTAAAATCAGGTTTCAAAGGAAATGCTCATCATCCTTGTGCTGTTCTTGCTCATTAATTATTTACCAACACGTTCAAAACGCAGCAGCATTGATTGCAAATGTGTAATTAAGGCTGACTTGTATTTTGCACTTAAAGCAGATGTTCCTATCCTTTGTGTCCCTCCCCTTCATAACACACTGATCCTCTGAGTCTTTTAAGATCTTACCAGAATATTCAACAACTGCTTGGATGTGTGGGTGCTACCACGAGCTCAGCTGCTTCTCCTCTGCCTGATTTCAGGAATGGATCAACAGAGACTCCAATATCAATGTTTTACTGAGCAAAACACAGTTGATTTTCAGTTGTTTCCTCTAATGGCTGTGATTATCTGCTGTGCAGAGGCTCCTCTACCCCATCCTTGGCTTCTCTAGAGATGATACCACAGAAAGATAAAAGGCCAGAGGGTAATTATACAGCTTTTCATTTCCACTGATCTCAAAGCATTGGGTAAAACACATCAATGCCTCCTACACACACACACAAGGCAGCTCTGAAGATTTACCTGGTAAAGAGAGAAAGAAAAATGTTGGGTTTTCTTTCAAGGATTAATATTAGAAAACCTTCTTTTATCTCCTGGAATACTTTGATTTTTGCAGCTAACCTGTTAGCTTGGCTGGAGAAGGATCTGACAAATGAAAGAAGTCCCCCTAGGAGTGTGCTTCTGTTACAGCAGAAGTAGTACAGACAGATTTGGAAATAGAACGAGAACTGGGATGGCCACTTTTGCACACAGAGCCATTTAGGTTGGAAAAGACCTGCAGGGTCATCCAGCCCAACCATTAACCCAGCCCTGGCAGGTCCACCCCTAAACCCTGTCCCTGAGCATCACATCTACATGTTCTTTGAACACTCTCAGGCATGGTGAGTCCATCACCTCCCTGGGCAGCCCACTGTAGTGTCTGACACCCCTCTCAGTGAAGAAATGTTCCCCAAAATCCAACTAAACCTGCTCTGGCACAACTTGAGGCCATTTCCTCTTGTTACCTGGGAGAAAAGTCCAAATCCCACCTGGCTACAACCTCCTTTCAGGGAGTTGTAGAGAGCAAGAAGGTCCCCCCTGAGTTTCTTTTTCTCCAGAATATTCTCCCCAGCCTTCAGATAAACTTAAGTTTCCAAGCTAAAACCCCAGGAATACTTTGTTCTGACTTTAAAATCACAAAGAAAGGCCTGAACACTCAAAGCTCCTCAAACAAGGACAGGGTTTAGATTTTTTTTCCCGCCTGTTTTATCCCTCTCACCAGTTAAAGAGAGTCCAAATTAGCTTATCCACAGCCAACAGGAAAAAAAAAAGCAGCTTTTGTTGGCAAACTCCTCAGATCAGACCTTGGTCAGAGCTCTCCCACTCTGGAATAAGGAGGTGCCTTTTGCCCAGGTTGGTTTGTGGTTCCCACCCCAAGAAGCCAACACACAGCCCTGCAATTCCCAGCTGGGAGAGCAGGAAAGGGGGATGTTTTCCCAGGCACACACACACACAGGTCTGTGCCCCACGTGTCAGCACAAAGACATCATTGCCTGTTACACCATAATGGCCATCATGTTTTCAGCCTCAGCCACGCAGATGTTCTTCAGGCTTCACACACCTGCTCCTCTGCAATTCAGGGGCTAAACAGCCCCTGAAATGAGGTGCTCTTAGGGAAGGGAAGGAAATAAAACCAAAGAGAATATTGCACCTTGCCAGAGAAACAAAAGTCAATCAGATTTGCAACAAGGAGTCGTAACATTCTTATTTCTTTTTTATGTAATGATTCTATTACTGGGGTATCTGGAGGGGATAATCAATAGATGATGACAGTCTTTTGTGATGACATTATCATATGGAGTGGTTTTTTCTGGACATAAAGAGCATTTCTGCTGATGAGTTTTGAGCAGAGTAATGGGCATTTGTGTCTTTGACAAGAGAAAGGACAAACTGAGTTACCTAAACCACTACATGGCTGATTTTATTACCTGGTGCCTCATTTGTTCCCTTCCAAATCCAAGGCATGAGGACATTTGTAAAGTTTCTCAAGGAGGATGAGAAGCTTGGACTGAGTGTTTATTTTTGATTGGAAAATAAAGCACAGCTTTATTCCAGACCATTCTCACTCTGTTTAAAAACAGTGACTGTTACAAGGCTATGACTGTCATCAAGCCCAATATGTTTCTATTGATGATACACAGAACTAGCAAGAAAAAACTAAATTAACAATCAACATTTGGGTCAGATAAAAAAAAAAAAAATCCAAAATAACAAAATTCTCTGTAGTTCATCAGCTGACAAAACACACATTTGCATTTCTTGTTTGCTTGCAACATTTCCATTTCTTTTTCCTACTGTAATACTTAAAAATGATTGAAATATGGGGTCAGATTTTCTCTTTCATTCAGCAGGACCCTGTGGTGTTACCAAGCTTAAATTTGGTATTAATGAGCAGCAGCTTGTAGGTAAAAGGAGGAAAGAAGAGAGTGAGAAACGGAATAATAACAACCATGAAATAATAATATTTAAGAGAAAAAACAGAAGGGCTGGTGCTTTAGTAATTTTTCTTGTAGTTACGTGAAATAATCTAGTGAATTAAACTCCCCCCAAAAAAATCTGGAAGGCAAAATGTGTGTCTTGGGGGGACACAACAGCATAAACCCCCCGGTTCAGCATCACCCCTCCCTCACCTGGGGAGATCCAGGTGCTCCCCCTGGAGTGCCTTTGGCACAGCCAGACATTTCCAGGAGCACCAGAGAGAGTTCAGAATTCTCAGCACTTCAGAGAATTACACGGGAACCGGAGACAACTCCCCGTTTTCGGGAAAGAAAAAAAAAAACCATCATCTTCGGTTTTCCCCGCTCTGTTCTTTAAAACATGAGGTTTTGCGCCGCTCAGATCCCTCCGTGCCGCACATCATGTACCCAAACGATTACACAAATGCTGACTCGCGGAACATCAGCCCCTCCTCCCTCCTCCCAGACGGATTCACATTCCCCCCAGAAACCCCATTTGAATTTCCAATGGGATGCAGCGCCCAAGTTCCCGCAGTTTTACTGTGAGGCATTCAAGCAGCTCTAATGTTATGTGTGCCTTAGACGTTTTTTTAGGGAGAAACACGGAGCGCAAAGTAATGAAATGAAATGCTTTGCTGCTGCTTCGGAGCTCGATGCTTGAACGGGCTCCAAAATGCCTCGTCTTAAAGCAGGAAAAAGCCTTTTAAATAAACTTTTAAACTACACAGCTTGTATATTCTCCACCCAAAACAGAGGAAAATGAGTTTATAGTGAAACAGCTTCCAAAAGTTACAAGACTCCAACGCCTGGTGGGGAAGTTTTATGACCACATATATTCCAGTGCCAGCCTGGGATGCACGACCATGGGAAAGGATGGGCAGCATCTGCTGGGCTGGATGAGCTGGGTAAAGCAGGATGTGCTGGGCTGGAGTCTCTCCACCCATGGGTGAGGAGATTTCCCCCCCGGTCCCTGAATATTTATGGCTCAAAGCACAGCTGTGCTGGAGCCGCCTTGTCTGCGCGTTCTCACCCTAAAAATCCCTCAAGATTTCACCTCATGGTTTTTATTCCTTCTTCAAAGAGGAGAAGCCACTCCAAATGCAAGTTGGTCTGTATTAAACACCCTGTAGAGTGTGAAATAGGGGTGGTGTAGCACTGACCCTGTGCTGAACCTCAGGACCTGAAGCCCCTGATAATTCACTGAACTGCACAGTCTTTGGGGCAGCTGCAAACAGGAATTTCCCACATCTCAAGCAGCTGTGACTGAGTTATTGTAACAGTGCAGGAAAGGATGGAGATGCACATCCCAAATGACAGCATTCAGATGGTTGCATGGCAATAGCACATGGAAATGAAGTGTATTTGTTACCAGCACAGGTTACACCTCCAAACCCTGCTCTGTTTCCAAGCATCTTGTATTCAGAGCAGCACTGCAAAGGCAACAGTGGAAATTTCTCTGAGGAGGAGAGCAAAACCTGATTTTACATGTCATTCAACAAACACCATCTCTGCTGCCTTCCCTGGCACCCCACAGCTGGTGTTCCCATAACAACAGAGGAGATGCTCCACTGACCCTGCTGCTCAGTGCTCCTGGACAGCCCCAGCAGCACAGGGGAACCAGAGCTGTTGAAACACTTCCAGGACCTTGAAGGACCAGATGCTTACCCAATACCTCAATCTCAAAATACACCTGCAACAACACTTATCTTCATCCAACAACCATTTAAGGGTTTTTTACAAGAATGATAACATAAGCTGATAAAAGCTAAACAAAAAATTCGGGTGCAAAGCTGAAGAAATAAAATACCCAGGCTGAAAAAAAAAAATTACAGTTAGGAGAATACCTCATTTTCTGTAGCCCTTCATTTCCCCTGAATCACAATGAACTTACACCTTTAACTCCATCAAAAAGTTTTACAACTCTTTACACAATTTTCTATATGGAATAAGACACTAACACGGTGAAGCTTCAGGCATTTGATAGGAAGACATAAATCATGCCATGCAGGATGAGACATCAGCAGTAAAACAATAAAGGATATTTGTAAAATAAATACAAACAAAAGAAAATCTATTTATTAAATTAATTGGAAATTCAGCAAGGAAACAGCTAATAATTGCTCAGAGAAATTTGCTCTTCCATAAAGAATTGAGATTTCTTCCAAGGGCCAATATATATGCCTTGACAAGAGGTCTGTCCAATTTGGTCATATGCCCACAGGCTGTGGAGTTAATTATGGATAAGTTTACTTAATTATTCATCCATTTATTAACCACACCAGCCCTAGAAAATAAGGCAAACACTCTTCTTCAAAAACATTACTCTTCACCAAAATACAACAACCCTGGCAACTCCTTCCTCATCATGGGCTTATTTCTGCTTATTAAAGGAAATAACGTAACCCCAGGTGACACTTGAGAAATATTTCAAAACACACACACAAAACCAGACCCTGAAGGGCAGGATCTCACAGAGGACACCCTTCCTTCCATGCAGTAAAGAAATTCAAGGAGCCATTCCCCAGCCTAAGAACCCCCTCAGCACCCAAGAACTCGGGGAGATCGTGGGTTTGAGGCAACAAACCTCTGTAACAAGAGGGATTCTCAATAAACACCAATCCTGCCTCATTTCTGCTGCAGCCTGGCACCAGGGCAGGTTCACAGGTGCTGTGGTCCCTCCCCACTGGCAGCTTTGATACCTCTGATCCTGGAAGGTGGTGCCTTGTCACGCTGACCTTTCAGCTGCCTGGCCCCTGCTTGGCTGCTCTGAGCTCTGTGACAGCAGGGTGGTGACTCTGCACCATTTCAAGTCATCACCAGGGTGATGCATTAGGCTGGTAATGGCTTACACTTGTAAAGAAGGAAAAAAAAAAAAAAAGGTGCCAACAAGGAGAAAATGGCACGTGGAGTTTATTTCCTGACAAGAAATGTCGTGGTTGATTCTCATGCAGAAGGTGAGCCCGGTCTGAGGTGCAAAGAAACACTCAGCAGGTCAGAGCAGCACCAGCTGAGCTCGGCTCTGCTTTGCTCTCAGGGCTGGAGGGGGATGTTCTACAAGGGCCTGGAGTGACAGGACAAGGGGAATGGATTCCCACTGCCAGAGGGCAGGGATGGATGGATGTTGTAAAGAGATTCTTCCCTGAGAGGGTGGTTTGGCCCTGGCACAGGTTGCCCAGAGAAGCTGTGGCTGCCCCATCCCTGGGAGTGTCCAAGGCCAGGCTGGACAGGGCTTGGAGCAACCTGGGCTAGTGGAAGGTGTCCCTGCCTGTGGCAGGGGGTGGAACACAACAAGGTTTAAGGTCCCTTCCAACCCAAACCATTCTGGGATTTAAAGGAATACACCTGCTGGAAGAGTCCTGTATTTTAGGTGTCCAGTGCAGCTCCTCCCTGGCCCAGACCCAGCAGACACCACGGGCTCCTCTCACACACACAAGGGTGTCTGCAAAGTAAAACAGTGTCTCTTTACCTACCAAAAACGAGGGGAAAAACCTTCATTCCTCAGGTATGCTCTTTTAAAATGGGAACAAACAAATCACTGTTCATCAAGAGCACTGCAATATTTATTAATCCCTCATGTTAGTTGAACTAATTAATAATATAAGAGTTACCAAGAGCAATTCTCCAACAGGATTTAGCACTGAATTATGAGTACTTGTTCACTGGAATTTTATTTAGCTAAAACTGCTTCTCTGGCAGGAAATTCTCTGCAGCTTGCCCTAAGCTTCATTCCCAGAATTATTTTTGGGGTGAGTTGTTCTGACCTGGGTGGGCTCTGTGTTCCCTTGTGGAGCTGAAAGCAACACCAAGCAGGAATTTCATTTTCCTTGCATTTACTCATGACACAAAGACTTTTGTCATTTCCTTGGTCACACTGTCCTGGCATCCATCCTAAATCCTGCAGTAAGCACAGTGTGGGTGCTCCAGGCTGATTTGAGCTCATCTCCTCTAATAAGAAGCTGAATTAAATCAAATTGATGCAGTCCAGAAGAATTTTCAGGGTTGTCTGGGACATCAAACAAAACTTTTACACAGAGGACAACGACAGAAAAACTCACAGATGAATTTGGACTGATCCCCAGAAGCATGAAAGGCCCTTGATGTGACTCTTGTACGAGTTACAGTTTCCCCAAATACTTTTTGTTTCCTTGAAATGCCTTTTTTTTTTTTACAGGAAAATGGCAGATAACAGCTGCTGCTAAGACAATACTCATTTTTCTTTTTGGATTTCAGTGTTCACTTCGAGAGGCTTCAACTCATGAAACTAAGAAAATTCTCACAACAGAAAAAGCCAGAGATGCAAAAGCTCTGATTTTGAAAATTTTGTTTCTTTTTTTTTTTCCCCTGCAGGTGAGATCACCAGCACATCATCCTCACCACTGAACATTTCCTGGGCTCAAATCCTCAGGACAAATTTGATTTCTATCAAACATGGCCCGTTTGATAAACCAAACGCTGCTGCTTGTAATCATCAAATCACATTAAATCAGCCCAATCACCCTGAAACGAGCCTAAATCTGTCCAGATTAGCTAATCTGAAAGAGTTATCATCTCATGGAATTAGATTGCAGCCAGACAGGTCCCAGCCAGCTTCAGGATGTGAGGAGCCACCAGCAAAGGGCTCAGAGCTCCATGTGGAGGGATGATCAGATGGAGGGATCAGGGGTGACCTGAGCCCAGAACAGCCTCACTTGGTCCCACAGATGAGGGAGAAGCAGCAGCACAGCTCAGACTGGAAGCACTTTGCCACCAGTAAGAGCCCAGCACTGACTGGGGACACAGGAGAGGAGGGAGCCCTGTGCTCGCCCTGCTCCGGGGGTTTGGTGCATCCGTGAAGGTTTTTACACCCATAAACTCAGACGAGTTTGAGTCGGGCTGGAAGGGAGCTCAGCTTTGCAGTGTACTCTGCCTCCCTCTCCTGGCCCGTTCCCGGGAATTCTGGACATCAGCTGCTTTGGGTGCAAAGTGAACCGAGAGCAGCACGAGCCACATCAGGGTATCAGTGCACGAAGATGTGCAAAACCTACAGACGAAAAGACTGGAGCCCTGGAAATCCTCCCCAACCCTGTGCTGAGGCTGCCAAACCCACATTTACCCAGCAAAAAGAAAGAGAAACAGCCCGGCCAAGACACCAATAACTCCCCTTGCAGATCACAGGGGTATCAAAACCCGACTCAGCCTTCCTCAAAAGAAACCATCACGGCCCCACTCCCCCATCAATCATTTTAAATTTGTTACTAAATGCCCTCCCCAAGGGAAAGAGGGGGGGGGGGGGAAAAAGCTCAATCTGAGCCACGATTGCCTAATTCAATCAAGAAGAATGAAGGCAGCAAACCTCAAGTGGAACATTACCCTGCTCAGCGAGAGTTAACATAACAAAATCCCTCCCTCCACAGGGAAAACAAGAACATTCCTGGAGTGCAGTCAAACAGCACAGGGCATTCCCAGGTAACTGGGACCAGCTGGGTTAGAAAAGCTGGAAGAAAAGAGGGAGAAAGAAAGAAAAAAAAAACAAACTAAACCCCTGTTCTACTCACAGGAAAAGCAGCAGCTGCAGCCTGAGTTTGGGGTTTTCTTTGGATAAACTTAAATATGTGATTAATGGCTGGCAATAGCTGGAATACAGTCAAATGCTCGAGATCAATAGCATAATTAGCATTAGATGCAATTAGATCCAGGCAGCTGGATCCTTGAGAAGCTCATTTGTATTTTAAACTTTCTTGTGTGTCTTTTGCCATCCAAGCTGGGGATTATGTTGACTTGGGGTTTTTTTTTTACATAGTGAAAATTAAGAATTTAAATGGCAGGAAGACCCCCATGGAAATGTTGGTACTAATTTTATCCGTCTCTGATTCTAAGGAATATTAAATTTTAAATAAAATGCAGAATTTCATAGAAAAAACAATCTAACAACTGAAATGCTTTCTCTGGGGTTCCTAAACATGTAAAATAAATCTTCACAGGAGTTAATCCCATTTAACCAACTGTGAATGTTAAATTACCCTTCTAGTTCATTTACAGTTTGCCTTAAAGACAAAAGTTTTTGGGTTTTTTTTGGGTTTTTTTAATCTACAAAAGCAGCATTTTGCTGTTTACAGGAAATAAATCCCACCTTATAAATGTGGGTAGTTGTTATTTGGAACTTGATGTGTTTGCTGTACTTTCCACATTATTTACTAAGCCCCTAATTCTTGAGGGGGGGGGGAACAAGAAAATCTCAGCTTCCAACTAAGAAAGTGCATCTATTTGTAGAGGACATTCAGAAATCCAAGTCCAAAAAGTCTTTTCCCTACTTATTCCTTTTTTTAAAGCAACCAACTCAGCTGGGGCTGCCCATCCCAGTCGCCTGACTCAAATCCACAGGAATTTGGGATGATAGATCACTGTTTTTCAAGTCAGGGTGTGATCAGCATCTTAAAAACACAGCAAATTGATAGAGAAGCTGGTGAAAAACAAACTGCTCTCAGGCCTGCAATGGGCCACTGGAAACCTGCTGCCCAAGATGAATATATACATAAAAAGGAAAGAAAAAGAAGAAAAAAAAGAGGGGTGGTGGAAGAAAAAAAAAAAAAAGGTTTTAAGTTTCTTGAAGAATATTTTTGCTCTGTCTCAGAATACACGTCAAGAAACAGATTTTTTTTTTTTTGGCCAAAACTACTTTTACTTTAAAACAGGTGCTTGATAGGGAATGAGGATCCAGGCAGGAGCTGTTTTCCCAGAGCACTGCAGGAGACACCAGGCAGCAGCCACCGGGGGTCAGCACCACAGCAGGAAGGCCACTGATGTCAGAAACACCAGCTTTTCCAGAAAAACAGAATTATTCGGGTCGTGGGTATCAGCCACAGCCAGGTGCAGGTTGATGGAGAGCTGTGTCTGACAGGGGGACTGGATTATTCAGTGAGAATTTTGAAAGAGCTGCTTTTTTAAGAGTCCTTTGCCATCATTACCTGTCCACAGGTGAAAAACAGAGCAAGGAGCTCCAATCCACTGCAATCATAAAAATGACATACTGATTTAACCTGTTGTTTGACTCATTACTGGAGTCTTCCCAGACTTCCCAGCAGCTGGGAAATATGGATAAATAGAGTAAATAAATGTGCCCAGAGCTGTATGATGCCACAGCCAGGTCACTGAATATTTCTAACACATTAAAGGGAACTGAAGTACCTTTGCACCACCTGCACCTGCCCTGCAAAGCTTCCAGTGCAGCCAGGAAAGAATCAAACCCTTATTTAAAGCCTGTAGAAATCACCATACACTCCCAGCTGAGCACACAAGTGCTGCTGATCATGGAATCACAGATTCCCAGAATGGTTTGGGTGGGAAGGACCTTAAAGTTCTTCCAGTCCCACCCCCTGCCATGGGCTGGGACACCTTCCACTGTCCAGGTTGCTCCAAGCCCCGTCCATCCTGACCTTGGACACTTCCAGGGATCCAGGGGCAGCCACAGCTTCCCTGGGCAACCTCTGCCAGGGCCTCCCCACCCTCCCAGGGAAGGATTTATTCCCAATATCCCCTCTCTCCCTGCCCTCTGGCAGTGGGAATCCATTCCCCTTGTCCTGCCACTCCATGTCTTTGCAAAAAGCCCCTTTCCAGCCTTCCTGCAGCAGCCCCAGCCCCATCACTCAGCATTCCTCAGGGATATTCCTGGCAAACCTGAGTTTTGCAGCCACTGAAGCAGATTGTACCCTTCCTTTGGTGTCTGCACAATCAAGCTCTTGACAGGCAACACCTCTGTAAGAGAACCTGAGCAGCTCAAACCAGGGACAGACTATTTTTATCCGGGCAGAAAGATGCTGCAGGGAAGAATGAAACTTCTTTTTCCTGTAACTCACAGCATTAGATGCCTTTTGTTTTGCCAAGCCTTGACAGACACACTCTGAACTCCCTGGAATTTAACTTATTTGCTTTTTTTAACCATTTGGTTGAGGGCAGCACTTCCAGCCTCCTCACCAAAGGCAGTCAGTGCCGTGCACACAGAATATAACACACTATAACTGCCTTGCTCGAGTAATGGGTGAGCAGGGGAAAAAAAAGGAATAGTGGAAATACAGATGAATTTAATTGCCTGGAACTTGCTCTCCTCACCAGAGGCAGCACAGCCCAGCTGGCAGAGCAGCACTGAGGTGAACAGGTCGTGCCATCAACCAGAGTGGGGGCACTTTGCTCCAAGGTCACCAGCTCTGGCTGCTGTGCTGGGAGCCCTTAAACAGGTGCTTTTGGGATAATTACAGTATTAGAGGATAATACTGCAAAAATGCAATATTCCTCATTTGCAACCCATCTGCCACAACTCTTGGGACACTGCAGCATCATCTTTCTCTTCTGCAGGAAAAAAAGCCATCCCTTTTTCTCTCCCAACCTGTTTTCTCTTTACTCAGAGAAAACTAAGGGAATCAAACACGTTTTCCCTATTCAGACACGGTTTTGCCATGTTTAAATTTCATACGTTATTTCATTCCCAGCCAAGATAGCATGTGGGTATTTTGAGAGTATTGTCTCGTGGTTCTGTAGGAATGTTCAGTTTTGGAAGGGCTCACATCACTGCAGCCACTGCATTACCCAGGGCAATAAAGCACAAAGGCAATAACACCTCAGCCTCCTTCAGCTGATCTCCCAGTTAAAGATGCTGATGGCCTGGATGTGTTCTAGGAAAATACTTTCATTATTTCACATCAGAATTTAGGAAAAAAATATCCATTTACACGATTCTCAAAAATCCCCACCTACCATAAAACAGGATAAAGCCAGAGCAAAGGCAAAAGCTTTGCTTCATGTCTTTCATCCCCTTTTCCTTTCTATTAATGCATGGCCATTAAAATTGCCTCCAAGACCTCCATAGGGAGAATAACTAATTCCTGTTTGTAGCTGCAAATCCAATCATACACACATTTTCAGTTCATTATTTTGGTGTCATAAAAACATGAGGGTTGCAATTGCAAGGAATTATTACATCCATATACTTTGCTATTCAGGAACATTAATTGGCAAAACCAAATTTGTCCATCAGGAGGGCAGATGAACACTGCCCATAATTGAATCAGGAGTAAATCAGCTCACAAGTGGTTCATATACAGATGGTGTAATAATCGAGTCTGTTGAGATGACAGGGAACAATTTATATTTAATTTATGCGAGAAAAATACGTTCAATATTTTCTTTCTGTTTTCTGTTGTTGGTTTGGGGTTTTTTTTTGTCAGACACTCGATGGTTTATGACAGTCATAACATTTGGGAAAAGCTGCTTCTTGTTGTCTGAAGGATAAACCCCTCCTGCTGTGCATTATATAAATAGATTAGGTACATGGACAGAATTTCACAGTTGATGGTGCACCCATGGTCACTGCTGCTCTCCCCTCAGGGGCTGGGCTGGTTTTAAGCAGATTAATCACATCTACACGGGACAAGGGACTCTCCCATGGGGTGAAGTGACAGAGGAATTACTTGGCCACAGAGGGGGTGGGATGCAGCCCCACAGCACTGGGCACCTCAGCTCCCAAACGTGCTGTCTGCCCAACAGGACCCCACAAGTCCAGGGTACTGCTGCAGGGAGTGAAGCCTGGAGAATCCAAGGAAATGTGGAGTCAGCTCCAGCCTAAGTCCAGCTTTCACCATCTCTTTAATACCCAAACTCCCTCCATCCCCATTTTTGGAAAACACTGGTTTTCTTCCCTCCTCCAAGCAGGTACAATCGACCACCCACTATCTGGCCATCTGATCTCTGCTGTGAGAGACCCCTGCCCCCCTGTCCCAGCCAGGCACTGCAATTCCACTTCCCATGGGCTTTTCCAGTCTGGAATGAACCACAGCAGGAAATCCCCTCACAGATAATGAACCCTCCAGTCTCTTACCCCCCACTTTGCCCACTGAAATTGTGTCTTCACTGATCTCTCACGTACTTCTCATTTATATTTTTGAGCATTAACAAGACCTTGTCTGTGGTGCCTCTCTGCCCTTCAGAGCCCTGTGCAGCCCCAGGGTCACCTGCAGCTCCCTGAGCAAACAGCAATGGCCCAATATTTGTGGGATTAAAAGGATAATACTGTAAAGCAATAAAAGGCACAGACAGTAAGTGGACTCCATCCACTCTTTTCCTCCTGGGAGCACAGGGCTACCTAATGAAGTGAAGAGAGGGAGATAAATGTCACTTCTTTTTATCCCTAATAACAGCTCATTCCACTGGGTGGAAGAGAAAAATATCAGTGATCTTCCCATTTCATTTGTGTGGCCCCTGAATCTATTCAGCTCAGGCAGGAGCACATCACCTGTCAAGGAGCATTTTTACTATTTGCTTTTCTGGGAAGAGGGAAAAGACATTCATTCAAGTGCTGGAGCTGGAGAGGCTCAGATTATCCAGTTCTCAGCTAAAACACAAAACTCCAGGGGCTGCTGGAGCAGTTGGTTTCTGACACGTTCCTCGTCATCTCGGAAAAACAGGGATTTGGTTTTGGCAAAAATGACCCTCCTTTCTACACCAACACACACAAGGTGATTTAGCATGACAGTATCATACATGGAAAGTTGGCAGGGATTTTTATCAAGCACCACAGTGATGAGCACAGAGATTTATGTGGTTGTTTTCCAGCTGCTGAAGCCTGTTCTAACCCCAGCATGTAAACCCAGACCACAGCTCCCCCCCGGGGAACAGAAACCTTGCAGGCAGGTTTAGAAACAGGTGAAAACTCAACATTTGTACCCCATGAAATCTCAACAGAATAACAGGCAATTCTGTGATGCTGCAGGCAGTTTTCCAGGTGCCTGCAGGGCTGGCCAGCAGCACAACACCCTTGGGTTTCTGCATTGTGGTGACGGGACAAGGAGTAGAGAGTTCACACTGAAAGAAATCTAGGTTGGATACCTAAATTGGATACCTAAAATGGAAAAAATTCCTCCCTGTGAGGGTGGGGAGGCCCTGGCACAGGTTACCCAGAGAAGCTGTGGCTGCCCCTGGATCCCTGGAAGTGTCCAAGGTCAGGTTGGATGGGGCTTGGAGCAACCTGGGCTGGTGGAAGGTGTCCCTGCCCATGGAAGGGGTGGGAATTAGATGAGCTTTTAGGTCCCTTCCAACCCAAACCATTCCATGACTGAGCATTACAAGTCACTGATGTCACCCAGGATGTCACTGGTGCCCCCCACCCAGGCAGACCAGGCCCTTGGGGATCACCAAACCCACCTCACTCCACCCACCTGATACCTGCTCCTGCCTCTTGCTTTCCCCAAACCAGGAACCCTAACCCCAGGCACAGTAATTAACCCAGGCTGTTGAGTCATATTTGAAAACATCTTTGCTATCCACACCCCCCTCTTCTCCTGGGAGAGCAAATAAACAGCTTGTTACCATGAAAGATTTATTACTGCCTAATGCACACAGGAAACCTGATGCACTAAGTACCAGGGAACACATTCCCAGCCCGGATTCTGTGTGGTCTCAGACCAACAGATCCAAGCAGATTTTATGCTGTTTTTTTCTTGTTGTCCATGGGAGGAAAGAACAGCTGTCACTAAAGGTTTAATCAGATGCTCTCAGAGCTGGAGCCTGAGCTCTGAAGTGCTGTACTACAGGAAACCCAGGAGCAGCAAGGACCTGATGGGAACCACCCCTGGAAGTGTTCAAGGCCAAGTTGGACAGGGCTTGGAGCAGCCTGGGCTAGTGGAAGTGTCCCTGCCCATGGCAGGGAGAGGAACTGAATGAGATTTAAGGTCTCTTCCAACCCAAACCATTCTGGGACTCTGTGACACCTCCCTCAGTGCCTGGTGGCACTGCTAAACTCAAACCAAACTCACATCCACTTGGGGAGCAGCCACCAGAGTGGGACCCAGGCTACAAGTGCTGGATGATGGATATGTAATGGCAAGATAATATGGAAAAGATTCACTGCAAAATCCCAGAGCCTGGATGATTTCCAAATTGCTTTCTTGCTCGTTCTGGTCACATCTTCAATCAAGGTCCTTATTTCATAACCAAAGGAAAATTAACTGGCAAGACATAAAGAAAAAATATTGGGAGCCTAAAAAAAATCAGCAGCATCTGTGAGCCAAGGAATTGATGGAAAATGACAATTAATCTAATGGAGCAGTGAGTCAGAGAATAATGCATGATGGTGAATCCAGAAAACTGCATTATACCAAACAAATTGCTTGGAATCTGCCCATGTATAAAATAAATGGTTTCTCTGCTAAGCCTAATTCTTCCAGAAAGCCCTCAGCTCTCCTTGAGATCAGAGCTCATTTCACATGTTCAATATTTCATGGGAGAACAGAGGGGAAATACCCTTTAAATTCTCAGTCACCCTCATTTTTAAGTTAGGTTATGCCAACCATAAATCTTTCAGACCTTTTTCTTCTTCTCCTAAAATTAAAAATTAGGGCCTTTCATTTTGGTACTGGTAAAATTTATAGCATGTACTTGTGCCAGATTCAAATTTGTGCTTCAAGCAGGAAAGATCCTCCAGCATTGCCCGGTCAAGGGGAATTTCTCCCGGGATCAGGAAGATTTAGGACAGGGCTATGAATCCAGCCTAATTCCCAATTACTGCCTTTGGAAATCACCAGCCCTGTAGTCAGGCTGGATGAGGCAAAACCCCAACCAACCTACATGGTTTGCCAACGAAACAGAAACCTAATTCCCTGAGCCACCCCAGGCAGGAATTACAGCCCCTCTTTGGAAATCAAACTCCCTCTAAATGTGACCATGTCCCCAGGTGACAATGACAGATCTTTCATATTTAATGCCTGCAACAACAAGGATTTACTGCCTTGGGAAGCTGGAATTTTGTCAGTGAATTCCCAAAGCAGGGAGCACTATTCCCTGTGCTCGTGGCAAATAAACACCCAGGTAACCAGAGGGAACACATCCCAGCAAACAGAGTTATTGAGGTGCAGTAAATTGGTGAGATAAGGGGCAGTGTAACAGGATGGGAAGACAGAAATTTAACTTGCCAAGGAGCATCCCATGTGCTGTGCATCCAGAGGATAAAGAAAGAGCAAGTACTTGTGCAAAGGGCAAAGCAGCTCTGGGGCAGGGCTGCCATGTGATAACACAACCATCAGACTGAGACTGTGATAATGCAAATCTCCACAGGCTGTGCTGGAATAATCAGCCAATTGTGCAGAAGCAGCTGCACAGAAGAACTTCCCAAGTTTCCATGGATGGGGACGAGGTGCAGTGGGGAGGAGGGAGGTTGGCTTTCCAACATTCAGCTTTTGGTTTGCAGAGCAAGTTACTGAAGAGCAGCACTGGGAGAAAGGGAGACGTTTGCCAGGGGGTGTCACACACCCTCTGCTCTTCTCCATGGAGAACAGATAATGCCACAAACCCCCCCAGGCACGTTTGGCCAGCAGAGCCCAGCTCTTCTCCCAGGGGATTTGGAGAAGGGTCCTTATACCAATGGCAGAAGCAACAAAACCCAGGAGCTCGTTCCAGGTGGTGCATCAAAGGTGCTGTCGAGCCTGTGATCTGCCTGGAGCTCAGCAATTCTCCAGGCACATCATCTGACATTTAATTAAGGCCAAGGCCTTTATCATTCAAGCACATCACAGGGTTATTAAGAAGCCCAAATGTCACCAATGCCAGTGATGTGGCACTGGGGGTCTGCAAATGTTTCCTGTGAGATTTGGGCTGTTTGGGTCAGAACTGACTCCTCACAGCTCCTCAGGGATTGTCACTGGAGAGAATCACAGGGGTAAGATTTGCTTTTATGGTTTGTAAAGCCATTTGCACAACCCTACACAACATGAAGTCCTTTTATGGCTTTACCCCAAATATCATTTGTCCAGTGACACAGGACACAACTAAATAACCAGAGTTTGATGTCCCAGACATGAATCCATTCCTGTTTCCTCAGGGCATCCTTCCTGCCCACACCTCGAGGGCCTATGACCACAGACAGAGCCACAAATATATCACAGCTGAAGCTCTGCTTTCAGGTGTGCTGAGTATAAATTACCATTGCCATGAGGATAGAAAACACATATAATCTGCTGAAATCACTTGAGATATCAGTGGCATTCATCCTTACATTGTACACACCTTGTACCTGAGAGAACACCTAGAAAATCCTACTAATACAATCCACCAGAAGGAAAAAAATCTTCTGCTTGGGTTACTGCAGTGGGATTCAAAAGCCCTGGAGTCACAGGTTTCCTCTCTGGTATTTTCCTCTAAGAAAGGACATGCAAAAGCAAACCAAATTAAAATTACCACCTGTGTTTTTTTCCACCTGGTTGGTTTCATTAATTTGGGAAACAAACTGCTCACCCAGGACTGGGACTTCCTCAAACATCTCCTCTTCAGGTAACATCCAACACAACAGATCCACAGCCTTAGGTCTGATCCCAGGACATGGAATAGGAAAGTTTAATACTAAACACTCTTGGAGATCTGCCTGACATTACCTTGGAGGCAGCTGCATGAACTTAGGGCTTGATTAACTGCTTAGCTGTCAGCTAACAGTCACCCAGCTCAGCCTGTGAAAGTACTACAAGAGGCACAGCAGAAGTTGCAAAAAGATCTGCAGAAAACCCTGATAACATGATATTTTGAATTTCACCACAGAAATAGAAGCATACAATCCAAACATCATTTGTTGCAGGATTGGTTGGGGAGGGGAGAGAGAAGAGAGGAAAAAGAGGATGGGACATTTTGGAGGATATTTGTGCTAAGATATCTGCACCAGCACAAACAGTATTAAAGTACCAATAGGTCTGGGTAAAACAAGCCTAAAACACAATCTCTAAGCTCTAAAAATTCATAGCAAGTGTTGTTATGGCATCATTGCAGAAAGCCAGGCTTTCTCCACAGCAAGTAAACAAACACATCCATCCTCAGAGCTGCCTGTCAGCAGGGAGAGGAAAAGGAGAACAAGTCTTGTAAAATCCCTTATCCAATGTATTAGACTTGGGAACTCAGGTATGAGGTAGGGTGAAAGCACAAAGCTCTGGGGCATTTCATGGACTGGTACTTCAGAGCACCAGGAGCCACCAATGTGAGAACAATTAATGAAAACAAGAGGCAAACATGGAAAATTTGGGATTAGTCATGTTATACACCACCTGCTTAACAGCCAGAAGGCAGAGACAAGAGAGAACCAGGCCCATCTGTAGAGACTCAAAAATGTATGAAAACAACTGGGGAAAGGATCAGAGCTGCCAGGTGCTACAATAACACAGACAACCACGGAAAGCAATGGAAAACAACAAACACTTTGTCCTTCATAGCCCTGACCACCCAAGCAGAGACCCACACACCTGAAGGTGCTCTGTGCTGCAGCATCACCCTCCAAACCAGCAAATCAACCTCCACTTGGAGTGCCCTGATTTTGAAATGGAAAAAAATCACCACACGTGTTGTGTTCACACCAAAACACAACAGCAACTTCCACTGTCAGGGAAAGAGCAGCTTGTTCCAGTCCACATTTACCAAAAACCACACAATCATCCCAACCCTTGCTCATATTTGTGACTATTTGGACACAAAGCTTTGGAGTGATCTCATGGGAAGCTGAGGCAGGTGTGCAAATGCAACAGGGGTCCAGTTTTCCCTTTGGAAAACACCGGGTTTTAGGGAAGAACTTGGGAAACAGGACAGGGAAAGGACAGTAAGGACACTGCAAACCAGGAGGTGGGATGGGCTATAAGGTGGTAGCTGTACATATTCCTCTCTTACCTGCTTCCATGAGCTGGCACTGCTGCCCAAAAACTTGTGAGAAGGTAACAGGCCCTGGTGCAGGGCTGGAGGTCACCGGAGGGGAGTCCATAGTTCTCTCAGCGTCCTCTGTGTTAGTCATGGAGCAGAGCCCAGCAGCTCTGAGAAGCTCCCGTGCCTCACAGATCCTCGGTGGGCAGGAGGAGACCCCCAGGGAGCAACGGTGCCTCTCCCAGAACTCCCAGGATGCTCCTTTCCCTCTTTTCAAGGGGCAGGATCAGCACACGTTTTCAGCTGAGTGTCATCAGTATTTTCACTGAGGAAAATGAAGTGTCTGCGCGTCTCCCAGGTGGTTCTTATTTGCCCTGGGCAGGTCTGGTGGCTTCAGGCACAAATCAGCACCTGGCACTGAGGATTGGCCCCCTCGGGGGTTTCTGCCATGGTTTGAGCAAAGTCATGAGGTTCTTCTCCTCCCGAGGTGTCTGAACCCAGCAGCAGCTTGTCCGTGAGCCCGGGCACATCCCCTGCGGGAACACGGGAGTTTCCCAGGGCGGGATGCTGGAGCCGGGAGCCTCCGTTCTGCGAGGGCCCCGGGGATGCTGGAGCGCCGCAGAGATCCTTCTCCGCCTCTCCGCGGGGCTTGGAGCCCGAGCTTCACCTCAGGAGGTCACCGGAGGCTTCCAGGGGACGCAGCCCCCTCTGGGACCGGCGGCCCCGGGGCTGCGGCGGGCGGGCTCCGCTCGGGGGGCTCCGGCAGCTCCCGGCATCACCCCCCCGCCGCTTATCCCTTCCCTACAGCCCGCTCCCCCCTTCCCCCAGCCCGACAGGCGAGGGGGAGGAGACTGGAGCCACGTTAAGTAACATCCTCTGCCCTGCTGCAGTGGCTGCCTGGCCCTCCTCCCTCTGCCCGGATGCAGCGGCTGCTCCCGGAGCGCTCCTGGAGGCGCTTGGAAGTGCTAACTCAGGCAGGGAACAGCGAATCGCCTGCCTCAGCCCTCTCCCGGCTGCCTTAACCCTCTCCCGGCTGCCTTAACCCTCTCCCGCCCACCCGCCCGCTGGGATGCTCAAGGGAAAGGGGGAAAGACGCCAGGGCTGGTACCCAAACCCGACCGCGGAGCCCACGGCTCTGCATCCCGCAGGGACGCCTGGCTGGAATTCCTTCAGTGTAAAAAAAAAAAAAAATCCAGGGTTGTTTGCAGGGACCAAGAGTTAACTCCCCGCAAAGTCTGACACCGCTGATTCATCCTCACTTTACAAACTCCCTCTGCCAATGCGAGGGATGCTCGCTCCGGGAGCTCCGCGTGAATTTGTCCTCCGTGAGTCATCGGAGCTTTCTTTGGGAAGTCTGCTGGGAATGAAGGTTGTTACCTCACGGCCAGGAAAACACACCGTGCCCCGGGTGGAAATTAGAGACGGTCGGGTTAGAGCAGCAGAAAGGCCGGGGCAGAGGATGAGAGGCACCTGCGGGTACCCCCAATGCTGGGGGGGCAGAGCGGGGATCTCAGCCCCCCTGTAGCCGAAGGAGGCACAGAGAGGCGGATTCACTGCCCAGGGACACCCGGGGAATTCTGAGCAGCGGGAATTGGAGTCACGTCTGCCGGTCTGTGCCGCAGCACAGCTCCCGGGGCTGGGGCGCTGCCCAGAAAATCCCAGCTCGGTCATTTTATTGTATCTATCCCCAGGTATTACAGAGTTTAAGGAAGGACTATTTTACAACGAGGGTGGGGAGGCTCTGGCGCAGTTGCCCAGAGAAGCTGTGGCTGCTCCATCCCTGTAAACACCCAAGGTCAGGCTGGACAGGGCTCTGAGCAATCTAATCAAGCTGAAGATGTCCCTGCTCATGGCAGGGGGTTGGACTCGGTGCCCTTTAAAGTCCCTTCTAACCCAAACTATTCTATGATTTAAATGGTTTTAGGCTCAGATTTGCTAGGGCAGAGTCCAAACAAACAACCCAGAGACTACTTTGCAGGTTTATTTTGCTAAAGACACAGGGAAGAATTTCTGTCCTCACAAGAACGAAGAGATTCAACTTGACCTTCTGGTTCTTCATATGGAGGAAAGCAAAAACTGGGCCATTTGGTCCACATGTCTTCAACATTCAGATATTCATTCTTGGGGCTGTTTTTTAACTTCCCAACTCTTTGCCTGTTATTCTCTCTCACCATGTCCCAGGAAATCCTCCCAGAGCTGTTTGGTAACTTGTCTGCAAAATCCACCAGAGCTGCATTGAGCTCTGAAATATTAAAGCTTAACTAAAAAAAAAAAAGAAAAAGGGGGGGGGGTAATTATGCAAGAGATTACTTGGAAGTCCCTTTTCCCTTTTTTCTTAGCAAAACTTTTCCAACTTCAAGACTTCAGCAGTTTTAGCATTGCAGACCAACTCACAGATACATTTTCCTTCCCCCCAGTTCTAATGTGCATTAGGAGAACACACTGGAGGTTCTTGAAAAGCAAAACAACTCAATAATCTTATAAAACCTTTATTCTGCAGGCCCTCAGGACCCTGTCACTGGAGGAGGGATGGGCACCCTGGGGATAAGAGAACTTCCCAGAGAGGGAATAAAGCGAGGAAATGTTGAAGCCTGTTTGCTGTTTGATTTCCAGAGGATTGTCCAGAGGAGCAGCAGTGCTACCACCACCTCTGCTGCCCTCAGGGTCTGTGCTCTATGTGGGGCAGTGGTTACACAACACAACTCGCTTCACTTCCCACCCTGTGCACAGGCTGCTGGCACTGGGTCAGCTCAGCCCACGGCCCTGAAAACCAGAGAGCCAGAAAACAAGCCCTTCTGTTTGGGCTGCTCTGGGGGCTGCACCTGCTCAGCATCCACTGCCTTCTCTCCCAGTGGCACTGGGAGCAGATCAGCAGTGCAGACACACCCAGGCCTTCCCTTTACTCTGGGCACAGGACAAGGGATGCTCCGGTTCAGCTCAGAATATTTTGCTCCTAAGAAATGACCCTCTGTGAGGTACAGAAGTGATATTTGCCACATACTTCACTGCAGCTCAGCTGGATTTTACTCACAAGCTGGCACCTGTGTTGCTGTGCCCAGTCCCACCCAGGATCCAGTGCCACATTTCTTCCTCTGGGCTTCTCTGTTTACCACAACAAGCTGAGGTTTATTGAACACGTGCAAGGTTCCTTAAGGTCCCCCACAGCCTGCAGGTTCCATGGTGAGCTCCATCAGCTGCAC
The DNA here is from genome assembly GCF_025592945.1 of Manacus candei. Classification (NCBI taxonomy): domain Eukaryota; kingdom Metazoa; phylum Chordata; class Aves; order Passeriformes; family Pipridae; genus Manacus; species Manacus candei. The sequence continues at coordinate 2,914,330 of NW_026138070.1, forward strand.
CCTGCACAGAAAATAACTACTCATAGAACAGATAACCTGATAATTTTTCCAAATTGCAATTTCCAAAGCTGATTTTTCCAAAATGGAAAAGGAGGGGCTCTGGGCACCCCCAGCCCATGCTGGCAGCAGCACAGGAGCAGTTCACATGGGGACAGAAGAGCCTTGGAAAACACCAGCTCAATGGAGATCTGCTTCCCTTCCATATCCAATTATCCCACTGAACAGACAACAATATGCCACAGGAAAATGTCTGAAAGGGAGAGAAGAAACTCAGCTCAACTCATTACATCAACAGAACAGGCAGTTCATTATAGTGGGACTTCACTGCTCCACAAATACCCTGGGTAAGAAATGGGGTTATTCACAACAATGTTCTTGGTAGCAAAGGCTTCAGGAATGGGGAAGGGCTGAGGAAAGAACACTCAGATATTGTCCCTAATGAGATGTCAGCAGCTCCCAGTGGTAACGAGGGAGAGCTCATTTGTTGTGTGTCAGAAGTCAGAGTTTCACTGGTACAAGGCAGAGACTCTGGGGAAAAAAAATAGCAGATAAGGATTTTTGCATTTGCTTCCAGCACAGCACTGTGTCAGGGAGGGCTGGCAGAACCACAGGCTGGATCCATGGGGGTGTATGGATGGGATTATTCCCCAGCAGATTATTCCCCACTGAGATCAGCTCTGGAATGCTCCTGCCCTTCTGCTGCCTGTGCTGTGCAAGGCAAATGGAGTTTTGTAGGACTCACTTTGAAGCAATGCACTTAAGGTTTGGCATCACAGGCAGCAATTAAACATATTTCTGCCTTCTTTCAGATTACATCTCCATCAGCTCTTGGCTGAAAGAGAGTTTTGTTTGGTTGAGTTTTATTCTTCCTGAAAAAAAAGTCTGAAAGGCACAGAAGAAAATCACCTCAGTTGTGCAGAGAGAAAAAAATCCTACTCCAAAGGACTTAGAGGATATTTTGGGTGGTTTATCAAAAGTGAGGCTGAAGTATGGCTTAATTAATGTATAAATATCCTCGTAGAACAGAAATACCAACTCTGAAAGGGCTCTAATCACTCAGTGCTGGGCACAAATACAAGCTGAACTCAGATACAGACAGTACTACAGGAAATAATCTGGATATTTCACTTCTCAAGGTTAAATGAAGAGCATCCCTGAATCAGTGCACCCCAGGTAAGCCTGAATCACTGCACATGATAGAGGAACCCACAAATGAAATTCAGGGAGTCTGTCAGTTAAAAACTCCAGCTGTAGGAAAATTCAATATATAAAAGAAACATATTGTGCAGATGACAGGAAGGGAGTTTAATAATAAACACCATGTTTTATAGTCCACATTTTCTGGTGTAATGTTGGTCCCCACAGAAGTCTGAAGCCCAGGGCTTCAGCTGGAGGGGTGTAGAGGCCCAGAGAAGCTGACTTTAGGTGAGGAGGAGATGAGCCTGGAGTTAACACCCTCTCACAGCTCCCTGTGCAGCCACAGACACTGGCACAGCAAGGGCAAAAAAAATGAACAGAAAAGAAACCAAGCTGCTGGAGGCAAGGTGACCCAAAACTTAGCAGAGCAGTACAAAAAGGGGGGGTGGGAGCTATTTGCATTAGTACTTCATATCTGGAGATATATGAAATATTTCCAGAGCTGTCTAATCTCTATCAACTGCCTTCCCTTCTTCCAAGGCAGCTGCAAAGGAAGCCACAAACCAAGCACGGCACGGGCTGAGCTCCCCCTGCCCCGGAGCCCCGGGTGGCCCCTGCTCTGCCTCCCTGGGAATGAGGCAGGATTGTTCAGGGCCCTGGGCCACAGGGTGCTGTGCTGTGCTGTGCTGTGCTGTCACCTCCCCAGGGAGCTCATCCCTGCCCCATCAGGAGGCTCAGCACTGCCTGGGCCAGCCCTGGGGGAGCATCCGCAGGGTCACCGCCCCGAGGGGACCCGCAGCCTCTGAGCTCGATGTGAGCCAGACACCCCCAGGAAAGGCTCAAAGGCTCCACTGCTCCCAGGGAAACGGGAACAGAACCCAGGGAAATGTTGCTCAGCAGCTCTGGAGCTATTTTCTGCCCGGCTGTGTCTCGGGGGGAGCTCAGGTGTGATGTGCTCGTGCCCTCCGTGTCCAGTTTTCTCCTGAGCATAAACAATCCTCTGTATGTCCTACGGCCCTGAAAGAGTATTTACAATTAGCACTGGCATCAAAGACTGAAACAGCCCACTGGGTTTCCTAACTGGGGTTTTGGGAGGGGATCCTGCCACCAGCAGTCGTGTTGTCTGCACCCTTCTGCCTCCTGGCAGCTGCCAGCAGTGGCACACAGAGCTGAACAGCACCAAGGCAGTGGCTTCATCATGAGAGAGTGCTCCTCCTCACCTGCTTTTGAACACAGTCTTGTCCCAAAAAAGCCACAGCTCTGATAAAAAGGAGTAATTAGTGCAGCCTCATGTGACAGCGCAGACAGATGAATGAAGGCCCGGAGCTATTTAAAGAACATTTCAGAGGGTTCTCAGGCAGGGACAGTGACAGTTCAGCACAATCCCAGCCCTCAGAACTCACCTGAAGCCAAACAGGCTGTGACACTGCAAGAGGAGCCTGTTAAGCTGCTGCAGGCACTGAGGTGTGACAATGACAACAGTGTTTTTTCACTCACAGGTCAGATTTGTAATGCATAAGGAACCTTCAGCTTTTCTGGGGCAAAAGAGCCATTTTTAGCCTATGTGAGATCAATCTTAATGCCCATAATTCAGCTGTTCCAAACCTGTTTGTTCTGTCTGCTGTTGGCTTTAAGGAATGTGGCTGGATTTATGCACTTGTGATGATGGCTGCCCATCACCCCCAGGGATTCCCTTACAGGGTTTTAAACTGAAGGAGCGTCCATTTAGAGTAAATTTAAAGTTTTTTACAATGAGGGTGGGGAGGCCCTGGCACAGGTTGCCCAGAGAAGTTGTGGCTGGCCCATCCCTGGAAGTGTCCAAGGCCAGGTTGGACAGGGCTTGGAGCAACCTGGGACAGTGGAAGGTGTCCCTGCCCATGGCAGGGGGTGGGATAAAATGAGCTTTAAGGTCTTTCCAACCCAAACCATTCTGTGATTCTATGAGAAGTGACAAATCCCACATCCCTGGAGAAAGCATAAAATTCCTCCATGTGCTGTTTTGAACATGATGTAGGAAACAGGGATTATTTCTAGGAAGGAAAACAACCCTCCCACTTCAAGCCCTGCCCAAACATTTACCTTCCAGTGGATGAGAGCGACCCTTGACATTCGGGGTGTTGTGTTGCTCAAGCTCTATTTTTAAGACCTCCTGGGCTGAAATAACAATAAATACTCCTATGATGCAGTTTGCCACGTTAATTTATTGTTGTTCTTTTTCCTTACACGGCAGACAGACAACAGAGCTCTCAGTCTTTCAGAGCAACCTTCAGAACCCAAACACCGACCAGGTCCTGCCACATCTCTACGCAGTTTATTTTTAATAAACTTCTCAGTGTCAGCACTGTCACGAGAGCACTGCAGAGCTGCCAGTGTCGTCCTTGCAAATTCCTACATGCAAAACCTGAGCTTTTACCCCACCCCCTCCTTGGATTTTCACAAGAACTTGTGATTTTAGACAAAGGCAAAATTCCACGTTTCATCAGCAGGCACGGGGGAGGTTAAAAATTTGCTGCAAAACTGTGAAATTCTACCTTGGGGAAAAAAAATGGCATATTTTCCTGAATTCACTGTGAATGAAATATCCTCATTGGTCCAGAGAAACGACACCATTTTGAACTGACTCTTTTTTCTGCAAGAAAAATCAACTCCCTCACCCTCCCCAAAAAAACCCTGTGTTTGTTATTTGAGGAAAAATGATAAAATCTGGTGCAACCCTGGGTTGTTTCTTGGTGGATATTTTTCTGCCACAGCTCAGACTGTAATGGGCCCTTCAAACAGACCAGAACAATATAAATCTGTGTGCTGTGGTCTCTTGGTTGAGTCACACATGTTATAAAAACATTTAAAAACGGAGCATTTACAACCAGGGACATAAAGACGTGCTTTTAAAATTGTAAATACATATTTACAGGCTCGTGTGACAGACCAGAATTTCTCTGGGGAAAAAAATTGTTCCTATATCACAACAATGTACACACTTCCCTCCTTGAGTTTGTCAGTTATTACAGTTAATACCACTCTAAAAAAAGCAGCAAAAATAAGTTGCACAGAAGTGGCCCCTGGTAACCTCACTGGTATGCCTTGAAGGCACTGAACTCACAGCATCCATGCCAGAATTCCCTACTTAATTTAACTGCCTGGAAGTTGAGGGGGTCTGAGGAGAAGGGGCTGTTTAAAGCAGGGTTTGGGCTGCATGGCAAGAAAACTCTTCCTCAGCAACAATCCTCAAGTGACCATGAAAATTTATACACTAAGTGTGGTCTTTGACAAGACTGCACTGGGAAAATCAATCCCCATCAATCCATCAATCCCCAACTACTCTTCAAGTCAGAGTATATTGGAGCTGGGGTTTATTAGCACTGTATATTCCAAGTGATCTAGATGCTGTCCAGGCACACAGGAAGAGAACTCCTGTTTGAAGGAACAGGGTTTACCATACTAATGTCACATGATGAGAGAAAGTGTGGAGAGAAAATAAAAAGATAACGAGCAAAACTGAAGTGAGGCAAACTGCTCAGAGAGCTGTCTGTGCACACCAACTTCTGGGAGACACACATAAGGCCAGGAAACTTAATTTCTTGTGCTATTTGACCAATATTTACCAAGCTGCCTAGCAGATTTGGATACTCCCTTCCAACTACTCAAAATGAATAATGAGAATCTCAGTGTTCCAGCCTTCGTTTGGAACTACTAAATCACACATTTCAGGAGGAACTTATTGCTAGCAAAAACCTCCAAAGGGAACAAATCCTAGAAACTCTCCACTCCAGGAATGGGACAGAGCATCCCAGTGGTCTCACAGTCCTGGACTGGAAGCATCACTTCCAGCGTGGAAGGGGATGTAGCTTTTTATGGCTCAACTAGTTCTCAGCATCTCAGCCTTCCCCCAAACCACAACTGCACTTAGAAAGCCTCCAAGAGGGGTTGGGTTATCCAAAAAATCTGTAGTGAGATAATACAAGGTCCTGAAGACCTTTCCTTTCCAACTCAACACATACCTGAAACGTTTTTACGGTGAACAAACCCAACGTTTCTTCTTTAAAGCTTTTGTGTTCACTTTGAACAATTTGATTTTCATCAAAACTATACAAAAGTAACTGTTCTCAGCAATTTCATACATATATATTTATATCTGTCATATATATATATGAAGATCCATATAAAATTGAGCCTTTTTTTGACTCTTCCAGGGTGGTGGGAAGGAGAATCAACTGGGCACTTGGTTTTTTTTTAACTAACGTGTGCATACACAGATCTGTGCTTATCTGTGTGGAGTGCAAAGACAAGGATGGGAGTAAACTGGCTGAAACAAGAGGGAAATAGGGCAGTCAACCCTCTTGGCCTCCTTAGTCCAAACCTGGATATCACATGGGCAGGGATCCTGGAAAAATGTGTCTTGGCTGGGAGGTGAAATGGGCAGAGACACCCCTGTGAGATGAAGCACCTGGGTGTGATTGTCACCATTTGGGGGCAAGAAACAGGTAACAGACTTTCTGCACTGCACTTTGCCAGCTGATCCCTCTGTTTGTGGAATTTCTCTTTACTGGCTGCCAGCTGCCTTCATGGATTCCCTCTGGACAGGAGCACTGAAACTCAACATGCATTTGTAGAGTCCCAACAAACACAAGCCTCCTATTTAAGGACAAGGGATGTAATTAAGGACAAGTGTTGTACTTCAAGGCAAGCCTTGCCTGATACTGCACAGCAACACCTGGGTTTGTTACTCTCACTAAATAAATAAATCCTGACTCCAGCAAAACCACCAGACTGGCAACAAAAGTAAGGGCAGCTTTTGAGGAATGGATGCTTGTCCCTTTATGAAACTGGGCTGTCAGTGCACTCACTGAGATCATAGAACAGGTGGCCTTCCCAAAAAACATGGCTCCTGATGCACTTCAAAACCAACAGCAACACACCCATTAAAGCCAATGGAGCATCCACAGACTTCACTTGTGGAAACCTCAGCAACCCCCCCACTCCCTCCAGTGCTTTTTTTATGGGATGCCCTGTTCTTTACCCGTTAGGATGCAAAGTAGGAACTAAAATGGTGTAACAGTCTTTTCAGAATTTAATTGCATAGTATGTTAAACCCCTCTGTGCCCTCCCAGAAAAAGGAGATTCACCCAGACCCATCCACCCTCTGAACACAAGGACTTTGCCTGCAAATGCCTGACCATTTCCCAGGCTGCTGCACTGGCTGTGGGTCTGTGGGCTCCTGGTGCCAGGGCACCCCGAGATCCCCCTCTCCCAGCACCCACAGTTCACCACTCTCCAGAAAAGGCAGGATCTGCTCTGTGCTCTCTCCTTTGGAAGGAAGGATGAGATGACAGGAGTGCTTCCAGCAGAAGAAACCACTGTCCCTGTTGTCTGCTGAGGAACCAGTCCCACCTCACCCGAGGAAAAGCAGGAGAGGACAATGCTGGAGGATTCCTTCATCTCACCTCTTCCAGTCAGAAGTTCCTGAAAATACAGAGAGAGTTGCATTTAATCAGAGAGAGCTTTAAGATGAGTAGTCACAGTACCTTTTCCATCACACAGAGCTGAAGCAGGACAAGTCATTCAGCGAGTGGTGAGCAGGGAAGAGATGCCCAGGATTTAATTTTCCCACAGCTGTGCCAATTAGGGGTGTTAACATCTCATTAACCACCACTCCCACTATTCAGGAGGTAGTAAACTTCAGCATTTTACTAACTTTCCCCCAAAAAGGTTATTTTTTTTGTAACATATTTAAGAAAGAATAAATTTCAGGCTGCAGCATCTTCATTTTGCTGGTACTCATTCTCACCTTTAAGTTTACACGTGTTAAGTATCGTGTTCCTTAGCTGTTACATCAGTATAAAGGAGATCATTATCTGCATGTTAATGGTGGGGAAATGAAGGAGCAGAAAACGGTGCCTTGTTAAAACCAACAGTAAATCGATTCAGCCTCACCAATACACATTAATTTGCCCAAACCCGCAGAGCTTCATTACACAGTTTATCTCACAACCCAGCTGATGGTTTTGCATGTTATCACAGCACTGCAATTTGCATTGTAATGCTGCTCTTTGAGCTCCGGGCAGGCCACCAAAGCAGAAAGCACAACACACATCCCAGGTGTCCTTCTTTTCTTGCACAGAGTCAATACTCAGCCTAAAAACCTCAAAGCACTTGGCCCACTACTAGGACCAAATACAAACACCATGATGGGCATAAACCCCATTCTTACAAAAATTCACACCATCTTCAAGCTCCCCAGGATCCAGAGGAGAACCACTTCAGGTCTTAAAAGACCACAAACAAAAGAAAACCCTCCTTACACCTTCCGTGGGGCTAAAGGGCTGACTAGCCTAAAAAATCCTTTTAATCCAGAGTATGTAAGCACCCATTACTAAAGAAGACCTTGTTCCTTGCGAGCAGCTGCAAGAGCAAGGCCACTGAGGGTTTTCTGAGGCTTGGAATGTATGAAGTGCTCTGCACTCCTTGCCCACAGACACGTGGAACAGTTTGGGGGCACGGGCCGGGTGAGCCCGGAGCATCCTCCCGGTGCTGTTCCCTGCCCCGTACCTGGTGGGGTTGGATGTGCCCAGGGCTCTATTCCTTGAAGCAGAGGGATGAGGTGCAGCCGGATTTCCTGCACTGCCTGGCGCTGGTGTTATGTGAGGAGGAGGAGGGACATCTAGAGGCCACCCGGAGCCTGTAACTGCACAGAGAGGCAGAAAAACTCACACACATGGACCAGAAAACAGGCTTTAGGGTCCTACAGAGGCTTCGGTTGGCTGTGAGAGAAGAAAACTACATTCCACCCACACGGGAAGCACCAAGAGCCACTTCTGAAGGCAAGAGGGGATTTTTTTTGCCTAATTCTGAACTTTCCCATGAGTTTATTTAAGCAGGGAACAGACAATGTCAACTGGAAGCATCATCCAGCCTCCCCCCCCACATCCCAGCCCCTCCAGCTAGGACAGACAAACCCCCAGTTATGTCAAGAACTAGAAGAGTCACGGTCTGTTTTCACAGGACAGTCCATATCAGGTTTTAAAAAGACATATTTATGGAAAAGCAATGATTTCACATGAGAATATCACCACATCTGATGATTTTTGCCCAGGTTAGGGTCTGCAGAACACTTCTGATGTGACAAGGACACGTGCAGGTCACTGCAGTGCCTTTACTGGAGAGAAGTTGTTTTACTTCAAGTTTTAAACTAACCCCAAGAATCCCAAAGTGAAAGTGAAAATCAGAGATTTCAACTGCCAAATTTTAATTTTACACCCCTGTCAGCTGTGATTTCAAGGAGAAAGCCTGAAAACATGACTCAGAGCAAAGGAAGTTGGAAGGTTTCTACCCTACTCTAAACACACACAATTTCAGTTCAGATGTAAACCCAAGCTAAACTTCCTTACACTGAAAGATTCCAAAAAAATCCCCTATTTGTTTCTAAATTCAGCATCTTTTCCTATCATGCACATACTTGTCTGCTCCCCCTCACACCTGTGCACCCCCACAGGTAATTACACACCTTCCTTCTCTAGGCAAATTCTTCCAAATTCCAACCAAACCCAACTACTTAAGTTTTTCCAAGGGGACATCTTTTGAAATGTAATTTTATTACAGAGCAACATGTCTCAAAAAAGTTAAAAGCCAGGTTTTTCTCGAGGTTATTTTTAGAGTTGTACATAAACCCTTTAAAGGAGATGTCATTTAGTTTGTCCTTACACAGTGTAACTGCAAGTTAAGACATAAAGAAGTGCAGAATTTTCCATTACAACAGAAAGCCAAAGCCACAGAAATTTTGAAAAGTGAGCAATTCAATTATTTCCAAATTAAAATTGGTGGTTAAAATCGTCTGCCAAAAGTTCTGTTATTGTTCTATGTAAATCACCCTCTCCAGCCTTTGTGAATTCAATCCTGAAGGATTCAGTGTGGAAGAACCAGAAAGTGGTAATGGGGAGGTCAACAAAGGCCAGATTTTTGTTGTCCCATATAAGGACTGTTACCAAGGGAAACAGCAGAATATCCAAAATAAGTTCAGTTTGTTTGGCTCCAGTTCTTTACTATAACTAGAAGAGAGAAATTTTAGTTTCTTTCTGTCAAGAATGTTTCCATGTCAGTAACGCTTTCTGTCAAAACATTCATTATCATTTGTAAAAGTTCCTCTATAATCAATCACGTCTGTGTTTTAGTGCAGGCAGTGAGGCAGTGCCTGGATCCTGGGGGAAACCTCAAGGAGAAAACTATTTAAAAAGCCTAAAATCCAAAGAGACAAAATATGTGGGAAAATCCACCCTGAATTTTCAAATGTACACCTCAATTAGATACAAGGAAGGAATTCCTCCCTGTGAGGGTGGTGGGGCCCTGGCACAGGTTGCCCAGGGAAGCTGTGGCTGCCCCATCCCTGGAAGTGTCCAAGGCCAGGTTGGACAGGGCTTGGAGCAACCTGGGACAGTGGAAGGTGTCCCTGCCCATGGTAGGAGTGGGATAAAATGAGCTTTAAGGTCTTTCCAACCCAAACCATTCTGGGATTCTATGATCTTTTACCCTTAATTTCATCAAGCTTTAAAACTAATAGATCATGGCTTATTATTGGGAATTTGGGGATTAGAGGAACAAGATAAAAAGGGATTTTCTAAATAGGAAGTGGTTGAGTTCTTTAGGGAGCTCTTCTTGCTGCCTTCCCATTCTGCTCTGAAACCACAGCTGTGCCAAAGCCATCAGGAATCAGTGCCCTCCTCTGTACCCACATTAAACTGCAGGGGATTGATAGCTCTCATTTAAGGAGCCTGTTGAAAGCAAAGCAGGAATGTCTGGGTGAATTCGGACCAACTCGGGGTGCACAAGGCAAGCTCATCTCCGAGGGGGAGGGGAGCCAAAATCCCCTCCCCTGCATTAGGGCCAGGGACTGAAAAGGTTATTTTTAGCACTGTCACTCTGCACCTGCTTTCACCATCTCAGCACTGGGGTAACTGGAGCCAGGCAAAGAGAAGGGATTCTCAGCCACCTTGGGCACTGAGGGCTCCCCTGGGAAGGGGTGAGGGCTGTGCCCCAACCCAGCCCTGAGCACAGCCCTGACCAACAGCACAGCACAGGCTGCCCCAGCCCTGCCAACACCACTGCTGGCAACAGGCCCGGCCAAAAAAACCCCAAAATTGAATAAAAAGAAGGAATAACATCAGAAAACACACCCTGCTTGCAAGACAAAAAGGCCTAGAAACCAAATGTTAGGTGGCAGAAGTTTTCTCTGTGAACTAAGGACTTTTAAATCAGGATGAACAGTTCTGTAGATGTACCAGCTACTCCATAAATTAAAGCTAACACAGAAGTTAAGTGAGGCTATTTTTTCACACATAGACAGGGCCTAGAGCTCTCTCTGAGAGCACACCTTTACTAAAGGAGATAAATCACCAAACTCACTGAGACCTGCTACAATAAAACTACACTAAATGCCAGCTCTTATAGTCTTCCATCCTCGGATCTCAAAGTGTTTTGCAGTGTGAGTCAGTGCCATAATCCCATTTTTCAGTTCCAGAACTGAGTCAGATGGAAAGTGCTTTGCCAAGGTCGCCCAGACAATCTGCAGCTCAGAGCAGAGCTGGGAACAAAGGTTTCCCCACCACCTGTTACCAGGTTAAACTGTCTCCTGAACACTCAAGTACTTGTCCAAACCAAACTCCAACTTTCATTCCCTTCCCAGGCCCCTGAGCAGCACACATGAACTGCAAGGCCAGCAAAAATGCCAAATCCTGGCACACCCCCTTCCCTCAGACATTCCCCAAATACATTTGGTATTTTTTATGCTAATTACCTTGTCCTGTACCACACTTGTGCCATTAACATTCTGCCAGGTTTAGTCCTCTAGAAATGCCTGAGAAAAACAAGCCCTGTTATTTGTGGGAGTGAAGGCTGGAGTGAGCAGAGGTGGCCACTGGTCACACCAGGAAATCCAGCAAAGTCAAGGCAGTATTTGATAAAAATCAGGGCATTTAGGTTCACACTTTAACCTCAAATAGTGTGGGTTTTTGGGCAGAGCTTATCCTCCTACACTCCTAAGCTACAAAACCCCCGTGAATGTGGCCCAAAATTTCAGACACACACACCCCCCCAACATATCCAACAATAAACACAGCAGGGACAGATTCTATTCTTAAATAAAACAATATCTAAACTGACACAAATCATTGACTGCCTAGGAAAAAAAGAAAAAAAGATAGAAATGTGGATGTTTAAGCCCAAATTCTTGGCTTTGCAGAATTAGGCTGAGCAAATTCACAGGCCAGAAGGCAAGTGGGAAGGGTTTGGGGGGTGGAAAAATGCCATGTCTGGGCTTTCTGCTCTCAGTGAGGTTTAAACCATCGTGCTGCTGCCCTGACTGGCATGATCTCTCTGGCACTAACATATTGCTTAATGGGAAATTAAATACACAAAACAAGGGCTTGGAAAACCATTAAAAACATCAACCACCAGTGAACAGATTTTTAATTTTGTTTGTCTTGCTTTAGTGAAACAAAATATTTAGCAAGACAAAAAGGTTTGTGGATAGAATTTCATTGAGGGGGATGTCTCCCTTTTCTATGGAAGAGTCCTGCCCCTGTGTATAAAAATTAGGGAGGCAGCAGACAGCAAAAAGGATCATAATGTGCTGTAGTGTGGATGTTTGGAGACTTATGTGTGTTTATTCATGAAAGAGCTGGAGCAGGTCAGGATTTTATCTTTCCATCACGTAATGCTGAAGGACATAACATGAATATGATGATTTTATGGTCAGGCCTTTCATGAATCTAAACTGGAAAAACCTGTTATTGAGATCCTTTGCATTCTCAACTTCCAAGAAGACACCTAACAGCACCTCCAACCACAGGGCTTCAAAGAGCTTCATGCCTTTAAAGCAGCATTGCTCCCCCACCAGAACTCCAAAATTGCTTTGTTTCATGCATGTGCTCTAGAGTTCAAGTTTCTTCATTGCTGATATAATTCCACTCCCAGAAACATCCTGCTTCAGACCACTGGGAGCTCTGGGGATGAACACCAAACCAAAAGCAAGAAGGAATCTGACACCATGCCTACAGCTCATCTAGGGGACTCTAAAATTGATGTATCAATACCATATTACTTAAATATAACCCGATTTTCAAAAGCAACCAGTGATCTAAAGCAGACCCTGAAAAGGAATCTGGCACTGAGGACTCCTCTGGGGAGGAATTCTCCTGAGCTCCTCCAGAAAATCAGTCTCCTTGAAGGTACTTGAGATGGAGCTCAAAGAGATTATTAGTCACTTTAAGAAATCCTGGTCTAGGTCTGTAAATTCAGATGAACTGTATCATGACAGCAATTTATCTTCCTGCCCTTTTAAAGCAGCACAGGGCATTGTGTGAGCCAAAAGGTGAAGAATGTGGAATTAAAAATAGCAGTACTCAAAACCATCTTCTGCACTGTCAGGGAATCCAATTTGGTAAAAAGTTGGTATGTGCTGAATCACATTCATAACAGAATGAGAGCACTTTGATCACACACAGGGAACACTGCAGTTGATTTTATTTACACAGAAATGGTGACTCCAAAGGAGCTCAAAATGATTGCTGAAGGGTAGCAAGCACTAGGATGACCCCTCTGTCCTGCACATCTCATTACATAAAGAAACCACAGAATAAAATGTGCTTTAGATTTGCAAAGACAGACGAGTGGGAGCATTTGCCACAATGAATGGAGAAAACAACCTCAAACTCCAGTGAGGGCGGAGTTCAAGGGTGAAATTCTCCACAGCAGCTCAGTGATGGAAGAATTCATTATTTCTCAGCCTTCCACCTCCTTCCACACTGCATTGTTGAGCAGGAATCTCAGTACCTAAATGACACACTACATTAAATTGCCCCTTCACACAGCTGGAATGTGCCTGAGTGCTGTTCACCCCCGGGCTGGGCACAGGAATGAGCCTCCAGAGGCCCTCAGCAGGCAGCACATCCTCTGTGCTCCCAGCAAAGTCCCTGCCCTGAAAAAGTCCCTGCATTTACTTTACCACAGGCATTTAACTTTGCTGAGCAGCCCTGTCTGAAGTGCAGAAGAAACCACAGACTCAATAAGGTTGGAAATGTCCTCCAAGGCCTTGGAGTCCAACCTGTGCCCCAGCCCCAGCCTGTCCCCAGCCCAGAGCACCGAGTGCCAGGTCCAGTCCTTCCCTGGGCACCTCCAGCCATGGGGACTCCAAACCTCCCTGGGCAGCCCCTGGCACAGCTTCAGGCTGTGTCTTCTCCTCCTGCCCCTCGTTCCCTGGGAGCAGAGCCCGAGCTCTCCCAGCTCCCCCCTCCTGTCAGGGGGTGCAGAGAGTGAGAAGGTCCCCCCTGAGCCTCCTTTTCTCCAGGCTGAGCCCCCCCAGCTCCCTCAGCTGGAATCAAGGAGGGCTTTGCTGGAACAGGCCCAGATATAAGGTTATTCCTCTTTTTTGACTGGCTCAGGGCATTCTGAGTGGTGCAAGTCTCAGTTTTGCTGCTCACCTGCTGTCCCACAGTGCCTTGCACCACCCAGCCTGAACGCTGAGCCTGTACTTCTGAAACATGGAACATCACCCACTGAATAATCAAAGCTGTTTCTCACAACCCTTTGGCAGTTTCTGGGAGTACTGTCATCCAAAGCATGACTCAGAGACTCTGTTTGGCTTGTGAAACATAAAAGTCTTAAAAAATTAAACAGAGCAATACAAACACAAACAAAGTGCATGTTGCTGATTGCTACACCGGGCTCCACAAACCACTGGAGCTTTGAATAAATTAGGAAAATGAAGCAGCTACCTATCTCTTAAGAAAAAGCCTCCCTCCAACTTGATGCCTGCTCAAGCTTCCCTTTGAGTTTCAATTTTACTGCTTGGTATCTGGAAAAAAAAAAAAAAAAAAGGGCAAGCAGTATTTCAATGCTCTTTGTCCAGTGCATCCTCTACCAAAAGCATCTTTAAAGACTTGCTAAGAGAAGGTGCAGGATCAGCAAAATGAGAATGGAAAGCAGTGAAGTGTGAGTGGGAAGCAGCAGCACTGAGAGGGGACTCTGGCAGCAAGGCTTCCTCTGAACTAAGGAAGAGGATTAAGAGTAGTTGGTGGCTGGAGACTGTGATCCAGAGGCAGAACAGGACTCCAGGACCTCCTGCTCCTCTGTTCTGTCAGGAATCCTGTGCTAGACATTGGATTCTTTACACCCATTCCCACTCTAACCATCTACTTGCATTTACACCTCTGGGTGGGGACTGATGGGCACAAAGCAGCATCAACTTCTGCTCCAGTCAGTGTTACCTTGGTATTCATTTCACTCAAAAAACACCTCTAAGACATTACTTAAATTGCAAAGAAAAATCCCCAAAAAAGCTTTGGAAATGACAGTAACTCCTTCATACCTATAAGATCCCTCCTTAATAACAATAATTTTTCACTCTCACTTAGTGTGCACAATAGACCATTAACTGTACACTTAATATATCATGCCTTTCTTAGTGTTTTATTTGCATCTTGCTCTGAAATAAGATTTATTTTCCTCACCATCCCACTCTTTCAAAAAATATTGGAAGGTCCTACACATGCCCTCTTCCATCAGAGAGCTGCTATTCTTCACCAGTTTAATTAAACAGATGTGGAATTTCACCTCTCTCATCATTCACTTACCACACAAGCTCAGATCCAAACCAGCATGCACTTGTTGCTCAAAAACTGTTCTTTAGCTCCTTTTCATCATGGACAGAAGCACAACATCATGTGACTCACACAGATCTCACACTGGGTAAATCAAAGCCAGAATTAGTATGGAAAGTCTTCTAAGTTCTCTTTTTAAGGTCATTCATGAGCTGTTTGTCTGTCACAGGTTTGCTGGTGCAATTCAGCTTCTCGGCTGAACTTGACTCCAGTAAAAGCTGGAATTGGACAATAATTTTGGAAGTGAAGTCACAAACCACAGCAAATGGAGCAAGTGCCATTCCTACTTGCATTTGGAATGGAACATGTAGACATCAGACTCAAGAAAATCGTCAGGAACTACAGCAGGATTTTAAATAACAGCCTTGCAACAGAAAATGCTGACAGAGCAGAGAGCAGAATCAGCCCAGCTTGAAGCACCTCGGGCAGCTCCCAGAGCCAGGAGCTGGCCCAGCAGGGTCTGGCTGCATCACCTGCACTGCCCTGGAACAGCCAGCACTGAGCCCAGCTCACACAGTCCCAGCCACAAGCTGGTTTTAACACCTTCTAACAAACTGGCTAAAGGAAAATAAAAAGGTAAACACAACATGTCAGCTCTCCTGTCTCCACATCAGCTCCTGCCTCGCTGTTTGCATTACACTGCCACTCATTTGATCTCTCCCAGCGTGTCAGTTGGTCTCTGTAAACAGGACAAGTTTAATTGTTTTCATTGCCTGTTTGGATGTGTTTCAAGACGTGTCAGCACTTTGTGGGCAACATCACAGCTTTACTGTTGCTTCAGATCATAAAGAGGCGGCTATAAAAGCCAGGGAAATTCAATTATGCAGATGAGATGCAACAGTAACTATGAAAGCTGGATGTTTGTATCTGCCACGAGTCACCTATTTAGGAATGAACCCCCCTGAGGATCCACTCTGATTTTGGAGCTGAGATCCCCTCACTGGTGAACTGGTGGGTGCAAATGAGGGTGAACATCTGTGTGGCACGTCCTTGGTACACAACAGGACTTAATATCACAGCAAAGACAATGGCAACAGCATTTCTGCCAGAACATCAAGGAATGAGGCTGCTTTATGATCAGTTCACTGCTATTCACAGCCAATAAATCCTTACAAGGTGACTGAAATACTGAGACTGCAAAGACCAAACACCAACTGGCATCTCATTTGTCAGCAACAGAAGATGTGAAACAGCTACTAAAGTTTATCTCCTGCCCTCAGTAGTCTCGAAACTACCAAGGTTTTTAAACATTTTTTTTGTGCCTCTTAATTCTTATAAAATATCCAAATACAAATATGGGTATGCAAAAGCATGTTTTCACTTGGGTAAACTGAGTAAAATCTAGTCAAGACTGAAAAAGCTTCACTGTAGCTTCCTACCATTGATGGAACTGCTGCTGCAGACTAAGGATTCAACTCTTCCCTCGTGGTGCAGCTCCTGAACCGCAGTGTGAGTGCAAAACCACTCCAGGAGCAGCACTGGGACCTCTGCAGCACTGCACCACATCCTCCCTTCAGCCAAAACCCATGGCAAACTTTGTTACAGAGAGAACATGTTCAAGGAATGACACAGCACACAAGAAAATTAACTGGGAGCTCTTACCAGAGAATCTTATACAGAAGCATTAATTTGAATAGACAGCTCCATAAAATACTACTGGACTAGGAGTGACCATGTGCAGGAATTGGCTGCTGTAACACTCTCAGGCTTATCCATGTCACATTATTCCATCCCACACCACTGTGGGACACAGATACTTCCAGCTCCACTGCAGGAGGCAGAACATTTATCTTGATGGTGGAATAAAACATTCCAAAATTCTCAGAGCCAAAGTCTTTATACGTAATTTTTTTATTAAACTGTTTCACAAGTTTAAAGCATATAAAAATAGAACACTGTAGTATCAGAAAAACACTATAATATCCGAAGTTGAAATGGTGCGTGCAATTTTTATTTAAATACTTTGAATTTATTGACTGTGTCCACAATTAAAAAGCAAAATCCTAAGGCTAAGTCAGAAGTGGCAAATTGGTATAAATTCATTTCAGTGAACTGGGGCACAGCCAACTGAAGGATGCAAGAACACTTAATTCCTCCTAGATGTACATCGTTTCAGTTTTCCTGCTTTCCACACAAAAGGCAAGTTCCCCACAAGTTTTTAAAAAGTTTCCTTTATTGGTTATAGAAAATGTGCCATGATGGTTCCATCTAGTTGGTCATTAAGTGCTTGCAACACCACAGACTTGGAACTACAGCTGGAATTTACAGGATGGACGGATGGAGGAGGAAAATCCCTCTGCAGCTGCTTACCTGCATTACAGCCCCTTCAGCAAGGCTACAGTGTTCAAAAGCAAGGACAACCCCACTTTTATGTCAAATTGTAATTTTAATGTTTTCATTAGAATAGTCTTTATAGCACTCTCCAATAGAAGAAACAATATAACTAACAGCAAACTTTAATACAGGAACATGCTCCAAGATTAACAACCCAAAATGAAAACAAAATGAAATTAATGTAAAATGCAAATCACATATAGTACAATTGAAGTGTCCAAAACAATTTAAATAATTTTAAATATTTTATTTTTTTTTAAACTTGCTACAAATGCTTTATACAATATTTCAACATAAAGTCCCCATAACAGAAATGTAACAAAATGGGAATGATAGTGAAAGTGAAAGTTAAAGTGGCACAAATTCACCAAACAAGTATTAAACTACAAATTTTTTAAGAGGTAGATTACTTTTTAAGTCAAGAACAAAAATATAAGGGGTGGCTGTATAAAGAAACTAAGTCACTTTCCATCCATTCCATCATTAATCTTGAAAGCTCTAGGAACACGTGACAAATGGCATTTCCAGAAAAAGCTGTTATGAACAATAGACTGATCTGTTGTCTTAAATCATTAGAGGTGTACAACCTTTTAGAGTAATTAGAGATTTAACTTGCAAAATATGCAGGTCTGCAGCCCTGCTCTGGCCTTCTGATCCATAAAAAGATACACTGCATCCATGAAATATCTGCTGTTTAGAAACTCACTGTTGCTATAGAAAGTTTTATTGGCGTGTGTAAATACGAACTTGGAAAATTCATAAAACACCCAATTGAGGCTTTTTTTTCCCATTGTATGCAGGACATGGAAAAGAGTCAGGAAGCGAGGAGAAGGTGGGAAGAAAAGGGATTTCTGCCGTGCTGGGTTGGCCTCTACTGATTCATTTAGACAAAAGGCTTTAAGAGACTTAATACATGACAAAAATACTTTTGAGTGCAGCAATTGTTGTCCCTGAATCTACACTGAGTTCTGGACACACTGCTTTGCCAAGCAGCCAATGAACTCCACGAAGGTTTGGACCAAAGCAGGAGCTGAGCAAACACCAGAGCAGAGACTTGGTTTAGTTAATCCCACTATTTCTCTTGATGATTTCCCGTGGGGTTTAATTGTTTTAAGTAGCATCCTCTTTAATCTGAATCATCCTGTGCGTGGCAGGCATGAAATAAGGAAATCTAGGCCTGACACTGAGCGTTAGCAAGAAGCCTGCAGGGAATTTTGTGATTGTGAGTCAGCTCCTGAGGGTTTCACAAGCTTGCATTTCCCATCCCTTGGCGTAGTGCTTATCCTAAGAGGAGCAACAGCTCTACCATGGCAGTAAGGGACTTTTGTTTGTTTGGTTTGTTTTTTACAGGAGAGTCCTAGAAAATAAAAATAAACAAAAACAAAAACTTGAAGATAAACGACAAAACGATTTGTGAACGGAGTATGTTTACACAGAAAAACTGAAAGGTGAAAAACAAATAAGTATTACATGAAGGAAGTGTTGGAAAAATACTGAGATTTCCTGGGGAAAAAAAAACCAAACCCAACAGTGCCTACATAGAGGAGAATCAAACTGTGCTGACATTAGTGTATGAAGGCAAAAAAATTCTTCATATTTGATATAAAAAGATTAATAGACAATCTAAATTTATGAAAGTTATTTCAGAAACAAAAATAATTTCCTAGTGAAACTGCTCACTACACTGATCAAGACTGCAAAGTACTGGTATTTGAGCCAGCCAAGGAAATCTTAGTCCTGGTCAATGGATATTTCCCCCCAGATCTTACAGAACAATTCCCATATGCACTGATTTCCAAGTACTTCGTTATTTTGCCTGAGGTCAAATGATTCATTTGGATGGAAAGATGTGTCATTTTGGCTTCTTATTCTGATCTGTTCTGGCATCATTTAAATACAGTTTCACACATAACACTGAGAGAGCAGCTGATGAGAATTAACAGGAAGATGTTTATGTCCCAAGAGAACAGGCCTGGGAGACATTTCTTGTTCCTAAAAGGCATTTTTTACACCCTTAGTCTCCAAATTCCAATAAGATATTTTTCCTTCAACACATCCTAATTTGGGTATGGACTATTTTAAGTTAAATTCCCCTCCAGCCCTTGGGAATAATTCTGCTATAGGGAACCTTTACTTTACAAAGCATTTCCTCACAATTTCCACCTCGGAGCCTCCACCATAAGACACACAAGCTGTGAACAGTTTGGATTTTGACACTCAACAGATCCTGCTCAGGGACACTTGTTCTGCCAGAGGCTGCCAGTTCCTCCCCCTCCTCCACTTAGCCATGACTTTGATAAATCCTCCCCCCCTCACCCCTCAATCTGGTGTTAATCACAGCCAGCGCTGCAACCCCCATCCCCAAAATCACCCATGAGCTTTGGGAAAGTTCCTTGGCAAATCAGACACCTGTTTCCAAGAATAACAGGGCAGGAGCAAAGTAACAGAGGTTCTAAACACTGTGCAAAATATACTAGTGATTGCAGAGACTACATGAAGACGTGAGTCGGGACTCAGGCACGTAGATCAAGATTTTATTTATTTATTGAAGTATTACCCTTTCTTGTGATTAAAATGCTTCTTCTCAAAAAGAAATAGAACTTTAATTATAAAATTTTATAGTGAAACATAAAAGCATGATAATTCTAACAAATTTACATGTTCATGTAAATTTTCTTACATGTCTATTTCCCTTATATTAAGTATTTAATGATCTGACTCAATCCGTATGCACATACATTTTTGAAGTATTTGGTCATGGTTTGTTTCTTTTATATATATACTTATATATATATGCAGAGAATGCTTTTTATTACAAACCAAAGCAAGTTACTTGAGTGAGTAAAGAATGCAGTCACGATTTTTAGCCATAAATAAATCTAGAATGGTTCTGGGCCACCTCAGATACCAAATACAAGGTCAGTGTCTCCAATAACATTGAGTTTAACGACAAAGTTTATTTGCACTCAAGTATTGACATCTTTTTTTTTTTTTTTCCAGAGCTTTCAATTCAGTTTATAATTAAAGCCATTCTCTATACAAACCGTGTATTATTTCATGACAACATGACAAAATGCATCAAGTATGTACATCAGACCTCGGCATCAGTGAGCTGCTCAACCACGGTTCAGGAAATGCAACTTTTCTTTGTTTTGTTCTGGTTTTTTTTTTTTATTTAAGCATGAGAAACTCCAAAAGGGAAAAAAAAAAAAAAAAAAAAAAAAGACCAAGAAAACTGGCAAACCAGCAAGCAACGTGTTCCTGGGTTGTTTCAACTTCAAATGAAACGCTTACCTGAAATCTTTTAGCTCTTGCTTTGTACTGCTTTCATCTCTTTTGTTTTCTGCTGCCTCTGCATTTGCTGCCTGCTGCAGGCTCCGCGTGATGGGTCCCCCAATCCTCTCTCTAGACTTTACACTGAACCTGTCTGCCTTTTTCTTACTTGCCACAGCAGATTTACTTGGCAGAACAGCTTTATTATTCCTTTGTATCCTGACGTGCAGTTTCCGGGACGCTTTGCTGGGCATTGCAGAGGAACTGTTCTTAGCGACCACCTTAGTTTTTTTCCCATCCACGTGGGACATTTTAGACACTCTTACAGGACTAGAGTTCCTCAGGGACGAAGACGAATTTGGCTTTTTAGAGCGCATGGAAGGTACAAATTTCACGCTCTGTTTGGCCTTGAAGGAGGCCGAGGGGAGCTGGAGCTGGGCCGGCCCCGAGGTCCGTGCCCGGGTCTTGCCCAGGTGGGTCTGAGTGCCCTGCATCTTGATCTCCGCGTCCGCCGTTCGCCTCCGCTGGTTGCCGCCTTTGTCACTGCTGGCGGGCGAGGAGCTCGCACTCTTTTTGGAAGAATTCTTTTTAGAGGAGGGAGAGATGGGTTTTTTGGGACAGCTGTAGGAGGCGTGTTTGTTCAAGCTCCCGATGTAGGTGAACTCCCTGTTGCAGTAGGGGCAGATGTGAGAGTCCGACTCGGAGGGATTATTTTTCAGCTCCGCCTTCTGCTGGGCAGATTTCTTTTTTTGCAGGATAGCTTTCTGGACGAGCTGGTTTTTCTTTTTCAATGCACTTATTTTTAGTTTATTGGAGGACATTTTGCTAATCTCAACATTGAAATTGAGTCTTTTAGGCTGACCCATTCGTCTGAAGGCGTTCTTCCCAGGCCCAGCTATAACCACCATGCCGTTCTTGGGCTGCACTGTCTGTTTGAGGGGTACTGGATTTTTTTTAGGTGTGTATCTCTTTTTGTCACTGGCAGAGGCACAGGCCAGTATGTGTTTGTGTAACTCGGGCATGTTATCGACACTTTTCCCACATTTTGTGCATCGAATGGCAGTAGTAAAAGTCTGAGGAATATTGTGGGTAGTGAAGTTTGTGGCAGTAACTCCGATACCCATAGGATTGCGATGGTGATACTGGAAGGGAGGTGGTTTAAAGCTCGGGTAGTGTTGATTGAGGCCCATACGAACATCTGGATCTTTAGATTTCACGCCAGAAGCCATTATTTTTATAGTAGTATAAAGCTCTTCAGAGGAATCATTTAGATCTTCATCTTCCTCCTCTTTGGAAGGTTCCAAGGAATCTTCCTGCAGGCTCTGCATGTGCTCCGCGTTGGCCTTACTGGGATCAGTAAAATTCTGGGGTCTCAAAGTCCCACTTTCAAACTCATGATGTGTGCACTCCTTGTCTGGATGGAGATCCCGCTGATGCTGTTGCAAATTGCACAAAAAAGCAAATTCCTTTTTACAGACGGAGCAAACAAAGATATTGCCCACTCCGTGGAGCAGAAAGCGATGTTCCGACAAGTCTGTTTTATCCCTAAAAAGCTGTACACAGAATTCACATTTGAAGGGCCATTCTTCAGCATGAACAGATAAATGCTTCGTTAGGTCTTTAATGGAAAGAAAAGGGGACTCGCAGACATTGCACACAAAGCTCTTACTGAACGTTTCCTGCACGACTCCCGAGTCGCTGGAAGTGTGAGGATCTTCTCTTGCTTTCTGCTGCTCGTTTTCAGCTTCTTCCTGTTTTATTATTGGGAGAGAACTTTCAAGATTATCAGCAGAGGAAACAACAGAAGAAACTACTGAAAGAGGAGGCGGAGATGGAGATGATGAAGAGGAGGAGGAGGAGAAAGAGGAGGAAGAGGAGGAGGAAGACGAGGAAGAGAGTGTAGGAGGGCCAGGTGAGGCAGCAGAAATAAGAGGTTCAACAGAAGGAACAGGGGATGGAGAAGGAGAAACTGTAGGTGAAAGAACTGGTAGTGGGGACTGGGTAGTAGTGTTGGAGAGTGGTGATGGACAGGAGGAGGTGTTAGTGGCACTGGCAGACACATCTGGAATGGGTAAGGGCATGGTTGGGAGCAGGGGAGGAGGCGATGTAGCGACTGTTAACACGGGCGGGCAGGGCGGCGGGGAGGGGGGGTTGGTGGGGGTTAGCAAGGGGGGCAGCTGGCACACAGGGGGCACAGCGGGTGCCTGTGGCACAGGGGAAGCGGAAGAATTGAGGGGCTGAGTGTCAGTGGAAGACGATGCCGAGAGCCCGGGATCCACGTCGGGCTCTGCCTGAGGCTCCGGGGCTTTGCCGGGGCTGGCGCTGCCGCTCCCCCCCAGCGCGCCCTCCGGGGCCGCGTCCGTCCCGTTGTACTCGTTCAGCAGCACCTTCTGTAACATGCACGTGGTTGGCTTCTTCTTTTTAACGCCACTGCACGTTGGCTGGATGGAATTTTCTTTGCACTCCCTGACCTCTGCATCGCTGCAGGGCTTCTTATGCACGCTCAGGTCTAAAACGGACTCCCAGGGAACCTGAGTCTTACTTTTGACGTCAGACCTTTGTTTCACACCACTGGATAAATCCAGCGGCTGCTGGTTGCACACGTTGCCAAATGTTGGAGCTGCTGTCCAGTCTTTTGATATTTTGTATTCTTCATAGCAATGAGGGCTCAAAGTCTCTTTGTCCTCCCTTCCAGTCAAGCTCCAAGCAGGTGAGCTGCTGTGGCTTTCTAGCTTTGGCATTTTTGAGCTCCGAATACTGTCGTTCCACACAGCTTTTCCCTCACCTGATTTGACAAAGTCTCGAAGCACTGGACTGTGCTGTGGAGAACTGGGAGGAGAGCTGGTCCTTCTTTTAAATCTGCTGGATACTGGAGGCAAAATAGGTGATGATGTAACAGAAGGTCCTAGTTTTGGGATTTCACTTGATGGAGTTATCTTCTTATTGTCCTGTGTCTGAAGCAGCTGCTTTAATTTTGATGACAAATAAACCCCTTTTTCTTTATGAAAAGATAAGCTTTCTGTTGAAATGCTAAGAGGAAGATTTAAAGAACTTGTAGGAGTTATAGGTTCTGGGTCTATTTCAGTTTTTATTTTTGGTACAAGAGGAGGGCTGGCAGTTCTTCTCTTTTTGGATTCACTGCTCCCACTGCTAGAGGGTTCCTTAGGAGGTTCACTCACATGTGTTTGTGTAACCTTTATATTTGAGGAAATTTCCACCGTGACCGGACTGATGATGCAATTCAGCCCATACAGGTCTGCAGAGTTGGACTCCATCTGAATCACATCACAATTGCTCGTGCTGCTGTTGGACTGGATTTTCCCATCAATGTAATAATTTAAATTCTCAGAGATATTGCTGGAAATATCCATAATATAGACATCATCTACTTCCCCTTCCTCCTCGATCTCCGTGCTGGCTATGTACACGCTCTGCACTGACGGGGTCGGCTCTGTGGGAAGCGGTGGCTCTTCGGTGAAGAATCCTTTTCTCCTGACCCCTTTGGGAATAAGATGCCTCTCGTGAACCCTGCGCTGGTGCCTCCTCATGTTGGTGTGAGTTCCAAACACCTTTTTGCAGTATTTGCACGGGTGCAACTCTTTGGGCTCCTTGTTCTCCTCAGCAAATGCGGAGTTGGACATTTCCTGGGAAGCCTTCTCAGAATCCAAGACAACGGAGTCTTGCACGAGACCGGGAACGTTCAGGTCGTCTTTAAGACCATCATCCACAATTACCTGGTTATCAGCAACGTTATCCAGGTGTTGTGATGAGGTCAGGGTTAGGAAGGGTTTCCGTCTGGGCCCGGCCTCGTGGCGTCGCTCGTGCCTTCGCCGGTTAATTTGGGTCCCGAAGGCCTTCCCGCAGTAGCGGCACTTGAAGGCGTGGTTGAGGGTGGATATGTGGATGTGCATGTGGCGCTCGAGCCCTTGCTTTGTTGTGAACTTCCTCTCACAGTGCTGACAGGGAAACATGAACGTTTCCTGGACGTCACCGTTGGATTCACCTCTTGCTTTGGGGATTTTCACCACGAGCTTTTTCTTTGGAGAGTTTTCTGGCGATTCCTCCGACGTGCTCTTTTGTTCTTCCAGGGAGTCTAACTTTTCTTCGCACATCAAAGGCATTTCAGCATTTTCTTTAGGCATATTGGTATCTTCCATCTCCTCCTCATCTTCCTCTTCTTCATCCTCCTCCTCTTCATCGTCATCCAAATCATCTGATGCACAGTTTATTGCCTCTCCTTGCTTGTCTTCAGGTACCACTTGTGGTTCGTTGGTCGGACTGGGGATCATCAGCTTTGGAAGCACATCCTGATTTACCATTTCCTGAATCACAGCTGTTTGTTCCAGGGACAGCACAGCAGAAGCAGAAGGCGTTTCATCTTCCTCTTTATGACCTGAAACACGAGAAAAGCAGGAGATATTTTTACCAAACTCTTCAGAGTGTGCTACACCTTGCTTCTCCCTCTCCCTAAATCACAACAGTGGTGTGTGTTTTTGGCAAGCAGAAGGGACCACAGAGTGAAGACATGGAAGAGCTACGGGTCAAAAGAATTAATATTGGGTTTTTTTCCCCTTGACACTATTAACTAGCAATAAATAATGACTGTGTAACTAAGCTCCAAAGACAATATTTTAGAATAAGAACTCTACTCTGCTCTTCTGTTCTAAGGAGTTCAGGTTTATGCCTAAATTTTGCAGTTCAATAGTTTTTCCTGTGGCCAGATTTGTACATCTGTGACGTGCTTCTAATACCCCAGTTCCTAACTAAGAATAAACATGTTCACTTTGCTACACTAACATGACCTGCTAATGTACTAAACATGTCAAAAAGTGTTCTTTGATTCAAAATGATAGTTAGAAGCAAAAAAATAAGATACTTGAGAACTTACCCTCTTTAGAATCCTTCATATCTGCAGAAGTAGAATCCAAATCAGTCTTTTTCTGTTTTGTATCTGCTGCCTTCTTTCCCTTGTTTTTACCTTCCTGAGTCTTCTTCTTTCCTAGGGAGGAAAAATCCCAACACTTATTATTCCTGTTCAATAACTCTTATTTGTCAAACTTGAGTTAAACCCCCAGCTTTGGAATGTAACCCACTTCTGCAGAGACCCTGCTTTCCTGAGGAATACAAATGACAGATGAGCAGAACAGACAGCACTGAGGCAAAGCAGCCTCTGGAGCCCAGAAGAAATCATAATTAAAGATAACAATGAGTTTCTAAAAACCTCAGACTCCAAAATACTTTCCTCACTTTCAAAGCAAGAACAAAGTATAGGAGAAATGTCCTGTCCAGGGTTAACCAGCTCACATCATGAAGTTACCCAAGACTTTATTATGGCCATTAAATTCCTGTATCTCACAGAAATATATGGAAAATAGAAAATTTCTTCATATACTATTACTCCTTAATGTTAATTGGAAACCTGATGAAACAGAAACCCAAAGAAGTTACTGTAGCTCTATAAACCTGAATAATAAAAGCAACAAAGCAATAACATCTGAGAAGACTAAAAGCACCATGAGCTTGACCAACAAGGCAAAGGCAGTAAAACCAAATTAGATGGAACCAGGTAACAGCAAAATATAAAGGTATTTTGTTGTGTCCACTGACACAAACAAGTTTGCTAACACTCTCTGTTAGCAAAGTGAAGCAGCAAGTATTAGTTGCAGAGGATAATGAACACAAAAGGGCATTATGCAAAGAGCTGACCAGTGGTGCAAGATGTAAACACACTGAAAACTTCATTTTCCACTGCACTACAAAGTACTGCTGATTTTTTCCATTAATTTTACAGATTCAGCCCTATAATATACAGAAGTTTTGATAAGGAGTGTGTAATAACAAGTAATGCTGTCTTCCAGTTGAATTCACTGCACAGCCCACACTCTCCACACAGAACACATAAAACTGTGTCTCCTCTGAAACTTCCCATTTCTACACAGCAGCTCCTGGGAACGAGACCTTTCCAGAAACAGCAATCCAGATTCCTCCTTTGCCCCCTCCAACACACAAAAAGCTATTTTATAACACGCTGCCCCTTCCCTCTGATCCCAAGTGTCCATCACAGCCCTAAACCCATTTCCTATTTAGGAGCACATTCTTCCAAGTCACAGTCCTGTCAACAAGTTCCTCCTTTTTACCCCTCAAATATTTTTCACATCTTGAGCCAAGAAACTGAAATGTCTTTTAAAAAACACGTTCCTCTATTCAAACAGAGAAGTCCCAAGTACACTCCCCAAGACAGCAGCTCAGAGACAGGAAACACTTGTTTGGATTTGAACATTCTATCTAAATAATTATCTGTATTTCCGCTCAAGGAGCTCAGATTTCACAGGCCACCTCCAAATTCCAGTGTGTTTCAGTTTCATGTAGGTAACAAACCTTTTTTTATTTTCTTAGTCCAATTGAACAGTTTTTAGTCTCATAAATTGACAACAGTCACTCAGGGTGAATTTCTGTCACCTTTGGAACACACACAGGTATCCGCCCTAAGGTGAACTAACAGTTATCCCTGAATATCCTCAAATACTGGAACAATACCCGTGTCTAACCTGCTACAATGAATTATTTGGACAATGCAGTATTTAACTTTGATTTTATGTCAAACACCTACAACTTCCAGAAGATTTAGCACATATTTGAGTGTTCACACAGGCACAAGGAGTTCAAGTGCATCTTTACCTGACAGGCTACTGAATGTCCTCATTTGAACATAAAAAATAATTATCAGCACTTCTAATGGTCATAATTAGAACCAGTAGTACCATGATCTGAGTATAAAGGATTTCAAATAAGCTTCCAGAACTATCTGCCAAGTCACCTGAAATCTCTCTGGGAATGTACAGTGACACAAGCAAACGGTTCCATCTCTAGGGAAAGGTGTAAATGTAAGATTACAAAACATTCCTGGGGAATCAAACATGCCTCACAACACACCTTAGGAGTGATATAACAAACCTGATTTCATTGCCAGAACCCCAAGAGCTGTTGATTTTTTTGCAGACCACTTATCATCTGAAGACCAACATCAATATCTTGACTTAAATGACAAACTTCTCAGTTTGTCTCTACAGGTGAGATTGGACACGAGGAGGCAAAGATTGGTGCACAGGCCCCTCTCAGCTGCCAACCCTGGCCATGCTCAGAGACACTGTTTTACACATGGTGCAGCATATGATGGTATCACAGATGAAGTCACTGGACAAGTCACCTAATGCCACAGCAGCACTGAATTTCAGCATAACAACAGGTTCCTGTCAAAGTCTTCAAACCAACACCAAATTAATTCTTCCTTTTAACAACATTGGAAATATCTTTCCAGTGTGAGGTAAAGCATGTAGAGGGAACAACAGCAATGCCAAGTGCTAAAGCCTGCACAAGTGTGTCAAAGTGTCATCCATTTATAGAATACACAATTCATAGTATCCCAAATCCAATTATAATCTGGGAAATCACTACAATAGCAGGATCTGCACACAAAAATCGAGTTACTCATGTCACACACTGATGGAAAGAAGATCACTTGCAAGCTCTGCTGCCACACTGCTAAAAAGAGATGCAACCTGCTCTGTGATATGAGTTCTTGGCCTTTAAGCATCAATGCATTTGAAAAGAAGATCCACTGAGCACCAAACCTGCCCTTGCTCTGAACAGTGAGCCAAACTGCTTTGTGTGTACAGCATTTCAGATGTGTCACACCAACTGCTGACACACAGCAGCCAGAGACACCAACCCATTGGTGATGTTTTCCTTTAAGACTTAGTTTGTTCTAGGTAGGAGGTTTCTTTCAAGCACGGCAATGACTGTCCCAGATGCATCATTTCATGGCCCTGAATGTTCAAAAGTAGATGCCCAGGAAGAGAATTTAAGAATAAAGTAATAGTAAAGAGACAGTTCACTGATATGCTCTCCCAGCTTTCAGTACCTGGAGTTCAGGAATGTGTGAAGATATTTTAACACCTGTTGAGACCTTCCCCCATAAGTTCTCAAAGTGCTTTTTAACTCATGCAAACCTGAAAGATTTGCATTGTTTTCTTCCTGCAGATTTTCCACGAAAACTTCAACCTCCTATTCTGATACAAGTGAGTAGCCCAAGGTCTGTCCCTGAGTTTAGTCACAGTTTCAGAGGAACCAACAGAAGCCTTCAGGAGATGGGAAATGCCTCAGAGGACAGAACCTGGTGGAAGCCTGAGTATAAGCACACACGTGCACTTACCATCAGGTTCCTGAAGGGTCCTACATGGCTGCTACGGCCAGCTGGATCCTCCACTTGGTCTAAACAAGAAAGATACAGGAATGAAACACAGGGAAAGTGAAATGGAAACAATGCCAAAAGAATAAATGAAGGGCAGGACTTAATATATGTGTCTGGGCATTAGAAGAATTGGGAAAGAAAGATGGAAAGGAAAAGGAATGAAAGAAACAGATGGAAAGTAGGTTCTTGTCTACAGTGAGGAAGATCAAAAGAGGATTGCACCAACTTGTCTTGCAACTTTAAATAGGGTTCTTTTTTCTCCCCTTTCCTTCACTCCTGTTGTAAGATAGGTCAGCATGAGCATTATCTGCCTTTACACCTTCACAACACCTGTGTAACACTGGCAGTGGAATGAGATCTCCTGGGCCTGTTGCAATGTCCAGATGATCACTACTCCCACTAACTTTGGAGAGTTCAGATGACACCAGAGCAACAACATAAGAGAGAAACAATCTTTATTTGCCCATATTTTATTTTCTTGGTAAAACCAAGACACCTCTTAACAACCTACAGTTACCTGTGCTCAGATTTTTCTGTTAAGCAAAGTACTGATGAAACAGTTAAACCACTGAGTTATTTCTGGTGGGTTGGGATGAGCACACTCAGATGCCAGGAGGGAAGATGTTAAACACAGTCTTTCCATATACTTGGAGCTGAACTCTATAATTAAACATTGCCCAATTGCACAAGATGCTATTATCTTTAATAACCTTTAAGTGCAGCACCAAACATGTTCCCAGTTAAGATCATGAAGTAAGAAGGACACTCACAACTGAGCTCAAACACTGCTTCCACCACTTACAAGGAATACAGGAGGGGTACATTTGCCTCCCCATAAACCTTGGGTTAATGAGGGAAAAGAATAATTGATATGAGTTGAAATTACTGGTGTTTCTTTGAGATCTGCAGCCAACAAATAACTGCAGCCCAGTCCCACCCCCAGCCCACACCCCACCTGTGCTGTGCCACAGGTACCTGCCCAAAGCTCACATTTCCTGGAAAACAGGAGAAGCTCCCTCAGAGACCCTCTGAAAAGTGTTCTTAGAGCACAGACGAGGGGGCACTTTGAGAGGACATGGCTGAAGGGGAGAGATAAACTGCCATGTTATACTCTGACAACACCCCACAGCTTCACGATGAGAATTACAGTGTAATAATATAAATTCACTACTTAAATCCCTTTGGAACTGGTTCAGAATAAAGTTTGCATCAATCCCATGCAGTAGCTGCTACTACTCTACAAATCAACTATTACTTTTTTCCCCTCATATAAAAAAAAAAAAAGGCAGTATTTAGGCACTAAAGAGAATGAAATAAAGATTAAGTGTATAATCAAGCTAAAAAAAAAAATCCCTTCAGAAAATTCAGCAGAAAACAACTGCACAATCATTTCCATACTCTTCTGATTAATGAATTCTAACATAGTGATGCAACTTGAATTTTAATTTGAGAAACAGCTTGCTGTGCCCCACAATTCATCTGTTCCTCTATCCAGAATCCTGGTAGGTGTCATGTTTTTTGAAATAGATTCCTTAAGCCTTCAGGCATCGGTAAAAATCTGACTTAGTTGTTTGTTCTGCAGACAGGCTCTAACACATGAATGCCTTTCTCACACAGGAAGCTATACCTAAAAACAACAGCATAAATTGCTCCAGAAAATTAAATCAAAGTTGTGTTGGCTGGAGGAGCACGAAAAAAATGCAGGAACATGTTGCAGTGACTTCTTAGAATCTTGTCCAACTGTGACTGGCACAGCACGTAGATGTTAAAGACCTTACACACTTAACAAATGGAATTCAGTTAACTAAGCATCAAAAAATGGTATTTCAATCAAAATATTTATTATTAAGATGTGAATACTAAGAATACTAAGGCTGGTTTTTTAAATATTTTCCTCTGTTTGCATTTAAGTATCTTCATTTCGCTTTTTGTTTGGGTTTTTTTTAAGTTCTTTCATTGTTTACAAAACCTTTCATTATTCTCGACCAGCACCTGCTCCCAGAGCAAAGCCAAACCAAAACCACCTGGCTAAATAAAGGGCAACACACCTGTGTGGGAAGGGCTGCCCAGAGCCCCTGAGAACAGCCAAGAACTCTCAATATTTAGGCAGAGCTGGTAGGCACGACGTGCCTGACATGTAAATGTAAATACATGTATTTGAGGGTTATTGGTACAATCATGGGGATTACAGAAATGTGCTGAAAACATGATCTCGAACCCACAAGGTTATACAAATATTTTATTTAAAGATCTAAGCCAACAGCCACATTTTGAAGGATATAGCAGGGGTTTATTGTGTGGTGCTCATTATTTTGGCAGAGGGGCTGCCCTTTAAGCACCACAGTCCCACAACTCCAGTGCCTGCCCCAAAAAATATGTGACAGCATCCACCAGCTCAGGGACTGTGGGAATTGTGATCTAGGATAGGTGAGGTTCTTCCATTGGATTCTTCAAAATGTCACACTACAAATTACTGGAAGAAGAGGAATAATTGTGAAGGAAAATTAAAAATAGTAGGGATAAGTCACAAAGATACTAAGTACTAGGTTGGCAATAAAAAGATGACAATCTTGAAAGAAAAAGGCCCAACAATTCTGCTTTACTTAAACAAGCATTACTTAAATATTATACCATCAGCTTCCAATATTTCTTCCATAATATTACTGTTAATACAACAATATATCAAAGTTCCTTTTAAGTATTTGCATTAAGTGCTGCTTTGAAACCTGATTCAAGTAAGCTCAGCTGAGGAGCTCTGAAGTACCTCTGAACAGACACACTGTTATTACCTGGGGAGGGAATGGCTTTGGAACTCTAAACCTTCCAACTTAAAATGAAAGAAAACATGAAACCACTGCCTACCAAGTGCTTTGAGGGGAAAAAGCTCTTGTATTGCTCCAGAACCCAACTGGATGCTTCCCAAGACCCCAGAGCTCAGAAATTCCAGTGCTGCCACAGAACCTTTGGTGATAACTCAGGTTTTTTAACACAAGCCAGAAAAAGCTTTTATTTTTATTTGTTAGTGTAAGATTTCCCAGTTTGACTACAGATCATCCCACTTTCTGGTGACCATATACACATAAAACCCCTTCTAACACCCACCTACAAACTTTTTCCAAGGTAGGAAGGTTTCTGTCTCTCTGATTCGAAAGTACAATCCAAGTATGACAACATGAAAAGATTTCTCCATTTTCAGGACTGTATCTTTCTAAAACTGAACATTATGGAAAAAAATATGTAAAAAGGAGGCAAAATCAGCACATTTTTATTCATATTCCAGCAATTCTAAGGGCAAAATTCAAGCCATAGATCAATTTTGGAAACAAACATCTCATTAAAGGGGATGTCAATTAAACCTGAAAGGCTCCACACACAGGATCATTAGCAGGCCTATTTTAACAATGCTGTCAAGTAGGTAAGAAAACCTGCAGGAAAAGGCAAAAGTAAATGCCTTTTTTATGCTGTTTTCCTCAGTCTATCATTATTGTAGGTAATTGGTGGGGTATTTTTTCGTGCAACACCATTATGAAGTTATCATGTACAGCTGGTTTGTGTAGGCAGGACTTCAGGTGTTGTTAAGCAGATGAAACACTAAAGTTGACATGAGCTGTTTGACAGTGAACAAAGATCATCCCAACAGAATTTTAACCTCCAACTCCTGAGAGCCAAGAGGATAATTTAGAGCTACAGAAGATGTTAGTTCTGCACAGTCATTCTGCCCAATCCTAACGTGTCAAATGATTTTAAAGGTGGGAAGGCAGAATACAGATTTTAAAGCTGCAGAGGCACAACACAAATAGCTGCATGTTACAGATAAAATGGGAAAATCTTGTGAATTATCTATGGGATAAGGGCAAAGGCAGTGAGCAAAGGTTCTTCTGGCATTTTTTTCCAACAGAACTCGCATCTCCTCTTCCTTAAAAAGACACTTTCAAGCTTACACAGTAGGAGGAGAAAGAGGAAGCCAAACTTCACAGCAATTCTATTAATACCAAAGTGCCTGTTTTATAAGCCTATTGCTGCCCATGAACCATCACTGCACTCACACTCAGCAGCATCTGAATCACTGCATTTGCCAACCAGACTGACCAAGGGGCAATAAAGGCTCGCCTTGGGAAGGTATTCCAGGACACCTGGAGACAGAGGCACATCCACCTAAGTGGGGTGTGGATTAAAGTGTGGGTACCAAGCACTAAATACCCACTTTGCAGAGAAGAAACAGAGCAATGCACTGACAGAGACTGTTGAGGTGACATTTGCATAACAGATGAACTTGTTGCCATGGAAAGCTTAAGAAAATTCGGAGTTGGGCTATTTAAAACACCAATTTCTGCAAATGTTTGGCAAAGTCTGCACTTTAATGATAGCACTGAAGATCAGGTCACTGTATGGCACCACAAACTTCTGAAATTATCTAACAGTACGAGAAATGGGAGAATGGCACCATGGGTGTGCCATGCCAATGGGAAGCAAAAGGGAATATGTTGCCAATATAGGGAGTTCTTCATGAGCCCAGGCAAGCTGCAGCTTTTCACAAAATTCAGATGAACAGATGAAAAAAAACTAAGGCTGAAAAGTTCTACGAGTGGGAAGCCTGTGTTCAGTGTGTGGCATTCCACCAATCCCTACCAATTGAGATATGAGCTGTCTCCAGTCTGCTTCATCCAATTTATGTCTTGTAAATTAAATTACCTGCCATAACTCTCCAGCAGAAGAGAGACAAAAGCATTTATATTACCTGTCTGCAACAGGATGTCATTCAAATCCCCAGCAGGAGTTATGACTCCTGCCTAACGTGAGTGTGGATCCCAGGAAGTTGTAAGTTTACAGACTACAAGACTTACTCATCCATAATGACTTAAGTAGTACAGAATGTCACCCAACAGTTACAAAGCATGGCAAACAAGGGCTTAATTCCATGCAATTTTAACCCACACATGAGCTGTGATGAAACGATTAAGTGTAAACAATTAAATGTAGAGCTTTTATCCTGGCAAGATTTAAGAATGTTATTTCTGCCCTTACACCAGTATTTCTAGAACTGCAGAAAGGGGACCAGGCTTGCTCCAGACTTTCTCAATCACTTCAGCTCCTTGTGTATTCCTGCTTCCCACTCTCCCTAAAAACACAGCCTCCCCCAGCCACTACAGATTCCTTACTCCAGAGCTGCCAATGGACACAGCCAGCCCAGCACAGAAAATATGATGAACGTTCTTCTCTGCACTTCTATCCCATCAGCTTTTGTTTTGTTAAGTATTAAAACAAAAGCAGCAGCAGCAAGAGAAATGTCAGCTGGCAGAGACATTTTCCAGAAATAACTGCTGCTCTCTATATTTAGCCAGTTTTTATGTACAATTCAGTTAAAAATAGAGCACCCAAATTGTGTATTTAAATACAGAGAATTAGTCTAAATTTAAATCTCCTCTTGAACCAACAGGAGATTTTATCTAACTCCAGAAAGTGTTGCTTCTACATTCTCTAGTGCTCTCCCCAAAAAGTTTGTCTGACCCTGACGTGAAGCTACACACAGAAAATTGAAGTAACAGGTACTTTGACATTACTTACAGAATAATGCAAATGAAAGACTACTTCCATGACTACTTGGAGCACAAAGTTTAAAATGATCACTATAGATCTGTAATAAATAACCCAAATATCTGTCCTGGCCCTATTTGGATCACTGAATGTTTGAAGGGTTAGATCAAAAATACCTGGTTTTTGGTTAACTGTTTTAAAATATTTAAAATACTACATTTAAAAATTGAATTTAAATATTTAAAATATTTAAAAATATCTGGTTTTAGTTAAGTTGTCTTTAAAATTAACTCCTTAGACCTCTACCTGCCATTTTGTTCTGCTGTTTGACAAACCAGGTATGTACCAGTTCAGCACCGGTCACACCACTCAGTGACATTTTTTAATAAGAATTAAAAAAAGGACTTCTGAGCCCCTGTGCAGACCCAAAAGCTCTTCACACACAGCTCATCAGGGGGGTCTCTTGCTCTCCAGAGCAATTTTGCCTCCCCTGTCAAACAGAACTCAGAGGGTCAGTGAAAAGCTGCCACTGGCTGGAAAAGCAAAGGCGAACAGTTTGTGCAGCCCCGGGCTGGGGCTCTGCTGGCAGAACACAGCTGTGCAAGGGCTACAATTCCCAGGGAACAGCCCTGCCTTTGTGTCAGCTGGAGCCCTGGGATTACTGCAACAGGAGTGCCCAGGGCTGAGGAAAGGAGAGCAAAGCCTCTCACAGAGGCAGGGTCCGGACAGCGCTGCCACCACAGTAAATCCCCCTGGAGAAAACTGAACTCCTACAAAATCACACATAAACATTTGATTTACAGTCCCTCAGATTTGCCCTGTTATTCATTTTTACCCAAATTAATCCTTCTGTTTACCGTTGCAAAATGTCATTTGTCACAAATTTTGCTCCAGCCAAACAAAGTATTCCCAGTAAAATCACCCACTTCTCTTTTGCAATTAACTTCATCCCCCTCCTTGACAACCATTTCCAGATTTATTTCCTTTAACCTCCTTATAATTTTTCTTCAGTGCAGCCAACTACCCATTAAGTAAGTACATAGTGTTTTTCCATCAATCCCCACTAAAAATATTACAGCATCTTCTCAACTGGGTCTCCAACCTAACAAGAAACATTAATTGTTAATAAGCAGCTCCTGTCACAACATATTTGCAGCACAAAAACTTTGTTTCTCTGTATCTGTGAAATTTGGGACAACTCATCTCCTTCCAGCTCCAGAGTGACAATCCAAGGTCACATGGCAGAATATCACTGCAGGTCCTTTCTAATTTATAAGAGTAGATAAAGGAGGAGGATAGATATTAGGCAAACTCATGATTTTAATGTACAGTCCAGTCACCAAATCACTTTTATCTGCTGAGAAATTGCGCAAGATTTGCTTGGCTTCCCCTGTGAAACAAAGTGCTTCATTCATTTCAGCTGCAGCCCATTGATACTTTCTCAGAGAAATGCTTGTCAGCCTTCTCTGATAACACAAGATACACTGAATTATATTTCCAAAGGAACTGTAATCCCCCAGTTGCCCAATGAGTGCATTTCTCAGAATGCAGCAGAGGACTGTGCTGCAGGACAACAGCAACAGTTGGTGCTCATGTGAACAGAACCAACAAGAGAAGTTCTAAATTTACAGTGTGGCCCAAACCAGACAGGGGCAAACTGCATCTGCTTCATCTGTGACACCAACAAAGGTCAACAGGCTCACAAAGGCACGACAGGGAATGGCAA
Source organism: Manacus candei (assembly GCF_025592945.1). Classification (NCBI taxonomy): domain Eukaryota; kingdom Metazoa; phylum Chordata; class Aves; order Passeriformes; family Pipridae; genus Manacus; species Manacus candei. The sequence continues at coordinate 2,950,232 of NW_026138070.1, forward strand.
CTTCCTCCATTTTTCAGAGTGAAAATAAATCCCAGTCAGAGCACAAATATATTTCTTTGTCTTCTGCTCAATTAACTGCTGCAGTCAAGATTAACCTGTTTAGATCAAATTAGACTTTAAAGCTGTACAAGTTCTTTGCACGTGCCTGTTAAGAGCATAAGAAAATGTCACTGTAAAGTATCTTGGACATTTTAATTTGCAGGTAAGGAACCAGAAAAAACCCAGCTCTGGTGCAGGAGTGGAGGGACCAGAGGGTGACACGTAACAGGGCAGGATTTGGTAGCTGTGGCCAAGTTTCAGCACAAAGTCCACTTTGCTTTTGCAATCCCTGCCAAGGGTCCATAAGATTGGAAAAGTTGGACTCTCTGCTCTTTACCTGCAATGTCAAAGGGAACACTTTGCAGCCAAGGCAATTTTTCACTCAACTCACTGAAACTTGGTATGACCCATTCCTTGGGAAAAGCCCAAGATGAGTCTAAGGCTTGGCTGAGGGTCTGACTGTGGGAAAGGGGGGTGTTTTGCCACTCTGATCCCAACCCACTGCTGGAGACAGGTCAGCTCTCCCTGCACTGAGCTGCTTCCCACCACAGCTCACCAGCCACACACTCAGTCTGCAGTTCACTGGCAGCAAGGTGGGGAAGTTTGCATTGCACTTGGCCCTGAGTACTGGTGATGCAGGAGAAAATTCACCCAAACCTCTCTGAATCCAGTCACTTCCACAGCCACCAGGCCTCTCCCACTCACAGTCCCACTGTTTCTGCTGGGCTGCCAAATCAGAGGAGATCCATATCTGACAGACTGCAGGGAGGCAGCTGGCTCCCAACACAGCTCAGAATAATGGAGAGCTGACTCCTCATTTCCATGGCATTTTGCAGCAATAATAATCAAGATGATGGATTTCCAGCTATTATAATACTCTCACTAGAGTAACTTTATGTCAATCAGCACGTTAATAACAGTGCCTCTCTCAAGTTCTACAGCATTAATCACAGTCAATCAAATGCTCTTGCAGAACTCTGATAACAAAGTGTGACAACAAAATTAACTCTTAGCAGCAACTCTGGTGAGCTCTTGAGTGCTCCTGAAAGTTTCATCCCAAATAACTCTCAGGCACCGGTGATCCAAATAAATATTGTGATTTCTTAGTCCAGGGGGAAAGTGTAGAAAAGGTAAGTAAATCCTTCCTAGTGAATGGTCAGACATTATCTAATTTCTTAGCTACAAATGTTGCAACATCCCTGAGTCTTGTTTCAATAACTGATAAACCCAAGCAGAAACTTAGTCTGCTGTAACATTTTATTGAGGAACTTGACACAGCAAGTGTAGGCCGGTGAGAATTCTTCAGAACAAAGTCATTCCTGTCAATCTGTGCAAGGCTCTTGGCAGGAATGACAGAATAAATTGGAAGGTTTGACAGACTGAAAAAGATACACACACTCTGGTCTGACAACTGGTTTTCTTTTTTGTTCATTTGAAAAATGTACTAAATAGTTAATAAGTGAAATATAAAATTTCTCTGGTATTTTGTACTGCAGTGACATGAGAACCTTCAGAGACTTGACAAACACAAATTACCTGACAAAGGAGATCTCAATTAAAGAAAAGAGCTCTCAGCCAAGAAACTCCAGTGGAGTTTGCATCTCTTCCATGAAGAAACCAGCTATCAAACCTTTGTGTGCACACACAAGTTAGATGGGCTTGTTCACCACTGCATCATAAAGGACATGGGGCATCTGCAGAGAAGCCCTCAGTGTGAAACATTCCCTGTAAACAATTCAAGTAAAATAAACAATCAGTGCAAAATATGGCAAATTGGAATAAAAAAAGCTCTAAAAAAAGTTTAGCACCGTTAATGATACAATATTACTCATATTAATTCTGTTCAAATTGTTTTGAAAAGATGAAGTGTAACAAAGAAAACATCCAGGGAAAGGCAGTAAAAATGATTAAGAGGTACAGAAGATTCTCATTACAAGAACTTGGAGCCTTCCCTAAATTAAGAGATGGTTCCAGCAGGAGGCAAATAAAATAAGAATACACTGAAAGCCAGTAACTGACTGTACCTTGTATCCACCATAAAACCCAGAGTCTCCAATTAGGAAACAAACACTGAAGTGGGAGATTGCACAGGAGGGTCAGGAAACCACAGGAAGATCAACAGTGGCTGGTAAAGCCTTGACTTAATGTGAGGTAATGCAAAGGAATTAAAAAAGGATTATTCATGGCAATGAAAGTCACCCAGATTTAAGTGAGATGTGAGGCAGTCAGCAGCTCATGGAGTTTGTTCTCTTGTATTCTACAAGTAACAGTTCTAAATCACAAAATACTTCAAGGAATAAAAAAAGAAAAGCACTTTTTCTCTCTGGAAAGCAGTGTCTATTCTCCTACTCTGCAGGAATTCATCCCCTTCCTATTTTGGAACAAATCCTCCAAATCTGTCTCAAAGCTCTTCCCTAAAACAGCAATCACCAAATTTTCTCTACATCTTCTACACAGCAGTGTTTAAGCAACTGTGTGATTTCTTAGAAGAGAACAGTCTGAGAAAGTTCTGGAAAATCCTAATACAATAAAACAGTTCTACAAGGAAACTGGTATTTCAAGAGAAACTCAGTAACATTGAACTTATTTTCAGGAAAATTAAAACAGTGTTTTCCCAAGAAGGAAGAATAATTTCCAAACACACTGGATTAATTAAAAAAAAAAAAAAAAAAGCAGTGGAATACCAAGCTGCTTTTCTTCCAGGTCACTCCTTGTTTCACAGCTAACCCTGATCAACAGGAAAAAATTGATTAATACTAGAAAGCTGCCTGGTGCCTTATTTCACTCTGCACTGTGGGTTATGTAACCAAAGACAGCATTAGCAAATTTGCTGGGAAATGCCACAACTGTGGCCTAGATGTACTTTATTTTTTTAACTTGAGAAAAGCAGTCTGAAGAACTGGGGCTAAAGAAGCAAAAGTACGAAGAAAAACACGGAAGGCTTTAGAACTGCAATTATCAAATAACCCAAGAACTTTCCTTCTGTGGGATAACTGCAGACATCTGCTCTAAGAACTAAGCAGCTGAAACACCCCAACTTGTTACCACCAGGAAGGGCAGACTGTTATTTTAAGTTACAGACACAAACCTCCCAGAGATGAAGTAACAGAGTGTGCAAAGTGCTCGTAGTCCTTGTTTTAATAATGAGCTGAGAACAGCACTGAGCCCTCACACTGCAGCCCTGAGCACTAAATCCAGCTCAATCCTCCTCCTAAGGGCTTCTGCTTTCCTGGTGCCATCACCAGGCAGTGACTTACAGACCAACTGGGGGGCTGCCTGAGCCCAGGGCCAGTGCAGACCCTCTGTGACACTGGTTCCCAGTGACATCCCCCACCCAGGCACAGTCAGGACATGTGGGAACTCCAAAGGGAATGTGGACACCCTGCTCCAACTGAGGCTTCTGCAGAGGAACCAAACCCCCCAGCCCTCCCAGGCCTTGTCATTCCATCCCAGCACCAAACAGGTTCCCAACGTTCCCAGAAATCCCATACAAAGCACAACTACTGATGTTCCTTAATAATTCAAGAAATGTCTGGATGTGCCAAATCCTCCTGTCTCCAAAAGTTTATACTTAGAAACACAGAGTTTAAGGGGTCAAGACATGCAATTTAGTGCTGAATTTTTAATTTTCTTTTAAATATAGATAATTTGATGCTTTATTCCAGAAAGGAAGGTTTGTCTTCTCCCATTTTTAAACCCACAGGCAGGAGCAAGGCTGGAATGAATCACAGCCACTTCCCTGTGCTGTTCTGAAATCTCAGAGCAGCTGTCCTGGAACTGGGGGCACTGCTGGAGAAGGGAAGATGGGAATGTAAAGTAATACCAGTCTCCTATTGAAAGGGTACCATATATGAGGGATAAGAGAAAACTTTCACTGCCTAGCAGACTTCAAACATATTAGATACTCTCCAGATAGAATCTGCCCTTGACATCCCAAATGCAGCTTCTGAATGAGGGTTGTATAAACCTTCTTGTAAATCAATGTGATTTGGGGAAATCAAAGTAAATTCCAGTTTTAAGACTTTGCTCCAGATGATCTTGTTTGAACTCCTCCTTCCTTGCTTGTCTCTCCCCAGTCATTGGTTAGAAAATGAAAGTTTTTCATTAACTTTACTGGAAATAGAGCTTCGATAAGAATACAGTTTCACAGTATCCTTGCTACAAATGTACAACCTACACATCCTTCTCTAAGTTACATTCCAATTCATACACAATCATTTCTCTCACAAGTTCTTTTCTCTTTAGAAACAAACTTTTAAACTTATTCCAAGCACACAAGCCTAATAAATTCTTGTACCTTAAAAAACCAGACAATCAGGGCATCATTTGGCCATGATTTCCATTTGTGATGACATCCAGCTGGCAATCCAAGGCCCACCTTTTGTAAACAGGATGCATATTTATGGGACTCTGAAGTACAGCTAATTATTTGGAACTACATGAGAATGCCTAAGAAAGTATTAACAAAAAAAACCTGCACTATTTCTACTATCCCAGAATTCAACCTGCTGATTTCATCCTTACATTCCCCTTCCTCCAGCAGCAATCTGACACTGTTTCAGCAATAATTACACTTAGAGACAGAAGAAAAACCAATGTGACTTTTAGGATGCCAGCTTTTATTTAGAATCTGGGAAGCAGAAGCCTGAAGTTGCCCTTTGCATTCACACTGATACAAACCAAGGCACAAAAAATTCTTTATAACAGATAATAACTGATTCATAATTCAATCCCATGCTGTCCCTGGGCCAGTACTGGTCACTAAGTTTGCCTACAGCTCATGTTCTCCCTCAAACCTTTAAGAACTATGGGGACACCAAAACTGTGACAGCAGCAGAACCATTTAAGGTAACAAAGTTTTACAAGATTTATTAGTGATGGTCTGAGACTTCAAAACTGGACTATAATAAATAATCCCCATGGCACAGGTGACCCTGATGCAGGTGCTTTGCCTGCACCACAATGGAGAAGCATTTTAAGAGTTGACACAACTGTGCTTCTGAGGTCACTTGGTTTGGTGACAACCCACTCCAGTTGCATTGTGCAGCACATGCTTTTGGAAAAATGGAATTACAGCCTTTTCCCCCCCTCCTGACAGGCTGAGCAGCACAGGCAGCCCTCAGGGCAGCCCCAGCACAGCCTGTGCCAGGGCTTTGCTGCCTGGCAGGGTGAGCAGTGGAACACAGGGAACAGCACAGTGAGGCACCAGCACGGGCAGGATAAGCACAGCAGAAGGAAAGCACTGCTCTCCTCTCCCCCAAAAAAGGCTTTTGTAGAGGTATTATTCACAAGCATACAGCAGGGCAAGCTTTTATCCTGGGTAACATCAGTATCTTTATTCTTCCAAACCAGACTTTTGATCTGCCACATAATCCAGGAGAGAAATGAGATTTTAGCCCTGTCTGATCACACTGGAGCCCAGGCAGCACCCTGCAGCAGGTTATATCCTGATAAAACCACAGGATATCTTTATGTATGACTACCTTTTGTTTTGGTTTTTTTTTATGACCATCCTTTCTTTAAAAAAATACTTCAGTCAGTGTAAAGTTCCTTTTTTAAGAAAGACTGAGTCTGAAGCCAGAGACACCAAGTCTTCCTTCTGGAAGGAAACATTAATCTTTGATATTACTGCTCACTGCTACAAATTATTACTGTCATATGCAGAGGAAGAAATGCCCTGATGAGACAAAAAAATATCTACAAAAAAATATCTACACTACTCCTCTAAAGGACACATGAATTCAACTGTAAAGTAAAAACCAAGCTGTTCTTTTTTTTCCTTAGAAGGAGAATTAATGAAAGACTTTGTGTTAATGCATTTGGTTGAACAAAATTCCCTACAAGCTTGGCAGGCAGAATAAAGCACATTAACTACGACCTGGGAGAAGCAGATGAGAAATGCTTAACTAGAAAATGCAATTTCAGAAAATGCAAAAGCAACAAAATAAAGAATCAGGTAATTTTTCAGCTGGTTGTTGGTCATGCACCAGCAGCTGGGAGCTCTTTACCATTAGTTATCATGGCAAAAGTAACAGCTTGGCTCTGCTAAAAATCTGTGATGTTCCTCAAGTTCATCAAGTTGTTTTCCTTTTTTCTACCCTCTTCAACAGCTATTTATCCTACTAAATTTCTTTCTAAATCTCAAATGCACTCACCACCTCGGGAACAAAATGCAGTGTTTCAATATGTACAAACATATTTGTAAGAGCTGCCTCTTCCCCCTGGGCTCCTGAGCTGCTGTGCCAGGGAGAAGGAAGAGGGAAAGGATTTATTCCAGCTCAGAAAAGCTATGGCTGAGCCAGGCAGGAGTCATCCCACACCTGGGGGATGTGAAGGGGTTTGAATGCAGACCCCAAAAGCAAAGCTATGCAAGGGAAAGGTGGCACCTGGAGGAAGTGCCATCCTAAATCCCCCCTGAAGGAGGTTCTGGACCTTGTGTCAGGGATCACTTGGGAACAGGTCACACCAAGGGCAAGGAGAACATTCAGGCTGGACTTTGGGTCTGCCCCTGACCTGGGCAGCTGCTGGTTCTTAAATGCCACCTCCACTTCCCAAATTTAGTCCAGCCTACCTTTTCTGGGATCTCGGTCTCACCTACAGCCCAGGGGATTTATTCAGAAATAAACAACATGGACAGTTCTACAGCAATCAAAGCCTTGAGCAATTGGGCAAAACCAGCCCATTTTTAACACCTGTGAAATGGTCACCTTTTCTGAGCAGGGCTCATTAAATCAATGGCAGGAACAAGGTTATTTGCTAATTGGTAAATATCTTATTTGTCCAAGGACAAGGCCCAAGATGCATTAAAAATTCAAAAGGATATTTGTTTTACTGAATACAGAAAAATTATGAGCTTTATTTAGTACCTCCATGTTCTGAACTACTGAATTATAATACATCTCTCAAATAATATCTTGCTAGTCATTCCTAAGGTATTAAACTGTCACTTTACTCCTCTGGAAAACCTGTTCCTAAAGGACACACTTGTTCACAGAACTTGGCAGTTCTTACTTCTATTTTCTCCTCAATGTGTAAGACAACAATGTGCAACACAGGCCAAAATAAAGTTTACTATGAAAGAATTTATTCATCTGTTTAGGTCACCAATAAATTAAAATTCCACAACCCTCTGGAGGAGCTTCCCTCTAGAAGACTTCTTAAATTGCTATTTAATCTCAAATATTACCTTGTACTGACTCCTAATTTTCCACATGCACCAAGTTAACTCACAATATCCTTCTCCTGCCACCACTCTTGTATCATATAATTAGAATTATTTATTTTTAAATTAATTACTTTTAATCCTGCTCCTTCATTTAATCCTTTATTTTCCAAACAACCCTCAAGCTTGGGGTTAAGAAACTTCCATATCCAAGGATACAGCTGAAGCTACAAAAACAGGGATAGCAGTAGAAACCATTCTGGAATCCTCACTGCACTTACTGCTATCAATCTGCAGAGGAAAAAAATATATTTCTTACAAGAAAATTGCTGTGAATTGCAAATATTAGCAGATGTTACTACAAACACTAAAACAGCTGAGAATAAATGCAGAGACAAGAATTCCAATAAAACCTGTGAAAAACAGAATTATACAATTTCAGTTGTTTTATCATTTTACAACTGAAACTTGAATCATAACAACTCAAATCAACTAAATGCTAAGAATTTGGTCTTTCTCCTCCATGATACAAGAGTATAATTCCATAAATAAATTGCTCTTGGTTGTTCTCAAATGCTTCATCAATATTGTGCTTGGAGTTGTTTTTTGCTGGGTTGCTTTCTATTTAATAATTGTGAGCCTTGGTACAGAGCCTGTGTTCATAAAACGGGGGAAAAGATTTATTGTTCCTAATTATGAAACCTGCAAAGCCCATAACAGTTAAAACTTGAAACCTACAAACCAGCACAAAATCAAAACCCAGCAACCAAGTTAGTTTACTGATATTTTTACCTATAACTCCATGAATGCAAATCAAACTTCTGTGCCATGAAAAATTACCTTGGAAATTAATTCTGTCTGGCTTCTCTGATTTATCATATAATCAAATTCTTGCAGGTTGTTTTTCTAGCCTTTCAGGTAAATCACAGGCACACAAACTCCATGTGCTAAGATAAAGCAGATTTAGGAAAAACCATAATACAGCCTGTAATTTACTGAGCCTTGCTCATATATGTGCTGAATATGCTTTTCATTACAGGCAGGTAAATAAAAATCAGTGCTTGAATTTCAGCTTGTATTTGCTTAACCCACAAATTACTGTTCAAAAGAACTAATTGTGTTGCACCACAGCCCCCTCTTCAATCTCTAAAATAAAAAAACTTACATAATAACTGTTCTCCTCGATATCTGAGCTTGTTCCCAATGTGAGTTCCACAACCTGTAAGATCAGGCCCTAAATTATAAGTTAAATACTACAATGATGTCACTTAAAATGTTACCTTTCTTTTGGTTCATTTGTAACATTCAGAGAATTCCAAAATGCACATATTTCCCTGCAAGAGGAATCGGCATCCTTGTGCTACAGCTGTGAATGTTTTCTTTCTTTATTTACTCCCTGTAACCAAAGGCTTTACTGAGATTTTGGCCTAAAACGCTGGTGAAAATGTCAGTTATATAAGGCCACGCATGGAGGCCACACGCACTCCGAAAAATATTGCTGCTTGAATTAGTCATGGAAAAAATCGTGGATGTCTGCTCTGACATATGGATTTACACGGAATAACGTGTCTGTACCCCCCCCTCCCAAAACGCCTCTCCCACCGTCCCTCCTCGGCCGAAGCCAGGCAGGAGCAGCCATTCGAGATTCCACAGCCACCAGATCAGCCTAAAAACAACAAGGAATTAAAAACCGCAGGGAGCACCAAGGCCGGCGGTTTTCATTCGGCTCCACTGACGCACCCCCGGCCCCGGGCCCAGGTCCCCTCTTCCCAAGGAGGGACCGCGGCGGCCCCGGACTCATCCTCCCCCTTCCAGAGCGGGATCGCGGGGCCCGGGATCAGCCTCCTTCTTCTCAAGGAGGGATCGCGGCGGCCCCAGGAGGAGCCTCCCCCTTCCTTCCCAAGGAGGGATCGTGTGGACCTCGGGCTCAGTTCCCCCTTCCCAAGAAGGAATCACGGCGGCCCCGGGCTGTTCCATCTTCCCGAGGAGGGATCGCGGCTCCCCGGCTCAGCTCCCTCTTCCCGAGGAGGGATCGCGGCTCCCCGGGCTCAGCCCCCGCCCCACGCGGGATCGCTGCCCCTGCCCCATCCCCGCGTGTCCCGCGGCCATTCCCCTTCCCCGCGCCGCCTCTCCCAACTTTTCCAGCCGCCACAACTTCCACGTTCCTCCCGCGGCGCCGCCGGCCGGGCCGGGCCGGGCCCTCCCCTCCCGTCCCGCTCCCCGGGGAAGGTCACGGCGGTGCGGGCGCGGCGCGGGCCCCGCGGTGGCGGCGGCGCGGCGGGCGCGGTCCGTACCTCTGCGGGCCTTCGGGGAGTGCCGGCGGCTGCGGGCGCTCGCTCGCTCCTCCTCGATCGCGGCCGCTATGGCCGGGTCGTCCTCGCCATTGTACCACACCAACAGCTCCTCGCCCGCCGCGATTGGCTGCGGGGACACAACACACGGAGCGGGGCCAGTGAGCGAGCGCGTTGTTGGCGGGGCGGGGAGCGGGGCCGGGAGCGGGGCGGAGGCGGCGGGGCGGGAGCGGCCCCGGCGCGGCCCCCGCGGGGCCTCCGCGGAGCCGCCGCCGCAGAGCGCCCCCTGCCGGCCCGGAGGGTGCGCGGCTGAGGGGACACCGAGCCCGCCCCCCGCGAGTAATTAATGGAGCAATTACAGACAGCCCAAACCCCGCCCCCGGGCATTAATTAATTAATTAATCAATTATAGACACCCCAAACCCCGCCCCCGGGAATTAATTAATGAATCAATTATAGTCATCCCAAACCCCACCCCCGGGAATTAATTAATGAATTAATCAATTACAGACACCCCAAACTCCGCCCCCCGGGGAATTAATTAATGAATTAATCAATTATAGGCACCCCAAACTCCGCCCCCCGGGGAATTAATTAATGAATTAATCAATTATAGGCACCCCAAACTCCGCCCTCCGGGGAATTAATTAATGAATCAATTATAGTCATCCCAAACCCCGCCCCCCAGGAATTAATTAATCAATTATAGTCACCCCAAACCCCGCCCCCCAGGAATTAATTAATTAATCAATTATAGACACCCCAAACCCCGCCCCCTGGGATTTAATTAATGAATTAATCAATTACAGACACCCCAAACCCCATCCCACGGAATTAATTAATTAACCAATTACATGCAACAACCCAAACCCAGTCCCCCAGGAATTAATTAATGGATCAATTACAGACACCCCAAACTCCGCCCCCCAGGGAATTAATTAATAGAACAATCACAGACAACAACCCAAACCCTGCCCCTATAATTAATTAATAATCAATCACAGAACACCCCAAACCCCACCCCTGTAATTAATTAACTAATTAATCAATTATAGACACCCCAAACCCCACCTCCCATAATTAATGAATTCATCAATCACAGACACCCCAAACCCTGCTCCCGGGAATGAATGAAATCACAGAAAAACACACAGAAAACACATACAAAAGTCACTCCCTTCCAAAATGCACCACCAAATTAAAAAAAAAAAAAAAAAAATCACCAAAAATCAACAAAAAAAAAATCCCCCCCAAAAAATCACAGAAATCAATTTGTACCCACTACTCCTTGTCCTAATGCTACAGTTCCTGACAATATATAGTTAATATTAATATAGTTGTAGTTAACATTAATACAGTTAAATAGTTAATTATTAATACAGTTCCTGCATTATTATTATTATTATTATTATTATTATTATTATTATTATTATTATTATTATTATTAGCATGGAACTTCCAGCTCCAACATCCCAAACTGTGGTTTGCCTTAATTAGTGACACTGATTTAAATCCCTGCAAACAGTGACATCCCTGAGCTCACTTCTATGGATATTCACAGTTAATTCTTCCCAGGGAGGAACCAGCCAAACACAACTACCTTACACAAAGCATTAAATAACATTAATTAAATCTAATATAATAATAAGTAACACTGCTCAGGCAGCCACTACAGCTGGGATTTGGAACAAAATCTACAGACTGTCACAGTGGGTTAATGGCAATATAGATAATTACAGCATGTTTAACAAATCCACTTCATCACAGTAATGAAAGGTTTGATTGCCATTCCAAATTGACTATTTCTAGGTTTTTTTAATCCAATTAAAAAAAAAAAAAATCACAGGAAAGACCAATGCCAAATAGGCATCACTGCAAATGCTACTCATATTCCCAGCACTGCCAATAAAAGAAACTGGTATTGATCAGTTTACTTCACATGCTCCTTAAAATATTATCAGACTCAAATTACTAAGTCCCCAAGTTTGCAGACTAAAGATGTATTTGTACTTATTTTGTAAATCTTCCTCATTGTTCCTCCGTTTCCTGAAGCATTCTACCCAAACCCAAGAAAACTTTAAATGCCTTAACTACAATCCCCCTCTTTCAGGGCTTAATGCCCATGGGGCTGGTGGAGATCAGATCCTGTTTTTAGTCATTCCAATAGAGCAAAGGGTGTCCTTAGACTTAGTTCCAGTCTGAAGCCAAAGGGGATTTTTGTATCAAGAACAACAGTATGATTTCTCTCCTCTACAGCACTTTTTTTTTTACTGAGTCCCACAGCACTCAATAAAGGTGAGAGTTACCTTCATACCCCCAGACACTGGAACAACAAGAGATGCAGGATTCCAGCTGGGCAAAGTTTTTAAGTTCTAACATAAGCAAAGCCCAAGGTTTGCCTTCCCCCAGTCCCAGAGGCCTGACAGGAGAAACAGAGGCAAAGCTCTTTGCATGGGCCCATTTTGCAGCTGTTGAGCAGCAAAATGCAGAAGAGTTGTCTGATGATGCAAAAAAAACCCCTTATCATCTAAAAAATATAAAAGCTTGGAGAAAAGAGCTGGCTGAGGTTTTAGGCAATGCAAACACGGGATGGTAACGAGCACAGAATTTGTTGGCTGCATGGCTGGATTATTCAGCTTGATGAATTTAGTGTCATGGTGACTGCTCTAGAATCCAATTTAAGCCCTCTAACCTTGAGCTTCTAAAATGAGGTGGAGCAGCAGCTTCAAGAGCAGACAATTAAAAACTGCTCCCCCACTGGAAACTGGAGTGAGAAAAGGACCACACTGAGCAAGTGCCACTTCATCACTACTGTTCCTGACAGCACCTCTAATAACAACTCCAACCCCAACCTCCCCCAAACTATTCCCTCCAGATCCTTGGTGTGGCAGTGTCAGGTGGGGACAGCTTGGCTCATGAATGTTGGAAAGGCTCCTCAGGTTAATGCTTTTTTGAGCTTTGTGTTTTAACTACAACGTTTAACAGTCCTTAATCTGAGTACTTTCTGTTCAAAAGGTTTAAAGTAATTTCAGAATCTGTTATTTTTTAGAGCAGTATCCTAATAAATTATATCCTGAGAAGTTCTAGCCCAGATTGTCTAAAATTCAGTTCCTTGTACAAGCACTGCAATGTGTGCTGTACAGACAGACAGGCATTGCCTGCCTGACCTTAGCAGAATATTTATTTTTCACACAGACACTGTATTTTACTGTGATATTGTGCTTCTGCACCTGGATGTGGCCTCACATCCCCAAAAGCAATCAAAGTGACATTTAGTTGGGTGAAACTTTCACAAGGTATAACCCAAGGTTCTATTGTGTTCTCCTGTGTAACAGGGAGGATCCTGAGTTATTAGAAACCCATCTGACAAAACATTCTTCCATAAGCAAATTAATTTCACTTTAATCAAGGAGAGTTTCACAGCCAGGCTTCTTTAGAAGACTTTTTGAAACTGTGTTTTCACTGCAATTTTACCTCTTGTGGAATGAAAGCCCTGCCCTGAGTGCAGAACAACACTGATCAACGAGCTCCTTTCATGAGCAGAGGCAGGAAGAGCTTCTGAAACCCCATAATGAGTTTAAGCTGCTTCACTGAAATATCCCAGCTCTCATATGCATCCTGGGGAAAGCAGATGCAAAGCAGCCTACAAATAACCTCAGCCCTTCACTGAAGATGAAGGGAAGATGGAAGAGAAAAATATTTGCTTGTGCTCACTTAAAAGTTCTATAACTATTCATTGGCAGCAGAGAACAGGGAAGTTAAAGCTCTGTGCAGGTTTGATGTTCTACAACCAAGCAAATTTGGACTTTGCTTATCTTAGCAATGAGGCTTGGAAAGCTTGGAAATCAGCCTGTTTAACTTACAGATGAGAAACCCACAAAAAGCTCAAGAAAACCCTGGGAAAAAAAATAGCCATGACAATATTTTAAATGCTTCAAGGTAAAGAAGAACAAAATTACACACAAGCCACTTGAATTCTCCTTTGGGGGTAGATATAACCTGTGCTGTTTATTTATCAGCAAGTGGAATTCCCCTAAATTTATGAATTATGATAAAGATCAGGAAGAACTGTGTGTTCATACCTAGGCTGGTAAATTTACAGCAGGTTTGAACTTAGACCATAACACGTTATACACAGAAAAAGAGGACATTTAAGATGGTTTTTATTACATGCCTTCTTTTGTCTCAGTTAACAGTAAGGTGTGACTGGAATAAAATTCATCGAGTTGCAAGAGCCAACAGCCAAAGGAACAAAAGGATATTTCAGTGCTGTGACAAGGTATTTGTTATTCTTTAAGCAGTGCTTGGCCTCTTTCAGCAGCACAGTTATTTTCCAAAGTGCAATCTTATCCATCAAAAAAACCCAATTTGGAATATGTGAGTGCTTGAATTATCAGGACTAAAACCTTTGCAGAAAAGATTCGATGAGAGAGAAATATAAAATGTCAGAGTGACTCAAAAAATACACTTAATTAATGACTTAGTGGGACTATGGGCAACGACAGAGGAAATCCAAGATAAAGGGTCTAAAGGAAGCAAGGGTGGCTACAGATTCACATTGGGAGCCTATCCTCAGGGAACAAACACTGCAGGGAAGGCAGTAGTCTGGCTGGAAATAGTGAACTTCTACCACAAAGCCATCAGAAAGATCAGAAAGTGTTTAGAAGTTTGGTTTTTTCAATACAGCTCGAATGACCTAAAATGGAACAGTTTTGCACACTGCTGTACTGCCCTATAAACTTCAAAACTGCATGGGATCAACTCACCCTTGCATTAAGCAAAGATCAGTTATTTATGGATGTTGTTGGCCTCCCAAGGAAATGGAAGGAACAGCAACAGTGCAAAAACAAGGCTGCATAGGCACCAACCCCCAAAAGCATTTCAAATAAAAACCAAGTCCAGCTGCACACACTCACTGCCAGGAGCTCCTTGCTCAGAGTCAATACTTTCCAGGCACAATATTCTAACCCCAGTGTGCTCCACCATTACAGTTAAAGCCATTTTTTTTCTTGGTTTGGGAGATAAAATGCTTCAGGAATTACATCCTTTTCCCTGCCTCCCCCTCACTCCCTGAACAAAACTGAAATGGTATAAACCCATGAAAAATTGGTTCATGGAGCTACCTATAAAAGTGTCTTGACAGCCAAGCTTTGTCATCTGATGCACAGACCACTAAAATAACTGATTGCTGCAAAAAAACCCTCAGTAGAAACTATCTTGGTATCCAAAAAAATAGAAGAACATTTATTTTATATAATCTGCTATAGTTTTTCATTCTAATTTGTATCAAATTCGGTGCTACTGCAAATCATTGACCAACAAGGCAGACTGACTGTTGAAATATATCCTATATTTTAACAGTAGATCTTAATGTCAACTGTACTGGCAGAGAAAAATTTATACCAATTAAATGTAGCATTTGCAATGCTTCAAATATATTTTCTTACTTATATTTTTAAAGTAAATATAAAGAAGACAAATATAAAGTAAATATAAATTTTGGAAAACGTTTCAAAATCTGTTCAACACCAACAGCGGAAAAAATTATTTTAATAAAGGGAAATAAAAGGTATAATAATAAAATATAATAAAGCAGGAACTGATTCTCAGACAGTGATACCTTTAGGCTCTTGTAGTATATGGTCCTGTTGATCTCCAGAGGAAACAGGTTCTGCTCCTTCCCAGAACGGGCCCAGTTTATGTATCGGAGCCAGTTGCCCTTCTCAGGGTCTGTTGCATCCACACACATCCAGCCCAGGTTTGGGTAGTACACCTGAGGGAGAAATGGCATTAAACCAAGGGCCATGTGCACTGAACCACACCTTTCACAGCCCCACAAAGTCACCCTTCCCATCTGAGGGCACAGGCAGCCCCCAGGGAAGGGGCAGGGGCTGGGCTGGCCCAGTGTTGCTGCTCTTCTGCAGGAGTTCAGTGGGTCAGGTACAACTGGAAAAAAGCCAAACTTTTGGCCTGCAACCCCTTCTCTGAAGGTTTGGAGCTCAAAAGCCAAAATCCTTAAAACATTTCATGTTTTCAGTTTGGCAAGCTTGAAATGATACTCTTTACATTTTGCCTTGAGTAAAATGACTGATTTTAAGACAAAAAGGCACAGAGAATTATTTTTACTATCTGGTGAATTGGAAAAAATAACTATATAGAAGTCAGAAGCATTTGCTTTATTTGGAAAGATATGGGAAAGCATAATTTATATTTAATCGGTTCTCAGGTTATAAAAGAATATCTTAACCTTTCAGAAATCTTGTGATTCACCTTAAAAAATTGACCCTGTCAATAACCTTCTGCATGTTCTGAGATATAAATTCTTTGGTTTCTATTCTTGAAGAAAAGTTTAACACCTACTCCTGGTTTACATTTCCAGACAGGTTGCAATAAAGCAAGAAGGGAAGTGACATCTCCAGTATTTTCTGGTGACAGGCAGCTCTGCTTCTCTTTCCAGAGCTGTTATGCATCTCCCAGTCTTCTTATAATCCAAGTTAGATGCCTGTACAAAGAGCTACCACTGGGTACTTTTCCTTTTTTGTTTTTCTAAAAAGCTAAAAATCTACAGTGTTGTAGCTTTTTATTGGTTCTGACACTTTACAACTAATGCTAAGGCTTTTAAAACCATTTTCCATTTTCAATTTCAATTAAAACTTCTACAACAGCTTAGAAAACCCCCTATTTAATAAATTTGATTTCTTTTATGCTGACATACTGTTGATTTAGAAAGACAGAATTTTATCAATAAAGGTAAAATTTTAATAAATATACCACAATCATCTTGATTTCTTTCCAAGCAAACAGAAAATATCTCCATTTCTTAAACTATTCCAGCTGACTTTTGAAAGAATGTTCCCCAGCACACCCAGCCCTTGCAATATGAAAGCATAAACAGCATCACAGATGAGACTGCAAAAGCAACTCTTTTGGTTAAAATGGAAGAAAAAAAGCCAACAATGCTGTGGAAGAGTTAAACAGATATGGACTATATGTCAAAATGTAATTATTAATTACTTGTTCTATATATATATATATTACTTTAATATGTTTTTATATTACTTTATGATGGTATTTTCACAAAACAGAACAGGTGATTACTTTTCAGATAAACCTTCTAATGTACAGAATATTTTTAAAGGCCTTGTGCACTGTGAAAATAGCTCCAACCCCTCTGTATAACACTGGCTGTGACTCCCATTAACCTCAACAAAGCCCCTCCAGCTGTGCCAGTCATTCCAAACCTGCTGACAGCATTTCCCTCCCTTTTCAGCCACTTGCTCTCCTTTTCCTACCTGGGGCTTTTCTCCAACAGAAAAGGAAAGTTCTCTCCTCAGACCCAGCAAGCACACACTGCCACACACAGCTCACCTTTGGCACAATGATCCCCCACCATGACACTTCAAAACCATTACAATTGACTGGAGATGCCAGTTTTAGAAGCCTTACTTTTTATTCAGATTAACTGGACTAAAGAAGCAAACGGGATGCTTGTGGAAAAGGTTGTTCCCCTAGCTGGGGTCCACACACTGAACTGCTCCCACACACCCCCATCCTTCTACAAACTATATATTCCAACAGTTCAGAGCCTGGACTGGTTTCAGGTATCACCATATGGGACCAACTGCTGTTGTCTCATTTTAGCTGCTTTTTTCCTGACTCCAAAATCAGTATTAAAGCAACACACAATTACTCTGGAATCTACCAAGGGTTCCCATTTATCACTTGCATTGCAAACTAGGAAACTCTGTAACAGCTTGGTTGCAACTATCATTTCTCAACACTAATTGAAAAAACATCCCCAAAGAACATTCAAAACCCAGCACTGAGAGAAACACAATTGCAAGGTCAATAATTTACTTGGCTGATTCAATCTCACCAAATGTTCTTGCACCAGATCAAAACTGGAGATACCTTTTGCAGGGGAGTTTGAGGCAGCATTAGCTCAATGCAGTGAACATTCTACTTGAACACTTGATTACTTTTCTAAACAGGAACCTGCATTTAGGGGAAATTGTCCTGAATCAAATCCTTGGATAGAGGTTAACACTAAGCTTTGCATGTGTGTCCAGTTTTTTACACAGTTCAGTGTCTGCAGACCAGGGGCCAGAAGGATGGATGACTATTAGCAGGATCTTTAGCCTAAAAATCCATAAAGTAGCAAACTGTGCTGCAGAACATGCTCTGCCACAGCTCCTGCATCCCTCCCCTCCTGGACTATTCCCTTTGCTAAAACCACCTGCTCTACTTGTCCTCAGAATGACTGAAGGAGTCTTTGGAAGTGGTTATGAACTGCCTTAAAGACACTGTGGATGGGATTCAACTCCAGATTAAGCCACCTACATTCTGAAAATGCACATAATATCCCAAGTCTCATGACTCTCAGTGCAGCTATTCAGCTGTCCAGACAGCACTTGCTCCAAGGCAAGCCCAAACACAAGCAGCACAAGAAATTCTGCTGGAGTTGAGAACTCATAAAAGCTCCAGAAGGAAAACCCATTCCCATAACAAAGCTGGTTTTGAAAGAGCTAAATGAGGAGGAGTGCTGTGGCTTCCTCAAGAGATTCCACAAACTCCTCATTTCCCTGATTTCAGGAGCAGTTGACAGCCCTCAGTTGCAGAGGGAGAGCACTCAGGGTTCAAGCCAACAAAGCAAAGCTCTACCAGTGAGAGACTCTTCAGGGCAGGTGTGATCCACACACAGCACATAAAAAAGTAACACAGCAATTTCCAGCAGTGCCAACAGTCGAAAACTTTGTAATTCAGAGTCCAAGTGTCTATAAATAACTGTTAGTAATAGATGGCAATTACCTTACATCAAGTCTGCTTGTAAAATCTGTGGGAAAAGTAAAGTAAATACAAAATACTGACCTAGTGACAGACACCTTTTCCCATTTACAGGCCATTTCTTACCTCCCACATGTACACATTGCTCTTGACTTGAGATCTTTTTTTCTTGTCACCAACAAATGGTCCAAACTTCTTGCCTTTTAAAATTGATTTTGTTGCCCAGACACCTGAGGAGACACATATCAGGAGTTAAAACTAATCTAAGTTATTTCAAGCAAATCTTCTACTCCCAATTCATACTTCTTGAGATCAGTACGTGTGTCTGTCTCCAAAAGGGGAGCTGTCCACTTTTCCCAAATGAAATTATTTCAGATAAGTGAACCAAACATTATCTCTACTCAGCACAGGAGTGCACCAAATTTTGACAGCAACTCTGATTTATGTGAGCTCATGTAAAAACCCTCCTTCTCCTCTCAAAGCTGGAGCACTCACCGAGCCGTGTCTTGTCCACAGCAGAGGGGAAGAGCCTCACATCCTCGGGAAGGCCCCTAAGCACGTGCTCAGGTACATCATCCAAGGTCTCCACAGGGACAGGAGACTCAGTTGTGTTCTACAAGTCCAAAAGCCAACAAGCATTAACAGATAAAAACAACTGATGATCAACCCACACGAGCTACAAAACCTCCCGACTTGAAACGAAAGTAAAATTTCCAAACTCGCCACACTGAGGATAATTTCACATATGTTAGTAACCATTTATTTCCCTTTTTCTAAGGATGGCTTCCAGGCATACTCAATCTAATCAGTCTCCAAAAAATAACCTAAAATAGCTTCTGATCTTGTCTTATGTGAAAACATGTAACTTGTGAGAAAGACTAAACAGCAACTTTAGGAGAAAACCAAACTCAAAGTTCCAAGAAGCACATAAAGTTCACAGAAGTGAAAAGTTTAATTGTTTTACCTATTGAAAGAAGGGTGTTGCAGTAAATTAACTGCTCCAGTGTAGATACCAGAACTTGCACATGTTAATCATAATTCCTAAATCAATAAACAGCTCAGAAGCCTTAGCCAGCAGGTTATAATTAATACAAAAGGTTTTAAGGTATTTTTATGTTAAAGTTTGAAAGGCAACAGAAAGCTAATAAACAATTTACAAATGTTTAGCAAGTGATTAGTTCCAATTTAAGGAGCCTACAAGGTTCAACAGGCTGCTTATAATATTATTCATACTATTATTTGTATAACACAACAGTAAATGCTACTCACACAGTGTCATTAAACACCCAGCTCCTTATTACCTAATTATATCTTTAAAACCACTATTTCTTATAAAAACGACCAGAATTCTAAAGTTACAAGAATGAAAAGCTTCCATAAAATGTGCTCACATTCTGAAAGGACTGTGCTTGGTGAGAACTAGGCATGTGTTGAACCACCTGCCCTAAAAAACCCCACCTGCCCTCTGACAGCAAACTTTAATCATTCTGGTTAGAAACCAATACTGGGGGTGATGGCAGGAACAATTCTAACATTAAGGGTGTTATACTTGAGCCCTGAACCAATTTTTTGGAGGTGTTTAACTGAGAAATTTGTCTCAGTAAACCCTGACTTTTTGGAAATGATTCTTGCCTTTACCCATAACCATAAAGCAGAGATACAACAGTAGTTTTTCCAGGGAGCACTTATGAAATATATTGAAAGGCTACTGGAAATAGATTTTAAAATCCATCTTGATATGCTATCAAATTTCAGGGGCTTATCTCTAAAGCAAAACAGATAAATCTTGTCAGCCTTTGCACCCACTCTTTGTGAGGGTGCTGCTATGGCAATGAGTCACTACATTTACAAAAATGAAGTTACAAGAACAAATCTTCTGCAAGGACAAGAAAACTGATCAAACTGGAGTCAGAGCAAAGTTATTCTGGTGCTGCCTTGGTAAGCCCTAACAGCTGCACAGAGCTCCCAGAGAGCTATTTGTAGGGGAGAAAGCCCCCCAAAGTGGAAACCATAGGAGGAAGAGAATGCCAGAAATCCCTTCCCATTCAAGAGAGCAAAGAAACCAGGGAGGGGGATAAATATTTATTCCTCAGTTCTAATAGCTGAAATTTATTCAAAGCAGAGCAAAGATGTATTTTGCTCTTCCAACAACCCAAAAGGAAAAATAGTGATGAAAGAAGCCTGATTTTCAGACATCTGTTAGCCTTGAACTGATATGCAAGAAGCCATGTCTGAGATGAAAAACAAACACCTTCTTCTCAGCATATCAAAGAAACCCAAACATCTCTCCAGCACATTATCCCAGCATTTCAGCAGGGGAGAACCAAGGCTATTTTTCCCAGTGGTTTCTAACAAATTATATCCAGGCACAGACGAGGGGGGCTGTGTGACAGCTCTCTGAACCAGGCACTTCCAGTTTCAAGGTAAAAGTGGGGTGGTTTTTTTTGATTGGGTTTCACTTTGGGGTTTGGTTTCTTTTGGGGGGGTTTGTTTTCAGTTTGGCTTTTTAAATGAGCAGTCAAAAATCTCAACTGCTGCATGAATAGTTAAAAATCTCAAGCCAGAAAATAAACTTTAACCTACCAAAACTTAAACCAGACTCAACTGATTCAGACAGAAGTGTACAGAACTGTGTTATATCTTCGATTTTCCTGGCATATTCCTTAATAATCATGATGCTTTTCAGCCATAAATATCCCCAAACTGTTCTACCATTTAAGAAGTCTATTTGTATGGAGTAAAATACAGTGAGAACTTTATTGTTATAAATCAAAGAATAGCAGGACATTCAGAGAATACAGTACTCAGCCTCATCTAACAGTTGTCAGATTAATGGATTTTACAAGTACTACAAACCTGGATATGGCCTTGTACACAACAATACACTTCACACCTCAAAGGAATGGTAACAAGTAACCAAATTCAAAACACTAAAATAAACAATTTAGCTCAGTCAAATGCGTGCAATATATTTTTATTTGCAATTTAGATGGAGCTACTTGAAGCGTTTTCCAGATCTCAGCTTGTCCCCAAGGAATGTCTGTCTACCAAAAGAAATGCTGTATTTCAAACACTTTTCCCCCAACACTTAACAGTCACATTTAAATCTTTTTTTCTGTTTAAAAAGTTCACTTCTTGATAAGGGTAATGTACTGTGCCTGTCCTACAGCCAACTTTTGCATTTAACTGAAAGCCTTAATGCAGTATTTTTCGCTCCCTCCAAGACAGAAATTTTGAATACAAAACCACCTGAAAGTCATTTCACTTCTAAGCTTCTTACTCTGAAGTTCATAAAAAAAATTACATTTCTGGCATTCAAATTATCCAGCATAAAGTGACTTTAGAACAATGCCAGGGAATTCTCTGAGAGTTGAAGTGGTGCCTTAACTGAAACCATCTTTTCCTGATTGCATCAAATCCAGAGTCCATTCACTCTGACAGCATCTTTCAACACATTAAGCAACTTTTCACACAGCTTTCAATACAATTGTCCCTATGGACCAACTACAAATTAGTCTATAATGTTACAAACATTATTTAAGCCAAGTAGAAAAGGCACCTGCAACAAGATGTTTACAGGTGATCAGAGATTAGAGCAAAATAGGAAGAAACCATCCTGAACAGTGGGATGACTGCCAGCACTCAGGGTTTGGGTGGAGACAGGATTAGGGGAAGTGAGGAGATAAAGGAAAGGATGCCATGGAGAGAGAGAGGGAGATGGCAGAGGAGTTAAAAGAGGTAGCTGAGGAAAGGGAGTCGTGCCAGGCAGCACAGGAAAGGGAAAGAAGGAAGGTCTCTCCCTGTCCAAGCCTGGCTACCCCTCTTTGTCACAGTTTCCCTTTGTGTGCTTGAAAATTAAAGATGTATCAGAAATATTGGAAATAATCATTGAAAGATTCAGAAGGAATGGGGGGAGGAGGGAGTTTCAGTACAAGCACAGGTATAATTTGTTACCATGTGCCCCAGCACTTCTTAAATACCTGCCCGTGCTGTTTTCCAGGTAGCCCCCAAATTCCTCCTGCTCTGTCTCACTGCAGTCTGAGGTGCAGGAAATGCTCCCAGTCAAACCCCAGGTTTGCTTGGCCTGATGAACTAGTTCACATATTAAAGGCAGATCTTTTAAAAAAGAGGATGCACACTGCCCATCCTGAGAGAGCAACCTTCCAAGAAACCCAAAAATATTAAACCCAACAGCTGATTGTTTTAATTTTAATCCTTCTTCTCCTTACAACATATCACAGCATTTATGAAAAGGTTTTCCTTCGCTACTTTTCTACAAGACAAACCACAAAACCAGCAGTTTTTCCACAAACCAAATTAACACCAGCCCAATTAGTTTGAGGGTCACTGAAGTCACACCAAAAGCAGAGACAAGCAGAATGAAAGAAGTATGAGAACAGAACACTTGAAAGGTGTTTGGCATCAGGCAAAAACATTTCTTATACAGACCTGGCACTACAACTTGTCAACAGTGAATGAAATGACAAAGGCACTGCAAGAAAAAAACACCACAGGGTTGATGCTAAATACACACTTAATAGGAATGGTAATAGAACAACAAAAAGCCATGTGAGCTCTGGAAACTAAATGTGAAAGCCAGAAAGACTGAGGAGGACTCTGAGCTACTTAAGTGTTCCCAGAGGCAGAGTCACCTCACTCCTGAATTGTGTCACATCCCAGGGCTGCAGAAATGAGCAGCAGTCCCCTAAGACAGGTATCTTTTGATACAGCAGAGAAATGTTACTTAGCTCTAGAAACAGGTCAGGGGTGGGGGGACACCAGGACAGGCAGGACATGAGGGGACATGGACACACAGATGGGAAGGAAACAGTCATGGTAACAATCACAGGTGAGGAGCTACAGCTGTCAGAGTTTTAGCAGGATCCAAAGCTTAGCAGAAGGACTAACAGAGCAGGATTATTCCTCAAGCAGACAGAGCAATGGGCTGCTCCCTCTGTGCCACTGAGGGCATCAAAACAAACCCTACAGGTGGAAACATTTCAAGTCTCAACAGAAATTGTGAAGCAACAGTTAAACTTGCTACTCCTGAAAAAAGACTACTGATGCTTTAAAGTGTGATAATGCAAATGGCATTATTTGTATTTCTCTACAGATATAATACAAATATGTATTTTTAGAAGACATATTTCAAGGCTCTGACAGACACTGTATTTTGCTTTTTACCTTTTTAGTGTGTACACATATCTCAAAGGCCTTTTAGTTTAAATCAGAGGAAAAAAGCAACAGGAAACATCCCACCAACCCATTTCACAGTGTAATTACTTATGAATCTACAATTCAGAGAGAACATACTTCAGTAAAGTGTTAACTGTATTCAGGGCTGCTGCTGATCAAATAAGGGTATAAAGGGCAATAAAAGCACACATTAGCTACAGGCACCAATAAAATGTATACAAAGCTTTTGACATGACTGGTTTTCTGACTCATAAAGCTTCTGTTCGTGGCTGACTTTTTTAGCAAAGTAAAAATGACATTCCTGTAGTCACATTCCCACACCAAAGGGGCTTGGGAAGATCAGCCAGAGACAGAAAGACTTAGGAGAAAAAAGTAAGGCAACATGTACTTTTTCTGTATCTTTAAGTAATGCAATTGTGTGTGATAGACAAACTGATGTACAACTCCTACTTGGATAAAAACAAATGCAGAATTAAAATGCTCCACACTTGGCACTGATTAAAACAACACCTTCCAGTCAGGATATCTGTGAATTCATACAGCAAAGTACTGCACCACAAAGGAACTGTGCTCTCCCAGTCTTTCCACTGGATTCCAGGAGAAACACTTCAGATTTCAGACAAGTGTGAAACTTCCCAATCAATCAATTCCCCTGGCAGGTTGTTTACTGCACATTTGAAATGGGGAAGTCATTAAAAAAAGATTTTAAAAAAAATGGAAACCTTCAATTTTCAAGCCACTTTTATAAGGAGCTGAATTATTACCTACAGCTTGAGGAGGAAATAGATTTTTCTGGAGAGGTGTTCTTGTAAGAGGTGCCAGGAGTAATAACTTAGACACTGCAAAACACTTCAATCTGAAATAAAACAATCTCACAAGCACACACGTGGTAGAAAGGATGATCAGGAAATTTAATGAGACTGAAGATTTTAAAGACCATTTCTCTTGTAGTGGATGATTTACTTTTTTTATTAATAATTAACTGTTCTAAGGATTTTGATAAAGTCTTGCATTCATACTCACCTGATTCATTTTGAATTCCCGTTGTGTTCTGAAAAGATACTCACAACAAAGAAACTCCTTTGATTACATGAGCCCTGAAAAGAAAAACAGACAATTGTAACATGCACTTACCTACAAATTTACATTGAATTGAAAGCACACAGACCTGGAGCTTCTCTTTCTAAATCATCTGTCAAAAAGGAGTATATTTCTTTAGAAAAAATCTGCTCTGAGCTACAGTTTTGTTATTGTAGCTCAAATGTGTATGAATAATCTCAAGATGGATTAATCTTTCTCCCATTTTAAATGATGATGTAGCAGAAATGTGCCCAGGAAGGATTGTTCCATTTTTTTTTAAAGTGAGTGAGTTTGTTCAAGATTGAGTATTTTAAGAACTTTAGGAGTCAGATCTCTCCAGAATTTTATATCAAAGCATTATGAAAGGCCTTTTGTGCTTTTCAAATTAAGAAAATGCATGTACTGAGCCTTTATTACCCCATGTCAGAAACAGGACAATATTCCTTAAAAGCAGAGCATTTTATTAAGGTATTTTATTACACTAAAGCATTTTGCCTTCTTGTTTAACAGAAGCCTGAGATTCCACAAGGTTTCTAACAAAAATTCCTAAATCAAGTAGGCATCAAATTCAGAAACCCACAACTTAAGACAAAATTAAATCAGAACGATGCCATATCCAAGACTCTTGTACACCAACTCACTTCCTTTCTGGTTTTTTTAATGCACACAAAAAAAGCCTTATTGCAAATTAGGCTGGAATCACTTTCCTTCCTGCTGTCATACATTATTTTCAATAAATTAGCATCCCCCTTCTTTGGAAGTTAACTGATCCCTCTTGACTCAGAGCACTTTATTCTATTTCTTCCCTGTCTTTAGGTTTCTTATTATAACAATGATTAGCTGATTTTTTTTTTTACTAAGTCCTCTGCATAAATACTAAGGTTTAATTTAAAATACATTCTAGTAAAATATACTCCAAATACATTTCACAGAATCCTTCCCATCTTCACACTGAAAAAATTAATGCTGTGCACCATCCCCTGTGCCAAGCATCACTCAAATGCTGCATTGCTTAAGAAATCCATATGAAAAGGAAAAATGTCCTTGGAAAGGATATTTCTGTTGTATTCAGCTCTTCCAGGATTAGCTCCTTCTGTCCTGGGATTTCCACACTTTGTGAGCATTTAGGCAAAGGGCTGAAACTTCTGGATTTAAGGTCCAGTTTTGCAGCTGGTTCTGTGGGATTTAGAGTTTGCCAGCAAAGCCCAGGGATGGGATCAGGAGCTCCATGTGAACACCTGAACACATCCAAAGAAAAGCATTTCTTCTGGAATGTGCTATTACAACTTCCTGACTTATTTCAGTACTGGACTCAGTATAAAAGTCTGTACTTGAGCTGAGGCTTCAACACGAGAGAAAAACCCAGTGCCCTTATTCACTGCCAACTGGGACCATCCCCACATGTCAATTTATAAATTAAATATTTTGGGTAGCAGAGCTTTCTTACCTCAGCTGTTAAATAAATCAGTTAAAAATTTGAAAAACAGAACAAAACCTTTTGACTGTTTCACTGGAGTTGTAAAAAACCCACTTTTCTTGTATTTCATATGCTAGCTCTAAATTATTTTGCTTAGAATTAATAGCTTACAAAGAATTTTCAAACCAAAAAACAAGCCTGGTATTTTTACAAAGTTTTACAAATATTTTATTCAGCTTTTATACAACTGGTTGTTTCCAAACCTCCCAGGGGTGTTTCTTAGAAGATGATAAAACATATTAATGCAGTTAAACATCCAGGTATAACACAGTTTAGGCAGATCCCTCACAAACTGCACTCCTCTATTCCTTCAGCTACAAGGTACAAGAGGAACCACCTGCCCACAAACCACAATTAGGTGAGAAATTAAGCTGCACTAAACCCAAAGCTTCAACAAGCATTTTTAAAGCTATTAGTTTCAAAATTTTATACCTGCAGTTCTGCATTTTTCTGCACTTTCTCCTTCCTCCACGTTCCTTATTCTGTTAACAATGAACTAAACTATGTGGAAAGCAAGATGAATTGCACTGGAAATCAATAAAATTAAGACTCTATATGGACTTGTGTGCAGTCATTGGGGTTTTTTCTGCCTAAATGAAACATAACAACAGAAGCGTCTGCAACAGTAATTTGGGGGTTAATTTTTGGTACACAAATTCAATAAACCCCAGAAAATATGAAACAAATTGTACAACTGCTGCACAAATATCAATTCCCAGCACGATCACTGAGTACCAACAAGGTATTTACTCTTATCACTGCGAGCAGGAACGAGCTTTCACTCCACACTCCAATGATTTCCTTGGAACACACAGTCAGGTCCCAGGCAAGATTTCCCAGGGAAGCCCCTGTGGAAGTGAAGCTGTTCTGATGTGTCACCGGGGGAATTCGTGACTCAATTTAAAGACTCGGTGATGGCCACATTCAGTCTGTTTTGAAGTCGGTAATGCTCCACAACTGCAGCGGGACTCTGAAAGGCTCACTCAGCAGCTCCATCAAACAACAACTGTTCTCATTCAACCTTCCCTCCAAACTCAACAGCAACACAAAGCTGCACTTATAAAGGCCTGGATATTGTTCATAACATCCACCACAGGGAACTTTGACAACTCACTGAAATCCCCCCCCCAAAAAAGAATGGTAAAGGTTCTGTGCCATAAGTGAAGCACAGGCACCAGCAACCCTGAGTTTTAAACATTTAAACATCCCAGAAAACATCACCAAGTCATACTGAGCTCAAACCACCACCTACTACTGTGTCTCCTGAGTGCACAAATACTACACACTTACTGCAGATATTAGAGCATCTGGGGAGCACATGAGAAAGAGGATCTGCTGCATCATCCAAGCTTAGACTCTCAGGAAAGTGTACTTAGAAAAGCTCAGCTCCAGGAAACAAATTATATTTATTCAGATAAGAGAATACAAGGCTTTTGTATTTAAGGAAACGCTGTGGTCACTCTAAAACAAAATGCTCGAAACAAAAAGTATTTTGACCTGATTTCTGAATATACACTTAAGAGTTTTAAATATTCCCTCAGAAAAAATATAACTTTCTGGGAACAAAGTTTGCAAATGAAAGCAAGTCATTTTACACAAAGCATTGCAGATCACCTCTTTCAAACTAAATCAGTACTTCTAGGTTTTATAGTCTATCTTCTGATTTTATAAGCCATATTTAGCATTTCTCTATGTGCTTGGGTTTTTTTAAATCCCCGAATCAAAAAGCATTCTGAAAGAGGCTGTTGCTTCCAATTCAGAGGAAGGAAAAACCAGGCATGAGAGTATCAACCCTATTTTGGAAGCTGAAAATGGGACATGCATTACGTCACTGCTCCAGTAAAAACATGTTCATTAGAGAACCAGGAACAACTTGCAAGTCTCCCCAGCCTGTTTTCCTAATGACCAGGGTTCAGGCTGGGATTCTGACCATTTTCCAAACATCAGGACATTTCTATTTATTCAGGGCAACACTTAAATACCCTAATCCACGAATTTTCCATCTGTTAGGTGAAACAAAGGTTGTCAATTAAAAAAAATTAAGTTCACACTAAGATTAAAATATGTATTTGATAGTGCATCTTGTTTCTCTCTACAGGCTGCAAAGACATTTTCAGTTACTCGAGGCTGCCTGAATAAGAACAGAGAAAAAAAAATGGGCAGTGATTTTCTGAGCACTGAGATCTATTACCTATTGTCCAGTAAGAAAAAAGCCTTTGCTTGCTGCCACATAACCAAATACACTGTTATAACTTGGAGAGGTTTATGGAGGTAACCAAGAAAACGAGCCAAGAAATCACCAACACAACACAAACCCAAGAGTTTATTAATTAAACAGCAACTAGTCAAGAGAAGTCAACAGAAAATAACAGGTCTCTAACAACTGCAAATATACAGAAACACCATTCCAATCTTCAGATACAAGTGCACTTTAATTCTACTTGCAAATAGAGTAAAACCCAATGAAAATTTTCTCAGACAAGTACATTGCTGATGGACTACGATGTGAAAAAACCCATTTCAGTCATTTCTTTTCACCACACACAGCTCAGCCTCCCAGTTTTGTCTACAGGCATGTTTTACGCAGAGGTAGAGAAGAAATATTTTTTCAGCTAAAAATACAACTGGAGAAAAAAACACATTGATAAAAGAAATTATTTCGTTGAGGGGGAGTCATTAATTATCAGGCTCATCTCTGTCCTTTCTGTGCTAACAAGTTCAACAGCAAATACATTGCAGTGCTTTAAATTAAAGGTTTGCCAAGGCAGGAATGCATTACTGTTCATCTCTAAATCTCTCTGAACTTCTGTTTTTAACTGACAGACACCCAGTAAGAAGTATTATTCAGATCTTTTTATACACTACTATTACTTGTTTACCCCCAAGGATCAAGTATTTTATGTATAACAGTGAAATGGGGACATCACTGCACTGCAGGATGGACTTCCAGAGCCATTTCAGCTTTTACAGAAAAAGACTTTCTGCTTTATTTCCCTTCCACTCTCAAGCAAATATGCAATAGGGAAAAAAAAGGATGGGTTATACAAGTGTGGAGAAGTACTTCAACGTCCTTCCCCACCTTCCAGCCTGCTCCAGAAGGAAGGCTGAAACCACACTAAACAGGCACCAACTCGGAAAATCTCCAAACACCACACTCATCATGGCATTTCTACCCAAGATATTTTATCCAAAGGGATGGTTTGTCTTTCATTTAACACAACGAGGGGTTCACTATAAGTGAAATTCATTTTTATTATCTGTGCCATGGATGGTTGAGGCACTTCAGCCCCAGCAAACCCTGGGAGCTCCACGCTTGAAAACCAACAGGTGCTTCTGCACGGCCCTCACTGCTGTGTCTGCAAGCCCAAGAGTTCTTTTGTTTCCTAAAAGTCACTCCCCCATGGATCAGTGATGCAGGTCTCTGTCTGAAAAGTGCTGATGCTATCACTGAGTCACCATCGTGCCTTTCCACAGCTGGAACAGCTGGAGATCCCTCTGTCTACACCAAGGAAAGCAGCCCTGAATTCTTAACATGCCCATCGTTTTTACTGAAACCTGGCAAGTGCCAGAAGAGAACAATGTAATAATTAAATACCACGCTGCTGTACATCTCCAGTTCCCTTAATCCACTCAGTATGTTTGAGTAAGCCAAAAAAGACTTTGCATGCAAATAACATGTCCCCAGTCCAGAGCACAGACTGGACACAGCAAACTGGGGCAGCATCACAAGCACAGGCAGCCCCTGCTGCTGCAAGAGCTGTCCACTGCTGCTCAAATGTAAAATAAGAAAAATACTTCTCTTGCCACTGAATGATTTAGCAGGTGCAGCCACACCACCTTCCCTTCCTCCTTCAACAGCTGAAAACAATTTAAAGCTTCCTCTGCTACTTCAAAATGGAAAATTTGCAGCTCCATATGAATTTGAAACCACTGGAAACTTCACTGGAGCCTCCAGGTGCCTGCCATGAGATGGTTATCAGCGATCTCCACACGCTGCTCTGGCTCCGGATTAAAAATGTACCGAAGACACATCTCTAGAGCTGCCCCGCATGTCTCACACCAACATCTCTGCTCTCACCCCAAACGTTTTTCCCCGTGGTACCACTGCACCATCATGAATTATGATATATGAACATCTCCAATTTAGGAGAATTAACGGAAGGGCATTTCCAGCGAGGAAACCAATCCTGGAGTTAATCTCCCCAAGGTCCGCTCGCTCGGTTTGGCAGAACTCGACCCTGCGGGAGCCTCGGGGCCCGTGAAGCGCCGGAACTTTTGGAGCCGGTGCGTTAGGAAGTGTTTGGCAGAGCACAGCTCCCTCAGCATCGGGCTGGAGCGACACCTCCGAGCCAGCGTCTGCGGCGCAAAAACGCTGAAAGAGCCGCCGAGGGGACGGAGCATCTTCGCCCGAGCGGCCTCTGCCGCCATCCCCCGCCCTCCTCTCGCTCCCCGGGGCGCTCCCTCCGGGCACAGGTCCCGCACCGCTCCCCGCACCTGCCGCGCTGCCTCGCCCCGGCCGCCACCTCCCTGCGGACCCCCGGGGCGGGCGGTTCTGCCGGGGCCGCTCCGGGCCGCGCCCCCGGCTCTGCCCTCGCCCGTCCGCCCGGCCCGGCGCGGCCCGGCCCGCCTCAGCCCCGGCGGGTCCCGCCGCCGCCTCCCGCTCACCTGCGGCCCCGCCGGGAGCGGCGCGGAGCGGCCTCAGCGCCGGCACCGTCCGGGCGCCATTTTGTCTCCAGCCTCGGAAGTGACGTTGGGGGGAGGCCGCGGGCAGGTCCCGGCGCGGGACCCCCCCGACACCCCTTCATCCTCTTCATCTTCTTCATCCTCTTCATCCCCTTCGTCCTCTTCATCTTCTTCGTCCTCTTCACCGTCAGCATCACCTACATCTCCAACACCCCCTTCAGTCTCTTCATCCTCAGCATCACCTTCATCTCCAACACTCCCTTCATTCTCTTCATCCCCCTCATCCTCTTCATCTTCTTCATCCTCAGCATCCCCTTCACCTTCGGCATCCCCTTCATCCCCAACAGCTCCTTCCTCCTCTTAATCCTCAGCATTGCCTTCATCCCCCATGCCCCCTTCATCTTCTTCAGTCTCTTCACCTTCAGCATCCCCTTCACCCTCAGCATCCCCTTCATCCCCAACACCCCCTTCATCACCTTCACTTCCTTCCATTCCCTTCACCTGCAGTACCCCCTTCATCCCCAACACTCCCTTCATTGCCTTCATCCCCAACATCCCCATCATCTCCAACACCCCCTTCAGCCCCTTCAACACCTTCATTCCCAACACCACCTTCATTCCCTTCACCCCCTTCCATTCCCTTCATCTCCCGTGCTCCCTCCATCCCTTCCATCCCCAACACCCCCTTCAGCCCCAACATCCTCTTCATTGCCTTCACCCCCTTCCCCTTAACCCCCAGCACGCCCTGCATCCCCTTCACCTCCTTCATCCATTACACCCCCTTCACCTCCCTCATCCTCTTCATCCCATCCACCTCCTTTATCCCTTTCACCCCCTTCATCCTCTTCACCCCCAGCATCCCCCCGGGGCCCTGCCCAGTTCCCTCCTGCCCCAGCCATCACCATCTCCCAGACAACGAGGAGAGCAGGTTCACTTTCCCTATTGCTTTTATTTCTTTTCTTTTTGTCTGTTTTTTGCCTTCTCATACTAAAGCAGCTCAGCAGGTTGGTGGTTTTCTTGTGTGTGACTGAAAACGAAAAAAAAAACCAACAAAGTGGCTGAGGGCAAATTATTTGAGTCACTTTAAGTGATGTGGGGACTGACCCTCACACCCCCTGAGGGGCCTGGGCTGGGACCCTTTTATGCTCCACATACATTGTCCTCTCCCATCTAAACCAAATTTTCCTCACTAATTTCTAAGCAAGTACCTGAGAGGTAAAAAAAATATCCATAATCACCTCCTGGCAGATGTCTGTATTTGTATTGCAGTCTCTCTCCCCTTAATTTCTACCTCACCTGAATACTCTATTCTTAATGCAATCAGAGATGTAATCCTCACGGGGTAGGACTATATTTGACCTGGAATTATTAAGAATTTGCCATTTTCCCAGAGGAAAACATGCTGACTTAAACCTGTAGAAAATGGAAGACATTAATACAGTGGATTTGAACACCTCTGTAGTGATGCTTAACTTTGGTAAGCAACAGCAGACTGAGAAATAACTCTGATGAACACACTGATGTTCCCACTGGAACACTCAGGATGCACTTATATTAAAAAATGTTGTTTTAGATACACCATAATCAGTTCTGAAACCTATAATTTTAGCAGTAAGAAAATCTCAAATATGTTTAAACTAATTTAACTTATTAGCTTAAAAGAATTCTAATTTACCTGTATTAACATTAAGGTTTATAATTAAACTAAAGTAATTACACCTCTAAGTTTTGATGTTGTATTTAAAAAAAAAAATCAAGTCTTCCATTTTAGATGTTAGAGCCTGTGTAACAGGGAAGTTGAAAACATAGAACAAACTACATACCCTATTAGCTAAAGTATAAACCTTTCTACCTTCAAGATTATATATAAAGTTTCCCAGAAGTATCACAAATAACAGAAATTATAACTTTTCTCTACTTGTGTGTACAAGTCATCTTTTTTTCCCTGCATTTACATTGAGAATATCTACCATCTGGTGGTGTTCCAGGGGACTTGCACTTTCAATTTACACTTTCTGGTGGTCAGAGAAGCCTGCAAATCTTTAGGTGATTGAAGTGCTGAACCGTTCATTTGTTGTATTCTGAAAATATCAGTATTGCTGCTATTGTGCTCTCTAAAATGATGAATTAGCTCTTCAGGTTCCCTGGGTGTGTGCAAGCACACAGGGACATGATAACATGATACCAGCACACAGAAGAAACAAATACTAGCAAAAGCTCTTTTGTAAATCTTGAATGTGTGACTGAATATATATATATATTCAGGGTGACTTAAAAGAGAGAGTTAGAGAAAAGGAAATTCTTGTGTGTGGAAATCTTAGTGAGCCATGGCAGGAAAAAATAGTTCTAGAAAAGATTTTTCTTATCAGAGGGTCTAAAGCAGCATTGAAACTAGCTGGGCTCCAGTGATACCAGTAGGGCCAGTTCTTCTCTTGTTAACTGGGACAAGGTCTCTTTTATCACAACTTTCTGTGCTGTTCTAGTTGTCCCTACAAACACAGGAGACAATGTGCTGCATGTTATGGCTCTCACTAATAATGTCCCTGGGAAGAACTGATACAGTTGAACTGCTTGAGTTCCTGGTTATTAATAGCTCTGAGTTTAAGTAATATTACCATCTTTTTCTATAAGTGTATTTTTGGTAGATGAATTGACTGAACTGCTAAGATATTTCAGGAGGTTGTGCTTGAAATGTCCTGGGGAATGAGACTCTTAAAACTCAGTTGTTAAGTATTCCTGCTCCTTCCCTGCTGGTTTAGGTGAACCTTTCCAACCTCCAGGTCCACCACAGTCCTTATTTTTATTTCTGCTTTCTACAGCCTGGCTCACTTTTGCACCAGTAGCAGGTTTCATTATAGAAATCTAATTTTTCACAGAATAAACCAACGTCCAACCTTTTACACTACTCAAATGTCTCATGGTTTGCTTGTCACTCTAGTCTGTGCTGGTTGCTCACCTGTTATATTGTACAAATATACAACCACAAGTTGCTGAACCAGAAGTGCTGCTTTTCTGCTCTGGAGAGGTCCCTTCTCAGGCCACTTTATGGAACTGGTCACAGGTAATACCTGGTTAGTCTTAGATATTTCCAAGTGGCTTTCCCACAATTGCCATATGCAAAAGGATCCCCAGGATATCTGATGGGGCAGGGGGGTGGTGTTATATCAGTGAAGTCAATTCACTGCCTCTTGCTCACAGCCTGTGGAACCTGACACTTGGTTTTCTCCATTTCACAGAGCATTTTACTTCTGGCCAAGGCTGAACATTGCCCTCTCCAGAAGGTGGCAGCTGCTGAGGTCTGCAGTCCAGCAGGTAAGTTATGTAGGACCTCACAGAATCCTGGAATGGTTTGGGTTGGAAGGGACCTTGGAGCCCATCTGATTCCACCCCTGCCATGGGCAGGGACACCTCCCACTAGCCCAGGTTGCTCCAAGCCCCATCCAACCCAGCCTTGAACACTTCCAGGGATGGGGCAGCTGTAGTAAGATGGATTTAACAGCCATTTCCAGAGTACTACTCACACTAATTAGCTAAGATTCATCTGTGCCAATTACACCAACCGTGGCAAAGGGATAAAGATAAGGTCCATTTAAATTTAAATTTATCAATTACATTAGTCAGCCTCCATTTCAAACTACAGCAGGTGTTTTGGGACTACCTCTGTAAACTGATTCAAGCACCACAGGACTCACCCCAGGACATGGATGGCCATGAGTTTCTTAGTGGAATTAATCAAGAAATATACCTAAATATACTTAAATTTACTTAATATTTCTATTGAGAGAAGATGTTGGCAGTACTCCATGGAAGGAAAAGCAGGTAAGAATAGTGTTCAACCCTTGTTTTGGTTATCTACCACTTGTGTCATGACAAGCTGGCTCAGAGGATGGAACAGCACTGAGAATGGAGAGAGCATCCATTGTCTGCATTCCTGCTTCCAACTCCCAGCTGCTGGATCAATCAAAACCACTGAGGTGCTCTGTGGATGGTGTAGGCACACTATGAGCAACCAACATATAACTTTAGCTTTGTTGGAAGCATTTTGAAAATAAAACCAGGCTCGATGGCTACGAGATAATACACAATAATCTGCAGCTTCTCTGTTCTGAACGTGTTCCTTTTTGCTGTAAAAATGCCATCAGTAAATCCCACCACTAGCTGGGGCTCGGGTACAGCTTACTGAGAGAGCAGTCATTGTGCATCTGCATCAGCCTGCAGTGAGGAGCCTTTAATTTTAATAGTCTGCTTGTACATTCTTTATACATTCCTTCTTGCCAGGTGTATGAAATCTCAAGTCATTCTTGTGGCCCTTGTTCAGTTTTCTCCATGAAATGCAGACATGCTTCACCTTCTCAGATCCTTCTGTTGCTACTTTCCACTCAATCAAGCATGTTTATTGTGTTAGTAAGCTAATTATTAATCTTGACAAAATGAGGTAGAAGAACTCATCAGGGAAACTGTTTTCAGGGAGTAACTTCATAATCATGAGTTAAACATTTCTTAACTTGGGCAATTCCAGGTTTAAATGAACAGATGGCAGAGTTTGCCTCCCTGTGAGAGGTGATTAATAGTAATCTATGCTTTCATAATCTCATTAATATTTTGTCTCTTACAAAGAGACAAATCTTAGTGCCAGGAGTAGTTTGCCCAGGGTAATTCCAGGTCTGGATCACAGAGGAAACTTTATGCAGCAACTTATACCAAGTAAATTCTTTCACTACTTTTTAACAGGCAGCCTTTGCTGCATTATTTTTTTATACACAACTTGCCTTTAAGGGCTGGTTTTTAGGTCAGAATCTCTTGTACCACTGCTTTCTAAAGCTCTGTGTGAGTTGTGAAAAGTGGACTTTTCTCAATTCTCTTTCTCTAAACAGCTTGTAGGGGTCTAGGCAGGGAAGCACTGACAGTTCTGGCTGTCCCTTATTTCTCAGCAAAATGCCTCAGTGCCTGGTACAGGAGAGGACATTCCTTCAAGGAGGAAGCTGCTATTTCCTCCACTATGCTCAGTTATTGCTGCTTATTCAACTCCTCTGGGGTTTCTTCCTCCAGCAGATAGGAAATGAGGAAGAGCTGACATTCCTCTCTCTTTTCCCGTGAGCACACCTGCTGAACCTGCTAATTCCTTCCCTGTTTCCTGCATAGGATGAATCAAATGTCATGAGGCAGAATATCCACAGGACTCAAAGGAATGTGTTATTTGAGGATTAACATGCTTCATAAAAGCAGGAAATGGAGTTGCTTCCCAGCTCAAATGAGACATACAGTACTAATTTCCTAAGACAAACACCACTACATTTAAAATTGCCTTGTTAGAAAATGTTTAGTCACTCTGGAGGGAAGGAGGAAGTGTTTAAACAAGTCAATGACTTATTAAATAACTCAGTTGCCAGTCATTTTTGCTGGTCAGTATTGCTGTGAAGTTATTACCATCAGGAAAAATTAGTTAAAGGGCTTATGGAATAGAGACAAATCTATATTCTTAAAGCATCAATAGCTTCATGTTCTGCACTGGAGGAAGAAGTGAGAGGGGTTCTCCAGAGAATAGAACTGATTCTTTCTACCTTTTTCCCCCTTGAAAAACAGAGGGAGCTTCTATTTTTCCCTGGATGTTGGTGGAATTGTTGCTGTGTTGCATCAGCATCACTCTTATGTGTCACTTTTACTGCCTCTTCTACTGGAAGATAAGGTTGTAACATTTGTAAGAATTTCTTCCCCAAGTTTATCTGAACACTGATGTTGGTTAACACCTGAAGTAGCCCCCCAGGTTGGCAAATCCATTGTTCAATTTTAGCTCAATCTGGAAATGTGAATGAAATGAAATTTTAGTGAAGACAATGTGTTGCAGTTCTCTATTTCTCCTTCTTCCATTTCCTTTTTTTTTTTTTTTTTCCTGGATGGCACTGTTTGGTTTTGAACTTGCCAGAATCAATCATTCCTGCCAGCTGCTTTCTGGAACCAGAGCACAACTTTGGATATGCCTGGAATGTGCAGCTCTCCTTGCCTGCTGAGACATTTGCCAGTTTAACATCTACCAGAGTCTGAAAATCTGACTTCTCCAGCCTGGAGCTGAACAAACTCCATGATTGAATGGGGATCTTTGTGTTGGAGTTCAACTGTTTGTTGCAGAGCAGGGGGACCTGTGGGTTTGGTCTGAAGCCTAAATCCACAAGGCCTGGACAAAGACACATGGCCAGTGAGATGCTCAGTTTATTTATACATAAATGCCTCCCCGCTGCAGCTGTAAAAAAATGGACAAAGCACTAATTCAGCCTCCTGCTTTTGGCACCTGGTGTCAAGTTGCAGATCCCCTGTTACCTTCTGGGTCCATCAGAAGTTGTCAAACAAAACAAAATGCTGGGAATTTCAGTGGGATTAATCTTTCAGCTTAAAAAAGCTGTCTGCAAAAGGATGGGTAGGGATATTCTGATACCTCATCTGGTGGAGTATAAATAGGTATAACAATGTCTTCAGATGTGGTGTAGGCCAGTTATGATTTAAGTTTTAAATTGCAGTGGTTCAGTAACATCTACACTGCAAAACTTAGGCTGGTGGAGCAGAAATTATTTTTAGCTGGAATGGTTCTTCATCAAAAGCAACCCGAGCACACTTGTGACCTGAGGGGCCTTGTACATTCAATAAGTTGCTTTTTTGCTGTGTCCTTTGTTCCTGTCTTATACTAAATAATATTAAGGATGATGTTACCATAAAAGATGCTGAACACCACTTCATTTGAACTGGTCAGAAGCTGTGACAGGACTAATGCTTTAATGTTTAAAGATTCCTGGGTTGGTGGCTTTTCCCTTACCTGTGTTATAACCCTTGGCAAGTCACTTAATCTGAGTATCAAGGCAGAACTTGCCATTCTCATGTGAATGATGCTTCAGTACATTTGAGTTTGAAACCCTGACAGAGGTGTTAATGTGCAGGTTGTACTTATTTTTTTAATGAAATAAGATGTGGTTAAAATATTTGCAGTGGTATTCTGCAGTGCTCCTAAAATAGTGAGCTGCATGTTTTAATTGGTGTTTAACTACAAATGAACACTTCTTAAATTTATAGGAGTAAGTTGATCTCCATAATTCTTCCAGTGCAAACTTAATTATTATTGGTTTTATTGAATTCATTTTCTGTTCTTACAGTAAAAACATGCCTTAAATGAACTCATGTAAGAATTGCTGTATCGATGTCCAGAACTATTATAAATATTGATGGCTCAGCTTGCTTTCATAGTTATGACTGCTGTGTATCTTCCCCACAGACACAAATGCAAGGGGACAGCTCTGTTTATGATGTTTTTTAGTGACATCTGGCACTCTCACAGGAAGCCTGGTGCCTGCTTGTCTGTTTGGGAGAGCCACATTCATGACTCAAAGCCAAGCTGCAAAAGGGAACATTATTGTTAGTAACTGTAAAGGAATGAATGTGATCAGGAGTGAGGACTTGAAGTTAAAAGCAAGTGTTGATTTATTGAGTGTTGTTCCCTGTGAATAAAAGTCAAACTTGGCCAGCTGGTCAAAGTATGGAGCTGCTGTTTCCTCATGTGTTCTCATGCATAGGAAGCCTCCTGACCTTGGGCCTTGTTTCTGCAGCTGATCACTCATTTCAGCTCACAGAAGATTTTGCCCTGGGACAATGTGCTGTCTGACTTCTCACAAAGCAGAAAAGATCCCATCTTCCACAGAAATTCTACCAAAAACCACATAGGTTGTGCTCAATCTACGTTTTGAAGTCCTAAACTAGCTGGATTTTAGGGCAAGGACAGCTCAGTCCCAGAACACTGCAGGAGTTTCATATGAAACACAGAGCTCTGTGTGGATTTTTAGTCTGCATTTCCAGGACATTTGTATCATGGAATTACAGATTAATTAAATTAAGGATTCAGTAACATATAGATACAAACCAAATATGGACAAGATTGTAATGAACAAGCCATTTGTTTCTTGAGGTTTGCTTGAAGCTGACTGGAATGTTCTACACTTGAGATTTCCAGGCAGCAAGGTGTATGAATCATCAGAATATCAAATGCATCTTTGTAGCAGCAGTTGCTGTTTCTTCAAGTTTTCAGAATAATAGATGTCTTCTGATTTTTCAGACCCCTTGCTTCCTCTACCATATACTGAGTGTCCTGCACTCCAGCTGATCATCAGAAGGGAATTGCTGTCACGTCTTTGCAGGTTCAGATTTAGCCCAGCACATTTCATACTCAGTCTCCAGGGCTGGAAGCCCACAATTAATGTTTCAGAGGAGCATGGGCTGCTTGGTTAGGGGTTGATCTTTACCTAAGATTAATAAAACTTCCCTTAAACTAGAGGGTGGACTATAAAGGCACAGTTAAGCCCAGAAAATTTAGGTAGCTGGTATATGAAGTTAAAATGGCTTTTAGTGAGAGATTCTGGTGTGGGAGCAAAGCAAAGTGTCCTCGAGCAGAATTTCAGCTGGTGCTCTGTCCATGATCCAGGAAAACTCAGAACTGCCCACAGGGGTTGTCTGCTCCAGTGCCACACATTTCTCAAATTTCTCTTGTTACTTCAGGCTTAACCAAAATTCAGAGCTGGCATAAGGATGTTTTTCTGATTTTGTGGTATTTGCAAGTTAGCAGTGACTGAGCTGCTGCAGAAGAAACCAGTGACATCTGTGCTATTCCCTACAATGGGTGAATAATTCATAATTCCATATGCCAAGCATTTGGGAAGGCATTAATGCATCTTATGGGACAGTTGCCAGTACAGACAAGAAATTGTTAAATCTAAACTAGCAGAAATTACTATTCTTTTGCCACAAGAAGAAGCTTTAATCTTCCTGCTTCCATATGACTCTACATGAAGATAAAGCTTATTATTCATGGTCACAGACTGACTGCTTCCCTACATCAACTCAAAAACTAACTAAACACTCCTGAATTACTTTTTCTCATGTGTTTAGCTTTGAATTATAGTTTCATTTAGCAATGTCAAATGAATTGATTGTGGGCATTGCACTGATAAGTAGCAAAATAAGTCAGGAAAATTGAAGGAAGTTTAAAATATTTTAATTTTTTTTA
Organism: Manacus candei; assembly: GCF_025592945.1. NCBI lineage: Eukaryota > Metazoa > Chordata > Aves > Passeriformes > Pipridae > Manacus > Manacus candei. The sequence goes on from NW_026138070.1 coordinate 2,989,984, forward strand.
AAGAAAACAAAGAATAATTATTGTAAAGTAGGACAATTTATATTATGATTTTTATTTCCAAAGCTTGGATTGATATGATAGTTCATGGCACACAAAAGAAACAGAAAAGCAAATACAGAGAGGTTGACACGTTCAGCAACCATCGACCTCATGGATTATGATTTTTACACCAAACACTGATTTAGAAAATCTGATGCACTGCAGCCATTGGACATGCAAAGCCTTTGCTCTGAGCTCTGTGCATTCAGGTCCTGCTGCACTAAAAATGCCACAGAAAAGCTGCATTATAGCTCAGTGCCACATTCTGACCTGGCGTTGCACACGTTGTCAAACAAACCAAGGGCACACTTAGAAAACGAGACACTCAGAAAGAAAAAGTTTGTATACACTGATTCAAAAGCTTCTACCTGTCAGCTCCAAAGCTGCTGAGTAACTGGTTAAAGTGACCCATCAAAAGTGGGTATTTTCCAAGCACCCCTTAATTCAGGATGTTTATTTCAATCCCTGCATGTCTCTGCAAGAAGAGAAGGCAGGAAATTCCTGATGCAATAGTCAGCAGAGCAAGCTTTCAGTTGGTAGGTCAGTTCCAGCCAGGCCTACCCTATTTTGCCACAGAATAACATAAGTATCATGAGCAGAAAATCTGTATCAATAGTGGAAAGATTTTAGCTTCCAATATCCTGTATTTTTTGGATATTTAATTTGTAAATAACTGGTTCTCTCTGAAGCTAATTCCTCCTTTTTGATACATCACGTGGTAGATGAACATGCCACAAGCACTTAACCAGTCAAAAACACTTAAAAGATTCTGAATATGTTCTGGATATGTTTTTTTTTTTAAAGAAATCCATAAAATGTAATGTGACATAATCTTTGGTTGCATTTGAAAACCAAGCATATATTACCTGTAAATCACATTTCAGGTGTACATCTGTTTGCTGCAGGGTTTTTTCTTACTGCAAAATCTTTTTTTCTTCTGGTAAAATCCTGGATAGTAGAAATGCTATGGAATGTTCCATACTCTGGAATCAGGGAGAGTGGGGGTGGTCCTTAGAGCTGTGTGGGATCCCCATAGATCTGGAATGCTTTGACCGTATTTTCCATGGATCATCTTCTCACACAAATGCAGGAATAGTCTTTAGTTCTTATAAAATAAGAAGCACTTGTATTTTCTGGCATAGAATGACATGGCTGCTTGTTTCAACTGTTTTCAGGGCCTGGAAAACAACAAGCAGACATTTATTGCTCATCCTTACCCAAATGTTAGACACCTGATCTCTTTTCCTCCCTCTCTATCTTTCCTATCACCACTTTATTTCTCTTCCCAGGTCCTGTTTTCCTTTCTCCTAATTCTGGTGCACAGGATCTGTTTAAATGTCCTGGGGTTTTCTTAGTCCTTTGGAGTTTGTAAACAACTTCAGATTTGCATGGCACCAAAGAATAAGGCAGAGATCATTCCCAATGTTCAGCTGCTTTCCAGTACTTGTAGGACTTGGTCCTCTCATAATTCCTAGATAATTTTACCTCTGTGCAGGAGAGTAATTCCAAACCCCATGCACTTGATATTATAACAATATCTGGCAATTTTTTTTTCTGATTTCTGTGGGTTTAGACCCCCCACCTTGTGATGCAGCTCTTGCTGATTTTGATGCAATGTGTAACATCAAAATAGATTGTTTAGTCAAAATAGGAACAGCAGACATTTCCCAGGTGATTCCTGTGACCCTGCTCAGAGGATGGGGCTTGTTGGAAAAGCCTGATTAGCAATTTACTTACGAGTACCTGCCTGACATCTTCCTTACGACAGCAATCACTATTCCTGCAAGGATTCCAACTGCAACCACGATTCCAATGATTATTCCAACCAGTGCAATTGTTTCCAGGCCACCTGAAAGAAGAAGTTGGGAATGTCAGTGTGTTTCTCAGGGAGACCATTGGTAAGAGGGACTGATACAGCACCGATGCTGTTCTGCTGCATCCCACTCCTCAGGGAAATTCCCTTCTGTCTTGTGAGCTCTCAAGTAGGTTTGGGAAGTTCAGCAGCCTGAAAACGTGCCTTTGGGCTGGAGGTTTGGGAAGTTCAGCAGCCTGAAAACGTGCCTTTGGGCTGGAGGTTTGGGAAGTTCAGCAGCCTGAAAATATGCCTTTGGGCTGGAGGGCTCCATAAGGGTGTGGACATGGAGACAGTGATCAGGTGAGCCAGGGGAGGCAGTTCAGGGACAGATTGGGCACAGCCAGTGGCTGCTGGAAGGGGATTCCCTGGCAATTTTGTTCCCCCTTGTCTTTTGAAGCAAATCTTCTGTTTAATACCTTTTTCAGTTTTCTCTGGTTCCCCACTCGCTTCACCTGTAAAGCCAGAAGGACAATAATTACTCACTCTGCTTTGTACAGAGTTTTTCAGTTCAATTTGTAATGCTATATGCAGGAAAACTTTTATCAACTATGTCACAATGGTTTGAGGTTGTCCTTTTGATAGGAAGGGAGCAAATTAAAAGTCTGGGAGAGTGAATACAAAAAAACTCCTAAGTAATAGAAATTAAAACCTAGGGGACTGATTTATCTGATATATACTAGTGAAACTTGTGTGATCACATTAAGATCAATAAGGTGTTTATACCTGGTATGAAATAATTATGATTAAGACAGAAATCAGATTTTAATTGTCTGAGACTGGCGTATGCTGATAAAATTTCACCTTGCTCTGAGTGTATTTGCTGAACTATTCTGTGTCTATTTATAAAGAGAACACCTTAAACTTGGTATTGGAATTTTCCAGATATTATTTAGTAGATGGCAGTAGAACTTTGATGTAGAAAAACAGAAATGAAGAGGTTTTTTACCATCGACGCTCTCTGTGTTAACTCCATAACCAGTAGAATTGTCACCGTCTCCATCCGGGACAAAAGCACTTTCTGTGGTCATCAGGTGTCCAAACTGCAAGAGATTTGTTACATTGTGTAGTCTGGTGGGCAACTACAAGAATTGGGGGGAAAAGAGGGAAAAGAAAACCTCAGTACACTCAGTCTGCATGTATGAAGGTAACATTTAAATTCCCTGCTCATCCACATCTCGGGGGTGCTTTTTGAGCTGTCACCCATCACCTTTGACTCGTGTACAGTGACCAAAACAAACCAAAGGAGCTGATTGATTTTCCCAGCTGGAGGCTTTTCTACACAGATGACTTCTCAGCAGGACTGCAAAAAGAGACTGCAGAATATTGCAGCCCTGCCCTTTTTTCAGTGTTTTGTTTTTGGTTTTTTTTTTTTACACTGGTTTGTCAGTTTGGTTTCACTGAAGCTGAGTGAGAGACACTGAGCTGGAAGAGGCAGCGAGTGGCAGTGAACAGGCAGGTAACAGAAAGGAACCTTTACTTGGCATTTTCTACTCACCAGGGTTGGCAGGGCTTCAAACTCCGTGTCATTTCTGTCTCGGAAATCAATCGTTGCACTTTCTTCTCCTTCTAGAACTGAGCTTGCTGGATAAAATTGTAGAAAACGAGTCAGGATTTTACTTTTTAGTCACCTGTTCTGGCTACTTTGACATGAAAACTTTGTTGAACACGAGCTCTGTGCACTGTTCTGTGTCCCTGCCCCTGTGAACTTTGGTTTGTGAAATTATTTGGAATAAACATGAATTCTGCTTTACTCTTGCCCAAAGCAGTAGGACAAAGAGCTTAAGTACCATCATTTAACCCTGGCAAAACCTTAAGACATATTGGTTACGAACATTTTGTCCAAGAAATTATTTCTTTTTTTAAGGAAAGGTTCCCTCTCCCCCCAGAGTGGATGTGATGCCTCCAGATTTCCAGCTTATGCACTGGGATAAATTACTTCAAACATCTTCCATTTTCTAAAATAATAAGAGCTTTCTCCCAGCTTTCAGCTCAGTCTCAGCTGCAACCTTTATTTTTAGAACTGTCATCAATGTTTATGGGTGTAGCTATAGTTTGAAAATATTCCTACACAAATCTGCCCTGAGGTTTTTCCAATGTTGCAAATGCTTAGCTGCCATAATTTGATTTTCTTTTAGGCACCAATGTAAGGTCTTCCTTTTTTTACTTTAGAGCTCTGTGTCATCTGTGCTCTTTGGTGTAGTGGACATTTCCCTTTTGGCCCACATAATGCTGTTTATTTACAAATACAGCCAGACTTCATTCAGAGACAAAACAAGCTGGAACAAGGTAGAACACAAAAAACACATGACCCTGTGAAGACAACTGGCACTAGCAAGAATATGTTGAAAACATAAGTGTCATTTGATTAAGTTTCTTGCTGATTCATAAACCTCACCCTACATTAACATCCTTCTGTTTATCTCAGCAATCAGACCAAAAGAAGGACAGCTATTCACAGGAGTTCTTTTTAAAGCTGAGAATTACTGTCCCACTGGAATATTTTATGGAAATGTTCACAACCTGTTTGGTTTTGTTGAATTAACACTGTTTCTACTAATTTCACTTTTTATGTAGTCACTTAAAAATATTCCCATCTCCTCTGCATATGAAGTTAGGCTATATCTGAATTGTTTGACTAGGTCCAAATACTTCTTATAAAAGAATTTACTACTCCTAAATGCACCCTACCTGTGTTGTGTGTGATACAGAGGCAAGAAAACAGCTTTTGTTCTGTGACTGAAATGAGTAAGAATAGGCATTTTGCTTGAAAAAAAAACATAGAATCACTTTGGATCAGCTGTGCAGATATCACTTGTAAATTATTGTTCTTTAATTGTGAGTTCCATTTCACTTTTGTTCATTTGTAACTGCCCCTTTTAAAATAAAAATGTTATTTCACATTAAAAAAGCCAGTATTTAATTTTGAAATCAGTAAAAAAATGCACTGGCAGCTTAAAGGATGAATGGGTTGGGACTGAGAAAAAAAATCTGGTTTTGCTCAAAACTCTCATTTGAATTCTGCTGGAAACCTGCAAATATTTTTCCTTTGCTCCCAAAACTGTTTTCTGAACCAAACTAGAAAATTTTTATCCATCTCCACCAATGTAAGACTGAGAGCTTTGTCCCATTGCCAGGAGACCAAACACTGAACTAAACTTAGATTTCTAATTCCATGTTTACTCAGGTAAACAGAATTTTATATTTTTGTACCTTTATAAGCCTGAACACAGATACACTTTCTATCTCAGAGCCAAAAGGGTGTGCAGGGAGTACTTTGGGCAGTAGCAGATGAAGAAAGTATATTCATGTGATGCCAACATGAGGCCTAATATATGTTTCTCTCCTGGTATAATTAGAGGCTAATTAAGCCAGTCAGTGTCCCAAAAATCACCGAAAATCCTCAACAAGACTAGAACAGGCCAGGGTAAATCAGAGTTCCAAGTTAAAAATGGCAAAAATAATGTTTTGGTCATTTTTTTTTATTGAAATACCCCATGTATTGTTGAGGAAGCACAAAAGGGGCTTGACTTTTAGTTGTATATTTAGACACTTTCTAAATATCAGTGTGATTTAAGATATAGCACTACTTATAATACTTATTTTTTGCTTATAAAGTAATGACTTTAGAGTGTAATAGTGGATGTAAAATATTGGCCATGTAAATGCTAAGTTTAAGGGAAAAATAGCAGTAGAACTCACCAATGTGAATAGTGTATGGATCAGTTTACCTTGTAATCCCAGTCAGAAGTGAAAAAAACATCCTTTATTTGCTAGTTGAAAAATAAGCACAGATGGAGAAAACCAATTACCAGAGGAAAATCCCCCAGCAGAAAGTGAAATATATTTTGCAGGTTAACAACAAGCAGCTTATTGGGAGAAGCTGCTTATGCTGCTGGCATGGCCCTGAAAAACTGCCTGACAGTGAAGGCAGCAAAGGAAACAGTGTCACACAGCAAAGGTGGGCAGAAACAGTGCCTGTCACAAGGAAATATAAAATAATTAGTCTTGGTGTGGTACTTCTTGGGATTCGTGGCCGTGAGTGACGTGTGGAAAACCTATTTCAGTGCCTTTGCCCTCTCAGTGACTGGCAAAAGGAGGTGGCCCAGATTAATCTTGCCTAATTTTAGGTTCTTAATAAAGGCACCTAAATAAAGTGTCTGCTTGCCCTTATCTTCCTTCGCAGTCTGTGGGGAAAGATAAATACTTGGAGGAGGTAACTCAGCTCACCTGAGATTTGGGTCATCCTTGGCAGTGCTGCCTTTCCTTAACTGGACAGGGAAGCTGGAGTGTGGCTCCTCTGAACTGCCCCAGCTCACATCAAACTGATTTCTGCCATTCTGAAGGTCTTGACTCAGTCCTATCCCACCTGTATAACCCTGTTTTCAAGCTGAGGTCCTGTATTTGCTGGAGAATAATCCCTGGAGTCTTTCCAGGTTCGTTTTGGGTGGACAGTGGAGGTGGCTGGGTGGTGGTTAAACAGACACTGCTGAGTTATTGCCCAGAGAAAGGCTGGGAGGGAATTTGTTATAGTGTAGTGCACGGGTGGGAAGGATAATTGGATATTGGACAGCTTTGTCAGGGAAAGTCATACAGAAGCTAAATATTTAAATAAAATTGAGAGAAACTGTTGGACTTGAAGGTTCTTTCCCCGTTCCCAGTACGAGCCCTGCACCACTGACATCAAAGGGAATGCAAATGGGATGTAAAGGGGGGTGTGCTCCTGTCAGTCCTTGGTACCATCTGATGTGGGCCAACTGTAGCAAGAGTCAGGGTTAAGCAGGGCTTCTGCATGTGTTCCTAATATTATCTTCGAGGAGGTTGTAAATAAAAACATTGCCTCACAGTGCTGGGGTTGTCTCCAAGGAGCACCAGGGCCTCCTCTGTTTGCAGCTCTGAGCTGCTGTGCCTGGGAATTAATCACTGCACCCCTTCCTGCCAAAGTTCCAGCTGGGAGCCTTTCAGTTCAAAGCCCCCAGCTGCTCTCAGGCTGCACACCAGGAGAAAATGTGCTGTCTCTAAAAGTTCAATACTGCTTTGAAACCCTCCTGTGCTTAAGCATCCCATGACCCACTTAGGGGAAGATGAGCTCACTCCTTACGTGCCCCGAGTGACAGTTCACTGGGAAAACCTCTCCGGGAGGCTTTCAAAGCACGGTTGTGTTGGAAAGGAGAGGGAGTTGGAAAACTGTTGTTCATTAGCATTGCTTTCAGGTATCTCCAAAACCAACAAAGATACTTCTGAAGATGAAAAATGTTGTAGGATCTTGTTTCTCTCCTGGTATAAACCCGAATAAACCCAAACACTGGTGGGCAAAGGCAGTTGTAAGCCTGTAGTTTAGCTTAGTCCTTGGAATAGGAAGCCCTCCAAATAGAATGAGTTTCCATCTCTGATAAGAGACCAGGAGATAAAAATGGCAAACCTTAAAGGATTCCCTCTAGCAAGAACTGAAATAATCTTTTTCTCATTGCCTTCTGGTTCTCATAAAAAAGAAAACCAGCTTCAGTTATTTGTAACAACTAAAAAAGGAAACTAGCAGGTTAACTGTCAAACAAAAGCTCTGATCTTAAAATTCAAGTTTATTTTTATCTGTGTCTTATCAACATCATGTTTTATCCCATCCAGCTGGGCTAAATAGGTACTTTGGAGGATGTTGCTCTAGAAAAGCAAGGGAAAGAATTTAGCAGGATGGGTCACTTGGGATGTGTCACTCTCCTGCTGGAGATGAACTGAGCAAACATCTGGAGCTGACTGAGGGCTTTCAGGATCTGCTTCCGGAGCTGTTACAGCCCAAGTGGTGTTGTTTGAAGGGCTGGGTATGGATTTGTGTGTTATCCATCCTGTTTTGGCTGTGTCTGACTCAGCATTTATGTCCTGATACAGGAATTCCCGTTCTGAGGGAACGTTCTTCACTCAGAGACCTTAATATGATTGTGGGCAAACTGAGTCTTAGTCTGTGTCTCATTTCTGGAATTAGTTCAGTAGTAGTTCAGTGAAAACTTTTATTCCTGGTGGTGGAGGTTTAACAAAAATATGTGATTTGTAAGGAATCTGCCTTTTAAATACAGCAGCTCTGTAATTTTCAAATTGATTTTTTTGTTTTGTTTGTTTGTTTGTTTGTTTGTTTGTTTTGTTTGTTTGTTTGTTTTGTTTGTTTTTTGTTATTTGGCTTCATCCTCCATTTAAGTGTATTCCAGAATCCAAAATCTACATCATCAGCTGAATTTTGTCTGAAAATAGTTTTCCACTATTTTTCTATTTTTGGATATTTGGGAAAAAAAGCATACAGGTGTCTCTTTTGTTGTGAAATGCTTCAACAGCACCAGATCCAGGCTACAAAATCTTTTTGACTTTGAAAATATGAGGTTATAAGAAGAATATCAGAAGAATATAACATCGTGGAAGAATATAACATATAAGAAGAATATAACATAGTGGATTCTGGGATTTGTCTTTTGATGTTTGAACCTTTGGACAGTTAAAATTTGCAGACTTTAGAAAGGCAGGGAAGTTTGTTAATGAGAACTGAAATTCTCATTTGTACCTCATCTGTATCCTGCAAAACTATATCTGCAGTATCCTGAGAGCTTTGTGTCCTTGGCCTGTTTGGGGCCTTTTCTTTCTCTGTTAATTTTTTCTGGAAGTTGGAGTAATGTCTCATCCCATAAGAAATCCCCGGTGTGTATTTAAGTGTCTAGACTCTGTTGTTCAGGAGAAAGTATGTACTGTCTAAATCCTGAAGTGCTTTCTGCAGTTTCCTTATGCAAAGACTGACAGTTTGCTTTATATAACAAAGGAAGCTGGATGACAAAATACCAGGAATTTTGGAAAGTGTCTGCCAGTTGAAAACTGGTCACGAAGCACAAGGCAGGATTTAGCTCAGCCTTATTTAGAGCATGACTGAGTTTGTTCAGGTATTCCCTGCAGCTCCTGATGACAATGCTTTGCTGAATTGTCAGAACCATTTCCTTTGGTCACCACACCCTGCTCCAGATGGGTTTTATTGCTGGGGCTGGCTCAGCCAGAGGAACAAAGCCAGGCTTTAAACCGACAGTGCCAAGTGGCAAAGAACCACTGGGCTGCTCCTCGAGCAAATCACATGTCCCCTGGATGTTACAGTGTTCTACTGACAGAAAAGCAAAGCAAAATATACTTGAACTGGGCAGATATAGAGAAGCAGCTGCTCTTCAAGGGCTTGGAAACAAAACCACCAGGGGAAAACGTGGAACCTTAGTAAGCCTTGTCTTAGGCATGGTAAGATCAGCCACAGAGCTGTGGCCATTAGGAAGGGACTAACTCCATTATGGGACATTCCTTTAAAATATTCCTTTGCAGAACTAGAGATGAATATCCCAAATTTATGCTTTTAAGAATGTTGCTGTGTTAACCTCTGCTTTCCTGTCTGCTCAGCACACTGACCTCAGACTTGCTATCCCATGAGGGTGGGATAAAACCATGTTGTTATTGATATTTGCTGCCCTGTGCTCCTTGGCAATTTTACTCATAGTTTAATTGTTTTCTTTGAGGGTTTGATTGGGACCACGAGGTTGGAGTTGTGGTCAAGGTGTGAGTATCTGCTGCACCTTTCTGTCAGGGGCAGGATTCCAGAGCTGTCGCTGCAGGGCTGACAAAAAAGGAGCATTTCAGCCAACATAAGGAGGAAAGTACCAAACTTTGTGTCAGGGAGCAGCAGATTTTCCACATGTGCAGCAGAAAGCAAATATCTGTGTGCAAATACTGGGATGTGTAAATGCAGATGAGAGGAATTAAGAAATGACCTCTAATACAGTAATAAACTAATCTTTTTTCCCTGAATCACTTCTTCCCCAGAACTCTGAGGCTACAACCACGTGCCCTTTCACAGCTGCTTTGTTGAAGGTTACCGACCCCTTGTGTCTGCCAGCAGGACCCTTTGCATGTTCCTTAACTTATTTGTTTGAAATACTCCCACCAAACACTGAACTGGAGACTCTTAGGTGCTAATTTTGCTCACAGAGTGATTTTTGGCTACCTCGTTTTATTGCCATGCAGCAAGCAAGATCCACTCAAATATGTTTAGTCTGACTTTTATCCTACATTAATCATGTACTAGCTAATATTTGGATGTGTTTCATAGTCATAAAACCATTTTAATGTCCATTTGGAGTTAAGTGTGTCCCCTTTACAGATTTAGCAGTATCTCCTACACTACTTAAGCCCTCCTAAGAGACCACGTTTGCCTGAAAATGGTGTAACAGCTGAATTATTCCCTCACAAAGGATTATTCTGATCCAATTTGTGCTGGATGTTGTAGTGTTTGTAATCAACAAAGATGGAAAAAAACATGAGAAAGTCATAAAGCAACACGAGGATGTGCTCAGCATCAGCTTCTCTGTCCTTGGAGAGCCTTTGGCCAAGCTTCTGAGACAGGGAGTTGGAAATCAAAAATGCTTTTGTCTCTCATTTTTCCTCATTTGTTTCTCTTGAGAACATCCCAGCACACCTACACTCCCAAATCCCACATCTTGTTCTGAACTGCTGTGCAGCAGTTTGTGCTTTCCTGGGGGGTTAATCCCCACCGAGGGGCCACACGAGGCAGGGGGGCCCTTTGAGAGGCTGCAGCAGGGAGCTGGGATGCAGGGAGGGGCAGGACCTGGCAGCATTTGCCTTCCATCCTGCGGTCCCTGACCACATCCAGACAAAAAGCAAACAAACCAACAAAACAAACGTGCCACTGAGACAGCCCATCTGCCCCAGCAGCAGGAAGGAGGCATTTCTGTGGTCCACGTGTGGCTCGCCTCAAGTGACACATGGAGAAACACTGCCTGCTTCTGTTGGAGCCCAGCAGCCTTCCTTCACTGCCTTTTATTATCTAGTAAAATGCTCTCTAGGTTTTTAACTGCCTTTTTTTTTTTTTTCCAGTTGATTTACAGTCCTGGGTCTGGGGTATGTGCACGGATTCAGTGGGAACTGCTGAACGACAGGAGTGGAGGATCTGGCCTCTCTGTTCCCAGATTTTACTGTGCAGCCTGAGGTAATGAAAGGTCCACTTGTAAGCCTTTATATATGACTGTTTTCCTTGTTTGTAAAGTTACCTACTAATAGTGATTCAGCAAGATGATTTTCCCCTTTTTTGTGGTAATTGTTTTGGGTATTGGACATGTAGAGTTAGATTTATATCATGAAGAGGCATATATGGGACACATGTGAGAGCACTCATCATTCATGATGCAGGGTGAAAGGTTTTGTGGTGCTTATTTAGTAGAAAACTGGCTCCCTTTTGAGTCAAATGTGACTGTTCCTCTTGGTTGTACATTTTGTTTATAGCCAGCAGTTACAGAATTTGATTTTCAGGTGAGTTTAGAGGTGCCTGACTTTATTATAGTTTTGCCACTGAAACAGCAACAGTTTGGGTAAATCAAGACACTTCCAAAAAAAACTTTTCTGGTGGTTTTGTCAATTCTATTTTTTATGATTTTGAAAAACATAGAAAACTTTTTAGTCTTTCAGGGCTGACTGTAAACTTCAATTTCCTTTCTTCTGGAAAATGGACTCAAAATGTTTCATATAAACACTTGTTATCCGAATTATCCTGTCAATGTGCTTACTTTCAGTCCAAACCAAATGTTACATGATCTGGGATAAACCTGACTTGCATAAGGAGATATAATCTAGTGTTTGCCTCCAGGTAACATCAGGCACGTGGACAGTTGATACAGCTCAAGTGACATGTGCTATCTTGTCAACAATCACGTTAATTTTTGTTCATGTTATGTGACAGCCACTGCAGTAATCTCCATCTCTGCAACGATATTTTCACCACAGGAGAGGGTTTGGAATTAAGAAGTGCCTCTGAAAAGCACTGGTTTGGATGCTGGTGGAGGCCAACTTCCATTTCTAGTCATTTGGTCTGATCCAAACCCTTGCCTGAGTTTTTATATGCTGAAACCATCACAGAAAGGCAAAAATGTATCTGCTAATCATTCAATAATAATAATAATAATCCTTTTGGAAATTGGTAATACACTTCCTGATTGAAACAAAGCTGCTTTTCTTGAATCAGTCTCAGTCCATAACCTGTAGTGCCCAATTGCAAGAAAAGGGGAGCTGCAGATTTATTTATGGCCTCATTGGGTTAAGAAGTATCAGAATCTGATAAGGAGACTTTTTTCCACTAAAACCCTAAAGCCACACTGTCACCCCAGAGTTTCAGACATCTGGACATCCCCACTCCCCCAGGGACTATTCAAGTCAGACATTCTCCCTTCCCCTGTCAGCCAGGCACAGATTGTGAAGGTGGCACTGTCACCTCCAGTCTGTTCTAACACATAATTGCTGATGGTTGTCAGTAAACACCAATAATAAATATTTAAATACTCAATACTTTCTTATTTTACCTCTGGAGTCCATTTCCCAGGTGTATCCTTCAGAAGTTGTCCTACATGACTGGCTCCATGTGAAGAAAAAGTCATAAAACCTAAACACCCCAAAAGTCTTAAATGCAGTAAACCATGTTCCAGATCCAGCTGTGGAGTTCAGTGCTGGTTATAAAGCAGAGGTGGGATCTTGCAAGCAGCAAATACTCTATTTTTCTTTCTGACTAGTAGGGTTTCAGCCTGATCCTTGCTGGACTCCTTCTCTCAGAGTTGAGAGAAGATATGCTTAAAAATTCCCTAAAAGCCTGGAGATGAAACACCTTTTTTACCCATAATTCTGGTATCTTAGAAACTGCTTAAGGTACTTCTATAAAATAGTGGTGGCTTTGCCTCATTTCTAATGGCTTTAAACTTTGGTACATTTCATAGTGATGCTTTTTAAGGATAAGGTAGCTGTCCTTAAACAATTCTTAGAATTTCCCCCAATTTCCTAGAAAACAATTTTTGTGTCTTGCCTAATATGTGCTGATTTTAGATTTTCTGTGAAATTCTGAAGCACAGCTCCAAACTTTCAGCCTCCTATTCTGACATACTCCATTAGAAGTTTCAAGTCAACACCCACACATGCTGTATATATTGATATAGCTCCATTCTATCCAGCAGAATGCTACTGAGTATTATCAGGCCAAAATCAGGTCTTTTTTTTTTTTTTTTTTCAGTTTGGGTCCCCAAATCCAAGTCTGACAAGTCTAGTTATGCTTTGGAAGACTGATGGGCTGAGTTTCAAGCTGATGTATTTAGAGCACTGGTACTGGGAATGTGTTCCATGGCAATGGCAGAGACACTTCACGTTGCCTGGTGGCCAATTCATTCACCAGGAGTCAAACACTACACAGAAAGTCTGAATTTCAAAGTGATATTCCTGGAATCAAGTACTGGTCAGGGTAATTCTGATTTATTGTTAATAAATCAGACTCTTCCCCTTTAGCTGTAAGAAAATGTCTCTTTTACGTAAAAGTGTGTCTTTTTTATAAAATTCAAAGGAAATAATTTGCCAAATTAATCTTTTCTAAGTAGGTACATAACACTTTTTAAATAGGTAATAACTCTCCCTGTTTTAGTTTGAATACATTGCTTATGGCTAAGTCAGGCTTAGCAAAGCCCTGTGCAGGGCTCAAATCCTAAGTGGCTGTAATGTCTTTAAGCTCATAAGTTAAACTCCTGAATGGAAATATTTATAAGTTACTCTGGTAGAGTTACAGCACCTAAATGTCAATTAAACTAACCTCTTGCTTGCACTCTGCACTGTGTGTGTCACAGGGGGACTCATTTCCAAGGGCTGGGGCTGGAATGCCTTCCCTGCCTGTCCCTTCTCCCTCCCTTGCAGCCACACACAGAAAATCCTTTCCTGAGAGAGCCTAACTCAGCCCAGCTGAAAACTCCTGCTGTGTTCCTCCCCGGATTGCAGCTGGAGTTTGAGAATTCCAAAGGAAGTTTTACAAACAGGACAGAGCAGCTCCACAACCTGGGAGCGAGCACAGAAACCGTTAAAGGGCAGGAAACGGCTGGAAAGAATTGTCACCAAAGTTTCTCCTTACCTTCTTCAGCAAGTGCTGCCAAGGGCACACTCCCTAGGACGAGGATGAAGAATGGAACCTTCATAAACATCTTTGATCTGCTTGGAGAGTCGCTTTTCCTAATCCCCAGACCAGATGGATCCAAACTCGGATTAATTTTTATTTAGAGGCAGCGGAGAATGGAGATCCCAGAAAGAAATCACTGCAAAGAAAACACTTTGGTATTCCAAATATTCCTTTTGCTGCTGTATCGTGGAGGGGGAAGGCTCTCCCAGCTGATAACTGTACAGTTAGAGAAAACTGAGTGGAGTTGGAGTTATTTTCTTTAGCCCAGGGGTGGGAGCAGCCCAAGGTGGTCCTGGACGAGCAGCCAGGCCCGCCCTCCGCACGCTGTTTGGTCAGCACCAAAATTATGATCTCAGCCCAGGTTTAAAGTTACAGGAGCTGTTGTAGCTTTCACAAGACTTTTATTTAGCAAAGTGGGGAAAGGGAATTTAGGCAGAGCGAGGTGCTCCCTCCCTTCTGCAAACTGTCTTTAAAAAATACTTAAGGAACAACACTAAGGACATTTTTCGTGTTATTTCCAGCAGTGAACTGATAGTTTTTTCATTTCTAAGTGAGCCCCCATGTTTTTCTAAGCAAGTGTGGTACTGAATGTGCATTTAGGGACACTGAAACAGTTTTAGGACAGGCTATTTAATTGTGCAGTAAATAGTGTCTGAGTTTTCCTGTGTGTCTGAGGCTCTGAGCTCGTGTCCTCAAGTGACACCCTGGCTGTGCTCGACCATTTCTCTCTGCCCACAGGCTTGCTGGTCTCAGAGTGCTGATATCACCCTTCAGAGAGAGGATTTTTCCTTTTAATATGTATTATTATTAGCAGTACAGCCCTACAATGAGTCTGTGCAAGACTCATTAGTTTTTCCTCGTCCATGTTTGTGGGAATCAGCCTTGCAGGGCAGGTGTGCAAGGCTGGATGGCACCAACATCTGTAAGACAGGCCTTTGCTCACCAATAACAGTTCTTAGGCAGGAACTGGGGCTGAACTTGGAGAGAAATTATTTATATCAACCCTATTCTGAATCTTCCCTCATTTTGGGCAAGTAATAATTTCCTGATTTACATCTATTTATACATATCTGGAGCAGGTCCAGAGAAGAGCAGTGAGGCTGAGGAAGGGACTGGAGCACAAGTGCTGTGGGAAGAGGCTGAGGGAGCTGGGGGGGCTCAGCCTGGAGAAGAGGAGGCTCAGGGGAGACCTCCTCACTCTCTACAACTCTCTGACAGGAGGGGGGAACCAGGTGGGGGACAGGCTCTTCTCCTGGGAAACAGCAGTAGGACAAGAGGGCTGGGTCTTCAGCTGTGCCAGGGGAGGTTTAGGTTGGATATCAGGAAGCAATTTTTTCCCAAGAGAGTAATCAGGCATTGGAATGGGCTGCCCAGGGAAGGGGTGGAGTCCCTGTCCCTGGAGGTGTTGAAGGTGAGACTGGATGTGGCATCAGTGCCATGGGCTGGGAACCACGGCGGGGTTGGATCAAGGGTTGGACTTGACGATCTCGGAGGTCTTTTCAACTCAGTTGATTCTGTGATTCTGTTTAGGAGTGTGGTGAGTTTTAATCAGTGCTCAGGTGTGAACTGACTGCACCAGTGTGTCACAGAGTGAGTGAGGAAGGGCAGAACCTTCTCCTTCATCTTCTGCACCCCCAAGTCCTGCAGTGCCAGGGCCTCAGGCTCACAAAGCAGCAGCGTGGATTTATTTCCTTTCTGCTGACAGCTGGTGGAGGAGGTAACCTCTGCTAGAGGAGACTTGTGGCAGGGGTTTTGTTATTTTTTAAATACAGACACACAAAAAAACCCCAAAACAACCCCCTAAACCATGGCTGGGTTGTTTTGCTCAGGGAATGAGTCAGAGCTGTCATTAAGACCCCACAACACTTGGTGCTATAAAGGACCAAAGCAAGTCTGAACGTAAGACATGATGTAAAAAGGGCTGCAGGTGGGAAATGCTGCACCTTCCACTGGGATTTTCTTTCCCTCTCAAAATGATGGGTGCCAAAGGAATTTCTTAGCTATAAATTGTGGTGCTATAATTGTGTTCTTTGTGATGAAGAGGAGGGCAGAATGAAAACAGTTGACACCAATGCCAAGAATCAACAGGCAATATTGACTTATTGTCTCCAGAAAAGCAGTAAAATAAATATTGCCTTGTACTATCTTTCAGCATATTAAAAGCTGGGATTAATTATTCTCAATAATGCAGCTTCAAATTTATTTAGGAGAATGTTTATTTTTGGGGGAAATGCCCCTCATATGAAACTAAATCTTGCTAAGGGAGTATGTCAGTTTTAATGGAATTTATTTTGAAAGATATTTTTTTACCTTATCAGAATGGAATGTTTGGAATTCTGTATGTATTTTTAGAACAAATGAATGTAGTACACCATGAAAGACAAACTGGTGCAAACAGTGACTTTTTAATGTTAACAAATTTTCAACAGGAGCAAAAAGAAGGTATTTTTAGGATTTTATTCAGTTTTCTTTAAAAGCACTCTGGAGACCTTTTACAATTATTCCTATAAACAAACTTACCTCAGGTTTAGCAATAAGCCTTTCTAAAGGAAGAGCTATTTGCTGAATTAAATAAATTCTTTCTTTAAGCTGTACTGTCTTCTGGGTATAGAGCTGGGATTCTTGAGCTTTCAGGGACTGGAGATGTCCCAATTCCAGTGGCTATTCCAACACTTTTCGATACTTTTATTATTTTTCCCAGTAAGGAATAGTTTCTCCTATACCAGCCTGTTCCTCCTGTTTGGACTTGTTCTTCAAAGGAAAACTCCTTAGCTAAATTTATTGAACTGTGAAGAATTTAATAACATCAGCTTCTATCAGGGTGTCAAAGTGCAACAAAGGGCATAAGAAATGTGCCTACAGATGCAAAACAAGCTGGTGAAAAAGCTCCTTCCTAACTGTCATCTTGGGATGGGATTGCTCCTGAAGGACAACTGTGACAGGAACTTGCCTTCCAGTGGGGACAGTTGCTGTGTAAGGAGATAAAGGCTGATTTAAAACAGCAACAAAATTCTTTCAGAAGAGCCAACGTGCCCTTGGGAGAGGGGACAGAGCCAGGGGGACAAGGGAGCAGTTTTCCTCTGAACTGTCCCAGATTAAGGGGGTTTGATGAAACTGCAGTTCTGCAATAACCAATAGGTTATTCATAGGTTCTGATTTAACAATTCATCTGCATTGAAAGCAGCCCTTACTTGTGTGTCTGTCAGAGAGCAGGAGGTGAGCACATCCCACGGGTGTGCCTGGCAGGGGACATGCACATGTGCCCAGTGCTGCCGTGCCACCAGTGTCAGATCCACGCAGAGATGCTGTCATTTGGTCTGGGTGTGTTATGACAATTCCCACAAATTGCCAGGATATGAGTGCATGGGTCACTCTTTTTTTTTTTCTTTTTTCCTTGCCAGGCAGGTCTGTGTTTTCAATCCCAGTGGTTTGGGGGAGGACGTGGAGAGGGGTTTGAGTCCACGCAGCCCTTGTGTTTGCGTTTCGTAATCGGCTCCTTCCGTCTCGTCATATCAGTGGTTTGCAGAGTCTTGTGAGAGGTTTGGGCTGGGTCTGGTTCAGTGAGAGTGAGGAATGAACCAGAGCTGGGGGAGTAGAGAAGTGGTGACTGTATCCTGCCAACTGTTCCGCCTCAGGGGCGAAGCCGTGTGGGATGATGTTTTCCCCTGGATCAATCATGAACCTGGGGGCACTGAAGTCAATCCAAGGTTCCCTCTGATCACAAATGGGCTTTGACTTCCTGTAAATAACCTGTAAAATGGGAGCACAACCATCCAAACTCTATTTAAAGCCCACCATAGAGACCAAAGCAGTGCATGTACACACGGGGGTGACTCTCTCTATACTCACATCTAAAAAGGGCCACACAAATGGCTCCTCTCTGCACAGAGGAATATTCAAATTACCCCTCTGCAGTCCCAGGAGCTGTCAGAGGTTACAGCATGGGGACAAATTTGAATGTTCTGCCTGACTTATTACAGGATTTTCCATGATAGTACAGCTCCAATGCTCCAAAATTCGTCTTTCCACAGAACCATCTCATCCATTATCTCCAATACAAGGGAAATCTTAGCTTACAACATCTCCAGTCTGCACAAAGTAAACCCATATTTACCCCTTCTATCTTTTCACTAAAAACACTCAAAAAGTGTAAATTAGGCATTTCATTTGATGACATCCTTAGCAAACCTCCCCTGTAACTCAAACGATGCTGTCTCTTTCTGTTGCCAAATTTCCTGTTTCTGTACCCTGGGGGCAGCTGTGGGCCCTGCAATATTTGGTCAGAAGCATAAAAGCTGTTTTCTGCAAGCTTTATTAATTTTCAAGCCATTTCCTGTTTTCCCTTTGCAGCCAAACCCACCCTTTTTGGCAGGTACTGAAATAAAAAAACATATGATCCAGTCTGAGCAAAAGTTCAATTACTTGACAGAGGAGGGGACCCCAAATGATAACTCTGAATTTTCTTTGCTGCTTTCCACAAGGCAACTTTGCTTTACTGTGAGGTGACATTCCAGCAGATGAGGTGTGGAATTGCAGAAGGCTTTTGCAGAACTACAGCTCCTTGCCCTCAGGAATGGCTTTTACCTTCCCTTATTCCCAAATTGTTAAAGTTCCAGTCCATCCTATCTTGTCATTGGTTTGCACAGGCCTCAAATAGGTGTCACTTCATCGTAGCTTTTGGGTTTGAGCCACTGAGGTTTTAGTTTCCTATAGTAAGAGATTGGGCTCAAATATTCATATTATGCAGCTTTTTAAGAGCTCAGCAGCTATAAATCCAATCCTGTTCCTTGCCCATCTGTGCTCCTGGCAGTGTAATATATGCCCAGAGCTGCGAGCAGCCCAAGCTGTCAGATGTGGGGAAGAGGGATTATGAATGAGCAAATGGCAACAATGCTTGAAGTTGGAGTTCTTGAGCTACAACAGTAATGATCTTTGTCAGTCAGGTTTAGAGACGGGGCTGGATTTCCAGCTGGGGTAACTCAGAGTTTCACCAAAATCAATAAGACTTTCAAAATAAACGTATTTAAGGGGAAAGAAGAAAGTCTCTACGCTTCAAATAGTTTCCTTGGAGATTTATGGGCAGCTGTTCTTTGTACAAGTCGCTTTTCTCCATGATGTCATTTGAGTCAGGGATGAAAAGTTGATTAAGATGTGCTGGGAGAGGGAAAGGGCACAGAGGGCTGCACAGGAGTTTTACACAGAGTGAGTTGATCTGTGTAAAATGTCAAGATTTCTCTATAATATATCAAAGTCTGTCATTAGATGTTGAAGTTCCAAAGTTGAAATTGATATTGTTCACGTTTTAAGGTTCTTCATTAGAAGCAGATGAATTTGGGCCGTTTAACATAAAAGCCTGAATTATATTTTTTACTCAGGAGTAACACCACTGACTACCAGAAACAAAATACTGGTGTGAAGGGAGTAAGAGACATTTGGTGGATGGTCTGCAGTGCCTTTCTTGAGAGGATATGAGTGTTGGTTGTTTATAAAGACCCCAGAGCAGAACTTCTCAGCTGCTTCCTCAATAAGCCTTTCATCAGAGACAGCGAAATTCTCTGGGGACTTAGTCCTGAAAACATAAATCTCATGGAATGCAACAGGTTACATGGGGTTTAAGAACTGATTGTAGGGAGTGTGCACGATCCTGAGGACACCCTGGAGTTGGGATTTCTGTCAGGGAGCATTTCACCCAGAGAAACTCTTCCCAAAGTCTGCCAGCAGTTGTCTCGACGTGACACACAATGGAGTGACTCAGAGTTAAATATGGAATGCCCACTCTGTACTACTTTTAAACCTGTGACTGACCACCATGTATTTAACAAAAAATTATAAGGTTGACGTAGGGTTTTCTTAGGTCAGGAGTGTTTTTTAACTAGAACAGTTATAAAAGGAAAGCAACACAGCAGTGGAGCCAGAGGGGGGAAAAACACACATACTGTGTACTCAGTCTCATTTACTGCAGAATGGTTCTGGGAGTTTTTCTTAATACTTTCAAAGGCTTTCACTGCTTTGATTGTGAGTTTATGCAGATAAAGCAAATGCCTGTCAGTAAGAATTTACGTGTCCTAATTTTTTTAAATCCTGACCAGGTGACCGAGATCACACCTGCTTGGAATGTGAGCAGAACCCAGCACTCTTTGAGGCCCTGCTGTGTCCTGACAGCAGCCAGGAGCTGCCTGGGCATCTTCAAGGTGGGGCAGGACTTGCCTGGGTTTACAGGGAGAGGGACTAAGGAACACACAGAGCATGTGGGCACAGCCAGTTCTCTGTAAATGACAAATTGTCTCTGGGAATAAACTCGTGTGTCTTTGAGAATGAAATTTCTCATTTTATTCATCCATGTGATGAACAAAATGAGAAATACTACCCCCCTGAAGTTCCATGGGAAAAGTCTCATTTCGACTCTGATTTTAGGGAGGAATCACATATAAAATAATGTGGTTTCTTTCCCTTTCTGTATACTGTGTTCCTAAAAACAGGCAGCTTCGTGGAGGAGATGCACAGATGAACAAAAGCTGGTGGAATGAGTGGTTGTTTCAAATGGGGGAGGACAGGGAGGGACAGAAAAGCAGACTGATGTGGGGATGGACACTTGGGAATGTGGGGAAGCAGTGATGTTCTCCATGGCCTTTCCTGACTGTAAATGGGATTTATCTGCACACAATGTAAGTGAATAACCCAAAAGAGCCCATCTCCACAGTGCCCTGTGGCCACGAGAGGGAGCGAGACGTTCACAGGTCCCGGTTGGTTTGAAACACTCGGTGCGGGGCTGGATCCCACCGCTTCCCTAATCCCAGGGAGGAACTGAGCCAAGAAATATGCTCCAGACAAGGAAGGGTTTGAGCTGCGATTTTTTTCTGCCACATTTTCAAGCAGCGGCATGTTTTTCCACGCTGGCTCCGCGTCCAAATGGGGATGAAAACGCGAGGTTTTGGTGAGAGCAAAAGGCAGGGTGATCTCTCAGCAGCACAAACCACGGCTTGTCTTGAAGTGCCAGTCGTCGTGGTGACCCCAGCTCACCTTCTGACTGGCCACCACATCACCAGGGAGCAGCAGTCCCAGGAATTTTAGTAAGGAGCAAAGCACACCTCAAAGCAAAACGAGTCCAAGCATTGAAATCAGGGCAGAGATCAGGGATGTTTCAGCTATTTTGCAAAATCTGGATCCATTCACATGTTGTTCCACTGACGTGTCGCTGAATCATGTCCTGCAGTCTCTTCAAATGAAACACTACACCAGGGACCTTAATAAAGGGTCTCAGCTGCCACTGCTACTGCTGTGTCTAGGAGAAATACTAGACTAAGAGCATGGCTTTACAAATATATCTGCTAAATGTTCATAATGTTGGATTGTTTTCCTGAAAAATAAAGTGAATAAGTATCACAGCAAGGGGAGGGAGAGCAACAGAGGACACCAAAAATCAAATCCAGTGAATCTTCATCATAGTTAAAACAATGATTAGGTTATGGATTTAATTGTTCTCTGGACTGCACTATAAATTATCTCTGACTGAAATAATGACTTGAGAGTGTGTGGAGGGCTGGAGTGGCAGTCTGAGAGTAGAAGGTGGGCTGAGAGGAATGTGATTAAGTGGAGTTCACAAAGACAGACCTTATCTTTGCAGCACTCAAACCACTGCATGGGATCACTTTGGTGATAGCAGCCTGTCAGGAGTAACTCCAGGGAGACAAGGCAGTTCAGATGCAGGATTTTCCTATCTATGGGGTAAATTCATTCATGCTTTAAATTAGGGAATGAATGTTTTATGCTTTGCTCTGTATTTGCAAGACCTGTCTTGCATAAACTAATCCTAGGACACAAAGGAGGAGAGAGCTGCTCTCCTGGAGGCCTCCTCAGCACTTTAATAGCCCCAAGCCATCTACGTGTGTCTTCAGATCAAGGCACTATTGTGTTGTCAAAAAATAAATATTTAAAAGCCTGTGCCTTTTAACATGGAAATGCTGAAAGCTCTTGCAGTGAATATCATTTAACTTTAAAGCTCCAGCCTGTTGGTGCTTCTGGTTATTTCCATATGAAATGGTGGAGAAACTGAGGTGCTGAGCACTCTGGTCACACAAACCAGGAGTGGCAATAAGTATTGGAGACTCTCTCTGCAGTGCCAGCACTGTCTCTATTCTATAAATCAATTCATTAAATATAAGTAGTGAATTAAGAGGATTTTTTCATTATTGGAATGTTAATAATACCTTGGTTTCACTGCAGGAAACTGAATTACAGGCCCGTGATTCATGGGTTTGTAGGCGTAGGCAGCTGTACACCGAGTACAAAGAATATTAACAACTCTAATTGCCTGCAAGCACTACTGATAATTCAGCATCTTTCACAGCAAACCAGATTACTCCCAAAATAAGTGATTTTGATCTAGATATCTTATCCCATAGCCCATGAGCCTCACAGCAGTTTTGTCCCTTCCCCTGTTTAAAAAAGGTAGACTGAGGCCCTGAGGTCTTACACTGTAAGCATGAATTAAAGTCAAACACTGGCTTTGGGATGGATTTTTTTCCCTCAGAAAGTGCATCCAGGGAGTTTGACCTGTGCTTTATTGATGTACAGAACATTTATGTTGCACAAAGCTGCGTGCACACAAATCTTCCCAAAAGCTCAGCAGGAATTCTGGAGCTCAGCAGTTGTGCCCCTGCATCCTCCTGCTTTGGCCCCCTGTCACTTCAGGTACCAGTGACAGCAGAAAGGACCAGACAGGGCTTGTAAAAGTGCCAATAAAGTGCCTGCCCTGAGTGATGCCCAGGAACCACATTATCAGTGACAACACTGCAGGAAACTGGATTTTCTGAAGAGTGACAAGCCTAAAAACAAACTAATAAACCATTAGGGCTTTCCTGAATGTTTGCATTAACTAATGTTTGATTGGATATTTTTGCCATCAAAAGTGCATCTTTACTGATTCACGCTGCTCAAAAACTAGTCATTAAAACACTTCTCAGTGGTACAGTTTGTAACACTCTTCCTTGGGCCATCCCTGGCTGGAGCAGTAGCCAGAGGAGAGATGCTCTTCAGTGTGACCTCCTGTGTGCTTTTTGTGAAAGGAAAGGTTCCACATTTAGGGATCCAAGAATAACTATATGACAAAAAGTAATTTTCAATTTTTTTATTTTTTTTTTTTTTACTGAAAGTGTTTTGTTAGACATTTTTGGCTTCTGTATTTTTAGTCTGCAGCCATCACACAATCCCTAAAAATATCTTTTTGCTTGTAGCACAGCCTGAGAAAATGGAGAGTATAGTACATTCCACGTGTTACCACATGGACAATATTTTTACCATATTAATTTTTTGTGCCATTAACTTCCTGAAGAATTTAAAACAACCTGGAGCAAATATACTTTTTCTTTTGAGTTCCCTTCAAATTTGAGATTTAAGAGACTTCACTTGTGCCATTTTTGTGAGATGGATTTCTTTTTGATCCTACTAAAGAAAAAGAAGAAGGTGTAGAACCATCTCAGGTTGTGATGCCTCACAACACTGTGCCCATTAACTTCACTGACACTCCCCAGGGAGGAAATGCTGTGGTTCCCCTTTTTTTTTTTGGTGATGTTACTCAGCTTTAACATCTTTGAAATGAGGCAGACCCAAAATTGTAGAAGCCAGTAGGAGCAGATGAGTGGAGATGTTCCTCCAGACATTAATGACATCCATAAAGCAGAGCTGTCCCCACCCAGGGCAGGAGTTACCCCTCCTTGCACAGTCACACCAGGTTAGTGTGGGACAACTCCTGGGTGCTGAGGCACCTCCACCTCCCCATCCTGAGGGTCCTACTGAAGTTCTAGTATTTAAAACCCCACTGTACCACTGCAGTACCAACATGCAGGATGAAAAATGTCATGTTATACCACCCTGCACCGTGCCAAGAGGGGCTGTAATAAAATTCTGGGGGTTATTGTTTATGTCACTGACTACCAGAGAATCCCCCCCAGTTTGTTGCCAGTGAGGTAACTGATTTCTGAAGCAATTATGAAACTACTCATTGTAATAATTAGCCCTGGTTATCAACATGTCTGTGAAAAGCAGCTCCAGAGGCAGCATTGCAGGGCTCCCCCCTCTACCCCTGGGGAGCTGCTGCACTGGCTGATGTGATCCCACCTGACATCTCACCCAGCTGATTAACAGGGCCAGGGACACGTCACAAGGCATTAAATCACAGCCTGCTGCCTTCCCTAAGGGACACTCAACTTCTGGATGGCCAGAGAAACTTTCAAGAGGATGGAAAGATCACTTCAGGGGGGAAGACAAGTGAACAAGCAGGACCATCTCCCATGAATGGGACTGTGGCTGCTGCAGTTATACCAAGAGACTGGGAACTCTAATTCTTGTCTTCTTGAAGACTTTTTTGGCATACAGTGAAGTGTACAGGCCTTTTCAACATTTCTGCTTCAAAGGCAAACCCAACTCCTTTGCATGAGAGGATTTCACCCCATTGGTTCAAGGATCTCTGTCACCGTTTTGTGGGGGTTTGTTCTTCACGTGGGTATAAAAGAACCTGGGATTTCTTGACTTCAGAACAGGAATTTGATTTATTTAATGTAGGATTAAAAAGATCTGTCCACAGAAAGAGCTCCAAAGTGAAAGTCTAAGGGCCTGTGACCACACAAACACATTTGCACACCCTCATTTTGTCAGTTTGCTTCCATTTGAAGATCTCACGTTCCTGGTCTTGCCTCAAGTCCTGATCCACTGTTGGTTGTCCCTTTGTGTTCCTGAGTGCTGTATGGGCTCCAGTGCAGAGATGGAGGCATTTTTGTGCAGTAATTATTCTGCAGGAAGCCAGTTGTCCAGAATTAACCTGTAAAAGGTGGAATTGCACATGTGTGGGAACGATGCACACAATTTAATGAGTGTGAGATACACTTCAAAGGACAGTTTGCAAGCCCTATTTTGAAATTACAGCCTGATCTTAAGCACTTAATTATATTTTTCATGAACTATTTTTATGGTAAAGGGCAACAGAGAGGGGTGTAATAATTTATTTCCATTATTTCTACCACTCAGCTCGTGTTTGGAATTCCCACTGACAGGAACATGCTTCCTGCATGTTTAAATCCATGGAGTGTGGGCAGCAACAGTCAATAAGGGAAGAGGAAAGGAAGCACTAATGACTGTCTTGGAGTTGTTTTCCTCCTGTTGTGAAGAGCTTGTACCACATCAAGTCAGTTAAATAAATACAGCCACAGAAGGTAACTTGAATGTCTTTGTTAAATCCCCTTATCAAAGCAGACTGGGGAGTCACTAAAAGGCCTTGACCTCCAATTAAATCAGTGCCTTTGTAAATGGAACTTTTCTTGCTGGGTGTGTGGTGTTAATTGGCATGAAATCCTCACAAGACAACCATCCTCTTTGGTCTGGAAAAGACATTTAGCCTGTCAGTGTTACAATGTTAACAGAAAAATGAATTCAAGTCCTTTTTTGTTTGTTTGTTTTGGGGTTCTTTTAGTTGTTGAGGGGTTTGTTTGGGGTTTTCTTTTTTTTTATGTTCTTTTAAACTCCCTGGTGTACCATGCACGCCTAATAGTCTGCAGGAGCTTTATCCTCAAAGAGTGTTTGCTGGTGTTTTTAGAAATATTAGCTGTCAACTGGTTTAATTGCTGTAAATCCATTTGCTGTTCCTTAGAACAAAGAGAACTCTCCAAAGGGTTTTCAAGGTGGCACAGAGAACAAATTCAAAGCACAACACTTCCTCCTGAAGGAACACAAACTTGCTTGGCAGATCTCTCAGAACAATTTCTGGTTTTCCTTCCTTGCAGGAACATTTTTTCCCTGGAACATTCCCCACTTGTCGTGCTCTCCCCTCTGCTCAGCCAGATTGCACGTTCAGCTCCCAGTGCTCTGGGAAGGGCTGCAGGGAGTGATCAGGGGAGGGCATGATTTGGAGAACAGCAATTCCCAAGACTTCTCTGTCTTTTAAAGCAAACAAACCATGGGTTAAAAAAATCCAACCTACTGAGCTTTCCATCCAAGCTGGATTAAGGTTTGTGGTATCTTGGGGCGTTGAGAATTTTTGCTCAAACTTCCTTCTCCCTTCGGCTTCACTGCTTGAAACTCAGGTGCAGGTTGAAACAAGTTTCAGATATGAAAGTTGTGTTCAGCTCCAGCTGCTGCTTTAGAGTCACTGACTTTCATAAATTTTCCTCAACAAACCCAGTGTTGGACTTGTCACATAATTTTTATCTAGAAGCTCCCGAGCATTTGGAAAATCTTGCACCTCTGATCTCCACGAGGTTTTTCAGATCTTGACAGACCCACTGGTCAATCTGAGCAAATAAATAGTGTTTGAGGAGGACCCTGAGACCAGCTTTAATTGTGACTTCATTAGAGCAGCAGTGGATATACGTGAGCATATCTCCATCAGCAGCTTAGGAGGGCTTTTAATTTAATTGCCTTTAATTTGATTTAAAGCTGTGGTGATTCTGGACCAGTCCACAAACTATGCAGAGGGCAAGCAGACTACACTGTAGCACTGAATACAAACTCCTTCCTGAGGGAAAAAGGAAATAAAATTCACGCTGTTTGTCTCTCATGGCTGCTTTTAGTGACTGAAAATGGTTTGCAATAAGGTAGTGACCACATGTCTGCACAAGGCAGATGATGAAAGTCTTTTGATGGGTTTAGGCTGGTCTCATTTGGCTGCTGAACTGCAGTGTCTGAAGTTTTCAGATTCAATCATTGCTGCTGCCACGTTGATTAATTTTGATGCATTTTCCCTCCCAGAGGCAGAGCAGCAGCAGAGAAGGCCTGGGCAGGTGTAAGACAAGCTTCAGTTCACAGCTTCTACCAGCTCGTAAATTTTAGGACAGGAATAGACCATTTTCCCCTTTTAGTTTTTCAATCTTTTTTTTTTAGGTGTAATATCAGAGGGAAAACTGCCCAGAGGTGCCCCTTGGCTGCATTCATAAAACCTGCCTGGTCAGAGCAGGGCAGGATTTTTCTCAAAAGAAAAAAAAAACAGCTAAAGCCAAAATGGTAAAACCTGAATAAAACCAGGACTTCTGCTCAGAGGTGCTGTTCAGCTCTGGGTTTCAGTGCCTGATGGATTGATTAACACACTGTCCCTCACTCAGGCTCCAGCACTGGTGCCCAGGACACGTTAATGTCTGATAATGAGCAGGAAAACCCTTCACAATCCCCCCGTGCACCTGGTGCTGCAGCCTCGGCCACGACATGTGCCTCAGCTCAACGAAGCATGAGCCTGGAATAATGACTTCCTTCATGGAAAAATATGCTCAATTAGCTGCTAAAAAAAAAAAAAAAAAGTGAATGAGGATGGACAGTTTTCAGTCTGAGTCTCTGGTAAGGAAGGATTTACTGGCTGAGGTTCCAATCCTTCACGTGTGTCTGCACAATGATTGCTCTTTCTTTTTTCTTCCATTACTCAAATTATTTGGGGAAGTTTTGAGCACTTTTACGCAGAGTGGTGGAATTTTCCAAGGGAAACATGAAAACTCTGTCAGAAGTGAGTGTTTTTCCTCTTCTTTTCCTACTGCTAGGCATGATATAGTACAGATAGTACACTAAAGATTCAGGACCAGTGTGGTTTGACACTTGCTTTTATTTTCAAGGTTTCTTCTAGTAGTATCCTGAACAGAAAATTAAAAGAATGGAAAGCCAGATCATTGTTTTTAGTCCAAAGCCTGCCTTCTGTTGTGTTTATTCAACCCCTGCTACTGGGAGGTAAGGAGGGAAATTGGTTTTGCTTCTTTGCTTTCCTTCTCTGTAGTTCTTTGATTATGGAATTGTTACCAAGGGTGTTTTTCAAACCCATCCTGTCCCTTTAGGGAAACCTGGAAGCCAGGATTATGGATAAATGGGCTGACAGTCAAAATTTGATCAGTGGATCAAATTTGATCAGGGATCCCAGCTCTATGGAGAGAAGGATATTTGGGGAATTTTTGTTTGGCATCAACTTCTAATTGGGAAGCTTGTGCTTTTGCAAACCTGTATGTACTAAAATTTACTGCTGCAAGTATTTTTGGGTAACAGGTGATAAAGCTGTGGGGCTTTGCTTGGCAGCACTGAAGAAGCACAGATTTATAAACAAACCTTTATTTCTGAGACTACTCACTGGAGCAATTTGATGTTTTACCATAGTGCTGGTGGAAGCACATAAGAACACTATCTGGATTATATAATTTATTTTCTTTAATAGGAAGAGGGAAAAGGGAACCTGAGAGTGCAGATAAACTGTAGGAGTGTGTAAAACTTGCTAATGGTTCATCAGAAGGGCCCAGAGCAGTTGTGGGTGACCAGTGTCTGAGGGCACCAGAGGGTGCTGTGCACTCAGCAGCTCACAGGCCACACCCCTGATTTAGCAGCAGAGGTTACTGTCACTGCCTGATGCAAAGGAGGTTTTAAAAAGTAAAGCTTTAATATCTCATCAGATAGAAAGCTTTGCAGAACCCCCTCCCTGCTAGTCAAAACTGCACGAAATGTTTGGCGAGCCAGCGAAGCTTCAGAGAGATCCAGAATTTCTGTGCCGTGAAGGAAACAGCTGAGGGACAGAAATCAGCTACAAAAGCTGCACAGACAAAATGAAATGGGAAACGTTGTACAGAGAAAGATGGGTCAGGATGAAAGCCTCTGAAATCAGAGTCAGCATAGAAGGGTGTCAGAGCATGGCAGGCTCTGCAGAGGGGTTTGTGCAGCAGAGCTGAGCTGGCACACGTGGGCAGTGAAACCCTCCTTGCCTGGATGCTGTGGGAGCAGGGCTGGGGCTTGACAGACCTCGGGGATACCTATCCCAAAATATCCCGAGCCTGGGAGTGATCCCTCATCCTCTGCCGACCCCTTCACAGACAGGAAAGCTCCCCAGGTTCTGTGCAGGACCTGCAAATGTGAGTGTGCAGAACGAGGGTCCAGGGGCTGCTGCTCACAGGGGGTAACAGGGGAAGAATCCAGGGGAGCAGCTGAGCAAAAGGAAGGGCTGTTCCTGGCAGAAAGGAGGGGGAGTTTTAGCAAGGGCTGGTGGAATTCTCAGGGAAGCTGAATCCTCTTCCTAGCCCTGCCACTAACATGTTGTTGGATCTTTCACAAATCGTGCCTTATTGTCTGTAGTCTCCCATCTGTGAAGCAGCAAAATAACACTGAGGCATCTTGGA
Organism: Manacus candei; assembly: GCF_025592945.1. Taxonomy (NCBI): domain Eukaryota; kingdom Metazoa; phylum Chordata; class Aves; order Passeriformes; family Pipridae; genus Manacus; species Manacus candei. The sequence continues at coordinate 3,018,995 of NW_026138070.1, forward strand.
AATGGAAATGTCAGAGCCTGATTCTGTGCATCTGATACAAAAAGGGGGGGTCTGCAGAGGAGGAGCCACAGGGACCCCTCAGTGCTGTGTATAGATAACTTCTCTTAAAAGAGAGCTGGAACTCTCCATATAAAGTTACATTACTAAAGACATCAAATCAGCTCTGCTTTACCATGTTAAAAACACTTTTATCTCTAACCTAAAGCCCAAGTTGAATTAGGGGCAGAAAAACAGTAGATTACAGCAAGATGTTTGCAAGATACAACCTTAAAAATTTTAAAAGCACCAGTTCTGCATAAGAAATACCAGTTGCAGTTGCTTGTTGATGCTGATTCATTGAATCCTGACCACAGGACTTATTTTGCATGTTTGGGTTTTTTCAATCAGAGGTAGCCTGTCAAACTTCCACTTCCTCTGTAATTTAAAGGTAAATATTTTAAATAATCATCTCAGGAATTTATTTGGGCTTTGCCCTGGTGATTTATAGAGGCAGCTATGCCCATTTCTCTCTGGGTGGTTTTTTAAAAGTAATTCAAGACATGAAAGACACCTGGAGCAGGATATGTCTTTATGGGAGGGATGTAGAGGCTGCTTCAAGGTTCTTTAGCCAAAAGACCTATGAATTAGAAACAAAATGTGTTGCAAAATATGGGAGAGGTGTTCAAAGGTATAAACCTTCCTGGCACGTTTGTTTCCTGACAGCAGAGCAGAGAAATGCTGAGGTTGGAAGGGACCCCTGGAATCAGCTCATCCAGTCCCCTGCTCAAGCAGAGTCAGAGCAAGTTTGCCCAGTGCTGTCCCACTTGGGTTTTGTGGGGATATTCAACCTCTCTGGACAACCTGACCACCCTCAGAGTAAGAGAAATGTTTCCTTGTGTTCAGATGGTTTTTAATCTGCGTCCATCTCTGCTTTTTCTGTCAGTGGTGCTATTGAGGACAGTCTGGCTCCCTCTTCATTCCCTCCCAGCAGGTCAGTGTTTCTCTGGGCATACTGAAGGAGAGGTGGCTGATGCTGCTTTTCATTATTTGAGACCAGGTACAGGTATCTTGGAGAATAGTCTGTCTTAAAAGGAAATTTTCATACCCTGTCCTGGATGAAAGATATTCTGAATTCATTTATGAAATCTGACCTTAAATTGTGATTACTGGCCTCTCTTTGCCCTAAGAATGAGCTTTCCAAAGGTGTTGGAGTTCATGCTCCATTCCTCAGGATGCCCACACCCAAATACCAGCTGTCCCCAGAAAAATCTTCCATAGGTGTAATCCCAGCACTCCAGTCCTGTTTGTCTGCTTACACACCAAGGAGGGAGGGATGGAGTTAAAAATTAAGTGTGCAGCTGGCTGAGGACTTGCCTTTCTGGGTGTGGGTTTGGGGGACTTCAGGAAAACACAGATGCCTTGCTGCCAAATCATCTCTGCTGTCCCATGGGAGACAGGCAGATTGACTGTCAAGTATTTCAGCCCCCTGAAAATGAAGAAAATCTGTTCAGTTTTAACTAGCTGAAGATTTGATCCACGATTTGCACTTTTATGGGTCATTAAAACAGGAAGGAAAAAGCCCCTCACTTTGGAGACCATATTCCTTGTTGCTGCAGTCTGTTATTCTTCTTGGTTAAAGGACACTGAGTCATATTTAGGTGAATTCTCTAACAGCTGAGAACATCCAGAAACAGCACAAAGCCAGTGTTCCTTGTCTTTGGGCTCCCCCCCTTGCTGCTCCTCTGCTCCCTGCTTTACAAATGAAAGGGAAAACAGTCCTTTGCAGGCTTGCAGGATACTGCCTGAGTTTTGTTTGGATTTCCATAGGTATTGGTCACCTTGGTGCAGGCTCCTGCTAAGAAGCACAGTAAGTGATCTCATCAGAGTTTTTAACCTGGAGGGCTTTTTGAGCAGAAGCTGTTGCTGTCAGAGTCACAGGATCAGGTGTGATTTCCAGTTTGCTGGAATATACAGCAAATGTGCAAACAGGCTCTGGGCTTTTTTTAGCTCACAAAAGCAAGGGAGTCCTTTGAAAGCTCCTCCGTGTGCCCAATCATCGCTCTCCTCACCCTGCACAGCATCACAACATTCTGACAGTGTAAATCCTCACATTTGCCTCCCTCCCTCCCTCCCTCTCTCCTCCAGCCACTCTCCCTCCCCCTCCCAGCCTGCTGCTATCGGATCTGTGATGATATGTGATCTCCTGGATACAATCACACACACACACAAGTACCAGGCACTCCTGCTCAGCTGAGCAAAATGTCTTTCTCCTAGAAGTGGTGCTCATCCCCGCGCTCAGAGCCTTGACGATGTTGCCATGCTTCCCTTCCTGCCTCCTGCCTTTTGCTGCCTTTGCCTGCCTGCTTTTCCTGCCCGGGGGTCATCTCTGCCCTGCTGCCTGTAGCTGTATGGACTACCACACCATAGACTGCCGGGATCAAGGACTCCCAAGTGTTCCTAATCCCTTTCCATTGGATGTACGGAAACTCCTTATAGCTGATAACAACATTCAGGCGATACCAGCTGATTTCTTTATATTTTATGGAGATCTAGTCTATTTGGACTTCAGGAATAACTCCCTCACCTCTTTAGAAGAGGGCACTTTTAGCAGCTCTACCAAACTGGTGTATTTAGACTTAAGCTACAACAATTTAACGCAGCTTTATGCTGGGACATTCAAATCAGCAGAGAAGCTGATAAAGCTGAGCCTGGGGAACAATAACCTGGTGGACGTGGATGAGGCTGCTTTTGAGAACCTGGAACAGCTCCAAGTGTTAGAACTGAATGACAATAACTTACAGAGCCTCAACGTGGCAGCCCTGGAAGCGCTGCCCTCCCTGCGGACTATTCGCCTGGAGGGCAACCCCTGGGTGTGCGACTGTGACTTTGCCAATCTTTTCAGCTGGATCCAGGACAATGCCTCCAAGCTCCAGAAAGGTAAAGCTGGGTGGCTTTTCAGTGCAGTCCGTGTGTCTGTGTGTGTGGGAGGGCAGAGGGTTCCCGTGCAGACTGGCTGGGTGCTGCCTGCAGTGCCCCAGGCTGCAGTTTGCTCGGGCTCTAATTGCTTGCTTTCAGCAAACCAGCCCGTTAAATTGATGGGGGCTTCTTTTTTAGCAGCGGGTCCTCCTCCCAGTTAAGAAATAAAATTTTAAAAAATTAAGCCCTAATAATTTTGATTTATGGGCTAAACTTACACAGGCAGTGAAAGAGCCTTTTCAAATCCATTCAGCCCAGAGCTGGTTCTCTTCCAGACTTCATTTTCTCTCTGGTAAATATATTTTCTACAATAAGCCCTTTGAGCAGCTACATATCCTGTGCCAGCTCCTTAGGAAAACTGATATTTCTCTCTCATTTTACTGATCAGCTATAAAGCTGCTACAAAAGAGTTAAATCCCCATTTTATGCATCCGTGATTGACAGCCCTTTCCTGGAAGTATTTTCACAGAATTCCAGAATCACAGAATGTGCTGAGTTGGAAGGGACTCACAAGGATCATCGAGTCCAACTCCTGGCCCTGCACAGGATCATCTTTGTTGTGATACTCTGTGTTTGAAACTCTTCAGTAGCTTGATTTTGGCTCTTTTCATCACAATAGCACTGCTTCCAATATCAGAAGTAAATTGAAATGGCTCTGGAATCCCCCCAAATGCAGGATATATAACTGGTATTTGAGCCAGGAATTTTTAGAAAAGCGTAGAGGGAAAATAAAAGTATTAAGACTGGCATGTCTGGGGAATCCAGAGTCGTGCTCCACATGTCCCACCAGACCCCAAAGCCTCTCTTAATCCAGCTTTAGCAGGAGATCATCTCACAGTTCATGTCTCCCAACAAGCACCAGGGCATAAACTCCTGCCACTGAGCGGTGCCCGAGGGCAGCTCCCCCTGGGAGCAGGGAAACCTCGGGAGGGCTGCACAGGGGACACCTTCCACCAGCCCAGGCTGCTCCAAGCCCCATCCAACTTGGCCTTGGACACTCCCAGGGATGGGGCAGCCACAGCTTCTCTGGGCAACCTGTGCCAGGCCCCCCCCCACTCTCCCAGGGAAGGATTTTTTCCCAATATCCCACCTAAACCTCCTCTCTGCCAGTTTGACACCGTCCCCCTGTGTCCTGTCACCACCTGCTCAGAGCCTGTAGTCAGTTATTCAGGTTCTTCCCGTGCTCATGACCTTGGGTAGCATTTTTTAAATATACTCATCCAGGTTGCCCTAGATATTCTCAGCTGTAAAGCAGCTGCTTTAAGGAAGGAGTCATTTGAGGAAAAAGTGGGTTTTCCTCTCTGTCTCAGTGTAACTTCAATCTTGATTCTTTCTACACCAAACCTGGGCCTCTTTTCCCACCTTCCCTGATGCTTTAGCTAAAGTTTGTTTAACTTGACCCAAATATTTGCCTGTCTCTAATGCTCAGTTCAAACATCAGTTCTCTTTCCCCATGCTTTTGATGAACTTTTAAGTTGTTCCCCTTGATCCAGACTGAGTCTGTTCATTCTGAGTCTGTCCCACCTCTTTCTCTGCTGCCCTGTCAGTGTTCTAAAGTGTATCTGAACTTATATCTGGAAATCTCAAGTGACTGAGCTTTCCCATAGCATTGCCAGTGTCCCCAAGGTCTTCCAAGCTCAGAGATGCTTTCCCACAGTGTTTTCTCTCATCCAGAGTTGTGTTTTGGCCAAATAGCTAAAACATCACTAGTTTGTCCAGATCTGCCAAACTTTAAGTAAGATGTGATTTGGGAAGACAAGGAGGGAAGCAGCAAATATTCAAATGGTTGGTTTGATCAGAGCTGTCCCCCAGGGATTTGCAGTTGTTCCCTGGAGTGAGTCCCCCCTCTCTTTGCACCCAGCCATGTCAGGGGAGATGTGCAGGGATGCAGAAAAGCGTGTGCAGTCAGCGTTTTCAGGGCTTCTTGTGAGCTGCTGCCACAAAAACACTGACTGCCTCCTCTGATAAACTACCAAAACATTCTTCACAAAGGTGAGGGCAAAACTAAACCCAAAAAGGAAAGACTGTCTCAGTGACATTTGAAAATATGTGGCCACAGTTGAGTGCCTTGCAAAACAACTTTTGGAAAGTCAGAGTTAAATTATTAGAATTATGATTTGATTGCATTTTACATCCAGTTTCCAGTTTTTAATGATGTCACAACACGATACCCATTAGGAACTGATTAAATTAGTGTTACTTGTCTGGTTATACTGATCCAAAGCCATCCTGGCCTTTGCTGGGAGGAGTGGAAAGAGCAACTCACTGAAGATTCAGCATTCAGACCCTCTGGCTCCTCCTGATAGTGCTGTGAGGCTGGAGACAGAAGGATTATTGCAGCAAACACACAAAGTAGGGCAGCAGGCTTTAGGTCTGGAAATACAGAATAAGGAAAAGATAGGGATGCATTTTCAGGGCCCAAGAAAAAGAGCTTGGCTGCAAACAAACTTCTGCTTTGGAACTCTGCAGCAGCTCGTGGGTTTGCATTGCATGGGCTGAACACAGGGCTGGGAGAAGTCACTCAGTAACTATAAACTGCTCACTAAGCCACTGCTCCACCTTTCCCTTCAGCACTGCAGGGGATGGTCAGCCCCAGCTGCCCTGGGTTTGTGCAAAACACCCTGTTGATAAAAAAACAAGAGTTCTGTCCCTGTGAACTGAAATCTCTGTAACTGCTCCTGAAGCTCTCCCTGTGTCATTAAGGTCCCTGTGTCATTAAGGTCCCTGTGTAATTAAGGTCCCAGGAGGACTCAGGTGGTCTGAGCAAAAGCCAAACTGCAGCTCATTAGTTTGGCAGGAGCCAGGTCCATTTTCTTCCTGGCACGTTACCAGAAAGAGCTTGTAAAGTTCTAACTCGTGCTGACCTGTGTGCCCAGCTGGCTGGGAGGGCTGGGAAGGCTGGGAAGGCTGGAAAGGCTCTGCCCAGCTGCTCATCTCACTCATCACTTCACACAAACAGCTGGGATTTACAGATCCCAGCATTTATTCATCTAACCTGATTTTTAAATAAAGGCTTAACTGGCATTAGGTGAAGGCTCCACCCTCCCATGGCAGATTTATGAAAGGAACTGCACTAAAAGTTTTGTTATTAAACTTAGCACTTTAAAACAGAAAAACATATTCTTTTACCTGCAAAGAGATATTCAACCAGCATTTTCATCGAGCTCCAAAATCAAACTGCAATTTTCCCCTCTGATCTGATTGGTAATTGATTAAAAGCAAATTAGTGAGCATAGTGCAAAGTAGACAAAGGAACTGTGAAGATCAGTGGGATGGTGATAAGTGGAGAAAATAGAATAGTTCTTTTTCCTAGAGAAGGCAAAAGTGCTCCTTATGGGTCCCAATGTTTAAGTATAACATTTATAAAGATTTTCTGTAGAAGGAAGTTTGGCTATATACATATTTGTTATACCTGAATGGCACATGGTGGCCAATTAGTCACAGTAAAGGCTTCCCATCCAGAGGAGCAGGGATATTAAGAGTACTGGATTATTTCTTTTGGAAATAGAAGAGTTGCTGTAAGATCTCTGTCCCTCCAAAAACAGGTGTGAAAACTTTCATGGAAGGTTTTACTCCGTGGGAGCCTGAAAAAAACTCACAGAACAAAAAACATCATGACCAAAAAATGCCTAAATTGGTCTATGAAAATACACTCAGCCATTTATCATGTTTGGCTGAGCTTTCTCCTGCTTTCAGAGCTTGCTGTGTATCACATTTATCTTGGCTTATCTTTTGCTTCATCTCTTAACCTACTTCTTTTAGTTTATACTGCTTGAAACTCAGGGCTCACCCAGCAAAAGGTGTGAGTGACCCACAGAATTGAGGGGTTTGAACCTTCCCTTTCAGTGGTTCAATGAAAAGGGCTTTGATGGAATGAAAAACACTGTTTAAAATTAGTGCAAAAGGCATTTGTTGAACCCCTCTGAGGATCCCACCTCGGTGGAGGGACTGGACTCAGATAAAATGCCTGTAACAGAGAAATAAGAGTCGTCAGCAATGGCCACATCAAGGGCTTTGCAGAGGTCCCTGTTGCTGATTTTTACTGAACATGCTTTGGGCAGCAGGGCCTGTGACCTTGTTTGCTAATGACTAATGCATTTTTAACATTACTTTTAATTAGAGCTTAAGTATTCCTTGGAGTGTGACTGCAGTGTCTCCTTTCTGTCATATTGCCCTTGTTTTGCTTCTTATTTTTTTCCTCCTCTCAGTATCTTTGGGAAGCTGTGGAAAGTTTCTGAGATTACTTAAATTATTTAATTAGTTATTTAAGTTCCCCACTACCTACTGCAAGAATTACAAATTTTGCTGCCCTCTATGAAAACAGCATTGGAAAGACTTTTAGGAACTTGATATGAAGGTTTAGACTGAGCTTTTTTAAACACTGGTATTTCCAGGAAGACTCAAAAAACTCATTCAGAACTGGCCAGAGCCAGAATTCCAAATGGAATTATGCTGTGATAAATGAAACAGATGTTCTGAATGCTTGAAACTGAAGTAGCACAAGTTTAGGTGAGGACTGGTGCTCATTTTGGTCAAATGTTGCTCTGCTCAGCAAAATTGTGGGCACAAGGCTACACATTTTTAAATTTCAAAAGTTAAATTTAAATTTTTAAATTAAAATTTAAAACTTAAATTTTTAAATTTTAAAACTCTAAGAGGGTTTTAGTGCCAGTGCTGACACAGAAGCTGTTTAGCTACTTTCAAGGCTTCTGTAGCTTTCAAGATCCCCTCCATAGGGATGGACAGGTAAATTCTGGAAAAGTGGCATATTTCCAGGTAAAGGCTGTCTGTGCAAAAGAACAGGAGAGAAGGATGGCAGTGAGAGGATAGGTAGGGAAAAAGCAAGAGCAGGTGACAATGGGACTGTGAGCAGATTCTGGAATAAGAAACTCAGACGAAATTCAGTCCTAAAAGAGAGATTCAGAAGTGAATCATAAAATAGGATCACAACTGAGGTTGGAAAACACCTCCAAAATCATCGGTGCCCCCTGTGCCCGATGCCCACCTTGTCCCCCAGCCCAGAGCACTGAGTGCCACAGCCAGGCCTTCCCTGGACACCTCCAGGGCTGGGCACTCCAAACCTGCCTGGGCAGCCCCTGCCAGGGCCTGACCACCCTTTCCAGGAGGAAATTCCTCCTGATGTCCAACCTGAGCCTCCCCTGGCACAGCTGGAGGCTGGTTCCCCTTGTCCTGTCCCTTGTTCCCTGAGAGCCCAACCCACCCTTGGCTCCCTACTCCTGTCAGGGGGTTGCAGAGCCAGAAGGTCCCCCCTGAGCCTCCTTTTCTCCAGGCTGAGCCCCCCCAGCTCCCTCAGCTGCTCCTCATAGGATTGACTCTCTAGACCTTTCCAGACCCAGAAGAATGGGATGATTTTTGTGAGGCTGTTTGGAAAGACCAGGCCATGAGGTGTCCGTCTCTTCCTTCTTAAACTCCTTCTATCATCTCATTCCAATCTAAAATCTATTACTAAACTTATTCTATAAACTAAATAATGTCTTACTTCACTAGTCCAGGCCATTATAGTAGCCCTGGGCTCACTGAAAATGTTAAACATTGTCTTCAAAACAAAGCACCATAATCACAGGAGAGGACAGGTTTTGTTTAACCTTCTAACAACCAGTGAAACAAGGGAGGATTTTACAATCCTCTTGACTTTTCAGTCTTCATTAGTCCTTATTTATTCATCTGCTATGGAGAGAAGGCTGCCTTAACTTCATGTACTAATATAGAACCTGAGCAAGCTTCAGCTAGAAAGGACAGGCTGTTCTGTCCATTCCAGCCATCACTTCTCCCCCAGTATCATGCACATGGTAGCACATCCCCAGAACAGAACAGAGCAGAATATCTGTGCTTTTGGAAGGAAATTAAAAGCCTTAAGACATTTCACACATTCAGCAGCTTTTATTCTGGTCAAGCAGAAACTCCTAACAGAAATTATATTCCTTAACAAGCACATCAAATCTGTTTCTATATATACACATATATAAATATATTATTTGATCTCCCAGTCTTTTTCAGTAAAACGATCTGACTGCCACTGGCTTTTCACTTTGTTTCCCCCACCCTAAGGTTGTCTGGAGCACTTCCATCTTTCACAGATTTGAGGATGTGAGGACAGCACTTGCAGATGTGAACACCTCATGTTGAACTTTATATTTAGGCTTTGAGACAAACTGCTAAGTACCCTCTGATGTTGTCCTGGGAGTCTCTAGGGCACTTGGCCATGAAAGTTTTATTTAGGGACCTAAATCTAGGCTTCAAGTTTTTTTTAAGCCTTACTGTTCTGATTGCTTGGGGCTATTTCCAATGGAATTTCATCTCTCTGCAGAGGCACTGCCTCTCTCACTGCTTATTAATACATCTAATCCATTAGTGACAGTGTGTAAGAAGACGAAAGCAACTATAGCTGGGAGCAAAATACCACACAAGAAACAAAATGCCACATCAAAACATTTCAGATCTGTGTCAGCTGCATTCAGCAACACGAGGGAACAGCTGAATTCCACCCAAGGGGGCAAATACCAATTTTACTTAAAAAACAAACAAAAAAGCCTATTCTAGTGCTCTTATATTTACTGTTTACATAGTAATGAACACGTGTGCATGAAGCTCACTTAAACATTTATGGCTGCAGATGTTTTTCTGGCCGTATTTCCTGCACATCCCAGTGTTTGTCATTATCTTACCCAGCTGCCCATTGGTGAGTGGTAGGAAACTCTCCTCATACCTGTTTTTTGTGAACTTTACAAAGACCCAACAGAACTGAGGCTTCTTTTATTTTTATTTTTTATTTATTTTTTTATTTTTATTTTAATTCAGCATCCAAAATTATAGCTGGGAAATAACAGACACACCAGGACACTGAAGTGCTAATGAGTTCCAAAAGTTCTGCAGTAAAAGCTGTAGGGATTAGAAATGAGCAGAGATGGAAAGACACGAGGAGTCCTTCAAAACAGATCCAGAGCAAGTGATACCTCTTGGTGCTTGTCTGTAGCTGGAGGAATATAACCCAAAATTCACTGTACAATAGTGCATCAGTCAACACATGCAGGGAAAACCCGGGGCAGAGCCAGGAGAAGGCAATGGCAGTGCCCTGGATGGTTTGAAAACTCCTAATCACACAGTCCCTGTGAGAAACAGAGCCCCAGCAGAAGGAATGCCAGTGGAATGTGGGTTTTCCTGGGCTTTTTTGAGCTGGGAAGTGGCAGCTCTGGAGCACTGCAGCACTGTCAGCCTGGTTTCATTTACAAGGGAATTATTAATTGCTTGCACACAGACTGGTTTGGGGCTGCATCTGTTTTCTAGGGGAAGGATTTCAGCTGAGTGAACCTGTGCCTGGTCCAGAAACAAAAGCACAGTGTTCCTTGGGATCCAGCAGCAGCCTAATTGCATGGGATCCATTGTGGAGTTTAAGTGCCTGACTCAGTGGAGTTGCACTGCTCTAACATGAGGTGTCTCAAAGTCATGTTGTTCTAAAACCTGTGAAGGAATTTCATTGAAATAAACTCCACCTGGGACCCTCCTGCATCACTTCTTTATAAAAAGACACATGTATTTTTTTTTTTCTTTTTAAAAACAAGCCTCTCTTTTTAATATTATGGTTCTGGAATTCCAGCCTTTTCACACTTCCCATGTTACTGAGCCAAACTACTCCTCAGGGTACAGACCTGCATTTTCATCCTTATTTTTTCAGTGTTAAGACAAGCCTGTCTAGAATCCAGCACCTGTCCCTTGACTGGGGCTTCAAAGCAATCAGTGCATTTACAGCTTGCCAGTGAAATGCATCTGCTCCTTCAGATGACAGAGCAGAAGGATACAGAGTGTGTGACATTGTCCTTGGGACAGCTGGAGTTATTACAGATAATGGGATGGCCCTGACCAAAATAACACGAGCTGGGTATTTATAGCACCCTCACACTTGTTATTTCATTTACAGTTTTGTTTGGTATGGAGAAGCAACTCCTTGAATATGTTGTGGGAGCAATGAGGTAGATATATATAAATGTCATCAAAGGCTTTCTTGCTGCAGCCAAGCACTAAATATCAAGAGATGCCCTTTACAAGAAGCCTGGCTGGTTTTTTAAAAGAATAAATAGGTTCTGCAGAATAAATAGATTAAAACAAACAAACAAACAAAAAATACAAAAAACCACCCCCCAAACAAGATATAAAAATTAATTCCATTCTAGTTACAGCGTGGGAAAGCAGAGCACCAAGGTTAAATGGCATCTCCTGTCCTCCAGAAGTGTTGTGTGAGGGGACAGGTGACTTTTATGTGCAACAGAATCACACAGAGGAAAAAACCTACACTCTCTAATTAATACTGATCACTGTTCATGCAGAGGGTGTATGATGATGACCTGGAATTACTTCCTGCCCAAGGAAAGAAAAAAACTGGCTCTATTGCTGGGCACCAATGCAGTAGGACAGGTGGGGAACAGCCCATCAGTTCTCCACACTCTCTGGATTCTTATGCAGAAGGAAAACCTACTTGCAAATAATGTAGAGCAAGTACCACATTGCTGTGAAGGAGGCAGATGAAATGGTTTTGTTTGTCTGTCACCTTTAGCAGACCTGTGTGACCTGGAGGTTGTGAAGTTTTCAGGTCAGCAGCTGGAAGCTGAGGTGCAGCAACCACTGCCTTAACCCTGGGAGGAGGAATTCCTTGTTCCACCAGCCACAGAGCTGCCAGTCTTCCTGCTGCTCCAAACCAACAGGCTGTTCCAAATTCCCCTGGGAGTCCAAAGCACAGCTTCTGTTACTGTGCTGGGTCTGTCAAGAGTGTCAAAGGCTCTCACTGGCCCCTGTACTTCACCTCTTGGCATCTGTTGCTCCCAATGCCAAAGAATTCTGTAAAAACCTGAGCCTGTCGTGGTGTCACACAACAAAACAAGTAGTAAATTCCCATCTCACCTATTTGGTTTGAGAACATGACCTAGCTTCCAGTCCCCATGGCTACACTGAGACTACCCTCTTTATTTCTCATTACTGTATAATCAGTCCCCAAATCCTCGCAGTGAACTGATTCTCACAGCAAGAAATACCCTCTGAGTGCCCTGGCGTGCTGCAGGTTCCTTTCTGTTTGCATTCTCTGTGTAGTGAGGGAAGGTGAAAGCATCAGGGAAGGAGGACCAGAGCTCACAGTCCACAGGCTCAGCTTTGATCCGTGGCAGAACTGCTGCTGGGAGTGGCTGAGTGGGCTCATTTCCCTCTCTGGGATCCTGGGGAAACACCACCAGAGTAAGTAGTTTCTTAGATGCAAGAGCTGCACTGTGCAGAACTGCTCGGAACAACAGTTTTCTTTTGGGGTCTTTTTTGCTCTGTCTCTTTCTTTTTAATATATTTGATATATTTTTTCTATTTCCCTCCCTATGGAAGCTTAGACCTGAGACTCCATCTCACCACTATGGCACAGAGGTGTCTCAAATGCTGGCAGGTGAGGACAGCAGAGAATTTCTTTTGCAGCGGGTCAGAAACAGAAAAAATAGAGTTGTTTGTGGTCCCCTGTGCACTGTTCCTTTCGACCTGCAGTGACCACAGCTCAGCTGCTCTCAGGGGGTCTCAGCACCTGTTCTAGTGGTTTCTTTTACAGGAACACTGTTAAATAGAAACTTTTCTTTTCTTGTGCTTGCTACAAGTCAAATGGGATCTGTTTAGGTGCCATATTCACTTGGTGCAGGCTTTCACTGCAGTGATCTCTCCTATTAGCAAGGAACTTCAAGTGAATTTGCAGCATGTTACATTCATTTTCTTGCTCTTTCTACATAGAAGCAGCAAGTGCTTTGATGACTGTCAGCTTTATATTTATTTATTGAAAAATGTTTGCTTTTTAAAACCTGGTTAAAAAGACACAGGTCTTGGAATTCCAGCCTATGGCTTTTCTCTCCTCCCTCATTTTTCATGGTTTTGAATAGGGAATGATATCCATTTATCCCCACTTTGTGCTGTTAATCCCATTCACCCCTAGAGCTGCTACTCCCAAGTCTTACTGAAAAGAAAATATGATTTGGTGGACAACTGTCAGTTCTTTCCTAGGAAGGTTTGTAGAAGGAGCTCTGTCCCAGGCTGGAGAGTGCAGGTATGAACTTCCTCAGCCAGCAGTGCAGTCACTGCTCACTCAGTGCTCCAGGGGATCAGCTTGTGTACAAGACATGATAAATATGAACCTTGCAGGCTCACATTTCCACAGCTCTCAGAGGATGTTGTACCTCCTTTACCTTCCAGGTCAGTGCCAGCGACAGGAGGTTTCAGAGATCTCTAAAGCAAGTTTCCTCACCATCTGTTGTGCATGGCCAGTGCACTCCAGGCTCAGAGAAAAATCACTGTGGGTTTGGGCAGCTTTGCCTGGAGGAAACCAGTCAGCCTTGGGCACTCTGACTGCTGTCCTGTCCTGCTGGCACCTCCTCTCAATACCTTGTCAATGGGAGATGCACGAGAGAGGGAAGGCAACAGAACTTTAGGCAAATGTAAAAGATGCAGGAGGGCTTTTAGAGGTCAAAATTTAATACAATCACCATTACAAGGTCAGTGTGGTAACTGGTTCCATAGTAGAAGTAGCTAAAACTCCTTTTCAAATCAACACAACAGCTGGGCTGGGTTGGATCCAGACAAACAGCCAGGTTGGCACCACTAACCCCAGGAGCCCAGGTTTAATAAATAGTAAGACATCACATGCCATAGTTATCCAGCCACAGGAAAAAATGGGATTCACAGATGCAGAGGAAATCTTATCACCATTCCCTATTTAAAGTGCCAGAATGGTTCCATGGCAGAGCTGTGTGATGGAAAGGCCCTGTCCTGTGTGTGCACACAGAGCCAAAACCAGGGAGAACATCCTGGGATCACCAGCAAAGAGTGGAAGTTACCAAATAACCCAGCAGCAGTTCTTGTGTCATTAACACACAGTTCTTCTATTTTTATATTTCCCCTTTACATTCATATCCTTGATAGTAAGACAAAAGCTGTCCTGCCAACAGCCCCACAGACTGAACTCCCTTCAAGATTTGTTCCATTCTAGCCCTGCTAATGCCCTCTCCTGATGCTCCCCCATTTTGGATGAAGAGGGAGCTGGGCATAGGCAGTGAACTGTGTGCTTTCACTGTCCGGGATCAACCTGCATTCTCACAAGTTCTTAAATCTGGGGGTTTTTGCCTTCACTACAAAGAGCCCAGCCTTAGGCATTCTCCAGTAATGCAGGGAGGAACAATATCTGCCAGTCTGCCTGGCCTCAGGACAGCCAGGGAGAAAAGGTGGAAGCAGGTCACAGACAAACAAGCATCCATTAAACCCAAACTGTTGTTTTGACCAGAAAAACAACTGTAGTTTTGGAACTACATGGGAAAAAGTAATGTTTAGAAGGCACCAAGGGAACTTCAGTATCCCTGCTAACCCTGTTTTGGAGTCAGAGTTTGTGTTCAGATGGAGCAGCTGGGAATTACTTCCAGGCCTCCAGGTTTAGATGCATCCAGGGTTCAACACTAACTTTTTTAAACCCTCAAATCATGGTCCTTGATCACACCTGACCTCCTGGAGGTGAAATAACTTCATTTCCAGGAGCTGCTCAAGGGGGTTACGTAACAGCTTTGGGACAGTGACAGGTTTTGTTCCAACTTTTCCTAAATATTGAACAAATTCACAAACCAGAATTAACCCTAAAGCTTTCCCTCAGCCGTTCAGCCTCTGCCCTGGAGCAGCAGAAGGATTCCTGGATATTCCACTGATTTGTTTCCCTCTCCTCTTCTTCGCAGGTCTCCACGAAATCCAGTGCTCCCTGCCCGTGGAGAACAGGAGGATCTTCCTGAACGAGTTATCTGAGGTCAGCTTCAGTGAATGCAAGTTCAGTTTGTCTCTGACAGACCTTTTCATCATCATCTTCTCCGGGGTCGCCGTCTCCATCGCCGCCATCCTGTCCAGCTTCTTCCTGGCCACCCTGGTGCACTGCTTCCAGAGGTGTGCTCCCAGCAAGGATGATGATGATGATGAAGACAACAGTGAGGACTGAACTTAGTCTATATCTTTAAATTTGCTTGGTCTATAAGCTGTTAGATCATCAGCCAAAGTCTAGGAAGAAAAGGAGCAGAGTAAAAGCTTTACATGAGCTCACAGGGTGGGAGGATCCCTCTAATCAGTGATGGTCACAGGCAGCAGTGGCAGAGTTGGGACTCTCAGCTTTGCTTGCACTGATGCAATCAGCCCTGGTTCATTTTGATCCTTAATCAAACACTGCATTTAAATTTGAGGATTGGAAGAAAAAGGGAGGAAAAGCAAAAAAAACCCCAACAACTTCCGGTGTTGAAGACTGGAAATAAAAAAGGGGGGGGGAAAGGCCAAAAAAGTGTTTCAGTGTTTTAAAAGACAAGTTCCCAGTTTCCAGATTGTCCTGATGAGATGCAGATTCTTATAAGTACTTAAATCTTGTTCTAAATGCACTTTGAAAAGGACTGGAAGGGTGGAAGCGTTTCAGCTGGAAAATATGGAAGTAATTTCAAACAGCCCCTTCCTAGATCTAATAGTGGGAGATTCTATTAAACTCACACGGCTTTCCAAGTGACAAAATGCAATTAAGATGATTCCTAGAATTGCAGAAAGCATGAGAGGAAGGTTGGCATTTTCTCCCTACAAAGGTTCTCCCCAGACATCCATCCCCCATTTAATGACAGCAGTTGCAGGCACCATTCAGCCAAAAAAAATTTTTTCTATAAGTGAATATGATTCTGGGTCTGAGTCATCCACTGCAGATGCCTGGCACTTCTTTGGTCATGGCACAAATACTAAATATAACATCCTTTTGCATTTTTAGATGCAATGAAGTAAAGGATTTCCCTCCCTGTAGTGCTCAGCACCAGTAACTGTTGCAGTATCCAGTCCATTTAGTTATTTTAAAACACTAAGGGCTATATTCTGCTCCTGATTATACCAGAATAACCCAACTGAAATGAACACCAGGATCCAAATTGACAACTGTATAAACAAGAGTGAAATCTGGCCCAAGATATTTCTGACTGTACTATAGATTTGTCAAAACTTGAGCTCTTCTATATGATGGTAGATATTTTTGTTAAAATTAAAAAAAGACATTTATTACAAGAGATTTTTGGAATAGTGCTGGACAGCTTTTTAGGATAAGTATATTTTTAAAATATTTGTAACGGAAATATTTTTTTAAAGCTCTGTGTATTTAAATTATTCTCTAGAGTAGCTGTGAGGGCTTGAAGTAATGACCAACATAGTAATAAGCAGCTAAGGACTGTATGCTATTATAAAATAATTAGAGCTGATAAAAAGTAGCATTTGTTTCACTACTGTAAATGCTATTATTTCTTAAAAGAAAACACTCTTTGATTAAAACCCTGCCTTGCTCAGTAGGAGGGAATCCCCCTGTGTGGTCAGGGCTGAGGAGGGACACCAGGACTCAGCACTCCTGGGTGTTGTCCCATCCCACAGGGATCAGCTGGAGGACCTTCAGCAAATCACTCTCTGCCCGTGCCTCAGTGTCACCACCCAGAACCCCAAGATCACCATTTCTCTCTTGCAAGTGCTTGTGCCAGGGGGGCACTGCCTTGGGGCTGCTCAGAGCAGTTCCCTGGGTGGGGCTCTGATCCCATGGCACTCTGACTTCACTGGCACCTCTGGAGCTGCTCCTTTGGCTGACAGAGTTTGCCCCAGGGTTGGCACCACGCTGAGGTCACACCAGGCTGAGGGTGTTTCTCTCTCTTAGCTCTCCAGCTTATTCAATGCACTTACTGCTTCCAGTGTTAGGATTGTTATTCCTGAGAACACACAGACACAGAATGAAGTGGGACAGTGAGAGGATATTCTGGATCAATACTGTCTTGTTCTATTCTGATTCCTTCAAGAGAAAAAAACGAAATGACATGATTTTCACTGTGTAGTGCCATGATTATAAAGAACACAAATATATTTATAATTTCAACGTGGGCTTTCATGTTTATTTGTGTGTGGGTATGAAAAAAGGGAGACAAGCCGTGCCTGATTCATCTTTTATAAGTGGGGTTGTGTGGTGTGGTTGGAAAGACACAACATGTTGCCCTGTGCAGCTCCTGGAGCAAACTCCCTTTGCCTCCAACATGGATATGTTATCAACAGTTTTATATTTAGAGCTGTGCAAATTGTTCAGTCGTGGAATAAGAAACTGGGTCACACTTATTAGGGACTCAAAACTTGCAGGAGGTTCACAAAATGGTTTGTCCTACCAAACTTCCCAGTGAGACATCAGTGAATGTTTCAGCAAACACCTGCCCTGCCTGTGGTTTATGGGTTTGTGTCCTTATCCTGTAAGGCTGAGGAACTTTGCAGAGGTCACATATCAAACTCAACCACTTTTACTGGATTCTGCTCTTACTTGCAGGTCCATCCTACTGTGGGGCCTCAAAATGAAGATGTAGATGCTTTTATAGTTTGTAGCTTTTTGCTCAACCCAACCCAAAGCCCTGAAAGCCCTGATTATATTTGGAACTTAGCACCCCTCAGAACAGCAAGGAGCAGACCAAGCTGACACCCACATATCACAGCACAAGCTGAAGAGCAAGGCTTAGGAAAGCTTTATTTGGGAAGCTGCTATTCTGGATACTCCATCACACCAAAATGATTTTGCAATGTAGGGTTTTTTCTGGATAAGAAACTTCAGCGATATTTTCCTCTATAATAATTATATTTCAGAAGTATTGAACTCCTTGAGTTAGTACTATTGATTCTTTGTAAGCACCAGCAGTTACCTACTATTAGTATTGATTTAGTTCTAATTGCTTGTAAATGAGACAGAACTTGGATTCAGTTCTTAATGGGATTTTTCTAACTTGATGGAAACTTCAGAGCAAAACATTCTCCTGTTGAAATATTACCAGAACCAGTGATCACCATAAAACTCCCTTGCAAAAGTTTGAAAGCAAACTTCACCATGACTAGAAAGTGGCCTGAAGGCTGCATTATTCCTCTAGTTTTACCTCCACAAAGGCAGTGACACGGAGGTAATTCCATCTCCCACTGGACATGGGAAGTGTCCCTGTGTGAGGATGCTGCCCTGGGTGGGATGTGGTGAGGCTGCACTCCCTGCTCAGGCTGTGATGACCCACATGTGGCAGTTTGAGCCACATTAGAAATCTAAAATCCAATTTCCAGGCTTCCCCCGCCCCTTCCCACAATTATCCTAACACCGGAGAGAAACTTTCAGACTAGAGGCTTCTGTAGGGGAAGGGGGAAGTATATACATTTATTTACACAAATAAATACTATACAAACTAAAGGCAACTATATATATATTACATTTCTATCAGTCAGTCCTTTCAAGCCCCTCCTTTTAACTCCTTTAGTCCAGGAGCAGCTTTTCAAGGCTGATATGTAACACAGTCTTGTGCCGTGGGAGTGTTCTGGGCTCCTGAACGCTCCCCCCTCACCAAGTTCCAGTGGTTTGTTGCAGTTTCTCTCCTCACGAAGTCCAAGAAGACAGCTTTGAGTCCTTGCTCTTCTGCTGCTGGTGATTTCTCCCTCTCATACCTCGGTTCGTGGGCTGCTGCAGTGTAGTTCAGCTTATCAAGTGTCCACGTCCTGGAATGTTGATTTATCCTCGGGTTTTCAGTTGTCCTGTGTTTTAGTTCACAGCAGAGACATCCTCTGGGCCCCTCTCTCTCTGGGGTCCATCTCCAGTTCTTCCCTGGGATTGTCTCCCCAGCAATCGAGCCTCCTCTGGCCTGTCCACCTGGCTCTGCTCCAGTGCTGAGCCTCAAATCCACTCTCATTAAACAGGGAGAGGGAAAACCAGCCCTGCTCTGCAGCTTGGCTGCAAAGGTGGGGGAAAGAAGATGAGGGCCTGGCCACAGGGCCTGCCTCTCTCTCTCCCACTTACCAGTTGTTTGTGAGGCGCATCCCTCACAAACACGCACTCATTCCAGTGCTGTCTCTAACTCTGGCCTAGGCAGAGTTAGGGGGGCCACCAGGCTCCCCTCACGCCCCTGGAGGGGAAGAAGGAGCCCAGTCACCCCCTGGCCTTCAACACCTACCCGCAGCAGACACCACCAGCACAACAACCAAGACTGCCAACAGCTTCCGGGGCTGTGATATATGATTTTGAGCAGAAGTGAACAACATGGATGGTGATTAGCCCTCCAGGGAACACTGCCCTGGCACCCGATCACCCCTGAGCCCCCCCAGCCTCTCAGGGGGGCCAATTTCAAACCGTGACACCACATTAGGATCAGTGACGTCCCAGTGGTGCCCAGTGAGGGCCGAATTCACCTTCCCCTCCCTCAGGCCTGCAGGTGATTACAAACGTGCTGGGGGAAGTTCTCAATTCACAGTTTCCCTTGTAAACCAGCTTTGCTTTAGTGGCGCAATCCCCCCCCCTCAGAGCTGAGCAGACATTTTACCTGCTTCAAGGGGAAGCAAAGATCCTCTGTGTGACCCAAATAAAGCGTGGCAGGCTCCAGGAGCCAGGCAGCAGCTGTCACACTGCCTGCAGACATGTCTCCTTGATGAAATGCTGGAGCTTGGGATGTGTGAGGATCCAAAAACTGTGCAAAAGAAACCAAAAAAAGGCGAATCTGCATGATGTCATTGAGACAGCCTGACTTTTAGAAGTGTGCATATTGGTTTTAAAAAAAAAAACCCTAATGCACAGGATATTAAAATAAAGAACACCTGAAGCCACTGCCCAAGGCCAGCATTTTACCCCCGTTGTTCTGAGGCAGCTCCAGTCCTGCTGTGGTTCTTACTCAGAGCTGGACATTAATGGGGCAGTTTTTAGAGCAGCATAAAAATGCATTGAGATACCTCAAAGGGCTGGTTCTGGAAGGTCTGACAGAGGAGCAAACTGCTTGCCTACCTCAGATCTAGAGCAGAGAGTGACCCACTGCATGCTGACAGCTGAAATTCAGCCTGGCAGACCTAGAAGTGACAAAAACCACTGGGATGCTTCACTGTGGAGGTAAGTCCTTGTGATTCCCTGTGGGGAAGGTGATGTTGGAATGCTGAATACTTGTGTACCCTTTCCAAGAAGGAACCAGAAATATACATTGGGAAATTAAGTTTCTTGGAGAGTAAGATCTGCTACGGGCTCTGGGTGCCAGGGAGTCTGTAACACACAGGAGCCACCAGAAAAAGGATTATTTCATGTCCTGTTACCACTGGAGCAATACAGCCTTGTCATAGCATTGTAGAAAATAGCCAGGGAAGAACCACAAATACATTTTGTCACAAAAATACTTGGTTTTCTAATCAGATCCCTATTCTCATCTTGCCATCACCTTCCCCTTTGTGTCCTGGTTGCTGTGTCTTTATATCTTGACTGTAACCAGAACAACAGAATGCCAGTTTGGTGTTTTCTCTGCATGGTGCAGCAACACAAATCCCCACAGCAATACCAAAGCAGTAAAACCACAGCTCTGTTTATGCTGACCAACCATCCAGCTACTATTGTGAAGAGTTAGTAGGAAAAAACCCACAAACTATTGAATTTTGAGCTGAGAAAGCAACAGGAGCCCCTCTGTTGCAGAGCAGCTCTGCTGTGTCTCTCCAGTTCCCAGCAGCTCTCACCCCCCACCCCGAGCTCCCTGTGAAATTGTGTAACAGTGGGTTAGCAGCACATAATGTGCTTTTTTGGGGCTTGTCAGAAACCATCCCAGTAAACACTTCAGAGCAGGCTTCTCCTGCGAGTTCTGTGGGATGTGAAAGGTTTGCAGGGAGGTGAGCAGCAGGCAAGGAGTGAGCCAGCTCGGGGCACAGTTGTTCAGTAGAGCCAGGTTTGCTTCCAAAGGAGCATTGGTTGATCTCAGAGCTGCTTTCTCCCCAATTTCTGGGAGCAGGGGTGAGGTGTGAAGGTCAGCCATGCACACCCAGGTGTGTGGCACAACCTGTTTCAAGCAGAGATTGATGTGAAATGAATTCCTAAAGTTTACTGCTCCAGACCAAAGCATCATTTGCCTGTTCAAAAGCTTTAATTTGAATGTGAAATGTAAGATGTCACTTAGAAGGCTGCACAAAAATCTCTTATCAGCTTAGAAATGAGAAAGTCAAAGCAGTCCATGCAGACAATGGTGGCAAGACACACTTCAGTCATTTCAGTGTGGGAGGTCATTGTTCCAAGCTGACATCAGTGAAATAATGGATTTTGACTATTCCTTTTTCTTCTCCTGGTCAATCTTCTCACCAATAGATATCACTCTTTATCCTTTTAAGATCTGGATTCAAATGGGAATTAGAGGCATGGGAGGAAATGACCAGAATAAACCCCTCAAGGTCATTTTGGTCAGTTTGGCAAATGCACAGAGGTGCCCCTTTTTATCTGTATGAGCTGTGTACTTGAAGATGGGAAAAAACACTTCTCTGAGCTCCAAGAGATTCCATATAAACATGGAAATGGATGGTTTTAAAAATACAAGGGCAACCAGAGGGATGAGAGACATGGATTGTAAGTATTATTGAAAAGGAAACTGAGGCATAATTGGATTGACAAGTGTTTTCCTAGGAGAACATTATTTTTGGGTTCCTTTGTTGAGTACTTGCCTTAACTTTAACACAGTGATGATAAAACCCTGGCAGGGAAGTGTGGAATACTGGCTATAAATTAACACTATTTGTGGGTTTAGAGCTGCAGTGTCGTAACCAACAACCTGCAACATCTGCCTCGCTTTGTTCAAAATAATTCAGTTGCCTTATGTTTGTGTTATTTAAAAATCAAAACAAAACCACATCAAAATAAACAAATTAAAAACTCCAGCCAATCCCCCTTACTCTTCAACAGACAAGGAAATGTTCTGTAAGTAGTTTCGCTGGTTTCTTCCTATGGCAAGTCCAAAATGTTATTGTATTTACTGACCTCAGGAGTTCTGTAAGAGGTGACAGGGGAGTGTTACAGAAACACATTTCAGGTATTTCTTTCTTTCTGTTGTTTAGTTCAGGCACTTATTTCCAACTTGAGGTTGAAAATTTTCAAAATCCAATTGTAGATTCTCTTTCCAAGAGTGGTATCGTGGTGTGAGTGCAAAGTTAGATAAACTGTCCACATCTTTAAGAAAAAAAAAAATCCTCTTTAAAACAAAAATTGGAAGAAAAAGCTGCTTTAGGGATTTAATTAAATTAAAATAAACCCTGCAATGTCGGGTCTTAAATGGAAGCAGAAAGTGTTCAAGCCATAAATTCATGACTATTACACTGTATGGCAGGAAAGTGACTACAGACTTAATATTTAATTTATATTATTCCTTGAGGGAACAGAAATCATTAGGCTGAGAAGCCAGTGTTGTTTCCAGGGAAAGTGTTCCATGCAGGCTGATTCCTGCAGTATTGGTGCATAGGATGCAGACTATCCAGTGTGGGGTTTGTGAGGCTGTGAGTGCAGCAAAGCACTGCTTCGTGTTTCACCTGAAGTGTGTCGTGGCAAAAGGAATCACAGGTGGCTTCAAGTGTGATTTCCCTGCTGAAAGGTTTTGGATCCAGTAACCTGGTGAAGATTGGTCCAGCTCCAGCCCTTCCCTGCTGTGACACTCTGAGTTACTGCTGAAGGTGCTGCCTGGGCAGTGGGAACTCTGCAGCTGTGTGTGTGTGTGTGTTTATTCTCTATATTCTCACACAGAAAGAAAGAAAATAACTCCATGTGGGCCCTTTGTGGTGCTGGTCTGAGTTTACCTGAGTTTGTGGTTTCTGCACTGGGGGGTGAACCCTAATTTTATTTAGGGTGATAGGTGGCATTTGGAGGTGGCAGACATTCTGTGCAGAGGCCATACAGCTTTTCCAGGTGTGTTCTGGATCCAGTGCTCTCTGCCCTAGGAAAGGATCTGACCCTCCTTCCCAAAACTCGACTGCAGCCCCGTGTTGCTCAGGCAACACAGGAGTTGTCATTTTCTGGTAATCACTGAACATCTCTGGCCTAGTTTGGTGATGGATTTATAATGAACATCTTTAACCTCAGCCTAGCCCAGCCATCTGCTCGGGGAAGAAAGCTGGCACTTCAAAGCCATTTTCTGCTTCAAGGTGTCTCCTTGTAGTCTTACAGAACAAACAGTGAGTCATCTCCTCCCACCAGGATGAAGCAGGATTGGAGCCCAGCTCAGTGTGAGGAAAGTCCCTCGTACTCCAGAGCTGTGTGTGACTGAGCACAGGCACCAAACTTGAGCATTGTTGCTCCCCAGCTGAACCGTGGAGGGATGACACACTAACCTCTCCAGGGATGTGCTGGCTATGGGAGTGTTTAACATCTGTGGAGTGGGAAGGGAGGGGTTTTCTTGCACACAGGATTGATGATCTGATGAAAACAAAATTAGAGCTAATTGTTTTGTCTGGACTAGGCTGTTGGAGAAGTTTATCTGCCATGCTGGTTTAATTTCTTAGTTCTCCAAGTGTTACATCAAGTGACAGGAATTTGCTTGGGTTTGTTTGGGGTTTAGATTAGCTTTGATTTAATAGATGTGTGTGGGAAAGGTTTTAGGATATGGGGTTGGTACTGCCAGCTCATTTCAGCCCTGCTGCCTCACTGGGAGCAGTCCATACTCAGCACTCAGCTGAGGTGCTGGGCTTTGGCACAGTGCTGCATATATTCTGTATTTTCACCAGATTACATGCACAGAAACTGGGACTTAGCTTGGTTTCTCTGTAAAACCCGTGGTCACACAGGAAATTGGTTCCAAAGCTCGGTTTCAACAGAAGCAAATAGATTTCAGTCTTACTTATTATTTTACCACTTTGGATCTGTGAGAAGCTGATCTAAATCACACCGGGACTGAAGAGAACATTCCCCACTGACCCCTCACAGGCTTTTATCAAGCAAAATGTCTTTGAATTCTTCCAAGGGCATGTGGTCTCTGTGTTTATTTAAAGTTTGCCATTCAGTGAGCTGCCTGTTGGGCCATCCTGAAGTCCATCTGTTCATTTCTTAGATGCAGGAATTGATTTCCCTGTTCCTGCAGCCTCCACCACACACCCCTTGTGCAGTGAAAACCCTGTCCCACATCTATGGGCAACAGGGGAAGCCAGTGCTTATCCAACCTCCCCTTAGCAGTTCCTGATGAAATTCTTGCCTGTTTTGTATCCACATCACCATAAATTCCTGAGACTTTATTCTTAAACTTCCATGGCAACTGTCCATTTTTCTATTTAACAGGATGGCTGAGAAAGGGGAAGTGTCAATGAGGGCACTCACTCCATTAATGGAAATCCTTTCTGGGTGATGAAATTGCTCTCCACCTGCCTACTGTTAGCAAAATTGAACCTCTGTCAAGTCTCCAGGATTTTGGTCTCTTTTCTATCGCAGCTCTAGAAAATTAGGGACATCCAGTCTTAAATGGAAAAGTGTAAGGAGCTTTGTCTCATAAAAATGACGTCTAAGACTGGTCTGCCTTTTTTTTTTTCCATGTTCTTTAGTAGATGATCCTCCCTGCTGCCACCTTCAAACGAAGCGATTTGGGGTGGATCGGATATTAAAGCTTTAAGACAGGGGTTTAAAATAAATGAAATGCTATCAGGACTGTAATGGCAACAGCTGCTGTGCCTGCCAGCTGGGAGGCAGACTTAATCACCCCTCAAATCCCACTTCCCACAGCCCTGTGCTTGTTTTCTCCACCTTCTGCCCTTTCCCCAAACCCCAGCATTACCCCAGCCCAGGGATGCTCCCGGTGGGTCCCGGCGGGCTCTGCTGGAGCTGAGCAGGGAGGAATCTCCTCCTCTGGGTTGGCAGCACAGTGGGCAGGGAGGAATCTCCTCCTCTGGGTTGGCAGCACAGTGGGCAGGGAGGAATCTCCTCCTCTGGGTTGGCAGCACAGTGGGCAGGGAGGAATCTCCTCCTCTGGGTTGGCAGCACAGTGGGCACTGAGCTGGGTTTGCCTTGCCTGGAACGTCCTTTCCATAGTCCCCAAACCAGGAAAGAACCCTAAACTTCTGTGCATGCTTTTGCCTCCAGACCTGCAGACACAGATAGGGAGGGGCTGCCCAGGGCTTGACACTTCAGAAAATGGAAAAGGAAAAGAGAGAGAAAGAAAGGATAAAAGTAGGAAGGTATCCAGTCAGCACCCACTGGATGCACAGATGGAACTTGGTAGTTGTAAAGTGGTGGTCTGGATCTGTCAGAGGGTGGGGGAAGTGCACAAAACTCAAAGATTTCATGGGTTACATACACTCAGGTTCAGGTGGGAATGCCCAGTGTCTGCACTTGCTGCCCAGCAGGGCCTTTTGGAGTCTGGTTTTGAAGATGTTGGAGAAGCAGCTCCAAAGGCACAAGTCCTGTGTGCTGAGCCTGGTGCTCATAAAACTATTATCCAGAAACAAGGAACTTCTGTATCACTATGGACTGAATATTAACTATGTCAAATATAGTTCAGGGGTGCTGTCAGCCTGAAGAAGAACTTGGCCCTGCTGACTTTTAGGCCAGGCCTGTGGTTCAAAGCAGTTCCAGGTACCAGCCAGTTCACCTGTCAAAGCTCACTGGGGAAACAAATTATTCCCAACTGAGTCATCTCAGAAAACAACTTGTGGTTTCAAAATGTCAGATTTCTCTTTGACCTAAGCTTTGTGTAAAGTTTAGCAAAAGAATTCAGCATGATTTTATCTGAGGCGAAACTGAATTTTTTGGTGGGCAAAAATTAAATGTACAGTTGTATCCCATTTGGTTAAAAGAGCCCTTAGAAGAAAAAAATTTAAGTGAAACTGGAAAGACCATTTCTCTGATTTGTGCAGAAGGTGCCAAATTAATACATTGATTATTTATTCAGGTCTGGCTTCTCCCTCCCAGCAGTGCAGGTAACACAGTGAGCAGCCACAGACACAGCAGTTAACCTTTCTATTGTGTGTTTAACCATCTGTAAAATGGATATGATACTACTTACCTGCCTGACACAGCTGGACAGAGGCTTAATTTTTAATCAAGCTCTGTTGAAACACTTTGAGCTCTTTGTGTAAAAGATGCACCAGAAGGCAGAATGGTTTTATGAGGGTATTATTGGTTTATATCTTATATTACGTTCCAAGAATTGTGTCAGTGTTCTGGAAAATAACATAATAAAGGAAAGAAAGTATCAAGAAGCAAAAGAGATGTACTGGGATGGAGAACAGACTTTGTGACAGTCTAGGGTTCCTTCATCTCTATTAATTATACATGTGGAGCAACTTGTTAATGCATTTCTAAAGACATGTTGACACAGGCTCAGCGCTCCCTCCTGGCCACAGGCTTTTGAATTAATTGAACCCTGGGATCAGAAGAACTGGGCAACAGAGTTGGAGGCATTTCTATAACAACCAAAGGAGACCAGTAGGAACACAACAGATTTCCTGGGTCCAAGAGGGAGAGGCAGTAATGGAACACCTGCATGGGGAGCTCGTTATGAATAATTTCTGTAGGAGGCCCTGGCGTTACATTTCAGGCTGATTGTCCATGGAATATGACCAGGTGTTATTCTCCATGTTATTTCTGTACCCCCTATGCCCTCCACCACTTCCAAAAAGAGCGATAAAAATACTTAATTTTACTGAGAAACTCCTTGAGTCCTGCAGGAGTTACATTTCTAGGGTAAAACATAACTGCTTATCTTTAACAGCCAACAGAAATGGAAACCAATGTTTAATTATAGTCCAACACATTGCCTAATATATGCTACAGTATTCAAATCTTACAGCATATTTTTCAGCAAATATGACACTCTGTGTGCTTTGCAGGCACAAGCCCCCCACAAAAATCCTGGAGTTACTGCTAATTTCCACAGCAGTGGAGGTGCAGTGTCTGACCTGCAGGGCTGCTCTGGGAAGTGACTGCACATGTAGTTTTGGGAGGTTCTCTTATCCAGAATCCCAGAACAGTTTAGGTTGGAAGGGATCTTAAAGATCAGCTCATTCCAGCTCTGCCATGGGCAGGGGCACCTCCCACTAGCCCAGGTTGCTCCAAGCCCCGTCCAACCTGGCCTTGGACACTTCCAGGGGTGAGGCAATGGGATGGTTTTCTCCCTGTGCCATCTCAGAACCTCAAACCACACCTGTGCTCTTTCCAAAAGAATGGAGAACAGCCTGGAACCTCCAGGGACCAAATTGGGGCAATTTCTTCAATCTCTAGGTAAAAAGGTAATAAACCCCACACACCTCAATGTGATATCAAGCTATGCCAGGAGGTGCAATCATTAGCTCACAAGATTTTTATTTTCTCTTTTTCAGAGCCACTTAGAAAATCAAGACTTTCCAAATAAAAACTTGGAGTGGGTTTAAATTAAACAAAAAGCATTGCTGGACGAGACATCCCCCCTGAGTGTCAGAGCTATGGCATTAGTTTGATTATTTTGCATTGCTGATTCATTCACAGGGAAGTCCCCCCATCATCTGCCACTGAGGGTGTCTCACAGAAATTTATAAAATTGGTTCTTAAAACAACCAAATGATTTCATCAGGCACTTTCTAAAGTAAAAACAGATTGTGAGTGTGCAGCTTGAGGTATCCTGAGGAACGGGACCTTAATATGAGCACCTGCTGCCTGGGAAATGCTAAAAATCAGAGGCATCCAAATAACATTTTTTGAAAAAGCAGAAAAGGATGGAAATATATTTTTAAAACCTGAATAGCCCATCAAGTCATCCTGTGGGCACTGGGGAAAATGTCTTTCTCGTGGTGTTGGAAATTAGTAGTTGCCACACTCTGCAGAATGAGAGACAGCAGGAGCAGATCGTGCAGAGATTTCAGGTGAACTGGAAAAAAAAGCAATCCTTTACCCGGTCAACCTGATGTTTAAAGAGATGCCCACACCCCAGACAGGAGCTCTGCAGCCTCCCCCTTCACCCAGAGGCTGTACTGGACTTTAAGGAGTTAAAGTTCTCATCCTCTTCCCTTTTTTTTCCCTTTCTCTCTCCCTGAGTGGCTCCAG
Organism: Manacus candei; assembly: GCF_025592945.1. NCBI lineage: Eukaryota > Metazoa > Chordata > Aves > Passeriformes > Pipridae > Manacus > Manacus candei. The sequence goes on from NW_026138070.1 coordinate 3,046,791, forward strand.
CACTGGCTCTCATCTGAAGGGCACAGCACACAGTGATGTTCACATGACACCAATGACAGCAGCATGATAAGCCTATTTCTGACAGTGTGGCAAATTACTATTATGAAATCCCAGTACATTTGATTGCAGAGTGACTTTGAGAGGGGATCACACACAGCAAGGTTATGAAGGGCTCAGTGTTTGCTGCAGTAATGCTGACTTACTGGAAAAGAATATCAAGAGCTCTTTAAATAAAAAAGCTTGGGAGATTCCCAATTCAGAAAACATTTGGCTGAGTATATCCAACCAAGCATTAAAATGAAAGGGGGAAAATAATCAGCAGAAATCCTTAGGCTGGTTTTTTCCCCCCATCTGATGACTCAGTGAAATGTGTTTGTTAGAGATTCACTCAAAAGGGATCAGGAACTTGAGGATGTCCTTCCCCTCTGGCATCACTCACCTCAGGAGGGAACAGGAGCTCTGTCTCCCTGTCCCAGCCTAAGGTCAGGATCTCCTAAACCTGTACAGTGCCCAAGTTAAAAGTAGAACAAGATTCAGACCAAAAAAAGAGCAGAAATGGGAAGAGAAACAGGCAGTTGATGGGCTCAGAAAGCATGGAGTTTGCCAATAAAAGAAACAAGATACAAAACAGCAGTGTCCCACCTGCTGAATTATCATCAGCATCCCAGGGGCTGTAACAAAAGGGAGATAAATTGTCCCTGCTCCAAACAGGTTCCTTTTAAATTTATTCAATCAAATTTATCAATCAGCAAAATCAAAGAGAGGCATAAAGGGCTCAGGTTTACAGCAGGGTTTTTATCACACCTGTGGGCAGCAAAGTATTTTCATGGTGAAATAAGTTCTTAATCCACTGTCTACTAAATAAATAGTATTATTGCCTTGGGGTTTTTTGGCTTTGATGATAAAATTTTTAGTTAGGATAACTCAGGTAAAGGTCTAATTGGTTTTCTTGCTTTTATTAATTATAATACCAGCAGCTACCTTTGCTCAGGCAAACACTGTTGAGTCCTGAAGGAGTTACAGGCAGGTAAAATTAGGTGTGTGGCAAATTCAGATTTCTCTCTTCCTTTTTTTTGCTCTTTCCCTCATCCCTGACTGAGAACTACTTCAATGTTGGCTGAAATACACCTGCTCTCTGTAAGTGTGGACACAAAATATAAAACCCCCTGAAGTTTTGGCAGAACCCCCTGGTTTGTAGGAGGGTTTTTGAACAGCAAAGGAGTAAAATTTGTCTCCCAAAAGCCCCCAAACACCTGTAATTTCCTCATTTTAGCACATTTTAAGTCAAGCAGCAGATCAATATACCAAAGTTTCCTTTTCCTAATTATCTCAGTTTTTTTGGCCAAAAGTAGAGCACTCCCATATTTATTTTGGGATACAGACACAACACAATCTTGTTTGTCTGACTGGAACGTGACTATTCTGGTCTCCTTTGATTACTTTTCCCAGATGAATTAGGGGATTGATCCCCGAATTTAATCAGTGGGGACTTGCAGGTTTTTCTGTATTCTGGGACAGGAGTGTATTTAGCTGATGATGGAACAGGTAGGTGGCCAGAGCCTGTCAGGGGTTCAAGCTGAGTGTCCCAGTGTCTGGGGGTGGATGTGCAGCACCCACAGCTGCCTTTGCCAAAGGTTATTTTTTTAAGGCACGTGCTCTTGGCATTTATTTCCTGGGTGGCACATTGTGCTGTGCAGAGGCCAGGTGTTAAATAACCTCTGCAAACATGGATTTTGCTCTTTGCTGCGAGGCCTGGAGGTGATTGTCTCTGAAACCAAACTCCTGGTGGAAAAAGCTTTGGTGCTTTTGAGTGAGTGAGTGGTTATCTGTGAAAGGGGAAGAAATGACAACTTGGGGGTCTTTTTGCTCATCCAACAGATTTGGATAAATGAGACTTTTACTTCACTGGGGCCAGGCTGTCACCCAGGGGTTTTTGGAGAGAAAAGTGCTGATGCTGAAGTCGTTAATGCCACACTCCTGGGAGGGTGAGCACTATTCCTGTTTCCAGGGCTCAGACATTCCAGCACTGGGAGAGCTGTTAACGAGCTGGGGGGCAAAGAAACTCTCTAATTGCAGCTGCCCAGCACGTGGCAAAGTGCCACAGACAAAGCCAACCAAAAAAAACCCACCCAAAACCTCATGACTTAATGCAACACTGGAATTTTCCACCATCTTTTGACACTGGTTTCTTACCTTAAAATGACACATATTTCCTCTGCAAGGTTTGTTTCACAGAGAATATGTTACCCCAATAATGCTCACCCTACTCGTAGCTTGGGTTTTGGTGACTTGCTTCATTTCAGGAACTTCAGAAACTTGGTAGCTTTGGCTAAAACATCTTGTGGGGTTTTATGGGAAGTCCCAACACTGTGGGAGGAGAAGAGGGCCCAGGGAACACCCACCTTTCACCAGGGGCTCTCCCTCTGAAACCAAAGGGACATTTGGTGGTGTTACACAGAGATCTGCCCCCAGATCTCATCATGGCAGTGCTTGGTGTCGAGGTTGAGACTGGCTAATTGGACAGGGTGGGGTTTAATCTATATAGAAAAATCTGTATAGAAAAAGTGGGGCAAGGGGGGAGAATGCCCCCCAAAACTTTGAAGCACAAGTGGACAAGTGGATGCCAGAGAAAGAGGACTTCTTGGGAATCATTATGGTCTAAAAATGGGATTATTTTTATCCCTGAGAGCTGTATAGTAACAGCCTGACCATAAGTCTTTCGCAGCCAGTTGGAAATCTTTCCACTGTTTTCAATTTACTTTGGACCATATTGTGTGCAATTCATCTCAGGCTGTAGAATTCCTAATTTTCCCCTGGAAATATAGTCTGGGGCCCTGCTGTGTTGTATATATTACGATGCCATTTCCAGCAGGGTCTGAAGACAATGACAAATGCTGGTTTCACAGGAAATCTCTGCTCAGGTATTTCAGCTTAGTCATACAGTGGCTGATCCTCCAGCGAATCTGAATATCAATATTTACCTTGTACAGGCAATCTGTGGTACTCCTGACACAGGAATTCCAAAGGACATGTGAAAAGAAGGAAATAATCTCTGCAGAATTCTAAAAAGAGACAATAATTACCAACAGTGGGGTCTCCTTAAAATAGGCCTGGAAGTTTGCTGTGACTCGATGTGTTTTAAGGAAAGAAAAATGTTATTTTAACGGCGGAGCTGGCAAATTGCACCCTTTGGGTTCCACAGCAGCAATGGCTGTGAAACCCATGATTTAAAAGCTGCTATTTCTCGCTGTCTGAAGCTAAACACACTTTTTTATTCTAACAAATCTGAATAAAATTAGAGCACTCTGCATAAATTCCCCCTGCCTCTGCGCCTGCTGTCTTAGCTCGAGGCAGAAGCAGATGCCCGTGATTTCTAAGACTGTCAAACCAGCACCAAAAGCCAAAGATACGTTCACCTTAAAAACCCACAAAGTTTATTCCAGCTTGGTAACAAGCTGGTCCATTATTTTGCGGTTTTGGTGCCAGTGTTCACTTTTTAAAAGGCCATCTGAAACCTCACGGGCATTTTTGACATTTTCCCATTAACAGGGGTGATATTTGGGGGGTTGAGAGTGCTTTGTTTGTGTTCAGATTTAAACTTTTAACACCTCAGATCTGTCACCGGTTCACTGGAAGATGCTATTTTGATTTTCCTCATTAGCAGCTCTTAAAAAAAAAAAAAAAAAAAAAAAAAAGGAAAAAAAAATAGCACATTGCTCGTTTAATATTAATTGGAACATATTTTTTCCCGTAGCAGTTTGCTGATTATGAATTTCAATGCCACAGAGGTGGCTTTGCAGACAGTGACTATAAATAGAAAATAAGCATTTTCTGTGGCCAGAGAAAAGGCTCATTAATCAGGGGACAGGTACAGCCCAAGAGCCCAGGCTGACTCTGCTCATGGAAACACAGGCTGACAGAGCTGTCTGAACGATCAACCACAGCAGTTCTGTCTCTGCATAGGGAGAAAGTTTAGTCAAGTGTTTAAAATATGGAAATAAGAGTGAAAACGCGTCGTTTCCTCAGCTCTCCTGCAGGCACGGCACCTCCCCGGGATTGAAGCACTGACAAAGGGCCTCCTTCCACCTGAAAAGTGGGAGCCACAGCTCTTGGATGCAGCAATTACAGCGTGGAGTGGGAAAGGTGAAAGTGTGTGGCAATTAAATCGTTCCTCTCAAAGCCCTGCGGGTCATTTGGGGCTGGTTGCACCAAAGGTTTGTCTTCCATGTCCCCCGTAGGGAGGGCAGTGACTACAGCCAGAAAAACGATCCAGGAGGGAGGGTGAGCCCTTTGTCAGCCGGGTCCCAGGTAACCCACCCTGTGCCAGGGGCTGCCCTGGGCTGGTTCCAGCAAATCGAGCCCAGTTTTCCTTCGACCCCGCTTGGGGTCATTTCTGCTCGGACAGAAACAGGAATAGTGACAATGGCACCTTTCATCCCTGGGGACTCCAAAACATTGGAAAAGCTGCGTCCTCTGAGCAGAGATGTTTGCAGGAATGTGTGGAAATTCCCTCTCCATGGGGAGAGGGGGGCACTCTTTCCCTGCCATCCCCCTCCGGGCCACTGGGACCTTTGCAGCCCCTGCCCTGCCCCTCGGTGCCCACCGGGCACAGCTCGGGAGGCAGCTCCCCATCAGCACGGGCACATTCCAGAGCTGCCAAGGAGCACGGTGCAGTTTCCAGGAGCGCTAAAGCAGATCCAATCCTGCCACCTGCTGCTCCCTCCAGCCCTTCTGGTCACTGCGGGCTGAGCCTTGGGCTGCTCCGACCCGGCTGAGATGTCCCTGAGCTTGTGTTTCCCGGTGGGATTGTTGTGTTCGAGCCGAAAAAAACACCTGAGAGGCTCAATTACCTGCTTTGCTTTCAATATTTATATTACCAGCAGGAATGCAGACTGTCTCTGCAGTATGCAGTGATAAATGTGGTGAAGAACATCCACACCTGCTTTACAAAAGCAAAGGACAATTACTGATAACACAAAATATCAGGAATATTGGAGGAGACTGGGCTGTTCAGTGAGAGCAGTGACATAAGTAAAGGTGCTTTCAAAGCTCAAGAGTTTGAGGGAACAAAGGAAAAATGCAGGTTTGCCTGTACAAAGCAGTGGGGGCTGAGAGCATCCCTCCAGGTATCTCCAAGTGAGGAGTTTAAATTAGAAAGCTGACTCTGTGGGCAGTTATCAGCAACCAGCATGTGCAGAGCCGTGGCTTCTGTATCACTGTAGGAATTCAAAATGGCTTTATTTTTAATTTTAAATATCCAAGGTTTTCTCTTTATGGGTTGCTCAGCTGAGACACCCAAGCAGCTTAGGCAGTGTCTGGCCTCTAAAGCTCTTCTCCATGAGCCCTTTCCTGTCAGGTATGAGTGTTCCTCACCTTGAGGAGAACTGGGAGGAAAAAGCTCTAAACTTCCAGGCTTAGAAGCTACAAGTGCTGGTGTAAAGGATGTCCAGGTTGCCACAGCAGACTGTGGTTGTTTGAAACTCCAGGGAGCTGCAGCACGTTCCTCCACGGATCCTTAACTACCTCTCAGGCCAACCACTGGCAAGGACAAGGGCTACCATCAGGTCAATGATCACTTTATTTATAGTGCTAACTAAATTTAGTGTTAAATCTGCTGTGAAAATTTACAGCTTGTAATATTTACCTGACAGGAGCCCAGACCCTCCTGACCAAACACCCAGTTCCTTAAATTAGACACAAAATGTGTCATGGGACAGCAGCCTAAATTACATATTTACAGCACTGAAGCAGGTAAGTACATATTTACACAGCCAGTCCTGGGTTCTCATTTTAAAGGAGAGGACTGGCTTGTGCAGTGTATTTTTTAAAATGCTGCTGGAGTGTTTAAGCACTCAGAGGTCTGGGAGCTCTGGGCCAGGGGCTCTCTGTGCATTGTGTGTTTACAAGGAGGCTCCTTAGGGGTTGTTGCAATTGCAAGAATAAAAGTACATGACAATAAAGAGCAACTCCCTCTAAAATGTCTGTGCCTTGAGATGTTTTCCCTTCTTAGCAAATGCTATTGCTCCCAAACAACTGGTAGAGTATTTATGTATTTATGTAACATTTCCTTATGGGTCATTGTTGAATAGAACTTGGGTCCTTCTATACCCAGAGAAAACGTTCCCATCCCTGCAACTACAAATTAAGTGCTTTATACACTGCCAGGGCAGTTCTTCTCTACACCAGCAAGTTTAGGAGTTACCTCACAATTACATACAGAAAAATAGAATTCTGTTCTCCAGCAGTTCTACAATATCCCAAACTTATGCATTTGTGAAGTAATTCCCACAAATAGCCTTTTGAACTTGTGTAGCTTTTAAATCATAAGAAAACAAGAAAAGGGGAAAGAACTGAGGGAATGTCTTCACCAGAGTCAGCTCATAGCACAAATCAGGTTCAGGATGTGCTGCTGCATTTTTGTTGCTTACAGCTGCTCTTGGAGATAAGTGGCTCCTTTGAAATGTGAAGTATAAATTAGTAAGATGTTTCTGCAAAGGATGTGTCACGTTTTGTGAAGTTTATGCAGCCTTTGTTCAGGTGATTAAGCAGAGCCTCACCCTGCTTACTGGTTAACTTGGTCTAAGTGGGATCAGTGGATGTGGCTCTCGATGCCCCTGTCCAGAGCTGGGTGACACAGCTCCTGTTTCAGGAATTTGCTTTGTTTGATGAAAATCCTGGTGGGAGCTGCAGTTCCTGCTGATGGGTGATGATGTTCCTATGAGGAAAACTGCCCTGTCTAGAATAGAGGGACCAAATATGAATTCCTTTGAAAAGGAATTGATTTTTTTTTTTAAGTAAATGGATTTTTTCCTGAGGTGTTACAACCCCATATGACACTGAGATTATCATCACAGGGGTGTTGCAAGTGAGATCCCTTTGGACTTACAGAGAAAAAAAGGAGCATCAAAGGCATGGCTTTAAGATGGTGCCTTTTAAGAGCTGACCAGCTCAGAGCAACAAACAGTGCAAAGATTTCAAAAAGGAAGAGCCTCGGTACTAATGGCAATTTGATGTTTCATCACCAATGTGAAAAATAAACATTCAAATACACACCAAGCTTTGTGAGGAATGTGTGCCTCGTGTCACTGCCAGCAGAGAAAGCTTTTTCATATTCTTATGGAAGAAGGATGAGTCTGAATCCCAGCCCCAGGAGCTAAACAGGCTTAAAGATGCTGTTCAAAGGAATCAGAGCAGTGGGATGTGCAGATTTGGAGGACAGGACTTGGCAGCTGTTGTGCCCCCGTTAGGCAGTGCTCAAACACAGACCAGCCAGGCTGTTTTACCAGTTAACTGGCCTGGATAGCTCTTTGTAAGCACCTTCCAAGGAATATTTATAACTCCAGAAGAGGCCTCCTGACCATGGGAACACTTTCTAGTCAACAGCCCGTTTCTCTCCTCCCTGAAACGCTGCCATTTAGTCCCTGTGACCACCCTCACCCCACAGCTGGCCTCGGCAGCCCCCAATTATTGCAGCACTTGCCAGCCAGAATCAGTGTCCCTGTCACAGCCCCAGCCCTGACGGAGCCTCTCAGGCCCAGGAATCTGCCTCTTGTTCCTGCAGCTCATCCAGGCTGACACGTGTCTCCTTCAAGGCAAGAAATCCGCTGCCCTGGGGACATGTGCATCAACTCTAACCACTGTTTAGCCTCTTCAATGTCACGAAACTTCAAACACAAGGCTGATTTCGTGGAGCCAAGACTGTCTGGAACGTTTTCATAACAGAGAGTTGTATCAAAACATCTCTTTGAAAAACTGAAGAGCCTGGTGAGCTCTTGCTTTTCAGTCACAAGTGACTGCAAGGCCATGAGATTAAAAAGAATTTCTGAAAAGAAGGTTGGAAAAATCTGGCACATCTGCAAAATGTCATCCTTTGCATAATATAACGATTCCCAGGAGCCTCACAGTTCTTGGGGTTACTCCTTACAACATCAGAGTGGACCAGAACAAACATTACCTATTTACTTGTCTGACAGAAACATACTTAAATTCCAAACTTCCTCCATATTTCAAGGGTCTCCAAGTTCAAGAAGTTTTATCTCCAGGTCTATATGTCAAGTTGATCTCTTTTCTTTATAAGGTTATGCTATTTTCATCATTAATATCCCCTCTTCCTGAGAAGTGGACATTTTACAGTGTAACCCAGCATTTCTGTTGCACGTTTTCATGACTTGGCTGCATTTTCTACTTACTAGTAAATGGATTTCTGGCTTATTGCAGATTTGTAATGATGGCATTTCAGATTTTCTCACCTCTTTCCCATGAGCTGTGAGCATCTTAATTCTTTCCATGACAGCTGTGAGCATCTTAATTCCTTCCGTTTTCACGTGTTCTTGAAGCACAGGCAAAATCACCTCTGTTTCAGTGGGTTTGCCTTCAACAAAAGCCCTTGTAATTTCTGAAGGTTGGAGTGAGCTGGGCAGTGTTGTGGTAGACACAGCAAGGGTATTTATTATTAAAGCAACACTGTAACTGATTAAACAGCACCGCTTGTCTCAGCAAGAATTAGTGTCTCTAAGTTGGGGCTGTAGGAATCCTTCAGTTTATCAACCATTCCCACTTCTGCCAGATGCAGCGTGGTACTTGGGAACAACTGTGTCTGTGCAAACCAGGGGATAGAGCAGGATGAGAACCTGGAGTGAGACCCACTCACGGTGGTCAGAAAGGAAATATAAATGAGATATTCTTGGTGTAGCCACGTGTTTGCAGCACTGCTTCCAGCAGTGGCTCAGCTTTGTGGTTTTGGGGGGGTTGTCTGGAATAATTTAGGTCAGCTGAGTTTTGTAGGGGGGAAAAAAGAAGGGGAAAACCTTGATTATCGGTGCTATTCTGTCTGAAATTTTGTCTTGTGGAATGTTTGAGATGAAGATACATTCAGATTTTGTTACTGGCTGGTTGGTGTTTGGTTCCACCACCACTGAACTCGGGCCAAGAGCTGGAGGAGCCTGGATGGTTCTGCCCTGAGTTCAACTGGAGCCCCCACAAAGCTGGGGCTGTGTGAGGCAGGTTTAGATGGCCCAGGTGAAAACAGCTCCTCAGTTAAACAGCTCAGAGGGGATATTTTGCTACCAGGTATCACTAATCCCACCTGACAGGCCTGGTAGAGCTGTGCATTTTCCTACTTAAGAAGCTCCCTACCAGAATGAATTTCACCTGGTTACCTTGGGCTCCTTTGGGTGTTGTGGTTGTATATTTAATTGTAAATGGCTCAATAAAAACAGATCAGGCCTGTGCTTGGGGAGCCCTGCCCAGGCAGCTTTCAGATTTAGAATTAATGTTTTCATACAAATTTCATAGGTGGTTCTTGTGCCTCTCAGTAATTCCCTGTACATCAAGCCAGTCATTTCTTTCCATATATAAGCTTTGCTTTTAGAAGCACAGTAGATGATAAGCATAAATGTTTCATTTGTTATAAATATTTAATAATTATGAATGATTGATGAGCAGATTTTTAAGCAAACTGATCAGAGTTGTATGAAATTAGGGGTACATTTGTATAATTTTCTAAGCTGCATTCTAGGTATTATCTGGGCTCTGTTGTGCTATAAAGGTGCCTGACTGGTATTGTCACTGAAAATATTAGCAGATGGGAACAAACAGAAAAATACACTTTTAATAGTTATATTGGCAATAAAATTAATATGGAGAACTTCCTTGTGGATACAAGAATTTCTGTGTCCACCAGTTTTCATTCCATTGTAATCCATTCTTTATGGATTATATTAGAGGTGTTTTTTTCAAGAGAATGCCTTTAATAGCACAGCACTAATAGCTGGCTGTGATTCAGTGACTTTCACCTATTTTGCTTTCAATTTTTTCTAATTGCCTTTGATCTCCCTGGGGCTTTGAAGCCTAAAAAAAAAAAAAAAAACCATATAACGCTTATCTAATTATCCGGGCTCTTGCGTCTCTAAAAGATTTCATTAACAACGCTGCTCTCCGGCTCGTGCCCCCAGCTGAGGGGCTCGTACCTGTCCCGCAGCCGTTTTTGGGTGGCTCACGGATGAATCCCTTTGCCTATAGGTGCCACTGTTGCTCTGCACACACGCCCGAGTCGCCAATGCCCTTCAGTTGCAAACCCCAACCTTGAAAAAGCAAACCTAAATCACGGTGGCTAAAATGTTGCAGACGTAGAACTCCATCCAGACCATGGCCAGGGGCTTGTCCATGCCAAGACTAAGGTATATGCTTTATCTTGTTCCTAAAAATAACTGTAGTATTGCTAATCTTGAGCAAAAAAATTATGATGAATTGTGTTGAAGTAATTCCAGATATATTGAATCTAACTTGCTGCAGGTTTATTGTTGAGCCTCAGCCCCAGAGCAGCTGAGCTTTGCAGATCTCTGCTCTGGACCAAACGTGATTTCAAGGCAGAAGTTGCACATTAGGGCAATAAGAATTTGGGCTTCTGCCAGCACTTTTTACATGGGTCGTTTTGGTACTTCCTCCACGGAGTGAAGTCTCAGGGTGGCCTATCCAGGGCTGTAAAAGCCACCCAGAGCTGTTCCCTCCGTGTTTACAGTTTGGTAATTCAAGGTCAGCTAATGGAGTTTACTCTGCAGCTTATCTACCCTTAAGTGCTGTTCCCTGTGTAAAGCCAAGGGCAATCAAGGTCTGCCTGCTTCCTGCACTGGGAGGAACCTTGTTTCACCTTGGCCTTGCATATGCAGCTATTTCATAGGTTTGCTTTATTCTTGGATGTTTCAGGCACAATATGGAATAACACAAGGTTCTTTTCTGCTCTTTCTTCAAAAAAAAAAATAGCACAGCAAGCTGTGTAAAAATGACAAAACAAAGGGCAAAGCAATTACGAGGTTTATGTCCTTTCAGGTTCAATCCCAGTTGTTGTTTTTTTTTTCCTTACTGCAACTATTCATTGACTAAAAACCAAAAGATAAAAAATTTGTTTTCTGTGGTTTAATATCTTCTGAAATATTCCTGGCCACCTGCAGGTCAGGATGTAATCCAGCAACTTGCTCTAACTAGTAAAAAGCTCTGTGCCTATATAACCTAATTCTCATCCCTTCTACATGGCACAGCTCACACAACAATCTATATTAAGCAGTGCTTAAGATCACCCTAAGCAGTTTACACAGCGTTGTCCCTGGCTGTTCTGTCTCTCAGCAGTTGGCCAAAGCCTTACAGATATTCTGACCCCCTTTACAGTCCAGGATTCTACAACATTTTGGGGAAGACGTCCCTGGCTGGAAGGGAGAGCACAAGTTTTTAGCTGGTTGTCTCAGCTGACAGGGAGCAAAAGCAGAAATTGTTGGGCTTTCAGAGGAATTGGTCCAGACACCGGTCTGGACTCAGCTTCTTTCTTGTGCAGTTCCTCATCAGGTGCTCGGGGAGCCCAGAGCTGGTGGGTGGTTCTGAGACACGATGAAATGTCAGAAATTATGGAATTAAATTTTTGGTTCTGGTGTTTCTACTCCACAGTTGTCATAGGGGATGTTTGTACTAGTTTGACAGCAGAGTAAGGGCAAAACAGATCTTTCTGTTCCCAGGGCACGTGTGTCTTCCTCTGGCTGGAAAATCACTGTTAGATATCGACAGGAACTGCAGTAAGGGCATTAATCAGGAGTCCTGACTCTCCATAGCCTCTTTGGTAGATATTAAAAAAGTTAGCACAGCTTTACATTTCACTTAAATTTAGAAACATCCTAATAGTCCATGAATTCTCCTGCTACTTGTATCCCACAGCTCTCCTTGCCTTCAGCTGGTATTGAAAAGGGGAGAGAAATCTGCCCATTGACACTCTCCTTCACTGCTTCCTGTGGTGATTAAATATTGTATGGACAACATTTCCACTTTATCAATCCAGAAACTGAGCTCCTGACTGGGTAAGAAAGTGGCCAAAAGTCACCACAAGATCTATTTTCGGAATTAAAACAGAAGGAGGTTCCTGGCTCTAAATCCATATATTGACCAGTGCACCATGTTCCACCTGATTGAATTCATAATTCCAAAACTACTGAGAATGGGGAAATCTGACTTCTGAGGAATCCAGGCCAACCTGCATCCACTTCAGCTCTGGAGAGGAGGCAGCACAGGTTGTAACCACGTTTATTGCAGTTATTTTCACACTCCAATACTAAATTTTGGCTTCTTTGTTCCTTGTGATGGGTGAAGAAACGCTGCAGTGGCAGGCTCTGAAATGAGATGCACATGATGAAATCATGCTGCTTGTGCACAGCATTCAGGTGGCTCAGTGTGCTTTTGATCTGACTGTATTGCCAGTGATATCACACTGTGATATCAGTCCTTGTATTGCTTTTACTTAAAATTTAATCCCTGAAAATAAGGGCATTTGCATTTCAAGCAAAGTAAATTTCCAGTTGACTTAAGCAACTGCATCTGCATGTCATGAGATCTGATTAGGCTGATTTCCACACACGCATCACGGATTTGCAGACACATTTAAGAAGGCTGGAAATGAAAAGCTGATTGTCTTGTGCTGCTTAAGTGTTTTGTGGTGCAGTAGCATTGCATATCCTACCTTCCAGCTGCCTGTCTGGAGAGAGTGATAATATCTGGGGGTGTTGAGGCACCCCAGTGAAAGGGATGTTCTAGCAGATGACACTTGTGGGAAAAATATTGGGAAAGATCTGGGCCTCATTGAAGTGCAGTTTGTTTGTGTAAATTGGAGGTGTGCTGATTCAAATAATCCTATTTGACCACCAAGCTCCTATTAGAGCTCAGGGAGGGCCCTGAAGACACAATACCCAGTCCCAGCTGGCAGGAACACACTGGTTCTCCTCGTGTACCCTGGTCACCCTCCGAGGCAGAGACTGGGAAACATCCAGAGGGTACCAAGCAGTTTGTTTGCCTTGGAAGGGATCCCTCTGGAATCAGAACTGCAGGGGAGCTCTGTGGCCTGGGAATGGCCACAGAGCTGCAGTGCCTTCCATTACACATACAGTTGTTTAAGGATATATAAAATGGGATTTAAGTATTAGTCACAGATCATCCCTGTCTGGAATGTTGGCACACACAGCCCCACACTGAAATTTTCTTTTCCTTACCTCAAATTTCTCCTTAGTGGCTCTCCTCAGTGTTTGGTCTGTGAGTACATAAAGACTGTCCTGTATAAGCTGCTGCTGAGTTTCACAGTGTCTTTTATAGACATGAGAAATACACAAAATTCAGTATAGCTAAGGCAGCCCAGTCATCACAGCAGCTCTGTCCCAGTGCTCCTTTTTTCCTCTATGCATCTAAAAAGGACTTTTTTGGGAAGAAGTCTGGGTTCTGAACTTTGTCTCAGCTGGTATAATCAGCCAGTCTAAAATTCTGGATTGGTTCCTTAGTATAAGATATATAAAATATTGCTAATTATAAATTAATATTTATCATTGTTAATTATTAATAAATGTATAAGTATAAATACTGTACAGTCCTTGAAAAATTGGCCATGGCTTGGTGTTAAATACTTTTACCTGCCATGTGAACCAGCATCTGAAAAGAATGAACTAACTTGGTTTTCCCCCTTTGTTCCTATTTCTGCTGCAGCAGCCAGGCTCTGCAATACAGTCTGGCATTTTGCTACAGGAAAAAAAAAAAATCTAAGGGAAGTAATTTTAGCAGAGTCAGGAGGATTTGCCTGAACAGCTCCAATATTGAACCTAACTGGTATGTTTTGACAAAGTTAAATGTCTAATGACAAAATTTTGCTGAGCTCTTAGGCAGGGCACGAAATCTGTCGAGCAGCTCTGCTAGCAAAGATGCTCTTGTTTCTAGAAGCAAATGAAACCAATATCAAGTTATTAAAGATCCTCTGCTACAAGTTATGAGAAGTATAAAATTCTGGAGGATTAATGAAGCCTCTCCTGCATGATGTTGGTATTGTCTGTGTTGTTGAACAGCTGTATGTAAGTGGTATAGCAGCCTCAAGTGACTGCCCTAAGAAGGGCCATAGCATTTTTAATTGCCCTGGCTTAGGGAGAGGAATGGCAGATCATAAACAGAAAGAATTAATATAGGCCAAGCAAGATGTTTATCCTTCTCCCTTTTATCACTCTTCTGGGATGAGCCTGGACTCCAGCTGATGGCTGCAGCCCTGTACTACCCCCACAGCACTGGTTCTGACCCTGTGTTCCTGCTCCCACCTTCCTGATCTTCCCCTTTTTCTTTCCCAATCTTCCTCTTGTCCTCTTCTCCAGCCAGTTTCCAAAGAGAACTGTAGTAGAGTGTTTGGGTTCAATTCTCCACCAATCCCATCCACCTTTTTGTGACGCAAACATATTTCTTTGCCTCACCAGCACGACCTTCCCTGGCTGTTGGAACCATCCTTCAAGTTATCTGGGTTAAACATTACCCAGTAGTCCAGTGCTAAAACTGGGGTAGAAAGGGGCTCCAGTCCTGCCTGTGTGCTGAGAAATGTGGGTGATGTGTGGAGCTGCCATGGAACCATTTGTTTTTTATCCCCACAGTGACAGTGACCACATTTTAGGCTGCATCATATTTATTGTTGACCAAAACAGTGGCTTCTAACCCACTAAAGTCAGCTGAGGTGGGTTCTTTTGATCTAACAGAGTTCAGAACACCTTGCACCAACACACCACACATACCTGCTAACACACAGTTTCTCTTCATACACACACATTTTATTTTAAACAGCTGGTACAGACCAGGATGTCCATTCAAAGTACCATTCTCCTTTACTGACAGAGCTAAAGGTAAGGGCTTGCAGCATGGTACAGGCTTGTATAAGGTTTGCATATCCCATGTTCCAACTAACAGCTGGAATGAGGTTCTGATGAGCTTTGTTTATCATTCTTAATTGGCTGCCCTTGACTGACTACCCATCACCTGACATTAAATATCCTAAAAAGATATTTTCCTAGGTTGAGGCATGAACAGACTCGTGGAATCTAAGATGTTTACTATAAGCTTTTCAGGAAGGTAACAACGCTGTCCAATCCCCTCTTCCCAGATGGAAATGAGAACCCACAATAATCATAGAGGCTTATGATCCCATGGAATCCATCCTCCAGGTGGTACCAGGTCACCCGGACACCGTTGTCCTCCAGCCTCTTCTTGTACAACAAGCCGTCGTCCCGCAGCACGTCGTACTCACAGGTCAGGATGAAAGATTCTGGCAGCTGCTGAACAACAGAGTCTTCAGCCAACAGAGGGCACAGGTTGGGCTCACAGAATCTCTTCACCGTCTCATAAACTTCAGCTATAAAATCAGTGGGCCTAAGTGGTCTCACACCTCTCACCTTAAATTTCTCGGGGATGTTGTCTGGACTCACCCACTTTGTGTACTTCACCCTCATGTCTGGAGGAATATGAGAGCCCTCCAAGACCTCTTGCATGTGCAGTGCATCTCCATTTAGGTACAGCAAAGCAAAGAAAGCAGCACGTTCTCGGAATAATAAGGGGACTCCTCGGTTTTGATGATAAGACGGTAAATTGAAGTCCAGGGCCTGAAGGCCCGGGTAGAGCAGGATCTGAGCACGCAGTTTGGGGAAGTCTGCCCTGCCTGCAAGGGTCTGGCTCACAGCAGCTGCCAGGTTGCCCCCAGCACTGTCCCCACAGACAGTGACCCGGGCAGGGTCCACGCCGTAGTGCTCCAGGCGCTGCAGGAAGTGCTGGGTGGCGTTCAGGCAGTCCTCGTAGGCAGCGGGGTATTTGTGCTCCGGGGCCAGACGGTACCTGGGACACAGAGAGGCAAGTGTGAGAGAAGGGAATGTTGTCAGTAGTAATCAGGAAATGGTGTCATATTTCTGTCCTTCAGCCCTATCATTTCGGGGTGCTCTTGTTCCACATCACCTCCTAAGCAGGCACTCCTCAGTTTGTGACTGCACATAAGCTGTAAATTGTGTATTCAGTCACAAGGACTCACTGAAGTAGGATTGCCTCTGATTAAAGATCTGACCAAGGAATTGTGCAAGGTCTTAGTCACACTCAAAACTTCCTCTGTACTCTTGCCAAGAAAATTAAACATTTTGTGCCTCTGCTTCCTATGTTAAAATGGGAGGAATACATGTGATTATTCTCTCTTTTCCTATAGATCCCAATTGCTTGGAGGATCTTATTTCATGTTCATATGTTCAGCATAAGGAAGATGTTTTTCATCCAAGTTTTTGATTGGCTTTTATATATTTCCTTAATGTGCCCAATATTTCCATATGTATCTTTCCTGAGCATCTCTGGGCATGAGCAGTTAAGGGCTGTGAAATCTTCATTATCACTCTTTGTCTCTTTATGGGCTTCACTGACTTCTACAGAAATTTCTCTGACGAAAAAGAGCATCTCCAAAACCAGTGCAGCTCTGCTGTGGCACCACAGCAACAATAATCTCCCAACAAGAGAACTGGGTAGGGTTCACTTACTGCACAGACACAACCACCGAGTCACTCTCCCTGGAGAGGTAGCGACACACCTTTTCATAGGTATCTGGAAAAGAAATACTGCCATCAGTGCTTTGCTATTGCCCTCATCTTTGAGACAGCCTAGGGAATGCTCATTCCAGAAAGGCTTCTGACTTCCTCCCTCCCAAACCACATGCTTATTTCTATTTTGTAAAAAAGACTTTACTACGATTCCTCCAGCAAGTATCTTACCAAGGCTTCCAAATACCCAGCCTCCTCCATGGAAAAAGAGGATGCCTCTCCTTCGCCCATCAGAGGTAGCTTTAGGCTGATAAACCCTCACAGGTACTTCATTAAACTGCAGATCCTGGATGAAGAGCTTTGGATCCAGCCCTAGTTTCCGTCCCTGTCGCACATATCGGCCAAAACTGATTTGGCTGCAAAGCCCAGTCTTCTCCAAAATCCTTCCCTGTTAAAGGTGAAAGAAATTAAGGCCTCTTTAAAAGTCTTGAGTTAGGCAAGGTATAAAAACTCTGCATCATACTTACATCAAACTGTATTTGATTCTGTACAGAGCTCTGATTCGGAAAAAAAAAACCAACCAATTTTCCCAAGTTCTCACATCCTACAGCCTGTAAAAAAATTTACTTGTACAACTCAACTCCAATGTCACTGTAATGTCACATCAGAAATTCTGTAAAGGTCAACCAAACTGGTTGTCTTGCAGTATATATTTTAACTGTCAGTATTGTCCTGCACACCTTTGTGCTCATTCTTGTTTCATTTACACTTGGTAACAGCAATGAACTGCCATATGTAGAACCAGTTCTCCATTGCAGAAACTGCTATTCATGAATTAGACCATAAAACTCAGTGAATTTGCAAATCTAAAGTGCTGAGCTGTGTTGTGCAAGTTAGTTATTGCTTTTTATTTGCACAACAGATCTACTGAACAGAATGAAGCTGCTTGCTTTCCCAATGCTCTTGCAATGCTATCTTGCAAGCTAGAATATAAATATGATGTAATAAGTGAACAAACAAGAAGTTGGTGATCAAACACATAAACTGTTACACTGTTCACTGGCTAAACAAGACCCCTATTTTTAATGCCCAGTGAGTCTGTCTTTATCAACTCCCTTGTCACCTGCTAGTGGATAAAGACAGACTCATGGGGCATTAAAAATAGTGGGGGTTCAGGAGAGCTGGGCAGCTTTATCAGTAAATTTAAAGAGGATGTAAATGGTTTAAGAACCTGTGTGGAGGAAAACAAAGTCTGTGTGATATCAGGGGTGATGTTGTGGCAAAAGGAGTGATGGAGGAAATTGAAGATTTTAAGAAATTCAAAGACAGAGAGAGTGACAGCACCAGAGCTGAGGAGGGCTCTAAGGCCGTTTATGCAATGCTGCCAAAGGGAGTCCAGGGATTAAGTAAAGCAGCCCTAACCGGATTGTGTGCCATAAATGTCAGAGCCACGGCAGGAACAGCTGAAGGGCTGTAGCTTTCCTTGTGCAAGGTGATATCGCCTAAAGGTGCGGGTAGTTGTCAGGCAAACCCCCACCCAGCCCTCAAATGGGGGCTGCAATGGCAACCATCGCTAACACAGCCCGGCGCTCCCGAACGGCGTCTGCCCGCGGCATGGGCAGAGCCCGACCGGGGATGCCCGGGGCAGCATCCTCGAGTGGGGATGCTCGGGGCACAACCCGACGGGGGGTGCGTGGGGCAGAGCCCGACCGGGGGGGCCGGGGCAGCATCTTCGAGCGGGGCAGCATCCTCGGGTGGGGATGCCCGGGGAGAACCCCAGGGCAGGTGCGTGGGGCAGAACCCGCCGGGGTTGCCCAGGGCAAGCAGAAGCCGCCCGGGGGGTGCTCTGGGGATGCTCGGGGCAGAACCCAAAGGGGGGTGGCCGGGGCAGGACCCGCCCGGGGGTGCTCTGGGGATGCTCGGGGCAGAACCCAACGGGGGGTGGCCGGGGCAGGACCCGCCCGGGGGTGCTCCCCGCAGCACCACCCCGCGATGCGGCGCCTCCAGCATCCCCCGGGGCGGGCGGGGACCCGCCGGTCCCCATCCAGGCTCTCCATGTTCAGCGCAACCGCTGCGCCCCCGCCAATCCCCCGCAGCGCCTCGGGGTCCCCCCAAACCGCTCCCCCTGCCCCGCCACCCCCCAAACCGCGACTCACCAGGGCGGCGGTGCCCAGCAGGACGGCGAGCACCAGGCGCAGCTTGGCCGGCTGGTTCACCCCGGGCGGGATGTCGTAGCTGGGCAGGCCGAGCAGCACCGCGGCCGCCGCCAGCGCCGCCAGGGGAACGAGCAGCAGCAGCAGCGCGGGCAGCAGCGCCATGGCCCGGCCGCGGCCCCGCTCGGCCCGCCCGCCCCGCTCGGCAGAGCCGCGGCCCCGTCACGGGCCGAGTGCGGCCGCTCCGCAAAGCCGCCGCAGGGGTCATGGTGCGGCCGCGGCCGGGGGGAGCCGCGCGGAACGGCCGGAGGCGCCGGCCGGGTAATCTCGGTTCAGGGAGGGCCCGGCGTGACCTGCGCGCGGTGCCGGCGAACGGAAGGGCTGCGCTGGCCGGGGGCCCGCGGGGACACCGCCCCCGGGCCTGAGCCCCGGCTCTGTCGGCAGGCTGCCCGGGGAAGGGCTGGCCTCGCTCGGGGAAGACAGAAAGGGAAGGCAGCGCTTGGGGTTTCTCTGGGAAAGTTCTGATTTCCGCGGTCTTGTGGGATTTTTTTCTTCCTTAGGACAAGGGGCGATGGCCATAAACTAAAACATGAGAAGTTTCGCCTCAACGTGAGGAGCAACTTGTGCACGTTGAGGGTGGCAGAGCGCTGGAACAGCTGCCCAGGGAGGGTGTGGAGTCTCCCCCTCTGGAGACATTCCAAACCCACCTGGGCGCGTTCCTGTGTCACGTCCAGGTGACCCTGCCTTGGCAGGGGACTTGCACTGAATGATCTCCAGAGGGCCTTTCCAACCCTAACAACTCTGTGATTCTGTGATTTTCACGTCCTCAGTCTGCTTGTTGTGAGTGTGCTCCCTGCTGTTCTTCCGTGCCTTCATCAGCAGGGTGTAATGAAGCATCATGTCAAGGAATACACTGCCTTGTCAAGCCATGGAAAAAGCACAGATTCACAAGTTCTAGCACACAATCACAGCACAGATTCTAGATAACAATAATGCTGGGGAACACCATCTGGAAGAACATGAAAACATTTTGTTTCATATTTTGTCTCTAAGCTGATCCTTTCAGTACACACAGTTCAGGAGCCCAAGTCACTGATCCTTTCTGTCTTTCTAAAACCTGCTGTCAGCATTTCATCTCAACTGTATTTCCTGCCCTAAGTGGGTATAGTGGAGACCTCCCAACATTAAATAGGGGTTTATAGAGCTAGTTATTTCAAAGTTAGGGTAGCCCTTACTTGCCTCCACCAAGGTGTCCCCAATCAACTATGGCCTCACACTGCTACTACTGCAGCCATGGAATATATTAGTCTACTCACTGAGACCTTGATCTCTGCCTATTTATCCACAGTTTGCCTCCAACTCTTCCCTTCAGCTCACTATCTACTTAGCTTGTACTTCTTAGTTAAATGATGTCATGCTTTGGAGCTTACCAAATGGACATCACAAAGATCCTGATCCACTGTAATTTACAGAATTTAATCCATATAATTCCACGTAGATTATTTATATAGAAGTAAATAATTTTGGAATCAATCAGATGCCAATTTCAAAGAAAACACAGCAAATGGAAGGTATTCAGCCCTTAAAGAGTGAACTGTCAGGAGTCTTATGAGGAAAAGACCAGTGGCAATTTGCAGTTCATGGATATCAGAATCAGTATTTTACACATCAAAGAGTGCCACATTTTTACTGACAACCACTACCTGATGTTTGGGAGCCTAAACAGAGATGTTAATGGGAGAAACAAAGAGGGAGAGTTGTTTTTCCAGGCCTTTTATGAATGCAACAGTTTTGTCCAATGCCCTTTTTCCAGATGAAAATGACAATCAGTCACTATCAAATGAGTTTATGATTCCATGGAGTCCATCCTCGAGGTGGTACCAGGTCACCCAACCACCATTGTCCTCCAGCCTCCTCTTGTACAACAAAATAGGGTGATTACACCTAATTAAACAGATCACTGAATCACCACTTTACAAGCTGGTTTATTAGCCAGTTCTCAACACACTGAAACACTCTTTAGGAAAGCATTCCTTTGTTCTGTGTGGTGCCAGCATGGGGACACACAGACCTTACTGTGGGCTGTGTGTGCACCATTAGATGATGAGGGAGGGGGAGAAATTAAAATAGTCCCCTTGAAATTCTGCCTGGCCACCCAAGGTCCTGTGGAATGGATCCCTGATGGGCAGCGTTCCCACAGGCCGTGCATCCCCGTGGTGCTGAGAAGTGACAGGATGCAACAAGGCTTCCAGGGGGCAGCCCGGCCATAAGTCACCCCACGGACACCACCACCGAGCTGCTTTCCTTGGCAATGTGCTGGCAGACCCTTCTGTGGGTATCTGAAACACACCGGAGGATGGTTTGCTGCCTGCTCTGTGTGTGGTGCTGCGGGCAGGGCAGGGGGAGCCGCCTGTCCTTGCCCTGCCCGTGCCCTTCCCAACCCTCCCCATCCACCTTCCCTGGGGAACTGGCGCTGCGAGGGGAGGCGGCGGCCTGGGGGAAAGAGGGATGAGGGGGAGGACAAAGCCTTCTCCTGCCACACCCCTGGCTGACATCGACCAGCTTTTGATGGCCAGGTGACTGCACAGTCCCACCTTCTCCAAAATCCTGTCCTGTGGGGAGAGGGAGGAGAGCTGGGATGAGCGAGAGAGGGGGGGAGACCTCGCGCCTGCCACCCCAACGGGCGGAGAGCCCTGAGGGGCAGCTGGTGAGGAGCAGATAATGAGGGGCAGCTGGTGAGGAGCAGATAATGAGGGGCAGCTGGTGAGAGGCAGCTGATGAGGGGCATCAGGGTGTCATGTATGTTGGTGAGGCTCTCCCTGCTTTGTCAGAGTGGGTCCCCTCCAGAAGGCACCGGAGGAGATGGAGCCATGAGGTGCCTGGTGAGCAGGTAGGCCCTCACGTCCCACTCTCTCTGTCAGGCAAAATGTCTCAGGGAGTTTCCATCTCTGTCTCATCATCATCTCATCTCTGACATCATCTCTGTCCCTCTCCCTCCATCTCTCTGCTGGGAGAGGGAGGAGAGGTGGGCAAAGCGGGGGGGAAAACCCTGCGCCTGCTGCCCCCGGGTGCAGGAGAGCCCTGAGGGGCACCTGGTGAGGGGCACCAGGGCATCACGTTTGCAGGGTTCTCCCTGTTCCACCAGAGTTGTTCTCCACCAGAAGGGAACCAGAGAGGATGGATGCATGAGCAGGTGCCCCGGAGCAGGTAGGGCCTCATGTCCCACTCCCTGTGTCAGGGCAGGGAAAAGGAGTTTCCATCTCTGCCTCATCAAGTCCAACAGCTTCACCCCAGTCGTGCAGCCCAGGTGTCTCTCATCCCTCTAAGGTTTCCTGGGTTTCTGTTTTCATCTCCTTAAAAAGCACCCAGCCTTCCATTACTGGTACTTCCATTACCCAGCCATCCTTGTCACTGGAAAGCCCCAAGAATGGCCTAAAAACATCATGTGTGCTTAGCTAAAGTGGAAATCAAAGTAATCTCACTTTTTATAAATATTTAATTTTAAATTTAATTAAGGAAGCTCAGCTGATAAAGCTTGGGCACTTATGGTTGATTTAATCCCTATGTATTAGGGAAAAATCTGGCTGAAACTCTATTTCAGGTCTAACAGAAATGATTTTACAAAAAATTGTCCTCTCAAGTAAGCCCCCCAAAAATAAAAGTCATCAGTTAAGCCTTGATGCAGCCAGCAGGACTCAGGTATTTACACATACAACTTTACAAAAAATATCACCTAACCCACGTTTCTGGCAGAAATCATGACAGAGTTACTCACCAGAGTAGTTGTAACAATCATAAAAGCAAGTACAAATCGAAGTCGTCCGGGATGGCTCACTCCAGGAGGGATGCTGCGATGGGCAAACTGAGTTTGAGTTGTTCTCATGATTGCTAATATGAATGAAGCAACAATAATCACCAGCAGTATCACTGGCAGTAGATTCAAAAATGCCATTTCACGTAGTCAAATATGACATGTCTTCATGCCTTTCTTTGGTTTGGCTTTCTCAGGTAGCTCTAAGCCCTAGAGCTGTCCCAGTTCCAAGAGATCTTGGCAAGTGTCACACACTTCAAAGTCCTTGGAGGTGTTATGCAATGGGCCAGCACTCACCACATTGGCAAAGAGTCAATGTGTTTAATATCCTGTTTATCTTTATGGTAATTGTGGCACTGATAAAGGGCCTGGTATTCTGTAGGGAATCCTTGGAGTGTGGATGGTAAGAGTGAGTGTTCAGAGGCAGCAGCCGAGTTCTGTTGGAGTTCTAGTTTATGACATGTATTTACAAGCAGAGCCAGTGAATGTAGAGGTTGAATTGTCTCATTCAGCTGATCTGCAGGCACGACATAGTGCTTCCTCTGTTGTGGGCATGCTTTAAGTAGTTTGGAATATGTAGTTTTAACAAGGATATTTAGAAGAGAGAATGGGAACTAACACGGGGGGGGGCAGGAGGAGGGGGCACCTAATTAATGTGCTCTGCAAAAGTAAATGCATCAGGTTTATTTTCTTGTTAGAGTATTTGAGGTTTTGAGCAACCTGGTCTAGTGGAAGGTGTCTCTGCCCATGGCAGGGGCTTGGAATGAGATGAGCTTTAATGTTCCTTCCAACCCAGGCCATTCCCTGATTCTAGGATTCTGTTTAAGCACAAGTTTTTCAGCATACTCGTATGTTTGATAAACATAGGAAAACACAACATTTCCTCCACTGTAATTTGAACTAAGCTGTCAATAGAGTATCTCTGTTGGGGACAGTTGTAACTTCATTTCTTTTGAGTCTAAAATACCAGTTACCCACCCACAGACATCTTCTGCAAGTTGGTGACTGGGAATCTTAGACTCGGGTGCCACATGTAGCACAGGGCACAGGCTCTGCATTACAGCTCTGCAGTGCCAGTGCCTCTCCCCTTTGCCAAAACACACCCTTCTAGGAATAATGGAATCATCAGTTACAACTGAATAAAATAGGTCAGACCAGATGTTGACTTAAAATTTTACTGCATTTTTTATATTTACGGAGAGAATAACAAGTGTCTAGTCCAAACAGATCACTGAAGTAGGCAGACTGTGCATGGAATACTTCAAACAGCACTAAAAGACACTTTCATAGCACTCTTGAAATACCTTTTACATTACTCATCCTGGCATAATTGCTTTTTAACCAATTGTCCTATCTGAACTTCTTACATGGAATTCAGAAGCATAAAAGACCACAGGAATTTGGCAATTCTTACAGGAACGAAGAAAAATGTCGCTATATGCTTTTCAGGAAGTTTATAACGTTGTCAAGACCCCTCTTTCCAGATGGAAATGACAACCAGTCGCTCCCAAAGGAGTTCATGATCCCATGGAATCCATCCTCGAGGTGGCACCAGGTCACCCGGACACCGTTGTCCTCCAGCCTCTTCTTGTACAACAAGCCGTCGTCCCGCAGCACGTCGTACTCACAGGTCAGGATGAAAGATTCTGGCAGCTGCTGAAGAATTGTGTCTTCAGCCAGCAGAGGGCACAGGTTGGGCTCGCAGAGTCTCTTCACCTTCTCAAAAACTTCAGTTGTACAGTCAAGCAGCACACGTGGCTTGTAGCCTCTGACCTTAAATTTCTCGGGGATGTTGTCTGGACTCACCCACTTTTGGTAGTTTAATTTGATGTCTATAGGAATATGGGAACCTTCCAAGACCTCTTCCAGATTCGTTGCATTCCCATTTAGATACTGTAATACATAGAAAGCAGCACGTTCTCGGAATAACAGAGGGACTCCCCGATTCTGTTGATAAGATGGTAAATTGAAGTCCAGGGCCTGAAGGCCCGGGTAGAGCAGGATCTGAGCACGCAGTTTGGGGAGGTCTGACCTGCCTGCAAGGGTCTGGCTCACAGCAGCTGCCAGGTTGCCCCCAGCACTGTCCCCACAGACAGTGACCCGGGCAGGGTCCACGCCGTAGTGCTCCAGGCGCTGCAGGAAGTGCTGGGTGGCGTTCAGGCAGTCCTCGTAGGCAGCGGGGTATTTGTGCTCCGGGGCCAGACGGTACCTGGGACACAGAGAGGCAACAATTTAACAGAAGGAAACACTAGTTTGAAACGTTCCTGCAACCAGCAGTACCCCAATCACCTCAGAATGTTCATTGTCTCCACGGGTTGATCATCAATAAACTGTGCCTGGGTGGTGCAGATTATTTTGTCATGATATCATTTGTTCATGATATCTCTCAGGTCTTTAACAACACAGGAGTACTCAGCTGCCAACTATATGCAGGTTTTACTGACAATCATTTAATTATTTTCTACTTTAGCTTTCCATGGGCCAGGAACAAGTGGCAATACTTCTGGTTTATGTCTTTGTTAGGCAAAGTTATGTAACCATATCCTCATAATTCGAATCATCATGCCAGTATTTTGATGAAGTATTAGCTTGTCATTCATGTCATGCTTCTGTAAGCATCAAGCAGGCTTTCCTTGAATAAGGATTAAGGAGATCATATGGCTTACTATCTGTTCACAATCACTTTTGAGTTTGGAATTTGAAAACATTGATCCAAAACTTCATTTTCCAGCTAGATATCCCAAAGCATTATTTGTGGTGTAGTCAGACAGTGAAAACAGCCCGAGTCAATCTTCAGTGGCTCCAGAGAAGAGCAGAGTGAATTTGTAAATCACACCCCTGACAAGTCCCACAGAGACATTTCTCCGAGGAAGGTTGTTGCTATGACTGGGGGGGCACAGAAGGTGATATTTGCACTGTGGGAAATAATCTCTCAAAAGCAGCAGGAGCAGAGACTCACCCCACAGATACAACCACGGAGTCACTGTCTCTGGCAATAGAGCGACACAGCTTTTCGTGGGTCTCTGAAAGAAACAGTTGGTGGGGTTTGGGTTGGGTTTTTTCCCCAGAGTACTGATCTTGCCTATTGCATAAGTCAAAGAATTGCAAGAAGAAAATACTCTCTATTTTTCTCTGCCCCTTCCTACACAGCTCCTCAGATCTTTTGTACCCCTTCATTCATTAATTTTCCCCTCATGTAATTGTCCTTGTGTGTAAGAAAAGCTCCATGAAGCACAGCAGATGCTTTCTTCTGGCAGCAAGAATGAGGAGGTTGTGGTTATACTCAAAGGTTGTAACTGTCACAGATCAAGCAACAACCAGCTTTACTATTTATGAAGTATGTATGTATTTAACTAAACTATAGTGTGTTTTCTGTTAGATATCTTACCAATACTTCCAAATACCCATCCTCCTCCATGGAAAAACATAACACCTCTCCTTTGGCTGGCAGATGGAGCCTTAGGCTGGTAAATCCTTACAGGCACTTTCTCAAACCACAGATCCTTGATGAAGAGCTTTGGGTCCACTCCCAGGGTCTTTCTGCCTTGCATGTACCGGACAAAGCTCACCTGGGTGCAGATGCCAATGTTTTCCAAAATCTTTCCCTGTTCAAAGGCAAAGAGAACAGAGAGGTCACTGAAAAGATTCTGTACTTTCCAAAGTAAAGGAACTGTGTGGACAGTAAACTCAGGGTATCTCAGTCATGAATTTTAGGGCAGTAATAAATGAACAGAGTAGTTGTACAGGTAAAGTACAACTGAACAAGTGACAGCAGCATCAGGAGAGGTTATCAGAGAGTTACATGAACCAAAGACCAGAACCCCAGACAGAGCAGAATTAACAGACTGCTGAGACAGATCTCTCTGCTTTCTCAGTGGGTCCTTTACCTAACACTGCAAGTGAGATTGGTTTTCATGGGTTAGTCTATCCTTGCCCCCCAGAAGATGTGAAACCAGAGCAGAAGTGATTGTTCTGGTGCTGATTTTTATGGTACAGATACTTGCCCAAAGTAGAATTAAGCTAAGAATATATTTGATAATTGCTTTTTGATTCATCTCAGAAGTCTCACTGGTGTGTGCAAGGTACTGACAAGAAGACCCTGAGATATTTAGTAGGAATGAACTTCTGCCACAGGGATATTCGTGCCAGGCAGGGGGAGATGAAAAGAATACAAATCAAATATGGTCCAGCATAACTTTGCATAAATCAAAAGGAAAGGCATAGTCTCTGTTCTGAAATACATTCTGTAGCCATGCCAAAACAGTACTTTGCTCCTGAGGAAGATCTGGATCAAGTTCACAATATTCAATATTCTATTATGAATATTTCTTACTACACATCCACATTTGCATGGATTGTCAGCACAGTGTCATGACTCCATATATTTACCTATGACAGACCTTTTCATTAGTGACTCCAGCTGTTTATACTGTTCTCCATGCCTGCTCTCACTCTCACATTCTTCTTGCTTGTTTTCTTTTACCCTGTGTTGTTTATATTGCAGTATATAATGCTGGTTTAGGGTACAAGTGGGCAGTGGATTGATGATCAAGAGAGAACTGGCTTTTCCAGCTTAGGTGAAGTAATCTTTTTCTAATTACAAGCTCTGTGCTGCCAAAGCATGAGAAAATATGTCTAGAATTCCTTCCTATGGTCCACTGTAATCTAGAGTATTTCTGACACAGAATTTTTTTTCCCTTTTTTTCTTGTTTAAATTTTAAATAGTTTGTCCCTCTTGGAGACGTTTAATTAAATTAATTAAATTAAATATATGCCCAATTTCTGCTATCTCCTATCTAACAGCACCTGTCACGAGAGCACCTGTACATCTGTCAGTACCTGGAATCACCCGTGATTCAGAGAGCTCCTCTGTCAGCAGAGATCACCAGCTGTTCAGTGCAGCTTTTGGGGACTGGTTACCTACCCAGGCTGGTTCACCTGGAAGAGCTGGGCTGGCCAGAGCCCCTCATTCCCATCAGACAATCCTGCTTGGTTGCTGCAGGAGTTACATAAATGTATTTAGGGCAGACAGAATTCCTTCAGCTCCTCTTGGGCAACGTTACCTCGTTTTGTCACTTGTGCAACACAAACTCCCCCTTCCCAAAACCAATTCTGAAATGTTCAGTTTCTCATTTGATGTTCCAAACAAATACATAACTCCTCATCAAACATTCTTGGTCGAATCCCTGCTGGGTTAGCACAAGTCATGGCAGAAGCACGGTCAGACCTCCCCACACTTGTGTCAGGCAGCATTTTGGTACCACCTAAGGCAGAGCTGGGCAGGACTGGACTAGAGCAGTGCAGTGTCAAAAGTCTGGTAAAAGTTTCTTTAGCAAAACTGAGCTAAATACAACATGCAGCATGACAGCAAAGCCCTACTCTCCTCTCTGGAAATTAATTCCAGGCAGGCTTCTAGCACTGCATTAAGTTTAAAATCTACAGGTTCACTGTTCTTCCCCCAGAAATCACGCCAGGTTCACTTACCACCACAGCTGTGCTTATTAAAATTATATGAATGATTCGGAGCTTTGCAGGCTGGTTCACTCCAGGAGGAATTTCTGAGTTGGAAAAATCAAAATTAATCGCCCCCATGACCAACAGTATAAATCCAGCAACAAAACCTGCTAAGAATAACACCAGCACTGTGAGTACCACTGCCATTCTGCTGAACAGCAGTGATCTGAGATGTCTTTGATTTGACTTTCCAAGATATATTTGGCTTGCTACTTCCTGAGTCTTTGTTTGCTCTGGTAAAAACCCCCCTCCTCCCCTTTACAAATACATTAGCAGGTATCTTTCCTACTTTCTTTCTCCCTCACTCCCGTTATCTCACAAAAGATAAGTTGGTGCAAGTCCTGGATTCACTAACAGATCTATGCTAGCACTATTTTGGAATTTTTGCAAGAAACCAGTCCCTAGGTGGGAGAATGAACTGCATTAATATCAAATTAGTTGGAGGTGGAAAATGGACACAGGGCATTTGTGTGCTTTGAGTCTGTGCCACTGTAAAACACCTGCCTGAAGGAGAGTTCCCTCAGAGCTGGGAACCTGCCTGTGATGATTGTCACTCCAAAGGGCCACATGGATCCACCCCAGTGCTCTTTTGGAAAGGTGAACTTAGAAAATTATGTCATTTCCCCAATATCAGGTCTTTTTAGTGTTTGTGTTTTCTTTTAGCAGAAGTCTGTGGTTAAGAAAAGCCACAGGAAGTTCAGATTCATGACTGGGTGACCTTGTAGGAGGTAACCTTCAGTAACTCAGTGTGCTACAGGTGCAGCATAAAATGAAGATACTAGTGATTAAAGAGTTTCAAATCAAACTACTTTATCTTGTTCTTGCTGAGGAATGGGATTGTGCTAATGTAGAGATGGTGTACTTTAAATGATGCTTGATAATGAACTAATTAATCAATTGTGAATCTAAGTCTGCAACTCTTCAAACAACTAGGATGTCAGAACACTGGCATTGCAAATTCCCAGGGAAGGGAAAGAGGTAAGAATCGAAGTTTAGTAGGCAGCAATGGTTTTGTTGTTGTTGTTATTGTTGTTTTAAATTTAAACTGTAAGCGATGGGGGGAAAGTACCATGTCATTTTAGTTACAAAATTTTATAAAAAATTAATTTCATATTTTTTCCCTGTGAGAAGTTGAGTGTTTTTAGTAAGGCACATGGTCATGATAAAATATTCTGAAGTAGAGGGTAATATTTTGTTTAAACCCAGCAAAAGTTCACTAAAAAAATAATAGTCCACCCAGCAGTGTTCCTGGACTTTCAGTTTGTGTTATGTTTTCACAGTTATGTGATCCTATCCAGTTGTCTAATTAGCCAATTACTGTGCACAAATGTGACCAGGTGGAATTAGCAAGCTTGTTGTCTCTGCCTGCCTGTGTTTTGTGGTTCCTTTCACCACAAGGTTCAGTCAGGTTTATCAGTCAGTATGTGTTTAGCAAATGTAACTCTTGCAACACAGATATTTGCAGTGCTAGCTTTTATTTTTTGTTGTTGAAAGCATCACAGAATCGCCACAGCATTACAGGGATAATACAGATAATATAATGTTGTGCTTCTCTACCTTCTTACATGATCTTCAGAACTTTGTCAACAAACAGCATAACAGGTAGCTTTGAGCACAAGATAATCCTGAAAGGAAAACAAAGGCTACAGAAAAGAAAAGTCTCAGCTCTGCACTTCCCTAACAGGTGCACACTCACTGAAGTTCAGGGATTCCAGTTTAAGAATCAAGTTCCAAAATGAAACATTATTTTTCAGATTCCAGACAAAATCAAACTCATTCTAGTTCCAGTTTAAGACTTCTGCTCCAGACAGGAGCCTTCCTTTTGAGTACCCTTTTTCTAGAGCAGTCTTTGTGCAGATTAACCCTAGGAATTAAATTCATGGCTGCAATTCCACTGTCTGCCCTAAGACTTCATAGAACCCGAGCTCTCCATCTGATACCATAAACACCTCCTGTCTCACCAGGGCCAAAGCAGACCTCAGTTGTTGTCTTCAGCATTTCTGGGCAGTTGAAGACTCTCCAGGAAGATTCCTGTCACTTCCCTTCAGTGAGTGCCAGCCATGCCAAGATACTGGAATTGTTTTAGTGAAACAGGCCAGGCCAGGTGCCTCACCTTTGCAGCTCGGTCTTACTGCTGTGTTTTCTAGAATGGTGGTGCTTTAAATAATCATAGCATTTGTTTGAGAGTCACTGCAGAAGCAGAAATTAGAAAGTACAAAATGCAGTCAAAATCTAAACCATAAATCAATAGTGTTTACATTCTTTGCCAAGTATAAATTCATCAAGGATAATGCCAGACTTGCATCTTTCTTCTGAAAAATCCTTCTACAAACTGTTTATATAATTCACCAGATTATCCACTATCTTTTTTCCAGAAAAAAAGGAAAAAATCCCATAGCCAAAAAAGGCTAGAATTCCATGGAAGCCACTCTCAGAGTGATACCAGGTCACTTGAACACCATTGTCCTCTAGTCTCTTCTTGTACAGCAGTCCATCATCCCTCAGCACATCAAACTCACAGGTCACAATGTAGGCCTCTGGGAGCTGGCAAATAACAGAATCTTCAGCTAAAAGTGGGGAAAATGTCAGTGCTAGAACTTCCTTGATAGTTTCATAGACTTCAGGTTTGTACGACGGGGGCGTCGGGGGTACGTAGCCTCTGATCTTAAATTCATCAGGAATGAGGTCAGCACTCACCCATTTTTTATACTTGCTCCTCACACTCTCACAAACGTGGCAGTTGTGCAGGATGTCTTTCAGAAATTTAGGTTCTTTGTTAAGGTAACGGAAGCAGAAGTAGAGAACCAGCTTCCGGTACAAGATGGGCACTGAAGCGTTCTGCTGGTAGGAGGGCAGCTGGAAATCCAGCCCCTGCAGCCCCGGGTAAAGCAGGACCTGAGCACGGACTTTTGGCAGATCTCGATTATTCAGCAGGATCTGGCAAATAACTGTAGCAAAATTAGCTCCACAGCTGTCCCCACTGACGATGATGAGAGCAGGATCCACGTGGTACTCTTCTAAATTCCTCATGAAGTACAAGGTGGCATTGAGACAGTCAAAGTACTGCCCTGGGTATGGGTGTTCTGGAGCCAAACGGTACCTGAAGTGCCAAAGATATTGTGGTCATTGTCAACAGAATTACAAACATTGAATTTGTGATGCTTGTGATTGCTGTGACAGTTATGTAGGCCCTTTATTTCCTAGATTTTAAAGATTATATTCTTTTAACTAGTGTAGATTGGAAGGCCAAACTAATGGTGTTACAGCTACTTCGCCTATAAGCACATTCCTAAATTAAATAAATTCTAAATTAAGTGAAAATTAAGGAGTATGATCTAAAATAGTAAATATTTTTAGCATATTTTTCAGAAATATTTTGACTGAGAGCTGTATTCCCATAAATACTTCTATGGAAAAGTAACACTTACCCAACAGACACAACCACTGAGTTGCATTTTTTGGCCATATAGCGGCATATCCTTTCAAAGGCTCCTAAAGAGAAAGTTTATCAGAAATGATGGTTTGAAAATCAAACATCCCTTTGAAATGAAAATATAGACCAGTGAGTTACTTCTGCTCTGCAGTGTGGTCTTTACATGTGAACAAGTTCTCTGGTTGTTGGTCTGTGGCTGTCAGGCCATCACAAGGGCAGGTAAGGATGGTGATACTGGGGATACCCAGAGATCTGTCTAGGCTGCTCTCACACTTCACCTGGTGTGAGAGCTCAAAAAAAGCTGTCTGAGCAGAGCATAAGCTGAGGACAAACATAAAGTAATAAGGAGCATACAGGAATAATGAATGAGCAGTTTGGGGAAGTTTGATTCTTGTGGTGACACAGGATCCTTGACATTTTTTCCAGAAAGGGAGACAGTCCTTGTTGTCTCAGTAGCTGGGAGCTCAGCCCCTGACTGCTCTGGATCCCCTCCTGAGCAACCAAGGCTATGAGTGCATACAGGACTCAGGGCACTCCTCTGAGACAGAAGCTGTCTTTACACCTAATGCCCTTGATTAATGTTTCTGCTCTGAATTACCCAAACCACTTCTCGACCCCATGATTTAACATTAACAGCTTTGTGCAGGGAGGAGTTCCCTCACTTGCTCACAAAGGTGTGAAGAGCCATTTCTATTTGCTCCTTTTGAGCCTGGCATTCACCACTTCCATTTGGGGACATTAACTCTGAACCTGTGGCTGCCCCATCCCTGGAAATGTCCAAGGCCAGGTTGGACAGGGCTTGGAGCAACCTGGGCTAGTGGAAGGTGTCCCTGCCCATGGCAGGGGGTGAGACTGGATGAGCTTTAAGGTCCCTTCCAACCCAAACCATTCTGGGATTCTGTGGTTTGTGCAGGAAGCATGACTTCCATTTGTATGGATTTTAAGGAATGAGCCATATTCATCTGTCCATTGATTCTGTTCCTCATTGTAGCTTCTGCTAATTTGCTGGTTGCAGACTTCAGGCCTCCTGGGCTGGAGATTCCCCAGGTCCTTTTGAAAGCTTGTCATCCTGCTGGGGGCTTTCCTGTTATCGAGTTCCAATGGGAACTGAAGCCAAAGGCCAGGTCCCACACTCAGTGCATGGGGATGGCTCCTACATTCAGCCATGGCAATGTGAACAACCACTCACTGTGCAACTTGTGGTGTGTTTTTTTCTCCAAGTGAAAGGAATTCACCTTTCACTCAGATCACAGGGGCTCATCTCTTGAGTCCTCCCTGCCACCCAAACTAGCTCCAGACAAAGAGCCTGACACACCACCCAGCTTCACGTGCAGTGAAGCCAGGGGAGATTATTTCTGCCCAGTGCAGAGTGGAACCTGAGGCACTGGGAGTTAGGTCATTGTTCCTGCAGGGTGCTGAAGGAACCAGGAACCTGAAGTCTGACCAATACAGTGCTAGTGCAGACCCACCCTTTGAAACAATAAAAGATTTAAACCCTAGAAATTACCCTGTCTGGCCCCTGGAATAAAATCCAGATTTTCATACTAGGGGCCTTGGTTTCCAGACAAAGCACTCATAGCCTTGGTTGCTCAGGAGGGGATCCAGAGCAGTCAGGAGCTGAGCTCCCAGCTACTGAGACAACAAGGACTGTCTCCCTTTCTGGGAAAAAATGTCAAGGATCCTGTGTCACCACAAGAATCAAACTTCCCCAAACTGCTCATTCATTATTTGTATTTCCCTTCATTTGGATTCATGTTTGCATGAATGGGAATATATTTACAGATTCTTTTTTTTTAAAATGTATTCTTTAAATTCTTCCTTGGGCCCATGTTATATATTTTATGTAGGAGAAGAGTATTCTGAGCAGAGCAGAGTCCCTCTGCTGACAGCTGAGTGAGGGGCTCTGGGATCTGTAGCCCAAAGGAAGCAGAGATGTGACTTCCCCTAACATGAGACCATTCATTCCACAAACACTTTCCAGCACTGAGCACAAACACTTTCTAGCACTGAGACTGCAAAGACAGGTGTCATTGGGAAGGAGAGGGCACACACTGCCTGACATGTCTGAAGGTAAAAATGTAGGGGTTTGGATTTGACTTGAAAAATAAAACTTGCCCATTTCTTACTAATGCTCCCAAATGTGCCAGCGCCTCCGTGAAAATACAGAATTCCTCTTCTTTTGCCAGTGGGTGGGCTTTTGGGCTGATAAATCCTCAGGGGTACCTCATCTACTCTGAGATCTTTGATAAGCAGTTTGGAGTCTCTCCAGGGGGGTATTCCATCGAGCAGTATTCGCAATACAGTGAAATCATCGCAGATCCCCACCTTCTGCAATATCTTTCCCTGTTGGAAAGAAAGAATTTGGAAGAAGAGGAGTAATGTTGGCTTGCTCCTGAACAGACAGGATTATTTATTATATGTACATGCCCTTCAATAGGTACAGGATACATCTAAATCCTTGCTTTAAATTGTCATATGAAACAGTTTTCCAGAAAAAAAGTGGCTGCAGTTTGACTGAAAAATCCAAAGAAGCTTTTAGGATTAGTCATATCAGTTTTATGAGTTAATTTAACATGTTTTGGTTCATATATCAGTGCTTACAGGCTTCAGGGGGCTGAATTGCTTCCTTTTTTTTTGTTTTTAAAAAGCCATTATCTTCCAGCTCCCAACTGTCCTTCCCAAATCCAAGTGCAATCCCAGCCTGAAGGAAGGTGACTTACCGCGAGCAAGGCTGAAATCATCACGGCATTGAAAAAACGGAGCTTTAGAGGTTGGTCAATCCCAGGTGGCAGCTCTGAATTGAAAAGATCATACAATACCCCCACCAAAACCAGCGCTGGTATCAGAACAGGAGAAATATAAATCATTCCTATAATTGCTAAAGTTGTACAAACAGATGCCATTTCACTTCGGTGGAAGGGAAATCTCAAAAATCTCTGCTGTGTCAAGACTTGTTTCCAAGTGTGTCTGAGGTGTCTTCACAGGAGACTAAGAGCTCGGGTCATAGGCAGGAATAAAAGTTTATAATGTTGCAATACAATGCAATGCAGTTTTCTCCACCCTCCTTTTGCTAATGATAATATTGGCAACACTTCCTGACAATGAGGAGAGGGCAGGGTGGGGGGGTTGTACCCTTTACAAAAGGTGGGATTCAAGGCATATGGAATTGATTGATAGCACAAGCTCTTCACTAACAAGGAGAAATTAGTATTCAGAGGGCCCTGATTTGCAGACTGTTTGGTTTGTTGTGGATTCATTATGGATGAATGTTGCAGTGTTGAATTTTAGTGACATGGGGCTACCTGCAGTTCTCATCGAGGTGTACATATATTCTTCTCTGAGAATAAAAATATTCAAATCCACATTTTTTAATGAATTGTTTCGTAGGGGAATGCACAGGCACAGTCATACTTTAATTCTGGTTTGTGTAAGAGTACATTTGCTCAGTGTATAAAATCAGTGCAAGCCTTAACATACAGGAAGGTCTCTCCAGGCACACGGTGGTGTGTTTGTAGATTCAAGCCACTGTTATTTCTGGTCAAAGCTTTTCATTAGCTACACCCTCAGAGTTTTATATTCATTGTAATTCTTGTCTGTAGTACAATGTGGAGACATTATGAATACAGGTGTGTTGGTGAGGGATGATTACAGTTGGTGGCAGTTGTTTGATGAAATAATTTTTCTGGTTTGTATTCTTCTTACTAGAATACCCTTTTCCACACTACTTTAAATTTACAGCTCACAAACCCCTTTTAGTGTCCTGGCTTTTAAAGTGGAACTGTAGTCAGAAAACTGAATTAGTCCTTAGCTTTGTTAGCTAAATCAAAGTATTGATTTAAATCAAAGCAGTACCGACAGCTGATTTGCACAACACTGGCTTGTGAAGATCAGAATGTGTGGGAAAAGGATGTGTGGGATATTGGGAAAGAGGCAGGTCATCAGCTGCTCACTGTAAGGGTCTTTTCTGTGCTGAGATTGGCTGATCTGGGCCCTTTCCCTTACACAAATTTAGGATATGGGTGGTTATGTTGAAGCCAAGCTCAGGTCTCCGTGGCCAGGGCTCAGTCTGTCCCAAACCTCTCAGCTGTCCTGCACAGGCTCTGCAGCACAGCTGGGGCAGCCCAGGGATGCTGGTTGTTAGTTCTAGAAACAGTTTGTGATACTATATTATTATATTATATTATATTTATATTATTATAGTATATAAATATTGTGATATTACAGCACAGCCAGCGGGTTTCTGCTATTTGTTTTCCCAAATATTCCTGTCAGAAGAGCACAGATCTTACTAAGTGCTGATTGCTGATGTCTGTGCCATCAACCCAAACACCCTGAAATAAATTCCCACATGGAGATCACCTTTGAAGGCTGCATTTCACCATTCTTGATGATTTCTTATATTTGAATCCTCAGAGGAGGCAATTTTTGTGCTTTCAGAAGAACCTCTAATCAAGAACAATAAATTCCTCAAGGCACTTAGTACTTCAGTGGCAGTAAATGAAACTTTTAAAGGCAACCAGAGCCGGTTAAACTCCTGATACTGGGAGGGCTCAGTTCCCATTGTGAAAGCTCCATATCAAAACTCCTGATATTGGGAGGGCTCAGTTCCCATTGTGAAAGCTCCATATCAAAGAGCACGTGTCTGTCTGCTGGGGCTCTCTGAGCTCTTGCTGACACCGTGTTGGCAGCAAGATTTTTCTTCACCTTTTCAGTGAGTCAGTAGTTAATCACCTTTAATCAAAACCAGAACACCTCACAGACACCGTCTCTGTTTTGAAACCTTAATGGATCTGACACAGTGGAAGGAACCCTGCTTTACTGTCTTTTTTTATTTAAAATTAAATTTACAAATCTGGTAAATTACAGTTTGGTTTTGGTTGTTTGCTTTTTGATGTTATGCCCTGGCAGTTGTCATCAGCAAGAATCTGTTGTACAGTTTCGTGGCAATCTGAACAAAAATCTTTCAGCTCTGCTTTACAGCCTTTCTGTTGCTAAAGAAGTGGTGGTGAAGTAATGTTTGAGAATAATATCTTAATGTCTTAATCTCTTAATGTGTTACTCTTAGAGGATCCTCAGAGCATGCTCAGTTAGAACATGTTCTCTGTGCTGTTTGCCCTGTTACTACAATGTCCATGTTTGTCCACAGTCAAGCAAACCCCATGATCTGAGAGCTGCTTGGTCCTTCTAGGGATGCTCATATTGACAATTATGTCATGATATTGGTGCCTTATATTCCAGATATTTCAGCTATTTCCAGTCAGCCATTCCTGTACCTGCAGATGGATGGGTAGGAATATCTGTGACCACTGTCAGTCTCTCACATTGTTATAAAACAGCCATTGAGGTTTTCAGTGGGTTTTTTCCCCAAATTGTTTTTGAGGTGTTAAATTATCAAAAAAAAATATTTTATTGCCTTTCAATCCACTCCATGAAATGAATACCTTAAATCTTTGCAAACTAAAAGGCTTCTTCTCTTTCTAGCAGTAGAGAGATATTCTAAACTTCCTTCTCTTATTAATTTTTCAGCATATTTCTAATGGTCAGAACAATGATGGGAAGGCAAAGTACAATAACAACACCTATCCAAAGAAATACCATATTTGCTGGTTTTCCCCAGGCCCAACCCATGGGATTTTCAAAGGCTTTTGTAGCTGTGGAATCACACCCAGCTTTGCAGGCTGAGAATGTGTCAAACTCATCAGCTTCCCCTCAGTTTTCAGCAGCAGAGGCAGCAGCTGCCAAAGCCAACACCGAGGAAGGCAGAAGGGTCAGTGGAGCTGCTGAGCCCTGGGACTGTCATGTGTTAGTGGTTTTCCTTGTCAAGTTTTTCTCCAGAACAGTGCAAAACATTCCACTTTTGGCTGCAGGCTCTTTCCTCTCACAGTGGCCTGCAGTCAGGTGACTATTGCAGAGCTCTGTGGAACACAGGAAATCCTACAGTGAGTGAGTAATAAAGGAGTCACTGTGATGACTGGGGTATTGATTCCATCAGGCACAGCCAGGCTTAATAACTGACTGGAAGGAAACAGGAAAAAATAATTTATTAAAAAAAAAATAAACCCAGAAATACTAGATTCTGATACAGTCCTTTGTTTTTTTAATGTTCATTTCAAACTGAAACACTGTGGTAATTTGTCTGGCTTTTTTAAATTATTATTGTTTTCTCTAGGTAATTTAGTAGGACAGTTAGACCCTGTAGAGTAATTTAACTGACTTTGGTTTTACCAAGGAGAGCATATGAGGAACTTACCCCCCTTCAGTTCACATTTCTTTTCTTGGTTTTATATAAACAAATCACTGGAAGCATCTCAGACCTCTCCATACGTGCCAGCCCGAATCTTCTGATCTGTGAGGTGGATTTAATATGCCCTTTACAGTGGCAATAAGAAGCTTTAAGAAATTACAGCTTAGTATATGCTCTGCCATACTGGTGTTTAAAGGTTCTGTGTATTTGCCTCATCCATGTCCTTCACTTACTCTGCCTCCCACCTCCCTTTCGGTGTCCTCCCTTTTTCTTATCTCCATCTCCCCACCCAAATGAGTAGTTACTCCCTGTGTGTTTTGCTCTTACTCACGACTGAAAGCCATCTTTCACTTAGTCTGCCACAAATCTTTATTTTAGCCTTTCCTCTCTTCCTCTGGAGTTATTCTTTGAAGTGAAAGTCTTCCAAATGACTCATAGGCTAAACAGCTGCTAACAAGTTCTGGAGTAAAAAGCTGCACTGTATTAAAAAAAAAAAATTAAAATATGACAAATGTTGTGTATTAGCATTCAGATCTGGAAATTCAGATCTTGTGTTGTAGGGTTCAGAGCAGATACATTTTTGAAATGCTGGTTCAACAGGAGGCTTTTGGTAGGTAGCATTTAGAAATCTGGGAGGACTGTTGGGTGTCTGTGTCTCTGTAGCTGTGCAATTCTGTTCCTCAGAGTGGATCAGTTCTGCTCACAGAAATTGGAAATGAATTCCAAATATGCTGCCCTGGAACATCCACCTGGGATTCCGTGGCAGGTCACCACACCAAAATGTATTTTTATTAAGTCACAGGTAATTCAAATGTAAACATAACAACTGCAACTGCCCTTATTTTGCCATGGCCAGGTTTGTCTGAGTCTCAGAGCTCCAAATATTCAGCTTAGCAGTGTCTTCACTGTCAGCACAGTGAATCACTGAGGTAAGGGGCAGTCAGAGAAGGAAGACTGACAGCAATAAAAGCAGCCATAGTTTACAAGATTATGCTTATTTATTTCAGGAGCAGTACAGTCAATGTGCATCATAGGCAGAAAATACTGTTAAATGCTTTAAAGTAAATAATATTATTTATAAATAATATAGCCAATAAATTTGGAATGTTTGCTAATTGCCTCCTCGTTTTAAAAATACTTTCTGTGGTATGTGACTTTTAACTAGAGTGGTACAAAGAGGTGATGTGAAGACAGCAAAGCAGAACATAATTGCAGTTGTAGACTTCTTAATAAACCCCTTAATTGGTTTATTAAAATCAGTAAACCACAGTTGATTGGTTTGGAACAGGTAATCTAAAGTTGTTATGGCTTAAAATGTGCTCTGTTCTTAAACAGACAGCTTCAGGCTATGAGGACACAACAAGAGGTTCAGTAAAATATATAAATCTAAAGCACAGATTGCCCTTCAGTGATGCCTCTCAGGTCCTCCCCCAGTGTGCCCAGGGCACGAGGAGCTTTGCCAGGTACCTGCAAAGCCAGGTGTGTGCTGACACCTGCTGATGGAACAGTGCAGGGCCATTCCCTGTCCCTCTCCTTGTTTCCTTCAGCATCTTCCTGTAACACAGAGCTGCTCAAAGGGTGTCAAGACTTCCCAGTTGCACTGAGCTTTCCAGCATTTCACTTGTTTGCAGGTCTTGACAGCGTGTTGATCTGTTCCTGGATCCTCTTATTTGGGATATAAGTGCCTTTGGGCCAAAGTCTAGAGACCAGATAAGAAATGTGGCTCATGTCCATGTTATTTGGGGTTAATACCACTGGATGGATGAGCCTTGTCCACACCCATTCCTGCCTGGAGAGCAGCATGGCATGGGCTGTCTCTTCACTCAGGGTGCAAACTCCAGAGGGAATCATCCCTGGGGCACCTCACCTTCCCTTGTGGAAGGAACTGGTTGTTTCTGTCAAGATGGGAAGTAACTGCCCCATCTAAGAAAACTTATTTCTCAAGGTCATATTTTCCTAAGCTCTTCATAGACAAAGACTCCTCGATAACCCAGCAGTTCTCTGGGTTAAAAAAAAAATAAATCTGTATTATCTTCAGCATGTCATCTTTGGGTTGTAATACCCATGAGAGATTTGCCAGTTGTCAGCCTTTGTCTCAGCCTGACTGGATCCGTATTTCAGTGTCAGGAATGTACTGGTCTGTCCCTTCATGGACAAAGTGCCACTGATGTCACCTCAGCATTAGTGGCATGGGTTGCCCATATGAAAACCAGGCAGCATTCAACAGTGTCAGTGAAGATGTGTGCCTGGAAATCAGGAAAGACTGGAAAGATTTGCAGGGTCTTTTCCTTGTTCACATTGTATTCACTCTAGAGAGGCCACATGGAAGATCCCTGTAAAATTTCCTCTTTCTCTGGCTGTGCTATGTGAGTGTGACTAAATGTCACTCATATTGTTCTGGCAGGCTTTATTTGCTCATATGTTGAATAGAAATCCCAGCCATGCAGAGCATTGCAGAACGTCCTTCCCTTGGCTGTGGGGTGTCCTGTGTCAGAACACCTTCCTCACATAACTCTTTGCAGCACTTGGCTTTTGGTCATGGTTTAAATAAGCCAGTGGGGGGCAGGAAATATATACAATAATATCAAGTACAGAGAATGTTATTTGTACATGACAGAACTGGAAATTTCCCTGACAAGAGGGACAGTAATTTTAGTGTGGGGAGTGTTCCAGGTGTTAATTTAAGCAAAGACAGTCAGAAGTTTTGACTGTAAGTAAAA
Organism: Manacus candei; assembly: GCF_025592945.1. Lineage (NCBI taxonomy): Eukaryota > Metazoa > Chordata > Aves > Passeriformes > Pipridae > Manacus > Manacus candei. The sequence continues at coordinate 3,087,000 of NW_026138070.1, forward strand.
TTGCATCCTCACCCTGCTTCATGCCTTTTTGCATCATGCCTCCCAAGTATAACTCACTGAAGAATTTAGGACCATAGAGTCTAGTGACATGATAAATTATTGTAATTCGGGATATAAGACTATAATAGAAACTGAAATAATTACACTCTTCTACAGTTATAAATTCACCTCAGCACAGCGTCATTAAAACATTTACTGCATTTATTGACAATGTTGAGTACATTTCTAAGAAAATACCTTACACCCTTGTTATGCCATTTTATTTTGTAGAGTTTTACTTATCATACATCTCTTGTTGTAAACAGCTTAAGATTGACATGAACTTCGATTTGGTTCTTTTTCCTTTCTCCTTCATTGTCCTTTCTCTGTGATGGCACTTTACAGTGTCCCTCTATGGAAAAGTCCTTCCTGCACCAGGCAGTGCAGGCCTAAACAATACAAGCTCTTTGTAAAGGAACTGATATTGCTTTATATCCCCACATATCTTTTATCTCTATATAAAATATATATGCATGTTTTTTTTAGTTGTTTTCCTTAACCAATACTTCTTATAACATCTGTAATTCCAGGCCTAACCCTTTTTGTCTCCTCCTTTCCTTTCCTTCCCCTCCTTTCACTTATGCCCATTTTCACATTTTTCCTCCTGTATTCAGAACAGAGAACTCTTTAAGCTTGTTTCAAATTCAGCTCTCACCAGGCTTTCCTAAACCATTACCTGTGCTCATTATACACTGACCCTGCAGATTTCGTGCCCTGTTACCTGCCCCAAGTTGTCCTCAAACGTGGTTTGAGTTTTAATATTACCAGAACTTCATTAAACCAAACTGCACTGCAAACCCCTTGCTATGTGGACTGGATCTTTAATGGCTACAAGAGAAAACTGAAGAGTTGGTAGAGGAAGGAAATGTAAGTCCACCTGATTTTGCCTCTCCTGGAAGAAAATTAAGCAAAAGCCATCATGAAATCAGCTTATCAGATAAAAAGAAGAACAGATGCAATGCAGAAATCTAAGGTGATATGACTTAAGGAAAATTGATTTTTTAAAAAAAAAGTCTTCATAAGCAATAAGATAGGACTCAGGAAAGGAAAGCAAGAAATTGAATTTTACATCAATCTTAAAAAATTTACTACCTTATCCAGGCCTTTAATTCCAGATTTGAATGCTGCTCCCCCACCCAAAGTTGCTGAGAACACTGTTCCATGGAATCCCTCTTGCAGGTGGCACCAGGTCACTTTTATCCCATGGTCCTCCAATCGTTTCTTGTACAGCAGTCCATCATCTCTGAGCACATCAAATTCACAGGTCAGCAGGAAAGTCTCAGGGACCTGAGCAACAACACTGTCTTCAGCCAACAGTGGTGAAAAAACAGGGTCAAAAATACCCTTGGTATGTGCATAGATTTCTTCTGAGGATGGATATGTTGGACTTGGTTTGTAACCTCTTGTTTTAAACTCTTGGGGGATGTAGTCAGGACTCACCCATTTCTGGTACTTCGGCCTCAGATCTTCTGGAACGTGGCGACCTTTAAACAGTTCTGGGAGGACAGACAAGTCTTTATTCATGTACTTCAAGCCCAGAACCAAAGTTCGTTCCTTTAACAAAATGGGGATTCTCTCGTTCTGCTGATAAGAAGGCAAATTAAAGTCCACACACTGGAGAAAAGGATAGATCAGGATTTGTGCTCTCAGCTTTGGGACGTCCCTTCTGTTCACCAGGGCTTGGGCGACAGCAGCAGCGAGGGTCCCCCCACTGCTGTCCCCGCAGACGACGACACGGGAAGGGTCGACGCCGTGGTCCTGGGCAGTCCTCAGGAAGTGGATGGTGGCAGTGACACAGTCCTCAAACTGGGCTGGGAAGGGGTGCTCGGGAGCCAAACGATACCTAAAGAGAGTCATAGAATCATAGAATCATAGAATCACAGAATCATAGAATCATAGAATCATAGAATCATAGAATCACAGAATCAGCTGGGTTGGAAGGGACCTCCGAGATCATCAAGTCCAACCCTTGATCCAACCCCACTGTGGTTCCCAGCCCATGGCACTGATGCCACATCCAGTCTCAGCTTAAAAACCTCCAGGGACGGAGAATCCCCCACTTCCCTGGGCAGCCCATTCCAATGGCTGAGCACCCTCTCTGCAAAGAAATTCTTCCCAATATCCAACCTAAACCTCCCCTGGCACAACTTGAGACCAAGCCCTCTTGTCTTGCTGATCATTGCCTGGGAAAAGAGACCAACCCCCCCCTGGCTCCCCCCTCCTGTCAGGGAGTTGCAGAGAGTGAGGAGGTCTCCCCTGAGCCTCCTCTTCTCCAGGCTGAGCAGCCCCAGCTCCCTCAGCCTCTCCTCACAGCACTTGTGCTCCAGTCCCTTCCCCAGCCTCGTTGCTCTTCTCTGGACCTGCTCCAGCCCCTCCATGTCCTTCCTGAGCTGAGGGCCCAGAATTGGACACAGCACACCAGGGGTGGCCTCACCAGTGCTGAGTCCAGGGGCAGAATCATTGCCCTGGCCCTGTTGGCCACATTGTTCCTAATCCAGGCCAGGATCCATTGGCCTTCTTGGCCACCTGGACACACTCTGGCTCATGTTCAGAGGAGTGAAAGCGTTTTAGCAGAGTCACAAACAGTGAATGGGCCCCTTGGCCTCTTGTCGTTCATCTCCTTCTCTCTGAAGACAGGAGAATATCCTGAGATCATAATTACAGCAAGGGAATTGATCCCAATTGGTGCTGTTGATGTATTATTTGCTACTATTCACGTTTGGGAGAGTCAGAACACTGTTCTGTCTTTACAAAATACTTCTCTATCTATCTTTTAGGTAACTAAAGGCACAAGCAGAGTTCTTTTGGAAGTAGCTGCCAGGGCAGGTGTGTCTGAATCGGTTACAGTAATTCCAGTTAGAAACTGAAGTGAACATTTCCCAACACATTGTTAGAGATTATGAGCATAGAAAATTGATGATGACAATCTGAAAGGTTTACAGGGGTGTTCTGTAAGGTGAATTCTTTAAACAGAATCAATGAGGTATTGGTTCTTCAAGTATTTTAGCTTGCAAATAGCATTTAGTGCAATTGTAATCAATTTTCAAGACATCAACTCTTTTCCTGAACTTTTATAAAATGGTTCTCTTAAAAATTCATTACAATTCATTGGGAAAATACTTTTAATGTTCATCTCAGGTTGATTGCAAGTTAAATGTGGATATCCCTTCAGTTTTTCTCAACTACTAAAATGAGTATTTGGTGGCCTGGGCAACTGTGCTTATAACAGAAACACTTCAGGCTTTCAGCTTAAGGTGGTTTGCATATGGCTCTAGAAAACAAAAACATCCTCAGCTCTTAGCGGTGGCAACAAATTACAAAATTATTGTAATGGATTTCATTTGCAAATGAACAAGTGGGGATTAGTTGACTAATTCTTCTCAAGAGAAATTAGTGCTGGTGAAACATGGGATCATTAAATGCAGGTGCTTTACAAGGAGCTTGGCTAAATGTTTACAGACCCAGGAGGAGGCACAGATTGCTGCCAGTGTGTGTCTGACTCCACTCACCCCACAGACACCACCACTGAGTTGCTCTTCCTGGCCAAGTAGCGGCACGTTCTTTCGTAGGCCCCTGGAAAACAAAACGTTTCCATGATTGTAACTGGCTTTAAAAACAACCTGATGTTCTGCAATCCTGATCTCTGTGGTGTGACTGACGCCACACTGTGATTCCCTCGTCGTGGCACGGTCTAATCTGGGCATTGCTCACCATTCCCTTACATCTCTGGGAATCTCCTTGCCAGCAAGAAACCTGGAATTTACACCAGTGCACTGCTTTGGTCCCCTCTTTGAAAAGTCAGTTAATGGACTGCACCACTGCTGCCACTTCTAAAGTGGTTTTGAAAGTGAGAATTTGCTAAAAAAAAAAATAAATACAAAAACTCCCACTAAATCCAGCACAAGAATTTTTCTTGTGCACGAGGCACCACCTCATCTCTTAGGCATTTCCATTTCAAACACCAAAACGTGTCTTGTTCTTGTTTGGCCACTATAAAGACCCACAGCAGGATACACACACACAGAAGCTTGCACACACGTGTGAACACAAAAGGGGTGCTTTAAAATAAGAAATAAAGTTCTAAGGAGATTTTCAACTTTCTTCACAAGCCTGAGGAGGAAGGAAAAAAATGATCAGAGAATATTCCAGAGACACAAGAAAGGCAATTTAACATGATGCCTACTGCATGGAAATCAAATTATTCTGCTGTTCTGAAATTAATTTTGTTACTTATAATGCTTAACCTACTAATTCTTCTTGTAATTTATGAAAGATCAGATCAGATCAGAAACTCCATGAGGGGTGGGTGTGGAGCCTCCCTCCCTGGAGATATTCCAGCCCTGTCAGGACACAATCCTGTGCCGTGTGCTGCGGGATGACCCTGCTGGGGCAGAAAGGTGGGACCACTGGGGTCCCTTCCAGCCTCCCCCACCCTGTGACTCGTGTGCAGTCAGAGCTCAGATTATATTTGGGTTACTCACGGATGCTTCCCAACCATCCAACTCCTCCATGGAAATAAAGGACTCCTCTTCTTTGGCTAGTGTTTGACGTTTTGCACTGGTAAATTCTTACTTTAACCCTTTCAAATCTTAAGTCCTTGATAAGAAGGTGTTTATCTTTCAGTGGTGGTATATTCTCCATTGTAGCCCTGAGGAAATGAACCTCTGAGACGATACCTACTTTGTCCAAAAATGTTGCCTGTTAATAAAAGAAACCAAAAATTAATGCAAATTTCCACCTAAACTAGAGATTGATCATTAAAAAATTAAAGCTGCATGGTCAATTCAGTAGGAAAAAAAAGCAGCTATTAACAGTAGATAGAAGAAGGTGTCACATACTTCACTTTGTCAGGTGTTTCAGAGCAAAATAAGGAGAGAGTAGTCACAGCATTTTATCTTTGGATGAAGAAACCTGGCCAATATTTCATTTCCCAAGCTCACACTACTTTTAAACTTGCAGAAAAAAAAAAAAATTCCATAGCATTTACCACAGCTGTCCTCCTGACCAAGAATAGCTGTGAACCCTGGCTTGATCTTCTCACAGCTCACTGATTCTTAATTAAACACTCGGGCTAAGGTTCTTATGGCACTCTGAGCTTGTCGACTTCATCGCATCCCATGGCTTTAAGCTGGTTCAGTGGTAGGCTGCTCTGCTCTATTCCTGCTCAGAGCAAGAAGATGAGGTGGGATTGCAGTGTTCCCACTCCCCTGGAGTTGGTTTTGTGTGATTTCCACAGCAGACATCTCCAACCAGCACTTCACTTAGTCGTGCTGCCGTGATTTGTGCAGATGTATGTCAGAGGATTTCACTTGCAAAGGTCTGTGTGGATCCTAAAACCCCACCCTCGTGGCTTTCACCTCCCGTTTCACAGACCTCACACAGCTCAGTAATGTGGTCCTGTTAAATTTGGTGTAGGTATCCTGTTTTAGGCCACCTGAGGAGCTGATCCCACATGCAGGAAGGATCGTGCTATGGCAAAGTTTTAGTCTCAGACTGAATCCTTCTGCTGAACTCCTGGTTTATGTCTGTGGGAAAATAATTTTATTTCTTTAATCTTCCATCTCCCTCCGGTATTTTCTTTCCTCACACTAATACCTTTGTAACAGCAAAGGTTAAAGCTACTGGTATAGAATGTAGAGATCTTCTTTGTCTTAGAAATACTGAAAAAAGAGGAGTCCTAGGAGTCCTTCTCACTTCTCTCTCCTCTGTGTTTAGTGCTGGCTTTCGTCCCAGCTGGGGACTGGATATACTAGTAAACTTTAATTTTCCATGAAGTTTTGACATCATGGATTGTCAGCCCTTGAAAGGATTTGGCTACTTTGGCGTACGGAATTTGCCCAACAGCAAAAGCAAGAGTTGCTACACGACTTGAACTTGCATTTAAATTCTGGTTTAACTATACATTAATATCCTTGTCTTTCTGTTCCTTTGAGTTGCTCGTGCCTGGCCAGCAGAAAGGACACAAAATTGTAAGTTCAGAAGTTAAAAACCACATCAACCAGCAGCAAATTTCTAAATTCTGCAGTTTAACAAATGAATTACACAAAGACAAAACTTCGATGGATAAAGGGTAAACATACAGCTTTTAGAAAATCTGGAAGTTCACATGTTGTACAACAGCTGTAAGAAAATCAAATTTGACTTCAATTCCTATCCTATTTTAGTGCTTTGCTGTGGTAGCAGTGTTGGGGCCTGGGTAGGGCAGGGCTCCAGAGCTGATGGGAGTCACCTCCTCGGGAGCTCGCTGCCTGACTGCAAACAAAACTTAACAAGCAACAGAGTAGAAAAAGGAAAGGAGAATTAATAACATTAGAACACAGAACTGAAGTGAAATGTAATGCATGAGCCAAAGAGACAACTAAAAGAAAAGAAGCTTGGTTTAGGTATCACAGGAGAAGTGTTTTTAAGATGATAGAGGCAATAATTAATTCAGGGCAGGATGATTGATGAGACAGAAAGACAAGTGCAAGTCCCGTTCTAGCTTTGAAGAGAAGCAAGGGAGGATCCCAAACGTGCCAAAAGCAACGACACTGAAAGTCAGTTTATATATTATGTGTACTGTCTCAAAAAAGAAAGTCGTTTAGCTTCTTTGAAAGGCAAAAGACTGAACGTGGCAGCTCTCTCAGGCGGCCCGGGAGCAGAGTGACAGGGCTGGAGAGGAGGTCACAGACATCATCTGATTGCTCCCTCTGTAAGTCAGCACGGGGCGATGCAGAGCAGAAATTCCACGTACCCCGTGCACTTCCCTTCCAAGCCTTCCAGCACCGTCTTGAGGCAACAGGAACAACAAGCTAAAACACAGGCTGTCAGGAAAAAACTGGGAATTGCACAGAATTTCATTTTCCACATTTCCTTTGGTGCTGGCTAGCACCATCTGCTCACATCACCAAATTAATCCAGCTGATTATATTTGAACATTTATCCTAATCATTATCCCTCCAACAGAAATTAAATTAAAAACTCCAGCTTTAATCAAGTTTTACTTACCATACCAAACGCAAAGTTCAGCAAGTAGTGAAGAACATAAAGCTTTCTTCGCTCACTGAATTCATGAGGAACTTCTGCCTTGTCATGTCCATAATAGAATGCTATTGCCACAAAAACAGTCAAAGCAGAGAGAAAAATGGCCAGGAGGAGTTCCATCTCTGTGCTGGTAGGAGCCCAGGGAGGAACCAGCTGTGGGCTCCCTCCCCTTTTTCAGGCTTTTGGATTCCTGAAGGTAAAGGCATGGGATTAGCAGTTCCCTTCACAGCTCATAATCCAGCTCTTAAAAATGCCAATAGGAAGATGAAAACATGTGGCAACCCAACCACACAATTAAACAGACAGTAGCAATTAGTCATGGGAGAGACTTGCACAAGCAGTTTTTCATATTCACAGCTACACAGGGCTGTGTTTTGAGGCCGTGCCCATCACAGCAGAACCACCACTGGATGGATCAGGGTAAGTTTAGAAGACAAAAACTTGTTTTGTCTCTCCCTGTTCCCTGATTAGGGGCAGACCTGTGTTACCTGTGAGTCCCCAAGCAACAGCCCTTCTTGGTAACCACCTTCAGAGCTGCTCAGTGTGCTGCTTTATTGTGCCTCCATGCCTTCCCTCTTCAGACTTTCATTGAAATCAGGGTTCAGTGTTGCAAACACGTTTCATCACCCGTGATGACAGATTTTGGACGCTGCTGTGCCATTGCATCTCTGAGTCCAGTGGAGCCAGCAGCACCTGCAGCCTGCTGGGAGGGCTGTGTCTTGCCTCATCCTTGAAGGCTCTTCTCCTGCACCAACTGTTGTGTTTAGTTGGTTTGTGTTTGTTTTTTTTAGCAGCCTCTTGGCTGAGCCTCGCAGTGCTGCAGTCTCTGTCTCCCCTGGGATATATTACATACAGGTGTCATTCCAGGTACAAATATGATTCCAGCTGATGGAAACTACACTTGGACTTCATGGTTTCAGGGCTACTGGCACTGACTAGACATCAGGAGCCCACTCTTTCTGTGGAGAGCTTTAGGATCCGTGCCTTCCCCTGGAACTAACATATTTTTCCATGCAAAAATAATTAGTGGTAAGATTTAACCTGAAACAAAAAGGTCTGTAAAGCAAAGGTTTTCAGCTCATGTGATGTCACCTTTGGGAACAGTGTGTTTTTTCAGCAGTCTGCTCAGACTGTGAAGGCAGCAGATTCTCATTCTGAAAAGTAGCAGTGTGGGTAAAATGACTGTGATTTTTTTTTTCCTTAAATAATAATAAAAAAATAATACGAGGGATGAGCTGCCCTTGAACTGTATATTAAAATGAAACTCAACATAGAAAACCCCAGAGCTTTAGAGTGCCTAATGCATGGCCTGCATATGAAAGACCTCAGGTTTGATTCCTGACTTTAGAAACTGTTTCTTAATTGTTTAGAATAAACAGGATGAAACTTCATATCTGGTGATTTCTGAGAAGCAGCCAATTCCCTCTGCCCAAACTGATTCTTCATTTTTATCCAACAACTCTCTGTGGACTTTCACTTCCCAATGTCCCCCCTGCCCCTTCCTCCACTTCCAGAAGCTTATTCACATGCTAATCATAAAATCAGGCTCTTTTTGGTTTATCCTCCTCAGCATTTGATGCCCAGCTTGATAAGGGATGTTGGTGAAAGGCTCTTTGCTCTTGGGCAATGGCAGTGGTGCAGTCGAACCACTCGGGACTGAGGTGCACAGAGGGTTCAGCTTTCCTATCGCTCAGACAAGAACATTGGGAAACACTGTTACACAAAACGTGATTGCAGCTCCCCTCTTCGGTACTGACAGCAATTAATCGGCTAAACCCTGCTGTGCCAATGACTTAGGTGTGGTCTAAGTACACTTATCAGATCTGGCCCCTCTGGGGATCTAAGAAGCCTTCTGACACCTGTGACAGATCCTTTGTGCTAAGGTTCTTAGCACCTATGGTTCTCCTTTGTTCTTAATCTTTTTGGTGCCAGTTCCCCAACAGCTGGCAGGTCTTGGACTCTTCCAGGCACGTTCCAGACATCACAGCACATCCACCCCACACCAAGCCCAGGGGCTCCACACAAAGACCTGATGTGCTGGAATGTGGTACAAACTGTACAAGAAACAAACTAGTTTGTTCCTGAAGTAATAATGTGGGTTTTTTTGCTTTGGGCATCGCAGGCGCACAAAGTCATACTTAACGTTTTATAAGCTTAGACTCAGCGATTTACAAGCTTGAGGCCCAGGGTGGAGAACCATTCCCTAAATAATCTTCCAAATGTATGCCCTCTCCAGCTTCTGAGAATTAATTAACCTTCTCTCTTGCTCCTGTGAGACTGACCAGAGGATAGACCACACCAAAGTCCCACTTTCTCCTACCCCAGGGACTACCTTTCTTACTAATTTCCAGCGAGGAATTAAATGTCAGGGCCTGAAATCTTGTCAGTCCTTAAGATTTTTTTCTGTTCTGTGGCTGCACATGCAAGGGGGACACAGAGACTGAGCCAGGTGTAACAGATATGAAACATTCCCTCACCTCATCTCCAGGCAGTCCCAGGGATTCTCCCTCTGGATCTTGGTGCTGATTAGGTGGCACCAGGAACTCCCTGTGAATGGGTGCCTGTACTGGGATACTGGGAAATCTTTCAGAGAAGGTGCTGTGCAAGCCAAGAAGCTCCCGTTGAGTTCTGCAGAGCGTGAGAGCCATCTGGTGCTGGAAGCCTGAACTTGAGACCTGAGCCAGCCTGGTCTGAGCTGTGAGCTCGATTGCTCTGACAAGGGCTGTTAACGGCTTCTTTTGTGCCATAACTCGTGTGCACACTTGTATCCGAGTGTATTTCCCTGTATTCATTCCTTTTGGAAGGACACTGGTGTGCATAATTCCGTAGGTGTCACTGATTGTCACACTGATTGTCACTCACTGCGTTTTAGGTACTTGAAAGTTCCACGTTTTGGAAATTATAAAACTGTCTCCAAACATCTTATCTGAGCAAAGCACGACACACAGCAGATCTGTAATTAATTAAAATAAATTAGAGGACAGGAAGTTCCATGGAGACAATTGCATCTTGTGTCTTTCTAAAGTTTAGAAAATAAGGGAGTCGTGACTAACCAAGGAATACATTATTTCAGCACTTGCTGTTCTCTGCTTACCCATCTGCACCCCATGGTTATAACCCATGATTAAAATGTGTGTGTTCAAGAGAGCTAATAATGCTGCTGCCATATTATAAAGGTAAATTTGGTATTATTTGTAGTAAATTAACGACTGACAGATAAAGGACTGTGGAAGAATCTCAGGAATAGATCAGTGTAGAGTTTGAACACTGGCCCATAAATGAGGTGTAAGTCCAGAAACTGGATAAAGGAAAGAAACAAGTATTGCTTAACTGACAAGGAGTATAATACTGCACTGAAGGATTGAGTGTAAAATAGCATGAGATCTGTAACCATCTCATAACTTTTAAAATCCAAGGTGGAATTGTTCAGACATCCTTATTTCTAGCACTTCCAACCTTCTCTGTACCTGCCGAGAGTCATAAAAAACCAGGCCTGGTATGGAAGGTGCAAACAGAGAGACAGGAGTGAAAATCATCTGAATAAAGATAAGCCTAACAACTCTCACAGGCTGGACTGCAGTTCATGTGGTCTCACCCAAACTACCTCCAGGCCAGCCTGCTCCAGCCCAGGTAACAGCACAGCCACGGTGGGACAGACAGGGATTAACTGCTCCAATATTCTCCAGCTTTTCACATGGCTTTTGAGCACACACCAACTGCTGGACTGGCTTCAGCTCCCAACCTGTGAGCTGCTAAGCCACATCTTGAAAGCAGAAACCAAAATGAATCCTCAGCTTCACATCATGCCCTTGCATAACCAAGGCAAATCCTGAAATCCTCCAACAGTGGAACATTTGGAACTCTTATCACATTAGTTACTCCTGGAAGAATTTCTTTGAAGAGCAAATTGCTACTACCTGCAATAGGAAAAATGAACCAGATAAACTCTCTGTTGTGTCAACAGAACATGAAGAAATAGAATTTCATTTTGCTGAGAGGGACTGGAGAAGGAGCATTCACAAGCAGCGACTTGTTGCTGCAGAAATCTGCACCAGCCTACCTGTCACCATATTTAATTTAACCCACCATCATCTTCCTACTCACAGTTTGCCTGGGAGAGAACAGACATTACCAACCTCTCTCCACAGCTGTGCATGCATGGATATCACAGGTGCTGGGTGGTTGCACAATGTCAAATATTTTACAATGCCTAGGCCCTGCGTGCCCAGCAGGGCTGCTGTGCAATGGCAATTATCTTGGCATCTGTGGTTACCAAAGCTGGATCTGCCCTAATAACAATATAACAACTGAGCTCAGATTTTTCTTTTCCTTCCTCTTTTTGAAATTATCTTGGCAGCTTCCACGCTGTTTACATATTATCTCCCCAAAATCCAGGTAAGCAAGTTGAAGTAGTGAAGGTATTTTCACTCTCCAGAGGTGTTGGGGGGCACTTCCCTGTGCTGCCATGCTGATTTTGGGGGATTTTGCTCTCTGGGGGCATGGGTGTGCACACTGCTGATTACTCACACACTGCTTGCTTTTGAATGTTTTTTTGATATGGTGAGTTTTTATTCTTTGACACACGAAGAGAACACAAATTCTTACAATGCAAGAAGAGAACAGCAAAGCAAGCTTACAAAATAAAGAATAAAAATAAAAATACATGATGTTGCTAAGTTATAGCAGTAAAAATCAGAACCGAGCAGACCATGCTAACGTCAGAATTTCTTGCCTAGATTCTAATGTACAAATAACTAGTAAATAGTGAATTGAATCACACTCTCTTTGCACAGCAGTGTGAAAGAAAATATTTTAATAGCCTTTTATAAAGTCTACAGCGTGGTTCACCACTGTACTTGATGATGGAAAAGAGAAAATGCCATATCCAAAAAACCCTATTGTGCAGTGGAAGCCTTTTTCCACGTGGTGCCAGGTGACTCTGACATCGTTGTCCTCCAAGCGTTTCTTGAACAACAGCCCCTCGTCCCTGAGCACATCGTGCTCGAAGGTGACAATACAGGTGTCAGGGAGGTGACAAACAACAGCATCCTCTGCCAGCAGAGGGGAAACCCTGCACTCAAACAGCTCTGGGACTTCCTCGTGGACTCGGGGCAAGAATGGAGCGGGGGGCGGTGCTTTATAGCCCAGTTTGAACTCCTCCGGGATAAGATCGGGGCTTATCCATTTCCTGTATTTCAAATTCATGCTCTCAGGAACATGAGAACCTGCCAAAATGGGCTCCTCCAGGGAGCAATCCTTGCCCAGGTACCTGAGGATGTAGCGGACCGTGCGCTCCCGGGACAGGAAGGCAGCGAAAGCATTTTTGTGGTGAGAGGGCAGGTTGAAGTTCAGGGCTTGGAGAAAGGGAGAGATGAGCACCTGGGCACGGATCTTTGGCAGATCTGTCCTGGGCACCAGCTCCTGGCAAACACTGGCAGCGTATGTGCCCCCTACACTGTCCCCACAAACAATAACCCGAGCGGGATCCACCCCGTAGGCTCGTGCAGTCTGCAGGAAGTGCACAGTAACTGCCAGACATTCCAGAGTCTGGGCTGGATACTTGTACTCAGGTGATAAATGATACCTGAGAGGCAGAAAATACAGCTGGTGTTACACATTGTTAAGTCTCATCTTAAATACATCCCATGCAGTTGCAAAAACTCCCCCAAACCAGTATTACTTACCTAGTTTAAAGTTTCACATGCTGAAGCAAACCAGAACAGCTCCCCCTCCCTTTCCTTCTCAAAATCAATTCCTCCCAACTTAATAAAATCCTTTAGTAATGAATCTTTTCACGGAAGAATTTGTTGGAAACTAAAGTTTCTTTCTACCACCAGCTACTTCCCACAAGCAAAACATCTTTAAAAGGCAGCAGAGGTCCATGCTGGTTTTAAAAGATCTTAGACTTATTATTTACTCCTTAAATAATTTTAAATGATTTTAAGGAGTAAATAATAAGTCTAAGTTTAAAATTACCCTCAGGTGATTTTAAATATCCCCCTTAAATATTAAAACCTGGCATTGACCTTATAATTCCTTATTATCAAAGAAAGGCGATGATTTTTGTGGTGATAGCAATGTAAAACAAAAAAATCTCTTCGTTCTTCTGAAAAGAGCTGGCAAACAAATTCCTTCTGTAAGTCTGCCCCTGGATCAGGTATTTCCCATTGCCATCCCATAGCATGTGCTTGCTCCCACATATCAGCAGTGTGGGGTGGACAACACTTAGTGTCTGTTCTTATATTCAAAGAAATGTAAGCTCAGGGCTGTGTGGGAAGCAGGGGGAAGGCAGCAGAGTTCTCCAGTTCTGGGATTAGCACTGGGAGGAGCTCACTTACCCAACAGACACCACCACTGAATCAGATTTTTTGGCTATGTACCGGCAGACTCTTTCATGGCTTCCTGAAGAAGAAATGTTATTGATGGAATTAATATCTTAGAAAACTTCAGTCAGCACAATCCCCTATTTTTTTATGACTTATTGCCATGAGGGACTGTGGGCCCCTTGCCTATTTAGGGAGTACCCAAATTTTCGCTAGGATAAAAATAATCCAGACCTTTGGTCATCAGTACATGCTGGGAGGTTCATATATTTAGGGAAAGTGTTGATCTATGAGGAAAATAAGGAGTTATCATTATTACTATTAGAGAATGAGCAATGGTTTTAAACTGAGAGAGGGCAGAAATCAGTTTGGATATAAGGAAAGACATTTTTTACAATGAAGGTGGGGAGGCCCTGGCACAGCTTGCCCAGAGAAGCTGTGGCTGCCCCATCCCTGGAAGTGTCCAAGGCCAGGTTGAAGGGGGCTTGGAGCTACCTGGGCTAGTGGAAGGTGTCCCTGTCCATGGTAGGGGGTGAAACAAGATGATTTTTAAGGTACTTTCCAACCCAAAGCATTTTTTGATCCTACGGTTCTGTGATAAAAACTGCTATATCCTATAAAAACAATTTAAATTCTAAGTAAGTGCAGATTAGGGAGTTTAAAAAGGCAGAATAAACATTAAATGCTTTCTATCTCTCACTCTCTCGAATTAAGCTTCGGTCACTTCTTAGGTTCAGGAGAGTTTTTTAAAAACATGCAGTTAACAATCCTAAACAACCATATTTTCTCTTTCAGTTCCTTACTGATGCTTCCGAAAATCCCACATCCTCCATGGAAGAGGATGACCCCTCTCCGTTGGCCTGCAGCTGGTTCTCTTGGGAGGTAAATCCTCACGGGCACCCCATCAAAGTGCAGATCTTTGATGCAGAGCTGGGAATCCCCCAACACTGGCAGCCCATCTGTGATCAGCCTGATCAGGGTGTGCTCCTCAACGATCCCCAGACGGCTCAAGTTCTTTGCCTAGACAGATAGAGCAGGAAAAGTGAGAAATTAATACAGGGAATACAAGTCTTCCCACTCTAGAAAGGCCACAACTTACCTTTTTCTATCCTATATTTAGGATAATTGTGTTGGTTATTTGCTCCTTTATAGGATTCCCACAAATAACTCAGGTGGCTTTGGGATTTCAGTTAAGGAAATGAAAATGCACACCTTCGTGGTTTCTGGAAGAATGTTCTAATACTTGTTCCATTAAATGTATTATATAAATGCCTTCTAATTCCTGTGAGCTGGATTTACCACAAGTAACAACAGGCATTTGCTGAGGTATGGAAGTTGGGAGGCCTGGGGCTCCTTTTCTGATCAGTGAAGGGAAAGAGGCATTTCTTGAGGACAGTTCCAATTTCAGGTGTGCTGAATCATGTTGTGGAGGTGTCTGTTCATCTCCATGGATTCTGAAGGGAGGCTGTGTACTTTGGATACCTCAGTTAAAGGATTTAAGGTTAGGTGGGATGAAAACATTCCTCCCATGACGGGATTTAGTACAGTGGGAGAAAAAGGCTCCTGCCAGTCTGTGTGCAAGTTTGGGAAATTACTGGTGTTGGGTTGTCTCAATGGCACGGGGTCAGTGAGAACAAGCTTTAAGAAAATCACTGTGTCTCTAATCATTAGTGAGGGGCTGCTGGACTAAATGAAGAACTGATGAAAATGGTTCTGAATCTTATCTCCTTTCCCCATCAGTGAAACCTCTGCCCCTTTCAACATCTCACATGAGATGACTCTGCAGTTAGTTTTTTAAATCTAATCAGGGAAAAATCACATTCTGAAGATAGGAAAACAAACATTTTGAAGACAGGGAAGGTTTGCTAAATGTGTCAAAACATTTCCTTATCCAAGGCCAGGATAATTCAGATAGTCTAAAGATCACCCCAGAATCCTCCTTTACTTTGAACATATGTTTTAATGGATGTATTTCCTGCTAGGGACATCATTTCCCTTCCCATGAGGTGGGGACTTACATGCCCTTGTGGACTATTGTAATTTATTCTTCTGGAATGGTGACAATCATCACAAGCCATTGTTCTCTTCTGAGCCACAGAAGTCTCTGTATCAATGCCTCACAAACTACAGGCCAGCTCTGCTTTTGGAAATTGTTCTTTCCAACCTTGTGTATCACAGATTGTTTCTTCCTAAAAAACTAGACCAGGCTGCAACAAACAAGTTGGGTGAAAGAAAATGAGTTAGAAACAAAGATGGGAACCCAGAGATGATCTGGAGTTCTTTCATAACACTGTGCCACAAATGCCAGCAGTGCTTGGGGTGGTTTAAGCCCCAGTTCCCTGAGACAAATGGGTAACTACAGTTCTTGCCTTACCTTTGAGAAGGCACAGTTTTAGATATCATGGCAAAGGGGAAGATAAGAAGTGTAAGAGCCAAGGCAATTGTGGCAGAAACCACAGAGTGAATATAACCTTCCCCAAACAGCAATCTTCTGAACTCTCATGACTCAAGTCAGTCCTTCTGTCAGAGTTATGGGTTTGGAATGGTTTGAAGTTGGCAGAATTGCTGTTTAATCTCATCTGCATTTTCTAACACCCCTGAGTTTATCCAGAGCTTTCAGGTGACAGTAATGCATGTGATACACTTGGTATCAGAGCATCCTAGCTGAGGATCCTCTTTCCTTGTCTTAGGAGTTCCTGATGTTACAGAGGCATCTCCAAATTCAGGGAAAACACTGTCATGAATGAGAACAGGAATTAGGTGTGTACTCTGCTGAAAAACTTATTGATCAATAATCATGAAATACTTTAGAACCAATAGCAATACACTGAAAAGCTAAAAGGTTTGACCATTCCCAGACAGATGGGATCAGTGTTAGTAGGTGAAACACGTTACATAAACCAGGTTCTAAAATGTGCATATGTGTATGAAAAAGGGCATGTCAGCACAGCTTTTCTTGTGAAACAAGGTCTTTGAAAAACTATTTACTGGAACACCTAAATTCTGGCACAAGCTGGCTTTTTATGTGGTAGATCATATGGGGACCAGATTTTTACTGTAAAGTAATTATGAAATCACATACCAACAAGCAAAACCCACTCAGTTTGAGCTCCATGGACTTTGGGACTACATGAGACAGTCTTTCTGTCAGCCACTTTGAAGTGTTTGTGCTTTGCCAACCAAAGTAACTCTCACCAAAGCTTCCTATCACAGTGCAACATGGACAGTTGGTCTGAACACAGGAGTGTGAAACAAAAGCCAGGATGGGAACGAGGAGGCTTCCTCTCCTCTCTTCCATTCGAGATTGTCATTGATTTCTTTGTGACAGAGGATGTGCCCAGATGCAGCAGGAGCATCATCTGTGTGACACCTCTGGTGTCAGAGGTAAATATTTACCTGGTGATGCAGCTTTTCTGAGACATATTGCAAGTAAGGTGGGAGAAAAGAGGAAAAGCCTGTCCTGTATTGTAGAAAAAAGAGGTTTTTACTGCAACATCCAGTACACACACATCACTGACACAGGATGGCAGCACAGGAAGAGCAGCATTCATCAGGATGAGCAGGGGAAGTCACCTGCACAAGGCATTATGCACTTAATAAGAAACCTGTGAAGTCCTCACTGCGAGGGCTGCTCCTGGGAGCACAAACATAAACCAGAAATTCACCCAAAGTGCCAGCAGATGTCTAAAGGTTTTCAAAAGAAAATTAGCTATCAAGTGGATTCAATGCAGAGCAAATGGGGAAATGCATCTTGAAAACCATCCAAAAAAGGAAGCAGAAATTTAGGGAAGATATTATCAGTGAAGAGAGGATCTGTACTATTGCATAACAGACACCTGGGAGCTGTAAAGTGGGTTAAGAGTGTCAACTGAAAGAATATTTTCACCCAACCAAGTACAGAAACTTAGAGAACTTAATAACACAGAGTCATATTATTATATGAAGTTCATATATAACCTAACATGAAGAGCAGTGTGAGGTACCCAGGGTCAGCAGCCTCTTTCTCAGGGTGGACAAAACAGGAAGGTACATGGGGCCTGGACCACTGGAGAACCAGGGACAATCCTGGAGTTGGTGGATGCTGCTGTGTAGGTTCAAGCATCCCACTTAAATCTTTAATAGAAGATAATGCCCCAAATCACCCCCCCCAGGACGTGGGCCCTAATTATTGTGTTCTTTCTGTATAACTGGGGGATCAGAGAACATTTGCTTGAGAGGAGCTTCATGCAAACAGCAATGGAGCCACTCTGGGATTTTCCTGCAGGCTTTCTTTTGCCATGTTACCTGCAGGATGTGACAGAGGCTGCTCCTCTGTGCTCCTGTCGCCTTCTTTGAAAGCTTTTTGGGCAGAAGCTGTCTCTGGGATGGCAAAGCCCACAGCACAGTGAGTCTGGCTTACAGGTACTTAAATATAAAGTGATAACAGACATAGCTGAACCAGGAGGTTCCATTAGATGACTTCTGGAGGTGTCTTCCAACCCACCTGATTCTATGGTATCTAACTAAAACTCAGTAATTCAGTCACTGCAGAATAAGAACAGAATGATGGGTAAGAAAAGTACTGCAGCTAATTCAAAATTTAGGGAACTGCCCTTCATGTATCAGAGTGCACTGAGATACAGAACCTTTGGTTACTATTATTCATGTAAATTATATTCACAGCCCTCCTGTCACCCACAGGACCAATCATTTCATTATAGAAGGCAATCAAATAACAACTGTGACATAAGAATGGATATCTCAGTATTTAAAAGAACTCACCTCATACCGGCTGCTTTTACATCAGTAATAGAACACCAAGTCAACCTTTGGCCTTTATCTTTAAACCTGTGTGGCTCCCATTACAGGTAGTTGCAATATTTACATGCACATCTTCATTCTCCAGCTTTTCCTTTCCTGAAAATCCCAGTATCACAGAGCATGGTCAACTCACCAGAACTTCCACCAGAGCGTACATACAGTGATAAAAACGGAGCTTTGATGGCTGGTCAACATCAGGAGGAATCTCTGCCTTGAAGGAATTATAATCTGTTACAATTAAAACCAGTAACACAAAAAGAACCAGAATTCCTGCTATTAAAACCAGAGTATAATAGGATTCCATTGTTCTTTGGTGAGAATAATTTGTTAGGCACTGATCTGACCCTGTCTGTATTTATATCCTCCAGACTGATTCCACAGAGAAGTAATTTGCATTCCAGGTTCCCTCCACCCTCCTCCTCCAGGTGCTCACAAACATCCAGCCATGACAAGTGCCCTTGGCATGGTCACAGTTCACGTGGAGCAGAATCACTGCCAGGAAGTGCCACCACTTTGGGTATTCCAAAATTGCAAATGGACTTTATTTTTTATCTGGTCTAATTGCATTCTGCTTTATGAATAGCTCCCTGTGACTTTTTGCAGGTGAGTGTAATGATAACAGCCCTACTCCAGAGCCCAGGGAAGAGTGGCTGAGCTGGACTCCAGCCTCCAAGCTCAGGAGTTGTAGTGGTTCTGCTCTTGGAATAGGTCTGAAGGATGGTTTGAAGGCTTTTTGCTCAGTGATGATCTCTCTCCCCTGCTCTCCTGCTGAGGCAGACAGCTGGCCACAAGTTAGAACAGACATTCTGAAGGCCATCTAGGACTCAGCCACTTAGAAGCTGTAAAAGTCCAAGGAATTTTGCTTTTGGAGATCCATCCAGAGCTGTCAGTTATTTGGCAGCTCCCTCCCTCAGGGTGCAGGAAGGGTCTTTGGGCTCACCAATGGTCCAGTGACAGCAGAGGGAAACTTCCCCTTGGCTTGGAGAACTTTGGCCCTGACCCTGTGTGCTGATTCTGTCTGCAGACAGGATTTTGATGGCTTAACAACTCCATATTTTGGTATTTTTTTTGCCAAGACAACTCTACGTTGCCCACTGTTGTAATTCAGGGGTGATTAGACCACACTGCACCCGAATGCTTGGACCAAAGGAGGTGATGACAGTGAAGGAATGAGTGACCAGGTGCAACTCCACCTATTTCTGTCCACCATGTGTCTGCACCAGACTTGTTTGGGTAACATTAAAAAGCTAACAAGAATCAGCTCAGCTTGACATAAGCAATACAATCTACACTTATCCCCTGAACACTCTGAAATATTCCTTTATCCCCACTAATCTCCCAGACACCGCATTTTAAAACCCTTATAAAAGCTTGTAATCATGGTCATAGAAGAGAAATACTCCACTTTATTCTTCATTTGGCTAACCAGGGATCTTGACTCAAAAAAGGTGAGTCCTTTCTAGCTTTTCTTATACACTTTAAAAGAGCAGAAAAAATATATCTGCTTAGAAAAATCCCATTCATGCAAAATATGCATTACAGGAAAGAGCAAGAAACTTCAAGGCGAACTAGTCAGTGGGGTAAAACAACATTTAGCTGAGTGGAATGAGTAAACAAGATGAGTCATAAGACATAAAGTACCAGATGATAAGAGTGACAAGACTGGATTCTTAAGAGAAGAGGTGTGATCCTCAACTTCAGTGGAGGTCAGCAACTGCAGCTGATGGAATTATGGGGTTTAAAATTAAAAGAGACAGAGAGCGAGAAGCTGTTAAGGCAGGAGGACCAAGAAATCCATGTAACTTCTAACTTGTAATGCCTGGACCTTGTAATGACAATAGTCATCTTTGAAATACTGACTCAAATCATTCAACCAAGCTGGGGAACAACTGATCTCTTCCATCACTGTGAGGTGCAGGACACTTCACTGAGTCCCTCCCAACTTCCTATTCCATCCCAACCTTTGAGGGTACATCAACTGGAATGATTTTAAAAAATTCCAAACCAAACAAAAAAAAAAAAAAACAACATCAATTAAAGCAAAATTTAAGGCTACTTATATATTCTGAGAAGGCATATCTAAGTTGGGGTTTATTGAATTTAATGCAATCTTATTTTTCCACATCAATTCATACACCTGATCCATCCCAGCCTCCCAGCCAAAAATGTTTGCCTTTGACAGCAGCATTCTCTTCCTAACATTGCTCCTCTTTTTGGCTTCCTTTGTAGAACTGTCAAGTTTGAAGAGCCTTAGGACAGTCAGAGGCCCTGAATTATTTCACCTTGGTACGTACCAGTGAGCCACTGGCTCTGAAAAGAAATTATAGCTGCATGTAAGGAATTGTTTTAAAAAGACATTGTTAGAAAGAATTCAGGGAACATTTCATCCTGAGATTTCTTTCCTAAGCTCATTTAAAAGTTTCCAGTGCAAACCTGTTACAGGCATTAGCCTGCTGTTCAGTTTTTGTCAAAATCCATGTCACATTGGTTTAGGAGGATTTCAGGATTTTTCTCTAATTTTGAGGGCCTTATGGACATAATTCTTGTGCCTCCCCAGTTCCTTGTGTGTCTTAGAAGTTTTGCCAGGACTGAGGAATTAGTCAGAGGGGATGGGTAAATATTGACTGGTATAAAAGTGAGGTAAATGCAAGGAAGAGAAGGTGAGTCCATCAGTTTAACAAATGCAGTCACTCCATTCCTGCTCACATCTGGCATTTTTTCACTGTTCTATCTTCCAATACAAAGAAGCAGCCTAACAGATTGAGACAGATTTGGCTTCTAACTAGAGATAGGTGAGGAAAAGGAAGGGCACTTAGTACAAATGACAAACCAATGTACTAAAGCAACCAGCAAATGAAACAAGTACCAGATCCGTGATGCTGCATCCCTTTGAATTCCAGACAGCACCTACGTGCACTCTGAACACTTCTGCTTATAGAGATAATTATATTTACACATCCTGAATCTAAAAAAAAGGATGTCATCCAGAATTTAGAATTACTCAGTCATCTTTGTTCATGACACTGCTCGGTGTGAGACTCTGGGAAAGCAGCAAAACATCCAAATGCAGCTTTTCACACAAGACTGAATGCAGAGGCTTTGCTGTCAGGGCTGGAAGTTAACCAGAAACCTGGGGCCTTTCAGCTTAGTCTGTGGCAAAACTCCACTTACAAGGCAACAGTATCAGACTCTTAATATTTAAGAGCATAGAGAAGGACAGTGTGAAATCACAGAACCACTGGGACACGTTTCAAATGGAAAATGTGAACTCAAGGGAGGAATGAAATCAAGAAGCACAAAAATTTAGCTCTTGATTTATCCAAATCTGACAGCAGGACTTCATCTAACACAAAACAGATCAGCTTGGCAAAAGGTTTTCCTTTTTAAAAGGGGGTTTAGGTTTATTCTGTGATCATGATAGATTGTCCACGATCAAGAACCTTGCATTGATGTAAAAAACTGGTATTACTTGACACCACAGTCACACAGACTTTCCATTGTGTAACTGCTCCTCTGTGCTCCCAGGTTTTCACATTCTTCACCAATGTACTGCATATATTTGGGTGGGTTTTTTTAAGTTGAAAACACAGAACTGTTAGCCCAAATGGCTTTCAGACATGCCTTGAGCGTGGTTTTAATTTCCAGCTCTTTTTCCTTTCAAAAGTTCTCGCAGTTTAGCGACTTCATTTGCACTAACAGCCCTTCCAAGGCTGGCAGGAACTTGGCTGCAAAGGCTCTGTGAACAGTCAGAGCTCTGCCAATAAATAGAGGTGCAACATGAAGGTGTGTATAGAGAGTGTATCAACTTGTTTGGGAGGTAAATGTTGCTTTTTCATTGCTGTTTTTTCCTTCAAGACAGGGCAAGTCAGAAAAAGTCAGATTCTGTGACTCTCACTGAGAGTATGAGTAAATCTACACTAACTACAGTCCAAAAGCTGTACAAGTACAAACCCAGAAATTTAAACAGACAAGTATCTTTTTACTCCCACTCCAAATTTGGTAGCAACTTTGTACATGGGTCAAAGTCATAATGAATAATAAAAACCCCACTTCCAACACATATTTAGATTATTATTATTCAAGCTGGAAACAGATACATTAAATCAATATTCACAAGATTATTCTGCTCCCACTGGCTTCAAAGGAACTGCAAATGTTTTACATTAATAATGAATTTTCTTTTAAATCCAAACAGGTTAACTGTGTAATATTGCTGAGTTTTCTACTGTAAATGTGTCTGTGGTCTCTTTATGCATAAAGAGACTGAACTCAGGAGTCAAAAAAATCAAATGTACTTTGATGGAGTTCATATCCTTTCATTTTCAACACTGGTCCTTATTTCCGCACCAGAAAGTTGTTATATTTGTTCCCAGTCCAGACACTGAGTCATTCCTGTTTAAACCAGACACTGGGTTCTCTGGGTAATTTCTCTCTCCCCTTCAGAGTTTTTGGACTGAGAGGAAAGTTGTAATGCCAGGTGCCTCCCTAAGCTCCATTTCTAAAGGTATTACTGTAAAAACGCACCGAGGTGCTAAATGCTGCCAAGGGCCATGGAAATCCTCTGAGCTCTGGTTAGTTCAGAGGCAGCTCAGTTAGGGAATACTCACTGACTCTGACAGTATGCACAGACTTGAAGTTTCCAGTTAGAAGGCTTCATCTTCTTTCTCCAAAAGCCCCTCTCCTGACACTTTGTTGTGATGCAGTGACAGTCAGATGGCTCATTTCACATGAGGTAACCTGGCAGTTAAAGGTAAGAACTCTGCAAGTCTCTCTCTCAATTTTATTTCCTTTTTTTTTTTCCTTAAAATGTTTGTGTAACTTAACGGAGCTGCAATTCAAGGATTTAGACATGATTCATATTTTGTGTTAAAAAACCTTTGTGTGATAAAGCTGTTGGACATGGGGGGGTACCAGAAACTCGGGCTGCTCTTCTTTCTGCAAACAACCAACCCCTGAACACTTTGTTCCCATTCGGCCACTTTGAACAATGCCTGTTCCCAAAAATACCTGTTTGATTCCAAAGCATAAAATTGAGTTTATTTTCAAAGGGATTCAGCTCCCAAACTCACCTCTATCGGTTGTGTAATATAACTTGTATAAATGCTTAGACTCACACTCCCACTGAGGTAGTTTTTTAGAACTACAGACATAAAGGTTGGAGAAAGTCTTTACATTCGTCATTTTTTTTCTCAATTCCGATGTGTACCACTAGATGGCTTCCCAGGATAGTGCATCTGGATCCAGACCTGAGTGAACGTGTGGGACTGGATTCATTTTGGCACATTCCTAATGATATATGCAGATATAAACACGAAGTTCCTTTCCAGCTCAGCTCTGAAAAAACACTGTGAGGTTTGACATCCTTGAGAACTTTTGACATCCCAAAAAGCTTTGCATTTTAGGTGATTTTATTTCTGATTGCTGCCACAGCTCCTGACTGGGCATGAGCAGCTCTCAGGTGCAATGTGCAGTTGGAGCCCTCTCAGAAAAGCTTAATCTGTACAGCTGAAAACTTAACTTACCTGCCTAATGCTTGACAGTGCAAACAGCCAGGCTGGGGGGCCCAGCTGCAACACACTCTGCCCTTCCTCCTGTTATAAAGTGCTATGGAGACCTTCTGGTGTTGCAACTGTGCCCTCATCACTGGACAAAAAAAAGTCTTGGAAAGGGAGAGAGAAGAAACCACCCTGTATTGTGAGAAGTGAGTCTCCCTCTGTCATTTGGAGCCTGCCTTTTTCACTGCCCACTACGAAATCACCAGCTTTCAGCAATGCAAACATCTTCCAGCATGGAAAATCCATGAGCTGTCACACTGGCCATAAAAACACTGGTCCAGGGGTACTTAGATGGTGACTGTCAGCCTAGGCTGGGTTCAGGCTGCCAATCTAGGGCTGAAAGTAGCCTTTCCCTCCATGCCAGCTTATCTTAGGCAAGTAGCTCCCTGCCAGAGCTCCATGGTGCAGAGATGGTTCCTGTGAACTCAGCCTTAACCCTGACTGTTCCTGGACCTGCTTTTCCCTTGTCAGACCACAGCACCTTCTTTCTGGGTGAGGGAGGAGGCAGGGGCTGCCCAGCTTGGTGACAGAGCACTTTGGTTCCAATGTGGCACGAGCCCAGAGTGGCACAGAGAGAGCCCAAGGCAGCATGGAGGGAGCCCAACAGGGCACACAGGGAGCCCAGCACGGCATGAGCCCAGCATGGCATGAGCCCAGCATGGCACGGAGCGAGCCCAGCATGGCATGAGCCCAGCATGGCACGGAGCGAGCCCAGCATGGTGTGCAGGGAGCCCAACAGGACATGCCACCAGTCTGGCATGGCATGAGCCCATGTGGCACGTAGCAAGGCCAGCGTGCTTTGATCCCAGTGTAGCAGGTAACAAGCCCAACGTGGCATGTAGCAAGCCCAGTGTGCCACGAGCCCAGCATGGCATGAGGCAAGACAAAAGCAGCACGAGCCCTGAGTGCATTCACAAGCCCAGCACTGCCCAAGCTCAGCATGGCACGAGCCCCTGTGGCACGGAGCGAGGCCAGTGCTATGAGCCCAGTGCAGCAGGTAACAAGCCTAACGTGGCACGTAGCAAGCCCAGCGTGCCACGAGCCCAGCATGGCACGCAGCGAGCCCAACGTGACACAAGCCCGGCGTGGCCTGCAGATGGCCCAGCGTGGTATAAGCGCGGCGTGGCACGAGCCCAGCTGGCCCGGCGAGCCTGCAGCTCGCCCAGCGCGGCACGAGCCCAGCGGGGCATCCAACGAGCCCAGCATGGCACGAGCCCCCCGTGCCCCCAGCTGGCCCAGCGTGGCCCGAGCCCCCCGTGCCCGCAGCTCGCCCCCCGTGCCCGCAGCCGGTCCGGCCCCGGGCGAGCCCCGCTCGCCGCCGCGTTGGGCGCAGCCGGCGCGGGGGAGGGCAGAGCAGCGGCCACTCCCAGGAACAGTAGTGAAATCTCCCCGACACTTTAACTGTCAATCAGGCTTAATGGGGTATAAAACCTCCCCAGCGCCGCGGCCGTGATCGGCAGAGAGAGCAATAGGGAGCAATGAGTAAGAGCCAGAGCTGAACTAGTGCACGGCGTAATTCCTGCTCTGTGATCAGACGCTCCAAGTGAAAAAACCGGGAGAGGGGGCAGAGAGAGGCGGAGACCAGCTCAACCTTTGCAACCGGCTCAGGACAGAACGTCTATAGATATTTATAGATATAAAAACAAAAACAACAACCTCACCCTGAATAGAGCCTTTCTTAAAAAGAAGGTCCTGGCAATTCTGTCTTATTTAAGCAATTTCCTGAGTCTAAGAATAGAAATGAGCTGCCTGGAAGGCACTGCAGGCTGAAATTTGGAGACATAGGCTGCTTTATTTTATTTTTCCAAATATAAAAACCTTCCATTTGGATACTGGATTTTTATGTGGCTCTTTGCAGCGGAGGGATGTGTGGTTACTTTTAATTTTACTTTTTTTTTTTTTCTCTTTTAATTAAAAAAAAAAAAAAAGCTTTCCAGTTAAAAAGCAAGGAAACCGTTTTACCTGCATGTGACAATCCCAGAGGACACCGACCAAGAAACAGGGGAGTGACTTGGTCTTCTGCACTACTTTACTCCTACCCCCTTTTTTTTGTTTTGTTTTTGTTTTTAGGGGAAGAGAAGGATTTTTGCAGCCCAAGAACCTCTTGCCCCCAAGTTTTGGAAGAGGGGGGGTTGAAGACTTGTCACCCATCTGGGGGTGCACGAAGGGTACTGCTTTTCTTTCTGTGTCAACTTGGTTTTGTGGAGGTTTGGAAGAGAATTTTGCCTGGGAGAAGAGGATGATGTGGAAGTGGCTGGGCGCCCTGCTGCTCTTCCCGGTGCAGATGGTGTACCTGGTGGTGAAAGCTGCCGTGTGCCTGGTGCTGCCGCCCAAGCTCCGGGACCTGTCCCAGGAGAACGTGCTGGTCACCGGCGGGGGCCGCGGCATCGGTCGCCACCTGGCCCGGGAGTTCGCCAGGAGAGGAGCCAGGAAGGTGAGAGCATCGCCGTGGAGGGGAGGGGGGAGCGCCCACCTGCTGCTCTGCCGGGGAGTCCCCCCCCTTTCCCTCCCCTCCAGGTGGGATGGATGGGATCGCCTGGAAAAGCTGCTGGAGAAGGGGCTCTCGCTCTGCAGAACCCCGCCGTGCTGAGCCATGGCACTGGCTACATTTCAGAAGTTGCCCGCTCCTCCTTCCCTGCATCCTGCCTTTCCCCGTCTCATCCAAGAAAACGTGACGGTGAGGAAGGGCCCCCTCGTGAATTCCCCACTGCTGACAAAGGGTTTTGCCCCAGCCCAGGTTTCCCGGGGCAGGGAGAGGAGAGCCCGGTGACTCCGGAGCCGGTGCTGGTTTCCTGGCAGTGCTGGGATCATGGACAGAGAGGCTGAGCCCACCCTGAGCCCTCCCGAGGCACAGCCACTGCCACTCCCACGCGTGTCACCCCAGAGGGAGGGGGCAGATGGCTCTGGGAGAGTGGGGACAGCAGTTCCCTTTCACTCCGATGGGTATCCAGGCACGAAATTAATTTCTTGTGCTTCCTGAAGCCCCCTTGTATTTTGGGTTTGGGCAGCTGCCCAAGGGGAAGATGAATGAGAACCCAGCAAGGAAGGAAAGCACAGCTCGAGTGGGAGCTGTGAGGTTGTTTGCACGTTTCCTTTAGGAGAGAGGGAGAGAGGCTGAGACTGGTGTGTCTGCACAGCAGCCCAGCAGAGTCAGTGTAGCTGCTGTGTCCATTCTCTAGCTCAGGAACTGGTGGTTTACCTTGAAATGTGGTGTTTTCCCAAGTACAGGTATGTCCGTGTGTGTGACTCAGTCAGGGATACAGCAACACACATCCCTGAAATGAGGCTTGGGATGGAAAGTTTCATCTCCCCCTTGATGGGTAATAAAGGGGAGGAATGGTGAAATTAGACAGCTGCACAAATACTTCTCTGTGTGAGAGGATGAATGAGAGTAAATAGAGGATAGAGAAGAGGAAAAATACAGAATGAGAGGATATTTAAAGAAAAAAATTTGCATTTAGTTTTGGATAATGTTTTGTCACTTCCTTACACATGCATTACAGTTTTCCCTGTGTGGTACAGAGCTATTCTGGCATTCAACTCCGAGGTGTAAAATATGTCAGCATTGAACTTTGATGTTTGTCTGTGTTTGTGTTTAAACATCATGTTGAGATTTACACATTCTGGGAGTCAGAGCAAACAAGTTGACTGACCTTTGGACCCAAGCAATTTGCTGAAAGTGTATTTATATTATCTGTTGGAATACCACGCTTCATTATTTATTTATTTAGGGCGGCTGGTTGCTATGCTGAGCTCTGGCATTAAAGTGCCACCATTTCTACAGCTCTTTCAAGAGCTGCTTTGCTGCAGTCGAGCTGGGAGCTGAACAATGGCTGTTGGCCCTGAGGAACCAGGGGACAGGGGCCAAGAAGAGATGGGGCTGTTTGAGAGAGAGAGCTGGGATGAAATCACTGTAAACAGGCACAGACTAGAGTTCATCTTATGTCTTATCTCTAAAATCTTTACACATCTTAGAAGGAAAGAATAAATGAGAGTAATGGTTGGGAACCTTTGTACTTGTCTCACATAATGTGAAATGCTCTGTTTGCTGCTTAGAACTTTGGGGGGGTTTGCCTTTTGGGATATTTTCATGTCTGTCATCAGGGTGTTTTAAGTTTTTGTATTGACTCAATTTGAATTAGATTCTCCTTTCAGTTACGTCAGTGCCATGCAGTGAGCCAAGTTCTGATCCCCCCGGCAGTGGCACTGCCTGTCAGCCTTTGGTAGAAACACCAAACTCAACTTATTCTCCTTAAGACTTTTAATGGCAATTTTACCTCCATGTGGTAGTTTCCACTCCCATTGCTCTGAGATTTCATTTCTTTCCTGCCTTCTGTGCCCAACCCTGACTTTGTGGGTTTGATGCAGCCTCCATGGACTGAGCAGAACCTCTGCTTAGCACCGCTCTTTGACTTTACACTTTGCCTCAGACAGTCAAAAAGACTTGAAGTGGCTACCAAGTCATCTTTTGCTATGGCTTGTGAAAATTGACTATTTTGTTTTTCTCTTGTCTTATTACCCCTTTAGCTGTTTAACAATTACTTGTAAAGGTTGAATTATTGATCACAATTAACAATTTATAACAGACTCCGATTACCGGACGGCGTAGCTACAATATTCCAAGTTCAGAAAAAGACATCCACCAAAGGCATGAAATCCCAGGGCCTGGCCCAGCGTCTCAGGGAGGTGGATGGCAGCAGGAACAGGCAGGTTCAGGTCCCAGCAGTGGGTGTGCAGCGTGTCCTGAGCGGGTCCCCCGGCGCCTGCGCACACAGACATAGTGGCGGGGTTTTGGAGGTAGGCGGCGATATATAACCATATTTTTGAGATTAGAATCTCCACAAAGATAGGTTAGTTGGGACTGTGAGCATATGAAACTTCCTCTGGTAACTAGACTGGATGGGATTTCATCTGACACCGTGGCAGAGGCTGGTTTTGTCACTCACAAGTGCGATGTGTCTGAGCTGTTTTCATGTGAGGTGACGAATGTCGCCTCTCACCAAGGTTATGAATAGTCACATCTGCAACTCTGTTACTGTAAAATTTGATCTTGCATTTAGAGCTATGAAGATGGCAAGAAATAAATCCCAAAAGGGTTTATGCAAATGGAAATACAGTGGCTTCTGCTTGACCCACGAGCACAGAGACTGAAATTCTCAGTTAAGAGAATGGAATTCTCTTGGGCATGATCATTTAAATCCATCCAGATTCCCATTCTCTACTCCCATTTTTTTATGTCCATTGCTCTGCCATCGTACCTCAGATGTGACTTGGACAGATAAATGTCTAGGAGACATTTCCTTCTCAGGTGATGTTTCCTTTCCAGTGGTTGTTCATTGGCCTCTCTGCTGAAATGGCCAAGAAGGGCAAAAAGCTGTACCAGCTGTATTTGCAATTTCAGAATTTTAGGCAATGAGAGACTTTAATCATTAGATCATCCCTGCTCAGGTGTACCCTGAGAGGTCAGAGGATCTGTACTCCATTTGTAATTTCAAGTAGCTGTCAAGGACTACTTGGTCATGGGAGGCCTTGTGTATCGAAATGCTTCCTGGAGCACTTCTGGAAAAAGCCAAGAGCGTGTAAATGAGCTGCATGCAGAGCTGGAGTGGTTACAGATGATGCAGGACATGTTAGTGTTATTATGAGGGATGAACAGCCCTGTCTTTTCTCCGGAAATGCTCAAGTGTTGTAATTCAACTTCCCAGAGATGTGTCCAGATTCGTAAGTGCCGGCTGAGGAGCTACTTTGCTGTGGCTGAATTGCTGGAGAAATGAACTTTTTTGGCTTTTAGTTCCTTCTTGGTTTCTTGCAAACTTCATAATCCTCACCGTTGTTGGCTTTAACTCTTGAGAATTTTGACTGTACCTTAAAAGTCTTTGGGAGCAGAGCATCCCCTCTGCCTCAGTCTCACACACTGGTAGCTCTGTCGAGGCTCGGAGCTGTCGATACTCTGTGAGCCAAAATGGCACAGAATGTCTGTTAATGAAACAGGAGAAGGAGAGATTTTTATGAGTTTATGATTTAATGCCTATGAAATAAAAATCCACTTCCAAAGCCTAATGGTGTTTTGCAAAGACTGTGCTGTATAATCCAGTTAATTTTGGGAAGACTGGCCCCTTTGAACAGTATTTCTTGTGTTGGAGAGCAGCCCTCTGCAGATGTGAGCAGTCAGGGGGTGTGGGGGCTGAATGGGTTCATTCACTGGTGGGTACAGTGGGAAACTGCTCCTGGTTTCCTCACAGCCATTTGCTTTTCATACAGCATTTTCATTATAGTGCCTTTGCCAGGGAGTTGTCAGCCCTGGTTTTGATGGTCTCCAGTGCTGAAGTTTTGATTGATGTGTTTTTTGTATGTCATTTGTACGCCTTGCTCTTTTGTTAGGCACTACTTGAAAGCTTCTGCTTTGAAAACTGATCAGAGATTGTTGTTGTTGTCTTGGTTTTATTTTCCTTATATTCCTCCCGAATTTGTTTAGGCTACAAAAATAACCAACAACCCTGAAATCTCAACTGTTCTTTCCGTCGTTATTTTCACAACATTTGTCAAAGTCAGACCTTCATATCTGCATTTTGGAAGATCCCTTGTCATTTGGGTGTGCTGTCCTCTTTCAGTTCAGTGACAATTGGGGTGGTAAGATGTCAGTGGAGGAAGGAGCACCAAGGAAGGGATGAAAGCTGTGCAAGCCCACACTGCTCCTGAAACCTGGAGTTTCCCTCAGTGCTCCACTAACTCCAACAGAACTGAAAACCTCAGAGGAATTGCTGGTGCCTGAGAGCCTTGTATAATTGGAGGGGTTTAGCTGTGTGAGATTTAAGGCTATTAATTGTGTTTAAGCTGAGAGTATTGCAGAGAGGTTACATAAAAAATGGTATCAGGTCTTAGAATTTAGCCTTGTATTCCCAGTAATGGAAAATCTGGCAAGTTTTGAGATGAGTTTTACAATGGCACGCTCCTCCCACACAAACTGCATCTGTAGGTCTATGAATTTTTCACTTTGGTCGTTATGAATGACGTTGACAAATTATTTCACAGATTTCACAGAATAAGCTGAGTTGGAAGGGACCCACAAGGATCGTCAGGCCCAGTTCTTAAGTGAATGGCCTGTATATGATTGTCCTGGTTTGTAGGGATTAATATATACCTTCTAAAAACTTCTTTCTAACACATACCCCTGCTATATGATAAAAGATTAACTGCATTGTGACTAGAGCTGGAAACTAAATTAATACTGGTCTCCTGAAGTGAGGGCAAAATACCAACACTGCTGCAGTTTTAGAGCTGGGACCTTTTTTGAGGTGTAGCACAAAACCTGTGAGTATTTCACATGGATTCACTAAAAATCCTTATTCTAAAATGTCTTCTAAAATATTGGCCATTCTCAAATATTCACCTCTGACTGCACCTGTAGAGGACTCTTACTAATCTGTATTGGAGAGCAGAAAAACCTGACGTGAAACTCCTGGCACGCAGGAATGTGAACGTGCCACGGAGCCCACCTGCATGGGCTGGGGTTTTCCAAACCTGAAACGTGTCTTTGGGCATGTACAAAGGTGTGTCATTTCTGACCAGGTGCTGGAGGAGTGGGGAAGGGATGAGAAAGCAGGAGATACCTGCAGGAACCTCAGCAAGCCCTTCTGCTCCTGTCAGGCTTCAAATGCACCGTGGCCGGGCTGGTCCTCGGGAAGACGTTGGTGTTCTGCAAGTAGGAACTGATTTCTGACACGTTCATTCCTTCTGAGCTCAGAACACGACCAGACCTGCTCTGGCCACCCCAGAGGGGATTAGTCCTGATAGAAAGAAAAGAGCTGATTAAAAACTACATGACTTCAGAGCTGAAAGGACCTGATCTCCCCCAGAATCTGATTAATCACCACGTGCTTGTTTTTAGCGGGCATCGTGACCTAACATAATGAAATCATAAAATTAGGTTTGTAAAAGAAATGGACGCAGTTCTGATGCTGCCAGTGTGCTGCACAAAGTACCCTGAAGTGGCCTGGTGGATAATTATTTTTAAAAGGCTCAGTGTAAAATTTATATATATATATATTTTTAGATCTCAGTGTAAAATTTATATATATATATATTTTTAGATTTCAGTGCTAAGACAACTGTTGTCAAGTGAGCATCTGTCCCCATCCTGAATGTTCTTCCTGCCCTGTGGAGGTCCCAGAATGACATACAGCCTTATGTGTCTAATGGATTTCTCTGTAGTCATTTAGAAATGCACATAACTAACCATTTGGAAAAGGCAATCTGACATGTCTGAAAGTGAAGAAGATAATGTAATCTAAAAGGAAAGTTCACATTTTTTATGGTGCATATATTTTAGTATAATGAGAATATTTACCCACAGTGCAAATACCAGGTGATTAATCTCTCCTGTTGTGTGTGTGTGTGGTTGGAAAGAAACCACCATAGGAACAGAGCAGTTTCAGGCATATGTTAAATGATGGTTACTTTAATCTTACTTAAATTTAAGCACTTAATCTTACGGGGAACTATTAGAGCATGTCACAACTTATCAGCAACCAGAAGTACGTGAGAAGAATTGGGGAGGGAATGTTTTTCCATGTCATGCGGAATAATATATTAATTTGAAACTTTTGGTAAGCTCTGAGAGCACAGCTTTGATTGGGTGGGTTTCTGGTCTCCAGAAAGGCTTTATTTCTCCAAAGATTATATCCTGACGGCAGCTTTATTTAATGGCTTCCTCTTGGCAGCTCCCTTCCTTGTTGATTGAATTTAAGGATGGGCAGAAGAACCCTTGTTTGGAGTCCCAGGCTGAGATGGCACTAAGCCTGTGCTGTGTGCTGGTGCCAAGGCCAGCAGTTGGAATAACATGCTGAGTAAGTGTCTCTGGCTGGCAAACACAGCCAGGATTTATCAGCTCTCAGATCTTTGGTGTCTGTGGAGCAGCACTGGGGCTGGGGCTGGTTTAGTTTATAATCTGGAACATATACCTGTCTTTTGTTACTGGGGATGTTGTAAGGAGAATAAATAATGTTAACAAGAAGTGGAGCTTGCAGAGTTACAGGCTTGTCATCTCCCATCGAGATCCAGTGATGTCATGAGAAAATATTGTCCCAGTGAGACCGTGCTGTGTTGGCACAGCAAAAGCCAGCACTTCTAAAAATGCTGAAGGTCTGGCATCAAGGCAGTTAAATGAGGCTTCCCACAAAACACAAGGACTGTGCCAATGCTGTAAAAAATCTTGAAGTTTTAAAGATGAGGTTATATATTAATGTTGTTGCAGTGCCTCAGAAACCCACTCACGCACCAGAAACTGTTTAGCTTGAAGATGCTAAATGTGCTCTGTAAGGACAACAGCAAAAGATGAGGCAGCCTCAGGGCTGCCAGGGATAAAATAAATAAAGGTGACAGTGGAGATAAAAAGCAAAAGGCCACAGTGAGCACCAGCACAGAACTTGGTACTGATGGTGCCTGTAAAGCAGGGACTGCAGCACCACTCCTTGAGCCATTTGAAAGGTTTTGGGAAGGCATTCCAGCAGTGGAAGTTTTAAGATGTGGTTTGAAAAGCAACAGTAAAGAGCTTTGGGGAACTTTTACAGAGATGCAGATGGTGTGGTAGAAAACAGATAGGTTGCTTTAAAAATTAATGCTGGGAGGTAAAGGCTGCAATGGAAGATCTGATGTGAAATGAAAGATGATGGGTAACGTGGGGCTGGTGGCCTTGGAAGTGACTACAGAGGCTCAGTGGCCTTGGAAGTGAATAGAGACTGGATTATTTACAGCTCTGGAAAGCTGGAGGAGGAGGCAGTGGAATTCAAAATGAGAGCTGACCTGGTCCAAGCAGGAGATGGGGCGTTCGACCTTGAGCAGGGGGGTTGGACCAGGGGACATCCAGGGGTCCAGAGCCTCACCTGCTCTCTGATTCTGTGATTCTCAGTCTTATCTGTACCAAAGAAAGGGAAAAGGCTGCTTTTCTGAACGTGAGGGCTGACAGGAAGCTTTGGGTCTCTGATGTTTCACGTTATTATCTGAAGTGATTCATCCCTGTTTTATTTGCGTGGTTTCATCACCTGCAGTGACTTGTAAAAGTGCTGCTGTGGATTTCTGTTGCATTGATGTCATGGCTCTGGCACAGGGGAGGAAAAAGTTGTCTCAGATTTGTAGAACTGTTTCCATCTGAAGCACTGTAGGTTTTTACATTTTATTCATTATAAAATGAATCCAACATGCTGTTGACCTAATGTCTAATTAGCCTGGAACAGCAATTTGCTTTAAGAGTGACCATAAGCTCTGCAAACAGTTCTAAGAATTCTGACCAAAACATTTTAAAGGAATCAAAGGTTTTGTGTTTTTTTCTAACCCTGCTTTTTAACCTCTCTTGGTAAGATGATACTGTAAAAACACGAAGGGAGAACTTAAAAACTAGACTCTGATTTACTTTCCTCAAAGAGATCTGCAACATTCACAGAGAACATACACAAAGTTGGCACATCAAGAACTAACTGATTTTACATCATACTGCCAGAGCCAAGATCAGGAACTCAGCCTGACAGTAACCTGAGAGGGATGGAAGTAGTGTGGCAATTTTTCCAAAAGAACTAGGATGAATAGATGATGGTGATGAATTCTACAGAAGTAGCCAGTTAATTAATTCTACAGAAACTATGGGGAGAGGAAAAAAGCTAACAGTTCTCATAATTTCCTTCCAATAAAACTGGACAAGGATCTAGAAATTGTCTCTCTCCTTCTGGATAGTTTGGAAATGTCAGCTAATGATTATTGCTTTTGAGAGTTTGTTTTAAAATCCATTAACAAATGTTAGTTAGTGTTTAATGTTCATTTTTCACTTTGATTCCTGGCCCAAATTGAAGACACAAATCTAACATGATTGCTGCTTTAAGGTGTTCTGCAGGAAAACTCTTCAGGACAGAGAACAGCAGGCTCAGAGCTGACCACTGAGAGAGAACCAGCTCTGGCATTTTTAAACCTGTGCTTTATCAGGAATATAGAGCAGAAATTATTAGAGAGATCTTTTCAGCTGGGCCCAGGCTCTGCTCTTCAAAGCATCATGTCAACATGCTGAGGGGTGGAAGGAGTCAGACCCAGGCACTGCCAGATCCACGGGCTGATAACACTGACGCCAGGAGAAAAGGGTCAAATCCATGTTGTTTGACCTTTATCCCAGTGGGGATTAAATTGATTCTAATTAATAGACTTGGGAATAGACGAGTACCTTGGCAGAGTTTGTAATTAATTGAAATTGTTCATCCTATTAGTTTAGCCATAAACTATGCATAATTACAACTAGATTGTGTGGACAGCCACCCTTATGTTGCCACCTTCTTAATTACAAGTTATTGAAAGCAGTGCTGCAGAGCTTATTTGTTTTGGTTAACATAGGGATTCCTGTTGTCTTACACTGCCTGAGCAAATGTGTCAGTGCTCCACTTATGGCAATAAAATGGTGTTTGAAAGCAGAAGTGCAGCTCTGCTCAATCAGTCATGCCTTAGGTATGTCCCTGTGAGGTAAACCCAGCTCTCAGGGTGTAATCAGTGGCATTTGTGCCTCCAGTTCATTTAAACACATAAAATTATACATATTTTGAGGTGGTATAAAAATGATAGCTGGAAGGACTCTGGGCTGTGATAATCCTGTAGTATGACAGTTTTAGCCACAGGTTAGAGAGGTGGGGTGACACTTGATGTGACCTGGCTAATATATTTTGTCCCTTATCTCAATGAAACAGCCACTTAAAATAGGTGCAAATGGAGTTCAGGCTTGATTTCTCATTCATCCTCCCTTCTCTTGGGCAGCACAGGTATCAAAGTGCACCAGGTGTATCCACAGGTACTGCTTGTCTTTTAGGTAGGTCCTCTTTCCCAGTAAGCCCTGGACTGGAACTGCTCTCGAAGTTTCTTTGAGTGCTGTCCTGTGTCAGAAAGTGAAGCTTCAGACACTGAAGAAAATCTTATTTCAGTGTTTCTTAAAAGCTTCAAAGAGCAGCAAATGTCTCCTGTATAGCCAGGCCTACACTAAGAAATCAGGAGTCACCACTCAAACAATTGTGATCTTTTAAGTATTTATAAGTGGGTTCTTTGTTCTGTTTGCCCCTTGACACCCAAGCTACATTTTCAAGATTTCCTTCATGTCTGAGGACCTGACAAACTTGCTCCACTTTACCTGAAAGCAGAAATTGTTAGGTAATCTTTTCACTGGACCTCAAGAAAAACCTCAAATATACCAGGCTTAAATTAGTGGGAGTGAAAGGTGTTCTAGAAACACTGAGCAGCTCAGCTTTCTGTGCCCTTAAACAGAATGGAGCAGCAATAACAGTGGACAATCAGGTATTTTCTGTGTGAAGATTAAATTAGGGTTTGTCTTCCATCTGCCATTTCAATCTCCTTTCTGTTGACACAGACACCTTGTCTGGGATCAGCACATTCCCTGGGCGAGGCTTGGAGAGGGAATGGGAAATCCTGACGTTCACTTTCAGCACCTTGGTTTGATGTTGACTGCAACCCTAAATTCCCCGTGCCCCACCTCCTAAAAAACCTTCCCAGTGAGGACAAACTCAGCCTCCAGGGGCCGAGGTCACACTTCCAAGAGGAATCTTAAAGACATCCAGCTGGTACAAGTGCTTCTTTTCCAGAGTGGTAACAGAGCAGGGCTGGCTCTGGCCACAGTGAGCTGTCAGGAATGATGTCAGAACATTCCCAAGGCTCTTGGGAAACACAGGAGTCCTGCCTCACTGCACAGAGTTGTTTGGGTTTGGGATGTGCTGATGGTGCTTTCTGTGCCTTGTTATTGGACTTTAATCCAGGCCCCTTGGAGACCATTGTCCGTGCTCTGTTTATATTTCAGTGCTTATGGAAGCAGGAGGTTTGCCCTGTAAAAGCAAAGCCTTTCCCCATCAAAGGGGGTTTTTCAGGGTTTATTTCCCCGGATAATGATGTGCAACTGTGGCAGATCGTTCTGTGACACCTTTCCTGCTGAAAGGAGAGGGGGTGTGTGTGCACACACGTGTGTGGGTAAGTGATCTGGCACCTTGGATCTCCTTCAGAGCCCAGGGTTCAGCAGAGGGTCAGCCAGCACCTCCTCACACCCTTACACTGGTTTACAGCTCTCCCAGAGCTTTGCTGGTGGCTTTGACCACTGTCACAGTCCCATCCGAGTCCAGCATCTGTGCAAAAGCAGAAATGCACCAAAGCATCTTACATCCAGAAAGGAGTTTTAGTTTCTCTTTCCTGACTGACTGAAAATGGAAAAGAGAGGATGGAAAATTCTTAGCCACTGAAAATAAATTACAAGAACAGTGTTTTGTGTTGTTGTTGATGGTGCAACTAAATAATCAGAATGCTGGTTACAGACTGAAAATAGATCCATCTCAGAGGAAGTCAGTATATTTGGGATGAAGTCAGAATGGCCTCTTTAGCCACTGGAAACAGTAAAGACAGTTAAAACACTTTTGGTTTGCGTTTGAGTCACAGAGTTAGGCCAAGTGGGGTTATTTGTTTCAGGAGCCAGGCTTTTAAGTGCCATTTCAACACTGACAATCCATCCCAGATCTCCCACTGCTGCACCGGAGGATTGCTGTCAGTCAGGCCACTTACTCAGTTGGGTTTGTCCCTTTGTATACTTATATTTCAGTGGAAGCAAAGATTGTTCCACTGTGAATGTGAGTCAACCAAAAATAGGCCTGTTTTTTAGGGCTAAATTTCACACACTTCCTAGAAGTAATTTGCAGGCTGCTGGTGGGGAGGGAACCCTTCAGGCAAAGAGCTTGTGACTGACTCTGAACACACTGGGAATTATTGTGCCTCAATATTCTATTTCTGCCCCTCAGCTAAACCTCACTTACTGACCAGGTTTACTTTATATAGTTTATTTTGCTAGAAAGTCAAGTTTGTCGCATGTTCTGTGATGGCTTTTAATTGATTTTATGTTCATGTTGAAGTGAATTGACTTCATTTTGCATTGCAGTGGCCTGAAAAGCATTCTTGAGACAGGCAATCACATCCAAGGGATGGTAACTTCCAGGGAACTGCAATTTAGGAATATGCTAAAGCTGGATTTGTGACTGCCCGACCAGCCCCTCTAATTTAAATAAATACCTTTGTAGCAGAATCTGCTTAGAATTGCTTTGATCACTTCTGGATAAAAGTAATGAACATAACTTCTGTGCCTACATTTAGATATCGTTTTATTTAAGTAGAGCTGTGCTGTTTTTCACATTTTTATAAGCAGGGCTGCTACTTCATCTTAACAATGTACTGAAAAAACTGGTATAATCAGTGAAAGACCCTTTTTAGCCTTGCAGTACCCCTGGGGGGGGGTGTGCTCTGGGAGTTTACAGTCCTCTGATTCCCATCCTCCTCCTTTGACTTAAGAGGCTGAGAGAGTTAAATATGTCCTGAAAACTGCCATTTGTACAACAGATGAATAGATTTTAGAAATTCTGCCCTGTTGCATAGCAACAGCCACCATTAAAAAATAACATTTTGAAAAGCACATGAAAAGATAGGCAAGCAGTTAGGCATTTCAATATTAAGGCTTTCTTCCAAGCAGTGTCCTTTATTTCTCTGAACAAAATACTCGCAAGAAAGGCACCTTTTGACAGCTTTTATATGGTTTGAAAATGGTAGCAATTCTGGTTTTCTGGAGGCAAAGAAAGGCGTGGAGGGGAGCTTGTCTGGAGCTGTTGCTGGTGTTCAGTTTATCCACAAATTTAATGCAGGCTATTTTAACTCCAATACTTCTCCAGTAGCCTCCCGGGAGAAATTATTTTTTCAGTCAAGAGCTGCATCTTATTATGCACATGGATGATCTGGAGCATATTTTAGGCCTTTCTGGAGGGCACTTCATAATGACAGCATTGGGAACATTATTCACCCTTAGGTTTCCATGGCTGTTTTGTTGCAAACCTTCTCCCAGTTTAACAAATTT
Source organism: Manacus candei (assembly GCF_025592945.1). Lineage (NCBI taxonomy): Eukaryota > Metazoa > Chordata > Aves > Passeriformes > Pipridae > Manacus > Manacus candei. Next base: position 3,125,654 of record NW_026138070.1, read on the forward strand.
AAACCCTTCCCCTGGTCTTCCTTTTTTCTGTGATGTTCCTGCTGGAGCTGGGGTTGTCTGCCTGCCTGTGGCTCCCTGTGGCTTGTAAACACTCCCTGTGGCTTTCCTTATTCAGTAAAGGTGCCATTTTGTCCACCTTATTTTTCTAATTTTATCTATTTATCTGTTTATTATATCTATTATTATCTACCTACTATTCATGTAATTTATAATTTTATCTAACTGATCAATTTGTATTTATTATTTTTATAGAGGAATTGTATATATCCCCCCCAAATAAGTGAAGTGCTGGTGAATTACTCATCGTGATTTGGCTCAGAGCAAAACTGGAGGTTTTCAGAATTACAGCTGACAATTCTTTAGACTGGTAATTCAGCACATTTATGCTTTTCTAACTGTGCAGGCCTAGGACTCCCAGTGCTGTCTCAGGGGTATGCAGTGGCCAGCCTTCTCTACTGGAAGTTAAAACCACCCAGCATTTCAAGGTTGGGCTGCACTGCTACAGAATTCATCTCAGAAATGGAAAGGCAAATTCTAGAGAAGGACCCACTTCGATTGGCACCCAGTTTGTAACTTCCTAATTCTTCTTTTCCATACGTTTATACTAAGTCTGATTTTTCCACTTTGTTGGTTAAGAAGTAGCAGACTGTTCAGTTAATTGTTGGTTGAAGAGGCAGTTTTAGGAGTTACTTTCACCCAGTCAGGTGATGGAAATAATACTGTGTTGGAGCCACTTTTTAATTCCACATCTCCCTTGCTCCTAAAATTACCCTGTAAATCTAAAGTTGTGAATTTATTTATTTTCCAGAAACAAACACTTGTTACCATTCAGTGTGAACAGAACTTTTATGTCATATAAATGTTTGTTACATGAACGTTTAACCTGCCACACGTTAAGAACTCTTTACCTGGAGTGACATGCCATAAGTAAAAATAATAATGCAGCATTTTGGAAGGAAAACACGCACACAGCCAACCTTCAGCATTGTTGAAATGTCCTGTCAGGCCACGGCAGGAACTTCTTTTTCCCCTTTGAAATGTTATTTACTGACTTTCTATCCCTTCATCCTGTCTGCTGTGCTCGCAGCACAAAAGGCCTTTCTGCACCTGCATATTTACCCTCCCCACAATTTCCTGAGATCTCTGTGGACGTTTTTCTAGGGCTGTGGATTACAGGGATGCCATGCCAAGGGAACGGAGGCGGCAGCAGCACGCTGGTTATTTTTACAGGGTGGAGCATTATATTTCTATTGGTGGAGATCTCCAAAGCCTTACCTCAAATACACAACTTTTCTAACATTACCCCTCTCCCCACCCCCAGATACTCCACTTCTTCCTGCCCTGCAGCCAGAGAATTTTACTGCTGGAGATTTCTTTGTGTGCTTTGGATCCCTGGAGCAGGGCCGGTTCTCACACATGGTGTGGGCAGACATTCACCATTAAAAAGTCTGTCGTTTCTTCCCCCCACAAATGCTTCCAGGAACCTTTGCAGGGTGACAGCTTGTGGCCACTTGGTGCTTTTGTTGGAACGTGCACTCGGTTTGACCCTGTCCCAGCGTTAATAGGATTGTAAAGGCTGACTCCTGCGTGACCCCTCCTCGCAAACAACCCTCACCCTTCCCCTTCCTCAACTGAGCCGAGCTGGGAAGTGTTGCTCCCAAGGCAGTCTGGAGTCGCAGTTCAGTGTTGCAGACGAAAGCAATTGGAAAAACCACTGGAAAAAAGTCAGCATGGGGCCACCTGTCCTTAAATAGTCCTGACTGTGAGAACAGTGGGCATTTGTTCACTTCTTTGGGGGGAGCTGGTCTTAAATGCCTGTTTGCAGACACAAAGGTCCACATTTTCTTTCCAGGGGAGGCCTCTGTTGAGGTGTTGACACACTTCTCTGTGATTTCTTTAGGTGCTGTTTTGTTTCCCTCAGAGTCAAAAAGGGGTGACGGGGGAATTGACTGTTGTTTAGATGAATAATGTTAATCCCATTGAGTGCTAAGTCAATATATAAAGTACTAAAAGTTCTGACTCTAGACTGAAAGGATTGGAATTTGCTCTTTTAGTCTCCTCCTGAAGTCTCTTCAGCCCTAAATTTTAATGTCATTACTGCATGTTACTCAACATAAAATCAGTGGTTTGTGTTTACCATGGTGGCAGGATTAAATTTAAATTCAATTCTTAGAGTCTAATGTCTTTACAAGTTCTAAATAGTAATCTAGAAAAAAAAAAACCCAAAACAACAAACCAGATAAATGGGCTTACTCTCTTGATTCCCCATGTTTACCTGTAACTTTCTCATACCTGTCCCTTGCAACTTTGGTATTCACTGTGGGAACTGAGAAAAATTCCCCACTGGCCTGCTTTGTTTGCTTACCTTTATAGAAGTGTCACCAAGGGCCTGGGTTAAGTATTTTGACCTACTTCAGGCATCGCAAAGTCCTTTTTCTCCTTTCTAAAGCAAAGATTGGCTTTTCACACTGCAGGGCCACACCTTCCCCTCTCCCACTAATCTGCCTTCAGATGCCTCTCCCATGGAGAGCTCCTGAAAGAACTTGTCTGCCTTCGCCTGGGGGCAAGAGAGGGGAAGGGGTGGGGGAGAAAACCCTTCTGCCATTGACAGGCAAAAGACACGGAGCTTTTGAGGCTGGAGGATTTAGCCCCCCGTTCTCACGATATGCAAAACTCTGCCAGGATTATGGGATCCACTGGAATGCATTTCTTCGGAGGACCGACTGGGAGTTAGTACTGCCAGGCTTTGTAAATATAGGGGATAAGGCCGGCATACTTCAGTGGATTATCTACACTTTGTACTTCCTAAAAGTATGCAGAACTCCGAGTGTTGGGCGCAGAAAGGCTTTCTGTGTTTGAACAAAGGTCTGTGCAATTACAGATACCAGCTCAGACAGAGCAACTTTTGTTCCACTGGACTAGGAAGGAGGTTGAAAGGGGGAATGAAATGTGTTGACCTACCAACTACTTCCTATCTCTGCTGATCTGGGGCTGGGAGTTGTGGTTGATTTGTGGAGGCAGCAATAATGAGATCAGGCAGGAAGGGCATTCGTGTCTCTCTGCAACACTTTAATCTTTCAGTGTCTTCAGATTGAATCAGAGAATTGCTTCATGAATCGTAAAATGGAGAAACTACTGGAGTGGAAGTTATATCTGCTAATCGCAGCACACCTTGTGTTGGGAAAGCCCAAGGGTGACAAACACAACCCAAACAACCCAAGGGGAGTGTTAAGGAATGGCACATGTTCAGTCTCAGAAATGCTGTGGTGGTGGGACACCTTTCCAGCACTGGTCCAGCTCACTGGAGGGATAAATTGTAGCACAGCAGGTTTGCTGAAGATACAGTGCCAAAATGACTGACAATATAAAAGGGCAACATTCCTTTGCTGCTGCTCTTGAACTGTGCTAGCAATAAAATCGGACCAAACAAGTTAACTGGCCTTGTAAAGAATGTAAAATTAGCTCTAATCTCGTGTCCTGCACAATAATGCACTTCAGCCTCTGGAGGCACTGATGGCGTGTGTATTTTGTGGTTGACAGCAGCTTCAATGTAGACCAGTTTATATAAATTAGTGGCTTTATCTGATTTTGCGGTGGTCAGAAGCATAACTCTTACTCACTGGTGTTATGGTGAAAGTCGGGATCTGGCCCTGCAGTCGGGACTGGGGCTTTTGGAACGCAGGTCTCTGCTAGAAAGCCTTGCCTTAGCCCGTCAGCGGCAAAACCCTTCCCCGGGACTCCCCTCCGACCTCGGGGCACGTCTCATTAGCAGATTAAGCCCGGAGTTAAACGAGTCCTCTGGGAGCGGAGGATGCTGCGCCTGCCCCTCCAGCTGAAACGATTTTCCCAAGGTCAGATAAGGAGCTCTGCGACTCAGATCTGGAGATAAGGTTTGTTTTGCAAAAATCCGCTCATGAATAAATCCTGGGAAAAAATCTGCGCCGAGCGTGATGTCACAGCCCTCGCCTACTTTAAAGTTCATTAAGAGGAGGGCGTGTTGAGTTCCTCTGTCATCATAAATCTCTTCTTCCCTGTGTCCAGTGGCAGGAATCCTGCCCTGCTGCCTGCAGCAGCCTGGGGCGGCAGGGATTGCTTTCCCATTCCACCTGCCTTCCCTGGCCGTGCCAGCCCGGGGTCAGCCGGAGGTAAGCGCGGGCTGGAAGCCTCGCCGCGGGATTATCCTCCCCCCGGGCTCCTGCCCTGCCAATTTTCTGGTCAGTAACTCTCTGAAAGGAGAGCGTGTCTGTGCGGCCGGGAGGGGCAGCCAGGGGAGGATGACGAGAGATGAAGGGGAGAAGAAACAGGGGCTGGATTCTTTCCAGGAGGGAAAAGTGTCTGTCCAAGAGTTTATCCAAAACATAAATTAAATATTCCCTCTATCCACCATTAAGTTCCCGTGAATGGGTGGCTGTGCAGCATCCTGACACGCCGGGGAGTCAGGAAAACCACGTCTCTCTTCTCCTTCATTCCTCTGAGTTTTCCTCTGTCCAGACAGGAACTTCTGTGTCTGTTGGAGTCATTCTGTCCAGGACTCAGCCCCCAGTTGGGACACACTTATTGCCAATTTAGAATTAAACTTAAAAAGGGAAGGGGACACAGAGCAGACTCGGAGGCCCACGTCTCATTTTGAAAACTGAGCTTCCCAGTAAAATGGACCATTTCCTAAACTGCAGACCTGGACTCCTCGTGGATGCAGAGCCCTTGAATCCCAGCTAGGGCAGGGTGAGGGGAAATGATGCCTTTCTTGACGTTGATTGAGCAAAGATTAAAATTCCTGCTTGCATCCAAAGGGCAGTGAAGAGCCAAGAGCTCACAGGGCAACAGCAGAACACAGGCCTGGGCCCACAGTCGCTCCTCGAGTCCACAGGGAGCAGAAGGATTTGTTCAGGAGCATTGAGAACATGGATAATTATCCCTGATTGCACAAACTGCAGAAGGTGAATGCAGGAGAGCAGAGAGGACTGATGGGTCTGTAGAAAATCAGGAGAGTAAGGACCTAGAAAACATCAGTGAAACTGCTGCAAACAAGAGAAGGAGAGCACAGAAAGACTAAGCCAAAGCTCTCTGCAAAGATGTTCAGGAGCAACAGAAGCCTCAACTGTGAGGCAAATGCAGCAACTCCAGTCTGGTCTCATTGTAAGATGTGGTGTCTTGGGAGGCAGGAGGGAAGCCTGTGCCAATTCCATCTGGCCAGATGGAAGGGAGAAATTGAGTCTCATTTGATCTCGTAGGAGCAGTCAAGCCTGAATTTGGACCAAAAGCACATTGTACTGAGTTCTGGGTTTTATCCATCTGTAAAAAGTAGCAGGAACGACAGCAGGAGCCCTCACTTCCCACTGGGTCATCGGGGAACTTTCACCTCTCACGGAAGAATGGTCTTTTATTTACTGCTTTTCTCTTGTGCAGGCTGGAGCCTTCACCTAAGTGTGAACGGTATCAGGGACACGAAAACTTCCCATGGAAGAAAATCAGTGCTGAAATTAATGTTGTCAGCAGGATAACCAGCAAATTCTGCCTTCCCCAGATGGCCCAGATTTTAATGGGGTCACCTTGCAAGACTTTGCCTGTAGGATATTAAGGGTCCCAAAGAAACTGTTGGGGCATAAAAAAATATTATATCCAAGAGTTGCATCACAGACAGATGTTTTTTGACAGGTCATCCTTTGCTTAACTATTCTTCCATGTACATTTCCTGACATCCAATGCATCAGTGGCAGCTCTTGGGAGTAGGAGGCTCTGAGGATGTTTGAAACAGATTAAAGAGAAGAGTGAGGGATCTACTTTTCATTTTGCAATAGCAGTGTGAAGCCCTGGAGTGCTGGGGATGTGAGGGCAGTTTCTTGCCTTACTCCCCTCATCTGACACCTTATTTCTCTTCCCCTTTTCTTTTTCCCTTCCATCACTCTTCAGTAAATCACTTAATTTTTTAGTCTCTGCATTGACTGATCCAGCCCTGCAAAGAGGCTGAAGGTCACCCTGATACAAACCCTGTGGGCATCAAACTTGATGTTTACAGTTGACCTCTGCAGTGGTTTTTTCTCCCCTTTCCACAGAGCTGTGGATTGTGAAAGAGGCAGCAAGTGCCCCCGTGCTGATGGTCGAACAGTATTTTGTAAAGATTTCCTGAAAGCTTGTGAAATTTCTCACATGTTCTTGATTTCCCTTCTGCAAGTCTGCAGAGTGTGCATAAAAAATATCCCTCAGTCTAGCCCTGAGTCCAGAAGTGAGTAAATAGCCATGAGTTTTACGAGGTTTGTGTAGATGCCAAGCCCTGATGGCCAAGGGTGATACACTGAGGCTTTCGAGGCCGAGCTGCAGTTTCAGCCATGTGCTCTCCTCCGCTTCGAGAGTCTGATCACAGCTTTTGCCTTGAAAATTACTTCCCCCGAGATAAGATTTCCCACGAAATGGCTCTGGCATATTTATGCACGCTCTGAAGTTGCTGGTTAACCAGCCAGTTGGAGAGTTTGTGGGATATAAATCCGTCAGTCGGGGTGTGTTTGTGTTCACAGATGTGCCAATGGCTTAGAAATGGGATTAATTGTTACTGTGACTCGTTTAGGAAATGGCTGAGGACTTGAGTACCTCTGCATTTTAGCCTTGCTTAGGCACAGGAAGAGCTCTTTGACCCTGCCAGAGATTAGTTTTAGTACCAGTTATGAGATAAGCTTAACTAGTCCTTAAAATTAAGCATGTTAAGCTCTGCAAGGGGTTTGTTGTGGGGAAGGAATACTGCACACATAATAACTAATTTTTTTCTGTTTATCTTGCTGTTATTAAGTTAATTGCAGGGGTTGAGTTATGAGTAGTGATGTAATTTAGACTTTTTGCTTCCTGTTCTTTCAACTTTCGGAAAGCTCAAAAGATTATTTAATCTTTAAAGTTTAAGTGGGCTTATTTTTAACCATTAAAAAACAAGATATCAGGTTCATATTCAATACACAGCAGTGTGAGAATCAACTGGATCGCATATGCTTGGAAATAGCAATAATTTTGCATTTGCAATGGAACAACCTTTTCTTTTTTCTCTTTTGCATCTTGCTGTTGGAGCCACAGAGCAATCAGCTGATGAACATATTCAATTCACTAATTTAATTTTTGCAGAATGACAGTGACACCATTCATAATGTGATGAATGCTCAGAAGACTTAGTTGAAGAGCAAAAATGATAGATTTATTCATATATAGGAGTCTTAAATAACAGAGAGATGAAATTATACCTTCCAGTAGCCTTAAAAGAAATAGAAAAAAAGTATTGTGGTTGAATCTGTTTACTGCAGGTTAATGTTTGAAAGACAGTGGTGAAAGCACAATCTCATACTTGAGACTGATGTCTCACTAGGAAAAATGAGACTGGATAAAACCCCATGGTTTTTAATGACTTTTCAAGTTATTTCTATTTCTGACCTCCCTGATGGTGTAGAAATGCAGATGGGGTGGGCTGGTTATGTCTCATTATACATCAAATCCCTGCTCCATGATTTGAATGTTTGTTCCATGAATATTCAGAATTTCCTTTGTACCAGAAGCAGGGTATCATTTTTGCTGTGTTAAAAGTGAGTGGCAGGTGAAACCTTGTATATATGAGCAAAATAAATTCATGCTTGAGAATTCTCCCTTTAAAAGTCTATATTAGGATGAACACTTCATTGCACCTGGGACACCAACCTGAAATCAGCACTGCAAGTTATTACATATAATAGGCTGAAAAAATATGTTTTACTGCACCAAACATAGAACAAATAGAGAACACACCAGATATACAGGAAGGTCTGTGATTTTGGACTAAATTTACATTTTTGTATGTGTGTATAGCAAAAGCAGGGACAGATTATAAATTACATGACACAGAAAATTTGCCAAGTGTTTCACATATTGGTCATTTTAGGCTGAAGATCTGGGGGTTTGTGTTAGCTCATGTAGCTTGTGAAGAACCTGTAAAAAGAGGATCTAGCAGTGGGATGCAGGAACCACTGAGACACTCCTGTCCCTTCCCCATGGAACAGAAAATCATTGCTGGTCTTAAATGAAGCAAAACTCCAGCGAAAACACATCAAAGGTGTTCATCGAACTGTCGAAGTCAGAAGCAGGTTTTGATTATTTCGGATTCCAAGCAGGAGCAGTTCGGCTCTGACAATCAAAGTTTCTTGCTGCAGATCATCCTGTGGGGTCGGACTGAGAAGTGCCTGAAGGAGACCACGGAGGAGATCAGGCTGATGGGCACAGAGTGCCACTACTTCATCTGTGACGTGGGGAACAGGGAGGAGGTCTATCGGCAGGCCAAGGCCGTCAGGGAGAAGGTCAGTGGGGAAACCCCGTGGGCAGGAGGGGAAAGGAGCAGCTGGGGGAGCTGGGGGGGCTCAGCCTGGAAAAAAATGGCCTCAAGTTGCACCTTCTCACTCTCTGCAACTCCCTGACAGGAGGGGGGATCCAGGGAGGGCTCTGCTCCCAGGGAACAGTGACAGGATGAGAAGAAATGGCCTCAAGTTGCATCCCATATAGGTTGGATATGAGGGAAAACTCCTACATGGAAAGATTAAGCTTGTAAAGCCCTGGTAGGGGCCGCCCAGGGAAGAGGTGGAGGCACCATCCCTGGGAGTGTTCAGAAACATGGGGATATGGCACTTGAGGACATGGTTTAATGGTGAACAGGGTGGTGGTGCTGGGTTGCTTGTTGGACTTGATCCTAAAGGTCTTTTCCAACCTTAATGATTCTGTGATTCTACTAGTCTATATTTGATGAGGGGAAAAAAATATTGGGAAAGAAAGAAGGGTGACCATCCAGATTGTTGTACTAAGTTTGAAGTGATCCAAAGGCTTACAAGGCAAGAATGTCAAAAGCTATGAAAACAACAATGTATTCAGGCCACAATGGCTGTTCAGCTCTAATGGTCACTCTGATGCCTGATTTGTGAGATGTTCCTTGTCACAAGTAATTTGCTGCTCCTGCAGGTGGGTGACATCACCATCCTGGTGAACAATGCTGCTGTGGTCCATGGGAAGAGCCTGATGGACAGCGATGATGATGCACTGCTCAAATCCCAGCACATCAACACCCTGGGACAGTTCTGGGTAAGATCAGCTCTTGTATCCCCTGCACTCACAACTGGGAAGAGAGTGAGAGATTACAGCCAGAAATGGCTGCTCTTAGGTCTTCCTAAAATCAGTCTGTCACAAAAACAAGAGGGAAAAAACAATGTGAGGGGCAAAGGCCAGAGGAACAGGGTCTAAAATAAATATGATTTTTCCAGTAGTAACTCAGTATGTGATGCTCTTTATTCCCATTCTGTCATTTTCAGTAAAACATTTGATGTCTTTTGAGAAAGCCTGAGCTCACAGGATGGTTTTCTGTATGGTGCTGTATAGGGAACATCAGAGGAGCATGGGATTACATTGCTCAGGGAGCTCATTCTATTTTGAATTGGGCAATAGAAATGAAAAAAAGAGCTTCTTGTGATTTCATCACTTTGCTGAAGACTTTATCCTGTACAAGTTTGTAAGCACTCCTTCCTGGCCCTTATCTCTGGGTGCTGCTTATTTACATGCTAGGAAAGATTCTGTTGTGTTTCCACACAAACTGCCTGCTTGGAGTCTCTCAGAAAATGACAAAGCAACAAGGTCCTGTCCCACTCCTTTCCCAGCATAATGAACAGAACACTTTGGCTCTGTCTCCGTGTCATCTTATCTTCTTCAGTAACCATTGTTTTGTTGTATCTCTGCTGAACAGACCTTTTTTTCTTTTTTTTCTTTCTTTCTTTTAACTCTGTTGTTCTCCAGACCACCAAGGCATTCCTGCCAAGGATGCTGGAGCTGCAGAATGGACACATTGTCTGCCTGAACTCTGTCCTGGCCTTGTCAGCCATCCCTGGTGCCATTGACTATTGCACCTCCAAAGCCTCCTCCTTTGCCTTTATGGAGAGCCTGACCCTGGGGCTGCTGGACTGTCCTGGAGTGAATGCCACAACAGTGCTGCCCTTCCACACCAGCACAGAGATGTTCCAGGGCATGAGAATCAGGTCAGTCCAGGGGAACTCGAATAAAGCATCTCATTTTAAATGAATCATCAGAATACACTCCTAATTAATGCTTCATTTAGTTAAGAGAATTCGATGTCTCATTTGGCTGCCTGGGAACAGAGGGTCACTCTAGGCCACCTGGGACTCATCAGACTGGTTCCCTCAGTGTGCTGGAATAATCCTCCAGCCTGTTCTGAGGGAGACATTGGATTCTACAGGGAGAAATAAAGCTGGTTTTCCCTGTGCAGCCCCCAGAGAGGGAGGGGAGGGAATCTGCAATTGAGGTCATGCAAGAGGAGCAGTCTACAAATTACTTGAGAATTAACAGTACAAGTTCCTTCTTTATTCCTTGAAATAATTCTTTCCCACTGAAAGGAATGACAGCCACTTTACTGAAGTGAGGCCATCAGTGCCTCCTTTTTCCCTCTGTTCAAGAGAACAACTAATGGCTGACCAAATTAATCTTTTACAATGGACAAAATAACCTATCAGTATAGTTTGTGCTCTCTTAGTCAAGAAAATATGCATTGTCAAGCTATTGCTGGAGCTGGGAAAAGCCTTATGTTTGGTATTAAAAGCAATGGAGGAAAATATTTGTCTTTCACCTGTCAAGAATTTGAATTAAGCAAAGAGCAACAAAAGGAGAAACACCAGCACTGAAAAGACAGCATTTGGTATTGGTTTGCATTCAAATTAAGAAAAGCCCTGAATCAAGGCTCTGAATACATTCTGCCACTCTCCCTGAAGGCACCAACATGTACATTCTTAACTGTTTAGGTAACCCAGCAGTACTGGTTGGAACTGAGCTTTCTGTTTTCAGGCTTTTTGGCTGGAACTGGAACGTTCTGCCTTTTCCAGCCTGCTTGGGATATGTTTGAAGGCCAGTAACAAGAGATAGTTTGGAGTAACAGGACTTGGACAGTGATATCTTAAAGGAGGAGCTTGATTAACAAGTAATTATTTTAATTTTTACTTTATTTATTCAGGTTCCCCAGTCTTTTTCCTCCCCTCAAGCCCGAGACAGTGGCGAGGAGGACGGTAGAAGCTGTTCAGACAAACCAAGCCTTCCTGCTCCTTCCATGGACAATGCATGTTCTTGTCATCCTAAAAAGGTGAGTATTTCCTTTGCCCAGCAACAGCCTGCCCAGGCAGGGAAGGTTTTCTTTTGTCTGTCCAGGAGGCAAACCTCAGGCTGACTGTAAGTGCCATCCCAGATCAGATGGGTCATCCCTTCCCTTGACAGACAGAGCAACAGAAGTAAAAGGGAGACACTTTCTGAGATTCCCTTTGGAGATGCTTTCCTTGGGTATAATCCCTTTATGAAACAAGTTTCACTCCCAAAATTTGGATTTCTGAGGTCTGAGCTGGATTTGTGTCTAGGAAGTTTCTTAACATACACATGTGGTGAGTTTTGATTTAGTAAGTGACTCGTTGGACTCTGGGCTTCATATTGTACAGGATTTCTGTGCCATTAGGTCTGTACATCACAGCTGGATGGAGAGAGCATTGCTTGTGCTACAGCAATGAAACTATTAAACCAATATTTTTGTGTATGATTAGGACGGGAATTTTAAGATCCCTAAGGAAAAAAAAGTCATAACTTCATATCCTGAAACAACCAAAGAGAAAGGACATTTAGCACTGTGTTTCCATGACAGTTTGCACTAAAGCCTTTGGAAAAGCTGCTTCAGTCAGGAACTGAAACAAGGCCGTGGGATTTCTGTGGAAAATAATTCCGGTATTGCATTTCAAACAAGAAAAAACAAGTCACAATAAATGCTTTGCTCTGAATGAAAAACTTGGGATAAAAACTCCCAGAAATTCTACCAACAAGAAAAAGGGCTGTTCTCCTTTACTGTAAGAATTAATCATTCATTTTCCGTTCCAGTAGCTGTCAGGAAATTAGATCTCTGTCCATACCTTAGGATAAGGAGGCCACATGTTTTGCACAACCAGATGGCAAGTTAACCAGAGAACTCAGGTTAAATTTGTGTATTTCAGAGAACAGTGTTTGAGAGGAATAAAAACATGATGGTATCTTCCAAGTTACAGCCTTTACAAGACTTCTTTGGATAAATATTTCTGCAGAGAAGGAGTAACTGGATGGAACTTTCTCCCTTTCAGGCCTCCTCACAGCAGGACACTGTTGGGTCTGTGTGCTCTCACCAGCTGATGTTTGAGAATGTGTGTATTTATATATCTAAATGCATGTTTACACATCTCTCATTAGGGCAGGCTGAGGGGTTTGTCTCATCTGCTTCTTCTCTTCCTGCTTCTCTTCCAGCATTCTCCCCCAGGCAGCACTTGAAGAAATCCACAAGTTTTCCGGGAGCTACACCTGCATGAACACTTTTAAAGGAAGAACATAGAGCTGATGGCACAGGGACTGTTCCTCAGAGAGCCCCACAGGAGCACGAAACCCCTGACAGGACTGGGAATCAGCAGCCTTGGCTTTTAGCCTGTTCATGTGACTTGTGCTGCTCTGAGGCAGCGCATTTCTTGCAGGTCATATCCATAGTAACGTGACCTTTGCACAGGATTGAGGGACTGGACTGCGGACCCTTGGAAAGGAAAAAAAACAGAACGTGTGAAATGTTTCTATGGTGTTTAATTCTTTAGAGTTCAATTGTTAAATCTACTCATAGTTTTAAGATGTAATTTTTGTTTCTGGAGTGTCTGTGGGCTGTCCCAGTGGAGAGGCAGCACTTCCCATGCCAAACACACTTTGTCCCCTCTCTTCAGAGGAAGTGCCACTTGGTTTCATTTCTGCTTTTTGAAAGGGGAACTGAAAAAGTGCTTTGAGGAACTAAAAGTTATGGACATTTAATGGAAGTTTCTCTCCCTTCCTTTGCCTTCCATCCCTTCCTTCACTTTCCATTCCATGATGAAGCTGTTCCCAGCATACACTGGGGAAGGAGCAAACCTTGGAGCAGTGTTTTCTTTGCCTAAAGGCCACCCAGGACTTCTGTCTGGAAGGACTGAGCTGGGCCCAAAAAAAGCTGTTGTACTTCACCTGTGGAGGCTGGACAGGAAGGCTCAGGCAGCAGAGCAGTTCAAATAGTGGAAGATTCTGTCACTGAACTCATATATGAAATTTGTTCTGAATTTTTTTGTTCATTTGTGATCGACTATAATCGGCATTAATCTCAGGTTGCCACACATGTAGGCAGCAGCACATGGGGATGAACTAAATCTAGAACTAAAACTAGAGCCTGCTTGTACAAACACACATTCACTGACATAATCCATGCAGAGGAAAATCCATTGTATCAGTCTGCACAGTGAGGTGGAATAATGCTCTAAAAATAGAAGAGACTGTACTGTAGAGCTCATGAAAGTGAAGTTTGGAAGCACAGTTAGCAAAGACCTGATTAAATGCACGTTGAATTCAACTGGGAATTTACCCATTGTGTTTTAGGGGCATTGAATTAGGCACTGGTCAGCCAAAAGTGATAAATATGCTTGGACTGAGATGCCAGAGCAGCCAGACACTATTTATTTTTGTAATGATATATTCTCTGTGACAGCCTCGGAAGGGCAACATTCCTGTGCCAGATGCAGCACTAGGCATAGGAACCTGGTGAGAACATACTGGAACACTGCTAACAGAGGAATTAATGGAATTGCAAGGCAGGAAAATAGCAAGCCTAACTGGAGACACCTGAATGAAGCGCCTCAAGGAAGGACATGTGATTAAAGGAGTGAATTTAGGGCTCCTGACTCAAATTTCGAGCTTTTCCATAGATGTCCTGTGTGACCTGAGGCAAAATGCATCATCTGAAGGAGCACCCTGACCTGCAAAGCAGATATTTCTAGTGTTTCCCTACCTCAAAAGTTGAAAGTTTGGCTACCTAAATGTCTGTCAGAAGCTCAGCAAATTCAAATGCAACATGCTACAGAAAGGAAAAGCAGTATTTGTTCATGAACCAAGAGGTTCTATACGAAAATTTAGACAAGGAAAAAAACCATATGCCAAAATATATCATTTCCTAAAAGAGATCTGAGTTACAGCAGAAAAGCTGTGAGCTGTATTTGAAATATTCCTTTGGTCCTGCTATGTAGAATGGAGGCTGCTGAGGTGCCAAGGTGGGAATGTTGAAATCAGAAGGTCTGAGCTCGCTGCAGACCAGCAGATTTCTCTCTTCTGGAGCAGTTCTAGAGGAAGATGCTGCCAGAAGTGCCACTGGTGCAGGTCCCTCTGCCTGGGTCAGTGCAGAGCTGTAGCACTGTGCCAGCTCTGAACAGGTTTCTTACATTGCGGTTTTCTTTGGAATTCCTGGATGTCTGAGGCTCTCTGGAGAGGATGAAAAGAAACTTTGTGGGTTTGAGGCCCACCTCAATAGTTGCTTTCAGCTTTATTTTTGTGAGTTTTTTGAGAAGGAACTCAGTTCACTGAAAACACAAGTGCCATGAGGGGAGAACCTTTCTGGGATCTGAGGGTACCAGATTCATCCAGAGAGGCTTGGGAGGGGAGGGGATGATGATTCCAACCTCCCCTGGAGCACTCTGATCCTTTCCAGTTCCTCAGTAATCCCGGTCAGGCATTCCAGGCTTGTGGCTGTAAGAGCAAATAGCCCTGGTGAAAGAGCAGTGCCCCCCTGAAATGAAACCTCTCTGCTGAGATTCTGCTCCTTGCTAAATTTCTAATGCAAAAGCGAGGTAAAAACACACATTGAAATCCCAGTTCACCCCCAAATCCTGTCCCTTGGATGGATCTGCTCTTTCCCTGCACCACACAAAAGATGTTCCCAATCTTTGGGGTCTGTCTGACACACTCAGTGCTGTTGATTTCTTTCTAATGAACATAAACAAGTCAGAAGGGAGCTGAGACTCATCATCTCGCTCCTCTCATCCTCACACACACAAACTTCCCTCTCTCTCTCCCCTCAGGGTCCCGGAGCGGCCAGCGGGTCAAATAGCAGTCACAGTGGGGGGAGAGGTATGCAGCAAACAGGGAATAATGAGGAAAACATTGACTTTGCTTTTCAGATAGTCAGGAAGAGCTGGGGAAGAAAGTTCCTTCCCTTGGGAGCGTTGCGAGGTAGGAAGCTCTCGCTGGCAAACGGGGATGGACTCACTGGAAGAGGGTTTTTTTTAATAGAAAGGCTCCACTGGAATGCCTGCTGGGCTCTGCTGTCCCTTCCACATAAGGTTAGTGTTGGGTAATCCCGAAGTGCTGCAAATGTGGACAAGCTTTGTTGAAGCCTAAGGCCTTCTCAAAGGAATTTCCGCCCTTTGACTTATTTCAATTTTGGTTTTCCCCTCTCCCTGCACTGCCTCCTGCTCTCCTCTGCACAGTTATTTTCTTCCCTTCTGTTTTCCTGTGTCATTGCTGCACTTTTCCATGCCACCATCTTGAGGCCAGATGTCATCCAAGAGTCTGGAGTAAATCGGGATCGGGGTGCACGTTTATTATCTGGGTGAAGCTGTAGGAGAAGGTCACAGCAGTTTCATAGGAAATTAGTTTGACTTGCTCCAAACTATGAAGAAATAAAAGGGTCCTTCCTATCGCCTTTGTACAGCAGATTGCTGCTGGTTTAATATTTGAATGCTAGAGAAATGTGAGCTGTTTTGGGACATGTTCCCCTGACATAAAAAGGCCCTATTTAAATGGGAGGATTTTTCAGTTCCAGGTGGTTTCAGAGGGTGGTGTTTATACAAAGTAATTTTCAGAATTAGCAAGGCAGGGCAGGGAGAGGAGGAGTCCTTTGTGAGGGAATCCGATCCCTCATGTTCAATATTTCATGTGGTGGTTTTTGATGAGAAAAAAAATGCAGCCTCATGCACCACTGGTGAACTTTTTAAAAAGGTCCTTCCAGCCATATTCCTGCTGATGGCATGTTTTTAGCAGGATGATAAAAAGGAGCGAGCCCTGAAAGTGGGAACTTCACCCTACCCCACTCATCCATTGTTCTGTCGAGGTTAAAAAGCAACAGAGTCCATCCCTCTAGTTCTTCTAGAACTGCACAGAAAGTGCCTGGGCAAGTGGTTCTGATGTTTGCAAAGAGAAACTTGTTGTACTTTTATGTAATGTGTTAATTAGTGTGGGTGGGTATGATCAGATCTAGTCTTGCAAGCCTTTCCGACAACTCCCTGAACACTCCCACCTTCAGATATTAACAGATAGCACTGCACTTGCCAAGGCTCATAAAAACCCAGTAACAGACTTAATGCAGGCAGAGCAGAAGTGGGTGCATTTATTTCCAAGAGAACACATGTGCCTGTAGCAGACATTAACGTGGCCTGGTGCTTTCCTCGAGCTGAAATGCAACTGTTGAGGGAAGAGCACAGGGTGACCTTGGATCGTCTCCTTTGGTTTTATTTCTTCACGTGGCTTTAATAAACTTAATCTGGGCAACAGCCACTTTTTTGACAGCACTTGTTCCTAAGTTTGGGGTAAGGCAAGATTCTGTCAAATGCAGCCTTTTGCATTTTTCACCAAACAACCACCAGCCCTGAGGAACAGAATATTCTGCACTGTTTGTAGCTCTCACCTCCCCGGCACTCAGATCCTCCAGCCTGGTGTGTTTGGAGACTGAGCAAACCTGTCAGTCACCAGCAGCAGTTCCACTCTCTAGGGAACAGGATCCTCTTTGTCCAAGTGCCTTTCTGAAGGAGATGTTGTGAGTAGTGGCAGCCACAGATTCAGTAACATGAGGAAAAACAGAACTTCACCTTCTCCCTGCTACTCATTGTCTTTTATCCAGTGTTTCCTGTGGGAAGCTGGCAGTTCAGACACTTCTTGCCCCCCGTCCCACCCTTTATTCTACTGAAGTCACCTCGGCACCTTTCTTCAGTCCCTTCAGGGAGCTGTCAGCTCCAACACAAACAACCCTGTCTGTCAGCTCGAGGAGTCAGATCAGCAGGGAACGTGTGAGATGAGACCAGAGTCTGTTCTGGTGGAGCTGCCCCAGCCTGCAGACCACCTGTGGGAGACACAGGACACAACCTGAATGTCCCCTGCACCATGGAAGGCAGCGAGTTCCCCCTGTTCCTGTCACCTTTCCTTTAAACATAACACCCTCTCTTGTTCTTGGAACAGATCCCTCGAGCAGGAACACACACTGACCCACTGCCTGGACTGGATACAGCTGAAAATCACAGACCTCTGAGGAGACAATTTACATCTTCACACCTTCCCAAAGAGTCCAAAATTACTGGTTCTTATGCTCACCTTTGCTCTGGGCAGTGTGACATACTAATGCAGAAAAACAATCAAGGCAAAATATGTGTGCTGATTTTTTAAGCATAAATCTAGAAAGGAACAATTCCTCCTTAAATGAGGGAAGAAAGCACTCTAACTGGAGCTGGGGAGTGATGAAGAGTAAGTATTTGAGAAAACAAAACAGAGGATAAATGCAATCTTAGGGGGAGTGAGATGGCCCTAAACAGGGAGATGCCACCTTACATTCCTGAAGTTACATAATAATAGAGGCGTGTGATTTCCATCCAAATGCAGAGTCTATAAAAGAAGTGTGGTGTTACTCCTGCTCATTCCAAGGGGTCACCATGCCCTAAAAAGCAGACCATTCCCTTTGTGCCTTGCTGGCTCAGAACACCCCAATACACTGGTTCCTGGTGGCTGTCTCTTGGGTTTTTTTGAGGGAGGGAAAGCAGCCCAAACATGTAAAAACAAGGAAGGGTCACTTTGACTCACCACTCACTTTTTCCTAACCAGCTGCAAGGGCCATCCATCATGCCCTCGTTTTACAAGGACATGTGGTTCTCTGGCTTGTGTTAGTAATTGTCCTGACCTGGTGCTACTAGGTAGAAGTCGTTCTATTTTCTAATTTTTTTCTTAATCAGAAGCATTTTTAAAATTTGATTTTTATTTTTCTGAGTGAGTTGCCTGTGTATTTTACAGGCTTTTCATAGACAGGCATCCTAGACATTAAGTTTCCCTGCCTGTGATAATCAAATTACAATGAAAAGAATACTTTGGGGTGTAGCCACCAGCTGCCCTCCTGCCTTGGGCATCACTCTTGATCTCATCACTGTTCCCAGATACTGGGCTGGCACATGGCAGTGTTAACATCAGCTGTAAGATAAGGAGGCAATTCCTTGCTATCTTTCCCAGGAAAGTCACCTATTAGTGCCTTTATGCAGAGAGACTACTGAAATAAGTGCAGGGTGATACAGTTTTGGGGATATTTTGGCTATATGCAAAGTGCTGTCATATGGAACAAGGGTTTGTAATGAAAAGGACTCATCTCAGAAGAATATTATCTGGAGATGGAAATGGCCCCTATGGAAAGCAAGTGATATCTGAACACAGAGTTCCTGTTGCCAGAGCCTGCTGGGAATGCTGATTCCCTGCAGACAGGGCACGGGGAAGTCAGTTCACTCCCTGCAATTCTGCCTATTCCAGGGAGCAGCAGAGGTGACAAGCTCATTGTCTCTGCTCTCTGTCTCTGCTCTCTCAATTGTTAAATGTAGGAAAAGAGGTGTTTCTCAAAAAAAAAAAAAAAACCACCAAAAAACCCCCAAAAACCCCCCAAAAAACCAAAAAACAAAACAAAAAAAAAACCCAAAAAAAAAAAAAAAAACCAACAAAACCATCCATCAGAGAACAAGGCAACTCTTTGTGTCAGTGTCAGCCTTAGAGAATGGAGGAGTCTCAGGTACCAGGAAGAAGCCACAGCATTTCCCACCTGATTCCTTGAGGCCTCAGGCCACATCTCCCCTTGTCAATAATAATAATAAATTTGGAAGAATATGATTGACTCAATTCACCCACGGGATTAAACAGAATCACACATCAGTCTGTGAGCTTTTGCTTGTCCTTCTCCTTCCCAGCAATAGAATACCTTGTGTTCTCTTTTGGACTCCCATCAGGGCTGCAAATTCATGGAGAACACTTGTGGAGCCAGGCAGTATTTTATTCCCATTCTAAGGGCTATGCAAGAGTGGAGAGAAACACCAGCAAGCACTGTCACATGTGCTTCAGTGACTGAATAGTGTGTAACTTTCAATATTGTGGATATTCTGGAATATTCAGTAGTAGTGATCTGACACGTTTCTCAACTGCTACAGCCAAAAAACTTCCACCCACATCAACTGTTATAACACTTTTGAACCCTAAACCACATTCAGCTTCTCTGTTGTCCTGTTGTTCCAGCTGAGGTTTAGCATGTTAATCAGATGATCAAATATAGCCTTGAATTTCTTTAGGAGGGATCTGAAAATGAAACAGAGAACAGTAATATAAAAAAACCAGTGTTGACATGCAAAAGTTTCTACATGCATTAAAAAGCACATAAATCATTTACAAACAGCTCAGTTCAATCATTCAATAGAATGTTCTGCTTCCAACATCCTTCTGACCTCATTCTGATTGTTTTAAACACACACAGTCAATGCATCTTCATTCCAGTTTTAAAAGCAGGTTTCCTGATACATCCCTGTTCAAACAAATTGCACAATTATAAGTAAAAAACCATCATTTGGTTTGAATTCAGACAAGCATTCACAGCTCTGACTCCCTACATCAGTCAGGAAACTAATCTTAATTCTTTTGAACTCTCAAGCCCGGGATTCAGGAGCAGTGACACTTTCTGGCTGGAGATGCCACATTTCCTCTGGTGCAATGGAGTAGGTAGAGTTGCAATGTTCAGCATTTCCCTTTAAAAACCTCTTCCTGTTGCCAGTCAGAGCCAATGGCTCCTACAGGCACAGAGCAGAGGAAGTTCTGTTCCATCTTTCTCCTGACCCAAGTTCTTGCAAATGAACTCTGGGAGAGGAGCTGCTTTTGAATGAGCCACAGGAGCCATGCTGAGTTTATTTTAGTTGGGTTTATATTAGGTCTGATTTCTGCTGATCCCTTCATTTTTCATCATTTCATCTGTCTCTTCCAATTGTTCCCGTTGGAGAGGACTGTGTTTGGGGAGTTTCTGAGCCAGAATGCTGTGCCTGCACATTGTTCATCTCTGCGCCCTCCCTCCAGGCATTCTCTCACCTGTGCCTGCCTGTGTCCACACCTTCTCAGACAGTAACTCTGCAAACTGCCCTGAATAGCTTCACATTGGCTTCCTTTGAAGCTTGAAGTGTAGCAAAACCCCAGAGAGCTGTTACTGCTGCCTAACGAGTTCATAGCTGCATTTTCTGTTTAACACCCACGGCATCTGAATTTGAACTGGGAAGGACTGGTAGGGAGTGGGTGGCCAGAACTTCACTTGATGGTTAAGGGGGAATATAAGGTGAAAGTCATCTGTTGAAAAATAGAAATATGGTGCAAGCCCCAATAATCAACACTGCTGTTTGCCTTTACCACTCAGAAATATTAAAACAGATTATTTTCATGGTACCTCAAAGTGCCCTTTTGCAGTCTAAAGTACATCCTCTTGGATGTGCTTTGAGGCTGGATGAGCAACTCACATTCCAGATACCTTCATTACAGCCAGCAGTGCTGCTTGACACAGGCAATTCCTGCTGTAAAATCAGCCTGCTTTCTTTCAGTGGATTATTTTTACATAGACTCCTTTCAGATTTTCATTTATCAAACACTTTATGTACTTGGTGGTTCTCGAGCAGTGATTTGCTCGCGAGCTATTCACCCTAACTCCCGCTTTGAGCTCTTGCCACTCATTAATGTATAGTTTTCCTGTGGAACTGGCCATCCAAATCACATGGTGGCTTTGCTTTCCCCTGGCTGGATGCCTTCCAATCCCACAGAAAGCTTTCTAGGGGCTCCAGTATGTCTGGTGATGGCTGTGAGATGGCTTCTGGCAGCAGTGTTAATGCAAACGCATATTTGAGTGCGTTCTCATGACATATTCCAATCCTGTGATCAAAAACGTGCCTAAAGACATTTTCAAGGGGGAAAAAAACTTAACTTGGGACACTGTCAAAAGTGCATTTGCCTTTACTTATAGCAGAAAAATTCTCACAGTTTGGTTTTGTTTCTTTCACTCTCAGCCTCAGATCATCAGGGGTAAAATAATCACGCTGGAAATCCTGGAAATAGTTCGTTGAAATAAAAGTGACCTCCTGACATCAGGGGCATGGCATAATTCCTCACAAGGGGAATGGCATGATGATTTTTTTGCATTTGTGCACACTCACCTCTAGTTGATTTTAAAAAACAAAACCCACAAGTGGAGTAGAGGTGTGCTGCCACTGAACTTCGGGAAGTGAACAAATGCAGAATAAGCAGAATTCCTGAGTGTGCAGAGAACACAAGTGCATTAGCAGGAAGGCTGAGCTGCTGCTGAATTCAGTAATTCAGTTCACCTGATGTTCATGTTCTCCCTCTCCACTGCTTTGGAGAACAGATCTGAAACTCATATATATTAAAACTGCCAGCACAGTATTTTACTTTCACCTGTGCAAACCTGCCCCTACCAGAGCAGTTCCATTTGTTACAGACACAGGAAGGGTGACACAGAAAATTG
Source organism: Manacus candei (assembly GCF_025592945.1). Classification (NCBI taxonomy): domain Eukaryota; kingdom Metazoa; phylum Chordata; class Aves; order Passeriformes; family Pipridae; genus Manacus; species Manacus candei. The sequence continues at coordinate 3,147,060 of NW_026138070.1, forward strand.
TACAGTCTTGCCTGGTGTCACATAATGAGACAATTTATGATTTCACTGATGGTACAGCCCTTAGGGCCACCCAAAATCCTGTGCATGATGACAGCCCATATGATGAGCTCCTGGCCTGCCTGGGGCTGCTGAGATCCAGGTCAGAAATCACTGTGAAATACAGTATTTGCCCACAAATCTGATTAATTATTTCACTCTGTATAGACAAACCCTGGTTGCAAATCTCTAATCAGATTTTCACACTTGTCCTTGACCCATTAGATTAGATTACAGCTTCCTCTTAATGCCATAATTGCAACATTTCCATGCCTTAAGCCAAAACAAGGCTTGGAAACCTGGCCCTGTGGCTGCTCCTGCCCAGGGATGTTCTGGGGGAAGGGGGAGGTACCTGCTGTGCTGAATTGGCCTAGAAATCACACAGAGGCTCTGAGGGTTTAATCACAGAAATGTTTGCTCGGGGGCACTCACGATGGGCTTTTTCCTTGGAACTTTGAGTAAACGTGGCCTTTGTTTGCATTTTTCCCTGGGACGTGTTTACTGTTCATTTGTGCTGCACATGCTGTGAGAAATTAAGCCATTATGTCCTATTTTTTTTTTTCCTTTCTCCTGCTTTCATTCCTTTTATCCCCCTCCCCCCCCCCTTCAAAATCCCTACAATTCCTTTCATTGCTTGATGTTAACAGGGCAAAAGAAATAAATACTTGAAAGAAGATACAAGCTGTGTTTCTGTTTGGCTGCGGAGCTGCTGCGGCGATACCGGCCCGCAAGGTCAGGAAGAGAGGGGAAGAAAAAAAAAAAGGAAAACTGCCCAAAATCTCAGCCCTCAGCCCACAGGTCGTGTTGACTGTTGCACAGTGATTTCCAGCCCCGAGAGCCGAGCAGTCGCTCTGTAAATCTCCGAGTGTTTCATATAGTTTCCTTGTCATGTGGCCGTTAAGTTTTATAACCTTTATATTTCAAGGGAAACAATGAACGTGAATTCCTTCGAAATGCCCTAATGGATCCCACATGTGAGCGATTTTTTCTTTTCATATTTTGGTTGCTCCATAGGTAGCAAAGTGGATGGTTGGTGTTGGCCACGGCCCTGGGATGTGCCTGCTCAAGGCACTGGCTCCTGCTGTCCGTCCAGTGCCGCCCTCCGGCTCCCGTCGCTGTGCATCTGTAAATGCTCCTGGTCAAAAGGAATGACAAAAGGCTGAGGGTCCACAAACAATCAGGAAGTTTTATTGGTAAATGACACGCTTGGGTGGAAATTGGTGTGTGGGTCCCTGACCTGTAAGCACATGGCAGAGGGGTAGGGGGAAAGGGAAGAGAGAAAGGAAGAGATGAATTCAAGAGGAGGGAAGGGATCACCAGTCCTGGTTCCAGCATTGATCCAGCTGATGGGATGTCAGTCCTGATTTCATAGGCAATCCACCAGTGTGCAGGGGTGTCCAGGGCCCTGGAGCACTGCCTGGGCTTGGGGGACACCTTTTTATGGACAGGTTTGCACATCAATTTTCATGCACAGTCCATTCTTTCAGGCCTTTCTGGAAATGGGTCAGAGGCTTTGGGGGTCTTTGGTGGTCTTGATCCCCCCCTACATTCCATGCCCACTTCTTGGCCTCATCCCTGTGCTTGCACTGTGCTGTGCATCTCTCCAGGAACTTCCACAAGGATGTTTGTCCCAGGAAGGTGCTGCCCTACCTCTGCATGGCCCCTTCTCCAGCCACATCTTGTTCTTTCTCACGGTGTTAATGCCAACAGCCCTTGTTTGGCATCACATCCATCCTGCTGTCAGTGTTTGAGACATGCACCTTGATCTGTTGGGATCCTCCATCCCAGGGACGGGGTGGGGCTCCAGCCTCACCTGTGGAACTTTCCAGAGCAATAGGAAGGGCGGGATGTGGCTCCTTCCAGGTGAGCCCAGAGGGGCTGAGAGATCCCCAGATGGCCCCTAACTCGGCGAGGAGCAGGGTTTGTTTGCCCTCATCACCCTCAGCTCGGGGAGGGGCCCAGGAACCCCCCAGAGCAGGGCCTGGGGTGGGTGCACAGCGCTTGTTATCAGCTCTGCAGGGGCTGTCCGGGTCGTGGGTGGGGGTTTCCCTGTCCGTGGCTTTCATTTAATTCGTTTTGGATTGAGCATCATCCCTGGAGCTCTCCCTGAGTCTGATCCTCGAGGACGGGGTCGTGTCCGAGTTAATCCTGCTGTGACAGGGGCAGCCCGGGGGACTGTGCTGAGGGTTTGTGTCCCTGAGGGTCTGTCTGTGCTCACCGAGGAAAAAAAGCTTCCTCAGGCATCATCAACAGCAAAAGAACCCTTCCAAGAGGCCAAAACAGTGAATTTCCATTTGCTGCCCTGTTCCATTTTCACGGTACGTTTTTGGAGGGGGAGGAGACAGTGGGCTTGTTGTGGCTTGTTTGTTTTGTGTGGGTTTTTCTGCTTGGTTTTGTTTGTTGTTTTTTTCCCTCCTCACAAACAGCAGAAGCCTTTAAGTTGGATACATTGGGTTGGATACACCGAGGACATTGATTTCCTTTAAAGGTCAACCTGTTAACTTTCCTCCTGAACGTTGTGGTTTCTAAAGTGAAATCTGTTTTTCTCTGGGTTTTCACAAGCTCCTCTCTGTTGTTCACAAACACTGGGGTTTTGGGCTAGGTCTGAACCATTAAAATGGCTGTGTCAAGTTTGTGCCTTTTTTTTTTTAAATTAGGTGATTCTTAAACTGCACCTGTAAACAATTTGAGCTGTTCAGTTCAGCTTGCCTTTAATTATGCTGGAACGGCTTCTTTTGAAGTGCTTTTCTTTTCTGTGTGGTGGGTGGAAGGAGCAAACAACTGGGATCTGTGGCACCCATGACTGACTTTATCTGGCACCTGCTGTAGCAATTCTGTCCCTTTTTTACCCACCTGTGACTAATTTCACCAGTTTTGAAGAGGTGTTAAAATCCCTACCAAAGGCTTTGAAAGTTTGCACAAAGAACTGCTTGTATGGAAATTACTGTTGTTTGTTATTTTAATGGTTTCATTATCTTGATGCAGTGGTAAACGTGCTGGTCCTGCTGTTGAGAAATACAGATACCAGGTGAGTGATGCAATGTGGGCTGAGGGTTTGGTGTGTATCCTCAGTTTACTTCTGTAGCAGTTTGAAGTTTGATGTCTTCCTAACAACCCGAATTGGCTCTTCTTAGCAACTTCTGTGCCTTGGAAACATGTAGGGTTAGGTGGGGGGTGCTTTGGTAAGGGCCTGGGATTTTTTTATTTCAAAGGACTCTCTGTAAACTGGTTTGTTGCTACTTTGGTGTGGGAGTGGTGAAGTTTGGAATGGATGGCGTCACTAAATTAGTGACCACATCAGAGCTAGGCCAGTCTGCACTCCTGCCAGAGCAGTGTGTCAAGGCGAGGTCACGCCGTGACCCTGAGAAGCAAGTTTAATATTATTCTTAGACCACGAGGAATTTCCACTTACTATAAAGTTGTCAGGCTGCTTCTGCCCCTCCAGTCAGTGGGACAGGAACTTGGTGTGTGCAGAGATGCTGTAGTGCAGTTTGGGGCACCGTGATGACACAGGTTATAAAAATAATAAGCTGATTGTGAGAGTTTCTCCTGGAGCTGGAGCTGCTCAGGTGCATCGAAGCCGTGGAACAGCTCTAGGGTTCTCTGTCAGGTCAAAAATGATAACGAAGTTAAGGTTTACAGGAAACGTTTGTTCTGCTCAATTAGCAGAGTCTTAAGCACATCCTTAGCCACCCTCTCACGGAGGAAGAGAGTGCCAGCAGGAGGGTATGGAAGCGTGTGGGTCCTTGGGAGTCCGGGATTAAACATGAAAGGGAAGCAGCAGCTGCTCGGCCGGGCAGGGAGAGCTCGGCAGGGCCGGTCTGTGCCCGCTCTCTGACGATGTGCCCGGTCATTGAGAAGCCCATCAAATCCCCTTTGTGCCGCCCCGGAGGGTGTTGGGAGCAGTGCTGAGCACAGCGGGAGAACACGGGGAGCCTGCCAGAAATGCGTGTTCTGGGCAGTTCTTGCAGCACTTTGCATCAGCCGTGCCCAGCTCTGACGTGTGGGGCCGAAGGTGGTGGGGAGGGTGTTCACCGGGAGGTGAAGCTGGTGCCCTGCAGGGCAGGGGGAGCACCGAGGGGTTCTTGCCACCCACCTTCTGGGTACAGGGGGTGGGTGAGTGGGTGGGAAAGCTGTAGGTTATCAGTGAAAGGGAAACTGCTCGGCAGCTTCTGAGCAGAACCTTGTCTGTGTTCTGCAGGATGAGTAGTTATGGGTGCATAAAGGTCTGTGGATCAGGGAATCCTGTTTTCCAAAGAGCAGCAGTAGCACATCTCCCCACCCCCCAGCCTTTCCTCCGCTGACTTTGTGGGATTTGGGGTGAGAAAAACCCTTTAGGTCTCTGTGTCACTGCAGCTGCTGCTCTGTGCTTTGTAAAATATGTCTGTCGGGTTCCTTTTGAGGATCCTGAGCTGCGGGAACGGGGTAATGGACATACTGGGCTAACTGGTATCTTGGAGATCATGGAAGTAGGAACTGTGGGCCAGTCCCCTGGCAGGGGCTGCCAGAGGGGATCAGGGATCCATTAGGAGCTACTTTAGGAAGTGCTGCATCCTTGGAAGTGCAGAGGAGGAGGAGAGGTGCAGGGGGTGTGCCATCCAGCCTTGGGAAGCCTGATAAGCCCAAACACCGTATCAGGCAGTGTTGCTGACTGTAGGGCTTTTCTGTTTGCTCCTGTTGAAGTTTGGAGCATAAATAATGATTATCTCTGCAGTGCAAGGGCTCTCTCTGTGCTTGGCCCTGTGTCCCAGCCCCCGCTCCATCGAGCAGGGTCAGGGAGGAGGGAATTAGAGGCGGTGTCTTTGGCTGACATGAACCCGCTGGGGAGGGATGAGAGGAAGGGGGTCTTGGGGGCTGGGTTCAGAGCAAGGTTAGCCAAATATCGGATAAATTAAGCAAGAGAAACAGACAGCTCAGCTTGCAGTGAACTTTTCACCCAGCTAACCTGTTCCTCACCCTGCCTTGCACAGGTGGAGTACGACTGGAGCACAACCCTGGCTGTCCCTGCCTCCCTGCTTGCTGCAGTGCAAAGCCTGGCCAAGGGGAGAGCAAGGACTGCAGAGGGGGCTGGTTTGCTGTTTGGAATCCAAGAAATATTACAGTTCTGATTTCTGCCTTCAGAACCCTGAAGTTAACACCACTAATTGCAGAGGGGTTGGTTGTTATTTGCTCCGGGGTACAACGAGGACCAATAATTTCTGGTCATAAAGGCTTGGGAAGAAATTCCATACTGGAGAGGGCAAGGAACAAATGAGAGTGTCTAAACAGGGATGATTAGAAGATTCTTTGTGGGAAAAGGCAAGACTGGTGGGAATTCTGGTGTTTATTTCTCTGACTTTTCTTCTGCATTTACAGTGCAAGTAAATACAAATAATTGCTGACAGATGTTGTGAAAACACAGCATTATGTTAACCTTTAAGGTTAATTTTTTTTTTTTTGTTAATAATAGATATTGATAACTCGACACGGTGCTCTTGGCTCTTGCTCACATCACCTCTGTGCAATGGGCTCTGCTCCAGAGGTGTGTGTGGAACCAAGAGCTGAACTTGTTCTCTTGACCCTTTCCCAAATCCCCACTGCCTCCACTCCCTCTCCTCCCCAGAAAGCTCTAAGCAAGTTAAAGTTACTGGTTTTTAAGCAGTTGCTCCATCACAGTTGGTGAGGCCTGAAGTTTTTGAAGTTTTTGATATGTTTTTAGGCCATTTTTCTGTTCTGTGGTGTGGCAGGTTTGTTGGACAGTAATACCTGGTGTTACTTCAACCTAGTTTTTAGGCTAAAAACCCTGTGCTGAATTGGGACTCTCCAATTCTCCTCTAGTTTTTCTTTTCCCTTTTTTCTCACCATAGGTAAGGAAGGTCTGAAACCAGTAGCAGCTGCCTAATGCACAGCACTTCCAGGAACTAGGTCCTGTATTTTTCTCTGTGTGCCTAAATTCCATAAAACTGCAAAAAGTAAAAAAAAAAAGAATTCCTCATAGATCTCCCCTCCCTCCCCCCTTAAGGAGCTTTTACTGTCAGTGCACTTCTGGATGGTAAGTGCTGGGAGCTGGGTGTCTGAAAAGGGAAGAGCATTGTATAAACCTGGAGATAATCCCTGACTCCAGGGAGCCACGAGCCTTCCTGGAGCAGTGAATGGTTTTGGGTTTGCCTCTCGCTCTGTCCCACACACAGGGGTGGTTCCCACCTCCCCAGTTTGGATCTGGGAAGGAGGTCAGGCTCTTCTGGGACTACCTGTAAGTGCCAGTTCACACACAGCTCCTCAGCCACTGCCAGGGGGAGGTTCTGGCTGCAAAGGAGCACTGACAGCATCCAGGATTTTGCCCAGTAGGTGAGAAACAAAGGGAGTAAGAAATGAAGTGTGGTTGCTGTTGAGTTGCTGAGCCTGTTGATGATGCTACTGGTTGTTAATCAAACAGGTTTTCCTCTCCTGCAGTCGTTTAAGGAGATAAAAGGAGTTGAGAGGTGCACAAGGCAGCACCACTCACTCTCTGCTGCCCTTTCCCCTGCAAGGACAGGAGCTCTTGGGTGGGTTTGATGAGCCCAGAGAATGGACTCTGTTCAAACTCACTCTGTTGTTTGCTTGGTTTGGGCTGTTGTGTTGTTTTGCTGTGTTGTTCTGGTTTGGTTTTGTTCCCTTGGGATGGTTCTGGCTGGCTGATTTTACAACCTGTAGTTTCAAATGCAAATTCCACCGCTGGGGAGGGGACGGGGCAAGGACAAGGTCAGTGGTCATCAGATAAATGAGGCTACTCCTTCTCCAGCATTTCAGGCAGATCCAGCAGAGCTCTGAGTAACATCATAATCTCGCTAAAGACAAATTTGCTTGTCTGATCTGTCAGAGTGTGTATTCTCCACAAAACTTGCTCTCTTTTCCACGCATTGGTGAAGTTTCCCAGACCAGTTTGGCCAATCCAGTTGTGGCTCCAAACCCTTGTGTCATGGCAGGCTGGCTGCTTCTGCTGTATTTTTTATGCCCCTTGAGTGACATCATTTAAATGATGAGTCTCTGAGATGATTCATACCAAAAAAGATCTAATAATTGTTACCAGTTATTCAAATCAGTGTTACTGATTTCCCGCATCCTCCCACTGGTCCCTTGAGCTCCCCCACCCACTCGTTTTTCATAATAATTCCCAGGCTTTCTGGCTGTAGGCTCAGGATGCCCTCTTCTGTGTTAAGGTGTAAGTGTCTGGTTCTCCCCTGAGGAACATTCAGGGCTTGGCTGCAGCAGCTCGTGGGGGCAGATCCGACCTGGAGTGGAGCTGGGGAGGTGGAGGGACCACTGGGAGCTCCAGTGAGGCTTCAAACGGTGTTTGCAGCACATCCCCTGCTCTCTGGGCTGGGCTGGTGCTGCTGGCAGGCTCTGAGGTGGCTGGTTCAGAGCTCAGTGAGTGATGTGTGTGCAGGACTGGCCTGGGGTCTCTGGAGCAGTTCTGTACAGCACTGGGATCATTGCACACTCTGCACTCGGGGACAATTGCACTGGCAGTGACCTTGTGTGCTGCTGCTGCTGCTCCAATTTGTGGCTGTAGTTGTCTCCTCTCCCACAAATAAAGATCCTTCACTCATGAGGCTCTTTTCTCCAGCACTGTGGGTTGAAAACTGCAGGAGTTGTATGGTCAAGAGCTGCCATTGAGAGCAGCTGTGTTTTCTTCAAGCAGCTCCCCAGTCTTGCCCCTTTTTCCCATCATGTTCCCATTTCATATCCCAGTGCGTTTTTCCTTTATCTTGCCATTCCTGGAGCAGTGAATGGTTTTGGGTTTGCCTCTCGCTCTGCCCCACACACAGGGGTGGTTCCCACCTCCCCAGTTTGGATCTGGGAAGGAGGTCAGGCTCTTCTGGGACTACCTGTAAGTGCCAGTTCACACACAGCTCCTCAGCCACTGCCAGGGGGAGGTTCTGGCTGCAAAGGAGCACTGACAGCATCCAGGATTTTGCCAGTCCCTTCCACATATGTATTCTCTCTTCTTTTTTTCACCTTCCTCACTCGTTCTCTCTCTTAGTGATGTCTTCTGTTGGCAGGAACACACTTGGTTTTGCCCAGAGTGAGATGGATCTTGAGTGCAGAGATAGAAAAGGGTGAGGCTGGATCAGTTCTAGGTGCCCATGCTGCCATATTTGAGAACATATTGACATTAGGGGCAGCTGAAGCCCTAAAGTTGATTTTGGAGCTATTTTTGGCTGTGTTACTGTCTCATGCAAGGCCTAAAAGAAACTCTAGACATGGATCTGCAGAGTTGTTCTCCTCTAAGCAAGGAAAACAGCTTCACCCTTCCTATTTGTTAGCCCCAGGGTGGGTTCTTGATCTGACTCTGGGGGATGGGAGAGTCGTTAGTTTGAAATTTGTGGTGTCAAAAATCCTTATACAGGAAGTGTTGTGGAGCTCATTTGTTCACTCGTGCTGGGAGGGGCTGGGGTGGCAACAACTGAAAATAAGAATGTTCTCCCCAGTATTTGAGGGAAGTTGTTTGTTTTGCAGGCAGTGGCAAGGAGAATGAAAGGATATTGAGGAAACAGAGCACAGAGATAAGGTCTCAGTAGAGGACCTCTTTGGATGACTTATAAAAATTCAGTCCACTTCCTAAGACTCCAGGCTTTTAAAGGGAAAAAAATCCCTCTTATTTGAGATTTTCCTACAGAGGAGATATGAGGATATTTTATAGTATTAAATAAAGGGATCTAAAGTGTAATCCCTACCTTGCACAGGATTCCTGGATATTCTAGTGCACTTATGCATTATTTTGGTGGTTCTAAACCGTGCAAACAAGTAAGATGATGACAAGAACTGTGGCTTCTTAGTCCTGACTCTGCAGCCTGCGAAGTTCAGCCCCAAATCACCCAACAGCTCTCGTGGAGGGAACTGCTTTACGTAGCAACCCCTGGATTGTTCTCACAGTGAAAAGTCTGGTGTTGGCCCAGCAGAACGAGCTCCCTGCAGAAGAGCAGAAGAGCTGCCCCTTCCCTCCTTTCTGGCAGAGCAAGTGGGTTTGTGGCTGTTCTGAGTGAGCAGCGAAGCTGGCACCGAACCCCTCCTCTGCCGGCAGCCCAGGGGAAGGACAGCTCGGCGGAACCTTCGGTGTGTTATTTATTAGCACTTCGCAGCCCCCTGCAAAATGAAGTTTGGAGGACCGTGAGCCGATGGTAACGGTGAACACTGGGAAAAGCCCGGGAATCAGCAAATCCATTGTGTTGCGCTGACAGAAAGATACTGTTACAACACACTTTAGCTGCCAACTTGCTGCAGTCACTCAATCCATCACGGTGGGCTGCGGGATCACAAGCCAGTGAAACTCAGCCTGGCGTGTTATTTTAGTCTTACATGGACTGTGAGATAAACGGGGCATGAACCGGCCCCCTGGCAGGGGGTCGACCCCCGGCGCCCTCATTAAAGTGCCAATCAAAAAGAGTAATGGGAGGGGGGGATGGAAATCTGGCTCCTCCGGCCCCGCACCGCGCGGTCCCGGCGACTCGAGCAAGCCAAGGGAAACATTTCCCCGCTGAACAGGAGCCAGCCCTCCAGAAATGCCTCCTCCCGGCTCGCTCCGGGTCTTGCTGGTGGTGGGAACCTGTTCCTTCCTGCTGGCTGGGCAGAGCAGGGAACGGGAGGGGTCATTGCTGGGCATCCCCTGGGAAAGGTGTGGATGTGAGGGATCATTGCTGGGCATCCCCTGGGAAAGATGTGGATGGGAGGGATCATTGCTGGGCACAACCTGGAAAAGGTGTGGATGTGCTTTCTGTGGATACACAGGCACCGGGACTGTGTCCATCATCAGTCAGTGCTGTGTTTTCTGTCAGAAGTGGCTCATGGTTCAATAATTGTGTGTGTGAAAGATGCAGTGAAACCTCCTCTCTCCCCACAGCAGTGCAGTTCCCCCCGGAGAGCATCAGTGGGTTGTCTGTGTGTGCAACAAGGTTTTTAGCAGGGCCTGTTGCAGTAGGAGAAGCCACAATGGTTTCTGAGTAAGGGAGAGTAGTCTTAGACCAGATATGAGGAAGAAATACTTCACAGTGAGGGTGGTGAGGCACTGGCACAGGGGGCAAGGTGTGAACGTGGATTCTTGTGCAGTGTGGGGGTTATTTCAGAATTCCATGGGAACCTGCAGCAAATGGATCCTGCAGGAATGGATGATCCTGGGGGGAATGTAGAGCTGAGGCTGAGGCACATGAGCAGTGCTGAGGTGCCTGTCACTGGTGGCTGGTGCTCAGACAGGCCTGGGAGCTCTGCTTTGGCAATGGGTGCTTGTCTCTGAGACTCTTGAGTGCACCTGACACTGCTGTGGGAGTTCCTCTGTGGCCTGGGATGCGTTCTGGGTGGTGCACAAATACATGTTCTTGTGCACGTTGATTCCTCTGGTGTGTGCTCAAAGGAGAGGGCAGAAAGGTATCTATGAAAAGAAAGAAAGGTGAGTGAAGTTGTTTGTGTAATGTGGATTTTTAGTGTTTGAAATCGGGAAGCTCAAGGTGGGGGAGTTGCCTCTTAAACCTGCTTATAAATGTCAGCTCTGCTGTGATCTCAGTGTGATTATGACCTTGGCAGCTGTTTATTTTTGCTCTCAAGGTTTTATCAGTAGCAGAGGGTTTCTCCAGGTGGATTCTGGTTTGGTTTAAAATATTTTATTTTTTTTTTTTTATGGCCAGGATGAGCAGTTGGGATTAGTGTCAGTGAAGCAAAATGTACAAGTAGGAACTGGTGTCGTGCTGCAAGATCAGAGAGTGACCACTGAGAGAATGGAATGAGTTTGTGCTGTCTCTATAATCCTTTGAAGCCTCTTAGTGCAAGTGCTGTTACACCACAAGTACAGATGTGTCCTGGCACAGAAGGTAGTGCTGAACAGAATTTCACGTTTCTGGGATGTTTATCTCCAATACTGTTTCCTCCATACTTTGAGATTAAAATAAATCCTGAAAAAAATGATGAATGGAAGGGCTTAGAATTGCACCTTGGCAGAGGGGGAACATCCCTGGTGGTGCTCCTGGTACTGGAGCTGCTGTGTCAGGGGTCTGACCTTCCCAAGAGCAGGCTGGGGGAGAGTCTGGGCCTGTGAATGGTGGGTCATTTTAAAGAGTTATTTGATTTTTTTTTTTTTCTTCCCTCCAAGCCTCCACGCAGACACATGTTTTTTGCTACATCATTATTTTGATACCCGGTGGTTTGTTCTGCTGGTTGTGGGTTGTTTGCCAAGGGCCTTGGAGCAGCAGAGCTCAGGAATGGTGAGTCACCCTCCCAGGGCAGAGAAAATGTTTGCTTTTGCGGTGTCTGGAGGGCTGAGGGATAGCTGGTATGATGGATTTCTCTTTTATTTGTTACAATTCCTCTCCAGCTGCAGCGTGCAGGGGACTTTTTTTTTTTTTTTGCTGGCATTTTCAGAAACCATTGTTCTGCAGCTCCCGTAGCAGCCCTTGTCCTTTGGGTGACCCGGCCATTTATCCAAAATGTAAATGCACATGGAAGCTGTTTACTTCTCTCGTGGCCTTTCAGTGCTTTTGAGTCAGCCCAGAGCAGGCCGGAGGTACAAGGTTGTTTTTACCCACCAGGAGAACACGTTGTGCTGGGCCCAGGGGCAGGCACTGGAGTGTCAGATGCAGGGAATAAAACAAAAATAAACCCAAACCACAACCAGCAGACCCCGTGTGACAGTGGAGCCTGATGCTCTGAGGCAGCACGAGCGTCCCCAGGCCCTGAGCAGAGCTGACCCAAAGCAGCTGCTGCTCCCATGGAGCTGCAGTTTGCTCCCTGATATTTGTATTTCTGGCCCAGGATGTGCTGTGGTTCTACTGAGCAAAACACCAGAAAAAAAAAAAACAACCACCCGACTATTTTTTCCCCAGTGTTTGTCACTGGTTAATCAGTAACCTTTTCTTTCTGGCAGGAATCCTTGTAGGATTCTGCCCTCTCCTGCCTGTGAGGCACATGCAGGGCTGGTCCCAGTGCCCACCTGCTGCTGGGGTTGCCTCATGTTCTCCCAGTCCAGAAAATCTGCTGCTGGAGAACCATGAAAAGTCTTTGGTTCAGTCAAACTGCTTGGTGTCCTCTTAATATCTTCTCAGGCAGGTGGGTTTGTGCTGCCCTGAGCCCTTTTTCAAAGCTGTCAGACCAGTAGCTGTAAGAAATGGGCTGCAAGAAAGTCAAACCAGTAACAGGAGTGGGGAGCTGGAAGTGGTTTGTCCCAGCCCTGCATTTGATAAAATTAAGGATCATAATGTGGAGTCAGAGTGTGCTGTCAGCTGGAATGCTACAGCAGTACTGGAATCTGAAGCTCTGGGCACATTATTTTATTTTTTTTTTCCAGAAACAGAAGTTCCTTCTTTGTAACAACTCTGCCTTTAGGAATAGAGGAGTTTGGAATACAGCCTTTGCTTTTCAAGAGAACTTTAAGTGTATATTTGGGATGTGTGTGTATATTAAAAAAGTAGTATAGAAGCATAGACATGCACTGTTATTCTTTGTTAGAAGAAAAGTTGTGTAAGTGGACTTTGAGCAACTGTTGACTTAATTACGTGTTTTAAGTTTGCTTTTTTTTTCCCCCCCCAAATATCTGTGCAGCAGCCTGTAAGCTGAAGAGTGTCACTGAAACCTGCTTTTTCAGAGCCAAGTACCACAGGTGAAATCATTGTGGCCAGCAGATTGAGGCAGGTTCCTCTGAGGAGAAAAAACAGAGCAAGGGCCTGGAGGAGTTGTCAGCTGAGTGGGCTCTGCAGTGTAGGAAGCAGGTTGGTACTAAGCTGTGTTTTAGAGAGAAAAAGAAGTAAAAAAAATAAATATATATAGAGTTGGGCTAAGACCTTAAGGTATTTTACTGAAAATAGATAAATGTTAAAGCATCCTGCAAGTCCAAGGAATGAGCAAATAGACCCCAAACAGATCCAAAGGTCCTTGTCACTGGGAAATGTATGACTGTTTCTTGGGTTTGAGATGTGGCCCATTTAGCCACTTAAGCTTCTCCCCACAAAAATGTAAGCACTGCACTGCTCTGGAAAACAGCCCTGGGGACTGGAGCTGCTGGGATGTATCATCACAGTGATTTACTGGGAGTCTGTTCAGGGGCAGAGAAGGATGTTCACATTTGCCCTGTGCTCATCTCCGTGCAGGAACACCTCACCATGGAGGCCCTGGCGGAACCAGAACTGTCCATGATCCAGGAATGATGGCAATGGAAGGGGTATTTCACTGGGAACAGCCCCCAGTGAGATGCAGAGGGACACGGAGAACTTCACCCCTGGCTTGTGCAAAGTGTCTAAAAGTCACTGAGTTTCCTTTTTTCCCGGTTTCTCCTGTGACTTTAGGAAGTGCTGACATTCCCTTCCTGGAGAGGCAGCACATGCACAGGTAAGTTATCTCTGGGCAGGGGAATCACACCTGACTGCACAGTCAGTCACTGGGGAGGGGGCAGGGGAAGTTCCAGCAATGACAGTGGTGACATTTCCCTGGATTTGTACACCTTGGCAGGAGCAGGGGATTGACCACGGTGTGCCAGGGAGAGAGGACAGGAGGAGAGGGAAGGGGAGGAGAGGATAATAAAGTGGAGGACAGGAAAAGGGAGGGAAGGACAACAAAGGGCAGGAAAGATAGGAAAGGATGGGAAAAGGAAGGGAAAGGGAGGACAGGAAAGGGAAAGAAAGGGATGTGACAGGAAAATAAAGGGGAGGAGAGGACTGGGGAGGACAGGAAAGGGAAGGGGAGCAGCGGGAAAGGAAGATAAAGAGAGGAGCTGCCACCACCCACATGTCACATGTGTCACTTCCATGTTGTGTGTGAGGCACCTCTTTCCCACTTAGAGTCGGTTCTTCCTTCCTGCCCCTGCTGAGCTGTTATTTCACCTACTCTTTGTTACACTTGGAACAGGTTTTTTTACACAAATGAGATCCACTGTCCACTGTGGCTCCCTGAGTTCAGGGCACTCCAAGGGTGACTGTTCAACCACTGCTCAGCTGTTTGCACATCATCTCTGCATAAAAGGTTACAGACCCCAAGTATCCATCCCTGTAAATGCTCAGCAGGGCACAGAACTGCTCCTTGTTTTCCTTCCCCACCTCCAGCAGGCAGGTATTTAACACAAGTTCACAACTGGTTTCATTCTAACCTTCAGTACCAAAATGCTCCCATGTGCCTTTATGAAAGGACTTGACTTTCAAGTTAATCTTTTAAAGCTGCAACTCAAAGGTTTACCGAATAACTAAAGGTTTACCTTAAAATTTAGGTTACTCAGCATTACAGGGAAGTTGTATCTTCACACCAAAACCTGGCACCTCCAGGGAGTGACACTGAGGGTTCCAGTTCCTGTGGGTTTAAGGACACTCATTCCTCATCTTCAGCGTGGTTATGGTTAATGAGACAAATATTGATTTGATGTACAACGTTGGGAAAAAACATGTTACTTTTATTATTTTAAAACTTTACTTTTGAAGATGTTGTTGTGAAGTCGAACAAGCTGGTGATTTCCTCTCCCCCCCCTTCCAGGCACTACTCCCCCCAGCTCCAAACCCTCCCTGCATCTGAGAGAGGGGAAAACCTGAACTTAGAGATTCCATTTCCAAGGCTCCTCCCTTCAACTGTTTTAGAAACAAGTCAGAAGAAGGAGCCTTGAGGTGCACACCGTGAATGCAAAACTGAATTAGTTAGTCCTCACTGTAATATTCACCAAAATGCAATTTTTGTTTAAAAAAAGAGGCTGACATTTCAGTGGAACACCAGGTCTCTGTGCTCTCACCTGTACTAGTGAGTTAGGAGAAAAAAACCCAACAAAAATCCCATTAAACTACCCCAACCAATGCACCCTTCTCACAGTGTTAAAGCTCCAAACCAAGGCCACCTGTGCTCCAATAGCTGGAATTAACTCTTAATTTTATATTTTAAATGTTTATCTCCTTTCCTGCACTTTTTGAACAGCAGTTTTCTCAATGGAAAAAAAAAGACAGAGAGAAAGGAGGGCTCGTGTCAGGTAGTGCAGTATGACTCAGTAGAGCTCCTTTAATTTCTTTACACAGTAAACAGACTTGTATTTATACCAACACCCGCCTGCCCGCTCGTATTTACATGGACACTTGTACATATATACATGTTAGCAAAATACAGGGCTTCTCCCAGACCCAAAGCTGTGTCAGCTACACCTCTGTTACACACCTAGTGCTTGAAAAAGAAAAGCCACCTCTCCTGTTTTCACTAAATACTAAAATTATATTTTTTTTCCTTCTCAGTTCTGGCTCCAGCCTGGTGCTTGCAGGTCACTCTGGCAGTGAGGAAGTGGGTTTTCAAGAGTCCAGCTCAAGTTGTTCTTGATTTTCACTGAGTCTCAGCATCAGCTGCTGCTCGTAGTAAAGGCTCTTTGCATAGTTGATTTCTTGAGACAGCTTTACTGCCAGGGCTTCTGATTTCACTTTCACCTGCAGAAAGAAAGGGGATTTTCGTTTCCTGCCGTCAGCTAAAGCAGGAGAGATTTTAGGTTTGAAGTGAGGAACAGAAAGGTGTCAGTGGAGATCCCTGCTCAGTGCTGAGGCTGAGGAAGAAGAAGCAAGTGGAGCACCAGGTGCACACAGACAGGTACTCAGGGGTGAGAGCAGGAACATCTTACATATCTGAGGTTCTTTCCTTTGCTTCCCCTCCTACCTTTTATCTGGCTGCTCTGTTTGGAATGTAAACTGCCTTGGGTCAGGGGTGAGCTTGTAACTGGGCCTGTAAAACAGCCCCTGAGCAACTACTGTAATGGCACAAAAAGCCCTGTAATGGGCTTTAGAAGAGAAAGCCTTGATTAACTTTTATATGCTTGACATAAACACTGTTTCCAGTCTTAGAGACCTCACAGCGAAAAAACACTACAAGTAGGAGATGAGTAAAAAGCCAGCAAAGTACCCAAGTTCCATTGATGTGGTAAAGTTAAAAGCCTTTCATAGGTAAACACGTTTCTTCCTGTTACTTTTCTGCCTGAAGGAATATTTTAGGGTTTGCCTTTCTTTAGCTTTCTCAGGAGTTTAGGGAGTGCCTGAAGTTGGATATTAGGAGCAGGTTCTTCCCCCAGAGGGTGGCTGGGCACTGAACAGGCTCCCCAGGGCAGTGGTGCCAGAGCTCAAGGAGTGTTTGGACAACGCTCTCAGGGACAGGGTGGGATTGTTGGGGTGTCCTGGGCAGGGACAGGAGTTGGACTGGATGATCCTGGTGGGTCCCTTACAGCTCAGGATATTCTGACTCTTTCAATTCCCCACTCACTGAAACCTCAGCACAGCTGTTCCAGTGCTGACAGAGCAAACCCTCGGGGCACACGAAGGGAAGGAGGTGCCAGGAGCTCACCATAGGTCTCTGCTGGGAGGGGCCTGGCATGGCCACCCCACTGCTGGTGTTCACAGCCTTCTTGGTGAGCTGGATGTAGACGTTGCCGTGGTCCTTGGACACCAGGCAGTGGTACAGGTCATCATACCTGACCTCCAGGAAGATGGCATCGCGGTCCGTGTAGTCCCCGCTCTTGAGGAAGTACACGGCCTTGGAGGAGATCAGCACGCAGTAGCTGTCGATGTTCTCCACTGCTATGAAGCTGCAGCAAAGGAAAAAACAGAAATTATTAGCTTGGAGCTAAACCCAGCAAACTAACCCACGTCTTCACCTGTTTTGAGTGACCTCCAGGAGCGTGTCAGAAGATGTAGCAGTGTAACGTGTACGACTCATCTGTGTTTAATTTAGGCAGTTTAAAAGCAGAGCTGATGAAGGACCCTCTCCCCTAGTTATAAAAAGATCATGCTGTAAATCAAATATTAGTGCTAAATGCCTGGCAGCCAGCTTTGGGCATTACAGGGGCACATAAAAATGTCCTTTGACAAGGTTTAGGAAGAGTAATTTCCTTGCAAGTCCTAATGCTGAAGCTTAATTGGAACCAACTTCAGTTCCAGAGCTGCTACGTGAAAGGTGTGCAGATATTTATGATGGGAGCATTATCCTTGTCCACACTGTAACCCTCCTGTGCTTCCCTGGTCCCCTTTCAAAACACAAAATAAGTTGAACCTGCTGCTGGGATCAGTAGCAGAAAAGAGAAATTAGCTGCTTAACACGGGGTGAGAGGTTAAGCAGCAAACAGGTTTCCCCAGGGAGATTAGGCTGAGTGATGAATAGGAAGAGGGAGAGAAGAGTGAGTCAGGAATATTGAGAGTTATGATGGCTGAAAAGGCTGGGGTGTAAAAAAATAACCATAAGAGAGATGCAAAAGTGCAATGGAGGTTGCACACACAAATGCTTCTCCCCCACTTCTGATTTACTACTGAAATGAGCCTCATTAGTGGGGTTTTTAAATGCTGAAAAATTCAGCAACTTGAATTTGAAATAATAACTGGATAGAATAATGGAGTGCTAAATAGAGTAATAAAGCTCTGCCAACAGCCCCAGGGTTGAAGCACTGTAAAAGGAGGATTCTCCTGCTGTCAGGCAGGTTCCCAATCCCTGCCTTCTGAACCACTGCTTATCCAAACCTGAGTGCTGCTGTCCTCAGACATCCTGCAAAACACTCTGTTGCCTTGGAAACCCAGGGAGTTTGTCACTGCTCAGTGTTTTTGGTGGCAGAGAAGCTTCTCATCTCCAAACCCACCCCTGGCTCTGCCATTTAAGTAACACTGTGCACAAACCACTCTGAGCTGTAGCCAAATAAACCCATAGCTATAAATGGAATGTTAGTAGCCAAAAATGTGGCAAGAGGTCAGGTCATGGTTTCTTTTTGTGGTATGAAAGGGTAGCTCCAGCAATTTTGTATTCCCAGTCCTCTCAAAGACACTGTTCTGCACTGAACTTGCCTCTCCCTCCTCACTCCCCTCACACTGAGAAAGGTGCCCCCACCAATTCCAGCCCACACTGTCATCTCAGTGCTGACAACCAGCCTAATTACAAAGGGCCTGTTAGAGCTCTGCCAGCTCTACCCTTGGACAAAGCTCCAGGATAGGATAAATGAACTGTGTTCCTTTAAGTAAAACAAACTGGGAAAAAACCAGGGAATTTCAGCTCAAAGGAGCCCAGGTGAAAGACAACATTAACAGAGGCCCGGAAACCAGCAGCTGCCCCGCAGTTTTCTACCAGAGTTCAAACACTTCAGGGGGAGGTTCTGCCTTTGAAATTAGTTAAATAGGATGGAGAGTGACATTTTTTATGAAGTGTCACAGAAAACTTAATTTAGACCCGGAGCAGCACTACAGCTGCAGGGGAACAGCCTGGCCAGGCACATCAAACAGCACAGGGCTTCCCAGAGAGCCCGGATCCGACGGGGTCACGGTGCCACCAGGGACACGGGGACATCCCCGGGGACCAACTGGGCACCAGCAGCTCCTCCAGGGTCCAGGGGAAGCACCTGGGCAGTGGGACTGCAGGGCTGTGTTTGCTCCATAAGAACAACAGATGATGTATCTACTTTCCCAACAAGACTTTTACTGGTGTCATGTATATATTGTGAGGAATGGAAACAGAGGTCAGTGATTTAATGGAGAAGCCCAGAAACATTAGCTAATTTGTAGTTCAAGCTCTACATTTTGTTCTGAGTTTGAGTCATGCATCATTACCCCTCTGCTCTTGCCAACTGTTACTTTCTTCTCAGTGTCTAGTTCTCAAAACAGGTATTTTTAAACTTTTCAGATACTACTGAAAGATACAACTTTTTAATTTTTTAAACCTATCTACACTATTAAAAATATCTCAAATTAATAAAATGAAAAATTAAATGAAACATGATCCAGTAGAACAAAGTAGAAGCAACCAGATCTCTGGAGAATTTGTGGGGTTTTTAACAACATCAGGAAGTAATTACACAATATTTTCCAGAAGTGAAACAGCGAGCCTAACTGGAAAAAAATGTGGAAACATTTAGTTAGAACAGTAGAGCAAGGTATTAAACCCCCTTTTATGGATTTAACTCTGAAGGAAAATATGCAAATAATCAGGTCTTTAAATGTGTTTCTGATTATGATACTAGGATAAAAGTCAGAGGCATAATTTTGTACTTATTTTCCATGACAAGAAACACTGTGTTCCTGCTGAATGATGTTCCTGATGGCAAGAGTCACAGTGAATGAACAGTGGGACTCGATGACAAAGCCCACTGCTCTGCTGTGGATCTTTGTTGGTCACAAATTGCTCTTTCCATTCCCCCTGCCTGAGAGCCAGCCAGGCACAAAGACCCTGGAATGGGATGGGAACAGGATAAACCAAGTGTAAACTCACAGGGCCACAAGAAAGTGGCAGACTGCAAACTCTTCCTCACAGAACCTGGAGTGTCCCATGGCTTCAGACCTGCCCAGGGACACTGGGGACACTGAGGGACCCTGCTGAACTGGCACCTCCCTCTGCAGCTCCACCATCAGCAGTTCTGCCCCTTTGCCTTGGCACAAGCCTTGATGGGAGACAGAACAGTGTCTGACACTCCCCACTGACCCAGCTGAGCAGTAACTGTGGTGGAGACCAGTAAGGGATGAATGCTGCCTTCAGACCCCCATCCAACAAACTGACCTCTCCTGTACAATCATGGAATCATGAAGGTTGGAAAAGCCCTCTAAGATCATTGAGTCCAGCTGTTCCCCCAGCACTGCCAAGGCCACACTAATCCATGTTCCCAAGTGCCACATCTACTTCTTTTAAGTCCCTCCAGGGATAGGGTCTCCACCACTGCCCTAGTGCTTAACAACCATTTCCATGAAGAAATTTTCCCAATATCCAATCTAAACCTCCCCTGGCACAGCTTGAGGCCATTTCCTCTCATCCTGTCCCTTTGTTCCCTGGGAGCAGAGCCCGACACCCCCCCCGGCTCCCCCCTCCTGTCAGGGAGTTGCAGAGAGCAAGAAGGTCCCCCTGAGCCTCCTTTTCTCCAGGCTGAGTCCCCCCAGCTCCAGATCCTTCCCAGCTCTGTTCCCTTCTCTGGGAACACTCCAGCCCCTCAATGACCTTCGTGTGGTGAGAGACCCAACTCTGAACGTGCGTCTGTGTGCGTGAAGCAGTTTTAGCCCCTGTTCCCCACAGACACGACAGTACAAACGGAGCAGTTTAAATGGCTGTGTCAGTCAGTACTCACAACTCATCCTGGATGTTGTCTGTCAGCTTGAAGAGCTGCTCCTGTCCCTCTGCTTGGCTCTCCAGGTAGCGGGGCAGGAGCCCCTGGGGCCCCCGGCAGCACCGCGGCTTCCGCACTCGCTCCGCCTGCGTCCTGCACGAGAGACACAGAGGTGACCTGGGGCAGCCCTTTGCCTCCCACTGACACCTGTCAGCACACACAGCTCTGCTTATTTTGAAATATGAGGTGTGACAAAGCCTTCAAAAATCCAAGGTCTTCACAGACAAAGCATATGGATCCTGTAAGACCTGCTCTGGAAGACGTGGCACTGGGTGGTTCTTCATCTCCAAGAAGTGTCTGCAGTGGCTAAAGGGCAGGGGCTAAATGAATAGGAAGAAGCAACCTAAACTGAGTCTACTGTCTGCAGAATTGGGATCTATTTATCAGCAGAGCTTTACTGATTTGACTGTTTCTTCTCAGTGCTCTACAGAAAATAGAAGTATATCAACCTAGAGAGAGCTCACACTGATGGACAGTGCCAGTAGACTGCAAACTGAAGGGTTGTGGAAACAGGAAAGTGCAGTTAAATTAAGACAAAAGAAAAAATCCTCATTAATTACCATATCCATACCAGGGTTTAACACACTTTACCTTTCTGAGTGTCTATTAAAAAATGGCAATAATAAAGGCACACACTTGAGGGCTGACAGACATCAGAGGTCAGTATTGGCCACAGCACTGCAGGCTTGGTTCCTCCCTGAGCAGTATTTTGTTAAAAAATAATACTCTGAATTCCTTCAAGCTCCTGGAACGCCCTGCCCCTGAAGAATTGTGTTACAGGCTGCCGAGCCCTGTCCCTTCCCAGCAGCATCACTCTGGGGCTGCTCCCTGCTATTTCATCCCTCTTCCAGGCTACTGCTGTTACTGATTTCCCAGCCAAATGCACCATTTTGGATTAGTGCTCTCTGCTTCCTATCCTGACTCTTTGTAAAGACCCTGCATGAGGAACTGCCTCAAGCCTTTCTGATCCAGAGACCTGGGCAAAGTCCCACAGACCATCACCTTTGCTTTTGAAGCTGCCCAGCATCAGCACACAGAGCATTTGCCTTCTGCTCCTTAGACTTCTTAGATACACCTCTCCTGCCCCTTGGGTTTCTTGGATATGAGCAGGATTCACCTGTACAGGTACAGCACTGTTGTCTTTCTGAACTTACACCAGAAATGAACAAACACCTGCCTGTTTTTACCTATTAAAACTCTTACAAATCAGTAAACCAAAGTATGTGTTTGCCTCCATGAATTGGAAAACGTTGAGGCGAAGTTCCAAAGAAATTAAAGAATTCCAACCAGTGTAATTCACATCTTGCTGCTTGTCCAACTTCTTAACTTCTCAAAGCAGGAAAAGGGCAAAATATCACTGATCCAAGAAGCCTCCATCAGCTGTTAAACCTCTCTATGCCACCCACAGCTTCTACTGACAAGTCTAAGGAGTGTCTGCAGCATAAGGTGGGTCTTAATTAACTATTGGCCAGTCAGTAACATTTTGCTGAGACACTTCCCATCCTGCTTTCAGGAAGGTTGGATAAGCAGCCCCGTGGGAGTGAGGAGCAGCACTGTGCAGTGGGTTTTACATGAACCATCCTTCAGATAAACATTGATCTATGCCACCTTCTCTATGTTCTGAGGTACCTTGAGAGGAGGGATCTGAAGCACTGCAAGCAAGACTACCCTAAAAGTGGGAATAAAATAGGACCTTTTAATCCCATAGGAACTAGAACAACTGTGAACACTGGTTTCTAATACCTGGCTTAAAGCAGGTCAGTGGGAAGTACCAGTACTATGAAGGTACTGGGCACCACAGTGGGTTTCTGGAAGGTTTGGCAATTCTGAGCTGTGGTTTGTTTTAGGGTTTGGTTTTTGTTTTTAAATGGAAGAAGCACTTCAGAGTACAAGTACAGTGCTTGCTGTCCCTCCATGCTCAAACATTCATCCTGGTGATAACAGATCACTCCCATCTCAGTGATAAGGTCGGCAGCTTTCCAACCCAGTGCCACTGGTTCAAGCCTAAACTGCTTTGATTTAGTCCATCACCCCCTTGGCAATCTGCTCTGTTTGGTCTGCACAGCTAAAAACATTCCACACCACTTGATTTTTTTAATCTAAAAATTTGTTCTTCTGTCTCAAGTTACGTTCTGTAAATAATAAGCAACGCTGATGAAATCCCCAAAGCTGCAGATTTGTAAAGCAGAGCGAGTGGTGGTGCCCACATCTGGGTCCCATTACCCAGGCACTCAGCAGATCTGCTGATTCCTTTTTAATAAGCACACAAAGGCAATACAAGGCAGGAATGCCCTCTCGTCTGCCTGGCACAGCAGGGAGTGGTGCTGCTGGATGGAGCCACAGAGGGCTTCCAGAGGGTGGTGGGAGGTTGAGGCCAACCAGAGCTGTGCCCTGCTCACAGCTGAGCTCTGGAGCTCTCATCCAGCTCACTGGGCACACTGGGAACCAGTGCACAGCCTTAACTGGTTGGTGTTTGCTCAGCAGTTCAAAGAATCCTTGGGGTTCAGTTGACCAGTTTTAAGCCAGAAGTTTTGTAATCAAACAACACCAACCCACTGATGAAGGAAGTGGTCAGGTATTATTAATTATTTACCAACTGAGGTTGAGAAAACTCTGTAAGAGACATCACAGGTTTTCCAGAATCCCCAGTCCTTGTTCCTTCTCTGCACATTCATTCCTACCAGGTACCCACCCATCAGGTTCACACCACCAGGTCTGCACATGTGATTCCTGCAGAGGTGCATAAATACACAGTAGTTTTGAGAACAGGAACTGTTACTCATCTTTGAGGGTCTTCTGGACCTAAAAAATTTCCCTGAAGTGTACTCAGACTGCCCTGACAGAAACCTTAAAAATAAAATTCAGAAGGCATCAAACTGTGCGTATCAACAGATGCTGGTCTGTTAAAACAAACTATCCCACTTCTAAAATGATTTAGAAATTATTTACAAATTTACATCTTTCAGTTTCCTCAGTATCACACCCAGAATAATTATTCACAATGAAACAACTTTAGGAAATGTAGCAACTTCTCCTGAGAGAAAAAAACAAGGACAAACCCCATGACTGACACATTAATCATTAGACTTTTCATTTAAAATATGTATCTGGGGAATCTCTCATCTGTCCTCTGGGTAAGAGAACAGCACTGGCAACTACAGATCTGTTCAAAAACCCAAACCTGAGCACGGACACCCCAAATCCTGCACAAACAACAGCTCTCAGGGCA
Source organism: Manacus candei (assembly GCF_025592945.1). Taxonomy (NCBI): domain Eukaryota; kingdom Metazoa; phylum Chordata; class Aves; order Passeriformes; family Pipridae; genus Manacus; species Manacus candei. The sequence goes on from NW_026138070.1 coordinate 3,170,387, forward strand.
AGGAGATGGAATTCTGACACCTGAAATTAATATTTAATAGACCAGGCTCCTCACAGAGACCCCACCTGCTGCACCACCTGCCTGCACCCAAACCCCAGGGCCACACCTGGGTGTGCCCCCAAACATGGGCACCTTCCCAAGGGATCCTGGGCCCCAGGGCTCTCCCCCACACTCTCTAGGAATCATTTCCTTCAGCCAGACCCAGTTCATGCTGCCAAAACTTCAGCAACCGTCACCAGCAAAGGTGTGTTCCAGTCTGACCACCTTGTCAGCCCAGCCCAGTGAAGCAGTAACTTACTGGTTCTGGTACAGCTCAAAATCAGTCAGTGTTTCCATTGTAAACTTGTTTTTTCAGGTTTGCATAAAATTTATTGCCAAAAGCCTGCTCTGGGCTGTAACCTGGCATACTGACTTCCAGCCTGGGAACAGTTTTTATCCCCTTGTAATAATTACAAACCAACCTTAATTCAAACAAAGGAAAATGGCAGGTACTGTAAGAGGCAATTTTCAATAGCTGCTGGCTTTTTCAAGAAATAATGTCAAACTCTTTCTTACTCGGCTCTGGGAAAAGTCTGGTTCCTAAATACAGGGAGTGCTTTGTCTGAGGGGACTTCAGTGCATTTCAGACATTAAAAGTGACTTAATCTGATAAGGTGGTTCTGTGATTCTATCTTCTACCATAAAATACACAACTAAACCACCTGACACACTTGCTGGAGTTCTAGACTGACCTGCACCTGCAGCCTTCCAATGGGATCACCATCCCATGCACATGAAGTCCATGAAATGCAGGACAGTGCTTAATCAGACGTGATGTGAGGACACCAAAGAAAGCACACTCAGAAGTGCCAGAGCCAATTAAGTGCTGAACAATGTCTGCCTTAAAAACTGAGCTCCAAACTCAGCCATCACAGCCACCAGCTCCTGATGCTGCAGCTGTACCTGGGGGGCTCACAGAGAACAAAGGAGAACAGACGTGTGCCATGTCTGGCAGGGGCTGTTCTGCACAGCACACCTCTGCACAGCACCAAAAAGCCACAATTTCCACAAATCTTTTCTCACTGGTGCACTCACTCTGTTTCACGTGCTGACCCCCTTGCAACGAGCAGGAACGTGCCCTGAATTTCCCGAGCAGCAGGAACAGAGAGCAGGATTTCCTGGGCCAGGTCTCAGCATCTGAGATTAGGCCTTGGGCCTCATCTCAGGAAAACCTGTGGCAGCCTGGATTCCATGTTCCCTGGTGATTCTTATTTCAAGGGCTCAGTGCACTTGCCTCCTGCCCCGTGCTGAACTTTGGGGTGCAGTTCCCAACAGGCAGGTCATTGTCTGATCCCAGAGATCCAGCACAGCTCTGCCACGGGATTCACTCCCCGCTTCCAACACAGATGCTGTGAAGGTGTGTTCAAATGCACACACGGTGCCGTCAGCTGAGTGTTGGATTTGGCATCAGAATGTCTCCCTTAGATGCAAGAATGTGTAAAATCCTGGGCCAGACAGCTCCCTGCTGACTGCAGATCTGAGGAAGCTCATATGGGCCGTTGATTCCAGCGAACGCATGGAATATATTGTGCTTGTTAAATGTGTTCCCAAAATGCTCGTTTCAGGCAGAAACATGCAAATAAATGGTGCCTGGGGTTAAAACCTCCCACTTACAGTCAAATCCCTCCTCTTTGGAGGGATCTCCCAGCTCAGATGTTGCAGACCTTTAGCTGACCCGACGTGCCTTTAGGAGGATCCAGTGTGCTGAAGGAGCAACTGCTTACCATGGAGGTTGTTCCTGCCAGCTTCTTGGAGATGGAGCTCTTCTCCCCCTTCCCTCTTCTTGTGTACACCAGATCAAAACCAAATTGAGAGCTATTCCCTGGGTTTATGGCTGTACACAACCTCATCGGGCTCCGAGTTCAAAAGGAATTGAGAAGGGGTTAAGAGACATGACTTAATTATGGCATCCATATCACAAATCCAACATGTGCATAAGGTGTATGTGCTTTTATTCCAGACAACTGCCTTGCACTGACAACAGCCATACTCTGGGCATCAACCTCTGGCACTTCCTTACAACCCCCCTCTGCCTGGAACAGCTGTGCAGCAAACCCCACACTTTTCCAAGCACTTTGCCATCACCAAGCTGAAGAAGTTGACAAAACCTAACACTGCCAACTCAGCTCCCAACTCCCCCCAGACTCTTCCTGTGTGGATCACAGGAATGGCTACAGCTGTCACCTTAAAGTTTCCTGTCTCAAAATTATGTTGAAAAATGCTCCCATTCACCTTCTGACTCGATGTAAAAGATTCTTAGCAGGGATTTCCTGCAAACACCAATCTGGAAACAGGAGCTGAACATGCCTTAGTGAAACTAAAGTGCCCAGGCCATTACACTGCTGAGCCTCAGGGCACTGTGGAGGGTTTGAAATATTAAATCCTGTCTGCTGCCAGGCAGGGCCCTGTAGCAGCTGGAGCATTAGTCTTGTGTCTGTGCTCATAAAATCCCAGACTGGTTTGGGTTGGAAGGGACCTTGAAGCTCAACTCACTCCACCCCCTGCCACAGGCAGGGACACCTTCCACCATCCCAGGTTGCTCCAAGCCCCATCCAACCTGGCCTTGGACAATTCCAGGGAGTCACATTTATAACAGTCCCATCAAACCCCCATCCATGCTGGCCAAGCAATATCCAGTTGTAGTAAATGCAAACACGGTCACTTCACTTTGAGTGTAAAATACTTGGAGTATAACAGAAATGCTTCCACATTGTACTCCTGCCTTTCTGGGAAACCAAACCCACTTTGGGGAAGAAGAAACCAGGGGCCCTGCCCAGCACCAGGACAGAGACTGTGGGTGTGCATGAAGGACTGTGTGAATCAACTCTGATGACTGGATCTTTTTCTCTTTCAGTCCCTCCTTTTATACTTCTCAGCTACTACAACTGGGGATGCAACAGGCACAGCAAAGTCCTCCAGCACAAACCTCACCCAACAAAAAGCTACTCGCAAGGTTTGTTTTGATTTTTAAAGTTCACAGATGCAAGAACAATTCAGATAGGCTGGCTGTACTTACAAAACTGATAAAGAGCATTCCACATGTTAACAGCAACATTAGGTGAAAAAATTATCTATAAAAATACCAGCCACATGCTAAATGAGGTGACATCAAGGCAATAAATAGCTCCATCTGTATGAAAGAGTTTGCAGAACAACCCAGAAGACGTCCCTGAACAAAAAAAGTAACTCTGGATAATGCAGCGCTGAAAAAAAAAAGCACTGTGTTGGATTTTTTTTTTTTTGGTTAAAAAAAAAATAAAAAGATCAGTTTTACATATTTTTCTGCGATCACTTTATAAATCTGCTGCACATTAGAAATCAGACACACATGTATGTTTTCCAAGCACAGCAAGTCGAAGGTTTACATTTTAATAGCGAAGTGCCTATTTCTGAATGGCAGCAGTGTACATTACAGGCAGTGTGAGAGGGTTAAACAGGACAGCTTCGACTCTTTATAAACTTTTGCCCTCTGGATATGTACTCATTGGCTGCTGTACAAGACTCGAGCTGTATTACACGCCTTAACGATATGGTTCAACTGTCGGTCAGGCTCGGGGCTGGCGCGGGGCCAGACCGCAATCAATGGGACACAAACCTCCCCCTTTCAGATCATCACGAAGGCTCATATTATCTCCTTTTTGTCGTGCTGGTTAAATTTATGGAGCAGAACCCCGAAGCTGCATTCCTTGGCCTGGGCCGGCCCACGCGGGCCTCCCTTTGTTTGGTACTGTAAGGAGCGTGCTTTGGAGGATTGCGGGGTTGTTAGTTCAGGCACTGACTGTTTGCTCATGACTGAAATGAAAAGAGTTCAGGGGAAGGGCAAAAGGACAGCACAAGTGTAAAACCCCATCCCAGCAGGCCCTGGGCTCCCATCTACCGGCTCCGGAGTGGGACTGAACACAAAACCTCCCGGTAATGACAGGGAAAAGTCTGTCTAGTAACAGGTAAACAGCCCTGAGAACACACCTCGCCCTGAGCTCTCCTGCTTTTCAAGTAAGCCTGTAATTGCTGCATAAATATGAACCCCGACTAAGCTGGCTTAAAGCACTGCTCAGAAGTGGTATTAGTTTTAAAGCAATGCTGTATCTCTTGGTTTTGAAAATAAAACCTGTCAGTGCAAACCTGACCGGCTGCACGGTTTAATATTTCCACTGTTTTAAACACGGGGAGTAACCTCAGAGAACCTGCTGCCCTGATATTTAGGATGTAGCAAGGAATTCTAGTAAGGGACAAAATGACTGGAAATACAGCATGGAGAGATGATCTTAATTTTGTCTAAAATGGGTATTTCCTACATCTTTGTATTTGGTCTGAGGATGGAAAAAGTCCATCTCTGGGTATGGTCAGACACTCTCTACTCAAAGCTGATTACTGTGGTAATTAAAGGGCACTTCTTGATGCAGGTTACAAACTGAAGGATGTGCAGAAACCTTTAACATAACCTCAAGGCAAAATCACCAGGAGTGAAGGCAAACGGAAAGACAACTCGACAGACTCTATTCCAAATCCACACGAGAGAAGCAAATCCATACACGGAAATCCCCAAGGACTCTCCCTGGTTGTGCAGGCAACAGAAGGTGCCCATGGACTCATTGTTCAGCACACAAAATATCCACACTTACCTCCATCCCTGTTAAGACTAGTAAGACATTCCCAGGAATGGCCCAGACCCGTTGTACCAGACTTCACCCCTCTGGCACCAGCAGCAGCTGTGTCAGGCCAGGAGGTCACACTGGGGAGCAGCTCCTGCCATTTGTGCCTTAGAAATGAGTAAATAAACAAATCCTATACTCCTATTGCACTACACCAGTTTCATCTTTCCTGCTATTTTTATGAACTGAAAATCCTAGAAAATGGGCCAGAAGATTATGAAAACCCACAGAATGTGGATGAGATGTCTGTCAGTCGTGGGGCTCGAGCCCGACGGGTTCTCTGCAGAACTCAGGACATTCCAGCTGGTTTGAATAAAGCTTTTGTTCCTTCCTGAGGTGCAGACGCTCCCACCTTATCCCACCTCATTCTGAGCAGGCAAATCTGTGAATGGAAACTGCAAATAATTTATGGCCCAGTCTTTGATGAATTTGTACTAGGTTCTGCTGATGCTAATGAATGAATATAATATTTTTTTTCTTTTCCAAAGACTCTCCAATTCTATTTTAGGAGGCACCACTGCAGGCTAGTTAAATCAGCAGCTCTCTGTAATTGTTTCCACCCAAGACAAGTGCTACACAGAATACTCCAAGACAGCAGCATCCTTTAGCAGAGATTCTGTGATCTAAGAACCACATGAATACCAGAAAACATGCAACAGAGTAAAAGGTGTTCCTTTTCCCTTTTGGCCTTGGCACCCAAAACCTTTGGCTGAAATAGAAGATAATTAGACAGAACATGCAGGCTCTAGAAATACAAATATTTCCAGAAGACATAAAACTTTCTCCCTGTCTAGCTGCATTCCTTTGAGTTAACAGCTAAATACTGTGAAGTGGGCACACTGAGGAAGAATTCCACTTTGTGAAGCAAATGCTTCATGTCACACTAAGTTTAAGTAGTAGAATAAATCTGTGGTAAATCCAACAAAGGATTTATCAGCTCTTTTCAGAAGGAAGTTCATAATTACTTCTATTTCTGATGGACTACACCAGGCCAACATGACAGTGCCTTGGATTTAACCAAACTGGAAAACATTAGTCACCTACTGCAAAAGTCTGTGTGTCCCAAGAAACTTCTCCACGGCCTCCAGACATGTTGCACTGGAAGGGAGCAAGTACTGTGCCCACAATGTCCATTTTCAGCCATCTCTCTTTTCACACCAGACCAGTCTAATACAACACAACACCTTTTCCTCACTAACTCACACCTTTTCCAAAGCAGTGAGTGCCCACAGTGCCATCAGGCTGGCCCTGGTGTCTGCTCTGAACCCAGCCTGAGCAGCAGTTTAACCCTGGCTGGGCACAGCTTGCTGGGTGCAGCACCTTTCCCCAGGGCTGGAAATGCACCTGCCCTTAGAGAGGAACTTACCAAGGCACAGGTAAATATTTTGGGGTTGTGGAGACCACCACAGTAAGAACTCTGGATTCACTATCTTTATGAAACTATTTGTTGCTATTAATGAATGGACATCTAAAGAAAAACACAACTTCACATTTTATGCTCAGGTAACTCCTCAGCATTGCTCACGTCAATGTTTACCATTTTCTCCATCAGTCCTCCCCTCACAACATTCCCTTCCAGAGCCTCTCTTCCCTTGACCACAGTCTGAAAGCATCCAGGGTGTCTTTCTGCCCTCAAATGTCAAGTTAAATACTAATGTTTGAATGGGAAACCCTTCTTCCTCACAGAAGAGCTGCTGGGATTTAGGATGACAGCCAGTCCCTCACAAAGCCTCCCTGTTTAATGCCAACAGATGTGTCACCAGTGGTGAACCCAGTGACTGCAGTTTTCTTAAGCCAGGTTTGTGTTCAGTTTAATACATTCTGTCACAGCAAAGCAAAAAGTTACATAAGTCTTAACTAAAGGTTTAGCCCTCCCTTTTGGAATTTAAACCATCTACAGCTTCTTTGCTAAAAGGCAGGGTGCACAAAACCCCAGAGGCACAATGTGAGGGAGCTGCAATGAACAGCCTCAGCAACTTGAACCTTGGGCTTGGAAAAGGGTCTTTTACAAACAGGTAAGGGGGTTGTTCTGAGGTTTTCCTCTCTCTGCTCCAAGTCTAGCTCAATCTCCAGAGGCTCATCAGTGTAACATATGTAAAGTGTAAGACCTGTATGATTAAACATTGCCTAACCCATAATTGCTTATTTTTCCCTTAAACCTCCTATTACATAAAAACATTCCTATAGAGCAGATGTGAAAAGAACCACATCTATATAATATTAATGAAGGATTATGTTGCTGCTGTAGGTCCAAACACTGTGGTTTTTACTTCCACTCCTTCCAAATAGTTAAACTGAGTCAAGGTCAAAAAAGGGGACAAAGACAACCAACTCTAGACAACTGAGTGCTCCAAATATAAATGGTCTCTGGAATTGCAGACAATTAGAAACAGTCTCCTGGAAACATTATTCAGACATACAGTGGGTATTTGCAATAATGCACAAAAAAGTGTTAAGAGTTTGGTACCTGCTGTAAAACCAATCCCACTCAACCCTCTAAAAAGGAAAGGGAGAGGGATATGTCAGTGCAGAGTTTGGATTCTCCAAATCATCTGGACTTTTGCTGGCCACAAGCAATGGGCAATGTATTGTTCTAGAAACTCTGACATTTTTATACATGTGGCTTTACAATTATAGGCTCTGCAATAAAATATGATTAAGCAAACTCAACGTTTTAAAGGTTCAATCTTTCTTTTACTGCATCCTGTGGATTAAAAAAAAACCATGAAAACTACATGTATCAGAGTTATTTTCTTCAGTCATGCATTGCAAATTCTGCTTTATTGTGAAGAACAGAGCCTGTGCTCCCAAGGAATTGTCCTTCAGCTCTTTGTTCCAGTGGGGGAAGGCAAAGGGAACAAACTGTGAGATTTCCAGCCTGTCAGTGCTGGAGGAGGGCACAGAGGAAAAACCTGCTCCCTGTATTTCTTTCTCACACACAAGTTCTTGGGTTTAACTCCACTCTCCTTTATTTCTAAAGTCATATCCCTTTCAAAATTATATTTTTATTTCTTGAAAGAATAAGTTCTATTAATTAAAGATTGACTTCTTTATGATTAGCCACTGGATGAGCATATAGAGCTTCAGAAGTGCAGTGAAATGCAGGTGGAACTGCACTCCATCCTCAGTTCTCCTGATTTTAGGAGCTCCAGAAGAGTCACCACAAGTCTCAACTGCTTGAATTCCTCCCATGGAGCTTTAAGAGGAAGTTGACTATCCCCTTAAGAAGAGTGAGCATGCAAAGCAGTCTTGACAGGATTCCACTCCCAGGCAAAGAATCACTCGAGCCCTCTCTGACAAAAAGCCCTCCTAGTTCCTTGATGTACAGCATGAGACGTGTGCACTTCCCTCATCTGAGTCATTCCTTTGCAAAGTAAAACCTGAGGAGAACCAAGAAACCCCCCCAACACATTCCTACAGAGAGCTATAGAACAGAAAACCAGAGTTACAAGTACAAGCCAGAAGTGTCTCATGGCAGATAGAAGCACTCCTTGAATAGGCAAAGGGAACAGAGAACCACTTTCTGTTTATGCTAAAGGGCAGCTTCATTTATTTAGAGATCATTTCAGGTTTTGGTGCATTTTCATACAGAAATGGATGTTTTGAGATGAAATCAGCCTGTTTTGAGGTGAAACGTGCCTGAAGAGGCACAGGGCTGCAGTTTGGGGAACTACTTCTCCCACAAGGAAATCCACATTTACTGTAAGTAAATCAACAACGAAGAGGAGACACTTCAAGAACAGTGCCAGGTTCTCCAAATGAACTACAGCAAGTTACCAGTGATAAAATAAAACTTAACAGAAGAACACTGAGCAGGTGATACTTGTCACAGAAAAAGAAGCATCTACTGAGGTGCTGAAAAATGTGCAGACAAAACCCCAGGCTTGCTTAACTTCAAGGATCTAGTGATGTGAAACTAAATTTGGAGGACAAATAAGGAGGTGTTTAAAACTCCAGTGAGGACAGTGAAGTACTAAAGGACCTGAAGAGGTCAGAAACATGGCAGGAAATTAAATGGGATTCAACCTGCAAAATTGCAACCTGGTTCATCTGGGGAAAAATAATCCAGAAGGCAAATATTAAATGACAAGGAGATAGCTGCAAAGCAGTAAAATAAAACAAAACATTAAAAAAAAACCCCTCCTGGGTTGGGAAAACAGCAAGCAGAAAACTAGATATCCATTTGCAATGTGATAGGGCAGTAAAGGCAGCCAACACAGTTCTGGATGGCTTGGAGAGCACAGTCTGGCTCTCTTTTCACACCACACTGATGGCAACCTGCACACTGGGGGGATTTCAGAGCTGCTCCATAAAAGCAGTGTAACAACCCAGACTAACAGAGGAATGTAAACCCATAAGATCCAGTTGGACAGGGACTGAGGATGGGAGGTTGGGCTGATGCTGAGGAAAAGCCCTTGGCTACAGCTGTGCAAGGGCTAGGACAAACAAGCTAGAGCAAGAGAAAGAGCTCTAGAGCAAGAAAAAGGGACAAACCTGCTCCAAGATTATAGGGAAGACCTGCTATCCCGTTGGGAAAAGGAAGGAAGGATATGAAGGAAATCACTGCTCAAGTCATTCACTGATTAGAGTGATAAATGTATTTTCTCTCTGGCTTCTAAGCAAATCTTAAGAAGGGCTTCCCAGGAGAATAATGTCTCCTTGATGTGTGGCCTTGAACTGTGGCCCATAAGTGACTGATATTGCTGTAAAGACTCTAAAAGTCAGATCTAGATCAAGTCCAAGGTCAGGACAGAATCTGGGACACATGCAGAGGTTCAAGCAATATTAACCAGTAAAACCTGAGAACCTTGAGAATATACTCTTGGCAGTTTATTTTACCTACTGCTCCATACAATTAGGTCCATATTTTCTACTTCTCACTGTCACTGATACTCTCAACCCCACTGCTTTTGACCTTACTGTACAAATCACAGCTAACAGAGATGTGGATGCACAAAGGCAAAAAACATTAATTTAAAATCACCTGCTGTTGACTTTGTCTCCAACTCTGAAACCTCACTGCACATCTCCCAGTGGTGGGTTGGAAGTGGAGAGCAAAGGAACAACCAGCACAGGCTGCTGCTTTCCAGGGGAAGTACATTTAAAAGAACCAAATATTTACATAACACTTTTCTGTGACCATTAATGGCTTGCCAATCTCATGTTCTTTACTAGTACAGTCTAGCTCACAGACAGAATTCATTGGAATTGGGGGGGTCATGGAGTTATCTCCTTACTTCTAATTTTCATGTTGTGACTCTCAGAAAAGAACACAAACCCTTGTAGCAACAGCCCAAGAATAATCTTAAACTCGCACTGACCTGGCAGAAGCCTGAGAGAAAGCCATAAAGGCAGTTTCCTGCACTACTTGTTAGATTAGACACACATCTAAATATAAATGTTCTTTACTTGTGCTGCACTAGGATGTAAAACACGTTTCCAGGCGAGAGCTCTCCAAGCATATCCAGAGACACAACAGCTTTCCTGTTTTGAACTGGTCTTTAAGACTTTTGGCAGTATATGACAAATATGGAAATAATCAGAACTCTTGTATGTGACACTGGAGTACTTGGAACACATAAACCCACTCGAAAAAGGTATCAAGTCACAGGCATTAACTGTGTATAAATTAGATGTATGCTGCATTGTCAACAACTGTTTTATGCTCTCCTCTGCACTAAAGGTATTAAGGCAGATTTATTCATAAATAACAAGCATAATAAATGATATGATTAGATAATAAGTTAATAAGATTAGCCTTGAAACAGTCCAGCCTAAAGTCAGATTTAAAGAAATATCTTCAATCCTTTAAACCCATCACCCCTTAGGCTCTAAAGGCATTGTCTGTGCCTCAGCCATATTGGCTCCATGTTCCCAACACATGGCTTGTCCCAGTACAAATCCATACATTTGAGGCCAAAAAAGCCTCATGTCCATGTAGCCTGATCACAGGAACCCTAGCCACAGCGTTCTGTTCCATTCAGGAACTTTGCTGGAATTAGAGCACGTCTTTTAGGAAAGCCCACCACCTCAATTAAAATTCTTCATCCCACTCGAACCTCATCCAATGGTTCAAAGTCAGGCAGCTGAAATTCAGAGCTTTTTTTTAAAATTCAGCCACGTAATTAGAGAATTGCAAGGGGCCTGTAATTTACAGTCACATATCCTGCCATTTAAATGCAACTGCAATTAAGTGGCTGACTCAGGTTTGCCCCAGCCCCGGGAACGTGCACACACGGAGTCAGTCTCAGGGTCAGGTCAAACTGCTCCTGCCACGCTCAGGAGCTCCCAGTGTTCCAAACTGCACTGCAGATCAGTCACTGTCACACACTCACATCCATCAGGGCTGGCTGCTTTTGTGTGCTGAGCTTGGAAGAGCCTCCCCAGCCCAGCAGGCTCCAGCAGAACACTCGAGTGGAGCCAGGAGCTTGGGTTTGGAACGTTGTTCTCCTCTCATTCCAAACCACACATACTTGAGCAGTTACAAATGCGGCGGGGGGATAGTGGTGCACAGCAGCCTGAAACAAGGACAAACCCTTTGTTGTGTGGGTTTGTGTTTTTTTTTTTTAAACCCCCAGAAGAACCATTTGGTTGCTTCATTATATAAGCACATCAAACCCCCACACCAAACAAAACGCGAACGCGAGGTTGCTTATAGGTGGAGGTGGGTTTTCTGGGGTTTTTTACACCCCTCTCACACTATCTACATATTCTCAGGCACATTTGTTTATCCAAGAAAGGTTTTGATCAGACTTTTGTGGACTGGAGAACTGCAGTGATTGAGTAACCTTGGGAAAGGTTGGTTTTTTTTTTTCCATTCTTCCTCCTTTCCTCTTGTAGAAGGTTGTTGGGTCAGAAACTCTGCAGGGTGTGTGTAGACACTAAAATAATTTCTCAGTGACAACAGTATTTCAGAATCTAGTGGAACCAAAACGTGGTTCGGCTCATCTGTCTTAACCTCTTCTCTTAATTGACAGCTAAGAAGTTACAGGGAAATATGTGCCAAAGGAAACACAAGCCCAAGATCAGGCTGCCTGGAGAGCCTCTCACCCTCTCTCTCCCAGTTGTTGTCTAGTTTGGCAACTGTTATAACACAATCACTGTCTCAGAAGTATGTCAAACCGTGAATTTTGAGAATATGTATGTCTTGAAACAAACTATAACAAACCCAGAGCTGGGTCAAAAATTCAGAAATGCAGCTACAGCACAGCCAGGTGTGCTTCTCCCCACCTTGGTATCAATCAATCTGTACAGTCACAAATTTAAGACATGTCCAAGTGAAACACTAGATGTGTTTTCTCAGGGATGCACTTGGAGTTCTCATTTAATTCTGTGTATGTAAATGCACTTACCAAATTGTAATCCTTGACCTCTTGGTTTTACAAATCGGGGTAAGTACCAACTATGTAAGACACACGTGTACACACTTCCATTTTCACAGCAAGGCACACCTTGGGTCATTCTTCAAGCTTCCTACACCTCACTCACACCTCATCAAGGTTATTGTTCCTTACTCAATCCCCAGTGTAGACCCTTCAGGGTTCCAAGAGTGGCATAATAAAACACAGGAAATGGAAAAGCCAAATGGGAAGACGAAACAAGCAGAAACCCCAACATTTTGCAAACATTTTTCTCCAAGCTTTCTGACAATACAACCTCACTTAGGGTTTTCTTTCACTTCTCCAGCACAGAAATGTCATGCACACACAACAGAACTTATCAAGTGAACTCTGGGCCACAAAGAGCATAAAATCTCTTCTCTCAGAGCAGTTCCCTTTCAGAACTTGGCCCTTCTCTGCCACACTCACAGTCAGTGCTAATCAACATTCTTTTACTTTGAGCAAAACCATCATTATTTTGTAGAGCCTGGAACTGACCACAGGGAAGAAACCAAAGCATCTGCCCTGATGTGCTGAGCCCTCACAGCCACGGGAGGATGGGGAAGCACATAACCATGGGCACAGAAGGGCACCCAGCCACACCCCTTATAACTGAGAACTAGTGTACAAAATGAAAATGAGAAGATAATGACAATATGTTGATGCCTGAACTCTTCAAACCTTTGAAGAGATGTTTTTCTACAGTTAAATGGAAGCTGGGGGTAGAGCAGGGAGAAGAACTCCTTCATTTCAACTCTGCATGAGGATTCCACAGTAGAAGTTTAATCTCATTACAGACAGCTATTCTAAAAATTTTGCTTGATCTAATGCTGCAGCTTAATAATTCCTATTTTATGCTGCAGCTCTTCTGTGCAAATTTCACCCTTGTTACAGTATCAGCAAATGCCATCTATTAAACAAAATCAAATGGAATGAAACGGGCCACAGCACTGATCACAGCTCACGGTAAATCTGATTAAATTATTGTTGCTTTGCCTGAGGAAAGGTAATCAGATCAGAGACTGCAGCAGGTATTAATACCCAGTTTTCCAGTATTGTTGCTCAGGAATATGAAGTGGTTGCTGACCTGGGGCCGCTCAGGGTGGCTGTGTCCCTCACTGCCTGAGCCGTTTCCGAGGCGAAATCCAGCGCTCCGGCCACGGGTTTGGTCACGGTGCCCACCAGCCCCTTCCCAAGGCCGGATATGAAACCACTGACCCCTCCTTCTGTCTTCACACCTTCCACTGTGGAAGTTATGACACTTGTCAGTCCTCCAATGATACCTGGTAAAGACAAGAACAGCAAGTTAGGCCAGAATTATTGCCTCTGAAAAGTCCCATCTGATGCTGTCGCCTACATGATTTACTGTTATTTCATGTTTCAAACCAAATTAACGTTACCTGTTGTACATGTAGCATACACACACATACCTACAGACCATAATATCCCTCAAAGATTTAATTCACTACTAAATATGTGTATTTTAAAATATTTTATACTGGTTTGTTTCCAGTGGCACTTACACTGTCTTCATCTATTGCACAGGTAAAGCAGTTACTTATAAGGTGACAAAAGCTGATACAATTTGAGACAGCAAATAGAAAAGTGTATTTCTCCATTGGAAGAAGTCAGTTATTTTAAACTGGCACTTTAAGTGACTTTGCTGTGATGATGCCAACAGCCATTTCTGTGCACGTTTCCCTTCCTAAGAACCTCAATGCTCTGAGAAGTCGAGAACCTGCTGAGGCTTCAAAAGACTTGGAACTTGTGTCTGAGAACACACTTTACAGATTTCACATCTCCCTAATTAGAATATCAGTTTTTAGTGCCCTGGCTCAAGCCTCTCCTGTCCAGCTTTCAGCCAGGTGCTCCTCTGAAGGCTGTAAGTGGAGTACAGACCAGGCAGCATCTCCACGGCCAAGCTCAAAAAGCCCAAGCTATTTAAATCCCTCCTCTTGAGTAACTATAGTTTATGGTTAAATCCTGTCTGTTGAAATGTAGGAATTAGCAGTTCTTTTCTTTTTTAAAAAGTTGAATGGGAAGCATTTAAAAATGCCACAGAATGAGGACTAGAACAGTCACGCTAATTACTGGATAAAACAACACAGTGAAGTGCTTTTAGAATGGACTGTTCAGCAAAGACTGACATATTTTAGGTTTCCTCCACTTCTACCAATGTAATTTATGTCAGACTGTACAGCAAACACGAGAGAAACATCTCTTGATGCATTTCATACCTACAGTGTCTCTTTATGACCAAAGCAAAACGACTTTTCTCGGCACAGAAAAGATCCTGTTTTAGTGAAAGCCAGCTCAGCTTTGCACAGGCTGCAACAGTTACACTAAGAGAATAACATTTAAACAAACTGAGTCAAGATGATGCAAAATATAAATATTTGATTTAAACTTGGCTTGTATTGATTTAACCTTCTTCAACAGATAAATCATGAACTAAATTGATGTGAGATTCTGGCCAAATTAAGACTAGCCCAGTGCTTTTTACACAAAGTCATGTCTCTAGTTCTCAGTAGACTGAAAAAAACCCACAAAATAACCCAACTGGTGAAATGTTACTTTAAACTGATGTACTGATTCCAAGGAAACTCAGGTTTCTGGAACTGAAAGCAAACATAAGAAAGCCACAATCCAGCCATACCCATTTTTAATTTTAATGTCTGGCCCTCAAAAAAAACCTTTTTGTGTGGGTGTTTTATACCTTTACAAAGAAATTGATGTTTTGGGGGAACTCTCTTTGAGATTTCATTATAATTTGGAAAAAAGCTTCCAGTTACACGTGATAAGACCTGATTCTTAAATGGAGTTTCTGTCAACTTTAAAACCAAACAATCCCCTCACCCCAACCTGCCCCCACTCAAATTCAAACATAAAACCTCTGACAGCTCCACTGCCCTGGCTTCAGATAATCCCCCAGCAGTAACAGCCACTGTTCTTTGCAATCCCATCATTACTTTTAAGAGAGAAATGAGTTAAAACTGCAGCTAAGGGTTACCATGTGCAAGTCCATGGATTCCAGCCACCAGGTGCTCCCCACTGGTTGCAGCGTGGTACCGGATGTATTCCCGCTCCGTCTGATGCCTGTTATCCATGGTCTTTCCCAGACCATCTGACAAGGTCCCAGCAAACTGCAAGATAATAATAATAATAATAATAACCTTGCCTGTTATTAAAAGCACAAAAGTGGTTTCTCTTACGTAGATTCACTGCAGAAAATCCCAAGATCCTAGCTGGGAAATACAGATTTATACAACTCGTTTTGTTACACGTACAGAGTCTGTCCAGCCTTTTTTTGTCAGGAAGAAGCCTCAGAACTACATCAGCCTATGCAACTGAAATCCTGAGGTGACAGTCACCAACCAAGGAGGTGCCCAAGTGCAGTGGTCAAGCCAAAACAAACCAAGCCCGTGGAAGAGGTACCAAAAGCAACGCCAGTGACCCAAGGGTAACCTTTCAAAACCTCACAGGAATGTTATGTAGATATAAAGCTTTTCTTCTGCAAAGATATGTGAAAAGCTTCGAGGCAAATACTCCTGTCATGAAACTGAAACATTTGAAGAGTTAATTAAATTCTTTTTAGCAACACAGGGTAGAAATGGTTGTGTTGGGGGAGGAGTGGAGAGCCAGGCCCTGCTCACTGCAGCACGGGGGGCAGCCCCTGACACACAGGGGACCTGAGAAGCACCCACAGGTACCACACACAGCAAACCAAAAGCCCAGGGGGAACCCTCAATATGTGAGTGGAGCATTTTCACTCCTCACACTTCCCCTGAACAGCGTGGGGGAAGACTTGGGACATGCTCACAGATAAAAGAGAACAGCTATGTCCAAGCAGGGTTTGTTCTGGGAACTCTGACCATTGCTGTGTGAGAGCCAGTGAAAAAGCACCAAATAAAAATGATCTATTGTCATCTGCTGACCCTTAGTCTGACGTCATCAGATAGAAACCAGAAGCCTGGTGGAAGGAGGGAGGCAAGAAAAGGAGACAGAAAACATGAAACCTTGCCTTGTATTCAGGATATTATTATAGGAAAGGACTCCTAGCAGGCATTTGCCTGGAATAACCTCCAAAAACTAGCTGGGTTTTGATTATGTGTAGTTGGACACCTCCTGTACCACTCTCACCTACCACCAGCATTCTTATCTCCTTTCAATAAATGAACAACTTCATCCTCTCTGCCCTCCCCAAAGGAAAGATCATTTAAAGCTTTGTTTTGTCTTCCACTGGGGCTGGGGAAGGTACCAGGTGCCACAGGAATGTCAGAGACACTCAGGGCTGCAGCAGTGGTGCAGTCACTGCTGTCCTGCAGGATCAGCTCCTCCACAACAAGGACTTCACTGTCCCAGAACTGTGTAAGGACCTGCCCTGGTTTCATGGACCATCTCCTCTGCACCCACATCAGTGAAGGGAAAACCCTCTGTGGTTCAGGTGTGCCCCAGAGGACAACAAACCCTGGTGTGCAATTCTGATACACTGAAGATTAAAACAGAACTAGACAAACAATCGTTGTGCCTGATGCCACAACAACCTTCCCCTCCTTTTTCTGTCATTTCTTTTTCACTAATGACACGACATCTCACTTTGAAATACTCATTCCAGCTCGAAGACAAACCAGTCCAGTGGCTCCAATTATCTAAACACGTAGACTTTAACAACAGGGATGAAAATGAAATCCCATGACCTTTCTTGTGACTTGATCATATGGACACTAAACAGAACATGGTGATCAGAGACTGAATTACTTCTTGACCTTGTTTTGAACTTAATGTAGATTTTTTTTTTTAAATTAGTCTAGAAATACAAACCAACCTGAAGCTATCTGTGAAATGTGTTTAAGGTTAGGTTTTTTTCTGGATAAATACTTTGTTTAAGAGGATTAGAGTAGCTGCTATAAAAATTAAAAGGCTCAATAGGCCTTCAAAATCCAAACCTTATTATGGAATATATCAAGGCTAGAAAATGATTTTTCCAGAACACATTTTAGAAGTTATATTAGTGCATGATTGGACAATCAGCCAGCAAGAATATACCAACTTATTAATATTGATCAGAATTGGTAGTCTCTCCTTACAGCCTTGCCCCCCCTGTACTGGCCAGCTTCACTAGCCCAGCTTTCCCAGAGGATATAATCCAGTCTTTCCTCAGATTTCCTTTCCTCTGTGAAGCAGAATCTGACACCTAATCATCAATAACAATTCTGTTTCAGTGTACAGAGAGAAGTTTAACATAATAGTGTATTATTCTTAGCAAGGAGGAAAAAGGAAAAAAATCCCATGCACATAGTTGAAAAGTCAAACTCTCCATTAGCTGTAAACTCAAAGTTAAACAGGGGCACTTTTGTTTGTGTTATTTAGAGAATACCACTGAATTACAGCTGTAAATACAACGATTTAAGGATTTTAATTTACCAAATGTACCATGAAATGTTTCCATTTTGCCCTGACTCAGGTGACAAAATCTAAACTCAACACACATTAATTACAAAACATGAACTTCATGTTGAATTACTTTTTGACGTGGCTCCTCCTCCCCCCTCCCTGGGGCCTGTTTGTTTTCTGGCCTCATTTAACAAAGACTGAAGCCAAACTTTTGTTGCCATTTGTACCATTTGTACCCAAACCCAAGGGTTACTCAGTGAGCACAGGGGAGTGAGGCCCTTCTGAACCCTTTCCTGCTCTGTGGTCCAGAGTTTGTCAATTAGAGGTGGAACACCAGGGAAGATAAAACAAGGACCCACTTCACAGGCATTAGTGATGTTAAGGGCTGAGGGAAAGGGAGCAACTCACCATTTCTCTGAGGTTTAGACTCTCCTTTGCAATAAAGACTCAGCCTGTGGTGTCAGTGTTATCCTGATTCCTGATCTGAACCACACCTGCCAGCCCATAATACCACTATAGGTGTGAAGTACAGGTATATAATACCCACCTCCTGAATGAAATTTGCTGCTGGGTCACAACTTTTTCACTTTTTTTTTGCCTTTTCTGTGCACCTCAGAAATACTTTCCCCAAAGTGGTTTCTGAAGCCCATTTCAGTAAACAGGGTTGTATCTACCTATATAAAAAGGAAAATTAAGGGTTCTAACACAAGTCCCCAAACACCTGCACAACACCTTCTCTGCCCACTCTGTGTAGATGACAATCACTGTATTAAGAAAAAGTTCCTCAGCAGTGATGAGTTACTTCAGGATCAGAAACTTGAGTGAACACCAGAAATTTAGGCAGTTTAAGTCCACCTTAAACGACTAAGGGAGATCTGAATACATTAAAGCACAAAAGCAGACTTGCCTTTTTCCCCAAAATGTCTTGCTTTTGGATGCCTCCTTTGGGAAGTGCAATATTAGACATTAAGGCTGAGATATTGAGACTGGTGGAAGGGCAGAGATGGTCCTTACTGAGCTGTGAACCGGGTCACACAGAAAACAGTCTCCAGATAAACAAAGGTGACACCAAAAGTGTGACCCACCCTTGTCCCCCTCAGCTTTTGTTAATAAGGTGTGACCTGATAACTTCAAAGCCTCCTCAAGCCCATGTAAATGCCAACATAACTAAACACAACAGTGTGTGGAACAAACACAAAACTAATCAAGTGGCTTCTAAAAATCAGCCCCCCCATCCTAATTTTCATAATGAGCTCTTTGTCTGCTTGCTGATGAACAAAATAAATGAGTCACTTGGTCTTTTATCTCTGCATTTTCCCCATCTCAGCCATCCTTTGCCTTGAAACAGAACTGCAGCAGGGCACATCAGTCTCAGCTAAGTGCAGTCACCCATTTCCAACCCAGAAGGCACCCAGGTGGCACTGAAGGAAGCCAGTCTGCACCAGGCATGTGGGAGAAATGGGGATTTCACTTGTCAACTTGGCATCTCCCAGCAGAGCCAAGTAGGAGCCTTCTGACTGACACTACTGACTAAAAGTTCTGTCACTTTAGGTACTGAAAATATTTCAGCTTAGCATCAATATGCATTGTTTAATGCTTTGTTTTATCCATCATGCCTTGACAGAAGGAGAACCCCTCCAAAAAGCCCCAGTCAGCTGAGCATTCACCCTTCATTCACAGATACCCTCTGTCTCCCCTGATCCTCTGTGTCCCCAAAGCAGATGGTACTTCCTGCATTTCCCCCCTACAGATCATTTCTTCCAGGTCTCCTCTGTAAAGATACGTGGATCCCTGGTTTTCATCCCACACTAGGCCATGATGTGAATATACCAACTGGTCACATGCTGCAAGCAGAAAACATTCCCCACTGCACTCAAGCCTACATGGTGTAACACAAACTGATCCTCCAGAGGAGGGTGAAATATGACATTTTCCTCCAAATCCCAGGACGTTATGCTGCTGTGCCCACTATCTTTGGAAAAGCATGTAAACCACTCTCAGCACTTCACAGTTATTGAAGATGTTATTACACTTCTGCGAGCCTGGGGCATGCTGGCCTCAGCCTCCTCTGCAGGCTGAAGTAAATCAGTGATTCATCATTTCTTGTTTTACATTTACACAGTGTCACCCATCAATATTAACTATCCACCATGATCTGCAAAAGCAGAGGAAATAGTGTCTGTACAAAAAACTAATCTGCTCGTGTTTTGGGTTATTTGGTGTGTTTGTTTTTCTTTTTAAAGGTCCAGTAATTAAGGCAGTTTTGCCACAAAACCTTTAGCAGGGACTATGTATCCCTTGCTGTTTCAAGCAACAGAAGAAAAACAAAACCAGTGTTTGTGAACCAAAGCTGGTGCCAAACAATAAGGCTTATGGGGCACAAGAAGAATTCAAAGCAAATGAAAACTCGACTTTGGACTGCTTGTTCCCTCTAAGCCAGATGCATGAAGCACACAGCATGGAAATAAGGTCTAAGTAATCTTTTAAAGTCTTTTTAAGCTCTTGGCACTGCCTGGTTCTCTAAGGACATCCCAAAAGGATAAATACACAATTATGACTTGAGTCCAAACATTCCATTGTAATTCTAGCATCAGAGAACGGTACATTTACAAATATTATTGACTGAGCAAAGCAGAACATTCCAAGATGGAATGCTAAGGGAGAAAGTGATGAAATTAAATATAGATCAGTTACAACTTCTGTGCAAACCTCAAAATGAGCTGCATTTAAATCAGAAATCACAGAGTTTATTCAGTTCTCATCTTTGCTTTGCAGAACTCATTTAGAAAGGAGTCCAATCTTTTGTGATCATGTGCCTTGTAGCAATATCATTAAAAATCACCTTTATTTCCTGCAACTCTACAACCTGTTCAAGGTATTTTAGAGGAAGCCAATTTTTACACCGACTTCTGACAGTAAATTACAACAGTTCAAAATGAAGCACTTATTTGGCTCTATGGAGGCAACCCCCTTCCCAGTGTATGTGTTCTAGGCTAAGGAAACATATATACATGCTGCTAGGATTTGTGGTTCAAAACAAAGCTGTAGAGAGCAGTCAGCCATCCTCAAATCTTGCTGCTATTCTTTGGAAAGTGTAAAAAGGAAAAAAGCCCTGCAGTATTTGAGATATACACCAGGACTGGGGTGCAGTGGGACAGATAAAGTTGTCTAGTAAAATCTGCAGCCTAAGTTCTCCTGCTTTTACTGCACTGTCTCACTTCTGTGATCTACCATAAAAATAACTTTTAGAGCAGCTTCTTTGCTCATCAACAGATCATAGAAAAGAATCATAGAACGTGCTGAATTGGAAGGGACCCATCACATGCACTGTTATGGGATGGAAGTACTACATATTTCATTTTACAAACTGGACCCCAGTAAGCAGACAGACACCACAGCTTCCTCCTTTCCCATCTTTGTGGTCACTGGTGCATTATACTGGGAGTAAAAAGTGAAATGCTTTAAGTATTTGAAAAAGTAGCAGGTGTTTATTTGTCAGGTTTCAAAGGCCTCCTGGTCTGAAGCTGTTCCACAAAATACTTTTTCCACAGCTTCAGTCAGTCTCTTAAGAATTACTTGGGGTATTTTAGCAGGAAGGTTTGTGAATTCAGTTAAATTTACATGCTCTAGACTTTTATCCTTTCCTTTGCACATCAGCACATCCCCAGGTCAACTGTTTAATCCAGTCCTAACCAGAAAGGGCAGTTCAGGCTGAGCCCCAAACACATTTCTAACCAAGCCAAACTGTGCAGAGGGAAATGTGTCCTGGCACTATGAATAGAACCGACACACTCTTAATTTAGAAAATACTAAATCAGCAAAAAGCGATAATCAGCTTCTCATTTTCAGAGCAACATAAACTTTGACCCTCTCCAAATTACCGACAACCACGAGGAGCCGCCGGCTTTTCCCACTGAACAAACATGTTCCTTGAGATTCCCTGCAGCATTCCCCACCCCTATTTGTGTCACACGCCCAAAGTAAAGGGGCTTTAATTAGCTCACATCCCATCGTTAACTGGGCTTCCTAATGCATCCTGACAAGGGCGTGCTGGCGGTAATGGGAAGCCCCCTGATGGGAGCTGCGAGGAGCCTGATTAGCCGGGTATCCCAGGGGAGCCCCGCTGTTCCCATCCCGGGGATGCCTGAGGAGTTGGGTCGCTTCCCTGCGGGACCTCCTGGGAAGCAGCAGCAGCAGGTGCCCGCTGGCAATAGTTTTGTGTTACAGGGCTGGCTGAGTGATCCCTGCAGGAACCGCCGGCTGTTTTCACAGACACAGAAGGCAGTCAAAAGTCCACAGCATGAACTTGGAATGACCCCAATTGCAGAGTCACTGGCGGGTTCATCTGGAGGACAACTGCGCTTTATTAAACAACTAATACCCTTAACAGATAATTCCCCTCCCCCCAGCCTCAACTCTTACCGAGCTTTAAGGTCTTCCTGTTTGTTTATTTTTTGGGGGGATGGAATTATTTGCCCTCCTTAAAACCCCTCCAAGTACTGAAAACCTGAGAAAGAGCCCGAAGAGCTCCAGAGTTAATACATAACAACAGTGTGCTCAGAGGGGGCACGTGAGGTTTGGGGTTTAACATCATCTCCCCCAGCTCTGTGATTGGGATTTCCAGGGGCATTTCCAGCAGCACCAACCCCAGCAGTCGCTCTCTCTCCAGCCACTTTCTTTTTCTGCCATGGTCACCTGTGACCACACTTGGGATCTGAAAGAACCTCCCACTTAAAAATCAACAGGTTTTCCACGTTCCACTTGATTTTTGAAGGACACCTGATGCAAGCACGTGAACTGGACCTGCCATCATGTGTATGTGTAAATGGTGAACAACTTGTGAGGGCTGATGGGTTTGGAGCTGCTGACCTGATCCCAGTGAGCTCTTGGTACAGCTTGGCCATCACCCATGGACACAGAAACACTATTTTCCCTTCTCAGGGATACACAGCCAAGGAATTTCAAGTTGAAGGCTGTATTATTTATCATTTTCTACACAGCTTTATAACTTTATAACTTTAAATACACAGTAGGGAGGTGCAGTCAGCCTTTTGTCAAGACTGAACTCATTAATTTCAAACCCACACCCCATTTTTTCTCCTTCAGATGCTAATGGTGATATATGGGACAGATGTGCCTGTCTTCATGACATGCTAACTCAAAAACTGAAGGTTAAGATCAAATTTCATTTCATCTCTATGATAAATGCTTATTTCCAGTGTCACAGTTTGATTTGGCAGCACTTTGCATACCTCATTTTAAATGCTCCTTTTCTCCCTTAATTCTCCAATGAGTCAGCAAAACAGGCACACTGTATTTTATTTAGCAAGAAATTCAGCTGGTAAAACCCTTCAAAATGAAGTCTAGAGCAGGTGAAAAACTTCAAGCTCTCTAATCCCCCCCTTTTTTTTATTTGCAAATGGTCACCTGTACATTCCTCTATCCAGCTGAGCATCCCCCTGTCTGCAGTTGCTGCATCACTGAATAATCCTTGTTATCAACTGAGTAATTTCTCCTGGAAAAGGCTCATTGAAAGCTGCATCAATGTGTCAGTTGGATTCTGAATGGGCCCATTTAGGACATCAAGTCCAGATCAAACCAGTTCTTCTCACAGGAAACATCAGCATTTCTGTCTGATCTACCCATGCCCACGTCTCCACTGGAGTCAAAGCATGTTCACAAACACTTTGTGCAAGGAGCTTTGTAGAAGAAAGGGTGAATTTAACCCAAACTGTGAAGGAAACTTTCAACCTGGATGCTGGCCACACACATTTTATCCCATGGTACAAATTAAAAACAGGAAGAACAAAATAATACTTCGAACTTCTCAATGATGATCCTTTATCCCAAAACCTTTTTCAAAGATACTGATGGCAGATACCAGATGTTCTGCATATTAAAACTGACACTTTCCATGGCTTTTGATTGTCACTAATTGGCCATAAAACTTGGTGTCTTTTCAAACTGGCAGGAAATGGGGAAATGGCCTCATGTATAATATTCCTCCAAGTACATAACATTTCTGCCTGGGAATTTCAGTTTCTTTCCATCTCATGATCTGCACATTTTGATACAGATCCTCACTGCTCAGCACTCAAACCTGCACATGAACTGCTCATCTGTGAATGAAATGCAAGTTAAACTGAAGATGAGGTGCTGGACAAGCTGCAGGAGCCCCTGTGCTACAGTGGGGAAGACACAAGGAGAAAATTCTTAAGATTATACTGAAGAAAACACAGAAATACCTACATTTGACCCAAACTGTATAAATCACTTCTAGGAATAGAAAAGCCATGGCAGCTGCTGCTAAATCCCATGACTTCAATACCTCGACTACCCTTGTAAAGGATGACTGTCAGCTTTCCCGAAGAAAAAAACCCAAATTCTAATCTGTACAGTTGCCCAGAAAGATGACAGGTATTCCAGCCTTCCTCACTTTCATCCAGCATGAGACTGCCAGTGATCACACATATTCTGCTGTCACCATTTGAACAGAAGAGCAGGGAATCAAAGGAAAATGGTGAAAATACAGAATGGTAGGAAACTCAGAACCCGAATGTCACCATGATCTTTCTGCATTATCAGTTGACTATGTTGTTTAATACCCTCCTGAGGAAAACACCACCATTTATTTCTTTCTCAGGTTCCCTGTCACTAAGATATGATTTGATTTTAAGCTACTCCCATGGCATTTTGAGCTAATATTGCTAGAGCTGAACCCCAGTGATTCCAAAGATGGGAGGATGCCAGTTGTTCTTGCTTCTGAATGGTATCAAACAGGAGTGGTTGGTTACATAAACTAAGGAAATTTAAACAAAAGGGAACCATTAGAAACATTTCCATCTGTTTCTGGGTAGAACCTGCACAAACTGCACCTCCATTCTGTGCTCTGCTACAGCCACTTCTCATCTTATTTACTGCCAGCTTTGTTAAAGTTAACATTCATGCAAGTCAAACACTTGTTCATGATTTGTTTTTAAATAACCCTTTTATTACTTCCTCTTCATTTTCCATTCAGTTATCTTTATTTTCCTGTCACTGCCAACCACTTGAGGTTCTGCTTTGATTTATCTTACAATGAGGGTTAAAACTCTTATTTCCCTTTGTGTTGCTTTTATGCTCCTGTTCTACAAGTGACTCCACGTCAAAACCCTCACCTGGAGCAATATTTGCATCCTTACTTGTCTTTTCTTACCTGGTTGCAACACCTCACCTCTTTCCTTATCCCTGTTAAACACTGACACACCTCTGCCATTACTCTGAAATGAATTAAAATAAATGTATGGAACGAAAGTCCAGGGCAGAAGTTCATTTGTGCCTCTTCCTCAGCCATAAAAGAAAACAAACAATGCAATTTGTTGCAACTCTTCTCTAGGTAAGTTTTGGCATCTCAGGTGCCTGCTCCCAAGCCTCAGGAAGCCTTCCAGAATCCTGCACACTTCCCAAAAACCTAACAAGGAAACTCTGGCTGATGGCTTACCTTTCCTTAAGAAGCCTAATTAAACTTCTCACTGGAAACTTCAAAGTTCAATATGAAAATTCAGCTCTTTCAAGAAGTTCATTGAGTTCTTTTTCTCAGGAGGAAGGGAGGGACACAACAATTATTTCCATCCTATATATATGTATCTCCAGAAATAAAGCCTAACCTCAGAGTCATAACAGCCACTTTACTATGTGCTCATAATTCATAAAAGATAACAGAATTCTTTGGAGGGGTGGAAAGAAATCAGGCAAATTGAACACAGTATTGACAAGTTGATGAATCTTTCCAGGAATTTCACTGTGTCATCATAACACCTATTTGCCACTGAGAGATACAACCACACCACATTTTCCATTTGGAGAACACAGTTTTGTTCAGATGCTAATTCAGTGTTCAGCATTCATTTCTAATTGAAACACCTCTGAAACAGGAATAATTCAGGATTTAGTTCTATCCTGCCTAACGGGAGGAATAAAAAAAAAAGTGTGGATGCCAAGAATGCGAGACATTTCTACGCATATGGCAACTATAGAAGGCTCCATTCAGAGGGAATGAAATTCCCTCAGGTGTCTATATTTAGGATCAAAGAACTTTTTAAAATACAGAACTCGGAGTCTCCAAGGGATAAAAACTACAAAACTGTCTGTAGTGAACTTTATTTAACCTAAGGTTTTGTGCCAATTTAAATACACTGCAGCTCTCCACTTGAAAGAAGGCATTACCCACTGCGTGCTCTGAAATGCATGGAAAAGCCATTACAGGGATAATCAGCACAACTATAAAATAGAAAAGCAATAAAATGACAAAACCAGATACAACTGCAATACTTACTTCTTGCTGCAGTCAAGCAGTGTTACTTTTAAAGCAATGATTACAGTATTACTCTCTGTTTATCTATCTACTCACACCGTAATACCTAACTCATCTTAAAATCCAGGATAGGTTTTTATTTTAGACACTTCATAAGTCAGGTACTCTAACAACCAAAGTGGGGATTTTTCCCAGCCCTCAGTTCCTTGGCAGAACAGGCTCCTCTGGTTTTGGCTGCTTTAGTTACCAGCTCCACAGAATAAGCTGCAAAGACGAGGCCCCTCTGTGGCACCTCCAGATCAGGTGAAAATTTATGCAGTAAAAATATACATGAAAATACCTTCCCTACAGAGAGCACCCAGAGCAAGATGAAAATGAGCTGTTGTTTCAGTCATGTTTCTCTTGGGCAATTCAAATTATTTTTTCTCTCCACATTATTTTCCTTACCAATATTTTACATATCTTAGACACACTCATAAGGCTTACACAAGAAGAACAGAAAGGATAAAAGTTCTAAAAACTGTATTTGAAATGCCAATTTTTTATCACTTGGACATTCCTGGCTTAGTTTTCTAGCAGATTTTTAAAACCAGTGCAACACATTAGGAAGAATTCATCCTGAATATTTGAGCCTTTTAACCACTGTCTTCTATGTAGCAGAATTAAAATCCAACCTTTGGAAGGAGGAGTAATCAAGGAGCTCCATAAAGTACTATTAAGCCTTCCTAAGGGATATAATTCTCTCCTTGTTCTGATAGGACAAATATGTAAACCACTAAAAAAGGTTTTAAAAGAGCACTGTGTGAGACTTGCATCACAGAGACATTTTGGATGTACCAAGGAGAAGGAAAAAAATACCTGGGAAGGCAGATAAACAGTACATGGGGTGACTTTCAAAGGTATAAATGGGAAGCAGGCACTCAGCTCCTGTTGAATTTTGAAAAGAGTTCAGCATCCAACTGCCCTTGTGCCTTTGAAAATCTTCCTTCACAAACCCCTTGGTTACAAATGACTCCGAAGTTCAAAGAATGACCTTGCCCTTGTGGGAAACAGAGGAAGGCTCGTGCCTTTTAAAGGAAGATTTATGGGACTGTTGCTGCAGATGTGACTGAGATGAGGAAACAACACTTTATAGAAAGGAAACTCTAAAGAAACACACTCTATTGGGTGGAGTGGATGGGTCACCAGAGACTACAACCACGAGGAGAAAGGATGGACAAAAGCAGATGGAAACAGCTGCCTTCCAGGAGCTTCTACCACACTGCCTGGACAAGCTTGTATTTGCAGTGCTGTTAATTACAGAATTACCAAGTAGGGGATTAAGACAGGAATATCAACATGGTGTTTTGTCTGAATTTCTTGAAATTCTCCAAAATTGAATCATGAGAATTAGACAAGGTGCATGTCATCTTTGCTCTTGGTTCAGCTCCCTGGGTTAGTTCCAGCTCTGCACTTGGTGATGGCTGGGTTTGGTAATGCTAGTCTTGAGCTGTCTGTAATTATCCAGACTCTACATTTCACATCTTCTGAGTTACTTTTAGGGGAAAAAAGTGGCTTTCCTTCTATACAAATAAGGTTGTGAAAGGACAAACCATTACAGTGCACATGTACAAACTTACCAGGTTGGAAAATGAAAATAACAGAAAGTAAAGTATTTTTCCCAAACCAAATTTTAACAACACATCCTTATGGGAAGAAAGCATTGCTCCAGTTCTGCCCACGAAGTAGTTCATGCTGACACACCATATATGTAATAAAAACATTTCAAGGACATATGTTTGCTCAGTATCAAGGACAGAACCGACCATGATCCAAAATGCTCCTATTTCTCATTGCTGCCTCAGATCTTCCCTGTCTCAGGCACTAAAGAGAGTTATTTCCACTGATATAATTGAATTCTCCCAGTTGTTATCAGGAAGGACAAAAGAATGTTCACCATGCAGAGACTTTGGAATTAAACTAAAGATAAATTCAGAGCAATCTAGGAATTCCTTAGTTTGTTGCTATGTGGCATAAAAGACCCCAAACCTCAAGTGTCAGCATAATAATTGCTATTCACATCAGCTTAAGCACTTCCCAAAAAGAAGAGCTAGCAACTCCTGATACACTAAATAATCCCTTAATACTCCACCTTTCTCTAATGCTCTCTTCTCTGTGTAGATTATATACATAATATAATACAACTTTGTTCATTTGCACTTGGGAGATGAGGCCACACTTGAGCAACTTTTTAGCTCTCACTCTGTTAACTCCTGCATTCAATCTGCAAAGTATGTGTATAAATAGCAATAATAAGGCCTTGAGTGGGTCACTGACTCCTGTCTCTGGCATCTCTCAGATGTGTATAAAAAGCATTTAAGAAAAGAAAATCTACACTTCAAACACTATTTTTACAAAACAAACAGGACATAAGGCAATTTAAACATGGTCAGGGATTCTATTTGACTTCTTGCCTGACTATTTTTTGCTCATTGCTGTAGCCAACTTTAATATCACAATTATTACCTTTGCAGCAGAGTTGGATACTCCGTGTGTGACGTTCCTGATGAGCCCACCCACGTTGCCATATTTTATAAGGCCAGTAACACCTTCTGAAAAATCATTCAACAGACCCATGGGGTTGCCAAGGAAATCCACAGAACCCAGGATCCTTGCTGCCTGACTGAGCAGCTCCTGTAAAAATCAAGAGGAAGAATGAAATATCACTTATGAATCACATTAACACCAGCAAGGTTGATTAAAAGATAAAATATCCCACCCACAACAGAAGCATAAAACAACCCAGGTAGTTTTATTGGAGAAATGGACACACAAATACCAGTAAGATCAACCCTAGTTTGCTCTTAAAATGTGGTATATTCTTAGAAACACGTGATACTACTATTCCATATGCCAAAGAAGCAACACAGCACTAACACTTAATAGTCAGGGAAGAGCTCCCACACCCTCAATGGAGAACTCCCAAATCCAGAGAAGTTCAGCCTGTGCCACAATACAATCCATGACATTTACCTCCTGGAAGTGTTTCAGGATGTCATTAATGATGAACTCCTGAGTTTCATAGGGATGGACCCTGGTGAAGGGATCCAGATTAATCACAGCATCCTCAAACCGGATCAGGGGGAATCCCAACGTGCTTTTCAATGCCTGAGTGAAAAAAGGTATTGCCATTTTCAGTTTGCTCTGTACTTCTCATTCACAGCACCCAAAGGAATTTACCTTTGAATGGGTAACAAACCAACATTCAGGCTGCTGGAGTGGTTTACCACTTGGATATAGAGAGCAATCACCCACAAACCTTTTACTTGTAAGCAATGATCAGTTATTAGAACTGTTCCTCCAGTAACTCCATAGTCATTAAACTTCCCAATGCAATGTTTCCTATACTTGATAGGAATATTTCAGAACAAAATGTGTCCAATATTCCACATATAGCACTTTGCTATAACTGCTCCAATGGTCAATTAAACCAAACTCTAAATGAATTTCCTTAATAAAACTGGAAATTTTCCACCCTGCTGAAGTTCTATGAAGGGATTAAGTGTCAGGATGAGCTGGAATAACATACATAATTTCCTGTAAGCCTGAGGCTCATTTCTTAACATTATATGGTATACTGAAACTCTTTAAACTAGCTTTTTCCATTATTTTTCAAGGAAGAAAACCAAGACTGTAATTAGCTCATAGGCCATCTGTACATAAAAAACCCCATTTAAGATGGACAAGCTACACATCTTTATATAGACACACACACAAACAAAATAATTTCAATAGAAAAACTAACAAGAAAATTAATCTTTTAAGACAGAAACCCCCCTGTTTCAGGTCTTAATAATGCATCTGCACAGTTACCAACATCAGACAATCTGAGGAAGACAAGAAGCCTGACACTTGTGTTATATCTTTACACATTAATCACCAAAGCCTTGCTGGTGTAAGTAACACGATTTTTGTGCCATCTGCAGGCAATTAAGGCAAGTTACAGGTCTGACTTAAGTTTGCAAGTAAGAAAGAAGCTATTTATTTTTTCAGTAAATGGATGACTAACCAGAGTAGTCCTCATTATTCACTTGGGTAGGAAGTAATTTCCTGTTTAACTATCAAATATTATATAAGGCAACTTTGTTAATACTGGTACCTAATAAAAATAATCTGTCTACACCAAATTACCAGCCAGCCATGTCCAAGCCAGGAACATTAGAGGTAGTTAGAAAAACTTCCACAAAGGCTCTACTGTGATTATTCTCTGCCTCCTGCCCTGAACTCTCCTGTGCTACAGAACTGAATGGAACTCTGTCTGTGAAAGTCAATATACAGAACTCAGGCAGGGACTGTTATCATTAGGGGGCAAAAATGTATAGGCCAGGCTTTCCCTTGGGAACATTGCTGAGGGCTGCCAAGATGTATCCAGCTGGAATCCTATTCCAAGGGTGGTAGGAAATCCACAGTGCACAGTGCCTGGCTTCTTAAAGGCACTCACCATTAACTCTCTGTGCATTTGAGCTAATCAGTGATAGGTGTTTTTGTGTTGAAGTGCAAACACACATTCAGGACACTGCTGCTGTTGTTGAGTGTGAGAAATATCCCAGCTAAGGAACATCCCAGCTAAGGAACATCCCAGCTAAGGAACATCCCAGCTGGCTACTGAACTGTCCTCTGCACGAGGATTTGGTAAAAGCAATACAAAAATGCAGGACTGATGATCTTCTGGGTCATCTTGGTAAGATACTCA
Organism: Manacus candei; assembly: GCF_025592945.1. NCBI lineage: Eukaryota > Metazoa > Chordata > Aves > Passeriformes > Pipridae > Manacus > Manacus candei. Next base: position 3,200,876 of record NW_026138070.1, read on the forward strand.
TTCATTACACAAAACTAAACTTCTTTAAAAGCCTGCACATCCTGATGTTCTTAACATCAAAGACAAAAAAGTCTGGTTCAGTGTCTCAGTTTTGGTTTTTGAATAGGCAGCAGTTCAGTAGGGATGGTTTTTTGTGGTTTGGTTGGTTGGTTTTGTTTCAACTCTTCCACATTGGAGTAAAGTAGTTGTATTAGCTCAGAGGGAACAGAAATATTTTTGATTGAAATATTAAATTTATTATTATTATTATTATTATTAAAATGGCAACTGACCATTGCCACTTTATTATGTGGGAACACTGGACGAGATTATCTTCTTGCTATAATCTGGACTCCCTGGTTCACTGAACAACCATGCCAGATTTATTACCACATGAAAAGGACCAGATTTTCCACCTAAGTCCACAGTCAATCTGAATTTACTTTAATATTGAACCAAATTGCATGGGGCTCATGCAAATTCTCCAATTTCAATGAAACATTTTTTTTGATGAAAACACTTGGAGCTGTCCTGTATTTCTGAGTAACTTCTTATTTTATGATAGTTATTCCCTTTAAGCTCTTTACATTTCCATTACTGTAACTAAGATCTTTTGTAAAGCAGTGAGTCATTGTCTGTGCTTCAACTGAAATTAGAAAAATGAAAGAGCATGACAGAAGAGACTGGAAATTATGCAAATTAAATAACAGAACTTATTGGCACTTCTACTATTTGTAACTTCCATAATGGAAGAGTAAATGGAAATTAATACTATTAAGTTAAAGTTTCTGTTCCCATCTCCTCCTCTTTCCTCAGAAGCCCACTCTGGGAATGCACTGGGGTACCTTGAGATCCAAAGGGAGCTTGTTGGAAGTGAAGACACTCAGTTTGATTTGAGGCACACTGATTTTGAGGTTTTCAAAGTAGTATCTCTTTTGTGCTCCCCCTTGTTCAACCACCTTCTCATGGAGGTTTTCATCGTACTTCTCAACTTCTGCATCCAGACAAAACACAGGAATCAGAAGAGATTAAAGATAAATAAATATGGGGTTAGGAATGCACACTGTGCAGAGTTAACAGTGCTCTCTACAAATAAGAAGTATGTGTGACTGCTGGTGGAGCCAGCAGAATTACTCATGCCTTGTGACACCAAGTTGACCTCTGAGGCTCAAGAATTTTTTGTCAGATCTCTCTGCATCTCTAAAACCTGTTATTTGAGCTTTTAATCTCACTTCTAATTTATCTTAATCAGCACAGAGAAACAAGGAGATAACACATAACTATGCAATGTTTCCTACTGGGCAGTCTTGCTCTGACAGTCTGTTTTCCTCTCTACTTTCTCTGTAATTCCTTACGCACTCAACTAGGAATATAATGCACAAAGCAAGCTTTCAATTATCCCTGCAGAATGGATGACATTCAATAAATCAATTTACATAGAGAGTGAGTCAAATGTTATTGACATTAACAGGTTTGTGTTATTAGCAAGGGCATCTTGGTGATGTGAGAAGGCAGGGGAAAGATGAAAGATGACCAAGCCTAATGAACTTGGGTTGAACAATTAAACACGTTGACTATAAATGATAAAATTATTTTTGTCTGGATCTTGGATGACATCAACACCATCAGTGGATAAACTACAAATAATGTGCAGTAAGTAAGGAAACAAAACAATAGCAGAAGCATCAGGGTAAAGCAAAACAAAGGACAGAGCAGTAAAAAGCATAAGAGCAAAACTCAACATTTTTTCATCTTCCTCATCACTAGAGATCTAACTCTGTAAATCCTCTGTGAAATGTAAGGCTGTTATTCTTTCAGAGACAACTCAAAAGATATTGTGGATTAGCAGGACAGAACTCTGGAGCATCATCTGTAGGCTTGGCCCCATTTGGAAATCATGCCAAAACCAGTTCTTTTGCTGTGATAGTGATTATGTAACAGCACACAGGCTACTGCATCATACAAGTGACTTTTTCAATTGCCACTCCAAAACAAACATTTCCAAAGTACAGATAAACCCTAAAATAGGAGGATTAGAAGAGCATCTATGAGATTAGAAGGTTGAAGAGGTCTGTCTTGCCTCAATGAATGAAAGAAAACTCACACTGCAATTACAGTCAGGGGTATGCATGCCACAACTAAAAGGTCAGACAGACAAAATCTTCCTCCAGTGAAGCAAGAGGAGTTGCTCAAGGAACAAATTAACAGGGATCCTACTTCTAGCCTTGGGTTAAATAAACAAACCAAACAAATTACTAAACAAAGTGGCTTGCTAAATTAATAACATGATTTCTTTTATCCCAGTTTAGATGAATCCAGACCCAGGAACTGAAGCTGAACATGAAACTCCTTGCAGAGAAGTTCAGCTCAGGCACTGTGTACTGGGCCTGTTACCTGAGCACTGTAATGACTCCAACACACAAGAACAGCTTCCCAGGGGCCACTGAGGCATTTCCAGCCTTCTCTTCAACACTGGGAGGTTCCAGCAGCCAAAAGCTTCCTGGTGTTTTGAACTTTATGGAAAGACCATAATACTTGTGTGCACTGTAAAACTGCTCCTTGTAATTCAATCCCATACCTGACTCAGACTGGTCGTAGCCAAAGAAACTCAAGAGCTTCAGAAGCAGTTTCTCCTCAATTTGAACTGTGAACTTTCGGGCAGTGATCATCAGATGCTGCAGAGATAAACAAGTCTCAGTTTACAGCATTAACACCAGAAATATAATCCATATAAGCTATTAAAAAGGACAATGTGCTCTAGTTCAACGGAATATTTTCACTTGAATGGATTCGTAGCAAAATTCCCACCTTCAAAATGTCTTTGGTAGCTCTCTTCACTTCAAATTACCTTCAACTAGTGATGTTACCTACTTGTTACAACAAGTTACCTACAACTATTTCAATTTTCTAGAAGGCATTGTGCTTCGTTACCTAATCCTAACACTTCAAAATCTCCTGCTTCACCGTTTTCCAGCCCTGAAATCAGCTGTTTTGTTTGTTACATTTTTAAACTTATTTATTATCATTGTTCATCACTGTACTGTAGCTTTAAACACCGTGGACATGGTGTCCTTTAAGCTTCAGTATTAATTCAACCAAGTGTATTTCACGAATCATTGAATTAAGTGAAACTTAGGAAGAGGAAAGGTCATTTAAGCAAAGTAATACCTGCCTGGCACAAACAAAACATTGTGTTTTACCTTGTATATATCAGTCAGGGCATTTTTACTGGGGAATTTCATGGCATTGACTTGCACAGCAGGCCCAGTCTCCAGGGGCTCGTTCTCACTCATCTTGGGTGTCAGAAAGAGCATAAAAGGCCGTGTGGTGCCAATAAGCTGGTTGTCCACCTACAGAGTGGACAAGACAGAAAAAAGAATGATATTTAGGAACAGAAATCTCAGAAACAGTTTTAAATATCTTTCAAACCTATTGTGACAACGAAAACTGAAGAAGACCCGTGAATAAATAAATAAATTTGTTTCAAAATACCTGTATGTCATGCACACTGAGCTCTAGCACCTGACTTGTCGAGAGCTGTGTGTAGTGGACATTAATTCTTGTGAGGCTTACAAACACCAGCTCTTCAGGGACTTTGTTGACTAAAGACAATCCTATTCCACCTTCAAGTTTCACAAGAACCTGAGAAAAAAAAACCCAACAAACAACTACCACTAGCAAACCAACACTGAGAAACATGTGGTACCAAATACACACTTCTGCAAAGAAGTTACTTTTTCAGACTCATCTCCAGAGAGACTGACCATCACAGGGAGAAGTTAATGACCAACCACCCCCTCCCTACAATCTAGAAAGGAAAATGATAAATAAAAGGGACAGGTACTGGTTATAAAATCTTACTTCCAACTCCTGCTCTGTGTCTGGGCTTTTCAGCTTGCGCAGATCTTGCTCTGTAACTGGAAGTTCATCTCCTTCACTGAACAAACGATCGTTTCTACGCTGGTTAAAATCAGTTATCTGAAAACAAATCAATTACCAAATTAGCACTGTCCTATCTGTAAATAACAGCTACACTGTCCTACCTTATAAAATTATCTTTTTTTAAAAAAATAGGTACAGTGAAAGCTTTTGTGGTAACTATTTCTGGTTTTATGATATTCCCTCCCCCTTCATATCATTATAAAGGCAGCTTTTTGTAAAGATTTAAAGATGTAATAAGGAAAAAAGTATTGCAAGTACAAGCAAATAACAGAACTTCATTCTAGTTAATGAATGAAGTCACCTGCAGAACTCTTGTTGGCCCATCTGGGATGACTCTCACGGCCAGGACTCCTGAGCCAGGCCTCATCTTTTGGTTTATGAACTGCTGTTCAGGTGGAACTGGCCCCAAAAGTTCAAGGGAAGTATCAGGACCTAGAACAACTTCAGCTCCATCATGAAGACCCAGCATTCCTCCCTTTGCCTGGAGAAAGAAAAAAGAGTAAGGAAAAACTTAGATAATCAATAAGTAAAAACTTCAGATAACTATTTACATACATTAATTTAAAAGTGTATTTTACTTTGCTCTCTTCACTCTTCAGAACTAAAAGAAGAGTACTCCAGCAACATTTTACTTACTATTATTAAAGCTTCTGGTAACTCATGTTTAATCAGTTTGGCAGATAAAAGAAGCAGCCAAGATTGATAATTAAGTATGCCCACTTAATTTAAAACTGAAGCTATCACATCATCAATGGACATGGGAAAGTCCTTCCTGAAAAGTTTTCCAAAATGACAGGAAGCTTTTTAAAAGATGAACTCTGGATCTGCAGGTGAGTAAATCCTTATTGGGTCAACACCTAAAAACAGCAACACAGGGCTTTTTTGGTTGCTTCAAGTAGTAACTTACTGATCACAAAATGATCAATGCAATATCATGGCACTAAGTCAATTATTTTTCTAATTATTAGTGCAAGATGTTTAATTATTTGAAACTAATACAAATATTCAAATATGAATTTAAAGCACAAGCTGTTTACACAAGTCTGCTCTTCTCTGTATCCTGAACTCTGGCCTCGAAGCTTTTAGTTCACTTCAATCCTAAACCCAAATGACTGTCATTTCTATCAGCAACAAACAAAAGATCAGTACTGACCTGGACGACAAGTCCATGAATCCCACAGGTCAGCTTCCCATCCCGAAAGCTCCACGTCTGGGTCGTGCTGCGCCGGCGGTCGGGCCTCCTCAGCATCAGGGGCTCGTACCTGCAGGGAAGCACCAGAGCTCAGGAGGGTTTACTCTGCAGATGTGTTAATGGTGAACATTTATTTTGCTCCAGCTCACTTTCCTAGTCTCGTTTCTGAAGTGCTCTTTTAACCTGCTAAAAACGCATTAGCCACCTTTTGAAAAGTATTTCCAAGTCACGCAGGTTGATCGTGAGGTTTGTTTACAAAACCGGGTAAAATCCAGCTCTTCCACATGCCTTCAGAACAATTTCTTTCCTTATTCAGAGAATATCATATGAACTGTGTTTAGCTAGAACCTCCAGCAGTTTCCTGAGGAGCTGGGTGTGCAGTACCTGTTGTCTGTGACAGCTGCCAGGCCGGCGATATCCAGAATCATGCTGGAGTCCTCGGAGCGAGGGGAGGGTTTATGGGGGTTGTGAGGAACTGAAGACCCTTCATGGCAAAGCATTCCTGTCTCTGTCATTCTCCAAAGCTGGGAGCGCTTTCCTGGCTCCTGTGGCATTAAAACTCGACATTTAAACACAGTACAGAGCAAGTGGTTTTGTTCTGTTTTGCTATCAGAGGCTTTGAATTATAATTCTTGGAGTGACTTGTATATATTTAACTTCAGAGGCCTGAATTGGAATTAGGAACTAGTTTGGATAAAGACTTCTAATGGAACTCTGATATTCAATGAATATGCATCACACACTAGCAGTTAGATGCAGAGCTGCATTTACAAGGTGTTTTTTAATCTCAACAATATTTAAATATAGTTTCTATTTTTTAAGAGGTCCAGAAACAGAAGACTTAGGTTACCATGAAACCTTGTAATTTCATTAGAATATCCAACATTCAGTTACCACACTCTGTTGTCTTGGAGGCATTTACAACATTCCTTACTACTTTTATTCCAATTCCCTTTTCTGCCATCTTTATCCCCATAAAAGTCTTATACAGAAGCACCACCACAATTCAAAATAACCTGTCACTTTGGAACCTGTCTACACCCTCTAATAGTTAGAACTCTTTTTTTGTAATGTTGTCCTACTCTCAGCATTTGATTTTACTTCAGCACAGAGCAACAGCATTTAAAAAAATAAATGTGTCTTTGTACCTTCTTTTTCAGCACAACTCTTTGAGTCTTTGGAGAAACATCAAGGACAAGCTCTGCATTTGCAACATCCTTATTTGAAGCAACTGGTCTTACACTTGGCTCCTGTAAACTAGAACACCAAGAAAATATCATGATTATTCAGAGTAGCTGCTGTTTCTGCAGTTTGAATTAGATCTCTACTAAAACTGAATCAAGGAAGTTGACACTTCCAATACAGCCCATCAGACATAAATTTATACTGGTTTCTTTCCCCTCTTGTTAGGAATTACCAGTGCAAGCTGTCAATTTGAGTACATTCTTAAAAGAGGCTTTGATTTCTCACTGCAACAAGGAACTTCACAGGCAAAACAGATGAATTCCAAAGACAACTTTCTACCTTATACTGAGGAAAGCAACAAAGCCTGTTTCACTCTCCCAGAGTTGTCTTCAACAGCATATAAGCTATTTTACATAAGTTTACATTTCACAGGCATGTTGTAAATAGGTGGGAACTGTGGTAAAGTGTCCTTTAGACACCAATAAAAATGAAGTCTGCAGAGAGGACCCCAACCATCCCTGCTCTTCCCAGATCAGACAGTGGGGTCACAGCAGATGCCACAGCCTTAATCTTTCTTACTGTGTGACAGAATAAACAATGCCATGCTCTAAAACAAAGGTACTATGACCAAATGAGGTAAGATACACAGATTACTGACTGCCAGACAACTCTGAATTTGGCATTTCTTCTGCTGGCTACAAGGTTGATAGAAGTTTAGCTGCATTTGAAAACCTTTGGAATGGCAACCACTAAGAGAATATTAATGCAAAGCTTGCTGAACACCATGAACACTGAAAATATTTTCATCTAAGATAGAAAGAATTACCCTGAGAAGGTATATGTAGCAGCAATATAGATGAAGTTTTCATAGTAAAGCTGCTTGCTGTCTTGGAAGTCGTTCATGCAGCAGACAACCTCAGAGGAGCCTGCACCCTTCACTGTCAGCAGGATAAAGGGGGGCAGGACAGGCTCATCCCAGGCATAATCCAGGGAGGTCATGGGCTTCACTTCAGTGGAGAGCCTGGGCTCCACCACCCCGTGCTGGTTAAACACAATTGGGACCTGCAACAGGTAGGAAAGAGGAGTTTGTTTCCCACAGGAATTGTTCATCAGGCAGATTTTTTCCTGCCATTTGCTCATTTGCCAGGAGTTGATCACAGGAGCTGAAAAAAGAGAACTTCTTTTTTTCCCCCCATCTTTTTCATATGTAAATTCTTCCATTCAGGTCTCAATTAAAAACAGTCTTAAAGGGTTGAGAAATGTCATTTTTGCTTTTATCTGTCATCTGTGGTTCAAAATGTCTTCAGTTCCATGGCAGCATCTCAAACCCTCCTAATCTAAATTAGGAGACTAGAATAGATTTCAAATTACCACTCCAGAACAATTTCTCTTCAGTAACAATGCTCCTCCTTGCAAGACTTATAAGGCATTCAGGAAAGCCACAACATTAGCACTATTATTTGAACAAGACGTAATTAAGTGCTTCCAATTTTCACTAGAACTTCAGAAAAACACAATTATTACAAAGACCTCTTGCTACACAAACTTTAATTTTATTTCATTACACAAGCTACTCATCTCTCTCTTCTAACAGATATCAAGGACTACTTTTCCTTAAAAATAGAGGGGAAAAAATGTGAGGTTTTTTGTTCTTTTACCTTGGAGAAGTTGTCGATGCGGAAGGGCGGCGGGAGCTGGTCGGTGTCGCTGAAGGCGATGCGGTACGTGGCTCCTTGCAGGGTGATCTCTACTCTCAAAAAGTAACATTTCCCCAAGGAGTCCCTTGGAAAAAGAGCAAAGTGCAACACAGGTAAGCTTCTGATCTGCATTACCTGCAGTCCTAGGCATGAAATAGCTGCTTCTATCAAAACCCAGAAGCGCTCTGCAGAAGATTTACAGATCACAGCTACCCCACACTGATGTGGAACGAGGATTAAACATCTGCCTCTATCAAAAACCAGAAGCACATTACAGAAGATTTTTATAGAATAGCTACCTCATGTTGATGTGGAATGAATTGTTCTTGTTGACCTCAAAGCCCCCAGACCAAATGCAGTTTGGGACATCCATGAGCCTCACACACAACAGCTGATCATAATCGTTCCGTGGCCAGTGGAACACGACGCTGGAGCCAGGGAGGGTGGAGATGTATCCGTCAGGATTAGATGCTCCCTAGGACAGAAATCAGGAAAAAACTGGTAAAAAATCCTGGTACTGAAACCTTAGTATTAATCTACAGACCTCCCAAATACCAACCCAGCAATTATTCTGTCAGGAATAATGAGAAAGATCCCCATAACCAACCAACAATACTTTCAAGAATGACATTTGTTCTTTTTTATGATTAACTACAGAACTGTACTGAAAATAACCCCCAGGAATCTTCTTACCCGCCCTCTGGCGAATTCCCGCTGGACAAAGGCCAGTTTGTAGCTGGATTTATTGTCCAGCAGGTAACGGGGAGCAAAGGTGACCATGCAGGTGTCAATGTAACGGCCTCTGCCTTTTTTGACATCAATACCTAATAAAACCAAGGTAAAATAAAGCTATTACTTAGAAAGAAAAGAAATAAAATACAATATATTTCACAGAGCACAGGTTCTTTTGAGTTCCTGAGATGCACTGTTTGTGTCACACCACTGCCATGTTTTGACACATTAAACAATAAATGTAATTTTAGATCATCTGTCACCCTCTGTTTCTCAAGTACAATGTAGAGATCATAACTATTGAAGATAAAAAGCCCCAAAACTATTTCCAATCACATCAATGCAAGTAATTATTTCAGTTTTAAACATATAAAAAATTCCTCAAAAATAATTGTGAAGTAACTTCCAAACTCTCATTTAATTAAAAACTAAAACCTTATGGAGAAATTGTGCTTTCTGTACACCAAGAGCCAGAAGCTGCACTCCTGCACATCAGCCTGTACAAAGTAAAACTCACAGAAGCAGCACGTGGTTGAACAGTTACAGTGTACAGGCAGTCAAAATAATCAGAGTAACATGAAGGGATTTCAGATGTACTTGGAATTAACCCACAGGGGGAATAAAGACAGAGAAACAGGCAGCAGAGTTTGTAAATGCAGTTTTGAAATGTAAAAAATAACAGAAAACTGATTTTTAAGCTAATAAAATTAAAATAAAGAAATAAAAATAATTAGAATACTATTTCCTTGTTTAATAATTTTCTCTGGACCCTCAAAAACCTTTAACAACATATCTTTCTCTGCTGCAATTGTTCTGTTTCTGGTGCCACTGACATCTTGTCTCACCAAGAGTTATACAGGATTCTGGATTCTTCCAATGTTCCTGTCACCACCTACCAATGTTATAGATGAGGCCTGGCCTGTTTCCATGTTGGATCACCTTGAGGGCTCTGACACCACTGCCCCCATCCAGGGAGAATCCCTGGCACCAGCCAGGCATGCCTTCAGGATGGATTCCTCTTCCAACCCTCATTGTACAGCTAAAGGTAAGAAAAAACCACAAAGATTTACTCCTTTAAATAAAGGATCAGATAACAACATGATTCTGGTGATCAAACACATGCCCAAGATGCAAAAAGAACACCTGTGTCTGAATATAATAGCCTTAAAATTCATGATAAATCTCTTATTGTGTGGTTCATTCTGCATTTCTGCCATAAGCTCTTTCATCACATTGGTCAGGATTCAGTGGCCATGTCATGTAAAGGGCTTGGCAATTTTCAGGCTGATTAATCACAACAACAGTGGAGTCTATTTTATCCTTGAAAGAAAAAAAAATTAAAATTTCCAATAAATTCTGACACAACAGAATGAGCCAACCAAGGAATTTTCAACAGGAAATGTCTGAAGATCCAATGTGCTCATTTCTGTATTAAAAACTTAATAACGGGTCATCTTAACAGGGAAGGGCTTTTCCTACATGATCCTCACACTGATGTATCAGCACCCAATCTGTGAATTACTTTCATCTTTGTAAAGTTCCTCCTGATTGCTCTTCTTACTTACAAGTTTGGCTGTTCTTTATCAGCATAACAGAACAGCAGAGGGCTGAGGCTTCTAGCAAGCTCATGCTCTTCAAACTGCCCAGCAGCATCTGTTTTTGCATTATCTTGTCTGAAGATCAGTGGTAATCCTTTAAGTTAAACACACACACACACACACACACACACACAAAAAGAGTGTTAAAGTACAAGTCACTTGTGAACAAATTAAAATGAGAATGGTGGAAACTACTTCAAATTAAGGAACAGCCTAAAATATTTTGGTTGTAGGATTATCCATTAATCTGCCTGTATCCTCCTAGTTCTTCATTTAACCTGTTTAAAACAGCTGCAGGCCATGGGGGCTGAAAGTGCCAGTGGAAGTTAACACAGACTCAAAGTCAGACCCATTGCTTTCTCAAAGCATTTCAGTCTTTGAAACCCTACATTTTAACAGTGATCTAATCTATGTTGATTTATTTGTTTGAAAATCTGTAATGTAGCAACTCAAATGTGTAAGTTACCTGTACCACTCCTCAAACAATAGCTGTGGCACTACTAAAATAATTAATTCCTGCAACTTTAACTCCTCTTGAGTAGCGTTTAGAAGCTCTATTTGGCCAGAAAGCACATCAAAATACTGCAGGACATCTTTATTTCCCAGTTCATGACCACAGCAAAACGTACCAGTTTTGTTGATTAACCAATATGGTGCTGAAATGAGTATTTTTAGGGAACCCTCAGCACGACACACAATCCTGATGGTCAGGTTGAGCAGCCGTTTGTTGACATCGTACAGTCGCATCCTCACCATGTAGTTCTGTGTCCCAGGAGGAATCAACAGCTCTTTGCAGACTGGGAAGTTTTCTAGCAATACCCCTGGGAAAACAAACCCAAACCAAACCAAACCTAACATCACCCACACAGAAACACTGGTTCCTGGTTAAGTGTTGAGGTTGGTGTTTCATGGGATTTGATCTTGCTGAATATTTCATGTAGCTCATACCCAGATTAACTTTAAAATCTGCCCAGTGTAGTAAACTCTGACCTCAGGAAGAAATACCACAATTTAGGTCACAAACAACAAAAAAGGTTCTGTAAGGAAGCCTGCTTAGGGCTAGTTATTGCTTTAGGCATCACAACTCCAGCCAGTGTTGAATAATTCTGTACAGATTTTCAACACCAACTTTTTCTGTTAGAAAAAAAAACAAGCAAAGCCACCCAAAACATTGGGAACTTATTTATTTCCCTTCTTTATCACTGATCTCTCCAGTTTCTGTTTCCACTCCCAGGAAAACAAGAAAAGAACTGAACAAGGAACAGACTAAGACAGCTGACAGATTTGGGGGAATGATGGCAATATCAGTACTCTTTTTTTTTTTTGAATGTGTGCACTTGGTTATTAAATATAAGAAGCCCTGCAAGCCAATGAAATAATCATATAAATGCTGTCCATTTTTAAATTTTTCTATTCTGCACCATAGTTCCTTTTAGATAAAGGTTCCTTTGAGGTACTGAGGTACACTGAGGGTCAGAGAACAGCATCTGGACAAGAACCTTACCGAGCTCAATGTTCTGGGACGTGTCAGCTGTGTGCAAGGCCACCTCTTTGCCAGGCTTCAGGGTTCCACTGATGGGCAAACCCTTCACGTAGAACTCCAGCTCGCAAGGGAGCAGGTTGCAGATCACCACCGTTGGCAGGAGATAAATAGTGTGCCCAGGCTGCCTGAAAATCTGCTTAGCACTGTCAGAGAATATGCTGGAAGGCATGTAATCAGGGTAATTCTCCTTCTTTATAGCCACACAAAACCTGGGAAGGCAGACACAGAAGTCAATGAGTTTGACAGGCAATTGAATCCTATTGCACTAAATCCTCTAACATGCTCTAACTTCAGAACTGATAAGAAAAACAGCATTTAGAGTTGTTCTTCACCTAATCACTTTGTTGTTTGACCATAAGGTATTTTGTGTTTATGCCTAACATTAAGATAACAGGAGTTTCCTGATTTTAATCAAAGACTCAGAAAAACCTGGTCTGTTCAGAGATGTAACAGAAAATGGCTTTTACAGGTTACCAACTATAAAAGCAGCTTCTATAGACTTGCAAAAATATGTTTTTAACTAAGAGATTTTAACTATTAAAAGTACATACAACCATTTTCTAAAACATAAATGCTGACTGTGTCCTTCTTCCCAGTAGATACATCCTTCCTCTGACCACCTGACACTTCGGTTTTCCATTAGTTAAGAAAAAATTGACTAAGTAAATCTTCATTTTAAATAATTTGTGCATTTGCCTCCCTGTGATACGTTCAAAAGCAGCATATTAAGAAATGAACTATGGAGCTGACACACAGAAGTAACCACATGGTGTGCAAAGGTCATTTCCTGAGCAGCTTCCATAATCTCTATTCTAGTATTTCCTAAATACAGAGCAACCCTAAATCAACCATATCAGAAAACCACAAAATTCCATTAAGTCCTTACTATGCAGCAACATTTTTGGACTCAGAACAGAGCACAGGACATTGAAGATAAAGAATGAGTATTTGTGAACACTCCTTTGGCAAAGCACTTGTTATCCTCAGTGAGACAGAGCAGTTAATTTAAGTCTACATTCTATTTTCTAATCTTTTATTTTTTACCATAAATATTAACACTGTGCTTTGTATTCTCAGAGGGGCTTCAAGGAGCCCTGCAGAAATGCAGCAGTTACACTTCACTGTGTAACAAACCTCCCATTAAAACTGCAGCAGCTTTCACCTCTAAGCATTTTCTTTCCTGGTAATTAGTTCAGAAGAAGATAACAGAGCTTACAGAAAAAGAATTAGGTACTAATTACCTGAAAAACCTGCTGTTTTCAGACTCCATGGAGTGACACTCCCTCTTGCTGCTGCACACCTCTGTTGTCTTCTGAACGTTAGTCCAGTGAATTGGGGCCTTACAGAAAAAGACTCCCATTCCTTTGGGCCTGGCCTGCAAACGCCAGGATGTCAGATGTAATGGAATGGCAAAGGAATCTCCTGGCATAACTGCTGGAAGGACCACAGGTTCTGCAAGCAGAGAAGAACACACACATATCAAGACAGGTCCCTTTACTGAAAACCATAAAATTTTGAAGTAGTGCATCTCAAATTTTTGAAGCAACATATTTCACTTTAATATAAATCACTTCCTACTTTATGTACATTTCAAACACCAACCTGTTATTTTCAGCTCTATTAACAATCTGGCAGCAGACAAATTTAGGTGAAACAGCCCAAAAACTTGCTGGAATTTAAATTCTTTTTCCCTTGGATGCTTTAGTGAAAATGTTTATTTCAAAAAGCCTCATTCCTTATACACTGTGGGTACACTGTCAACATATCACGACATTTCTACACTACACCTCTGCAGGGAAAACTTTCTAGAATACTGTTAAAAGAGATAACATTGCTACACACAGAAATAAGATGTAGTATTTACAGAGTCTCAGCTTTCCCTGATGGAGAAAAATCCTAATGGATCCTCTAGCTCACCTTGTTGATTATTTCCTTCTTAACAACACCCATTTTCTCTCCAGGGAGGTCTATTTTGGTGTGAACCATCACGGACAGCGGCGAATCTTCTTGGGGAGAAAGCTACACTTCCCACAGTATGTATGGAACACTACAGGAATTCAGGGCCCAGGAATTCACAGCACTTACTGTCAGGGGCAGAAGGACTGTCCAGTCTCAGTTCCATTGGAGTTTCCAGCTTGTTCTTCACCATCAAGGCCGAGCGCACCGTTATCACCTTCCGGGCACCGCCCTCCAGGGTGACTTCAAACACCACACGAACTGGAGGCAATGAAGAAAACTGGAAGATATTTAAAAGCATTAAAAAGCTCAGGTAATGAATATATCTAGAAGAGGGGGCACCTCAATGTGGAAGCAGTAACTGCTGGAGGAAAACTGAGTCCAACCACGTGCAACTCCTCAGGTCTATACGGTTTCATAATAATAATCCCTTATAATCCTGTACCTCTCCCTCAAAACACAGTAAAATTAACTATGAGAAAGCAATTCTACATACCACTAACTCCATTATCTTTTTCAAAACAACAGAAGTTCAACTAAGAGTAACACAGATCCTAAAATAAGACTACACATCACCTCACCATTACATTATTTTATAAATCCATGGAGTTTGAATTCCAAGTCTTATATATTTAACAGTCACTTACTCTCTCTGTCTAAACTAGAAAATAATATAAAGCTTTCTTAAAATATCCACATTTTCTTCACCCTTCTACTGTGGTGTTTTCCCTCCTACATTACATGAAGTAATTGCCACTTCAATCCTGAAAAAAACAATTCATATTTTAGCATTTATATGCTAGAACTCACATATTGAAATTTAAGACCCATTCTTAAAACGTTTATACTAGTGAGGAATGGAAAATCATATATTTGTTCTGATTTGAAAGTCCATTTTGTTTGCTTGACTTTTGTTTGGTTTCTGTTGAAAAGGTTCTACAAGGATGGAAAAGCCAGTTCACTTGTAGAATTCTTTGGTCTTATTTAAGTAGCTCTCAAAAAATGAAAATATATACTCACGTAGACTTGTGGATGTATTATATTTGTTCTACTTATTGGGCTTCCAAGCTGAGAGGAAAGTAAACAAGAAAGTTAAAGTTGTTCAGCTTTAAAGACATTGATTTCAGCTGCAATATAGAACCTTACTAGAGCTTGGAATAATATCAGAACTAGATTAGCAAAGCCTGTTTGTGACACTGCTTTAAAAAGAAATGAAGCTGAAGAAGGGCTTATTGTAAAGAAGAATTCCCCAAAAGACGTTCCTGAACAGCAATTCTCAATTTGCATCCTTTCCCTTCAATATTCAGGTTAAAGAGAGATTATGCTTTTTATGCTTCAATATGAAAACACCAGAAACAATGCAAATAAGAGACCACTGGCTCTTGTCAGTAGTATCTTGAAATTAAATTCTGTTTTATACCAAAAAGATCTCAACTACTTCTCCAGTGTTCAACAACCTCCTGTGCCTACTTTCAAAACTTAGCTAGTTCTGAAATCCACAAAATCATTTTTATCACTGAGCCTCCAAGAAATGCCAGCCTGATTATTACAACTGCATTTTCCCTTCATGACAAGTATATTTTGTCTAAGCAGCCACATATTTCAACAATCTCTTGGCTTACAGGAAATTGCCAGTTTTGTTTATTTTAAGTAAATTAAATACATGAAAAGCATTCCTGCAATAAAAGAAATAAAAATAGCTGCTGAAATGCTGGGCTGATTTAAAGCTCAGTCTCCAGGAGTCCATGGCCCTGTCACTAATATGTTAGTTCTGTCCCTGGGAGCTCTGACTGCCAAGCACAGACTAACTGCTGACTGCTCTGTCTGGGGCTTTGTTACACATTAAATTGCTAATTAGAACCCAGTATCTCCAAACTCTCCCAATGCAAGCTAAATGGAAAGAGGTCAATCTCATACAGCAGCTGCTTTTAGGTCAAAGTCTTGCAGCCATCATTACACTTAAATTATACATTTTCCTAAAACCAACAACATCAGAACTTACAGTGGAGGAGGAGGAGTTCTTATCTGGTGCAGCATATCTGAAAAACGTTCCAACTTTGTCCACAGACACTGGGCTCACTTCTTCCCAGCCATTGACTCTCACTTGCAACTGGTGAATCCTCAGATCATGGGTGTGCCTACCAGGCCAGACCAAGATCATTTACAATTAAGCATTATTATACAGTGTAAACACTAAACACTTCAGACCAAGGGATTCTGAGAAAAGAATCTCACTGAAGCATTAAAAAGTCTCAGGAGTTTTTCTGTTTCATGGATAAAGACAGACTAATTCTGTCTAATTGTTCTACCTTCCCTAATGAACACACAGAAGTACAACTATGTCATATAAGCAAAAATAGAAGTGTGCTACATATTTGTCAACATGTTCTTATCTCTGATAACACATTCAACAACCAACACCACCCCCTGCCCCAGTCCTTTAGAATAAAGGACATTGATTGAGGGTCCCAAGTCTTTCTAAAAGCTCATAATAATCCAAATTACATCTAGGAACAGCTGCCACTAATAGCAATAGATGCTGCTTACTGGAGAACCCATAATTTCCCTCTGTAGAAAAGCTCTAAAAATAAGAACTAAATATTAAGAGGAGATTTTTTTAAAAAAATCTACTTTTAATGTAACACCTGCCGGTGCCCTCACAACTATGATCCCACGTGTTCCATATGTAAGTGTGTAAAACTTCACCTGTGTCTGAGTTTCCCTCTGGCTTCGAACTCAAATGGAATCTCTTCCCCAGTGATAACTTCTTGCCATTCACTGACATTATGGGCATCATCCAGCAACGTCCCGTTTTCCTCAGGAACGACACCTGGGCTCCCACTGTGAGACAGAGCAGCCCTGGGAAGAGAATCACAGCATTTTACAGACTGACTACTTCAAGTGACAAGTGCTTTTTACTCTGCCTCAGTCCTCAGTGAACACATTCACGTCATGAGTGTATCTGACTAGTTTTCATGTTCTGTTGGACCTCTTGAAAAAAACAAATTATTTTTTTTTTAAAGCAGTAAAACTATATCAGTGTCAAGGAAGAGGCTCAACTAAAATTGAGACTTGCTTATGTGTCTCTGCAGAACAAAAGCACTGCAAACAACAGGGTTTGGCTGACATGGAAGTGAAACCAGCCAAATCTGTTTGAAGTGATGCCCCAACAGGTCCTTACCGGGTCGGGGTTGTGGTCAGGGTGGCAAACCACAGAGTGCATCCAGTGTGATTCCTCAGAGCAAAGGGCACAAAGGGCTGCCTGCGCTTGGGAGTCTTCATTTCACCTACAAAACACAACCCACACTTGTCTGAATGCCCAGGAGAAGTGTTTATGAGATGTTAGTGTGGGATGAGACACAATGGCTGGAGAACCAAAACCTGCACTAACTAAAGAAAAACTGATCAAACAAACAGGATATCAGATTATCTACGACATTTTTTAAATTAGTAACTGTTACAGAAATGGGATAAAACAAACAGAAAGTCTTCCCCTACATCAACCCCCCTGGGAACTAAGTTTGATCTAACCCGTTCTTTTGTTTCTTCATATCAAGTCTTATAAAATACTCTGCCTCCAGTTAGACCTAATGTGTAGAAAATCTAACTAAAACCCCAAGCATAATCAGGAACTTTTTATGGACATCCAAATCCTCATGAAGTACTAAACACACATTCAATTACAATTAAGATCTATACTGTATTTAATGTGATAAATACAGAATTAGCCAGTACTCCCTCTGATTGGGACTTTTATCCTCAAAGACTGAATAAGTAGAAATATTTTCCTAAACAGGATAAAACCTACTGGAACAAAGTATGGAAAATAATTTGAGTGCAACCAGAGCCAACTTGGTTTTGTTAAAAAACTGGACAGCAAAATCCCAGAAGATACTTCACTTCCCCTGGCTGAATTTTTCCAAGCATGGATTTCCAACCAGCACACAAGTGTTACTCTCATCTTCCACACTGCAGTGCATCAAGCCTGTGAAAATACTTACTGTGTTTGGACAGAGAAAAACCCCTGTCAAAGTCCAGTAACTTACTTAAAAAGGAAGATAAATGGCTGCTACCTAAATACCCACATCTTTTGGTATGAGAGAAGTGGGAGGAAGGTGCACACAATAAATCAGCTGCTTAAAGAAAAGTTAGGACAGAAATGAAATCTATTCCCCAGAACTGATCTGCAACTGCTCCAAAAGCTTCAGCACAGGTTTACAGGGGCAAGAAGGGGTAAGGTGAGAAGGACAGGGAAGGTTTTGAAGGAGTTACTAATAATCACATAAAACTTTCTTCCAAATCAATAACAACAAACCCCTATAAACCCCCACATCATCAGTAGGGACTTAAATCTGATCTAAAGCTCATGGGGAAAGTTCTTTCCAATTAAATGGCAAGAAGATGAAATCCTTGAAAATGAAAACACTGATTTTTGCCAACTGCAAAAAAATGTTTTCAGTTTTGAGATTCACTTTATATAATTTTTTGGCTAATCCAGGTTCTACAAAATTACAGACCAGAAGCCAAATGAACTTTTACTCTGTTGTTTAATCGATTGCCAGTTTATTTTTTGAGACTTTTAAAAAAGAATTTTTGGGACTACGGCCTGATTTTCAAAGGAAAACATAATGTAAAAGTTGCATTTTGAGACTACTGCCTGGAAAAAAAAAAGATTACCATTACAAGGAGGGTTTTTTCATAATTAACTTAGTAATTTAGCTGCAACACCCACTAAAAGCCAAGCGTTGAATAATACAAGTTTTGCTGTTTGTTTGATTTTTGGAAAAATCTTTCAGAAAAATAAGCCCTTCTATCATTTTGCATTTTGAGTTTGGTTTTTTTTTTAAACTCAGAGAAAATATTTCTGAGGGGCACTTGAACAGGCCACAAACGCAGATTTCTAGAAAACGTTGTGTCCTCCCCCTCAGCAACTTTTCTACAGGGCTACATATTTATCAAGTGTGCTGTTTTGTCTTCCATAATGTCAAAAATTAAAAAAATCTTACTTTAAACTGTATGGTTTTGCCCCAAGACTGTAAAGTCAAGTATAACCCAAACAAATTAACAAGATATTTGGTAGGAATGCCTTACATCCTAAGGCTTACTGAAAACAGATTGTTCTTTTTTGAAGGCAACTGAAAGTTTTAAGTAGCTAAATATGCTGAATTAGGTATAAGTAGGTACATTGAACATAATGTTGGATATTTTTAGAACACAATTAAAATACTGTGATATTATTATGCTATTTTTAATTACACTATACTGTCTCTCTAGAAAAAGGGACATTGAACAGCCAATAATTCATATAATTCATAGGGTTGGTTATACTTCTCCCTTCTTTCCTTAAGGTTCCAGAGAGGAATAACAGATAAAACCAGGATAAAAGTAGCTGTCATGTTCTTTAGCTTGAGGTTTTTCGAGGTTTGATTATTTTTAAATATAGAGGCCAGTCTACCAGCAAGTCACACATACAGCACAGTATTTATTGTACAAGAGCCTTCCAAAGAAGAAAACCACCTTTTTTTTTTTTGGTCTCTCTCTGTACAGTACCTCTAGCATAGATCTGATGCTCTAGGTTAGTCAAACTGGCTGTACTCCTAGTTCTAAGGTACACAAGAGGAAGGCCTGGCAGACAGGAAAGACAAAGTTAGCAGGTAAGAAAAAACACATAAATACAGGAAGATCTTCCCCATCATGCATTGGCGAAGATACAATTGGCATCATGCAGTTATAAGTCTCTATCCCTTGGCTTACACTGAGCCAGGGATAGAGACTTTTATTTTATTCAAATTTATTTAAATTTTATTCAAATTTTATTTGAATTGATAAAATTTCTTCCAAAAGTAATTCTGGGAGAAGAGAAGCTAAAAAGACCTGTCATGTATTAAGAGTTTCACAAATTAAACAGGATTTTTCCCCAGAAACTCAGTTATACAGGACTTTAGGGTTCAGAAAGAAAAAGAACCCCTCTGAACTGCACATGCCCTGAAGTCAATACTCTTGATTTAATCTTTGATGAGAGAGTCACTCATTAACTGACAAAAAAAGGAAGCAGAATGAGCAGTGCAAAGCTCTCACTCAAAGCTAAGCAGCCAGAATGGGTTTTGTTTTTAAAGAGTTGAACACAACTGAACAGAACACAACTTTTTTGTCTTTTTTTTTCTTTTTTTTTGCCAAACATCTCTAACAAATCACTGTGTGCTGTGAAGCCCAAGTACTTCTGTTTGTAATACATTAGACAGATGACCGTGTGTGTCAGGACTGTTTCAAATAAAGTGTGATTAATGAGCAACATACTCTGCCCAAAACATGGGGGATCCACCGAAGAGCCCATCCAGTCTTCTGAGCTGATTACATTCACTTCTTTGTCCTGTTTACAGTAATCTTCCATCCATGACTGTTTGGTACATGTGTATTGCTCTAGAGGAATGTAAGCACAGACAGCCAATGTCTCCAAGGTGGCAGTAAACAAAGTCATTGAAAAGTGTGTTAAATTCATCACACTCAAGTTACTCCACTTTAATGGCAGCGGTTTTATCTCACTGTTTTTTTTCTGTGAAGCACTTATATGAGTCAAAGACAAACAACAGCTCATAAAATCACAGCACTATCTTCAAAAACAAATAATAAAGATTTTATTTTTCAAAAAAAAATTTTAAGTGGAATTCCATGTTCTTAAGACACTCCTAAGGCAATCTAAGAGCTCTCCTTGTGGAGGCAATTAACCATAAATATTTCCATGTTAGAAGCACTTCCTAGGGATTTGGTTCTTTTGTTTTAAGAAGTACAGCCACATTCCTGCATAAATATCAAGACACTAATAGGGTCCTTTAGCACAGTATTAATCACAAACCAGCCTTACTACTTGTTATCACTGGTATTTAAAAGCATCATTGGAACTCTTAGGAATCACTGATTTGCTTTTCCTGCTACTTTGGCTCCCCTCTTTCTGCCAACCCCACAGGTCTTCTGGGAGAAAGGACCAAGGAAGGCTTTTCTGTTCCATCTGCAAACTCAGCTGTTGCCATTTCTTTATTGTGCTCACCAAATTATTCACAATGAGCAACAATATTCCTGGGAAATGCACACGATCATAGCCCAGCAACACAGCAGCTCACGTGAAATTTGAATTAATGACGAACAAAATATTTTTATTTCCTAAGGTGGGAATTGAAGCTCAGGTGTTCAGAGACTGCAGAACTGAAAAGAGTAGCTCCCCACTACACCTGTCAACGTACTGAAAAATGACGAGCTTCCCAAAAATATTTTTAAGCACTGTACAGTATGGAAAGCTTTAGATGAAAGCCTGTTTCTGATCAAAAATAAATTTCAAACAACATATGAATTTGATAGAATTCATATGAGCAGAGAAAGAATTCCTGCTAACCTCTAAAACATGCAGCTCGTGTCTTTACACTTTCACAGTGCCTGCCCAAACACACACCTGTGTAAAACACCACGGAAGGGATGTGGGGACTTGCCCAACTCCCCCCCCCTCCAAGGGCCACCAGCAGGGCTCGGTCAGAGCTGTCTGTCCTGTTCAGGAGTGACAATCAGGCAGCACAGGGATGCTCCCAGGGAATATTCCCACGTACCTATGAGGACAGAGGTGATGTTTATATCCAGGCGTGGTCGGGCCTTCACTTCCAGCTTCAGGCGGGAGGGGTGGAGGCGGCTCGAGGCCTGTTGTTGCCAAGACACCGAGCAGGGCCACGGCTCGATGAAGGGCTCCCAGCCTGGGGACAAACACAGAGTCACCTCTGCTGCACGTGGGAATGGTGCTTACATATTTCAGCATTTAATCCTTTACTTTGAATCTGCGTTCAAGATAAACTGTATTTAATTTGCCACCTAATATAAAGTTGCTCCATTTGAACCGTGTATCCTGTATGTGCACACTGCATACCATATATGCTGTATGGATACTATGTACACTGCATGTAAGACCTTGCAGAAATATCTTAATTCCAATTAAAGCCTTAGAAGGCAATTACTGCTTCTTATTTAAGTCAGCTGCAACTAAGCCCTCTGAAATAGTTTTGAAAATGATTTTCATACAATTATGCATAAGTTGGCCTAATATTCAGTATCACATAAGACAAAAGTCTAAAAGCTATTAAAAAAATCCCCCTCTATGTATTTTTAAAAACAAAAAAACTGCCTTGTTATTGGTAGATAATTCCTGAGGTGGTTGTCACCAACTACATATCAGAAAATTTAGTTCCTCAATTCAGAAAAAAACACAACTAGATTATTTCTTTTGTCAGTGTCTGACCTGGATTGAGGCCTAATTTGTTTTTCTTAATTTAAAATATAAATTCTAATGGTCTTCTTATGTTAATTCCATTGACTTCAGCCTAACCACCTGCCCTCACATGCTTTTCCTTCCTGAAATACATAACAAACTGAATGCACCAAACAAGTAAAAACTGAAAATGTGAATACAGATACCCCTAGTTACATAACTGTCATGTTCCTGGATAACCTTCTTTTGCAATTACATTTGAAAACTTCAGTGCTATTTTCAGATCAGATCAGCAAAATCTCAACTTTCCACTTCCCTCCACCTGATCTCAAGTGAGGGTATCTTGTCTATGATCACATGTTCTCACACACACACAGAGACACAAATTTCATGTCAGGAGAATTTCAGGCTCCTGTAGTAGGAAAGGCTGTTTCCTAAACATAAACAAGAAAACAACAACTCCCCAGGTATTTCACCTGAAAGCTCTCGATTGTAATAATCTCCAGAGAGGGTAAAATGAGCGTAACCTTCAGGGCTGGTTCGCAAATGTTGGAGAAAATTCAAACCTGGGGGGGGAAATAAAAGTGAATGTTACACTAATGCAAAACAATCAAGCTCCCCAATTTTATAAACTCTTAATTAGGCAATGGGAGGTTTTGTCTTGTCTTGTAAACTGAAATGGTACACAAAACCTATCACAATACTCTTCAAATAATATTTACAGACAGCCATGCCTTACAACATGGAGCCTCCCCAGGGTTCTGCTCAGCACAGATTCCATTAGTTATGGGATGTATAAAGGGGAAAACAGAGTCTTAAACCCTACAAGGACTGTGATCTTAGAAACAAAAACATAAACCAAACAAACCCAAAAAAGACCCCCCAAAACTCCCCACAAACCCCACTACCAAAACACCATCAGTTAAAATTCCACAAGTCCTGAGAAAGCAGAGCTGAAAGCAGTCACTGACAGTCATTTTGGGCAAGGCAGAAGCAAACACTCACGTGAGAAGGTTAACTCAGCCAGGGGCACGTCACAGTCCATGCAGTCATCAATAAAGCAAATGCACACACTCTCTGCCTTTATCTCCACTCCAGAGATGAACTGGAAAGGCACAATCCCCTGGCTGTCTCGAGCAGAAGAGGTCTGGGAAACTGATTTCAAAGGTTCAGCATTCTTAAACAACCAACTCGCTGCTTTTTTCAAGTCACCTTAGATAAAAGCAAACAACCAATCAATCACCATCTACTTCCTCAAGGTATTTAGTAAAAAGCATATGAAAGCAAACTATTCCCCTTCCTCTTATGGCAAGTCACCAACAGTCCCTTAAATGTGTTCTATTTAATAGCACAAATATGAGATTATACATACACTGGAATTTTTTAAGAGTGAGAAATGTGTTTTGAAGTTTGCAAATCAAGTGGCAACATAATAAAAATCTGTATTAATGCTAGGAATGCCTCTAAATAAGTTGGGAAGCATAACAATGCTAAAGAAAAATAATCACTTCTGTTAAAGCTTCACCTTTTCATATATTGCATGGAGAAATAGGGAATATATGATTCAAAAAGGGAGAGATGAAAACATGTGCTCTCAAGAGGACGAGATGGATAATGGCAAGAAGCAGGGACACCATGAAAAAGAATAAACCTGCACATAACCCAAACCCCCAAACAAAAATACACCCAAACATCCCACATATGACACCCCAAAAAAGGCAAGGACAATCTTTGGGGGGTGGGTGCTACAGAGCAGCAGAACAGGAAAATGAATGTTTAACATTATTCCAACACAGAGCCAAAGTAAAAAAATTCTAAAGAAGGAAATACTGCCTGTGCATCAGCTACCTGACAGTCTGAAAGTTTTTACTTAATTGCAATTAAGGTAATAGGGACAATCTGCAAGGCCAACTAAATGTTTGCTGTCACCTTGGCAGATCAGAAGAGCTTTCCGACAATCTTCCAGGCTGAATCCCAGCTCCTGCAGGCGAGCCAGCTGCACCTCTGGAATGGAACAGTGAACCAGTCATAAATCCTTGACAGTTATCTACTTGGTTTCATTTCTAAAATCAAGATATATCTGCATGAAAAACGGGGTTTTGTTTCAGATTGCAACTGTAGTAAAAGCACGTGATTCAGCACTGCTTTTACTTTTTTTACAGTACCATCATCAGATATTTATAATCAACAAGTGTTTTACACCATGGAGATACCCACATCTTTTGTGTTAAGTGTTTATACCTTGTAGAAACCTTCTTTAGATAAAAAAATGGCTTCACTCCAACAGTTCAAAACATACCAAGCACAGGATCCAGCACACGTTTGGATATATCCCTGTTTTCATGTGTGGAGGAGGCCTCAGTCCCCAGAGCTGAGCTGGGGGGATGAGCAGCACTTGCAGCAGTTGAGTCAGGCAGAGCTGCACTTGTCTGCTGGGGAATTGACTTTGCAATTGCCAAGAAGAGCTGAACATCATTGTAGGACAGTCTGATATCCAGTGCCTGCAACTGAATCTAAACAAAAAATTAAAATATAAGAGTCGCTTAAATCCTTTTCTACATATTTTTTCTTGTGTACTTTGGATATTAATAAAGCTCCCAAAGGAGGACAAAATTTAGTGTTAAAAGCTGATGATCACACTGTTTGGAAGCTCCAATAATAAAATTGGCAAATGTATTTACCAACAACCAAAAGTGTTAGAAGCACATCTCAAGGGAAAAATGTTTTTACTTTAGTATAATGGTAAAAAAGTCTCTAAAAAGAATTCCCCTCTAATAAGCTCTGACAATTAGATACAGAAAAATAACTTTGTCTTTCAGGTATGAGTAACTCACATGTCTACATTATCAGCCCTCTTCTTTCCTCCACTATTAATCTCTACAGTACATCCCAAAATTCCCTCATTCATTACCACTAAGAGCATTTTCTTCATGCTTGTTTCTTTCCCTTTTTCACTTCAGGAAAAAATTATCTTATTCTTTTCTCATGCCTTTGGAAGTCTTCTACTGAATCCTTGGGCATAAAAATATCTGTGCTAGATCATACTTTAGTATTCTCTATCACATACAGTTTTATTCAGGCCTTTAATATTACCTCTAGAATAGGAGGAAAATCTTCACTATTGAAAGCATCCAACAGTCCTGAACCACTTGGGTAGGAAGAATTCCCAACAAGCTCCATATGAATCTGTACTGGATCAATAATTGACAGTGCAGTCTCTTGCTCATTTCCTAACCTGCATGAGAACACCTAAAAATTGAAAATTATTTAAAAAAAAAAATTATTAACTGAGCGAACAGATCAGGCAAGAACTAGCAATATTTTGGGGTTACAGTCAAGTGTTTCAATGTCTTAAGAGAAACAATACAAAACTCTATAAAATGGGAACATGTGATGAGGAACTAACAAACTTCAAAAATAATTTGTGTATTATTCCTGTTCTATGTATATTTCTAGTAAAGTATCTTCACAAGCTCTAATTTTAGATGTCTGACAACAGCAAATTTCTTTGTTCTCACCTCAATGCCAAACAAACTCCCAGAGAAAGGACGATCCAACAACTTGGGCTTGTAGGTGAGAACAGTCGTCCCCTTCAAAATAATGGCGTTGGTATCGAAGCAAGACATGTCTTCAACCACCACAAACTCAGTTCCTGAACCAAACAAAGCCACAAATAACAACCAGGGCAACTGGCAACATCATTGAGTTATTTAAAGCATTTGCAGCAGGTTTCTTGATTTCCTTTAATGGATCTGGTTTTCCACCAGCACATGGATTTTAACGAGAAAAGCTCCTACAAAAGCACTAGAGAAGAGCACGTTTACCTGTCACATTAACCTTCACTTCCAGCTGCTTTTCTGCAGTCACAGGCAGTGAAGAACGTTTGGTAACAACCCCACTTTTGACTGCTTTGGGAACCACAGTTGTGTCACTGATGTAAGTTCTCTGCCAGGACGAAAGGGGGTTTTCCCGCTTTTTGGTATCTCCAGGAGTATATAAAAAGTCATGGACCAGCAACAACCAGTCAAATATCAGGAACACACGAAGATTGTTCAGAACAACTGTGAAACTGGAGGAATCCTTAGTAGACCTTTCAAGAAGAGAAAAGAATACAAGTGAACTTTACATCTTGCATAGATTTAAAATCACACCAAAAACTATCAGTATCCAGTAAGAATTATATGAACTTCCAAGGGATACACTTAGTCTACAGAGTATCTGTCCTTTAAAAAAAAAATAGAAGATTGAATAAGATTATTATTTTATATATATAAGATTGAATAAAAGTCAATCATATATAAGACTAAATAAGATATATATAAGATTGAATAACATTGAAATTCATCAAGTTGCTGTACCCACAGAAACCCAACAGGTCTTAAGTGCATGAATTCTAAGCTGCAATGACAAAAAGAATGAACTGAGAAACTGCCTAACAGGACATTTATAAAAGCTCCTTTAATACATTTACATTATTGATATGAATTTGCAAAGTCTCAGATTTTAAAACTGATCTTTTTATTATCATTTGACATCTGCTGAGTATCAAACCTAAAGTACTGCATGTGAAACTCAGACCTGGCTCTGAGATGAGACGTTCAATGTGTTTCCCCTCACACCCTGACAGCATTTTGCAGCACAGGAAGCTGCTCTGTCATCCCCAAAAAATGTCAGCCTGCCTGAACTCCCAGTATCACATTCTGAGTGTCTGGCTAGGAGGGATAAAAGTGTTTGGCTTCAGGATCTGGAATACCACTTATATTTGGTCATGCTAACTGGAAAATCATCTAAGTGCTTAAGTACCATGAAACAGTTTTATATCCAGCACATTGTGGACTATAAAATCTCTAAAGAACTGTGATCCTTTGTGGGAGCAGCCTGTCTGCTCTGCTTCCAACAGCACAAGCCTTTAACTCTCTCTGGCTCTCCAGGAGATTTCAAAAGGCACCAGCCAGTACAACACTATCACTGAGCTCTGCCAGCACCTCCATCCAGTGCCAAGGATGCTCTCACCACTAAAAGCAGAACACATGCTGCTGTGGCTGAAATGGAAAAGCAGAACAGTTGGGAAGAAGATTCTTGAACCCATCACTCATAAACCAGATTAAGCTGTACTGTGCAAAGTCACTAACTGTGCCTAATCTAGGCAGCTACTGACTCAACAGTCCTGTGAAAACCAGTTGGTGGGGGTTTAGGTTTTCTTAAAGTAAATCCCATCTTAGTTTTATTCCAATCAAAATGTCAATGTCTTTCTGAACACACTTATTAAGTACTTATAACCATCATGTAGCATCCAAACCTTCAAAACAAATTTCTCTCAATTGTCTGAAGTTTCTTTGATTGGTTTTTATGAACAAAAGGCTTCAAGGTTTTCTGTTGGATTAAAATAGTCCACAGTTTTTTTCTACATTGCTCCTGCAACTGCTTCAGAAGGTGTCACACTTACAGAAGAGTGAAAAGCCTGTGTTTGGTCAGTAAATCTGACCAAAAGTGAAAGCAACATCTCTAGTTCACTCTCCTTTTAAAGTTAACATCTCCCTACCAAACACCATGCTGATACTGGTAAATACTGTCATTACACTTCATATTCCCATTTTCAATATTAAATTAGATCAAAATAGACAAGGAAAAGCAAACAGGATAGGACAGAACACAGAAGAGAATATAGAGGTTGTTTTGAAAGAGGTGCTGTTTCAGTCTGTATTTGATGGTCTCAGAAAGGCTCGTGTGACACCTGCTGGGAAACAGCTTTTTTACAACTTATGTTACAAATTCTACAATCTGGTTTTATGCAAACATACAAGTGATAAGCCAGACTTATCGAGCTTTAAGCACTACTGATTTTGATAGGTCAGAACTTCATCTGATTCACTAGACATTCAAACCTAAATTTTATTGCAAAAAGGGAGAAAAAAATCCAACTTTCAGTTCATCAATAACTGCAGATTTCAATCTATCAAGTACCACTGACCACCCCAAAAATGTGATCAGATTTAAAAACAATGCCAGCAAGTTTATCTACATTAATAACAGGGGTATTACAACAGGACAATCCTGGTTATGTCATTATTAAAAACAAGCAAATCCCAGAATTCCCAACCTGAAGTGCAGTTCAATCTGGATGGCTCCTGGGCTGCTGGTGTTCTTGGAGGACTGGAAGATGCAGTTGAAGACATTTGGGGGCCCTGCAGCATATTTCTGTGCAGCATAACGGGTGTCAAAGGCCATCATGGAATGGGAAACCAGGTTGACAGACTTTGTTCCATTGGAAGAGCTTTCAAAAAGCAACTTGGATTTCTTAAAATCAAACCTGGGAGAATAAAAAGCAAAACAATGCATTGAAGAGACTTAGGGTATATTTATTCCTTGAAGGCACTTATTTTAAAAGTATGGGATACTGATGGTATCTTCCATTTAGGTATTTTCTAAAACAACTATAATCACATCTCATGTCACAGTGATAGAAAGTAGATCTATACTGTATGTAATTATATTTTCCAATTATACAGAACCTTCTGGGTTAAAAAAAAAAACAAACAAATCAAGCCAACATAGAGCAGAAATCTGGTTTTTTTGAACTTCCCTCACATCATTTCCTTAATTAAAATACTATTCATCTTGAGGAAGTTAACTGATTACTTGTTGAACTGTTGTTTCAAGAACAACTGGAAGGACACAGATGGTATCTTTTGTACAGTGTCATTCCCTTCCATCTTTCAGAGCAGCTCAAACTCTCATTTGAACTCTAATTAAGAAATTCTATTTCACTGCATTATTAAACTGTAATTCCACATATTACTTCAATTCTTATCCTATATCTTTCAGATGAACATAGTATTTAGGATAAGGAATTGAGTAACAAAAGGACATTCATACCTGGCTAAAGAGTTGTGTCCATCTCTTCCCTTTGGATCCATCAGTTCCAGGCTCACGTTGACCATGTCAATGAGGAACGACATGGAAGTGTACACTTCTCCACTCAAAACTGTCTGAAAGTGGAAAACACCAACATTCTTTTTCAGAGCATCTGT
Organism: Manacus candei; assembly: GCF_025592945.1. Taxonomy (NCBI): domain Eukaryota; kingdom Metazoa; phylum Chordata; class Aves; order Passeriformes; family Pipridae; genus Manacus; species Manacus candei. Next base: position 3,229,976 of record NW_026138070.1, read on the forward strand.
TTAACTTTCATTTCTGAATTAAACCTTATCCCAGGCCAATGCAAACAGCTGTGGGGTCCCTCTCCTTCAGGCTGTGTCATCAGCCATTACTGGGGAAATGTTACATTTCACAGCAGTGTGGCCTTGGAGTTGAAAATGTCTGTTAATCCATTTTCACACTACTGGTCTATAGCTCTGTTCTTAAAACGTTGCTGCCATCAGCAAAACCCCCCGAGACACTCCAAGACAGAATTCCAGGTGCACACAGCTCCTCTTACATGAATCCTGGGATCCTGCAGGTCGTAAGGGCGCATGAACTCCTCGATGGGCTCCCCCAGGTTGTTCTCCAGCAGCCCACGGATCAGTTTGTACTTGTTCAGGTCCAGGGAGCAGTGCACTGATGACAGGTTGCCATGTATTGATATGTCTGCAACTGCATGGCTCAGCTCCCTGCAACAAAGGGGAAAACCTCAGCCTTCCCAGGAGCTCTGACACAGCAGGCAAGGCTTTCAGGATACAGTAAAAGGCATGTGAAACACAGCTTCAGGCTGACAGCACAGAGGGATCCTGGTCAAACTCACTTGTCCAAGTTTCTCTCCACTTGTAACTTCAGTCTGAAGGGTTCTGTCAGCAGGCTCCCCCCTGTCTGCCTCACCAAGTAGGATGGAAAGCTCAAGTCTGCACTGGTATCTTCCAAAGCCTTGGAATACTCTCTCTGGTATCTCTGTGCAGCAAAGATGTCCATGTCCTGCAGATCAACCACAATGCAGTCTAAGAGGCAGATGTGATCCTCTGCAGGGATGAGATAACACATTCAGAAAGAAAAAAAACAGAATCTGCACAAAACTAATGCACCTTACTTTTAATGAGAAATTTAATTTACTCTTGATTTTATTCCAAATTTTTGGGGTTTTATTCACGATCATCACTATCTGTAACTACCAGATACCAACTTGTTCACTTTAAGGAAAAATTTAACTTTTAAAAAGAAATATAATTTTGTCTTGATTTTATTCCAATTTTTAAAATTTTTTTATTCACACTCATCAGTATCTGTAACTACCAGACACTGAGCTCATTCACAGGTAAATGTAAACTCTCAACTGAGAGTCCAACTGTATTTCTGTGTCTGCAATGTGCAACTCAAACCACCCAAACTGCAGGAATATTCTTCCAGGAACTGAACTACAACTCCCTAATCCTTTCAGCTGTAAAAATCAGCCTGAAATCTAAGAAGTCGTTTCTTTTCAAATCCACAGTCTTCAGACCCAGAGCCTTTTTTTTTCAGTGTCACGTGAAATCGAAGCAAAATGTCCCTGTCCTATTTCAGCAGAAAAAAGAAGAGCTCTGGGGGGTTTCTCCTGTTCCTCACATACCTGGGCTGTCAGGGTTGGGTACAACAGGCAGCTTGGCTTGGTGCCCTTGTTGTTTATTTGAAGTGTTCAGTGCAGGCTCATTCTTCAGCCTGGAAATGTTTGTTCCTGATGATTTTTTCATGACCAGCCCTTCCATCGGTACTTTGGACTCATCAGCACTTGTTTTCTTCATGCTGTGTTTTGGGGTTCCCAAAGGAGATGAAAATTGAACTGAATCCTGCTAAAGAAAAGAATTTTATAATTAAGAATAGATATTTAATTTAAATTCTAAGGAACCAGTGTACCAAGGTTCAAGCTGCAACAAATTCCTGTCAAAAACTACATATTTTATTTGAATGCCAGTATCTTTTACTGATGGCCAAACTTTTATCCTACAATCTTAACAGCAGATGAAAACATTTTCTTTCTTAAAAAGTTCATTTCAGCAACATTTCCCAAAAAGCTGTAAAATCTTTTCAATGAGAAACTAATTTAAAATTACAGGGTTTTGCACAAAACAAAAAAGCTGTCATGTAAATGGAATTAATACCAAATGGAGGGGTAAGACTGTCAAGATACTAAACATTTCTGTAGAATAAAGATGGTTAAATATTTAAAGCTGTTTTTCAGGTGATGAAAATAACATATGCCATAGAAATCTTATGAGCTGCCTTGCATCAAAAATCTGCAGAGGGTAAGTTCACTAGGAAAAGTCACATCAACATTAGGAATTTCTTCTCCCAAAAATCCTGCTTCACCAATTTCATAGTTTTCCATGATGGAGTGACCATTTTCTTCCCTTATGTGGTTTTTAAATATTAGAAAAAATTGGAAAAATTCATTGTCATCATGATAAGGATTTTAAGAAAAAAATTGGAAAAATTAACATTTCATAAGTACATGCAAAGAAAAGTCATCACATCATCAATAAATCTATGAATTTATGCAATTAAATCCAAATTAACAGCTCCTCAGACATGCAGAAAGAGCACACCACAACAAATTTAAATCCAATTCTTATAGAATTTAGCAAAATCTTTAGAACAAAACCATAATTTTTAATGAATGAAGGAACTTTTTAAAGTGCTAAATTCCACAAGAATATTTCCTTTTTTTAAGATGAATGAGGAGCACCTGAACACTGCCACAAAGATGTGAAATACCTCAAATAAAACAGGATCCTTGTATGCATTGCCTTGTAAAATCCGATCCTCAAAAATAAACATAGAACAGAGAAAAAAATGAAAACAAAACCACCAAAAAAAAAAAAGCCAAACCACACCTAATTCCATTTCAAACACCTAAATTTCTACAGTGCTACACAACACAGTATTTTTAGGTTGAAATAAAACTACTGTGCACACATCCTTTGTTTTAATTTCTTATATTAATTTAGGAATCTACCACTTACAAGCCCTTAAATATATCAGTACAGTCCAGAAAACAACTCAATATTGCAGTCCAGTGTTTCCTTACAGCAAAGACACTGGTGGATATAAATGAGATGGAGGCAACAGACACACCACAAACTGCTGCAGCACTTTAATCCACCTCATTCCTACCACCCTTCAAAATGGAATTAGGGGTTCCCAGACAACCACCTATTTTGTTGCCTAGGTTAGATACAGAAAGCCATCCAAGATGGATTTTCCTTACCCCAAATTTTGGGGCTGCATCTCTCAAGAGCAACACCAGCTCCTCCTGTCCTGTGCCTTGCCAGGGGTGCAAGGGAAACCTTTCACTAGGTTTCACTGATCAAAGCAACTACACACACTGAGAGCACAAAGAAATAAATTAAACCCAATTCTGCTCTTCAGTGTACTGCCCCAAGCCTGAGCCAACACAGATCCTTGTTTTCTGTGACTCACACGGTGGAAATTTTTGCTACCAAGCAGGGTCAGCTGGAAGCCCGTTGTGCTCCCGGGTTCAGGTGTGCACCCAGCTGGGTCCTACTTCCCAACAAGACCAGCTGGAGTGAGTTCACTCCTTTATTCCCTCTGTTCTCTCAGAACAGACTCAGTTCAGTCCCTCTGTGTTCTGAATGCCTCAGACAACAACCCCAGGTGCAGGCACAGAGGGAGCAGCTCAGCCCAGATCCATAAGATTACCCAGCACACTGGCACAGGCTGGCATTATTAGTAGTATAAAGTCTACATATAAAGTAAAACATAAGAATCATTTACCAGAATGCAGAAATAAAATGCACAAGAACTAGGAAACCCCCCAGCTGTTAAATGAAGTCATGTTCTTACCTTGTTCTTTAAGGAGAAGGTGCCTGGCATTCCTGCAAACAGGAATCTGTTCTTGACTTTCAGCTTTCCCAGATTAGCTACAATGAGACTGTTGGACTTGGAGCTTTCAGGGATAAGCAGAACAGGAGCACCAGCCTCAATATCAAGGAGAACTCGGGAAGCTCTCTGGGCTTTGTCTCTTACCTGGGAAAAGCAAAAATGCATTTAAAAAAATAATTATGAAAATTCCAGGAAGTGGGTGATTATTTCACACTGATTAGTACTGAACTCAGGAACATTACTTCTTGATTTACACAATTAAGATGTGGTAAAATTTTATACAAAAAAAGAACACCTCAAACTCTTGTTTCAGGCAGAGAATAAAGGGTCATTAAAAAAGGATTCTGATGCCAAGAGGAAATACCTGTGCAGCAGGTGCAGCATCAGGAGTGACACACACTGTCACCACTGAGCTAAGGGGCAAACCAGACACTGCTCAGCTCACTGTTAAAAAACTTACTCAAGAAAAATTATTTACAAAAGGAAAAAAACCCCATCATTTAGAACAGATGTTTCAAAATCAGATTCACTCTCCAAGTGATGTACAACGAAGCATTTTAATAGGTCCAAGTATTCACTCCCACATTAGGTTTTGTCATAAAATAGTCCATGACTGTCATGATTATTGATAGGTTTTATCATGCTTGAGTTCAGCATCTGATTTTCTCAGTCTACCAGCAAACTAAACCAGAAACCTGAGTGGAACAGAACTTCTCCCTTGGTTCTCCTTATTCAGGTATTATTACCTGGTGAACATTGGAGAAAAAGGCAAGATAACACCTTGACTTTTTGACCAGTGCATCCTGCAGGATCCAGGTGTTTTAAGTAATGTGTACATTTGGTATTCTACACTTTCAAAGAGCAGCAGGTTGCCCCTAAATAAGGTGTTTTGACTACAAGATGAGAAATCTGCAGCAACGCCAGAACTCTGAAGCCTCTCACCATTTCAATTTAACTGAGTTGATGCATTAACATAAATTACATATTGCATTTCAACTGCAAAAGCTGGGAAAGAGCAGAAAAAACCCCAGACATACTGTTTGTCCTTCAATGGCTGCTCTTTGCCTCCCCAGGACATCCTGAAGTTGAGTGAAATGCTGGATGAAGGACACCACCTCAGCCTGGAAGCGCTGGGTGTGCACATACTGCACTGAGGCCATCCTCAGGGTGACACGGATGTCACACTCCCTCTGCAGCAAAGGGTCTGGCCTCCCATACCTGGAAGAAAGGTTAAAAGCAATATTTAGCAATCTTAGCTACCTTTTATAAACTGCTTATTCAATTTTTTGCACTCAAAACAATAATAATATAGAGGATTTTACTGATGTTCACCGCATGTAATTAAAACTATTTCAGTTACAGACATGAAGAATTGGGCTTGTATTAATTATTTCTAAATTATGTATATGTAGGAGTTTTAATTAAGCAAACAAGAAAATTCTACATTTGGAATGTACCTTTTAGCTCTACACACCTGACAGACCTTTGGTGATTTTATATCTTAAGGTAAGTGCTCCACTGCATGATAATGTGTACACTCAACTCTGAATCAGTGTGCTGATATATTTGAAATTAATTCCATAACATTACTTGAATAATTTCTACTCTGATTAATTCTAGTGGGTGGAGGAGGGGGTGGCAAACCATGAAACAGCACAGGATAAGAACTCTGGCTTTAAACAAAGCAGAAGAAATTCAAATGTACACTATGACAAAAGCAAACCCCTAAGTCCAAAATTAGGAAGCAATGCAAAATCTATTTCATCACTTGAAAATCTTTTCCATCTTTTAAAAATCAACTACTGTTTTATCTAGGAACTATCAATGCAGTTTCAAGAACAGCTTTAGAGAGAATTAAAAAGCTACTTTTCTTGATAAACCATGTACATTGCAGACAAAGAAAAGTTAAAAATCGTAAGTTTATGACTGAAAATGTTCAAAGTCTCATTTAGGTCACAAGAGGCCAAAGTAGAATCATGCAGCCCTGAGAGTTTGGGTATTTTGAGTTTGTTTGGGTTTTGGGAGTGTTGGGAGCTAATACTGAGTAACAAGAAGTTTAAATTCATACTTAAAGATTTGGAAAATGAGAGCTTCTTCACCACTGGTAGTGAAACGTTCTCTGTAAAATTCTCCATGAGCTGTAAGATCACTTAAGGACAGACTTCCAATACTTCCCTGCAAGGCTAAATCTCCCTCTGCAAAACAAAGGACAGACAATCAGGATTTTCAAACACAGATAAGTTACTAAACCCCAGAAGTTTCTATTAGTGGGATAACCTCGTTACAAGTAATTAAATCAATCACATTCAATTAAACATTAAACCTCATGTTCAAAGAAAATCACATCTTTCTGCTACAAAGATTAGATTAACCCAGACATGACTCTATGCTTTATATACATCGTGTGATCGCACTACTTTGATTTGGGAAAACTTAGATACAACTGCTTTCTTTCCTCTCAAACAGTAATAAACACTATTGTTCTGCTCTGTGAAAGTGAAGTATTAAAATCCCAGCCACACTCAGCTACAATGATCAAGGGTTTGACAACTGGGAGGGCTGCCAGGATTTCAAATCAAGCCTAAAAAAGCAGAGGAAGAAGCAGTGGGAAGGGAATGTGCATCTTGTCCAGGAAAAACACACAAATACCCAGTGAGCACCAAAATTAAAACACATCAAATCACAACTCCAGTGCAAACCTCTTTGTGTTTTAAGCTGCAAACAACCTCAGCCCTTCCATCCACTCACCAATCACTTCCAAGTGAGCTGCAAGTTTTGCCACGCTGGCTTTAGCAAGTTCACTGGTTGTCTTATTCAGGACTAAGGACAAAGAATGGACCTGGCCAAACAAAAAAGCAACAAATTGGTATTAAACAACATGACTTGAGAGCTGGAACATCTTGTTTAGTTTATTTTTCCAGACACTTGCACTGTAACACATGAATGGCAAACAACAATTATCTGATTGGGAGACACAGCAGGAAAGCAACATTTTTACTCCCTTGTTTGCACATTAACAGGTCTCCCAAGCAATACAGAGTGACCAGGCCAACAACAAATCCCAGCACTGTCATCTGCATCCTTTTATCTTTGAAGGCTTCTCCCATCTAAGTTAGACCTTTGGGCAAAGACTAAATATATATATATGTATGTATATCATAGTCTTTTTAAAAAAAATGTTTATACATCTAGATGTATAGACATCTATGGAGATATACATATATATATATATATATATATAAAGGTATATACTTTTTTTGTATAAATAACTCCATAGTACCTAGAACAGCAAAGTACCAACTTCAGCATGTCATGTCTTTAATACTGAAGCAACTTTACCATTCAAGACAGGAGGGTCACAGAGCAAGGGAGCCAATAATTTTGCAAATGTTTTGCTTTTCTATAACTCCTATTTTTTTTACGCTGCATCTACACACACTTTGAACCTGTTTCTGAATTTATGCACATTCCCCACTGGAATATAAAACATTTGATGTAAATGTCACCTTAAGTTTCTATAAACCAGAGGTTTTATGACAGACAATCCAATTACTGTTTTGCATCTCAAGTATACCTTCAGATCCAGTTTAGTGTTTACAGGCTCTTGGGCTTGAGAAGCTGACAAGGAATTTATTTCTGATTTGATTGTCTGCTGAGTATCTTCAGGCTGCGGCTTCATAGCATGGTTATCAGCAGTGGATCCAATCCCAAAGAAATCCAGTATCACTACCCAAGTTTGCAAAGTTATTAAGACATCTAGGCAATTAAAATCAACATCTACACTACGGTTAATTTTGTGATAGCGAGAGGAAAATTCGGGATGTTTCCTATCCACTAGAAATATATTGATATGAACTAAGGAATCATCAAAGTTACTTTTTCCACAGGGCAACTTGGATCTGTCTGCTGTTGGAGAAGGAGGTGGAGTCAGAGGATACTCAGAATCAGCAACTTCTTTTGGCTTCTTACGGGAGGCACAAACTGGTCTTTGGTAAAGCTGAAAGACATTTGGTGCTTCTTCCATGTGGGAAGGGAGGGAACGTGGCATATCTGGATATTCTGCATTGGATACTGAGGGACAGGACTGGGAAAGATACTCCTTATGTGCTAAACTGGAGGGCTTGGGTGCTCCCCGGGACACCATGAGGTTCTTGTACTTCGAGTCTGGTTTCTTTTCCAGGAGATCCTCCATCAGCAGGGAGCGCAAGGCAATCTGGATGGACAAGGTCTGAGGGTGATCTTTGGCAAACTCAACATCAAAATCCTGAAACTTAAGGCTGACAAGACCTTGTGCCCCAAGTGTGAGATCACCACTTAGCTGAACCTGGAGCTCTGAGATATGAAAGTTTGCTTGAATCTGAGTGAAAGACTTTGTTTCCCTGATAGCTAAGGGCTTGTTTGGAACAGAATTAAAACCGGAGTGGCTGAATAAGCCATTTTCCTTCCGCTCACTCGAGAATTCTGTGCCTGTACTATGAACTGATGCTGAAGGAGAACTAAGACCAGTTGGAGACACAGAAGTGGTTGAAAATTTGTTCAAGTCTTCGCTGTAAATTAAATTATCCAGAGTCTGAAGGACTTGTTCATACACGTGTTTTGCTAACACCACCTACAATGCAGAGAAAAGAAACAACCATCACAGCTCTCCATATTAATAACATCAGTACATACATTTTAAAACTCACAAGTGGAAAGACTGTGCAATTTCAAACCACAAGTAAAACGTAATCCAGAACAAGGTACAATGCAAAGTTGAAGCAAAACAATTCTTCTGTATTAGCTCTGCAAGATGACACCAACTGGAAACATACAGGAGAGGATCCCACAACAGGATCCCTTGTATTCCTGGGGCAAAAACCATCCACACAGAGTTAGTTAAAAATAATTAACCATCCAAACTTAATTTGCCATGCTGAGATTATACAGTAATGTATGGAACAAACTTTCTACTTAGCCATCATTGCTTGTCTCCTTAGCTTTAGAAGTTTCAGTTTCCTTTATTTAAAACCTCTGCTCCTGCACAGATTTTTTTCAAGATAATGGCATTTTAATTCTTAGTTTCTACTAGAACTGCAAATACATTTATTTGGACAGTGACACAATTATTTTTGCTTCTGTGTTCAAGGTAAGCAAAAGTTAGACTAATTCATAAAGATGTCTAAAATGCCCCCAAATGAGGTTAAATGTTCATCATTGTTATTATGACTTAAGACTGTCTCTTCAAACTATGTGTATAAGGATATGATTTCTAAACTACCAGTATGTTAAACCTGAAGATATTGGCCTGAAAAATACTTATCTTCCATGCAGGGAAATACTTTTATATTGATAGTGGAAATTACTATATTTCTGTACCTGAAGAGGGTTCACAAATTTCCCTTCAATCCTCATAACACTTGATACTCCAAAGTCTTCATTACTCAGAGGAAAAGTTAACTCCAAATCTCTGTCTAGTGGGATCTTTTCCAATTTAAACTGGATGGTGGTGTTATTCAGAATGTGGAAAGCTTTAAGAGAAAGTGAAATTAAAACAACATTAGAATAAGTGATTACCCTATAAAGACTGTACAGAAGAGATCATGTAGTAGCTATTGAACTTGCTCAAAACACAGTCAGACCTATGGACAATACACATATTTAGCACCATCTACTGCTTATACTAAAGTCATTAAGACTCCTCTGAGTAACATACCATGGCCTTTATGTAATGATTCAAAGAAGTCATGACGAGTAAAATGGGATTCTTCCTGGCTGTTAACACTGGCAGGACCTGAGGAAGAATGTGGCCCATGAGGTGTCTCACTTGCAGGCTCCTTCTTGCTCGTAAACTGACTGCTATTTAAAGAATACATTTTAATATCTTTAATTTCAACTTGCAGCCTATCACTCGTAGATTCATCTTCTCCTGGTACAAAATTCTGGATTGATATCTGTCCCAGATGACCTACAAGCAGTTCAGAGCTACCAGGCTTTCGAGGTATGGAGACAATTGGGGATTCAATGTTTATATTCAATATGAGCTTGATAGTATCAGTTTTGAGGGGCTGTGGTCCAAATGCATCCCCTTCATTATCTTCTGTGCTGGCAACATCTCTCGATCGTGGGGTGGTATCAAACAAAGAAACCATCTCACTGTATTCAGCAGTTTTAGTTGCCAGGACTGTGGTGACTTTGGAGGCTGCACTTTTCAACATGCTGCGGAAGTTCTCCTCCAGCTCATCCATGGACAAAGTCAGCTCCTTCAGGAATTTGGCTGAGTGGTTGTAGTGTAAGGAGGCCATTTTGAGGTTGAGAGAACACTCCTCTTTTGACTTTTCTGTGAAAGTGAAACTTAAAGCATCTGGAAGGCTATTCCCATCATCGAGCCTGAAGAATAAAGATTCAAAGTAATCTACATCACCCATGAGATTTTCATACCTCACTGTGTTCCCTATGCTCACCACGTACTGGTTCTTTACATTGTCCTGTGTCAGATCCATAAGGTGAAGGCATCCAAGAGAGCCATTCACATCCAGTTTACTGCACATGGAGACATTCACTTTGGTGCCACCAATACTGGCTGTGGCAATTTTTCTGCCATATTTTTCTCCATTTGTCATGCCAACTGTCCTGAGGAGGAGTATATTCAACCAGTGAATATCAACTGCTACCTCTGTGTTCTGGGCATAAGTAGACTGGAATGTTTCCTGTTCCCTCCAATCTCTTTCCAAGTCAGTGATTAAAGGCTGAGGACTAGAATCTTCTTTGTCCTTTGGGAAAGATTTCTGGAGAAACCCAATCAGTTCAACAATAGTCTCTGGATTAAGGATGATATCCAGGTTGTTGACCTGTAGAGAGATCACCTGCAGGCTGCTATCCAAATTCATGGATGGGCACTCTGCACTCACAAACTGATACTCTAATTTTATCAGGGACTCTTGATCCTTTCCATTGTTCCCAGGTGAAGTGTTTGAGGCTGTAGTGCATCTCTCTGCCAAAGCAGTGACATCGACGGGACGTGCATCGTGTGGTCCAGAAACCGGGGACTGAGCCCTGCTGTCTCGAAGGCTCCCTGTTGGGACATCAAAGCTCAGATTCTTATGAGAAGCCATCAGGAGATCAAAGTCTGTTCCATATGTTTGCATAGTATCAACCAGCAAGAGGCCATGGACAGTCAGGGACACCTCTGCATCATATGGCCTCTTCACAAAATGGGCGTTGGTGCCAAAAACCTTGAGCACAGAGATGTATCTCCCGTTGCTCTCCACACCCAGCTGCATACAGTTCACCTTGAACTCGGCCAAAAGCAGCTGAGACTCCACAAGAACCTCCCTGGTGTGCTGCTCCAGCATGACAACACTCTGGGTGAGATTCATCACAGAGTCGTGCAAACTGCCAAACTGGTCCACCTCTGCAAAGATCTTGTCTCTCCCTAAGTGCAGGGCATCTGCAGACTTGGTTTCAGACGTGCTCAGCTGCGTAAGGCAGTTCTTCAGAGCCAGTATTTTGTCTTCATTGATGTGAATTTTCAAGTCTGGCAGGTTGCCAGACAGGACAGCCCCTGGGTATTTGGGGTCTGAGGTGTAGATCAGTCTGCGCTCCAGCTGCAGGTGAACGTTGAATTTTTCTACCACGTGGGTTGGACCCACATCACTGTCCTGAACGTGCTTCCAGTTGTCCTTCACTCGGCCCACCATGATCTGAAGGTCCATAAATGACAGTGTGTATCTCTCATACATTTTTTTACTCATTAAGTGTGCCTGTAGCTGCTCTTCACTTATTTCTACTCCAGTAAATTCAGACATTTTGATGCCACTACTGGTGTTGGATTCTGGTGGAGGGGTATTGGGAGGAGTTGCAAGAGGTGTTTTATATTCCTCATCACTCAGTTCATTGGCTTCTGAGGAAAAATTATCTGCAGTTCTTTTAGATTCTTCTGTGGATTAAAAAAATAATAGTAAACAAACAAATAAACAAAAGTATTCAAAAAAGTATTTGATTCCAAAAGTTTCTTATCGTTATCTGGTCATCCAGTCTTAAGCTGTATTTTTTTAAACACAAATCATACTTGCACTGTCCTTGTCTCCTTATATATTATATACTATCAGATTCTATTAGATTTATATATATATATATATATATATATATATATCTGTGTGTGTGTGGTTTAAATCTATCAGTTGTTCAATTGACTTTATTGACTAATATTGACTTTCATTCTATTATCATAAGAAAAGGATTCTTTCTACTTTAGAAATCAAGAATCCCCCCCTCAAAACTTCCCTGTCCTTTTTTACCCTTTTGTTTTTAAGCTCTGAGTTTCTGAAAGAAGGTGGAAAGCTACAATAATTCTAGATCATACCTTGAGAATTGGTGAGTAATATTCTTCCCAGATCTACAACAACTAACACTGGATCCACAAATTTGAAATCATCAGGAAAGATCACCTGAGGGGCAGAGATATCAAGGCACACGGTCCAGCTTTTGCTGTTTTCCTGCAAGTTAAGAAGGAAGACTTAATAGCCCAGAAGAAAACATAAGCAAAAAAGCCATGAGCTGACCTTCACAAACTCCAGCCACACTCAAGTTTGGTACCTTGTTAAACCACAGACTCCCTTTACAGCCAATAAAGAGACATTTTTCAGCAGGTGAAACATCCCCTGCACCACAAACATGGATTTCCTGATGGCAAAGGAATATTACACCACCACCTGTATAACCCCCCACCTGCTTACAAAGACCACTCAAACAAACAACAAGCCCCACTCTTAGAGCTTCAAGTCCTAAAACAAAAGGCTGAAAGGTACATAAACATTTTTGGGACACAAACTTACAATGAAGTCTCCAACCAGCAAACGATCAATAGTTTGCCTGATTTCAGCTTTTGTCTGCATTTTCAGCTTGTTGTACTGTCTTCTGGCAGCTTCAGCCACTCTTGCCTCTAACTCAGATTGATAACCAAAACCTGCACAAGAGATGGAAAACTCACTAGGTATAACTTTGTTCATGTTACTGAATCAGGAAAAAAAGAAAAGAAGGAGAAAACAGAAAAGATTTGAGTTTTTGCAGTAAAATATAGGCCAGGCAAACACAGCAGGTGAAAGGCACTGTCTGTACTCACCAGGCTGCTGCACAAAGAAAAGGAAGCATCTAAGCACAAAACAGTCCCCCTAAAAAAACACTTCCTTTTTCTGGTCTTTATTAGCTTAATTTAAATTTAAAGTGGGGATTCTTTGATTTGTGCTTTGTGTTTCTAAGAATGCGAATAAATAAAAATGAAAGACAAGAAAAGATAAAATACCACCAACAAAACCCCAACCCCACCAAAAAACACAATAAAGGTTAACCTGAGGTATGAACCCTTCCCTTGTAGAAGAAGTCAGCTACTTTCTTAATGGCTTGTGGATTGTAAATAATATTTAGAGGTCTGGTACTGACTTCCAGGCGCCTCTCAAAAGTGCTGTGGATTGGATTTCTCTCATAAAGCATCTCAAACACTGGGGCATCAGGATCTGCAACTGAAAAAAAAAAAGTTACAAAAAGCAGTTGTAAAAAAACCCCCCAAACAAACAAATAGACAAAAAGCAAAAAACAAACCCCAAAGAATTTAATAACTGATTTTTAACTGGTACTACCAGGAAAGTAGAAGTGTCTAAGAATTCTTTAGTAACAGAAAAGCAATAACATCAATTTCTACAATCAACAGAATTCAACATGTTTGTATATATATAAAAACATTTGTAAAACTGGGGCCTTACTGTTGATCTCCTAACAACTTTTTTAAACCAAAACACAGAGCAGATACAACTCCTATTGTCTTGAAATACATCTTTTCTTACTTTCTTTACAGCCAACTTGCATCCACCCTTCTGGCCAAACAAAGCTTCTATGATTTTATCTTTACCACTTGCAAAAAGCATTTGCATGAATTCAAAACTCTAGGCACTCAGTTTTGAAATTTCTGGTTTGTAGGAATTATGTCATCAAACATAAAATGAAATCTTTACCAGTGTTCTGATTAGTCATTTCTGAGGACAAACTTTGGAGTCCAAAGGAAGACATGCAGCCAACCTCTTTTTGCTGATAAGAATTTAAAAGAAAAAGATTGTTTAGATAAAATCAACCAAGCCACCTGACATAAGCATAAAAGTATTTTCTGTTGAAATGTATGTATAGCCTGAGATTATTATGTACATTTTTTTTCCCTGCCATGGTGAAACAGGAGAAGAAAGTATGACTAAGAAGCCAACACTACCCACTCCTGTAGCAGACAGGCTGAAGTGCAAATTGCAGCCAGTACAAAGCACAAAATACATGGGAAATTCTCATGGCATTGCATTCAAATTTTGTTTGCTCGGAAGAGAAATTTGAAATCTCCTCTGGAATTCATTTCTGCCTTTAGTGTACCAGTGTACAGGGGAAATAAAACCTTTACTTGGACCACAGAGCTTTATGGAAAAGAACAATCACTGGTTAAGCAGCAATGGTGATTGTTCCAAAAATCAAATGTTGTTCAACAAATTATCTTCATCCCAACACATAAAAGGTTAAAGTCACAATCATACAGAGCAAAAGATGAGGACTTCTGCAAATGATCTTTTGAAAGGGAGGGGAAAACTAAGTTCAGCAAGTGGAAATTTTTCCTCAAGACTTTTGTGTTCTCTTTCTGGGATAAGAAAAACATGTGTTGAGTTTTGGAGTATAACTAGTTTCATACACACTTATGCAGCCTACAGAGTAACTTAGAGAGTTTTTTTTTTCACCTACAGGATTTGGGAAAACAAGAACAGGAAATATGGTCCCTTCTGTTGCCAAATCCCTCAGGAAAAGACCACCAAGCTGAACTTTGAGAAGGGAAGACTTTCTGCGAGGAAGGGATTCTGCCAAGATCTTTACACCTGGAACATAAAGACATAAAATTGTTCCTTTTAGTACACAGGATACATTTTACTTTAATTTCACAGATAACAAACACTGTCCAACAAGCACTTTTGAAAGTACTTAAATGTATATTTATTTCTACCAAAAAACCCAAACATTTTTATAGTTTGTTATACATTACAATGACTGTGAGGCAGCTCTGGTCCTTTGGGAGAAAGAACAGAAATGGGCTTATTACCTGAAAACTCCAGCTGCATAAAAGCAGTCTCCTCAGCAGGCACCACCTTCTTCTTCTTCTTCTTATGCAAAAGAGTGAAAGAGCCACCCTGCAACTGTAGATTTAATTTAGCAAAAACATGATCTCTCTTGGTAAAGGTATTCATGCTTGAAGCATCTGCAGCAGGATCAAAAAATTCATCTGCACCTAATGAAAAAAAAACAAAACAAAAATCAAAAGAACATATTACATAAATTAAGATTGTGAAAGGCTACTGAAGAATGAAACAGTTTCTTTGATTTGAAAATAAAGATTTCTCCAGCTCTAGGGAAGAAGAACAGAAACAAAAGATAGAGCAGATAAACCTTTTTCCTCAAAAATACTGAATATTCCATAGAACTCTTCTACTTCAATAAGGTAATGTAAATATAAATTTACAAAGACCCCAACAACCCAGGACTGTTACTGTTATACCCAGTCACATGAACCCCCCACTTGAATAGAAAAAGCCCCAAAGCTCTTTGCCATAAACATCAACAACAGTGGAAGCAAATTTATTGCACATAACACTTTGGAAATCAGCAGGTTCACCAGGTCCTGAGATACTCCAACAGGTGTTAAGCTCTAGGCAGGGTCTGGTACCTGGGTACTTCAGGTGACACAGGGAACCCTTTAACAGCACAGAACCAAAGAGCTGCTTCTGTTCACCTGGACCAGGTATCACACTATGGTAGCAAACCCTGTATTTCCATACCCAGGATGTCTTCTGGATTCCACTGTTCCTTTGGGTCTGGCAGCAGCCCTTCAAAAGGTTCACCTTCATATGTCTGCTGGGTATCTCCATACCAACCTCCCCAGCCAGGAAACCAAGACTGGAGGTACTGCAGCATCCCAGTGTTGCTGCCATGGGTGGACTCTGCAGTAGGGGAACCTCCAAGGGAATCAGGCAAGGGTTCTTTGACATTCTGTGTTTGAATATTGAACACACACACACATTACTGCTGGTAAGTGAAAGAGTATCACAAGTGTACAAAAACATCACAATAAAAACACAGCTCCATCTCCTGTTTACTCAGCACTCCAGCAGTGTCTCAATCAATACTCAGCCTACAGAAGAGCAGCAGCACAGAAATAACAAATAGATCATCACTCAGTGCTGCACATTCATATATGAAGCCATATGTCATTATTTAAATCTTAAGTCTAGAAACACTAAGCCAAAGAAGAAGTCATTTGATACCATAAAGCACAGCTCTAAATTTTAGCAACTGTATTTGAGAGAGATGACATTGAACTGTTACAGAGATTAGTCCACGTTTTATGAAGTGTGCTCAGCAGCCATTTCCATGGGGCTCATTTCTGCCACGTATTTATTCTGGGAAAACGCTCATTACAAGTACTCATTTCCACTATCTGTTTCTTTAAGATGGAGAGTACCTGCCCTAGAAATTCTGGCAAGGATACTGCTGGGGAAGATCATCATATTACTAGGCAAAAGATTTCACTGTGCAAGAGACACAGCAGTAAAAACTACAGGAACTGAACATTTTTGCAATTTTAGCATTAATACCACACATCTAAATCAAAGCAAATACATGCTAAGGCTCTCCAGCAGAACAGAACACACAATACCTCAGAATAATCAGCTAAAAATTGCAAATATTACCCTGTATGGAGAATATTCCTCACCTCAACCAGGTCATGAAATTTATTGTGAACTATCTCATACAGAATCTTCAGCTCTTCATAAGTCTGTTCATCCTCAATGCGATGCATTTCTGCCTGGAAAGACAAAAAAGGTCAAGTACCTGCAGTAAAAGAACACAGCATGTTGTTCACAAACATTTCAAATACCTCTGCACTGAGTTAGAGACTCATAGGAACAACTAACATGGCATTAATGATCATACCCAAGTGCCCACGTGGGTAACTGCAACCCTGACATTCTCCTCAACTACAAATACAGTCTATTTGCATTGTAAAATATATTATTTTAACACTTTTCGGGGTAAAAAATCTTTACCCAACTATATCCTCCTATCAGAAATCAGAAGCAAGATTTGCAGCACAAAATTTAAGCCATGGAAAGTAACCTGATTGAACAGGATGCCTTGCTTAGCCAGGAGCAAAAAAAGCTGCTGTCGAGTAAAGAAGGTGGAGGAAATGAACTGTGTAATTTAGGACAAAGTAGTATTCATTGGCAGCTACTCAGACATGTTGTCTTCTTTGTGCTGATTAACAAGTTGTTTGTGGAAATGATGACTTCACCTAAGCCTAAAGAATCTTACTGTGGAACAAGAAATCAAAAGACATTTTTCTAGTCCACTGCCACTGCCCTCGTTACATTTCACAGCTCTGCTGAACACAATACAAGCTCTATGAAAGTAACACTCTACTGCTTTGCCATGTATTGTAAAATTTTCTGTACACTGACCTACTCCTACAGCTCATCTCTAAGTAACATAAGTATAGACTACAGACAATTTAAAGTATGAACAGATCTGCACTTGTAATTAAGACAGGTGAGGTACATGGTGCCCTCAACTGATTCAACAAAAAAGTCCCAATATATATTAAGATAAAAAGCAGATAATTATAGTTCATGGGAGGGGGGGTTCTGAAGTAGGTCAGAGATTAATTATTGGGGGCACTAAATTCTTCATCCTAAAATCAACTGTGGAAAAACAAAACAAAACAAACAATAAAAGACCCCCAAACACATTGTCAACTAGCCACAATTTTTTTCCCAATTATCTACCCAACGATAGGGGCAGACATATTTCTGATACTTAAATACATTTTGGATCTATAGAGCACATGAGTTAAGAAAGGATGTCACAGGCTGACATGAGCATTCTATAACAGTTAATGCTATTTTTGGTGAACACCAGTTACAGCTCAAAAAACAGACAGCTTTTTGCAGAGCAAAACAAAAACACAGGAACCCTGCAGCACACACACCTCCCACAGGCCCAGGTTTCATCTTTAAAAGCTCAGCCGTGGTCAGAAGAGAGTCTGTTCAGCAGAAATGGCTGCAGCACGACTCGAGGCGTCTCTAAACTAGACCAGATTTTAAATTTGGAAAGATGAAACGACCCAAATGTAAGATGATTAATTAACACTGCAGAAGAAACTCAGATCTAAATACCTGCTCTGCAGCAGTCAGTGGTTCCCCCTTCAGCTTGCTGTAGTACAGGTCAGTGTAGGACACGGCATCCCGGGCCCGGTGCAGCGCGAATTCCCACGTGGAACGTTGTCTCTGCTCCCTGATCTCCGACAGATTCGCGTTCAGAGCAAAGATCCACCACTCCCGGCAGCTGGAAAAGTGGGAAATTATTGTCTTACCAGTAGTTCATAAAAAAAACCACAACCCAAGTGCATGGCAAACTGGTGAAAGGTCCAGGAGATTCAGCGGGAAGCAGTGGGCAGCTGGCCAGGAAAAGCAGCAGATGGGCTGGTTCCACACACTGGCAGGACAGGGCTCCCCAAAGTCCCACCACCCCAGTGGGATTTAGTTCCACACACTGGCAGGACAGTGCTCCCCAGAGTCCCACCACCCCAGTGGGATTTGGTCCAGCTGTCATGGATCAGGCAGAGTCAAAATGCTGAGTTACATAAACTGGATTGAAAGCCTCGGGTAAGGATAATTTTAAGTTTGAATTATGGCTGAATATTTACAACTGATTTCTGAGGTAGAGGAAAAAAATATTAACTGCATCTCTAATATTTGGGTATTATGTACCCTTTTGTATTTGTCTCATGCTAGTTTCCCTATTATAGCTTTTAATGTCCTATTAACAACATCACATATGGAGATGTACTTACTTCTCTGTTACTGTAACCTTTGGTCTCCACTTCCTGAATTTAAGCTGTCGTTCCTTTCTTGCCAGTTCCTTTAAAAATCCCATCATCTGCTGGTACTGCATCTGTTAGTGAAATAATACACAAATCAATGAGGCAATACTGGAGTGCTTTCCAAAGCAAAGGGGAGGGGACAAAACCCAAACAAAAACCCAACCACAAGATTAGTTTATCTGCATCAATGGCCTGCACATGGCTTCAGAATTTAGATTAACGTTAATCATAATTCATAATTTTGTTCTCCAGTGTCACATATCTTCTCCCAGCAGGTAGTAGTTCATGTGTGACATTCCACTTACAGCTTCTTTATTTACAAATGCACAGAATGAAATCTCCTTCCACCTCAGTTATCAACACAACATCAGCTGCTACTGTATATTCTATAGACTGAAAACCCCAAATGCATCCCTTCTGTTACTACAACAAACAAAACATTTAATGTTTTTGCAATAATCAGTTGCAGTAAAATAATTCAATAATTTGGAAAGCTTGGCTTTAAAACAAACAAGTTATTCAGTACATCCATTTGAGCTGCCTCTCAAATAAAATCTTTCAGAGAGTATTCATTTTATGCTGCAGTAATGATATTTAAGATGTTACAAACATAAAACTGCCACATAAAACAGCCACAGTTTTATGGTGTCTGTTTCAGTTACTGAGAGGTAAATGGTTGGTATTTACCTGTGAAAGCTTCAGGGGAATAGTCTCAAGCTGAATGTCACATTCCAGCCGTGGAGTGTGGCGGGATCTTAAAGGCTCCTTGGAGCAGTTTCTCTTCAGAAGAGCAGAAGTGCAGACAGGCTCCATGATGTAATTGTGATCCCGACTTTCCATACTTCTATCCATTGCTTCCTGTGGGTTACAGGCAAATTACTCTCTAAGAAGTGAGTGTCCAATACTTATTAGGATGCATTGGTTTCATATATTGGAATGTACTTTATTTGGATGCCAGTCCATTGAAAAAAACCCTCTTAAACACATTCTCTCTTCAGAAGCAAAACAAAGTATTTCACAGCACAGCCTTTGTGGGTTGCACATGTATCCTGTCATTAGAGCATGAAACCATAAACTTCTGTTGCTCTTGAAATCATCACATTCAATAAATTCTAAGTCAGTTGGGTCTTCAGTATAGAAGGGAGACTAACAACAATTTCTCTTTCATATACAAAACCCCTCTCTGTACCTGCAGCTGACCAGGAGGGAGGTCACCCAACAAAGTGCAGTTGGTATCCCAATAAACACTGAAATCAGCAACATCCAGCTGTTTTTTCCGCATGAGCTTCTCCACCTGGAGTAGAAAAAGTGGAACAAAGTCAGGATCACACACCACATGGTGAGTTTTCAGTTCTACACACTCAATAAACAATATGAAATGCTCAGAATCCATTTATTACAACGACCAAAAGATTATTAAAATGCCATGTGGTTTACTAAACATTTACTAGGTCCCATAAAATGCAGGATCCCACCTGAGCTGCCAGGAGCTCTCAAACACAGTTGCACTTACTGGTTCAAACACTGCATTTTGCATCGAGACGTTTTTGATGCACACGCCAAACGCAAAGGGCTGCGAGGGATTTGTGACCCCATCTTCAAACCTCAGATGCACATCCTGGATTTTTAACTAGACAGAAAAAGAACACTACTAGAGACACTATTTATATCCTTACAGCAGGCAGCAGTACTTTTCATGAATACTGATTTCTGCAATTCTCCAATTTCTGGTAGTTATTTAGACCTCACAGAAATCCCGTTCCTCTTTTCTGTGTTTTTGCTCTCTGGTTCTGTCTTCTCCTCAGATCCCATAAGACCCTGCCCTTCTCCTCAAAACCCAACAAGCCACTTTCAAACACAGTGTGCTTTTTTTTCCCCCTATCCCACTATTATTCTCCATTTTAAAGGCAAATGAGCAACTGCCAACCAAAGACACACAGACTTACTTACTTCAATGTTTTCTACAATTCTTGTGACTACAGATGCAGTAACTGAGTACCAGTAGGACTCCCCTTTCTGTTGTTGTTCTTTCTAAAAGAGAAAATAGGAATAAGCATTACCAACCACTGTAACAGCTGGTCAGGAGAAAATATCCTTTGACACACTGAAATCACTGTTAACAGGGAGAAAGAAAAAACCCCAACTATTTCAGTGTCTCCAACATATGTGGTGAGGGGTGGTGGGGCACAAATTGCTCTATGTCAGCAGGTACAAATCCAACTCTACCTCCATTTCCTGTGCATTTGTTCTCCCACTTGTTACATCTTAAATATAATCCATACACTATGAAACACAAGTGTGACTCACTTTCCATTTTTCCTCAAGTGCCAGCAGAAGGGCTTTCTTGTGTTCTCTCTCTTGCAACTTCTCCCTTTCCTCATCAAACTCTCCCTTTTTTTCTGGTGCACCAATGAGGTGCAGTTTTGAGACAGATATCACCCATGGATCCACATGTGGACGATAAAAAGGGATCTGCAGTGTTATTTTGCCAATGAAACCTGGATATACAAAACGGAGACGCTGTCAGATTCCTGTGAAAACTCACTTTATCACCCTTAGAAAACCTCAAAGCAAAAGTGGTGTAAGAAACAAACAAACTAAGATAGAAATAACCTGAAAATCAGGGTACCTCGTTTGTTCAAGCTCTGACTCACAGGTAAAAGGGTCCTCTAAAACATGCAACACTTCCTGTTCAGAAAATATCTGTCCTGCACACACAAGCAAAATACAAACCTGCCTTTACTTCAAACGGTAATTCCAGTTCCTTTAAAGCATCTTTTTTTAGTGGCAGGTTTTCCAATTCAACAGCACCTATACAAAGCAGAAAAAAAGACAAGTCTGCTAAACAGAATTATGCTAAAGAAAGCCAACTTGAACACTGTAAGCCTAAAATGACCGGTATTGTGTTTTTTAAAAAAAGTCAAATAGGATTTCATGAGAACAGCCAACCAGGTTGTGTTACAATCACAATGGTTACTTCACACACTTGTTAATTTTCTGATGTCATGGGCTCAAACTATTTGATGAGGTCATCTAGAAGCCATCTCCAGTGAGGTTTTAGATCTGAACTTCACTGTAACCATGGAGGAAGCCTTTCCTTATCATCTTTTCAAAAGAGATACTTATTTTCTTAATATTGCCAAAAGCTCAGACAGAAAAGCCTTGAAGTGTTACAAAATATTCTCTCTAGAAACAGCAGATAACACAGCAAAGGGTGAACCAGAGAGTATTGACTGGAGGACTGTGTACAAAGTACAGAACTCGTGGACATAACATGACACAAATCAGATTACAGGGGAGTAACTACGAGCACCAAAAGGTAAGAGGCAAAGAGTGCAGAACACTTCCTGCCCCAGTAAAGTTCCAGCACCAAACCCTGATTTAAATTAAAGGTTAAACACAATATTAAGTGATTATTTCTATTCCACCTTCCAGTTATTACCGAAACACTTCTCTTTTTTTAAATCACAGTATAAAAACACAACAGAGAGGCCTCCCTCACCCTTCAGAAGTGCCACTGAGAGCTGGTCTGTGTTCAGGTTGTTGACATATTTGCCCAGGTAGGTGTTGAGGACCCAGGCTACCAACCCTTCCAACATGACTGTCCTGGAAGAGGGCAACTAACGGTTTTCTGTCATTTTCTGGATTTCTGTTCCATAATTAGTCTCCCTCTGAAAGAAAAAACAAGAAGAAAATTATTGTCTGAAATATCCACTCTCAGCAGAGATGACATACCACCACTGCCACTGTAATTCTTACTGTGATCTATCTAAAGAGGAGTAAAAGAGAAGTAAAATCAACTAAGGTTGATTTCTACCTTAAAAATGGTTTATCCTGAGCTCTTTAAGGGTCAAACCAGTTTCACACAGAGCTCTGGTGATTACACACCACTCCCATTTGCACATTAAGTTCATCTTTCCATCCTTTTTCCTAAACAAAACACCACATTTTGTTGCAATAACCGACGAGGCCAATCTACAATCCTCTTCCAGAAAAGGGAAGGCTAAAATTCCACGTTGATCTGAAGCAGTTTTGCAGCGGCCTCCTCAACCTCTGGTGCCAATATTTCCTTCGTGCTGGGTTTGGCACAGCCTGGTCTGAAATAACAGCCTGGAGCCTATGACTGTATTTTTGTAGAATTCTTACATGGCATCTGTGAAGCAACTCCCCAAACCCCTTTTTGGGAGAGCCTGTGTGTGGGAAGTAACCAGATACAAGCCCCATAAATAGCTCATCAACAGTTACTCCAACAGGTTTCCAGAGTGACAGCAGAGATTCCTGCACTGGGGAGGGGAAAAGTTACATTAGAGCAGCCCCACTGCTCAACATTTCCCATCACACTCTTCTCCAGACATTTCTGTTTCAACCTATGTGGCAATCAGGGCATTAAAATCCCAAAGCTCCCGTCCAAGTTTTTAACCAGTGAATTGCAAAAGTGCTATGAGCTTCCACAAGGGCAGGATGGAGCTTGGCACAGTGAGGAAAAAAGCATGCAGGCCATTTCTTGGGGTTAGAATGGAGTAAATGTACCGATTTTGTGCTTAAAAAACTCTCTCGATCCCCCAGACCTCCCTAAATCACAGAGTTTTACAGAGCAGAGAAGCAAGATACATAATTTATTTACATTAGGCAATAGAAGGAAACGACAACTTCAAGAGTCACATTTTAAATTTCATATTAGGATTTAAGGTTTTCCCCTGAGGAGGTTGGCTCGATTTTAGGCACCCCCATTTGAGCCTTTATTTCTTTTTTAAAAAGCCAGTGAAAACATTTAACTAAGAGCTAAATAAAATAACCAGAACTAAGCAAACAATGAAAGGCTTTTTCTAACGGCTGAAAGTGAAACCATGCTGTCCTGCAAAGTGAAACAGAAAACAGCACAGGGAAGTTTGATTTTGACTATGTCACAGCTTCATTTATATGTGTTTGACATTTTTATCTTTGTATAATTTCTCAACAGTTTTCAAACACAGTAGTATTATTCCACATAATAAAGTCTGAGCATTCTTACTCTTGGGCCACAAGCTTTTATTTTTTATTCCAATAAAAGGTTTTTATTCTAATAAAAGTGACAAGAAAGCTGAAGACGAAACAAAAGCAAATACAGTCATCCTTATCATATTGCCACTAAAAAAAAGAAGTCAATAAAAAAGAAATCTACAAGTGTTTGGAGCCAAAGCAGAGGAAAGATGTTGAAGGAACATTGAGATCAGCATCCAAGGGCTGAAATCCTCCAGTTCATGAACAGTTCCATGCCTGAAGTTACCCTAAAAGCTGTAAATAAAGTAAATTATCTCCTTAACCTTAACCCGTGGGACACAACTAACCATACAGGAATCTTCCAAATGTTTTAAAGCTTTTACATTTTTAACGTGGTTAAAAATGGCACTGCTGTGCCACAGAGGAGAAAAGCAAGACATTTCTTTTCTGTGGCTGTTTTAGTTTCCTCAACACACGCGCACACGGAGTACAACAGGGACCAAAGCCCAAACCAGGCCGTGGCTCAGCTGTGGCTCCTTTTCGCCGGGAAAAGCAGCGATTTCCAACCCCAGGGGAACAGCAGGGAGGGCGCTGGGAAGGGGGGCACTGCCGGAAAGCACCCTGACCCCGGGCGGGCAGCACCCCCGGGGCAGTGCCGGGGCAGTGCCGGGCACACCGGGGCAGTGCCGGGCACACCGGGGCAGCCCCGCGTGCCGCGAGGAAGCCAAAGGTCACCTTGCCCCGGGGAGCCCGAGGGACCCCGCGGTGTCCCCGCCGGAGGGACCCCTGAGGCGGCGAACGGCCCCGGCCGTGGGGGAGGCCCTGAGGGACCCCCCCCGCCTCCAGGCCACGCCACGCGGCGGGGCTGAGCCCCCCCCGGCCCTGCCCCGGCGCTGCCCCGCGGTGGGCGCGGGGCCGGGACCCGGCGCGGCCGCCCCTCGCCCACCCTCCCCCGGCTGGGGCGGGGCGTGCGGCAGGGAGGGGCGCCCCGGGCCGGGAGCGGTGGCTGACGCAGGAGGGAAGGGGCAGCGGCGCTCGGGGGGGGGGGGTCTCCCCGTGCCCTCTCCGTGTGCCCCCCCTCGGTCTCCCCGTTCCCTCCCCCGTCCCCCCGGGACCCCCGGACCCACCTGCGCTGCGGGCGGGGGGCGGCGGGCGCGCGCCGGGCGGTCGCGGGGGCGCGCCCGGGGTGCGGGAGCGCCGAGCGATCGATTGGGGCGCCGGGAACGCCCCCCCTGAGGGCGGGGCCCGGTAACGGGGGCGGGGCTCGGGCTCCGCCCCCTGCTGGGCGGGGCCGGGCCCCCCTCACGGCGCCGCGCGGGAAAATGGGCTGTAAACAGCCAGGTTTGGGGCTGAAAAGTGTCAAATGTCGTTTCTACCGGGACCAGAAATGGGTATCAACTAGAATCACTGGGCTTTTTTTAATCTTTCTTACCCAAACTGAGGCAAGTTCGTCTCCACGCGGCTCGTTTTAAGTCCACATAGGCAGGACCGGCTGTTGTTTAAACACAAATAATTTTCAAACCCTTTGAGGCGTTTGCCTGCAAGGCTCACCATTGCTTCTGAGTAAAATGCCATCACAATATTTCATTATCTAAATAATAATAAAATACAGTTGTGTTTTAATAAAGAGCTCAGGAAACTTGAAAATACACGTATGTATAAAAATTCATAGTTTTGCATTTGGAGTCTTTTTACATTTTATAAGCAAATTCAAGCTCATTTTTCCCCACTTAAGCATAATTTTCCTTCTGTCAAGCAGCTCCTTAATTTGAAAACCCTGTAAATTAAGTGCTGTAACAGGATCCTCCTTTTTAATGTTTTTAAAACAAAAATCTTCCTCTGGTGCTTCAATGTGGCCCCAATACTGGGAGCCAACAAAAAATCATGCTGAAAATACCACAGTGCAAGAGGTTCAAAGTGCTGGATAAAATAAGGTTATTTTCTTGCCTAAATCCTTCAGTTTTGTTAATAGTTTGAGCGTGCCCGTTTTCAAAGTCTTCCCTGAAAATTACCTTCAAGTGCAAGTTTAAGATACAGTTGTAAAAGTTGTAAAAGGTTTTCTCAAAGTAGAACTATAGACTTGTTTGTGCGTTCTCAGTTCCAGAACCGAGTAACCTCAGAGCTTTTGTGGGAGTTTAAAATTTGTATTTTCCAAATGCAAATTCTCCTCTGTAGCAGTAGAAAAAAATGATATTCCCAGACATCCCTTTTCAGTCTAAGGCCTCAGAAATAACCGGTGTGTTTAATTTCTGAGGTAGAATAAGACAGTTCAGTTGGAAGCATTGGAAGCACAGGGATCCTCCAGTCCAACAGTGGGTTTATGGCACAAAAGACAAGAGTTGTGCCCACTGGATGACTTCGCTGTGGTGTGACTCAGACCCTGGGCTGCAGATCCTGGTTGAACACAGCCACCACAATTGTCAGTTAAGTCACAGCCTGTAAAATATAATTATGGGAAGTGGGTTCCTAAAGACTGGCTTCCAAACCCAAGACCTGATTGAAGAAGAAGCCCCAGTAGTTTTCTGCCAGAGGTGGTTGGAGCTTCAGCGTCATCAGGCAGTGAAGTGGAACAGGATTTTCAGGTTCTGAGGTTTGAGTCAACGCCGTTTATTACAAATGATGCTGTGCCATCTTTGAGAGACCTTTTCCTGAGGGCAGTGGGCAGGAAAGGTAATCACATGGATCTGCTCTAATATTCACTGGAACACAGGGAAAATATTTATGGTTAACCTCAACAACGAGATCAGAATCAATCAGGGAACATGTTACATCAGCCAGGACACAAGGTGACACACTCTAGAGCTGTCAGTAAAAGGAACTTACTTCTACTCCAAAACAACTGTTCAATCTCATTTTTCTCTTCTAAAACAAAACGAACTATGTACAGGCAATGAAATGCTGTTGTTTAGACATAATAGTTGTAATTTAGTAAAAAAAGCTCGTGTAAAAGATTTCACTTCTTGATATCCTGTGTGTACTTATACTGGAGAAATTTGGTCTGATAATGAGCAAAAGCAAACTGTAATAATAAAAGAAATATCCAGGAGGATGAGGGGAAATATGTCCATGAAGATCTGGGATGGGAAATGGAATGCAATAGTTTTAAAATTAAATTCAAATGGATAATTCCTGAGCATTGACTGAATGATAATTTAACTCCAGTCTCTTAGAAGTGCTGGTCACAGCAATGTTCTGGACACCTGAACCCAAATTATCATGACAAGAAGTCTCAGGTGGAAAATTAATGGCATACAGTTAGAGAAATGTTCCTTTTCCAATCTGGTCTTTCTAGGGTATCGAAGAAGAAAGAGAAGAATTGGCCATTCAATTTAAAAGAAAAAGCATTCAAATTTTTAAACTGCAAAGACCTTCCTTTGGCTCTCAAAGCTTAAAAACCTCTAAAGCATCAGTGTTTGTATTTGTCTGAGATTTCAAGTCTCTGTAGGAATGCTACATTTGCCATAACATTTGTTTTATAAGACTTTAGAAAATGATTAATTTTATCAGTCAGTCAGTGTATGATCTGTAATTTCCTCTAACTGGTTTTCATCCCAGCATCTTGAATACCCAGAGGAACCTTCTTTTCTTCTGGAAGTAACTCTTGAAGTAAATTGTCCTCATTTTCCACTGAGATGTGAACTTCAGTTTCACTTTTCGAGGGATTTTCTTCTTTTGAAAGGGGAGTTTCTTCCCCTCCTGGGGAATAAGAGGGAGTGTTTCCATAATCCATCTGCTCTGGGCACTGGGAACTGCAGTCTGGGCTACAGACTTTGACAATACAGGTCACATTCACCTGCGTTCCTCCGTTACCAGAATGTTCTGTCAAATAAACAGAAAACACATTAAACATGGAAAAATGAAACCCAGAACGGGTTCTGGATTCTTTGTCCACTTCTTTGACTTATAGTTAAGATAGATACTCAATATCTTCTTGCTTCCCTTAGTTTGGTCAAGCTGGTGGATTTGGTTCTGTAAATTTTGGTGGGTTTTTATGGTGCCATAAAATCCACGTCACCTCAGAAATAAAAAGGCTACAAAAATCAAGGCAGAGCCCTGGATCACAAACAATTCCCTGCCCATCTGTTGCCATTTCAGATGGTTTTGACAATGTTTTCTTACTGCTGCCTTTGGCTCCTGCTGCCACTCACAGGTGAGTGCTGCCCACCTGATCCCCCACCCCACAAATACCTGTTACTTCACCGAAACAACACCCCTCTACTGTCTCAGGGTGACAGCTTAAAACAACCACTTTTTCTTTTCAAAAGTTACTAAATTTTCCTCTCTGCTCAACAGGAGTCTCATGTTTTATCCTGCCATTTAAACTGCTAAAAAGGCTCATAATTGGTAAACAAATTTCAAGGGGTTCTGGATCATTCTGAACCATTCCCACCTGAACTCGCAGAGCTGTGTCTGTCTCCGCTGTGGAGTTTAGAACTTTCTGCAGGTGGATGTTGCTGCTGAAATCCTTCTGGTTTTCTCTTTTCATCATTCTTTTTACTTTCTACGCTGAATCTTGCAGTTGGATTATCCAGGTTGCCACTGCTGGACCCAGAAGTTCCCAAGAGATGCTGTTCCTCCTGTTCAGAGTTGCTGGAGTTCTGCAATCCTGTCTCTCTCACTTTTTTGTCACACTGTTTTTCTGTGAGGGGAAAAGGCTGGAACATTTGCACAGAAATGCAAAAAATTAGTATTTTAAAAAACCCAACATACTAACAGAGAACTGGTCAGTCCTTAGGCAGCTTAAGAAACCACTGATGATTGGAACTAGATGAGTTTAAGGTCTCTTCAAACCCAAGCCATTCTATGGTAATTTCTATCTGCATAGTGATGACTTTAACTAAAATTCATATCAGCTCATTAGGGGTTCAACAAAATGAACTTGTCTCCTGAAGGCACCCACAGCACCACACTGATTATCTAGAGAACAAAGGCTCTAAAATCTGGTTTTCTGCCCCCATCTGTGTTTTAGTGCTAATAAAGTGAGGAGAGTGTATTATGTGGGCTATGTAAACTGCATTTTACACCTGGCTTGGGGACCAAACCATCCCATTCTCACTCCAGTTGTCTTTCTGCTGTGCAGTTTTTTATTACTTAAAATTAAATAAGACTGCATGATTTCTGTACAATTTTTAAAGAGGTGGAAGAGATGGAAAGGATGGTGGCACTCACCAAATCTGCCTCTGTAGCTGGTGCAGAGAACACAGGGGCTGCAAGTGAGCAAAGAAATTCATGAGCACCCAAACCTGCTGCAAAAGCTGCACTCTGAACTAGTCTGAGTGATATCCCCTGATCCCAGAATAAACTCCTAATGTGCATTTACACACAGCTTGAAAATACTGAAAGCTGTATTATATTAATCTTGGAAGGTGACTTAAATTTAGCCAGCAAGCAAAGAGGAGCCTCTGCAATGAATTCCTAATTTTTATAGCATAGTGTCAATGAGGAAAGGTATTGATGGCCATACACTACAGTCATGTGGGTTTAATGAGAACACCTGATCATATCTAATATTTAAATGAAGTACAAAATATTTAACAAGCTCCAGCAGAAGCACAACTGTTGCACACTTGTCCAACTCCATGAGGGTGTTGTGTCTTTAGACAATTATCTAAAATCTGAGGAACAAGACAGGCTTGAAGAGAGCTGGCATCTTCTGAGGCATTAACTTCAGTCAACCACCAGGCTCAGATTAGTGGGAAACAAGGTGACACTTTTTCCAGTGTTTACAGATTTGCTTGTTTTGACTTCATGAGTCTTACCTTTTCTGTTAGAGACTAAGCAATAACCCAAAATAGCAATTATCACGATCAGTAACAACGGTCCTGCTACTGCTCCTGAAAATAAATAAAAAAAGAGGAATTATTTAGCAGGTTGATCTGACAAAGGATTGAATTAGAAAAAGGTAGTCTTGTAGCTTCTGTCCATGGGTACAAAAGCTAAATTCACAAATATCAGGTGTGTGACATTCACATTTGATGCCTCTATTGTCAGATACAAGAATTTGTTAAATACAGGCCAGGCAGCCTGGAATGCTCCTAAACATCTCTGTCTTCTGGATGGGCTGTGAACAGGAGAGAACACTCCTCCACTTGAGAATCCTGTCTGGGGAAAGGCTACCAGAAGGCTCCAAAGACCTCTCACCAGGAGGTTTATCAAGTCAGGTTTGCCTCAGCCCAGAATCTAAGATACAACCTTTTCTACCAGCTACAGCAGCAATTCTCAGGAAATGCCTTCTTTTAACTAGTTTGGGGATTTTTAGAAACATTTCCAGAATTCCAAGGACTGTAGAACACATGGGGGTAGTGCAGATGCACAGGTAAAAATGCAACTCACAACAAGCAGTGTCATATTGAATTAATTCAGCTCTTCTGAGGTTCTGTTTGGGTACAGGTAATTGGTTTTACAAAGAAACTGAGAACTTAATATAAACTTGGTTCCTGGGCAGACAAAATTGACTTTAAATGAGTTAAAGCTCACCAATGGTGGGAGACAGGTCAGGCACAGAGTTTAACATGATGGGTCGAGTTATTATTTCAGGCCTGTGGGGAGCTGAGCTTTGGGTCAGGAGCAGGTTCAGGATGGTGTGAGGTAGAACTGTGGCTGTTCCTGAGTCGCTGCAAACAGTGTCATTCCTGCTGTTCCCAGGAACAGCCACTGATTTACAACTGCAAGAAACAGAAAGAGAAGGTGGGAAAGGTGGCAAACCCTGTGCACAGGTAAGGCTGCTGTGGGGCAGACACTGGCTTACACTGTGTGGGGTGTGCAGCTGGTGTCGTAGGATTCCTCAGGGGAGAAAGTGCCAGGAGGACAAGGTTTGCACTCTGTGTCGGTGCTGTCTGTCCCTTCAAACAAAGAGGAAAACTCCAGTTAGTCTGGTGAGAAACCAGAGAGACCAGAGAATGAATAACCAAGGTCTGTGTAGATCCTGGAAGTGCTACAGAGGCAGTGCCTAAAATACAGCCTGGAACTGTCACAGGAGAGAGTCACTTGAAGCACCCAACCCAAACACACTTCAGAAAATTAATCAGCTGTTAGTTTGGTGCCTCTGACAGTCAATCTTTTTCAAAGTCTAAAACCCCACCTGTAGTTCAAATGTGGTGCTGCAGACAAAGCTGAGCTTTTTCACTAGTCCCTGACAGACTGACCCCCTGCTGTTGGAGTTCTGCATCTTCTCAAATGATCCCTGATTTCTTAAAAACATTTGCTGTTTTGAATTTTTGAATATTATTTATCATCTTGAGACAGATATATTATCAGAGTGGTAATCTCCATCAGCTAATAAAACCAGGTCAATTCTGCAGGACAACATGAAGTCATCATTATTTACTGTACATTATCAGAGTGGTAATCTCCATCAGCTAATAAAACCAGGTCAATTCTGCAGGACAACATGGAATCATAATTATTCACTGTACCCAAAACTCCACCTGAAGCACTGTGTTTCAAGGATTTAAGGAGGAATTAAGTGGTCTTGAACCTCAGTCACTTCTACAGAATAAATCACAGTAGAGCAAAACAAAGGAAGATTAAGTTGGATTAGGAACTCTATGATATATGGCAGTAAAAGACTGCAACATGTTATCCCCTTGGATGTACCTCTGGAGAATATTGTCACTGGTTAGTGCCTACCTGCTAAGAATGTAAAAAAAACCCACTAAAAAGAGTGTCTAATTGTAGGGAATTAGGGTGGAGTAAGAGTTCAGTAAGCAGAGTGTTCAAAATTAAATTACCTCTTCTGGAAACTCGGTACCCTCTGCCACATTTTCTGTGCACTCTGCACATTCTGCAGTACTCCTCTATTTTGGAAACGCAGTACTTGTGGGGTGGGCAGCTGCAGATCCTGTCCTGGGACTGAGTGCATGTTTGATTCTCCACGAGCCCTTTTTTTAAAACAAGAATAAAGCAAGATGTTATTACCAACATTTCAAATCACAGCCTACAACGTTTTGGGTGAATATGAGATGATATTCACATACCACAAGCTGAAGGTGATTTTGCAGCTTTGGGCTAGTTTAGCATCATAAACCAATTATGTCAATATGCTCCAGTGTCTACTTTGTCAGAAGAGTTTCCTCTCTCTTTCTCTCTCTGGGCAAGAAGGAATTTGCATTTGTAGAATGCACCTTAAAACTCTACACCTGCAGCTGTGTTATATTTTATCATAACCCCAGATATGCACATTTGTGTTGCCTGTGTTCATCACTGCAGTACCTGGGGGCCACAGCTGAGATTTGCAGCCTGAGCACATCATGCAACTGTATTAAAGTGTTTGGAGACTTTACTACACACATTTTCATACTGTAATTAACCAGCTTTGTAAGATTATCTGTTTAGATAAGACTAAAGAACAGCTTAGACTGTATCCCTAAAACTTACTTGTCAAGTGAGTCAAGTAGGTAATTTTTGACACCAGTTTCCCTTAGAAATGGTGGAGAACAGCATGACTGAGTCTGTTCATGATGTGATCTATCAGCCCAGTGTACAGATGTTGGTACAATGTACTGCCTTATCTAAGCTGCTTCAATGACCAGAACCAGAAATAAAAACAACACAGGAATATCACAACTGGTGTTTGCTGTTGTCACTTCGGCAGACAAGTCAAGAAATAACTGGACACTGGAAATGCAATTATCCATTTACCCCTGTGCATGCCAGGTCTCAAGATCTCTTGACTAGACATTATAAGCAGGAACTCATTCTATTGGAACTATTTTAGTGATGCAGTGCCCAAGTTTCTGAGAATATAAGGTTAGTGTCCCCTTTTTAGGACTTAGAAAGAAAAAGGGACAGGGCCCCCTCCAAGAATTGTCCTTGATTCTTATCCCCAAATCTTACCAAAAGCATGAGGACATACAAGTGATAGATAAAACCTGCCAGGAGAACCGACTGGGTTAAACCAAGCCTAGTCTTTAAGGAGGCTGTTAAAGTCACAAATGGCTCTTTACTAATCCAGGCCTACCTTTCCTGCAGGGTGGTGAGCAGGCAAAGCACTGTGGGGACCAGTTCCAGATGGCTGTGTAGGTGTTGGGTCTGCAGGGCCTGCACTTGGTGTCCACAGTGTGACTGCAGCTCTCTGTCTTGTACTGACCTATTAAAAAAAAATAATAAATGAAACCAAAACAGAGAAAGCATCTCACTGGAATTGCTTAAGGTAAGGTTCATTTTCAGCTGTAGAACCCTTTCCCTTCACTGGCACTATCAGATTTAACTCTGATTTATGTTTATCATATTTGACCCCTTTTCCTTCGTTCAGTTCAGTGAATTCCAGCCACATTCAAAACAAGGCAGCCCCAATCCTGAAGAAAACCCCTCAGCATATCCTTAGATGCAGCTCCCACAGTACAAAGGAAAACACCTGAGTTGCTATTTCCCTATCTTGTGAAATGAGAAGGAATATAAAAGCCAGTGCCTCATATCCTCTACAGAAATATCCTGGAAAACATACTCAGAAAGCAGGATTAAAACTGAAAAAATCTGTGGAGCTGCCTGAAGAATCTGTGTTTCAAAAGAAGAGGCTCTGGAGATGAGCCACATGAATTATTTCCAAAGACTTTGTTTTTCCATGTACTTACCTGAAGCTTAAAATTCTGCATCCTACATCCTGCTAATGATTTAGGCTGATGTAGTGCTGAACAGCACATAAAACAACAGGAAAAGGTTTCATGTATGAATTACCAGCTTCCATCCATCATGTTTTTAACAAAGGAAGTTTGACAGACATTTCTAGATAATGTCAGTTAATTCAAGCAACTGCAGCCGCTTCAGCAAATACTGATTTCCTGTTTGTACTTCTGGATCTGACAGAAACTCAGCATTTATGGCGACAAATTTCCTTTGCTCAGCATGTAATGAGGAAAAAAAAGGTAGTTTTTTGCTGTGTCTTACGTAATAACATAGTTAAAACTTGTTTCAAAACCTCTATTAATAAATATTCGAATAGTATTACTACCTCCAAAAAAACCCAACCCAAAAGCCCACCCTTCTGCAGATAAAAAGTTTAGCTAACTACAGATCACCAGTAATTACCCCTGGAGTATAAGACATGACAGCTCAGAGCAGACAGTCAGAATGTGTTACAAGATCAAAAAAAAAAATCAAAGAAAATTGACTGAATTTGGCTGCATAAAGTTTGAACTGGAACCCACCTGGAGGGCACTGGCTGCAACATTTATTAAGTTCTTCAAAATAGAATTCAGTGCTGGGATCTTTGCACTCTGCAGACTGTGGTGTATAAGGCAATGAATATTCCTAGGAGAAATTAATGGGAAATCATGAGTCACAAGTCCATTCTGGCCCTGAATTAGAGAGAGAAATACTTAAAACCCAGTGCAATTACATCCCCCTTCCTTGCCAGGGCACTGATGGAGCCCTGATGAAACAGAACACAGCAGATGCAGGAGAACACACAGCTTATGAGACCATTTTGAGGCTCCTCTGTTTTTCAAAGATCTGTCACAAAGAACAAAGTGATTTCTCCAGGTTTTATGCTCAAAAGAGTGCAATGGGATTGGCATCACATCCACTCACTACTGCATCCCCCAAACCTAAGGGCTGGGAGCCTTGTCCTCAGCTGCCATCACTCAGCCAACCTCTGACTAAACACCAGCAAAACCCAAATTCTTGCCTGTGGGTTTGTGGGAGAAGCATTTTCTGCCAAGGGGGCTGTGTTAAAAATGACCTGTTTCACCAAAGGAAAGGAGAAAGGCCCTAATCTTCCCAGATACTTAGTGAATCCTTCCTGGATGAGAAAGGCCTTGATGTTTCGAAAATGATGTCTGCAAAAACTGCTCTGCTGCTTGTGAAAAGCAGCACCTGGCAAAAATGCAGGTCAAATGCAGGAGGAATGGTCATGAAATACAGGGTGCCTACAGCTCACGCTGGTCAGCACAGCTCAGTGACTTCAGTGAACAAATGTCACAATATTTGATAATTGCTAACTGTTTTCAAAGGGAAAAACACATTCCTCAAAGGGAAAAGGCTCCTGTTAGGTAGGACAAGTGTAGGAGTTTCCTGCTAGATCAGCAGCAAGGGGCTGTTTAAAAATGATGTGACACTGCTCAGCTTTGTGCAGTCTGAAGAGATTGTTGCATGTATAATCTACAGACATTTGGAGAAATCACTGCTAAAAGGAGAAATCAAAACAGGAACAAGCTCCTGGGAGGGTGGTAATGAAAATATCCTTCCTCCTTACTGGAACACATGTTAATTATCTATTGTGTCCTCACATTACAGACAAAGCAGACTAACACTTCCCATTCTCAACAATCACTTAAAGGGAATCCAACATTTTCTTATGCAGCTTGTGAAATATTTTATCTCTTATCTAGCTGTGATCAGAAACAGGATTTTTCCAATCTCCTTAATGGTGAGTGTCAAAAAGAACATTTCCTGAGAATGTGAAGGCAGAGAAAAGTCTTCTTGAGTTTAGGTATCTGAGGATGGGCAATGACAAATCACCCTGTTTGCAAATGTGAGCTGGCACTAAAATCTGATGAAGGAAAAAAGGGCTTTGCTCTCATCAAATGTATTTTTCATTTAAGTTATTTATTAAAAGAAGAAAGATCAAGTGTTGCCATCCCATTTTTGTAGTCGCTGTGATCAACTTCATTAAAACAAGCACTTGAGAGCCTTTTTAAAACACAGAACTTCACTGCAAGAGCAGACACAGGGGAAAAAAAAAAGGAGAAGTACATTAAACCACATCACAAGTTATCCTGCTGATGAGGCTTCCTGGCAGAAAAAAAAAAAAGTTCTTATCTCGTGCTCTGAACTGTCTGTTGTAAATCCTGCCCTGTGGGCTGCAGACACAGAAAAACCTGTGGGTTGCTGGGCTCACACCTGCCTCTCTGAAGTTGTGCTTGAAGGGATCTCTCTGCTGTCTGATACAATCTCTCTGACCTTTTATCTGATGAGCTGTTGCTCTCACTGCCTTACAACTGACAATCCTTCCCAACTGTCCTCAAAGAACATCAGGGGAAACTAAAAGGGATTTGTGACTGGTTTAGATACTCATTTTTTAGTAGTTACTCCCAGCTTTTAATCAAAGCTGTCAAATCCAGCAGAGGAAGTACAGGCCCTTTACTAGTGTAAAACTCCCCTGGATTTCTGGGCTACACTTTTTAGAGCCATCTCACCAATCCTAAGGTCCAGGTTGGGCCATACAATATTTGTGTAGTTCCCTTGGCTACTTTGGGATGAACAACTGATGCCTGGACGGCCAGATTCCATTCCACAATCTTTGCATTTTGTTACTGCTTGTATCTCTCCCAAGTCCTCATTTTACTCTCTGTTTTTACTGTGACTCACTGTTCTACAAGCAGATTGTGTGAAGGAAAACCAACCTGATGCTGCGTGCTTTGCATTACAGCCTTGGAACTCCTCAGCTTATGTGGCCATGTCTAATGGCAGCTGATCTTAAAGAGATTTATATTGACAAAATGAAGACTTTGGAAGACTTAAATTTAATCTGACAGGTACAACTAGAATTAAAATGCCCCATCTATCTGGCAGCAGAGGCACAAACATTCTTTAACATGAAATTTAGTCTCGCTCTGTGCACAGCAACCAAATTAAGCAATGCATTTTGGCACAGCAATGGGTAAACTATGACTGTCTTTTACTACACAACTCACCAGGCAGATTTTTGCAATGCCTGTGCACTAAGCAATAACTAGGAAATTACACATGCAAAGGCAATGACTCCAGACTCTCCAGAGTCCCTGCACTGTTTGAATCACATTCCCATTTGCACTACAGACACCCAGTACACAGGGGACCTACTTTCCCACTGGAGAGGAGCAGGCTAACAGCAGTCACCACACCAAGAGCACTTCATGTGTAACTAAACTTAAGTATCTTAAATAATAAAAACACAACATGCTAATATAATGGATGAATATATATATCCATTCACATAACATTCATTTTCACTCAAGAAGGCCATTTAAACAAAGATATTTAAGCATATATTTTAATCTTAACTACCTTTTTATTGGTCTCCTTGCCTGCTTCAAACTGAAGCTGCCAATCAAAGGAGTCTGAAGAGGAACTACATCTGTGCACAACGTTCTTTTCGCACATGAAACCACAATGAAGTCACTGAGGCCTCTGTCGTAAAAGTCTGTTCCTATGGAAAGGACCTGAGGTACAGAGACACCCTTTGCTGAGCTACCAGACCTGCTGGAGACAGGGAAAACCCCAATTCTGTCTGAAATATTTAAACTGGCCATTAACAAAAATAATTCTGTGGAAGATTAGTTACCAGATAACAGCATCTCACCAAAATCAGCTGGAGCTGTTTCAGGCTGCACCAACTATACTCACACCATAAAGTTTCTTTTAAAGCTGCACAGATCTCTAAGATACGGGTCCATTATGTGAATTATTCTCCCATCCTATATTGCACTTTATTTCTATTAAGCATGAGTCCTTGTACAACCACACACGAACAGATTTACAGCTCCACATTCCCCTTCCCTGAGGAAACAGTCTCTGTGCAAATTCTACTTCATTGCCACCCACCATCACAACATGAAAACATCTTCCCAAAAGAGAAGGCAGAAGCTGCACAGAACATGGAAGCTACTCCCAACATGCAAAAATCATAGAAGTCAGTGAAAGGTTGTAGGAAGACAAACTTTATTATATGTCTATTTGGGAAAACATGGATATTTCACCAGTTCTTCTGTTTGAAAAATTCAGGCTATTTCTGAGTAACTCTGGTGACTCAGTTGTTCAAACTGGTAAAAGTAATGTTCAGTTCCTGTGACTGACACAGGGAGTGAGGCCAGGAGTGTTCATAGAATTTCAGCTGAATGAGAAAAAACAGGAAATAGTGTCACTCAAGAGCTATTGCTTTGCCAATTTGTCTCCCTCAAATATAAAATAAGTTTTCTATAACAAATCGCTTCTTAAAATTGATATAACAGACAGGGGTTTTTTTCCAGCTCTGTGGCAGATGTGGTACTTCTGAAACTACTCTGTTTTTCTAACTTTTATATAGACTTTTCTTTGGTTTGTCACAATGCAGAAAGAGATGCTGAAAATTTCCTTCATTATTTTCATCATTATGTTTTGCCATGTTTAGGGTGAGAGGAGAGTTAATTCCTTTTGAATTGAAGCCCCTCGTTCAGAAAGGAACATGACAGAACTTTACACTTAAATTCTGAGACTCTCTCTTCTTCATCTTTTGTACCCTGCCCACTGCAAAGTGTCCAGTAAACCAGGTTCAAAATATCATCAAAATAAGAAACAGTTAAAATAATTATTTTAATATGTTGTCAACCTACTGTAGCACCAAGTACTCTTTGAAAGACCACTGTGTAATTTCAGGCTCAATACAAATTCTGACACCCTCACCTGGTTTCACTGAACCTTTGTCTTATCAAGCCTAAATCCCTATGATTAAATAAACATGTAGATAACATGAATATCCCACGAAAACACAACGACCTGGACATCTCAGCAGCATTTCCATATTGGTCTTCACAATCCCGGACATTTTAAAATCAGACAGAAAAATGCTACTGATAGACCAGTACAGCAAGCACAGAATCCAAGACAAACATGGAGCTCTTTGGCTGAAGCAGTTACAAGTCCTCATTGCCCAAGAGTGGTACAGCTGGACATGAGAGAGAACAGGCACAGCTGGAATGAGAGAACAGTCCCAGCTGCAGCACATCAGGTCTGCACTGTAAATTAAAAGGCTTTTCTACGTAAATAAGGAAGAGTTCTAGGGAACCAACAGAGCACAACAAGCTCTTCCTGTTTGAACAACGGTGTGAAATGCGTATGGATTTACACCCTGCACTTGCCAGGACACTCACAATTTTTACAAATACTCAAACAAGCCTGAAAAACCAACCTATTCCCAATGAAAATGCAGGAAAAACGGTTTGATGCTGCTTTGGGAAGCCAAGAAAAACAACGACATAGCCAAGGGGAACAGGGTGAGCTTTAAAGGAGTCTTAAGAGCGGGACTTGAGGCTGCCGTAGAGATCACAGCGAGTTCTGTGTAAGCGGGGACAGACGGGTGACAAGGGCTACAAAGGTGACACGGGGCCGGCAGGTGACAGAGGGCAGACAGGTGACACGGGGCAGAGAAGTGACAAGGGGCGGACAAATGGCAGGAGAAGGACAGGTGCCAAGGGCAGAGAGGTGACACGGGGCGGGCAGGTGACTCGCCCACCCCACGGTGACACGGTGCCGGCCCGCAGCGCATCTCCGGGAGCGCATCTCCCTGAGGCGATGCCCTCTCGCGTTCCCCCCGGGGCGCTCCCGCTCCGCAGCGCTCCCCGCGCCCCAGGAGCGGCGGGCAGACCCCCGCAGCCCCCCGCACAGCCCCGGCCCGCACTCACCCGCCCGCCCGCGGTCCGGAGCAGCCCCACGAGCAGCGCCCAGCGCGGCCACATCGCGCCCCGAGTGCGCGGGGCGGGGACGGGGCGGCCCCGCGATGGGACCGGCCCCGCGATGGGACCGCGGTGCTGCCCAGGGCCCGCACACCGGAGCTGCTCGCGGGAGAGTCTCGCCGTGTGGGAACCACACAGTCACAGAATACGCCGAGTTGGAGGCGTCCCACGGGCATCATCGAGTCCAGCCCTCAGCCCTGCACAGGACCATCCTCGAGAGTCACATCATGTGCCCGAGAGTATCATCCGAACTCTTCTTGAGCTCTGTGAGGTTTGGTGCTGTGACCACTGCCCTGGAGGGTCTCTTCAGTCCTATTTGTGCTCCACTCATAGAATATCCTGAGTTGTATCATCTCCTGGACTTCACCCCAAAATACGAACTTACCTTTTGCAGCATCCCAGCATTCATTGATACCCATCCCAGCATTCACTGATACCCATCCCAGCATTCATTGATACCCATCCCAGCATTCATTGATACCCACCCCAGCATTTATTAATACCCATCCCAGCATTCATTGATACCCATCCCAGCATTCATTGATACCCATCCCAGCATTTATTAATACCCATCCCAGCATTCATTGATACCCATCCCAGCATTCATTTATACCCATCCCAGCATTTATTAATACCCATCCCAGCATTCATTAGTAGCCACCACTGCTCCACTCGTGTGTCACACACTGCTGGGATGGCACAGACAGACTTACTGTAAATTCAGCTCTGCTCTTGAGAAAAACTCCACTCCACTAAGAGCTTCATGAGCTTCAAGTGGCTTTCTTGCAAAAATATTTCTTCTGCAAAAATATTTCTTCTGTGACTGATACAGGTACTGAAATTATCAACAATGAAACATTTACATACCAAACAAGAAAAGTATGGCCATGGCTTAAAATCCATGTAACTTTTAATTCAGAGATTACCAGCATTATTAAACAAACCAGCTATAACACATCCAGCAGGTTGCAATGCATACAGTTCACCTAGAAAGCTGTTCCAGTAAAAAAACATTAATTTATATAGAGAGCTGAGAGGTACAACTAGCTGTAATTGCAGAACAGCCCTGAACAACCACAGCCAGGTGAAAGTGGTTCTTCAGTTTGTCGGTTCACAAATTGGTGTTTTCTAAAATGAAGTATGTAGTGAAGTTAAAGTAGATGTGGAAGAGGTCAACTGAAGTGACCAAGGCAGTGGAGCATCTAAGTTACATGAGAAATAGGAGGAGATGGGAATTCGGCTTGGAGGCTGAGGAGGATACAATCACAAAAATCAAGAATCACAAAAGCAACTCTGTTGCAAAAACAAACAAACAAACAAACAAAAATCCCCCAAACCAACAAAAACAAGCCACTGACTTCTGTAAGACAAGAACTAGTGGCACTCACTGAAATAAAAAGGTCAGT
The DNA here is from genome assembly GCF_025592945.1 of Manacus candei. NCBI lineage: Eukaryota > Metazoa > Chordata > Aves > Passeriformes > Pipridae > Manacus > Manacus candei. Next base: position 3,270,326 of record NW_026138070.1, read on the forward strand.
TTAAAAGTGTTAAAAGTCCTTCTTTACACAGGGCACGGTACCTGTAACTTGTTGCCACGGGTGCTTATGGAGGAAAGATTGTACCAGGAAATTCAAAAGAGGGAAGAAAAACTAGTGGCAATATGAGTGAATAGTAAAGGCTCAGACAAACTCTTGGACATCCTGATCCAATTCCAGCTGCTGCTGCAGAACTGTGAGGAATATTAGCCAGCAGATATTAGCCAGGCTGATGTGCTCTTCCTAACTGACATCCCTGACTGCAACTGCCACAGATAAAATGTTGGGCTCATACTCCTAGACTGGCCCAAGAAGGTGTTTTTATGCCTTTATGTTCCTTTTGTGTGTTCTAAGAGAAGTCATTGCAGCTGCACAGCTGTTTTTACAGTGCTTCATCCAGGGCAAAACTGCAAAGCAAGCAATGGTTTTTGTGGTTCCTTTTTTTGACTATTAAGACACACTTTATCATCTTGCTCATTTTCCATTGTCCTCTGCAAAAGTATAGTCAGCACTATTACATTTACAGTTACTGAACAAGCAGCATGAAAGACTGAAAAATAGCATAACACAAGCCAGTCGACCACAAAACAGCTTTGTTTTTAAAGCATATGCAAATCAGTGTCACCCTGATGATGCTGAACAATTCTAAACCAAGTAGATATTAACAATTTTATAGGAAATAATTGCTGTGCCTCTTTTTCAGTCTTTTCTTTCTGTAGAAAAACAGCTTTCCTTCATTTCCCTTTTTACAGGCTCCACACCGGGTTAAACCTGTAGTTCATCCAATAATCAAATATTCAGCGAGTTTCCATCAGAAAAGGCCATTTCATACACTTAGTGATGATTTGAAGTAGTCAAAAACATGAATCAGGCTTCAAAACCTAGAAAGAATGGCCTGAAGTACAGTGGACTTCAATTAGTTTTATTTGCCTTCTGTTTCCTGAGCCTGTGTGGCACCTTTTGATCCTATTTCCTCAAAAAACCATGAAGTCCACAATCCTGAGAGTTGTTTGTGCTAGGGAAAACTGAAGTTGTCATCACTTTCTGTCAAGAGTTGAGGCCTTAAGAAAATGCCAGATGTTGCAAAATATGTGACAAATTTGGAAGTACTGGAAGTAAAACAACCTATTCAACGACTTCCATGGCTGAATCTCAAGTTTGACTCGGAACCCTGGCCAGGATTTTCATAGCTAATAGAAGTAGCCAGACATAGGTTTCAATCCATTCCTTCATGCAGAGAAAGCAAGCTGTGAAACTTCAGCTGACATCCAGATGTCCTCTGAATTGTGCAGCTTTGATTCAAATTTGTTTCCAGCATAATATTGGGAGAGAGAGGGAAAGAGGAATATTTGACGTCAGCTATGCAGGCCAACGGTTTGGATACTCCTGTCGTTTGGTAGATGAAGGAGGTTCTAGCTCTCCTTGTTTGAGTGTGTTTCAGTGTTTTCCAGGAGTCTCCCAATAACCCAAGGCACTTGTCACAGAGTCAGACTTAGTGTAACACTGGGTGTTCCTGTAGCTCATCATCTCCATGGGTTGTCACTTTTCTGTGGCGGTGGTGGGGTGGTGGAATTCCTTTCCCTCCTCTTCCACGGGAACCATTACATCGTTCCCTGGGAAGGACTCTGTTTCCTGCTCTGGGTAGTGCATTCCCAGTTCCTCTTCCATGATTTCCTGGGTGTTGCTTTCACATCCTCTGGCAGGGCAGTTTTTGCCACCGGGCACTTCTGCAACAGACCCCACGATAACAGTGTCTGCCTTCATGATGTAGAGCTTTTCTGAGGAAGGAAAAAAGTAGTGCTGAGGGTAGTGAACAACCACTGCTGGCCCCAGAGATGGCTCCTTATCACACAACATTTTTTATTAGGACTCTGGGCATTCCAGATCAAGTAGATTGAGCTTCCATGGGATGAAGCCACTGAGCTAGGACTACAGAAGGACAGAGCAGAAAAGGCAGAAGATAATCACAAAAGCCTGCTAGAAGAAGCAATTAATTGGTACCTAGATATAAAGAATCCAAGGTTTATTTCCCTGCTGTTTCAAGAAACAACACCACCTGCATTGAAAGTAGCCTTTGGGCAGGGATCAGCACTGTACAGAAATTCTGGGGTCTTAAGACCAGCAAAGAAATGACATTCTTTCCAGCTGAGAATAAACTGCAAAATTTTCTGGGATAGATTTGAACTCTGTGTCCACCTTGTTATACATACTCCTTCACAAAAAGGTAAATAAGGCCTTTGCAATGGCTTGGACCACTGCACTTAATTCAGAAGGATGCTGCAGGTCAGACACTGCAGGTCACAATTGCTTGGAGGTATTTGGATATGGTAAGTCAAATCATCACATTCATCCCAATCCATCACTCACAGTAAAAACAGAAAGCTCATTTCGTAAGGAAAGGTCAGCTCTTGTAATATGAAAAATAACACTTTCAAATAACCTCAAAATTGGAAACATTGCCAGAATGTCTCAGGTAACAATTCTCCCCCTCAGTGAGCTCCCTTGCCTGGCTTTATCTCCCACCCTGTGCCATGGTCAAAGACTTCATGGGAATACATGGGAGACACATTTCCAGCTATTAATGTGAACCCCAGAGAAGCAAATGGTAGTTTAGTGATGTGAACTACCACTCCCACTCAGAACATCATTTCCCAGTTGATATATTTTTGGTTTTCAAATTTCTTGTGTAAATTTACATCTTCTGGAATGAATAGGAGGAATAAGGGAATTTTCTGTCAGATTCATAGGTGACTAAGGCAAACATGAAAATAAAAAAGTGTTATATTCAGATGAATAGATATTTGTGTGTCAAAGATTCTGGAGATTCAGCTCCAGTCTTTATTAGCAGATTTGAACACTTTGCATCTTATTGGTAATCTTGGAATGACATTATGTGACATGGCTGAAAAACTGGAAAAACAAGAGAGAAAGGGAAAAAAAAGCAAGACTCACCAATTCTGTTGTTGGTGTGGTCTCTGACTCGAGAATCCACAGGACAATCTGGGCCATTCCCACTGCTGGGTGTCACCTCAGCCACACCCCGGTGGGGACTCTGTGCTTTTTCTGTGCTGGAGACCAAGTTATTGTTGGTTTCCAAAGGGAGGGTTCTGCCAATTAACTCCTTCTCTTCTTGCCCACTCTCAATGGTCAGGGGGAGCTTCTGCCAATGCAAACAGAGGGCAAAAGTGGGGTGGATGTAAAAACACTGTGAAGATGGCAAGGATTCTGCAGAACCCTTCCAGGGCAGGCAGGACAACAGGATGTACCTCACAGCACCACTGTCACAGGGAGGGAAGAATTCTAAAGTGTGTGACAGGTATAGGAACTTAAATTTCTTTGAAGCAGGTTCCTGCATCACTTAAGCCTATATTTAAAAACCAGCATTTCTAAGCTAAATTTACAGATTTTTGATGACATTTGCAAGAATATCCATCATCTTCACTGAAGCTACCTCTTAGGTTTTGCAAAGATCTACCACACTCCCATGGAAGAACAGAACAAGCCAGAGGTTGAACTGGTTTAACTTCAAAATGGAATTGCCTCAGCAGAACCTCAGGTAGAACTAACAAGCACAGACTACCTATTAGGTGAGGAATTAATTATAAACAGTTCTTTAAAAGAGGAGCCAGAATCTGAGGGAGGTCAAAGGTTCCTAGCTCTGTTTGTGTTTCCACAAGGTTGGGAAAGAAAAAAAACCAACAAACACAAACCCCACAAAAAACATTGTAAGGTTTTGATATGTGCAGTTTAAAATTCTTGCTCATGTCTGACTCAGGAAGCAAGAGTGGAAACTCCCCACAACTCAGGAATTAGCAATGACACTCTGAAATTATAATAGATAATTGCCACCAGAGTCATTGGAAAAATTAATATCTGACAGACAAAGTAGGGACTGACAGACAAATTTCTCCCAGAATGAAGAAAGGGCATGTTCATCCCGTGATTTTGGATCCTGTCCCATGGAATGCACCATTAATGGCATGAGACCAAACCAAATACTCCCCTCACAAGCAAGATTGGCAGCATCACGTTATTTAACACCACATTAAACCCAGTTCAAGACACGAAAGTAGCAAGTCCTAGTACAGCTCGTTGCTGCAGCCTGATGATCACACATTGTAGAGGAAAGTCCAAGCAAAAAGCCTGGCACTCTGTGACAGGACATTGAAAAATAACACTATTTGCATTGGTCTGGAAAGGATCTGGTTTGGAATATTGTTCACACTTACTGCACATTTGTCCCCTAGGTCAGAACCTGCAATGGAGAGAGGAAAAATTACCAGAAGAAAATTCACACAGCCACAAGAATGTTAATGTTTGCTCTGAAAGGCCACCTGGCCCTACCCAAAACCACTCCACTGCCCAACCCTCCTGCACCACGGTTTTCCTGACACTGAGGGCACCCTCAAATGACACAGCTGAGGTGAACCAGCAAAGTGTTGCTGCCAAGACTGTGAGATCCTGCTCTGCCCAAAGCCCTTTGCATCACTCTCCCCACACTACTGGAATTCATCTGATGAACTGATGAAACTTGTTGAGATAAGCACAAGACAGGTTTATTAAAAAAAAAAAAGTTAATAACTTTCTACTGGATTAACAAGCTAGATCAGTTCATCGTGTGGTCAGATGAATATTAAGGGGATGGGATTTTATGTGTAATTTCATTAGATGATTCCAGGGAATGCTGGGGGAAGAAGAGAGGTGAGCAGGAGGGAGTATACATCCTGCAGCACTGTGAAGCATGATGAGCTCAGACCTACTATCTAATTCCACCCTGATGTGCAACTATCTTTGTTTTCAGTGCATCAGCTCGGAAATGCTGCACAGTAACAGGGTTTTTGTGTAATGCAAGTGAGGGAGGGAAAAAAAATCCATTTTGGGAAAATTAAGCTGCTTTAAATCATATTCCTGAATAAATGAGTATTAAATGCTCTGATTTGTGGTGATTGGGAGAATCTAACACAACAGACTAGATCTATCAATGGGATAGATTAGGGTGATGAGAGGGGATCAGCTCATTGGACAAACTGTGTGTGCTTTGGGGGATCTGTACAGGCTGCTATGGCTAACACACAGGTTTTTTTTTTGTTTTTTTTTTTTATTGTCCAGAAATTAATTGACTGCTTTCCTGCACTGACACATCACCCAACCCTTCATATACTGTGAGAACAAAGTGCCATCTGGTGGCACCTGGTGACATCCGGACAGCGCTGGCCTTGTGCATGGCAGCAGAGACAGAGGTGTGACATGAAAAACTCCCACTTTTTAAGTTAAAATTCTGTAAAATAAAGCTCCACATTAAAACTCTGCACTTATTCCTCAGAGTGCTGGTCCATCAGTCACTCACCTGGCGATTTGAGGCCGTATTTGTGTGCGATGACAGAATGCAGATGGGCTGAGAAAAGAAACCTTCCATTTAGTCAAACTCCCCGTGGAGCCTGCAGGCTCTAACAGCTCTGCCACACCCACAGATCTACAACCAACCTACAACGTGCACATCCTGCTTTCTATAAAGAGGGAATGTGGTTCCACAGGCACACCCCACACAGTTGACAGGTGAAGCTACAGAGAGTCAGTGTCAGTAAAAATCACTCTTCCTCTCATGCTCAAAGCCCATCCCCATTCCCAGAACCAACAAATACTCACACAACACTTCAGGTATCATTTAATCTGTGCTGAGAGAAGAAACTGCTGGTTACCCTTTCCCTGCCCTCCATAAACTCACAGCTGCTTCAATATTTCGTATTCCTCTTGCCTAAAACCCTTATCTGGCCTGCCTTCACCAGGCTGTAGTGAACATCCTCTTCCCCAGGGACCTCCATAAAATTCTGGGATATTTGAGTTCCCCTTTGGCTTATACTGGGAGCTCAAACAGCATCCCAGGTATTGGAGCTTTAAAAAAACTCACGCTTTCCTTTGAGGACGAGGATCCGCTTCTTGCAAACCTTCCATTTCCAAAAAAACAGCATGGCCCCGAGGAGCACTATCACACAGAGAACCACTGCCCAAAGCACTACACCTGCAGCACAGAAAGGGAGCACAGGAAAGGTTAAGGAAAGGCAGAGGAGGGGCTCTGAGTAGATCCATGTATGTGGACACAGACCCATGGACATCGTTTCACAAGCTGTAAGGGATTTGCAGGAAGCTCCCACATAAAAAGTGTGTTTACCAAAGATATCTCCCAATAAAACATGAGTTTTAATAAAACAGAGTAACTGCTTTGTTACCTCCCATTGTCATCTCCCCCTTGGCTGAGGTGGGAAAAGTCAGATCTTTCTCCTCAGGAGCTGAACTGGGGTTTTCAGTTGTCGTGGCACTTAGAAGGTCACCACCAGCAATGGTCACCAGGCTCTCCTCAAGGCTCCTTGGGTCAGAGTGATTTGTTTCATTGCTGAATCTCGTGGACAAAGGGCTTTGGGTGAGATAGGTGGGCGATTGGTCCAGGCAAACCTGATCATGTGTGGCATTTCCTTGGCTTAGTGCCACTTTGTTTAACTTGGCACAGCTGGGAAGGAAAGAGAACGGGTGTCAGTGCTACAGAAACTGCCATGGTACAAGAGAGGAGCATTTTCCATGTGACAAACATCCCTTTGGTAATTTTTGTACTACCTTCAATTATTGCTTTCAGTGTCAAAGCCATTAACCTTCTTCTCACCCCCGTGGCATTAATTCTTGACCTGGATGCAAACCTGACACTCACACAGGGGTAGAATTCCACTGTAAACTAAAAACAAGGCAAGAGGGATTCCTTCCTTCCCTCCCTTTACTCCAGGGGCTGTGCAACAGCTACAGAGAGAGGCTTTCTAACCTCTGCTCCTGGCCCCAAAGCTATTCCAGTGCCTCTAAGATAAGTTTGTATACTTTGCACCAGAACTGGCGTGTCCCATTTCATCCTTTATTAATTTCAGTTAATCAATCAGTCACGTTAAAGAACCAGGGACTTACTCTGTGTGGGGCTTGCAGCTGTCAGTGCTGGAGCTTTGGTCAGAGAAGGTCCCAGCAGGGCACTCTTCACAAGTGACATCCCGTGTTGAGGTGCCTGAATAAAAACAATGACTGGGGACTGACCAACCAAAAGGCACCAGGTCAAGGCCCACGGCCAAGAGCAGGAAAGGTGAAGTGGAATTCCTACCTCTGACCCGGACCCCGAAGCCAGGCTGGCAGGTGGTGTGGGGCTGGCACCGGGCACAGGTGTATGGGCCGGAGGTTTGGCAGAACAGGCCCGGCCTGCACTCACAGACACTGCTGGAGTTGAAGGAGCAGGGCTCCTTCTCCACAAGGTCGAGTTCTGGGGGCAAGAAATAGAGGCAGTGACAAAGGATCACCCTGCAAGGGAGATGTAAAAGGGGGCCAAAGCTGAGCGACACCAGTTCAAAGGCTGAGGAGGCAGAACAAGGTGCTGGCACTCCTCGTGATCCCGGAATGGTTTGGGTTGAAGGGACCTTAAAGCTCACCTCGTTCCAGCCCCCTGCCATCCCATCCACCTTCCACTCCACCAGGCTGCTCCAAGCCCCATCCAACCTGGCCTTGGACACTTCCAGGGATGGGGCAGCCACAGCTTCTCTGGGCAACTGTGCCAGGGCCTCCCCACCCTCACAGGGAAGAATTCCTTCCCATTATCTAATCTAAGCCTACTCTCTGTCAGTTTAAAGCCACATGATGGCAACTTAAGTCATGAATAATTGGAGAAGCCTTTAGACAGTGGCTTGTGATATAAGACAGAGAGTAGAATCCAGATTGGATAGCACTGGAGAAGAGTTTTTAGGTAGTCCCCAGGTCACACAGGAAGCCACACTGACAATGTGCCAAGGTATCATTCTGCTCTCTAAATCAGTAACCAAGGATGGATAATTCTGCTGCTGGAAATTCTAAATGAATAAAATACGAACAAAGTGCAAATAAAATACATAGAGGGAATATAATTGTGAGGTATGTGTTGGGGAAAGCAAACCTCTTTTGCATAAGACACAGGCATCACATCGTAGCTTCGAGACTCGTGTGTTCACAAATTGCCCAGGCCCACACCTCATGCAGTCTGCAGATGGGTTCTCAGGACAAGCTTTCTTTTTAACAGAGCCTGGAGGGAAAAAAAAAAAATAAATCAACAAATCAAAATATGCAGGACACCTGTTCAGAATAATGGGAGACAACCACCCTGAAGTGTCTTGTGTGCTCCTTTACCTGTTAGCCACCCTACCACAGTCATTTGGTTTCTCTAGCACGTTTTTGCCCTTCCCATTTGAGCATGAAGGGCTCACAACTGTCCTGGGGTGGGACATTATCCCAGTTGGAATGGGCTGCTGCAGAATGGGCACGTGGCAACTCATTTGCTGACAGAAAAGACCACCAAGTCTGCAGTGAGGGCAATTGTCCTGCCATTCCTGAGTTCCCAGGAGATTGGTTTTCATGGTTTCCTCTTTCCTTCAATTAAAAGGACTTTTAGAAAAGCTGCTCTTCCTTTGCAGTGAGCAGCTGAGTTTGTAGCAGACATGAACAGGTTATTGCTTGGAGGAGTAGTGGAGGATTAAAATGAAAAAGGATTCTTATAACTTTTATTATGGAGAGGATGTGAGGAGATGTCCAGGACTGACATGAGGATGTAGCCAAGGAATGAGTGACAAGAATCAGCAGAGGTGAAATGATGGATACTGGTGGCTTATTGATGTAAATCAGATCTCTGCTTCTCACTGTGACATCTGTCATGACAGGACCTTTGGCAAAGAATGGTTTTGGAGGAGAAAAGAGCTTTCCTTGGGACTGTCTCTGAGTCACAAGCTCCCTCTTTTCTTATTTTCTCCATCCTTTGCTCTTGTTTACCTGTACAACTTCTGAAGGAAGGTGTGGCCAGCAGTACAGGATGTCCCAGTGGGAATCCTGATGGAACTGCACAAAAATGCTGGCAATCAAACACTAAACCCCTCTGTATTATCAGAGCTCAAATAAATGTCAGAAATTTCCTTTAAGAAAAACAAAAGAAAAAGAACAGATTTCTGAGAGAAGATACTGATGGTGGTGAAGCACCACAAAATGCCCCACCCACCGAGGGGTTTTTTGGCCAATAGAGGCAGTTTCAGACATTTCCAGAGCTCTTGTCTCACCAAGGTGTTTCCTGCTCTGACCTCATGTGCCTTTGAGTCACAACCAGCTTCTAGCAAAGCTCTCAGTGTCCCCAGACAGGGGACACTCACGTGAGACACTTTTTAAACTGTTGTGACTGTGAGAATAATAATCAGATTTTCCATGTCTTCATTTTGTACTTTTTGTCTGTGAGCAGAAACTCACTGAGTCTAATTTCACTGTGCTATTTCACACCCTAAGGGAAGCTGAAATGAATTCTGCCTGTTTCTGGCTGCTTCAGTGTCCAGTGAAGTGATAAAAAGCACATTAAAAGTCTGCCAAGTTCTCTAGTTTGCAATTTGGTCACTGTTTGCATGCACAGGAGCAGGGCAGTGGAGAACAGATTCACATCTAGATTCAATTAGACAGTGATTCATGAAATTGCTCTTTTTTTTCAGGGACAAAACGCAATTCTGCAGATACACAGAGTTCCTACTGTCTCTCCCAGAAAGACTCCATGTAAATTTGATTATTTTATAAACATACTGACCTGAGGGACACTGGTAACAGCAGCTTTGTGAAGTTTCATCATAGAACCAATTCCCACGTGTGTCACAGGAATGAGATGGGGTTAATGATGTCTAGAAAGTGAGACAGGCAAAAGACACAATCAGAAAACAACTAATTCTGTACTAGGGCAGATCCCAATACCTGTCCCAAGAGATGACAGCTGCAGATGGTAAGGAAAAGCCCTCAGCTTTTTGAAACTTCAAGTATCCCCAAAGCAACTAAATTAATGTCTGCATCTCCTTTATAAATCTTGCAGCAGTTAGCAAAAAAAAAAAAAAAAAAGGATAAAAATCATTGTCCTGAAATGGTCCCATGTTCATTTGAGATAAGGAATTTTTTAGGGAAAAGAAAAACAATCCCTAACCTCTGCAACAGATTTCCAGCTCTGTGTGCAGTGGAGTAAAAGGTGGTGCCATATTCAGCATCATCTGAACCCAGGCAGATGGGCTGTAATGCACAGAGGTAACTCTTGGCAGCAAAGAGGTTTTTCTCTTATTCATGCAGTCATAATGCTTGAATTTATCAACCTAAGGATGTGTTTATTATAAACCAATTAACTGTTTTATTTATCATTTAGGGGCAAATCCTGCACTGAGAACACAAGAGGGCTTTGCCTTGGAAAGAATGCTGCAAATGTTCTCACACTGAAGCTCTTATTCAGATAACTCATCCCACTTCTGTTGTGAGTGAAGGTTTTCAGAAATAACCTTTCGTTACTACATAACCGATACTGGTTTAGTTAAAAAAAACCCACCACACAATAGTTCTAATATTGGCTTAGAAAACGAGACTGGGCTACGAATTGGAACAAGAAACATTATAACAAGACTTTGTTTTTGTATGGCTGGGCCACCACATGCTCTGGGAAATTACGGTGCCACAAGTGTTCTGATGAGAAAATCTGATTTTTGAATTTGGCATCTCCCTTAATAATCCCCTAAAACTGTTATTATCTGAATTTCATTCTCACTTTTTGCTAGAAGGCATAAACAGCGATTTTTCTGTGAAGAATCAATCAGCAGATTCCCCTGAGATTTTCCAGCACGATACTGGTAGAGCAGTTAAATATTTCAGAAACTCTCCATCTCACTTTCTGCTGATGAATTCCCCACTAGGCTTTGAAATAAAACCTGCTGCCTTTGTACACTGTGCAGAATCTCACTACCTAACTCACTTCACAGCCTAGTCTGTTTAACACACAGAAATTATTTAACTTCCATCAGAAAACAGAACTTTCAGTCAAGGAGGAAATGAATAGGAGGGTAAGAAATAGAATCACATTGAAACCATTAAATTTCATTGATCTCCACCAGTAACAGAAGTGAGAATGTGACACATCTCTGCATCACCCCTGGGCCAGAACCTCCCTACAAGTATTTTTCCTGTCTGACTGCAGAGGAAGAGCAGAAGGCTCTGCCTGCTCAGCCTGACTCAGATCTCACTTCCACACGTGCCCCCCGTGTTTTCCTGTTCTGAAGAGGAAGCCCCAGACTGCAGGAAAGGGAAGTGGGATCTCCTCCCTTCTGTGTGCAGCTCCAGCCTGGCCAGGCAGCCACTGAGCCCGGAGTGAGCGACACCAAACCACCAGCCACCACACCAGGGGTCATTCCTGAGCCACCACAGTGATATGAAGTGAATTCACTGGGTTTAGAAAGAAAATTTAAGAAGCTACAGCATCCTGGCTGTAGCTAATCAGCCTGGATTGGATTCTCTGTAAGACCTGTGGGAAGTCACCACAAACACATGATTTTCTCCTCCTGGGCAACCAACTCTGGCTGCAAATGCAGCTGAATTCTAAACCAGGGTGGGAACAAAATTCTTGAATTATTTATGCAGCACACAAGCTTACAGTATATCTGTGTGTTTCTGGGTTTAAATAAAGGAAGAGTGCCTGTGTAAAAGTATGAGGGAAGGGCAGCTTTTTAAAAAGTTACCTTGTTCCAAAATATGGAAATCAGGAGTTCAGGGTTAGATTCTGCTCCTGGATACAGCAGTGCACGTTATGATTATGAATTTGACCTGATGCCAGTGCAGTGATAAATTACTGCAAGAACTAGATATGGATACCACACAATTTATGAAAATATACCTAAGAAAGAGAGTACTGAACCTTCTTTCCCCCCTCTCCACAGGAGGGCAGCTCTGCCCTACAGCTACATTATACACATCATCCACACCTCCCCAGCAAATGCTGCTCTCAAGCATCCAGCACAGCCTTGTACTGTTCACTGAGCTGTGAAAAGAATTCACTTTAACAAATCATGGCAGGATTTCTGTGGCTGACAAACCACCCTCTGAAGGCACCACCACTTCTAATCCAAGTCACCTGCAAAATGGCTTTAAGGTTGCCCCCTGTTCAGTAGGGGTGTTTCATGAGCAATTAGCACGGACCCTTTCAGTGGTAAATCACACACATATCAATGCTCAGCCTCAGTCACCATGTCCCCATTCTTGTCAGCTTTTCCCCTCTAAATCCTAAAGCTGTTTGACTCCTGCCCTGGGTGTGACAGGTCTCTGTCAGCTGTGATGAGAAACCTCAGAGCCTTTAATTCTGCGTCTGTGTCCCGTGTCAGAGTGGGTTTGATCTGGCTTGGACAGGAGGACACAATGCAGAGGTGATGCTGCTTTGTGCCAGCTGCAGGGGAACAGAAAAATGTGTGAGCTGAGAGGAAGGGGAGCTGCAGCAGCAAACAATCTCCAGTGCAGCAGAGAGCTTCTCACCACAAAATTAATCTGTCCACACCTTTTGAACAGATTTGAACAAGTCATGAGTCTCTGTCAGATCAGTAATTTACATCTGGTTTTGCTCTAGTACAAGGAATTCTTCAATTGGATTCAGTGTGCTGTTCAACTGGAGGGAGACAGAGACTGAATTTCACTAATTTTTCCTGCATGCTCTTCAAATAAAGGTTTGGGACTTAGCAGGAGCTGGAATACATGTGGTGAAAGGAAAGACCACAATTGCTATCCTGCTTGGACTGCTCTGTGTCAGCATCCCCAGGGATCCCCTGGTTTAGTGCTTTCAGTGACCTAACAGGCCAACTATTTTTTTTCTTTTCTAAATGTGTTGCAGATCAAGGCCCAATTAAATAGAGCAGACATATTAGATACAAAGCATTTGGGTTTTTCAGTGCTTTCTTGTGAGACTTTGTTTTAGAAGGTAGGCTTTTTGTAGCTCTTCTCACTTTCCTTGGTTCTACAAACGTGTTTGCTATTCCAAATTAAATAATGGCAGTTGTAAAGATGGTGCTGAATTCAGTGGGCTACTCTGCAGTTCAGTCAGGGCAAGGTTTGACTCATTTACTTATGGCCTTTTGAGCTCATAGAGAAAAAGTGATGGTGAGGCAGAGCACGAAATTTGCTACAAATGAGCTGTAAGTCAGGAAGAAAGCACATTACAGTAAAAAAAAGATCTCTACCAGCAGTGGCTATTCTAGAACTGACTAATACTGCAGCAAAACAGTTAACTGCCTGTCAAGCTTCTAGCCAAATTCTGACAGCACTGAAGAAGCTGGTAATCTAAGGCTTCAAGTTGTCAAGCTCCATCTGTTTGATAATAAAGACATTATCAACAAATGAGAGTTCACTGAATAGAAAAAGAAACAAAACCCAAACTGTGGACTTAAGTAAGGTGGAACATGGTTTAAAAATATGACCAGTAAGCTGTTACTAGCTCACATTAAATAGTATCACCTGTACTCCAGTATCAGTAAAAGCAGGTATTTCTGTGATTGAGGCAATGCAGAAGGACAGTAAAAGCCAGTTGCTTGTCTCAGCTGATGATTTTGCAGTGAGTCTGCATGTTGACAATGACTATCAAAAAAACCCAGATTTTCTCACAGCTCCTTTCATTTTGTGAAAAAAACCACCAGAAGTGACATCAACTAGCAAAAATATCATCCTTTTTCTTTTTTTTTCTGTTGCCTTTCTCCTAAAGCAGTTTGCATTCAGGAGGCCAGACAAGTTTATCTGAATGCCCTCCCAAGTACTCCCCAGGTGAGCAAGGACTACAGACTCCAATCCCTCTGTACTTCAGGAAGGAGACAGTGGCAGGACAGATAAGGAGGGGAAAGTAGAGCAAACTTGCCACGTGGGAGGGGAATTTACAACTACAGATGCAAGAGCAAACTCCTACTCTTACCAAAAGAGCCAAGAGGACCTTTTTCAAATGCCTATGAAGAGGATGCAGGACTTGGTTATTTTCAAAGATCTAATTGGAGTCAATGTCTTGTAAAATACCTCCTGGCAGCCCAAGTGATGTTCTATTATTCAGACAGACGGGTCTGTTAGGTTAATATATGCTCATATTTCCCCATTTCAGGATCCAGCACAGAGGGCAATTACTCACCTACTTAACTGTACCTGTGCAGAGAGTCTCTGTGACTGACCTTTGTTTTTTTTAACGTGCATGCCTCGGTGTTGGCCAGGGAAATTACCTGGATTTATGCCAGGTGCTGAGGGCTCGTTGCCAGGGGACCCACGGGAGGAGGGGGATGAGTGGCAGCATCGGGGTGGCAGCAAAGCCACAGGAGCTGATACGATCTGAGCAGGGAGCTGGTGTGCACCTACAGCATCACTGAGTGCAGCTGCAGGGCCGTGTCTATTTTAAGTGATTTTGATTCAGAAAGAATAGTGGATTCATGAGGAAGTCAGAGTCGGGGGGGGGGGGTTGTAAAGAGGAAGGTCTGTTATGGTTTTGCCTCTACACCTTTCAATTTGCCTTTCCTGACTCGCCTCAGCAGAGTGAGCAGCAGCCTCTGAACGAAGCTCTGCAAGGAATGTGCCTTTCACAGAGCACACAGGCAGAAATAAAAGCCCCCCTACCCCAAGCAAACCTTCCCTCCCTCCCTCCCTCCCTCCCTCCCTTCCCAGCTGCGATGTGCCTGGAGCTGCAGGAACTCCAGCAATGCCAACACGGGGATGCAGATCCCAGCTCGCAGCCCCTGCTCCTGCCTGCAGAGTTCCCAGAGAGGGCAAACTCTTCTGGCTGCCCTGCTTTATGCCTTTATCTCCTGGCAGCTCTGCTTTATGCCTTTATCCCCCCACGTTGCACAACCCCTGTGTCTGTGGACACCCACTCTCCCACCCCCAGCCCTGCAGCCCCGGCTGCCTCCAGCCCTCCCCAGGCTCCTTCGTCCTGAGGGGCTGCAGGATCCTGGTGCCTCCCTGCCTTACCTGCAGGGATGTCTGGATGTCCTGGAGAAGCAGCAGGAGCTGCAGGGCCAGTGCCAGGCTGCAGGCAGCCATCTGAGGTGGTGTTAGATATCCCTGGCTCCCAGCATTGCAGGTGGCACAGCCAGGTTGCTCCTTCTGGAAGCCGAGATCCTTCCAGGCTCCAGCCCAGCCTTGCTCCGTGTCTGTTCATTCAGCCCAGGGCCATTCCAGCTGTTCAAGACAAGCAAGGGACAGGCTTTGAGACTCAAGCGAGGTGAGAAAACAATTTAGGAAGGAGGGAGAGGGGGGGCTGCCCCCAGAAGAAACCTAAAAAAAGAACAAAACCAAACCGCCTCAGCGCCGGGTCCCGGCGCTGTCGGGTGTCTGTGGGCCGGGTGTGAGCACCCAGGTTGCACCCTGAGGCTCGGGGCTGGCTGTGCCGGCGCCTCCTGAGTCATCTGGGCTGCCCTCAGAGAGCACTTCACCAACCCAAAGCCTGGGCCAGGCACGAGGCCAAGCCCTGCCCCATCCAGCCGCCAGTTTTTTGAGAGCCGCGACCAAGCCCCGGGAGAGTTCCCAGTAAGAGACACTCATTGTTTCAGTGCAGTCGTTCTGCTCCTGTTTGCATAAGTGGGTGAAGACTCACAACCAGCCAGGGTGACTCCACCAAGGTTTAGGTTTTACGTATTGCCACATGTTGCCACTTAAACACCAACATGTCACAGACCATCCTCTTGAGAATCCTTCCCTTTCCTCCAATCCCACTGGAAATAAATTCCTCCTGCTGACAATCATGCCCGGGTTTGCTACTCACCATTTTGCTCATTTTCATTTGTCACTCTGGATGGTTTGTGCTCTGGTGCCTGGAAAGATTTCAGTTGATTGAATGTGTCATGAAGCCTTCTTATCTGCCCTAGGAGTTTTGTCAGAAGTGAAGGTTAGCCACTTCAAAAAGAGCAGAGTGCCTTGAAAACCTCTCTGAGGTACACAGGAAAATCATGACAATTTGAATTCTCACACCTCTGGGTTCGGTTTTAATTTTTTTGTTGTTGCTTCTCACCCTTATCAGCAAAAAGAAAACCGAAAGAAATGAGGGAAGATTGAAAGTTGGACAAATGATTATTTTACTAAAGACCCAGAGCTACCCCACTGCCTCCCAGATGAGCACCAAAGGTGAGCATTCCACAGGGACCCTGTGTAAATATCTTCTGTAACTCACAGCTGTAACTCTTGTCTTTTTGACTAACTACCTGGATTTCTTTCTCCAGAATGCCACTGTATAAACCCCAGGCATTTTCAGCACATTGCATGGAGTGTGTTTGACATGTAACTCCACTCTCCTCCCTTCCCTGTAATGCTCAGTTTCTAAGTTCTCTTAGCTATAAAAGCTGTTGGGGTAGATATGCCTTGAAGGCCTAGAGACAACTAAGTATTTGAATGTCAGAGTATCACGTTCTTGTTTTCCCCAATTAAATAAATGGGCTAGAAAACACCTTAATCTTCTGTAATAATATGCCATTAAGCAATTCTCCCAATCTATAAATGCAGTTTCAAATGACATAATGATCAGGGCAATTGGTGAGCTCTGCTTGTCTTTTTTTCTCTCCTCTCTGAGTATTTTTTCTCTGCTCAGCCCCTATCTAAGCTCTTCTAGCAAAAGGACAGGCACCAACACAAGAGACAGCCTGGAAGGTTTAAGTTCCACTGCTGAGGTCAGAGTATCTGATACAAAAAGTAAGTATGTGAGTACAAAAAACACTGTGTGTGAAAGACTTTCCCAGAACTGGCAGCAGGGAGAGTTTTCTGGCCCGTTTTCCAGATAAAGTAAGACTGAAACAAGCCCACTGAGCATTTGGTATATGTACATATATGTATATCAGCTCCTTTTTAACGAATGGTGTCAATAATTTTTGAACCCACTGGATAACTTCAATCAAATTTGGCTGAGGAGGGGGTGCCATTAAAATTTACAAGGTTTCACAGAAGGAGATGACTTGGATGAAGGGACAAGGTGCTCATGACAAGCTCCCTGAGGGAGAGGCTGCAGGAGGAGATCAGTCCTCCTCAGAAGAAAGAATCCACTCACATGTCCAAAGTGAAACCAGGCTTCCAGCTGCCATTTTTCCTTGAACTTCTTATTCTCAAGCTCATTCTTGATTGAACCAGATACTTAAAAGGATGGGAAGTGGAAAGGGCTTATTGTTGCTGCTGTTTTTTCAGAAAGGCTGGTACCTCACACAGTGCTGTCTCAGGTCTGTAATAAAAGAACAGCAATGAAGAGGTTGTTTCACGGGAACATCCCAGCCTGCACTTCCAGCTGAATGCATTCATGTCAGACTTTGCGTGTTTTGATTTGAAATACAACAAAAGGGGCTTTCCAAAGGAAGCTCTGTTAGTAACTGGAAGAAGCACCTCCAGTTTACAACAAGCCCACGCTGCTGCTCTCCACACGTCGGCTGCGTTTCCTAGAAAATAGTCCTCTGTGTTAATGAAAACAACAAAAGTGCAGAACAAACAGAAGCAAACAAACAACCCCTATTTCTCTGGTCTTCCATCAGGGGACAACATCTATCAGAGAAAAGGGGAAGCCCCTAATGAGCATGATATTGTTATTTATAATGTTAATTTGATTGCACGCACCTGTTAATATCTGAATCCCTTTTTGCTTTGGGTGTTAAAAGGTGGCAATGCCCCAAGATAAGGTTCCTTGGCAGTTTGTATTTTAACTTATTTGGTTCATGCCAAGCTTAGGTGTTTTCTGCATAGGGTATCTGGTCAGTGTGAGCTGCTTGGAGCTGAGAGGGATCAGAGAAGGTCCTGTAAGTCAGCAGTTGTTCAAATGTCACTTGATTCCTGGAGCAAGAGGATGCAGAGACCCAACCAAACCACGAGGAAAAGTCTCCACCACGTGCCCAAAGCATCCCTTCAGCACTGCCTGTCCACTGAACAGGGAGAGCCCAGCAAAGGGAGCAGCCATGGAATGCTCCAGAAGCAGCACTGGAACACATGTGCTCAAGCAAAAGTACTCATGCCATTTTCTAATTTTGAAGTGGCTGATTTTGGTCTCATGTTGTACTTTTAGCATGGTTTCTCCTGGGTTTAAATATGTGTGTTCAGTTAATATGGGTCCAGCTGTATCAGAGGAAAAACACACAGAGAGAAGTGTCATCTCTGAACCCTTGTCCAACAGATAAAAGAGGCCATGGAGTTTGAAAGGACACATATTAAAACACCTTGTCTAAAATCTGTATTTCAGTGTCTGTCAGTGTTGCTATTTGGAGCATTGCAGTATGCTGAGAAAAAAATCACCAAATTCTTGCTCCTTAGCCAGGGGGAACAAGCCCAGACCCTGAAACTCCAGGGGCTTCAGGAGCACCAAAGGCAGTGCTTGTTGGGGAAAAAAGCCGTGCACTTCGGGGGTATAAATTAAACAAGAGAAGAGAAATGAAGGCATTTCCTGCAATAAAAACCACAGAGAATCTCACGGTTAAAAGAAGGAAAATAATAAAAAAAAAAAGAAGAAAGAAAAATACCCAAGAATTACTTTCTTGATATTGTTGTGCATTAAGGGGGAGCTCTGTCCCTGGGCATCCTGCAAAGTGACACTGTGGTGACACAGGAGCCCAGTGATTTTGGGCATTGCAAGGGCATTGTAAGGGAAGCCAAGGGACTGAACTTCTCTGGAAATCTCTCCATGGCCCAGAAAGGACAGGCAGGAGGGAGGGCAGCACTGGTGCAACGTGATCTCACTGAGACACTTAATGAGATGAGGGAGCCATCAGGGTTTGAACTGCCTGCAGTGACACAGCACTGAAATGACACTCGTTAAAAGGAATAAAATCTCAGTTATGCCAAGTGTGCCACAGACTGGCCAAATTGTGTCCCTCTACTCTGTCACTCTGGTACTGATACTTATTTGCTGGCACACACAGTTCTCTTCTTCTTAGTGTTAAGTCTTTGTCAATCCATTTAATTTTGGCACTTCAGCCACTCTGCACTGTGTTAAATACATTCCAGATGCTCTTGAGAACATGACCTGCAGAGCTGTATTGATTCAGCAATTTACATTGGCATGTTTGTCCCCTGTCCTCAACAAGGAAGGTGGTGTGAAGCTCTTGTTGTCCACTTGTTGAAATGTAGCAATGGCTTAAAACAAGAGTTACCATCAGGAAAAAAAAAAAGGTTATCATGTTAATGATACAGATAACATGGCTTGATTTTCAATTAGATTTCTTCTGCAGATGTCATGTATATAAATTTTATGTGGATAACAAAGTTCTTATAACTGTTTTTGTTATCTCAACTAATACTACTGCCTTACATAAAGTGATAAAATAACTAATGTAACAAAATAAATGTGTATAAAATGACTTTTTCTGGCCTGTAGTAGCTTCAAAACTAAAGTACATTTTGAGTCAGACTGAAAAATGAGAAGAGCTGACAGAGAACTCAGTTCTCTCAAGAAAGGCTTGGCTTCCATGAAGGAAACCAAAACCATATCACAGAATTACTATGCCCACAGGCTGGGAGGGAGAGAGAAATGACCTTAGATGGGAGATCACATCATGTCTGTACTTTCAGTAATTCTGACAGCAGCTCCTGGAGGGGTGGGATAGTTCCACATGGTCATTCTCCACAGGCAAAGCTCTTGATCGAGGGAATTGGGAAAGCACCAACAGTTTCAGTTCTCTACATTTAAATCCAAATTTGAAAATAAAAAACGTTTGGGGAAGACTGGCAAGGGGGTTAAAACACAGGAGTGGGACTCATGAATCCCCAGTACTGTCACAGATGTTTTGGGTAACTCAAATCCTTTCTTGATACTCCGGTTTTCCTCATCTAAAAGCTGAGTTTAAAGCTTACAGAAGCAAGATGAGATTTCCTTTGCTGACACAAACAAAGAAAGCTGGGAAATATCAAATAATATCAAATAATTTTTGTGAAAGAAACAAATGGGAAGATTTTCAGGATGCGTTTTTTTCAAAGTGTGAAACTTTTTTTTTTTTAATGACTACAGCTGAGCATCTCAACCCTGACAATTTAGGGTGTTATTTTCCTCTTCCCAGCAGCAGGTTTGCTCTGCAGAACCAATGGAATACACCAGCTGAAGGAGAAAACCAAGTCCTTATGTTTGGTCTGCTACTACCCAGGAAACTGGTGAAATGGAGACTTTTAACTCCAAAGAGAAGGGGCAGAACTTCTGTTGTGCTTTCAGACTCGACACACACTGAAAATAAATTCTTCTGGGCTCTGAAAACAAAAGTTCCAAAGAGATGAAAGGCCCCAAAATCAAAGTCTGCAAATGATTCAGAAAGTGAGTTCGTGCCACACGCGGATGTTTCACCTGAGGGTTCTGGAGACAGTCCCTGCCTGCTGAGAATGAAACAGAAGCCAGAAATCAGCACTACACTCATTCAACACTCCTGATATTAATTCTTACAATGGACTGACAGCAAGAAACACCTGATCCTGAGATATCACCAAAATTATCTTAAAATAGTCAGAGAGAGCAAACACAAACACCACTGACAGTCTGACATTGGTTCTGAGAAGCAGATGGGAGCTGGGTTTTAACTACACATCTCTGTTCAAACCAATCACTAATGCATCATTTACTGTGTCTCATTTGCCTAATTAAGCAAAGCTGGATTTCCCACCCCATGAATCAGTGTTATAGGCATGCAGTACAGTCAGAAAGGGGAACTAAACCACTAGTTTACCATCAAAGCATCAGGCAGAAGAGAGCTGACACAAACGAGCACACACACACACTGAGTCAGCCTTCACCAGGACACACAGCTGCCCAGGTTAAAGCAGCACCTTCCCAAGTGCCAGGAATGGGAAAAAACATAAACCCAGGCCAAGCCTACCTCCAGGAGCAAGGGACAAGCTGTCCCAGAGCCCTGTGCCTGCACAACAAAGGCCAGTATCTGTATTAGTTTGTGCCTCAGGACAGCCCTGGATATACTGGGACGTTACTGGGAACTTTTCCTTTACACATTTTGAGCCCCAGATCAGCAAAGGTCTCACCCATCTCAGTTCTGCTTCGTCTCCTTTCCAGACACCCCCAATCTCAAAACGTTCCCATTTTTCTGACCCACGATCCAAACAACCCCAACACACCACCCCCAGCCTCTGTTCTCCCTGGAAGTGCTGATCCCAGTCCATCACTGTCCAACTGCTGAAGCTGCTTTAACACTGGAGGAGATGCAGTTTTCCAAGCAGTTAATAGATGAGTTCCTTCACAGTGCACCCCCAGGTGACATGTCAGTCACCCTCCTGCAGGGAAGGGTGCATTACCTGGGATTGTGTCACACACTACAGGGCAAAGCCACTGTGCAAAACCTTGTTATTACACTATAAAACATTCCTGTCTCCACAAACTGCTCCTCACAGCACGGGGCTGAAAGGCAGCTTGTGCAGGCCTGGGAGTCATCACTGCTCCAGAGGCTGTGCAATGGAGGGATGTGGGGGGACAGGAATTAAGAAAAAGGAAAAGGTTCCACAAACAGGAGCATTTTCAGTCTGTTCCAGCTTGCAAAAAAGGGCAGGATCACAGAGGCCAGAACCAACCCCCTGAGACAAACCTGAGTGAGGAGGGGCAGCATCACTGACTCCTTTCACCTGTTGCTAGGGGAGAAAGAGCCACAGTCTCACTTCCAATGCTTTCACAAGTGTAAGAGACTGATGTATTCCCAGCTATCAAGAGACTATTTTGAATTCACCTGGTTCCAACCTGCATCCACCAGACAGATTCACATCATTTACTGAATCTACAGCAACTCCTTTTCTGTGATAAGTGGAGCAGACCTGCTTTAATTTATTTCAGGATAAATTAATAAAAGGTTAATTAAGATTAATGTTTAGTGTTTTGGGTTAGGCAATGTAGTAAAAATGTTGAATTTTCCCTATTCAGTTTAAAATTTGGCAGCTAGTGTTTTATAGTCACTTGATTAATTTCTTTTAAAATTTGTATTTCCAATAATGGAAATCACATTGCCAATTCCATTCACTTCACCCTACAGATGCACAACTCAAAGCTAAACTAGTCAGTTTAGCCTTTCATTTTCCATTCCAAGTCTTACATTAAAATTTCATCATCTTGTAATATTCCTGTCTGCTTCAAAAAGTCTATTCATACATTTGATTCAATAAATAATGTATTTGATATAAAAATAACAGTGAATGCCAAGAAGCTGCATAAATCATTTCTCTCTGCAAAACCATTCTCTCAAGTCAGTCCCAGAAATACATTTGAGGGAGGAATTTCTGTTTCAGAAAATTCAAGGCAAAATAAAACATCAGTTTTATTGGTTTTAGGCAAGGAAAGTAAGATCAGTCCATGAAGTTCAAACTAATTATACTATGTAATGTATTTTGTTTTGGTACAATTTAAAAACTCCAAAATGTTTTTTTTGGTTTATCTCCCAACGAACTTGGAAAAGCAGAGGCAAGCACAATTTGCAAACATTTTAAGACTTTAACATTATCTAGCTTGTTAATGAATAAAATCTCATTTTAACATGTTTTTTCACACTCACAGTTACTCTGTAGCTACACACATTGCACTGAAAATAAATAGGATTTTTTTAATTTTAACTAAATTATTCAGGAACTCAAGTTTAAGGCACTAGAAACTTAAGTGTCATGTTTCAAATGTTTGGAAATCACCATATTTGTGTCACTCCACTGAACCAGGCCCTTCACAGGCCAGTTCCTCCCCTGGCACTCAAGAGTTGAGTTACACTGGTGGTGACTCAGCTGAGGTGGCAGGACTGCCATGGCTGTCCCTACTCATCCTGGGCACATCCCTTTAGCCAGCCCCAGGTGGGACAGCTCTCAGGAGCAGCTGCAAGAGGCAAAAAAGAGAAGTGAACCCCCCCACTGGACTGTACAAACTCGCACACACGCGCCGGTCACCGCGCGACCGCGGAAACCCATCGGGCAAAATCTGTGCCAAGATTAACTTTTTATCCAAATGGCTTCATCTGTGAGTTGTTCCCACGTGCTGTGCCCACCTCTTCCCCTGGGCATCAAGTCTGTGGTTCACAGAGTTGAGGTTAAACCAGCCTGGTCCGACCCGGGAGCTGCTCTCCGGCGTCCCCGCCTGCTCTGCCTCCTCCCAGGGGAGGCACTGCTGGACCTGGGACGTGCCAAGGGGGGCAGGGGCTCCTCAGCTCCTCTGGGCACTCTGGGCAGCGAGTCCTGGGAGCCAAATGAAGAGGGTATTAATCAAAGAGTGCCACAGTGACTTCTCTTTGATGAACTCTGGTGAGCTGAACAGGCTTTTTGCCCCTTGTTTTTTTGTCCCTTTTTTGTCCCTGTGCACACTGGTTGAGAAGAAGGAAAATGTTTCCCAGTGGTGATACATTTTCGTTTGCTCAGCCCTTGATAATCATCAAACCCTTTAGAGGTGGGACAGCAATTTCCATCTGTGCAACTCCCAGCATCTCCAGGGACTCTGGAGGCTGTGCTTACCAGGTGAGGATGGGGAGAAGGCCTCTCTTCCAGGGAAGCTCTCAGATCCAAACTGCTGAGCCTGGGGTTGCTTGGGGGGATGATGTTTTCCCAGCCAGCCAGGCAGTGCTGTGAAAAGAGATGGAAATGCTCTACCCTTTTGTATCTATTGTGGCCTAAACATAGTTCTAAATAATAATTTCTGCACAGGGAAGCTTTAGCAATTGTTAAAATAATTAATTAATTTTTGAGGAGTCTTATATGACTAACAGAAAAATGATGAAATCTCTAATGAAGCAAAACTGCCCCTCTCCTCTTCCACCTTTCACTGGCTGGTTACTTCTAAGCTGATCTCCTGCTCTGTGAACTCAAGCACCCGACCTCTCTGAACCTGTCTCAACTGACTCATCCAGTTCCCTAAACCTCAAAACTAAGTTTCCTCCCACCTCTTCCCTGGAAATCTTTAGGCCAGGGTCAGATTAGCAATACTGCCTAGCACTGGTTACTGTCTGGAATACAGGACCAGCTCTACAGTAACAGTTTGAAATGCACCCCTTGCCACTACTGATTACACTGTGTATGCTTCATGGATGTTCTCCTTCCAGACTCCCTGACACCTGTGGAAGGAAACACAGGCACTCTTAGGTGTGGATCACCACGTTGAGCCAGTCAAATCTGCCCCAGAAGGACACAGCTCCACGTGGTACTTTCCTTCATGCAGTGTAAAGCACTGGAAATATGTCACCCACTCTGTGCCACTTCCACAAAGGCACCAACTCAGAACACACCAATGGGTTTGCTGCCTCAGTGACACAGGTCAGAAATTGGAGTGGAAACCCTGCCAGGGCAATGAGTCACAGATTTTCTTTCCCTCTTAAAGCAGTGCCCAGCCTGGGCTGTGCCACCAGCAAGACCAGCAACTCACCGAGGGTAAGGCCAGATCGTCTGCTGGCTCGAAGCTCCTCCTGCGATGGGCTTTGTACTTGTGGGCAGGCAAAAGGGTATTCCTGGGAATGCTGACCCTGCAACCACACAAGGGAAGTAAGTGCCTGCACCTCTGACAAGGCAGAGGAAATCTGCCTTCCCCACTCAGAATCCAAGGGTCTAATCCCAAAGTGAACCAAGCAAAACGGTTTTGGATCAGGGCAGTAGACACTTCACGTTCAGGTTCTGAACCAAATTTGGTTTAAACAGGCATTTCTCATTGACTTCAAAACTGTTTGTGCTCATGGAAAAGATCAGTGAGGAATTTTTAAGCAACATGTATCTCTGCCTTGAGAACAGCAACCTTCTACAGAGCTGTTGTGATGCTGTTTTCTCCTTCACCTGATCAGCTTTTTCTTCCCTATTGTTTCCTTGAGTTCTGCATGTTACAAGGCAGTAACTCCTATTTACCTGACATGGGCTGGCTCTTCCAGTGTCCCTGGGGGCTGGTGGGCACGTGGGATCTTACACACAGGGCAGGCAGATTCTGGATCCACAGGGACAGGGAACAGGCGCTGGTTTAACCGGTAACAGTAAAAACCTGCACAGAACAACAAACCACCAAACTTCACATTCCTTGTTTGTCAGAAGGTTCCTCAAACCAGCCAACAAAGCTGTGTTCTACCACAGTGCCACACCTGCATTCTATAAGAGGAGCTGCCTTTCCTCAAATATCTTTTACATTTCCTGTTCCCAAGTAAGTTCCTAAAAAGCAAAACCAAAACTTCAACCTCAACCTAAAAACAGAACATTAGCCAACTATGAGAAACCCTGACAGTGATTGAGAGAAGACTCAAGTGCCTTTGGAGTAGGAAGTTGCATCTGGTTGAAGAGCTGTAGCTGAAAATAACATTCTTCCTTGTCTTGCATGATGTGCTGCTGTCTCAGGATGACAAAGACTGCACAGTTGTTTTTTCACAGAAATTGGAGTAGGAAGAAATGTGATCTTACACTTATGGGAACTGGTTATCAAATCTGGTTCTTGTTCAGGAACTGTGCAATCCAGAGCCTTGGGCCTAAAGAAACACACAGAGAGATCAGATGGGGACAGAGGGGAGGGTCCTCTGAGCAGCCCAGCCTTTTCCAAGCACACATTTATGCCTGGGAGGTAAATAAAGGCCCTCAAAGCCACCCTTACAGTGTCCCACTCCAATCAGACCATGGCTCTCATTACTGCATTGCTGCTCCAGCCCTTCCCCATCCCCACTTACTCCAGGTCCTGCTCATCAATACAAGCTTCTCTGTTGGCCTGTCGGAACTGCTGCAGCTCAGCAAAGTATTGCTCAGATTTTTCTGTTACTGAAGACTTTGTTTCAAGGAGCCCTGAGAAGGCCAAGGAGAGAGGAAAGTTCACGGGTTTATCAAATTTTGGAAAGCACCAAAGCCAGCCTCACAAAAAACAGTCAGAACAAAATAATGGTAATGAGAAGACCAGGCCATGATGTCAAACCACAGATTAACTGTGTGGTCTGGCTTCCTTATTTCATTCCAGTTATTTGGTATCCTCCCTGACCCCACAAGGCTTTGTCATTTGCTGCCTGGATTCCCATACCACTGCCACTTCACCATTCCAGGGAAGCACAGGTCATGTTTGGACAGGAAACAGCCTCTGACAGAGCTGCAGCCCCTCTGCTGAGACTTTCTGCACGGACTCGAGGACAGCAGTCCCACCACTCCTCAACTTAAAGGGGTCATAAACTGTGTTTTAACTCTTCATACCACCCCATCCTGCTGAGAGCTTTGCTTCAGGGTTAGGATTCACCTGCAATCCAGTCATAGCCCAGGAAAGGACAGGCAGACCAGCTGCCCACTGGTGTGGCATCTTCTTCAGGCTCAGGCTGAAAAGTCACATGATGGGCTTTCTTCTGGGAAGAAAACAATTCATAAAGACTTCTTAGTCATTCAGTAGGACATTCAGAGGTACAGCTGAGGAAACAACTGGCAACTGCTCAAATGGGACAGCTGTGACTTAGTTTGAGGCTGGATTCTATCTGTGCCTCCACCAGTGACTAGCTCAACAGCCCTTTGCCTTCTCAATAAATACAACAGAAAGAGGGGACTTGCCAAGGTATAAGGCAGGATTTTTCAGAGCTTTAAACAAAATACTGAGGCCCCTCAATGCACATCCCCAAAGATTAGGCAACCTGTGCTGCCCTGGAGAATGATCAGGGGCAGATCCTGCCCTTCACATCCAGGGGAACAAACTCTGGAGCAGCAGCAGTGCCCCTGGCTGTTCTCCCTCAGCACATGGATCACACATGCAAACACAGGCAGTCTCACAGTCAAGTGTGACAGTTTTCTGGCCTTCAGTTCACTGGCTGAGGAAAGCAGGGCCTGAACAAACTGCCAACAGCCCCTGGCTGCTACACCCAGGAACAGTTCCAGCCCCAGCTTCCCATTTACACAGTGGGAACGGGACAAGTCATGTTCTCCTGGCCCTTCTTCCCCATCCTTCTGTTGACTCAGGAAAATAAGCAAAGCACTGGTTTGACATTTACCTTCAACTCTTTGGACTGGGATGTCACCAGGACTGATTTAGGCATCGTGGGCTCTCTGCTGACCACGTGCTGCTCACTGGGCTCTTCATTTTGCACTCTGCTCAGTGATGGGTCTGGATGATTCTTCTCATGGAAACCACGGAGCAGAGCAGACTGTTTTCTGTTCTCTCCAAGTCCCAGGAGGAAGGATTCCTTCTCTGGACTTCCTCGAGCATGGCCATCCCCATCCACTCTGGAGGCTTCTCTGCCACATGGAATGATTGCAGACACTGGAACAACACTCTTCTCTTTCCCAGGATAGCTGGAATCCAAACCTGCTGCTTCCTGTGCCTTTGCTTGTTGCTGCTGTAGCTCTCTGTCCCTGCTGCTGTGTTTCAGAGGTGAACTGAGGGCTGCTCTGGCTGTCCGTGCTCTGGGTTCCACAGACACCACCACTCCAGGGTCAGCATCCACCTGATTCTCCTTCTGTAAGGACAGAGACCCTCACAACACGTGGCATCAGTCACATTACAAATACCTTTCATTAGGACATTTCACTCACTAAGTGAAAAATTAACCTCTCGTTCTAGTCTGCTCACCCCTTTAAATTCCTGAGGGATAAAAAGAAAAATCCTGCTGTTGATTTGTGAGACCTTTTTATTTGGAGAAGAAAGAGATCCACTTCCAGCTAAATGCAGCTTTTCCCAGTTTGAGGAACCACGAAACTTTCAGCCCTTGTGCTTAGCAGAAACAAAAGGATTTCGTTCCACAATGTTCATTCCTATTTTAGATGAAGAAACCTGCATGTCTTAGTTAGGAACTGAATTATTTGCAAGGAGAACAGACTGAGACCACAGGATAAACAATAACCAGAGGGCAGCTACTTTTCTAGCAGACTCCCTATTCCACATTCCAGTTTCTACCAGCTCCTCCATGTCCATATGACTCCTTTCCCACACCACAGGCAGAGCTGCTGTCCCACAAGGGCCATTTGCTTCCCAGAATTTCTAGCACAGACACCACACATACCCCTCTCCTGGGCCAGGGGACAGATCCCTCAGCAGCTCTGTGGCGAAGAACAGATGCTGGAAGGAGTGGCTTGCTGGGAACTCTTTTCCTGATCTCCTCCTGCTTTGTTGTGAGCCTTTGTAGAAGGTCCTGGTTGGCCTGACGCAGCCTCTTCAGAAGCTCTAAGTCCATCCTAGACAACCCTTTTCCTGTAAAGCCAGAGGAAGGGGGAACCACACAAATGGAAGAATTAAGTGAAGAAGCAGACACAGGAGAAACCACCTTCAGGGGATTTTTCCTAAAACCCACTTACAGCTGTTGAAATGTTGGAGTGTTGATCCCTTCTCCTGAGAAATCAGCCAAACTCCTTATGCTAAGAACCAGCACCACCTCAAGCTTCTCTCCCCTCGGATGGACCATCAAGTATTTTGCACTCAGAGACTGGGAGCTGACTGAACAGAGACAAGAAACTCTGACAGAGGAAACAGCACACATGAAAAAGTCACATCAAAAAGCTAAACAAGACACATTTGGTTCAGAGGCTGTTAATTAGTATATTCTTATGCAATTCTGCTTTAATGTTCTTTTGAACATTGAAATTTGTATTTTGATAAACCCAGGATGTTCATAAGTTCATAACCAACATGAATGCATTTGCTACATCCAAAAGAAATACTGAGTCAAAACCGTCCTCCATATCCCCCAGGCAGGAAGGCTCCAAAAGGCTCAATTATGACTCAGGACAAGGTCTTGGGCAATTCCAATCCCATAAATTAATTACCTTAAGTCCCACAAGGGAGTGAAAAGGAGTTAATAGATAAACAAATTAAGTCTAGTTTGAGTCTAGAAAGCTGTCACACTGTTGAACATCTTCACAACATCACAAGCTCCTCTAAATTTGCAAAAAGCGGATTTTTAAATAAAGCAGAAGCAAACCCTAAACCCAAACTCCCACGCTGCTTTTGATCAGATTGATAAATTATGTTCTCAATAAAACTATATGGTTTTCTAGGACATTTCATTCGGAAAGACCCCTAAACTCTTCTCCAAAGCTCATCTGATTTGTTTTTGAGTTTGCTCCCTTGGCAACTGGACACGGAGAATCAAATGTGGTGCAAGGGCACCAGGAGGAGTGGAGAGCAGTGCTAACAAACTACAACATATCTTCTTGCTACAGGAAATAATATTTAGTGAGAGGAAATAAGAGTACGGGACAGAAAACAGAAATATCGCTGTTGAGGCACTAAATTTGAGAAAACTTGACAAGAACCAGTGGTTCTTGCAGCCTCCACAGGACAAAGCTGACAGCTCTGATGAGCACCCTGTCACCACCGCTCACCAGAGAGCAAACACTCCGAAAACAACATCGGCCAAGGGACTTTCTGGAAGGGTTTTACCAGATGAGGTCCGCTCTTGGCACAGCCTACAAGAAGCTCAAGTTTATGAAAACCTGCCCTAGCCTGAATCCTCCGTGAGGAGGAGCTTCGCTCCCCGCAGTTAAAGATCAGCGGCGTTGTCTCGGGAGCCGCGGACGAGCTTCCTGCGCGGGAGTTGTGCGGCCCGGGGCTGTTCCGAGGCAGGGGCGCTGGTTCGGCTCCCCCGCGCCCACGGGGAAGGGGAGGGAGCCCCGGGCATTGCAAAATTCCCCTCCCTCCTCCAGAGGCCGGGCTGGCAGCGGCGAACCCTCCCTCCTCCCGCCGCCCGTCCCGAGCCCGTCCCGCCGCCTTCCCCGTCCCACCTGGGCCGTCCCCGCCGCTCCGGGCCCCGGGGGCTCCGGGGGCTGCCCCGCCGTGCCGGTCCCGCCGCAGCCGCCGGGGATCCCCGTTCCGGGCCCGCCCCGGGCCCTCCCGGCATGCGCGGGGCCGGCACCGCCCGCCCGGGCCCGCGGGGGAGGCTGCCCCTCGTAAGGCGGGACGACCGAGGGCACCGACCGATACGTTCGCTGGCCGTTCCTTCCTCCGGTATCCTCAAGAAATCGTTGGTTCGATACCGACAGTTTTAATGCGACTAAAACTTTCAGTATCGGCGGTGCGAGGATAACACGCAGCTGCCGCCGAGGGCTCAGGGGAGACCTCATTGCTCTCTACAATTCCCTGACGGGAAGGAGGCTCTTCTCCCAGGGCTCTTCTCCCAGACAACCAGCAGCAGGACAAGAGGGCACAGTCTTAAGCTGCGCCAGGGGAGGTTTAGGTTGGACATCAGGAAGAAATTCTTTCCAGAGAGAGATGAGACACTGGAATGGGCTGCCCAGGGAGGTGGTGGAGTCACCGTCCCTGGAGGTGGTTAAGGAGAGACTGGATGTGGCACTGAGTGCCATGGGCTGGTAGGCAAAGTGGTGTTGGGTCAGAGGTTGGGCTTGATGATCTCAGACATGTTTTCCAACCTCGCTGATTCTGTGAAAGGCAGCGGAAGGATTGTAGGAAAATTTATTTCCAAAGTTGAGAACACTGCACTTAGGAGAACATTAATCCTAATGGCACTTCAAACACCCTCCTCAGGGCTTTTACAATTTCTGCCCCTCCCTCGGTGGGGGGCCTCTGTCATGTGTGCAGGACTTATCTTTTTCTCATGCCAGGGAATCTTTCTTGGGAATGCAAGAGGAGAAAACATCTAAAACTGTCTCTGGGGAAAGATGCCTCTTCTAGGCAGGAAAGCTTTCTTAAGCAAGATAAGCTCTAATCTCCTCCCCATAACTCTTCAAGAAGGGTTTTCTAACCTTACAATCAGTCTCCTTGTTAACTTTTGAAGTAAGAGCACAGAAGGTGGTCACTGGTGTCAAACATGCACCTCAGTACCACACGGAACACCCCTGAAATAGATGTACTTACACTGGAAGACTTTGTGTCACAACACTCAGGACACGTCAGGAGAACTGTTTTTTTCCAATTCATTTTTATTTTGGTTTCCATTGTTTACAGCACTGTTACAGGACTAATTCATGCAAATGTATCACCTTAAATACAGCAGAGAATAAACTCGCTGGTAAGAGTATTTTGAAGAGCTCCATCAACGTAACGCAACGGGAAATGTAGCAGCAATAAGATAAAAGTGCATTTAGCTGACCTTCTTTAATGGGAGTTTTGGAGGAGACTGTTTTTGGAATTACCTGTTTTACAGATTAGTTTAGCCTTCCTTATTAAATCAGAAGAGAACAGCCTCCTCCTGAGAGTGTTCATTCCTCCACCACTCTGAATTAAAGAAGTGCAGCTGTTGATGTGTTTCAGAGGAATCCAGCTCATAGGCCTGTCTGTTAAAAGTTTGATTCTCTATCATTCAGGCTTCTGGGGACAAGGGTTACACACATATTAAAAATTCTTCTCTCCCCTGTTAGCAGTTTTGCTTCTGAAAAACTCCAAGTGGTTCTTTCCCCTGTTCTGCAGGTTGTGTCAGCTGTGCAGTGAGAACACACCACCCAAAGCTGAGCAGCATCAGAGGCACACACAGCACCAAGACTCCAGGTTCCAAGAACCCATCAATCTCTTTTCCCTTTACAGATAAGACACTGGCTTAAAGATAAGCTCATTTATCAGATTTCCCCTAAAGGCCTGCTGAAGAGATGCTGACAGGTCTTCAGAAGCAAGGTCAGCATTTCAAGTAGTCATGAGCAATAGTACATCACCCTCTGCCTCGACCTGGCACTGACAATTTCCTGGTGTATGAGGGATGTGCTTAATGTTTTAACTCAACAGAAGAGTACATAGCTTATAACTGTGTATGTGATAGCTTGAGAGACCAGAGATCCAAATTAATTCAAATAATACCTCCAGCAGAGTAAGGGATGATCCACTTACTCCAGTATACTTCACCACATGCCCAGAGCACAGACTTCCAGAGGCAAGGACTCAGATTTCTTTCTTGCTCGTTCTCAGATCTGATCCAAGCTATATTTATGTCCTGGTGGCTACCTGAGGAACCCAGCCAAGGCCAATGAAGCCTTCTGATAAAAACAGCTTTTCAGTTTGAGCTGGAGTCAAGGCTGTCTACTGGAAGGGAGAGGTTTGTTTTCTTTCTGCATTCTGGACACATAAGAGTCTCACCACCAGCTCCAACACAATCAAGGTACTTCAAGTCTTACTGCAAATCTCAGAACAGCCTTACCTAAGATGTACTTACTGACATTTCACTATTTTTACTCCCTCAAGTATCAGGCAGCTTCTTTCTGGACCTTCCATGACACAAGAAACAGGGGACTTGTCACAGGCACACCTGAGCAGGAATGAGAAATCCTAAGGCCATTTTCAAGGGAAAAGTCTCATTGTCAATAAGAACACCCCACTGCTCAGTAGTTCTAAATGCAGTCCATATTCTATGTGTGTGATGCTGAACAGATTTAGGTTGTCACTAACCCTAGAACTACAGGATCTGATTCTGGATTCCTCAGGCATTTTGTGGGCAACAGAAAGGTTATACCCAACACATGGCAAAATACTGACCCACAAAGAGGAAAAGAAACTTTCCAAACAACAGAGGAAACATATCCTACTACTCCTAAAATCAGTGAGAATTTCTTCTCTATCAATTTCAACAGGAAGAGACTCAAATCCTTACAATTCCCAAATCTTATATTCCAAATTCATAACTGCTTCAGGACAAAACTCAAAAATTCATTTCATCTCTTTGCAAATAAAGAATGTCTTAGGGGAAAAAAAAAAAAGCTGCATTAACCCATTCTTGCCCTGGCATGAACTACGAGGGCCACAACTCCCCCCACCCCCGAGGAGCTGTACCTGCCAGCTTGTTCTCATACTTTTAACAGAAGAGAAACCTCATCAAATCCTATCGCTGCCCGGACCGCCACATCCTGTGGGAACTCTGCATGAAGCAAAATCTCTTACAGCGTGTAATCCACATGCTGTTCTTGTGGCCAGAGAGTGGTAATGGAATTCCAAAGGCCTGCTTCCAGAAACACAGCTGTGCATTTCCAAAGAAAACCCACATTCATTGACTTAGCTCGTAAGGCAGTTCATTACATTCCGTCAACTGGCTTTTCCTTCCTAGTTTTCTTCCTCAACAAGCTGCCAAATTATCGGCACTACCTCCTTCACAGGAACTGGTTCTGTCTTTGCAAACTACTTGTCTGTGACAGGAAATGGGCCAGACTGTTATTAAAGAGCTCTTAAGAGGAAGAAACTAACTCCAAAGCCACTAAGCTTACCAAAGCAAAATCTTAATCCCTTTTTCTCTGGAAGAGGACTGGGTTTTGTTCAGAGGTTTAAGCATACTGACAGCAATAAACCTTTCTATGAAGGGACATTGGGATTCTGTGTCAGGTTCTAGAATAACAGAATATTAACCCAGGAGACAGGCCTGTGTCGGCTCTAAATGCATTGTGAAACCACCACCACATCTGTGTGCATGGGACCTGTGTTTAGACAAACAGCTGCTTGTCACTCACACCCCCACCTGGGCTTGGAACTCAAAAGCTCTGTCTTTATGTAGTAAAACAAATGACTCCATAAAGAGGTGTCAGAATAACTTTTTAACCTGATAAACATTTTTCTTGTTTGCTTTAAATTTGTTTAAAGCAAAATGAAGTGCAGTAAAAGCCCCCTGTAAATGTATGAAGCACACATTCCTCCTGAAGTGGCCTGGTCTCACAGGAAGGAAAAAGAAGAGTTATTAACAGCTAGTGTTTAGAGGTGGGACACAGAACAGGGAAGCAGAATCCTATTGTTCACACAGCAACTGGAAACACAGCAATAGGCTCTTGCTCATTCCCTTTAGGGAATTCCATCACCCACCATGTTCTCTGCAGTAATTAAGAGAGCACTGAAGGGAAACTTTTTTTTCTCTCCTTCCCACACTATCTGCTTTGCTGCAGGTACTGATGTGTGAACATGTTGAGTTCGCTGTCCAGCCAACCTGCTTTGTTCCTGCAAGGACAGAAAGTCTTTGTTAGGTGAAGGAAACAGCTCTTAAGCCAGTCAGAAAGAAGTCCCACTAAAATGAGTACCCAGCAAGGCATGGAGTGCCAGAGATCCACTCCAAAATGCTGTTGCCATTCCTCAGGTCAGGAGTGCTCGCCTGCTAACAATGCCTAGGCTTTGAAGTTCAAACTGAGATCCTGGACACAACTTCACATCAATCTTACTGAGTAAGCAAGGAATGTTTGAAAAAGTCTTCCTGACAGCCTTTGCAGTGTAAAGAAATCAGCACACAATTGTGTACAAAGGTTAGGGTGAGACTTATTTGCATGATTTTGTAACAGCTGAAGGAGTTTGAGGAGCAGAGGACTGTATGTTTTGATAAATGGAAAGGAACTGTAATTCCAAACAAATCGAAAAGAGGAAGGAAAAGATATTTTGTGAGACAGAAGCTTTAAATGACTGTCCATGGGAAAGTACCAAGAGAAAGAGAACACGAGTTGGTAGGGAAAGGTCTGCACATCAAACACTGTGACAAAGACAGAGTGAACTCAAAACTACAGCTCATCTGAGCATCCCGGGGCAATCACAGGAAAAACAATCATATGGAATAACCAAATCTCACCTGAGCAGTTTTGCTTTGCTCTGCAGTGAATCCAGAACTTCGATTTTTTTATTCATGGCAGAAATTTCCTGCTCAAGGTTCTCCCGTGTGACATCCACTTGCTGACACAAATGAGCAAACGTTCCAGCAAGCTCCCTATGAAACAAGAAGAGTTGGGTGTGACAGAAAGTAAGATCAAGCAGCAAAGTCAAGGACTAAATCCCTTTGATGTATAGTGCTGATGGTGCTGGCTCAGATCTTCATCCTACCACTTTCTGCACAAGAATATGTAAAGGCATCTTGATTTGAGACACAGAAATACATTAAGCTCAATGCTTAACAGCACCCAACCACTACAGGTTTAAAAAAAGGAGCAGTATTATTTTAAAACACGTGTCGTTACACATTTTTAAATGTGGAATTCAGAATGAAGACTTGTTTTAACGAGGAACAGCATAAAAAAAATCCAAATAACTTAAAGTTTTATCTGAATATAGGCAACTCACTGTTGGACTTGGTGGCTGCAATTGGAGCCTGTGTAGCTGACAATGAGCTGCAGTTTCTCCCCAGCATACTCCACAAACTGCCTCTTGAAAGCTCTCTCCTTTGCTTTTGTGGTCCAGGTGAGGCGCTCATAGACATAAAGGAGCCCATAAAGGCCAAAAGAGAGAGCAATCAGTCTCCAACCCACGGCCTTCCAGACCTAAAAAAGCACAAGGAAAAACAAATTACACAATCATCATCTCAGCTTGATGCTGACTCCTAACAGTGGTGCACAGAGCATTGCAAAATCAGCTCAATATCTATACTCCAGTGGAAGAGCAGAGGAGAAAGTATTTCCCTATCTGTGAATAGCAATTATCTACAGGATTCAGCAGTACAAGTGCTGTTCAAGTCAGTGCTCCAACTTCAGTTATATAAGTGCTGCCCAGAAGGCCAACATACCACACCACCAACCACGATGATCCCCATGGAAGTCCGGGAAGTTAACGAGGCCAGGCCAGTCACCATGGACACCATGAGCTCTTCTTGGGTCATAGAGCCCTGAGGCAAAGGAGGCAGACTGGGATTTGCTGGTGTTAAAGGGCGTTGAACCTAATTGGAAAAGCAGGGACAAAACAAAACCAAAGGACAGATAAGAGAAGGCAAGCCACTGTTCTTCTCCCCCCCCCCCCCCCACAACCTCAGCAGCCACTGAAATAACAGAAGTCACATCTACCCCAATACTCAACAAGTTATCTTACCTGGTCATTATAGCCCAACAAGGTATCTTACCTGGTCATTATAGCCCATCAAGGCCCGACGACCATTCTTTGGTCCCAAAAACCTGTTCACCAGCATCGTCCATCCAAGAGAGAAATGGAATTCTATGTCCTCTTGGAAGTCAGCACAAAGCTTGTCACAGTTCAGATCATAGCTGAGCATGAAGCACTGTCGGGG
This sequence comes from Manacus candei, assembly GCF_025592945.1. Taxonomy (NCBI): domain Eukaryota; kingdom Metazoa; phylum Chordata; class Aves; order Passeriformes; family Pipridae; genus Manacus; species Manacus candei. Next base: position 3,305,938 of record NW_026138070.1, read on the forward strand.
AATTAACATGTCTATCTGGCCCCGCAGGGAGACTGGGAGGAGGGGTTTTAAACCATCTGCACAGACAGAAAAGAAAAACATGGAAAAAAAGGGCTGTCGAGTTCACAAGAATTAACTGGACTTGTATTCTGCAATCAGGGTGGTTATGGCTTCTTCCATCCTCCACAGCTAGTTTCCTTAGTATGTTAAATTTCATAAGCCAAGCATGTTGCTAGTGTTGAATTACTATTCAATTCTAGGTTCTTCAGATCAACTCAGAAGGAAATCTTTCCATGGACCCTCCAAAATCCTTACAGGTAGCTGGTGAAGCTTACAGATTACCAATACCTTGACAAACAGAATCTGAAAGTAGTTATAAGTCTTTAGGCACCATACTCCCATGAAATCCCATATTGAGACAGGCACCGAGTTACAAGTCATTCCTGTTTCATTAGGATTTGATCTGAGAATCAAGTTTCCAAAGCCAAGATTCCTCTCTGCCATGAGGATTATGCTGACTGTACATATTCAATAGCAAATCACTGCACCAGTTCAGGCCCAGAACTAGTCCTCTACACAACAGTATTAATCAAGATGGAAACTAAGATGATACCAGCCGACATCAGCCATCAGATTAACAAGGAACCCAGAACACCGACCCAGTTATTTTCCATGGCAATTCAAGGAAAGAGAAAGGGGAATATTGCCAGTGGGACTGACCTATCATTTCTTGCTGCATTGTCTGCAGGGAAGCTGTGATTGCGTTGGAGCAGCGCTCTGACATGTTACGGCCCAGCCCTTCCTCGATGTGCTTATGCAGCTCCTGACAGAGAAAGGGTTATTAAGATTGGAATAAACATAGGTAAGATGCAGGCTGCAGGTGCCAGAGCTTGCTAGTTAAAAAAACCCTCCCAGAACAGGAGCACATGTTCTGTCTGCCCACTGTTCTAATATTAATTACATTCTTTCCTCCCTTTTTCAGTGAAGAGGAAAAGGCAAATCAAAGAAATCTCATGTGCACTCTTTAGGAAAAGTTCTGTTCGATCTATATAATGGGATACATCATATGTGTATCAATTTATCACTGAGATTATTAAAAAACTAAAGCCTTAGATCATATCCTAGTTGGAAGGATGTTAACCATCCCAATGAGCTGACATAATTACTGACTCAGAGCTAAAAAAGGCCTCTTAAGTTGCTTAAGCAACCGGTAAGAAGCAAACATCACTTACAGTCTTGTACACTTTAAGAACTACTTGAGATGGATGGAAGTCTGCCTGGTATTCATCCACCAACACTGAGAGCCGTCTGATTTCTTCTGCCATGGCGTTTGACACCTAGAGAGACAGCACAGGACAGAAAACAGAGCTTGTGAAAGCATTTCTTCTCTTCCCATCTGTATCTCCCACATTTTTAGTACTTCAGAGCTTTGTCAGCACTGTGTATTCTCCCCACCATGCTGTTTCAGACAATCTAGTTTTCCACAGCCACTCCTCCTTACCTGCCTCTCCACTTCTTCTGTGATCTGTTTGATTTTCCTCTTGTAGTCTTGAGTCAGGAGCTCCAGCTGTTTGTCAATAAAACCTAAACGATCCTGTCGTTCCTCTCGCATTTCCAGACAGTAAACTCTGGTGAAAAAACAACCCTGTCCATCAGAGTGTCAGAGAAATGCATTTTTGATCTATAAATATATTTGAATTTCAGCACTAAGACAGATTCTCCCACCCAGTAACACAACATGTCAGAATCTGCAATACATTATATAGCACAGGATAAAAGGTCCTCTTCCCAACACTTTCCCAGTTCATCAGTACATGTCTTTCCCACTCCCAAACAGCTACATTCTGCTTTGCATTTCAAATGCTCATGGTTCCCTTAAATGACTCCCAGAATACTTTAGTTATGGAAGCACCAAGCCTCAGCTCTCCTCACCGTTGTTCCTGGGCAGCAACATGCACAGAGTCCATGATGAGCCGAACGTCCTCTGCGATCTGCTTCGCTCTCACCGTGTGCTGCTCGAATTTTGTTTTTACTGCTGACTGGGAGATACATTCCTGTAGGCAAAAGGCAGCCCAAGATCAGCAGCACACTGACACAACTTCTCCAGCCCCCAGTCTTTTAGATCTAACCAGCACAACATAATGCTCACCTCGAACCTTCTCTCGAAGTTCTGAAACTCAAGCATTCTGACTTGGAATCCATCTGCCAGTGCTCCACCTGAGAGAAGGAAAGCACAGAACAACCACTTCAGTTTTGCAAAAGCAGTCAGGTGTTGGACATCAAGAAATGCTCCTGCTTTACACTGAAGCCAATGCAAAAGTGCTGCTAAGTCGCCTCTTTGATTGCTCTATTATTAATTTGGCCCCAATTTTATTCATTCTTTGGAACAAGACATTCTCTATTTTCTTCAAGTTAACGCAAAACTTCTGCTAGCTTTCCTTACCTCCCTCTGGCATCCCTTGAGCCTTCTGAATCCTGGCATTCAGCACTTCCTTTGCAGACACGAAGAAAATGCGATCCCCTGCCTGGGCTCGATCCACCACCCCCAGCTCATCCACCAGGAAGCTGGTGCAGCGCTCCATGTGCTGCCGGCGCACCTGAGGGCCCAACAGGACAGACAACACAGCCAGTTAAATCTGCTTCATCACCCCCTAAAGGTTAGGCCGAGCACCCACATGCCCTCTGCTGGTCTAAGCTGCCAACATAAAAGAGCAAGGAGAAAACCTTTCCTATTCTATGGAATTTTCCAGAGGTTGTCTAAGTGATTTAACTTCAAAAGGCCCCTGTGAGAGTTGTGCTCAGACATTTCAAGAGTCATGTCCTGATCATTAGTCTGTGCTCCCCCTAGTCTCCACACTAAGGGGATAAAAATCCAAACTGTAAAACAATCACACACAACACTGATTGTACCTGCAAAGACCAGAGTCAAAAGACTCCATAATATCCATGAAAAGAGAAGAAGTTTAACCACATCACAAACCTCTTCCATGTATTCTGGTTCAGAGGCAGATGCATCCCAGCGGTTATTTAAAATAAATATATTGGGCCGAGACAGACGTTCATTCACCTTGTGGAAGAACTGTTTCTCCTAAGGAAAATTAAACAAAACCTCTTCAGATTAATATGTCAAGTATTTTTAACCCTCAGCCAAATTCCCTGAAGTGGACTTGCACTTACAGTTTGCATCAATGTTGATTCAGAATTTGCCACCAGGACAAACACGTCGGCATCGAGACAGAATTTGTCAATCCAGCTGTCCAGCTCTGTGGTTACATCAATGCCAGGGCTAGCAATAAAGAGAAATGAGACATTACTGTGCTGTGGAAACAGCAAAAACAGAATTACAAAAGTCAGTAAGAGATGTGTTTCAGCTTTTCAGGGCATTAATTTCCCATATTTGAGCTACACTGTCCTGAGGTGACAAGAGTACAGATTCCAAGGAAGTACTGACAAGAAAATCTGACTGCCAACTGCAGCAAAGGACTTTGGTCACTGTCACAGATTAGAACAAGGTCAATCCCTTTGATGTTTGTTAAATAGGTATTTGAAAACATTTCCGTAATTAGTCTGTGATAAGCAGGAAAGGAAAGAAAACTATTTCTCACCTGTCCATCAGCACCAGGTCGTCCTTTAAGAGAGAACATTTGGAATTGGGCCACATTACACTGACCAGGCTGCCAGCATTCAGATGTTCATCCTGATGAAGGGCATGAGCCAGCTGGTTTACTGTCTATGAAAAGATGGAAATAACATTTCCTGGGTGCCAAGACCCACTAACACAATTCTTTCCCCTTCAGAGCTGTGCACTGACAATTTAAGATAAAACCCAACTCCAAATTACTTTCTCACAGGGAGGTTTTCCATATAAAACCTTTTTGAGTGTCCTAGTCAAAAGACAACCACTAATGAGAGTTTATGAGAGATTTTTTCTGTCAGGAAAAGCTACTGAGGAATTATCAGGAAGTCTGTGATTCTGTCAGTCACACAGAGCTCAGAACTTCCTGAGTCATTGCTCCCTGCTGTCACCGACAAATACAACGTATCATCTTTTTCATAAAATGAACAAGTTCCATCCTGTGACTTGCTTCATTTCTCCCTTCCTACATCTAAAAAGACTCATTCTTCATCTCTGTTCCTTTAATGATTAAAATACTTAATTGTGAAATTTGTTCACAGCACTTTAATTTTCTTGTTCCTTCCCTTTTCTGCCATTTCTGAAGAGCCTTTATGCTTAAGGAAATTATACCTTAACACTCTTCTTTTCCTCTGAGCCTTCAGTCAGCAGGAAAGCATCATGTCCATCTGTCCCTTCTACACGCAGGAAGCAATTAGTGGTGTGCCCAATTCCTGAAGGAAGGACTTTGTCCCACAGCATGGCATTTATCACAGTGCTCTTCCCATTGCTTGTCCTGCAGCCAGATTAAGAATGGTGTAGCAGGGTTCCGAGAGCCAGATTTTACAGAAAGCAAGTTCTCTGAAGCCCAGCTGTACCAGAGCCATTAACAACTCAGGTGCCAGAGGCAACCTGCAAAAAGACTCTGCTAGTCTCTTATTGTAAGAATTCTTCAAATTGAAGAATGACATGATACAATATTTCTTTCCAATTTACAAAGCACTAGTGCCAGGGACATGCAGAAGCTAAAGCACTAGTGTTTCTATAAATATTCTCTACTGGCTTCAATCCTCAAATGCTTCACTGAGTGGGGAGTGTAGGCAACACACACCCACGTGACTCACCTCCCAAAAAAAGCAACTTTCATATGTCGTCTTGCCAACACTTCACTAATACCACTGACTTTTGACAGGTAGCCTTTGACTTCCAGTACCTGCTCTTCTGTGGTGACAGGATCAAGCTCTCCATTCTTGTGTGTTTCTAGAATCAAAACAGATCATGTCTCTGAATTCCAGGAGCCATTTCTGGGTCAGTTCTGGATGCCACCCCTCTCTGTGATGGTAACACACAGAACTGAACATTTATCTGTCCCACAGCCCGCGTGGGTGATCTCCACACAGGCAATGACACCCTGAGGCAATTCTGCAACAGCATTTATCAGCTGGTCCCTTTTGTGTATCTAAAAACCATCCCTGTCCTTGGGACTGCCTTAAACAGAACAGCCCACACTGCAAACACTCCAGCACCCTTAAAGAAAAAAATCTGTCTGTGCCTTAAGCTGTTAAAGCCAATTACTGGCATATGTTACATGTCACTAACAGTGATGTGTCCAGCCAAGAACTCTGAAAGGATTATAGACAAAAAAACCTTAAAGGGGTTGTGTAATTAATTAAAAATCTCCCAAACAACATAAAAATCATACATAGCTCCCTAACTAGCTCAGTTTCCTAACATGCATGAAATTCTCATCTTCAAAATATGAAGCTGAACACCTGAACAAATTCAAAGAAATAATTTTCTGTTTTTCTTATAAACATGAATACATAAACAAGACACACATGTATAAATAAGCACAGGTCTAGCAGCGCTATTAAACTGAATGAGGGGGTTTGGTGTGTCTGTTTTGGAGCACTGTTTGTGGGCAAAGCACTGTCACACACTCGTAGTTCCAGAACTGAGCTTACCTTCCAGGAACGAGGAGCTCTCGTTGATGTAAGCAGCCAACTGTTCAAAGATACCATTGATTTTCTTCTTTGCAGTGACAAAATGTTTAAGTGGAGAAGCATTTACCTCAGCCATGTGTCTTTTATCCTTCTTCACTGCAACTATTGAGTTGGAACGAGTGAACAACAGGGACATTGCGCTGCAGGGAAAAATCCAGTAAAGAACAGTGTCACCAAGTGCCAACAGCTATCCAAGGGTGTGTAGTGATAGGATAAGGGGGAATGGCTGCCAGAGGGCAGGGTTAGATAGGATATTGGGAAGAAATTCTTCCTTGTGAGGGTGGGGAGGTCCTGGCACAGGTTGCCCAGAGAAGCTGTGGATGTCCCATACCTGGGAGTGTCCAAGGCCAGGTTGGATGGAGCTTGGAACAACCTGGGCTAGTGGAAGGTGTCCCTACCCATGGCAGGGAGGTAGAACTGGATAATCTTTAAGGTCCCTTCCAATCCAAACCATTCTGTGATCATGATTCCATGATCCAACTAAGCATCCTAACATGAACTAGATAAATACACATTTTAAAAACAATCTTCTTTTTTTCCACAAAGAAGTTGTTCCACTTTATACACATGAAAACTACCCATATATCAGAAATTAAAAGAACCTGCCTTTCCCCCTCCCTTCCACAGCCCCACAGTGATCACTCCTCCCCATCTCCCACTTACTTTCAGGATGAGTTACGTTTTCACCAGTCATGCATGGCCAGCTCAAGGCCCTCTTGAAGACGAAACGGCAGCAGTTTCTCTGCCTTCTCCCTCTCCTCGGCCGGACTCCGTCCCCTCCCCTCCGTCCCGCAGCTCCTTCAGCGACGCCGAGTCCAGCCGGTCTCCGTCCCTGCGGCAGAGGGGCCGGGGATGAGAGACAGGAGCTCCTTGAGGGGCCGGGCTCTGCCCCCCACACCATCCTCATGTGCAGGGGATGCTCGGGGCTCTGCCCCCTCCGCCGTCCCAGTGTGCCCAAGGGATGCTCCGGGCTCTGCCCCCGCGACACCCCCATGCCCGGAGGATGTTCCGGGCTCTGCCCCACCGCCGTCCCCATGTCCCGGGGATGCTCGGGGCTCTGCCCCCGCGGCACCCCTATGCCCGGAGAATGCCCCCGCCATCCCGGTGCCCAGGAGATGCTCTGGGCAGACGCTCCGACCTGACACCGCCGCCTCCCCCTCAGCCCTCACGGGGCGGGAAGCGCCTCCCTCGCGCCCCCTCAGAACCCTTTCCCGGCGGGTCCCACCCTCACCGCTGCCGCCCCTGTCTCTGCCTTTGTTCCCGTCCGTGCCGCCCGGGAGGCGACCTCCCCCCGAAGCACTGTCGCGGCCTGGAGCGGCTCTCCCCCGCGCCCTGGGCCGGGCACCGCCCGGGGCTCACCTTCACCGCCGCTCCCCCGCGGCCGCCATGTTCCCCCGCGCCGCCGTCACCGGGCGGGTCAGCGGCGCGCGCCGGGCGCGGGGCACGCCGGGAGCTGTAGTTCGGGGCCATCATGGCGGAGGCGGCCCCGGTCACACCCCGCCCTCCGCCTCAGGAACCGAACCGAACCCGCCGACACGGGAAAGGGTTTTTTAATGCGAGTTTCCCCTCGTACAGCTCGTTAAAACTCCGATCACCGAACCGGCACGAGGAAAGACACAACAAAATAAGTGGGAAAAAAAAACCCCAAACAAACAACAAACAAAAACCCAACTGCTGAATAAATACATAATACACATTTTTGGACATCTCAACGTTTGGCGTATCAATCCCTTCGTTTGGTAACAGACAGCTCTGGCTTTCACCTAACAGGTTTTATTACAGTTTTATTTCTCAAACGGTCGCCCCGCCTGGATTTTTCTCCCCCAGGCACCTCTGAGTGTGTGGCCTCAAAACAGACCTAAAAAGCTCATGGAAAGCGGTGGGAAAAGCTCTATGTCACCTTCCTCAGGCACATTCCAACCGCAGGCAGTTCCCTGCCCGAACTTACACGTGTAAAGCTGTTGTGCCCACATTAATGTGACCCGTCCCAGAGGAAGGGGCTCTGCCCCTCACAGTCAGGCAGCAGAAGCTGCAGACACAGACAGTGAAGAGAAGGTGATTTTTTTTTTCCCCTAAGGACAATCATGATGTGAATTTACTGCTTGTGAAACACACTAGTCTGGCAGAGCCAGAGCATAACAGTGTGGGATAAGCAGAGCAGGGATCTCACAGGCACAGGCAGGAAAGGTTTCTCCCCTTCCCTCTCTAACCATGGTACTACTCTTGGTAGATTTTTACACTTACTAGTTCATCACAATCTCTCAGCACTTCCCAACCACTCATTTCTATCAGCCTCGACCCCACTGGAGAACTGTCTGCAGTGGAGTGTTTTGGTTTGCAATCTTAAATAATAGAAACGCTGAATAATTATTTCCCCTAAGAACCAGAGAACAGCTCTTTACATCTAATGTGAATGGGCCATCAAAGAAAATGACCAAAACAATCTCTGACAATTGGAATGAGGCCACCAAACACCACCAGGACCTCTGGGATGTTATCCAGAGATTGATCAGAGGTTTTGACAATCTTAACATGGTAAAGAACAGAGACAATTCCACAGTGAAGCCCTTCTGACTGATGCAGTTGTTCCCAGACTTCCCTTTCTTAGATCTGATCTTCACAGACTGAGATGGTCTGAATTTGTGTGGGTATCCCTGCTGCTCTTAGCTGCAGAAACAAAAGGTAGGGAGGCTGTCTTATCTCTTCAGTCTAATCCCAGAGGTAAAGCATCATTAGAGGACCTTCCTTCAGCTGATCAGAAGCACCTATATTGCCACTGCTGCTGCTTTGAACTTTGTGATAGGCTTGCAAGGACTGCAAAGAGGTAAGGAATCAGATGATCTTCAGGCTCTTACTGCTGATTTTCATCTGGTGTGACATTTAACTCTTATGACTGCTGGAATCAGCTCCCTGATTGCTTTGTATTTGGAATAGTGTCCAGGAATTATTGTCTAACATCCAGTCCTGTATAGCTGTAGATGAAAACAGGCTTCCAGCTTGTGACTTGCCTCCAGAAAGCTGGATTTCCAGTCCAGGAAAGCATTTTTTAAAGCCAACCACTCCGTGATAGAAGGTTCAAGTAAATGGCACTTCCAAGAAACAGCGGATGAGGAGCACAATCAAAAATGAAGGCACAAAATCTCCTTCACAATTCTACAGCAATATTCCTAGATATTACCTGCAGTATCAGAGAGGGAGATCTTCCAGTAGTGGAGTCTTAAAATACCATTAAAAATCAATATCCAAATACCTTTGAACAATGCCTTAGAAACTCTCAGCAGCATTCCCTGTTTCCACTCAGAGTCAGCAGCGAGCAGGGCCAGGGAAAGGTCCTTGCTGGGAAGCAATGCTCTAGGGGTCAAGAAAGGACACTGCGATATAACGAGTCCCTTTGGTGGTCGGGAGCCCTTCGTGGTAGTGGGTCAGGCGTCCCGGGTGCATGAGGGTCCATCCTTTCCGCGGAGCTCGGATGGAGCAGTTGTAGCGCAGGAACCGGCAGCCTCCTCCCTGATGGGAACACAAGAGACACATCAGCTTGGAAAAAGCACCTCAGGGAAAGGGCCTCTGCCTTCTCCTGGCAGCCCTTCTGAAAATGTGAGAAGGTGCTTGGAGAATCCCCTGTGTGTTCTGATGCATTCAGAGTTCTCCTTCCTACCCTAGCCCAGTCAAAAATTGCAATCCTTAGTGTGAAGAAGCCAGATGTGGATAAGGAAAGGGTTTTCAGCTGCCTGGACTGCTCCAGAGGCTGTGCTTCATTCCTGCCCCACTGGTACTCACCTCATAGTCTATCCCAACTCGGTTCAGGGCAATGTTGATGGTGAAGGTGGAGGCGTCGTGGTGGGGCATCAGGGACGGCTGCTCGTCGGGTTTGTAGCGAACCACAAAGGCCAGTTCAAACTGAGTCTGGGGAGAGAAGAACAAAGGGCACTGTTACAGGGCTGTAGTGGTCCTTGGCTGCTGAGCTGCAGAGCAGGGTGTAGCACTGAAACTGCATTCCACTGCTAAGGGAGAAAGGCAGCGACCAGGCAGGAGAATGCCACTGGGAAATTGCACATTTCCTAAGGCTCATACTTATGTCACACTCCAGGGTCAGTCCCCCCACACTAGGAAAAAGTATGTGTATTCCTAGAGGATTCTTTGCACAAAGCTGCAACTGGAAGAGGTGATCAGAAGCTGGCCAGTTTTGATGCTCAGGTGCACATACCTTAGTGTAGTATCCTGGGTACAGTTTCTCTGTGATGGGTGCAATATAGTCCAGAAGAAACTTATACCATTCTCTTTCAAAGCCAATTTGGTTCATGTGTATGTCAATAGTTGGGACATTCTCATATCCTCCTTGTATTCTGCTGTCCTGAAATAGAATCACAGAAATACCCATAAGGATGGGGATCCTGGAGTTCAGGAATGAAAAGCACTTGTTTCTGGTAACTACAAATAAATAGGATGTTTACTTATCACAGTTTGCAGGATGGAAAACTCATTTCAGACAATAATTAAAACCTAAGGGAAACGATATTGCCATCATGAAGGCTGAACACTGTATCTTCAGAGGACACTAAAGAGGACTCAAAAATTAATTCACATTTAAGAACAAAATTAGGGTGTCATCTCCAGTTTCCTGGTTTAACTGTGGGATCTAATGCCTTCCCATAGGAGGCACAGCTGCCACCAAATATGCACAGATAAAAGCAGGACCCAAAACTCAAAGAGTTCCTGCTTTACTTACCGTGTTGTCACCTGTGGACCACTGGCCATAATGTTCCATTTCTTCCACCAGCTCATCACAGGCAGTGTCAGTGAATATGGGGAACCAGTAAACATCTGGGCAGGGCTGCAGAAAGCAAACAGGTGAGAACAGCAGAAACAAGGACAGGTGCTTGAGGCAAAAGGAGTAAGGTTAAACTGAGTGCAGACTGAGTCAGTTCAAGTGGAAAGACACTAAAATATTGAGGATAGAAATTTGTCTTCTGATTTATGTGCCCCATTTCCACTTAAGAGAGCTGGAGATGTACTTCTAGGAGAAGGACTTGGCTCTAAAAATACTTTCAAGGTCATGCTCCCTGTGCCGAACTGCTTCTTCCCAAGAATGACAATAGTAATGATACAAGCACTGTCCCGATGCTGATCTCCCATTGTGATGGATAAGAGTGATGTTTTCTTACCATTTCTACCAATTTCCCCTTCAGAGCTGCTGTGTAGTTTTCATGGATGTATTTTTCTCTCCAGTCCTGCAGACAGAAGATAAGCAAACCAGTCATTTCTGTGGGGCCTGCTTAAAGAGGCAATGAAAGGACAGGCACTCATGCAGTATTCACAGGCTTTGAAGATCCAGATGCTGTGAATCTCATAAACACCCTCTCTTTAAATTCTGTGACTGCACTCCTCATCCCACCTGAGAGACATCATTATTACAAAGCCTGGACCTCCCGTGCTGGTGAAGCAAATCATCAGATATTCCCATGCAACAGTGCTGTGCCTGCTGAGCATGCAGGTTGTCTCACCTCAGGATTGCTGAATATTTGCCAGAGGTCGTTGTGGAGGTGAGTTGTCTGGTAATTCTCCAGGGACAGGATGTGTCCGAACTGGTGCCGGTTTGTCAGGTACATAAAGACTCCCTGTAGGACAGAGGAAGACTGTCAAGGCCTTGCATTTCTGTGAGCCACCGTGAAATATAAGCACTGACAGTTCTCCAAGCTGTTAATTTACTCATTCTTCCTGTTGTGGCCCTTCAGTTAAATTTCCACCCTGGATATGAGGAGCTCTGAAAGGCTATAGCCAGAAACAGTAATTCTGTCTCTTGTCAGCCAGGGCTGGAGGCAGAGCAGAATAGCTGCTGTGAGGTTAGGTTCTTCCTTCTTACCATGTCATTTCCATTTAGAACAGGCCTGAATAGGCCCAAGAACAAAAATGTTATCCACATTTAGTGGTCCCTGCCTTCGTGTGGTTTCACAGCAGGACAGAAATCCCACACTGTTCCAAAGCCTGCCCAGCACTGACTAGTGCCAGTTCACCCCATCCCCTGCCCGGCAGAGCTGAATGCCTTGGAACTCCTTAATCTTGCACCCTCCACCGTGGCATGCAGCTCTCCCTGCCAGCCTCTCTCCTGGACTGACCTGATTCCTAACGTTGTGGCAGAAAGCCATGTCAGCATCCAGTTTGCCACTGTGGAAAAGATCTTCCCGGTCAAGCTCCGAGCGCAGCGCCTTGGCTTTAACCATGTAAGCGCTGCTGATGTAGGGAACGTTCCAGAGCCCCCTGGAACACAGGGAAAGCACAGTGAGACCTGAAATACCACCAAGACAGAAATTGCTGGACTTGACAGGATGGCAGCCAGACTTGCCTAAAAGAGCCAACTCAGAACTGTAGGGAGAAACCATACCAACAGGGATTGTCATTCCAGAAAAAAAATTGCTTATATTGCTCAGAGCTTTTAAGCTGCACAAATGCTAGTCCACTGTGAAAGCAATTAATTGCTACTGTGTGCTTTTGCTGGGGACATAATTAATGGCTTGAATCTCTTCCCAGAGAGATCAACATATTTTTTCCAGTGATTTAAAGAAACTGAACTGGCCAAAAGTGCATAAGCTGATTGCCAGCATGTATTGCACATATAATGGCCTATAAAAAAAAAGGCCCCTCAAGAATATGAATGAATCAACAATTCTATTTTGTGAATATTCCATTCAAGGATCACATGGTATTTTATGAAGATTTATCTGAAAGAGATTAAACAGCACTTTACAGGATTGTAGAGGTCACACTAACTATAATCCATAGGTGGGAAAACATGACATGAGTAAAATGAAGTGATTTCAGCAGAGTCAGGACTCTCAAATCCTTACTCTGATCACAAGAAATCTCATTATCTCTGCTCAAGGGAGAACACAGAGCAGACACTTCCTTTCCTACACACACAGACAGTTGTGCTCTCTGGTTCTTTGACAGCAGCCAGTTTGATGATCATGTGCTGCAGCAAGCTTTACATCTGAGGGATTATATCAGGGAAAAGCTCTTTGCATACTCACACCCTCCGCCTTTGAACAATATCCACATAATCTTCTGAGCGGGCATAGTATCCATCAGGGCTCAGAGCTCCCCAGAAGTTGGACCACAGCTTCTCATGCCGGCTCACCAGAGGGGCAATCACCAGCCTGGCAGCATGAAAGGGAAAGGAATTGCAGGACGGGATGTTACCACAAGAAGAAAAGGAAAATATTTACAAACCACAGGACTGTAACAGCTATATTCTTCCTCACTTACAGAGTTGGTGTTTCCTTAACTCTGTTGGAATAAAATTCCACATAAGAAAGGGCAAGTATGGTCCCAGTCTCCTCTCTAATTGCACCCTGCACCAGGTCTCTTAGAATCTGATTTGTTCTACTGACTATATAAAGACAAAAATGAGGATGATTTACATCCCCTGCCTAAAATCCAGGGACTACAACTACAATGTAAAAAAACCCCAACACCTAAGAGGTGTTTGTCTAACATTCCATCTCTGACACAGTTCTCCTGGTACCTTACACATCTCAGTGATAAAAGAGTTCACAGCATTCCTTGTGTGAGATGACCACTAAGGATTGCTCAGACCAAAGAACTCACTTGTTCTGTTCGATCAGGATCCTCAGAGTCTCTGTGTTCTTCAGAACTACCTCAGCATCCAGGCTAAAGTAATAGTCACAGTCAGGATCATTCCTGCACAAATCCCTACAGCCAGAGAAGAGAAAAGTCACACCAAAATCCTCTTAAAACAGAGCAAGACAAGGGACAGAACACAGGAATTCCTTCACCTTGTAGTCTAAAGGTGTTCTGGGTGTTCAGTAAAGTTCAATTTAATGTAACAACCCAGGGGACCATCATAGCACAAGCACATCAGATTCAGTATCCAGCAGCAGACAAACACACAGCCAAAATCACATTTACCAAACTGTTTCCTCAGCACAAACTGGAGAGGTTCCCATTTACAGTTGGCACAAATCCACACCAGAGCTCCAACATCTCCTGGTCACAGACAGGGAGATACTCTTCCACTAGCTCTTAGTTTTACTACTACACTCCTTCTCTCCAGAGATACAAGTGCATATTGTTTGTGATCTATGGCTGGGCATGTAGATGACATGTGGGAGGTACAGGATTATCCTTCTGCCAGAGCAAAGGACCAGTGAGAACTTAGTCTCTGAAAGTGGAGAGATAAAGCTGGTATCAAAGTTGACTTTTTTTTCCCAATATGTAAGGGCATGGGAGTTAGTGCTAGAAAAACTGAAAGAAAAGGGGGACTGAAAAAAAGAAAAGCAATCACTTGACAGGGATGATCCTCAGAAAAAAAACAAATGTCTTAGTTTGGACAGGGGCTGACTCTGCCAGCCATCACATGTGGCCTCTTCACTTACATGCCCAAGTTACGTGCCTCAGCGTTCTCCACCTCATCATCTGGCCCCATCACCTTGACAGAGAGATATTCTTTGCCATGCTCTTCTACAAAAGAGTCCACCTCCATCAAGTGATGTTCCTCCTATGCCAAAAATAAGGAAAAATGGGTAAGATGGGCTCATCCCAGGCCACTCAGCCTCCTGTTCTTGAAAATGCCAAACCAGATGGGCAACAGCTCTTCCCACTTCCATATCTTTACAGCTGGACAGAGCTATCTTATAGGTGCCATTGTAGATAACTACTGGGCTTACAGAGGCTGGAATTATAGAATCACAGAATCAGCCAGGTTGGAAGGGACCTCTGAGATCATCAAGTCCAACCCTTGATCCACCACCACCGTGGTTACTAGACCATGGCACTAAGTCTAGCCCAAGGTTGCAAAGGTGCCTAGAGTACAGGGAAGGTGTACATTTTCCCTACATTTGCTAAGACCATCACAGGCCATCTTCACTTACACTGTTGTGAATGAAGAGCTGGATTCGTTGCTTCGGGTAATGGAGGTTACGAAGACGTAAGAAAAACTGGGAGAGGAATGGGGTGGGCTGCTCGATGAAAATGCCAATCAGGATCATTGGCAATGCCTCATCCTGCATTCAGAGAGGAGAGGAGAGAAGTGGTGACTCGAGTTCCACATCAGATCCCATTTTAAGACTTGTCTTTAAAGCTTTGAACAGACACATCAAGCCTTACCTTAAACCCTGTGAGGCTTCGCAGGCCTTCATCACACACAGTGCAGCCAGTCTCAAATGTCCATACTTGAGGAATGTAGTTTCCCAGGTAGTTCAGCTGCAGCTGCAAAAGGCAATTTGCAATATTTTGTATTACGGGGCAGGGGAGTTTCTTTGTGTGCAACCCCACTGTAAAATCACATTTCAGCTCCATTTACCTTCTCTGGGAACTAAAGAATCTGAAGCACCACAGCCCGAGGGTCCAACTACACATGGGTCTTTGAACCAGACCTGGACCTGCCATGGACCTGGACCACTTATTATTTCTCAAATACAAGTGGACACAGGGACAGTCAATAAATGTGAAGACAGTAACCAGATCCATCAAGCCTAAAGGGTCACTTTGCAACAAACACAGACCAAATCTTTCTCTCAAGAGGTCCACTTACCTTGGTGGGTCCATTTCCATGAATCACCACAGGCAGGGTGTCATATAACAAGTTTCTTGCTCTCACTCGTGAGTTTTCAAACTTCATGACTATCTCATCTGGAAATGACATTGCCAGCATGTTAATGCTTTTACTGATAATTAGCAGCACAACCCCTCATTTCTACTGAGAAACCACTGAAAGATGAAAGCATGGATATGGATAACTGTGCACAGGCAGTTTAAGGGCTACAGACCATAACTAGAAAGAAGAAAAAAGTGTTCAGAGTGATTCTGTGAAGTAACAGGATAGCTGGGAAATTGGACAATGATGCATCTTTGCATTACAATCAGTGACTGCTCCCAGGCCCCCCGTGGCTGCTTCTCACCTCCCCTGGCATTCCAGCAGGGTTCTGAAGCGGAAAGACAGGCAAGCCCTGGGCAGGGTTGTGTGTTTTTACTTGCACTGGAAGTCCCTCCCAGTTTCAATCCCCAGGGCTAATGCAATCCGACATGCCTGGAGATCAAAGTGGCAAGGAGGTGTAAGATGAAAAACCTGACCTGCATTCCCTCAAGTGGAGAAGGAATTGCAGAGAGAACCTAGTTGGTCACAGTGGAATTCCAAACAAATCCCAGAACTCTGGCAGAGGCTTTTACTGAAGCTTATTCTGCAGGGACAGGCATTTCTGAAATACAATCCCTTCAGCCACAAGTTTATTTCTGGTATCAATTTGCAGTTTCATTCCAAGGAGAAATGACCTTCCCTCTCCCATCTCACCTAGTGCTCCGTCTAGGTTTTGGAAGATCCGGCTTCTTTGGTCTAGACTGATGTTGATACTTTCCTTTTAAAATAATGAGATAAATAACCTTAATTAGAACACAGGGGGGCATCCAATCTTTACATGCTGAGCGAAGATATATCCCATTCCTATAATGATTTGCAAACTCTCCAAGCCCTGAAATCTAAAACACTCCCAGATAATCATCATTTTCACTCGAATCTGGGACAATTCACCATTTTCTAAAACAATTTGTATATATTCTATTAGGCAAAAACTGTGCAAATAAAGAAGGCACTTTAGAGCTGCTGGGGGTATATCAATAAATCTCCAGCATATGAATGAAGTGCACCTGCACACAGCTATATAAACCCCACAGATAACACACAGGAATGCCAAGATAGCAAAACCATCTGCTGTGGAGAGTTTCTTGCCATCTATCCCTAGGGCAAGTGTTACCCAAGCATTGCCTCAGGTACCAGTGCCAAACCAGAGCACAGTAGGGTGCAAGGCCAGCTTGTGCAATCTTTGTTTTTATCCCCTGCTGCAAGTCACACTCTGACTGGGTCAGACTAAAATGCAGCTGTGACTTAACAGAGTTCCATGTCCCTGCAGGCATCCATTAAGAGCCATTACTGGGAAGGACAGCAGGGTGCTAACATCCACTGTCTGAGTGCCAAGGCAGGGGAATTACTCAGCCCTTGCAGGGCATAGGGCCAGAACTGCAGATGAGAACATTAAAGGAACTGTTCATGTTAAATTATCACAGGCCATACTTGGATTTAGGGAACTAAAAAAGTCCAGCTGCTCTGAATTTTCTACCAGCCCTGCTGGTAAAAAACTGCAACTCTTTCTCTAGTCAGTGTAAAAGCAGTTCCTCAATACAAATGTTTCCTCTCGTTTGTAAATGGCTGTTACAGTTTGAGTTCTTAGTTCCTGTGCATTTGTGGTGTCTCAGGGACACACTGGCCTGTGTAATGCACAACTGGGCAGGGACAGCAGACCCAGAATGGGTCTGGATGCTTCAGCCAGTGCACCACTCGGTGCTGGAATAGCAGTGCTGCTTCCAGGGTCCATTCCAGGCTTCTGTAGGATGTCACATGGCATTTACCTATAATGTACTTCAGTGCTAGGTTGGATATCTCTAAGTCAGCACTGCACTCAGGGGTTTCACATCCCCTGGGAGGAGGTTGGTATGAGCTTCCAGTCATGGAAATTTCAAGTCATCTCTTTTCCCATTCATATTTTAAGCTTAAAGATAAAAACTGCTAATAACAGAACATGGGGATACTGGCTAGAATGCAAATTTTCAGGCTCTCAAAATCTATATACACCTACTCTTTTTTCTGGATCCAAGAAGATGTTTGTATAGAAGAGCTGGTCACTGTCATCATCCTCTCCTTTCCACTCCTCCACAAGCTTCTTCAGGTTTGGAGCATAACCTATGAAGCCTGTGGGAATAAGAATGAAGAGGCATTTCATCCCAGATGACCAAAAAGTGGAATAACTCCTCTATACCTGTACTCTCACTTCTCTCACATGAATTCTCACTACACCCTGTGTTGCAGCAGAGATACACCAGTTTTTAGTTTGTTCACCACTTCTCCCAAGGGCCAAATAGGAGAAGAAAGCTGAAAGAGGTTCTCAGCTGAAAGCAAGCTCTGTGTCTCACCTCCAGAACCCAGGAAGCGCTTTCCATCTCGCACCTGAGGATACTTGGCTTCCAACTTTCTGTCAGGGTAGATGTAGTTCTCTGCTGAGAAAACCACCTTGCTCTTGGCTTGTTTGAACTTCTTCAGCAGTTCTGTGGGGCCCGAAGCAAAGAGCACGTCATAGCTAGAGAAGGAGGCAGACAAAAAGGGACAAAAAGGAATGGAGACAGAAAAACATGTCAGTGAGAAAAGTTTCTAGAAACAGCTAATTCTTTGGGAATCCCTTTCTTTTAGTTCTGCTTCACAGTATTACATTTTTTTGTGAAGTAACTGTAGCTAATTAAAGCAGAGTCTTATTCATACGCTGGGCATATGAAAAGACACTGAGAGTCCAAACTGTCCTTTTTCCTCTTCACTTTTCTCTGGCAGACCAGTTCTTGGCTCTCAGGATTGTGCTGCAGCCTACCTCATCTTATAAAACAAATAATTCTGGTAAGAAAGGCCTGCCTAGTTCCAGAGGAATTGTCTGCTCATTCTCTGCAGTTACAGGCAGCCAAATTCCACCATGGCAGGATCAGGTACAACACTATCAGGCAAGAGTTGGAACCAGCCTATTCTGCTGAGACCTTCCCAAGTGCCACGGATGCAGCTCTAAGTGATTCTCAGGCAACTACAGAGAAATCAAGGGGAAAAAAAACAGAGGTCTGGACACACTTTTCAAAAGCAATCTACTTCACAGTTCACTTCCTGTCCAAACAGCCTTATGATTCAGACCATGGCAAGTTCTTTCCAACCATTACCTGTCTACAAAAAGGATGATCAGGTCCTCCTTATCCCCAAACTGCTTCAGAGCTGCTTTCAGGAGACGGACCTTCTGCCCACCTCCAGCTGGATTCTGGTCATCTCCACCCTGCCACTCCTCATCCAGCCCCAGCACCTACACAACGACAGGTACAGGGTCACCTGAACAGGGCAGTGCTCACAGGAAAGGACCAGAACCCCCAACCTGACCAGTCCTGATAACTGTGCAAATCACAGCAAAAATAACAGCCCCAGGACAAATGGACTATAGACATATATATATATATATATATATATATATATATATATATATATATATATATATATATATATATATATATATATATATCAGCTTTTGATCCACTCTCTGGGCTGGCCAGGCAGAGTAACACGTAGCACAACAACAAAGCACTCTGAGCCACAGGGACAGGAGCACGTTCTGTACAGTGTGTTTTGGCAGAATAATGGAAAAGTGCCATGGGGCTCCCTTGAGCAGAGTTATGGATCTCATCCCAAGCCAGCACTCAGGATGGAATAACAGACTGCTGCAGAAATGCCCCAGTCACAGTGTTTTTCAGCCAGTTCAGTAGGTGTGTCCTCTCCTGAGCTTTTAATCATTTTATGGCCAGGCCTTATCCATTTCCACAATTCAAAATTCCCTTTGACCAACCACCTCGACATCACCTGGACTTTGTAGTTGAAGAACTGGGCTGATCTTCTGAAGCGTTGGAACCCCTCAGTCTGCTTGGTGGCAACAGTCAGAACCAGCAGGTTTTCTGCACAAGGGGGAAAGCACAAAGAGACACATTCAGCTTGTGTTGTTTTCACAACCAGCTGTTTCACACCTAACTTGATCCTGGGTATAAAACAAGAGATTATGGAAAGATACAATTTCACTGCCTGAGTCAGGAGCTAGAAAAAGAAAATAAAAAGTAGTAAGTGGTTTCTTGCCCTGCTAGTGAAAGCTACAATTCTCTTCTCTCACACAGAGTATGAAGGAAATTAAAGTTGAAGATAAAAAATAGAACTACTACAGAATGCCCATTTGGAAGGCATCCATTTAGTGCAGTATTGGTTTCCTGTTCCCCACAGAGCTGCTTTTTTGTCACTCAGCATTGACTGGGTGTAGGGAAAACCAAAATTAGTCCTGAATGTTATTATTCCCTCTATATGGCAGCTCCTACTTTCTACTGCATTCCTGAGGTGTTTTCCAGAGTTTTTCATACATATTCAATGTGAATTTAATTGTGCTATAACTTTCATTTGCATTCTCCTCCCAAACTTGCTTTTTATTTCCAGTCCCTTAAAAATGACAAAGCGAAATCCTGAAGTTCTCTTTCAGAAGTTTGTCTGTGGTACCACTGGAATATGATTTTTATGGGGAAGTTCTGGTTTCCCCATTGCAATGATGAAAATGCTATGCTTCACTCTAACAGTTTTGCTGAAGTAGGAATTTGTATAGGCTCTGGAAACGTGCTTAAATGCAAATCCTGGCTATCCGATTTAAACATCAAAAAATACCAGGAAAAACTGAAAGCACATTTTCTTGGCCTCAGCAGGCTCTTTTTGGAACAATGATTTTTTTCAATGGATGTACCAGATGTATCTTCCTAATGTACCCAAACTGATATTCTGTCTGGCCTTACAGAGGAAGGATCTAGGAGCTGGAGTTACAGATGGACCTGGGAAAGGCAGCAAAAGTGAAAAATAAGTGTAAGACTCCACATTAAGAAGAAAGAGGATATTCTCCCAATCCTGTACCTGCATCAGAATAAAAAGAGAGGAGATTGAAAACAGTCAATAGGTCAGCTCTAATTGTATTTTGTTAGACATGCTCACAAAGGAAGTGACAAATAAAAGAACAGGAATCCTGAACTGGTGCAGATTTAAAGGCACATTTTCAGACACATGAAGTGCATTCCTAATCCAGCTCCTCCAGCACGCTCCAGTCTCTGTCAGAGGGTGCAAACAAATGAGTAAAATATGTATGTCCTCAAGGAATATGTTAAAGCCATTACAGTTTCTAGCCATGCAGAAAGCCACAGCAGCTTTATGAGAGCTCCGAGCTCATGGCTTCTGAGAAGGTGAGGATCATACTGCCAAGGAAAAGGGGGGAAAACATGGGCTTGCCAGACAGGAATGTCAAGGCAAACCTTAAATTCTAGCACCTGAGGGGAGAAAGCATATGATAATGATAAAAGAAGGAACAGGAACGACAGAACTCTGACTGCTATGCAATTATTTCAGCCCCAAATCTCAGGCATCTCACATTAAATAAATCACTAATTCATTTTCAGGCTGCCACCCCGAGAAAGCCACACACTGTTTATGATCTGACTGCCAGAAGTTTGCTGGACATGACTAAAGGCTGCACAGATGCACAGGAAGTGGTGTCCTATTTCCAAGGCAGAAAAGGTCCCTCCGTGCAGTTTGTGAAGTTGGAGAAGCACTAAAAGCCAGCACAGACAATTATCATCCCCAGCAGAACTCCAGGTTACAGATTCCCTTCTCATTCCTGGTCTGTGGGGTAGGACTCCGAGAGACACTAAGCTCAGTCTCTGTTCTGAGAACTCTGTAGTAGCGAGAGCTTTCCATCCCCAGAGACATTCCTTCAGCCCAGCACTGGAAGCTTGTGCTGAGCTATGCTGCCTCCACTCCTTCTCCTTTAACCCTTTTTTATCTTTCCCAAAGATTTTGCTGAACACTGGTGCAGCTGATGGGTACTGCCAGGGACAGAACAGTAAAGCTTTTTACTTTCGGTATCACGTGCAGGCTTTTTAAAACACCCTAAATCAGAGTGATACTTCCCAATTTCCCATGTCACAGTCACTTTCCATATGTAGAAATGGCAGCCTGTTGAGCTAAGCTGGGCCTCCTGGGCCCAAAGGCTCCCTGGGCCATGTTGACAACTAAAAATCATATAAATACATTTAATAATGGGATGGATGCAACATACAAACACAGGGTGGTTAAAGAAGCAAGCATTGGTTTAAGAACCAGGGGATTTGCACTCTACTATGCAACAAGGAGCCAATCCAGCTCTCCCTCTGTTTTTCCATGTGTGGAACAATAATAGAAGATATTTACCACTTTTGTGAGGGTTTTAGAGCTCTATAGATGAAAAGTATCCTGTAGGGACAAAGCACTAGAACAGGAACTCTGATGTCAATATCACAGTGAAAAGGTTGTGTAAACTTCTCAGCTTTTATGAAGATTAAAAATCAGTGACAAGTTCAGTAACAAAACAATAAATTTAAAGTTATTTACTTCAGCCCTGAGTTGACAGGGAAAGCACAGCTGCAGCTGCATTTTAGGACAAGGAATGAATTTATCCCTAGGCTGTGCTTTGGGAAATCTTACTGTGCCACTTCCTGTTAAGATGGTGTCCAAAAAAACACCATTAATATGGAGATCAAATAGAAAAAAATCAGTGCACAATTTAGTAGTGGATAATATAATCTCTGCATTAAATTTACTTTACAGAAGTATTTTTTAAAGATTCAATTAACTATAAATAACTATGCTTAGATCTTTAGATCTTACAAAGATCTAAAAGAACATCCAAGAGAGCAGACAGATATCATTACTCTCACGTTACTCTGGGGAAGCTGAGGCACGACAAAGGTGAGGCATTTTTTTCTTTGAGTCACACCAGAAGTGATGAGTTCAGAAAGCAGTTAATTCTAAATCCCTCTTCCTAACCAACATGCCTCATTCTCTTTCCCAGCCCTCAGTTTTAGCTCTAGTGCACTCTAAAACCTTACCAAAACCATGGAAGATTTGGGATGTGCAAGGAAGGCAGGACAGCACAGAGAGATTCTTTGTTTCAGTGATGCCACTATAGCTAAAGAACTCCCAACACTCCCATGGATACATGTAACTGTATTAAGTAATAGATATATAGTAAAGGTAATTATACCAGAATCACACTGTGAAGGGAAATATTCTAGGTAACAAGATTAAATCTCCTCCTAATTGCCACGTCTCTAATGAAGACAGAGATAATTATCCCAACTTCTTGGCAGAGTGACAGTGCGTGAAGCCCTTTGTCAGTGCTGCTGACACTGCAGCTGCCCTAATCCTCTGCCCTTCTACCAACTACTCCAGAGTTTCTACCAACTGATGTTATTTTAGGAGCATCCCGGATCTTGAGTCACAGCGTGGACAGTCAGGGATCTAAAGCTCTCCCTTTACCTTATTCTTGAACCGTCTAAGTCCAAAAGCAGGGAGAGCTGACCCAGGTGGGATGGAACCCAGGGGACTGAGAGTCCTTCGCCGGGACGAACCGGCGTGCCAGGCTGTGTCCCACAGCCGTGAGCTGCCTCGGGACCCGCGGGAGGCTCGAGGTGCCGCCCGGGGGCTCAGCCTGGGCTGCGACAGCGGGACAGGGGCGGCACCGCGGGGCTGTGCCCGTCCCTCAGCCCTGCCGCCCGTCCCCCCGCGCCCCCGGAGCCCCCCTTACCTTCCTGCGGCGAGGCACGGCCGCCCCCCGCCCCGAGCAGCGCCAGCACCGCCCAGGGCAGCAGCACCGCCGGGACAACCATGGAAGCGACTTTCCCGGCCGGACCCCGCGCCGGGAGCCCCCACACGGAGCGCGGGCGATGCCTGCGGGACGGAGCGGGCGGCTCCGGGAGGCTCCGGGGCTGGCGGAGCTGTGCCACGCACCAGACCCGCCCGGCGGGGACGGGCGGAGGAAGCGGGAGGAGGCGGCTCCTCCTCCCGGGCCGCCCCGGCCCCCGCGAGAGGCGGGCGGGCGGCTGGGGCCGGGCCGGGAGCGGGGGCGGAGAGGGAGCACCGGGACGTGGAGCTCCGGGGCTTGATCCCGCAGCTCCGGGGCTTTACCCGGGCGGCGTGCGGGGCACCCCGGCCGTGGGACGCCGGGGAAGAATCGGGCACCGAGCAAAGGCGTAGGAGGAGAGGGGTCAGTCACTCTCTGGGCAGCTTCAGCTGGTGCTGGGCTGCAGCTGGGCTGACATGGGCATTTACGTAGGAAAAGCAGACCAGGAGTGGATTGTAACGTTATGCACAGCTCTGGAAACTGGAAGCCTTATTAAATATCACCTTCTCACCTTCTTCCCACCTGTTGCCTCCCATATTTCCTTGGTGAACACAGAACCTGCAGTGGTTTTGTTCCCTGCACTGACTGGTTTTCTCTGGCCGTGTACAGGTCTTTAAGTCTTACATTTGTCTCTGTGGCCTTGTGCTGGGTTTTCTTGCTCTAGCCCTGATGACTTATCTAGGCATCTTTTTCTAGTTCATTCTGCCAATATTTGAGAACGGGCAAATAATCCCATCTTAAAAAATTACACTTTTTTTAACATTTGCTTTAGGGTCGCTTTTACACTTCTGTGAGTGTAAGGTTTAGATGTAGGGAAACCCTTTAAAGCCTGAGGATCTACCACTGACACAGACCTTACATGAGGCCTGTCAGCAAACCAGCTCTTTAAATTAACAGAAATCACAGATATCACAGGATTTGGATTTTCAAAACAAACCCAAGAAGGTATGTTCTTAGAGGAGAAAAAATAAAGCACACTAGAAAGGCCAGATTGTAGCTAATGAATATTCTCTGTGCTTCATAACAGCATCATCCCGAAGAACTGCCATTACAATTTGTTCACTGGAAATATTCTTGGGTGTGTTCAAAGCACTTTTCCTTCCATTCCCTTTCCCTGAAGTAGTAATCCCCTCATAATTACCAGGAAAACAGAACAGGTCTCGTGCTCAAGTGATGTACTACAGGCAACAACCCAAGGAAATACTAGTTCTCTCTAAAATAGTGATTTCAGGACACTTCCTTTTGCGAAGCTGCCAGTTTCTCTAAATAATTTTTGTTTAATTTAAAAAAAAAAAAAAGGAAAGAAAAGAAAAAACCCAGATTTTCACTTTAGATTTCTTCAGTACTTTGCAGGCCCTGATAAATCTGTAGCAGCTTCAACACTTTAAGCCAGGAGCCACAGCAAAGATGCTCAGCACTTTCCCTTCAGACCTCAGACTGAGAGCTGGGACTCAACACGGGTTTTTAAAATTGCAAGTTTCTCATTTTGAAGAAGTTAAATCTCTCCAGTCTGAAACCAAAGCGGTTTTGCACACTGGAAATCATGAATGCCTCATTGTTTGTGCTGCTGTACCCAGCCCGTCGCTGTGTGACAGCTCTGTTTGCATTCTGCAACTCTGCCAGCCCAGCGAGCACATTTCATTTCCCCCCTCTGTGTTTGCACTGCTCTGTGCTCTCTGGCTGCAGTCGGTGCCTGTCTTTTTAAACAGAGCCAGCTGCCAGTGCAGATGTTCCATGAGTACGTGCAACACGTGCTCCAGGCGGAGCAGCAACTTCCTAAAAACTGGAAGGCTCAGAGCTCCGTTTTTCGTGCAGCCTCAAAACACACCGGGGCTTCTGAGGCAGCACCAGCCCCACCGAAACCCGCAGGGGATGGAGTCTCACCCACCCTTTTGGGATTCCAGAGCTCCTTCCAAAATCAAACAGCATTTTGCAGGAATATTCATTTGCATTCATTCAAATATTCATTTGCAGGAATAAATGAAGAATGTGTCTCGTCGGTTCCCTTCACTGAGCTGGTTCACTGGCTCAACCTGGTCGAGAATTTCATAGTTTTAAGTCACAGTGTTTGTCTGACTTGCTCGAAACTGTGTGTGTTCTTGTGTCTCCGGAGCGCTGCGCGGGATACAAAGCTTTCCCGTGCACATCTCAGTCGCGTCACTAAGTTTGTTCCTCTATTTACTACAGGGTGTGTTAGAACATGACTCGCTTTCCCGCACGGTCTCTGCCGTGGTAACGGCAGTGAATGACACTGGAATTACGGAAATCCCCTCCAGGCCTTTTCCATCGGTGCAGTGACCCGGGCGGAGACGCAGAACACAGAACCATCAGCCCTGGGCTGGAGCTGCCCGAGGACACCCGCGGACATCGCACCGGGAGCGGGGCAGGGGAGGAAATCCGGGACCGGGGGATACCCGGAGCGGGGAAGGGTTCCCGGTGCCGGGGCTCCAGGAGCCGGCGGGGTTGGGAGACAGGGGGGGCACCCCGGTGCTGAGGGGGGCTGGAGACAGGGCGGGTCAGAGCCAGAGAGTCCCGGTCCCGGGGGGCTCCCGGAGCCGGGCGGGTCGGAACCCGGGGGGGGTCCCGGAACTGAGTGAGTCGGAGCCGGCGGGTCGGCAGCCGGCGGGGTCGGGAGCTGACAGAGGCCCCGGAGCCGGGAGGGCTCAGGGCCGGGGGGTCCCGGGGCCGGGGGGGTCCCGGTAGGGCCGGGCCGGGTCTCTCTCCCCTCCCCGCCCGCCCCGAGGGGGCGGCGCGCGCGGCCGTCGCAAAGCGCCGCAAAAGCGCCGCCAAGCGCGGCGGCGATGGCGGCCTAGGGCCGGAGCGGCGGGGCCGGCGCTCCCCGCCGGGGCTCCCCATGTGGCTGCAGCAGCGCCTCAAGGGGCTGCCGGGGCTGCTGTCCAGCAGCTGGGCGCGGCGCCTGCTGCTGCTGGTGGTGGTGCTGCTGGTCGCCTACTGGTACCTGCTGGCGGGGCGGGCGCGGGGCGCGGGGCGCGGGGCCGAGCCGAGCGGGGCGGCCGCGCTGTGCCTGCAGGCGGCCGCGGGCGCCTGGCGGGCGCAGACCCAGCGCGGGGATGCGCTGCCGCTGCCCGAGGACGCGGCGGGGGGCGAGGGCACCGCGGGGCCTGCGCTGGCGGGCAACGGGTGGGTGCTGCTGGATGTGACCGCGGGGCGCCTCTGGGTGAGGCCGGCGGGGGCCCCGGCGGGCCCCGCGCTCGCCACCGAGTACCCTGCGCTGGTGCGGCTGCGGGCGCTGGGCGGGCGCGGCGAGGCGCGGGCGGCGCTGGCGGCGCTGCGGGACGGGGCGGTGCGGGCGGTGCGGTGCGTTCACACCGGGCCCGGCGCGGGGCCCGGGGACTGCGTGACGGTGCGGGAGGACGTGGTGGCCCACCGGGGCCGCCCGCACCTCTACCTGCAGCGCCTCCGCATCGCCAACCCCACGGACAGAGTGGTCGCCTTTGAGGCCTCCTCGCCCCCGGCGCCCGGCGGGCGGTTCTCCGGCAGCCTGGAGAAGGCGGGGGAGCGGCAGTTCGTGCTCTCCTCGGGCCGCCTGGCGCTGCCCGGCGGTAACAAGGCGGTGCTGGTGGTGGTGGCGGCCCAGAAGCTCGTGAGCCGCCTGCAGGTCGCGCCCAAGTCGCACTTCGACGAGACGGTGCTGTCCGTGGTGCACACCTCGGAGCCCACCGAGCCCGCCCGGCTGGAGGAGACCTTGGGCAGGCTGAGGGAGGCGGCCAGGAAAGAGATGCTGGAGGTGATGCAGATGGGGGTGGAAGATCTTTTCCAGGAGCACCAGCAGACCTGGTCTGACCTGTTCATTTCAGGTAAGGAAGGTGATGCTCAGCTTCCACAGAGAGTGGCTGAAAGCTCAATGACCTGTAAGGGCTCCAGGGGCTCCACTCTTCCTCAGGGGTTGTTGAAACAGTTTGTAATCCAGCATGCTTTACGATGTGGAGGACACCTGACTGCACAAAGGAAGTGATGGAAGAACATTTCTGATCATAACTCTGGGTGTGCTGCCTTCCATGGCTTCAGTAACTTCACTGATTTGTCAGTTGGAAAATAGAGTTGACCTTTAGTGACAGTAAAAAGACAGATTTCTGCGTGGAAGTTAAGGACTGTCCTTAACAGGACAAGGTTGGTTTTTCCTAAGATTTCAAGGATGGTTTTGTAAGATTTTAATGGCCTCGTTGCCCAAGTAATGCAGAACTTGCTATTTTATAGCCAGTAGAAAGAGATTTTCCTTTGACAGATCATTCTTGCAGAGTCATGGTGACATCTGTGTGTAAGAGTAGCTTTGTCTGTAGGAAAGCTTGGCTTTCAAACTCCAAGTAGCGGAGAGAATGATTTGTCTTCTTAGACAAATACAAGGAGACATTTCACTGCAGTGTTTTATGGACAAAGGTTTATTAGATGTCATAAAGAACACCTGGGCAATGTGCACATTTGATCTTCTTTTCCTCCTGGTTAATGCCTTGTTTTCCTTTCGTTCCAGGGATTGAAATGAGGAAGATCACGGATGCTCACACCCCATCCAGTGAGACTGTCAACATGACCCTGTACTACGTGCTGTCCACCATGCCAGCCCCCCTGCTGGACCCCCTGATCAGTGCTGAGGACAGGGAGAGGATGGAGGGCAGCCTGAACTATGCTGACCACTGCTTCAGCGGCCACGCCACCATGCACGCCCAGAACCTGTGGCCAGCCAGGCTCACCAGCGTCCCCCAGATCCTGCAGCTCTCAGACCTGTGGAAGCTGACCCTCCAGAAACGGGGCTGCAAGGGCCTGGTGGCAGCTGGAGTGCACGGGCTCATGCAGGGGATGGTGCTGAGCTTCGGGGGGCTGCAGTTCACGGAGAACCATCTCCAGTTCCAGGCTGACCCCGATGTGCTTCACAACAGCTACTCCTTACGTGGGATCCATTACAACAAGGACTTGATCAACCTGGCTGTGCTGCTGGATGCCGAAGGGAAGCCCTTCCTGCACGTGTCAGTGAAGTTGCAGGAGAAGCCAGTGAGGCTGTATGCCTGTGAGGCAGGCTGCATGAACGAGCCCGTGGAGCTCACCTCGGAGGCGCGGGGCCACACCTTCCCCGTCATGGTCACCCAGCCCATCACACCCCTGCTTTATATATCCACAGACCTGGTCCACCTGCAGGACCTGAGACACACACTCCACCTAAAAGCTATCCTGGCTCATGAGGAGCACATGGCCAAGCAATACCCGGGCTTGCCCTTCCTGTTCTGGTTCAGTGTGGCCTCCTTAATCACTTTGTTTCACTTGTTTCTGTTCAAACTCATCTACAACGAATATTGTGGGCCTGGAGCCAAGCCACTCTTCAGGAGTAAGGTATAAGGCTGCTGCTTTTGGCTGCTGTCCACTGAGTGTTGTCAGCCTGGTGTTCTGTCAGCTGTGCCTGGGCAGGGTCTGTCTTGGACTGTGAGGATTTTCAGTCTCTCTTGCAACAAGCAACCTGTGACCTCTTCTTGCAAGGGGAGGGAATAGGGCAGGGATTGGAGCAGCAGGGATTATAAATATTAGCAGACATGAACTCATCATCTGTCCTTAGACATTTGTAAGGCTGCAGGTGGAGGCAGACACAGCTTTCTGTCCTTTTTCCATACATCATTGCTTGTTTCTAAGCCAGGAATGTCAGGAGATGATGTTTCTTGTTCTGCAATACCAGAAAGCTTGTGAGAGCTGCTGTGTGGAGATGTCACACCTGGTCTGAATGGGTGACGTGTCACACTGCAACACCCAAATGCAGGCTGGTGTTCTGACTTTTGGGACTCCTGGTCCATGTTCATGGATTTACAGACACTGTGCAGTCCTCCATCAAACCACATTTACCACCATTGTTTGGGGCAGGTGCTGAGTTGGTGTTTCTTCCATTCAGACAAAATTAAGGAAAGTACTGAGTGCTTTTTACTGTGAGTTGGAGGCTCTGGCTTCAAGCTCTACTGCATCTCATTTGGGTGTAAAGATTTTGAAATTATTGCTTAGAGTTGCCTTAGAAAACTTAGTTGCTAGTAAAAACTAGAGAATAGAAGGTGAGTTCTGCTCTTAGTACTGGGACTTTCTGGCTGTGTGTTGATACAGAGTAGAAATGCAAGACCAGACTGGATTTGCTGTGTGAGCTCCCTTGTGCTGTTCAGAGGCTTCCCCTCCTAAGGGCTGAACAGTTAAATGTAGCTTGTGTTTGAAAAAAAAAAAGGAAATAAAAAGGAGATAGTTAAGTGGAGCTGTCAGAGGAGAAGTTCTAGCTTTAGATTGCCCTGTTATTCCAAATGGTAAAAACAAATTCAATTTTTGATAGCTAAGGCTGGACAGAAGGTGCTAGACTAAACTCAACAGTTGGTATCTAAGGGGTGTTTAAGGAGAGCTGGAAATTTCCCTGTCAGCTCCCTGGCTTTGTCGTGGTGAGCACTGGGGATCAAACCTGATCCCAAGCAGGTCTGAATACCTGTCATCCAATGAAGGAATGAGTGGGAGGTGCTTGTGGCTGGACAGACTAACCTAGGAGGAGGTAGGATAGATGTGTGTGTCAGACAGCTGCTGTTACAAGCCTCTGATCATGATCCAAACCCTCGTGCAGAAGGAGGAAGGCGTTGGGAGGTGGTGCCAGTTGTTGTGTACACAGCTGACATGTGTCCTGGAACGTGTCCTTGGAATTATGTAATTATGTCCTTCTCTCACTGTTGTCTCTCTGATTGCCTTTGTCATCTCCAAGACTTGCCTTCTGCCTGTTCCCAAGTGACCTGTTGCCCGTTGCTGCAGGTGACTGTCCCTGACTCTGCTCACTGAACTGCCCAGAAGCGCCACAGCCACAGCCCAGGGCTGAGCCACCCCCAGCCTGGACACTGCAGAGCCCTGAGCGACAGCAAACTCTGCTGCCTCGGCCTGGGTGGACCTGCTGAACAGGAAGGTGATGCAGAACTTGATTCCAGAACCAGGGCAGAAGTGGGAGCCAGCTGAAGCTCAGAACCTCTGTAGCAGCGAGATGGATGGTGTTGGAATAACCCCCCGTTCCATGAGCTGAATGGGAACATCCCTGTGTCCAAGTGAACTTAGTCCTGCTTTCAGCCTCTGTTTGCACAAGACATCTGACAATTTTGCAGCTGAGAACAAGGACCTTTTGAAAGCAACAATCTTTTTGTGCCTTGCTATGACAGGAATCTGAGACTTGGAAGGTGTGGTGATGGAAGAGTTTATGCCAGAAGTTCATGTAACAGATGTTTCCTTTTCCTTGTAAGCTGTTCAGTTCCCTAAGAGTAATCCATTTGGTGAACATACTTGAAGATATACTAAGTTCTTTGATATTTTGATTTGAGTTTTGTTGGGTTTTTTTTTAATTTTACAGGAGAATAAAGAATGATGATTCCCTTCAGAGAGTTAACTAGAAAACCTTAGTGTAACTTCCTTTCTGGTATACATTTTTTAATTTATTGCTTGGGGGGTGGGGGAGGATGTTGATAATTTTGCCTCCACTTCAGTAACAGTCAACTGATCCGTGGATATCTAAGTGCTGGTAACAGGTTTTTCAGCCTTTATGACTGTAGAGTGCAAAATCAATTTGCTGAAATTGTTTTCTGGATTTACACTTGGAAATGCTGATCTGCAGGTTTCCTACTCTAAGCCTACTGAGACTTTATGCATTGATTTGTTTTGGCTATGGGGAGGGGAAGACATCCCACTTTCTAGTGATTTAAAGGTTGTTTGGTTTTAAAATACCAAAGCTGTTGTTTCTAAATAAATATCTTTCAGTCTAATCTGATTGGTGAAGCGTGGTTGAGTTTTGTGTTGGTTTTGTCTCTGTTCTTTCATGACCTTGCTCCCCACCCAGTTAAAACAAGCAGAGCCTTATGTCACATCTATGGCCAGTATTGACTGCAAAAGTGCTTGGATTATGAGAGAATACAGTGTGGAAAGTAATACAGAAATGGATCTAAGCTGGAAACAGGAATTTGGAAGGCACAACTAGAGACAGAACCACACAGGGTCATGCTCATCTCCATTTCCCTGCTCTGTATAACTTTGTTCTCCCCTGAGGAACACAGGCCAAGCTTCAGTTTTAAGAACACAGAAACAGTCCCAGGGAACAATCAAGCAGCAGATTTAATGGCCATCCAGCAAATAATGACATTGGCACAGTTGGTGCTCCCAGGGGAAAGCTGGGGCAGGATTTAATTTTGAATTTTTAGGGGGGTTACTCTCTAGTTTCAGATGAAAAACCTCCCTCAGAAAATCAGATTTCAGTGTATGCAGCTCATCTGCAGACACTTCCACTTACTAATTGGTACAGCAGAGTTACTGCCCTGCAAGGGAATAAAAACAGAGGCAACAGAGTCCATGATAAATTGTACAGATGTACATTGTGTATGGAAGGAGACATTTGCTGTTCTGCTTTAACAGAACATACCAGAACATACCAGAAGGTCCTGCTCTTTCTTCCTGCAGGAGCTGCTCAGCCTGTGTGGAACATCTGGCACGAAGATGATAAGAGTTTCCAGGGTGCTGTTTCCAAACCACTGTGGTATCAGCTGGGGGCTGAGCCTTTTGATGTTCCCTGGCAGGACTGCCAACAGTGTGATGGCCATGGAGTCCAAGAAAGACTATTTAGACTAGGCCTGGAAAAGATGGATAAGCAATCATTACATAAAGCATGATGAAAAAAAAAACCAAAACAGCTTTGAGAATGTTTTACATTAAATACATTATGATTCTTATGAGCACTCCCCCCCAGTAACAAAAGAACTGTTTCAGAATTCCCTCACAAAGGAGAAAGGGGAAAAGAACAGGGTTTTTCCATTTACAGCATGCAAGAGAGCAGAAGGTTATTTGTGAACAGAAATCCTTAAAGAACTAAACAAAATTCCATGTTTACAAGCACACAGTAAAGCAGGAAAGTTTAAATAGTGATTGACCATCCAAAATTTATACTTTTAGTTGTAATTCAGAGAAGATGATGGTGGCGTGGAAGTTAAATGGCATCATAAAATGTTGTTTAGCTTGTAAATTCAAGACACTAAGAAGAGAGCCAACTAATTAATGGGGGAAAAAAAATTAGAATCTCAGTTCTGCACTCAGTTAATCCTGGTTTCTGCTTTTGTCAGATAATAAATACAAGATGCCAGAACAGGGTTTGGTTGATCCAATTTGCAATTCAGAATGTGGCTTTTTCAAGTGCTATTGTCTGGGTAGGAAAATACATTCTTGAGAGGCAGACAAAACAGCAAAGCATTCTATACTTCTGCCTTCCACATGTGTGCTCCAGGCGTCCTCCATCCAGAGCAGTACCTACTGCTCCATGGAAGCTGTGGAAATCAGGGATTCTGCTGCTTGTTAATCCTGACATTAAACAACACATTCAGTTCAGCATTTTCGAGCCCCTGGTTTGGTCTGTATTTACAACACGGCTCTGGTTATAAAGCTGGCGTTGTGATATTTGTTTCCATTCTAATGAGTTTGCTCCCCAGGCGTGACCTGACTTATGGGCTAGAGATGTTTGGGTTTTAAATAACCAGCAACAGTTTTTCAAGGGTTGGGGGATGGAAGTGTGACAGAGGATGGGAAATTCCTGTAGCAGAAGACAAAAAGGAAGAAAGAGCCAAGGGTAAGTGTTGATATCAAGTCATTGATCTCAAATGTCAGTAATGAATCACAGAATAAGCTGAATTAGAAGGGACCCACAATGGTTATGGAGTCCAACTCTTAGCCCTGCACAGGATCATCCCCAAGAGTCACACCCTGTGCTTGAGAGTAGAATTAGGACACTTCCTTCTGTGGCAGCAGCAGCTCTGGAGGGGTATAAATGCCTGCTCTTGCTGCTTTGTCCTCAGTGGAAATGCTTTACTCCTTTCCATGACCAAGCTCACGCTGTTCTGTCCCAGGTCTCACTGCTTTGGGGTGTAAACAATCCTATTTGCAATGCTGCAGGAGCCCTGTTCTCCCCCAGGGCTGTGCCACTGCTCTCACAAACAGGAAAGGGATGAAGTCTGAGTCACCACCCTGACCAGGGTTTCTCCACCATCCTGGACAGCTGGTTCTTTGTATGGCTTGAAACACGTTCCACTTCCAAGTGATCACAGTCTGGTTTATTGAAGAAGTCTGGTGTGCTGAACACAAGAAACTTGATCTAGAAAAGAAGATGAGAGACAGCTTTTCAGCCAGTACAAAGTGGCAGATGCCATTCACTCACAAAAAAGCCCCCAAACCAGAACAAAATAAAATTTCAAGCAATCACAGAATTATACAATAATTAAGGCTGAAGGGGCCCTCTAGAGATCAACTAATCCAACTGTGCTGACATGTCTGAATCTATCAGTGTCTGAATATATCAGACACTTACTGCTGACACATCACCAAGTCTTAAAAAAATTCATTCAACATTTTCCTTCTGAGGACACCTTTGTGATGAACTTTCGAGGCAATGGAAATGCAAACAACTGCTACAGTTAATAAGCAACTAAAAGTTGTTGATATAGCCTGGCTCCAAGGTCCACCTAGACAGGGATTTTTTAGCAACTTGTGTATATAAAAAATTATCCCACAATTATGCAAGTTTTCCATTGGTACTGGAATAGCTCTGCATTGTAAGTCATGTGTCCCAGAGATAAAGGACACCATAAAATGGCTTGTGGAGGGGAGCCTGCAGCACCCAGGAACCAGCACCATGTTTGGAGTGCTTTTTGCTGTGTTGACTCTGGCACCTGCAGGTACGTGTCCAATTCCTGCATCAGTTTTAAAGGAAAAAGTTAATTAAAATCTAGAAACACCTTTCCTTTCTTAGAGAAAGTAGAGCAACAAAAGTTCATTGCAGTAACCAGGGGCTGTGCTATTCCATATCTTAAATTTTTTACTACTTTTAAAACACAAATCCCATTTTGTGTGTCTTCCAGCCCTTGGCTGTGGGGTTCCTGCCTACCCACCTATCGTGTCAAGAGTTGTTGGAGGGGAAAATGCAAGACCCTACAGCTGGCCCTGGCAGGTTGGTCGTTCTGTGCTTTCCCTGGAGCTGTTGGGGCTGTGCCACCCTCACACAGCACAGCTGAATAAAACCACCTCTTTTAATTTCCTTTGATGCATCTTGCCTGTCGTGAGTTAGGTTTTGATATTCCATTCTGATCAACCCCAAAGCTTCCTCTCTTTAAGAAAGCTCTGAATGTGCCACCACTTGCTGGCTATGCAGGTTTTCTAGTCAAGTCAAGTAGATCTATTTAAGTGAGATACCTTTAAAACCTCAAGCTTTTGGATGATGGGGAAGGATGGAAAGCTCTTCTGTGGCCAGGAGTTGGAAACTTGTTGCTCCAAAGCCTTCCACCATCTCCCAGCAGCGAGTTGTGTTCTGGGTGCAGGAACAAAGCACAGCAATGAAAGATCAGTACCAAAAATCTGAGCCTCACTCTGTTCCTTGATCCCAGGCCTCCCTGCAATACTATTCCAATGGCAACTGGCGTCACACCTGTGGGGGAACCCTCATTGCAACCAACTGGGTGATGACAGCTGCCCACTGCATCAGGTAAGAACCGGAGGGAAATCTGCACCCACGTGAGCAGACAGAGCTGAAGCAAACCCACATCAGTGCCAGCTCTCCCTTTCGCAGTCAAGAGCTCTGAGTTCCAGATCATATATTTTGATTATAACTAAGAAGTCAGAAGAATGACACCTTTTCATTTTCTTAAAATGGAAGTGAAAGGCAAAACCCCCTCATAATAATATTATGATTCAGTTACCTGTATTATATACTCTTCATTTTCTGTAAATAATTACAAAAGTCCTTTTGTTTTCAAGTTGATGTTAAAATTCAGCCTGTGTTGCCTGTTTCTGTAATAAACATGTCAGTGACATTCACGGATTAACTAATCAGTCTACTCCCTGAAGAAATAATCACAAATGTTTTGAATTCATCAGTCATTTTCAGTAAACTCTTCATGTTATGGGGCAGTATAACAAAAAATGATCAGGTACAGTTCTGTCCTTCCACCATCAAAACTGTTTCCACAAAGACAACCCCATTTTGCTTTGGTAGCATATGGTTATTGGAAAACTATGTTGTAGAAAATATCCTAGTATGAAATATGAAGGATTGGCTGAATGTTATTATTATAAATTCTACATATTATATCTGTCACATAGTTGTTTGTTAGTGAAGCTGCTTATGGCTGTCAAAAAAACTGTTTATTGTATTGAAGAATATGAGCTGAATCCTGCAAAGACTGGAGGCACCTTCAGTTTGTTAATGAAGCCTTGAGCAGGAGCTGACAGGATGGCTCAGAGATGAAATTATTATCGAGCCTAGAACAGTGATTAACAAATCACTGGCTCAGCTCCAGTCACATCATGGGAGATTACAGCCAAGGATATTCTTTTTTGAGTCTCTCAGGTGGCAAAGCTGCAGCAGCCTGAGCAGCAGCTGCATCACTGAGTGTTGATCCTTTCCTTGCCCAGTTCTACTCTGACATATCGAGTGTTCCTTGGGAAGTACAACCTGGCAGCTGAGGAAGAAGGGTCAGTTGCAGTTTCTCCAGAGAAGATCATTGTCAACGAGAACTGGGATCCACAGAACGTTGCCAATGGGTAAGTTGGTGGCAGATACTTTGACAGGTTTTAGACCCAGGGCAAAAATCAAACTGCCTGAGTCCCACCCACCCGGAGCTGTGGCAGCACAAACACTCAGAGCCTCCTGTTACACCTTGCAGTGGTGCTGCTAAATATTTACTCATAAATGAGAGCTGAGCCTCCAGTTTATACTTTTCCCCACTCAAGAGAATACAAAGCAATTAACAATATTGTTTATTGATTAGTTGAGTTTTCAGGTGCCATTTTCCATTCCATGCTTGGGTGGGAAGCTGTTCTGTGCAGTGATATCATTTGTACATAGTGAAAGAGAATCAAGTGTTTTATACAACACTCTTTGGAGCCCTCCTACAAACACCATACACATAGTATTATTGATCAGTGACATTAATATATGTAATATCTAATAATTAATATTCTTGATGAAGGACCCCCATGACCTGCTGCAGGATAAGATGTTAGCAAAGAAATCCCCTCAGTTCCAGGTCTGTGGGGTGAGTCCTAGCACATGCTTGGTTTTGGTGAAAAAAAGACAATTTTTCCCAGCAGGAAAGTGGACAGTTCTGCAGGAAATATCCCTCCAGTCCATGGATTTCCCCATTGCTTTAGAGGTGCAGGAATCTTTACTGCCCATTCACTGGCCTCCTTGCTCCCTTTCTTCTCTTTGGAACAGGCCAAGTGCTGTGTAATTACTAAATATTCCTGCTGTTGTGTCTGGGCCCATTTGCAAACCTTTTTACCCCTTCCCTTTCTCTCCCCCACTCTCCCACTGTGCGACCACAGGTATGACATTGCTCTGATCAAGCTCTCCGAGCCCGTCCCCTTGGGTGCCCAGATCCAGCTGGGCTGTCTGCCCCCTGCCCAGAGCATCCTGGCCTCCAACACTGCCTGCTACGTGACAGGCTGGGGGAGACTGCAGAGTGAGTACCCAGACTTCTCCAAAACTGTGGAACAAAAAAGAAAAGCAACTTTCAGAAGTGCCTCCTCCTCTGAGATTGGCAAAGACTGTCCATGGTGCTCAAGATTCCCCCGAACTCAGTGTAGTGAGGTAGTTTATCACATTAGGCCCCACTTCACTCACACAGTATGATTTTTCCCTGCCTTTCAAGTTTATTTTGCTTGTGACAGGGCTGGTGATGCACCACAGGGGCCTTTACTGAGCTTTTAGAGGCTATTTTAACACAAATGTTAAGTGTGCAGACGGGTGCTTTTGCTAATCCCAACACACCTGCTGAGTATCTGAAAAGACACGTGAGGGAATAGATGAGAAGTGAGGAAAATCTCAGGGACTTCAGCAGAATTGTCAGGAGAAAACCTCAGAGACTTCAGCTCAGCTCAGGAGGCAATTCCTAGAGGGATAAGCAAATTGCAAACTCCTGAACAAAGAGCAGCCCTTTATTTCTCTAACCACGAGACACTTTTTAATGGAATGCAAATTCTGAGTAAATTAAGGACTTTCTTTTTTTCCTATATGAAAGAATGGAGCTAAGAAATGGATTATACAGTTTTTCCTTTAATACAGCCCCTGTGGAGTGTCTTGCCT
This sequence comes from Manacus candei, assembly GCF_025592945.1. Classification (NCBI taxonomy): domain Eukaryota; kingdom Metazoa; phylum Chordata; class Aves; order Passeriformes; family Pipridae; genus Manacus; species Manacus candei. The sequence continues at coordinate 3,342,961 of NW_026138070.1, forward strand.
GGAGGGATGGTACCCAGACCCTGGGGGAAACTTAACGGTGCAGTTTTGCTCCTCCTTCAGTGCCAGGTGATACCTTGACCCCTCTGTTTCTGTTCCCTCCCAGCAAATGGGCCTCTTCCTGACGACCTGCAGCAAGGCCTTCTGCTGGTGGTGGATTATGAAACCTGTTCCAAGCCTTCCTGGTGGGGAACAATAGTGAAACCCAGCATGGTCTGTGCTGGTGGGGATGGAATCATCTCCAGCTGTAACGTGAGTCCGGAGAATGCCCCGCTCAGGGGGTTCAGACACAAACAGGCCTGATGGGAAGGAAAACTTAAAAAAAAAACCACAGGGGAGCTGTTCACATTACAACTGCCACTGACTGTGTTCCCCTTCCTCCCAGGGGGACTCTGGTGGCCCGCTGAACTGCCAAGGGGCTGATGGCAGGTGGGAGGTGCACGGCGTCGTCAGCTTTGGCTCTTCCCTGGGCTGCAACTACTACCACAAGCCCTCTGTCTTCACCAGGGTCTCTGCCTTCGTCAGCTGGATAGAGAAGGTGAGGCTCTGGGTGCTCCTGGAGAACAGGGACACTTGGATTTGCTGAGGTTCTCTCTGACTGGGATTTCTGCCCCCTGCTCAGGGAGCACTGTTGGTTCAGCCCTAGCCAGTCAAAAGTATTCTCTTCTTGAACAGTTCTCCAAATTACTGTCACTTTTAAATAAGTCTTGATAGCAGGAATGCATTTTCCCTGTGTCCTAGAGCTCTATTTGTAGACATAAAGATTTTACTGTAGATTTCAGAAGTGATTACATGAGTTTGCATTCATCAATACACTGATTGTTGCAATTGCATCCTAGAAGGCAGCACGTGCTGTTTAAGTCTGGGATATCAAATGTTTTTAGATATAGTATAAAATTTGAGAACAACAATCTTATTTCAGTTATTTAAATCCCACATCTCGGATGCAATACACCCTGTTCACAAATTCCTGTGTCTCGTGATGTGATTTTTCGCTTTTTTACATTTTTTACAGGTTATAGAAAACAACTAATCCAAAGAGAACAGAATGAGAGACACCAAGAAGGAAAACAGTTTGAACAAAGTCACAACCACGACACCTTTGATCACAGAGAACCGGGAAATGACGCTTTTAACAACACAAGCACTAAACCCAACGGGAACGCAATAAACAGTACTTTTTGCAAGATGAAAACCAAACATGTGTCCCTGTCACTCCTTCCTGAATATATTTGTATTTGGGGATAATGATGGAGATTTTTCACAGCCTGTCCCTGCAGGGAGTGGGCAGTGGGAAGAGTCAGAGCATCAGCAAACACCTCCTGGGGGGGGTCAGAGGGAGGGGAAAGGGAGGCACTGCCTGGAGGCAGCAGGAAGCTGTGGAACCCCCGAGGCTCCAAGAGGGACCCTCCAGAGCCAGAGTGACAATGCCCAGAGGGAAAGGAGCACAGGGGCCAGCAGGTCCGTGCAGGTGAGTGTGGGAGCACTGCAAAAGGCTTTTGGAGGTGTTTGAACACGCTGGGATCTCGGGATCTAGGAAGGAGAAGGGCAGGATCCAGCTGTGAGCACAGACCTGCCTCCTGCATGGCCCTGTCCCTCATTTTTAAGTCTTTCAGGTGCCAGTGAAGAGCTGGGAACAGTCACAGTCAGCCCCCACCCAGGGGATTTTTTGCAAAGCACGAGCAGAATCATCACTTTTAGCCTGGTACTAAATTAAAGCCCCTGATTATATCTCTTTCATTGTAATGAAAGGTAGACAGTACAGAATCATGGTGGAATTGTGTTTTTCTTCTCCCCTGGCAAATATTTAAGAGTAAAACAAATAATGAGACTAAATAAGAGTAAAATAAATGATTAAAAATGGAGGGCAAGTGACCCAAAGGTAAGGAGTAAATAGAGTAAGGAAAAGGTTGGAAGATAGTTGTGAGAACAGAAATGCTCAGAGATACATTTTTCAGGCTTGCGGTTCCATTCAGTCAGATATTTTGCTGTCATGACCTTTGGACTGAAAATACATAAATATTCTATTAAATTAATAAGAGAAAACATGTCTGTATGTCATCTTTGGGGACTGCACTGTTATTATTTGTTTCCTAATTTACAACCATTATCCACCATAGCCTGCTGTGGGGAGCCCAGCAGGAACTTATTTTGCCTAAAACCAGCCTCTGCTGAGAAATAGTAGGCTTTATTGGGTTTTGTTTACCTTATCAAAAATGTGATTTCATCTGTCTGAAAGAGCAGGAGATCCGAGGAGGGTTTTTTCAATCACCTTTACTACAAAGAGGTTTGTTCTTGATCAGTGGAAATAAGAGTTGCCCAGTTTTTCAGGTGTCACCAGCTCCAGCATAACATCCTGAGTTGTTTTCATGAGTACCATCAGTGTAAGATTGTAAATGATGGACCAATAGTCCTCAAAATTAAAATCATTAGAGGTTGCTTTGCTGTATGGAGCACGGATGTCAATTCTGTGCAGCTGAAAGAGAGACAGAGAGGTAATCAGGAAACTCAGTCAAAATTAGACGTGCTGATGCTTCAGTAAAAACTGAAACCAAACTGAAATTTGATTAATTTCCCTTCTGAAATATTTAGATAATATCTTGAGAACAACTGAGCTCATTTGAACATGTCAACAGAAATTTTTCATCATCTGGAAAGGCCTATTAAAAACAAATTCTCGAATTTTGATTAAAAAAATTCAGCAGTTCCAGTTTCACCAGAATAAGTAGCCTGTCTTTGCATGGCCTCCCTTAAGAAGTACCAAAAAGAATAAGACCTACAGCAAATTACTTTATCGTCCTTCTACTCACAGAAAAAAAAATATAATTTCATTCCTGTGATTTTGCTGCTCAGAGTGTGTCAAGGAAACAGTCTCTTTACTACACCTTTTCTTTGAAAATTGATGTCAGGTGGGACAAAATATAATAAAACATGTTTTTCAGAAAGGATTCAGCCAAAGCACACTCCTTGTACTTTGTTTCAGCATGCATGGGAATTGTTAAATAACACTGCTAGATCCAGTTATGGTTTCAGGAGCTGCAAGAAACACTCCAGGGGTCAGACAACACCACTGTTGTTTTTTAAATATTTTTTTAATTCTTTTTTTTTAGATGCTTTCCCTCCTCCAGTGCTGGTGGTAGAAAAACAGTTCAAAGGATTTTGGCAGTGTGCACAGTCTCCCTCTGCAGCCTCCTTGGAGCCATTTCTTTTGATTTGAGCAGCAGCCTGGAAACGTGGAGGAGCACAGGGAGAGCCCTTCAGGAATTCACCTCCTGTGAAAACCTTTGGGCTGCTCAGCTCATCTCTCTCCTGCAGGAAGAAAGGCACAGCTGGCTGTTCCCAGCAGCAGACAGGAGGAATAGATCATTCCATGCTCAGCTCTTGGGGAATTTAAGCTCCCTCTGCGCAGCAAGTGGAGCAGAACTGCACTGTGAGAATTGCCACTGCGAGGAGGAGAAAATCTCCATCTGTAGATTTTACAGCACTGACTTGAGACACAAGTTAAAGGTCTCAGGGGATGCTGAAGCCAGGCAGGTTCTGTCCAGTGCAATCTCTGAACTGCTGGAGCGTTTCAGGAGTCCCCACGAAGATCTCAAAGCCACGAGACACAACCCTGACTGGGCAGACATAGCAGCTTTTAAACTCATCCTCCAAACAAGAGAAGCTGTGCTCAGAGCTCAGTCAGTGCCAGAACACCCGAGCCTTCAAACAGCACTGCCTCAGCTTTTTGCCGTTCTGAACTACGCCATTTTCTCCTCAGAGACTGCTCACAGGTGCTGGGTGGATAATGTCAATCTCTCACTTCATTTCACCCATTATGAAGGAATCTCTTTCTTCTCCCCGTTCCTGGGCTCAGGTGACTTCGTGTCCCTGGAAGCCTTGGGAAGGGGATTGCACTTTACACAGAGCTGTCTGCTGCAGGAGGGACAGGAAAAGCTCAGCAAGAAATCTAAGGAAATCCTGTCCACAATGAGCCTTAAGATCAGCCTGTTAGTGGTAGCCTGCCTCGTTTACCCCATCGTCCTCATGTCCTTCAAGCAAATGACAGACTGGATCCACAGCTACGCCAGGAACCTCAAGGAAAAGACAGAGGACTTGAAAAGGGAGAGGCAGCTGGCTGAGGACCTCTTGCACCAGATGTTGCCAAAGTCTGTGGCCAAGCAGCTCAGAAAATGCCAAAAAGTTGAGGCAGAAAACTATGATCAGGTTAGCAGATGGAAAGGATGCTGACACCAAGGGCAGAAAAGTACTCACCTGAAATAGCACCTACCTTGGTTTGAGGAACCTGCTTTTGCACCCACGGTTGTGGGTGTGAATGGAAATCCAAATATTCACAATGGAAAGAGCTGTGCAATGTCCTGTGAAGCACTTGGGCTGAGGGAGAAGAAAGAAATGCTGAAACCTCCCCAAGTGTAGCTTTAGATGTCAGAGATCCTGTTCTGTCTTCCTTGGGTTTCACACCCCTCCCGTGAGGGGCAGCCAGCACAGGGGAGCAAGAAATGAGTCTCCTTCTTGTAAAATGGGAAAAATAACAAAAAAATTTGCTGCTGTCAATGCTGAGTTGTTCAGCAGCTGTGCTGTACAGCCCACAGCTCAAATCCTCAGGCTACAGCAACTGCAATTCTATTCACTCTTTTTTCACAGACACCCCCTTACCTTCAGCTGTGAAAAGCAATAACAAATGTTTGCATTTCATCTGTAGGTGTCATTATCAAAACAACAACCTGTAATTGCACAATTAATTATAATTCACAATAGTCATGACATCAAAAGTAGTTGAACCAAGGCAGGAGTGAAAAGGTGGGTCTTCTGGATTAATTGGTATTAGGAAGGATTATTTGAGTTTAAACATTGACACAGTTCAGACAACACAGAGAACAAACACTTAATTCTTTGCCAACAGCTATAATACATATTTCTCTTCCTCAGTTCAGTTATTATGGTTCTCTTGTTCTTTCTTTTATAAATTTGACTTTTCTTAAAAAGTTAATTTCTCTCTAAATTACTTGATCAGAACAACGTCAAACATCAGTAAGAGACACAAAACCCCATGTTAATATTTCCTAATTCAACAAGAGCAGAGACAGCAGATGAGATTTTATTTCACAGTTTATTTGGGTACCTGATTTTGATCCCTATCACAGTTTAAGTCACTTTAAAAGAAAAATGAAACCCTATTTCTATAAGAAGTCTTTTGATCACTGCTCAGAAGATTGAAAGCATTTGACTTTCAGTCTCCCATCTAGCACAAGGTACTCAGAGAATATCACTCAGGTGATGAGAATAATTTTATGTGTCAAAGTAATAGAGAACATTCAGAGCCAGAGCGTGTTAATTTAGGACTTTATGTACTGAGCTGTGCAAGGCTGGCTCTACGTGCAGCAAATCCCCAAACTCTCCAGAGGCTCTGCCACTGTTGCCTGGAGCCCTTGGCTTCACACTCTCCTTCTCCCTGTGACAGGTGACCATCTTTTTCTCGGACATCGTGGGCTTCACCAGCATTGCTGCCTCCTGCACCCCCCTGCAGGTGGTCGAGATGCTCAACAACCTGTACGTCTGCTTTGACACCAGGATCGAGTCTTACGACGTGTACAAGGTGAGCACAAACCCCCAGACGAGGACTCTGGAGGCTGCTGAAACCTTCCTTGCTCTGTTCCCTGGCGAACATCAAATACCCCCGGCCAGAATCCGTGAAATCCAAGGCCTGCAGGGCCACGGCTGAGACAGATTTCACTCTGATTTCCTTTTGGAAGGAAAGTTCAGTGTCTCCCCTCGGTGACATGTGCCCCTTCCCCTCAGGTGGAAACCATTGGGGATGCCTACATGGTGGTGAGTGGCCTGCCAGAGAGGAATGGCACCAGACATGCTGATGAGATTGCCAAGATGTCCCTGGATCTGGTGGCAGCCGTGCACCAGGTGGTGATCCCACACATGCCAACGGGCAGGCTGGAGCTGCGGGCTGGGATACACACAGGTACCAGGGGAGGGGAAGGCAGGAGGAAAAGAGAGCAGAGCACAGTCTAATTGCCTGATGAGAAAGGAATTCTGTTCCTCTGGATGAGCCTCTGCCTCTCCCCAGGACCTCAGGACGAGTATTTCACCCGGTTCCAGCAGGAACAGTGGAATGAAGTTACTTTTGCCTGTGTGGAAAGGGCTGGGAAAAGATTTGGTATTGGGAAAGTGCATCTTCCCTGACACCAGCACCAATTAGCACAAATTACGTATGAAGCCCTGCTCATGGATGATGCCTATGAAATAGAGCTGAGAGGAGAAATTGAAGTCAAGGTAACAGCTAATCAAATCCTGACTTCTCTCTTTAAGTAAATACTGTGCAGCCAGGCCCCAGATGCACTGCCCCGGTATTCCCAATTCCCATGGCTCCCTGAGGATCCAGAGTGACCAGCAAAGGTCTCTACATTTGACACCCCTGTGCACTTTTTCCACATTTTTCTCACTGGGGTCTCTCTGCCTCGTGTTTCCTCAGGGCCCTGCGTGGCTGGAGTTGTGGGGTACAAAATGCCTCGTTACTGCCTGTTTGGGGACACTGTGAACACGGCCTCCCGCATGGAATCCACCAGCCTGCGTAAGTGCCCGGGGCAGGAGCCAGCCCTCACCACAGTCAGGCTCACACCTGCACTCCTCATCTCTAAAACACTGCACTGAAAGGAAAACCCCAAACAACCCCTCACATTTGGCGTGGCCAGCTGTGAAATAAGGCCTGTGCAGGAGAAGGGGTGTTCTCTGGGCACATCCCAGGCCAGAGAGGTAATTACCACCAACCTAAAGCACGGGGATGACCCACCATCCCCACTGTCCCTGTACACACAGCAGTTATCAAACAAGCAAGAGAAACCCTCGTAGATCCAAGTGGAGTCACATCCCTTATGCCAAAGGAGGAGGTGGAAACACTGGGCTGAATAAATGCAGGAGGGCTGGTGTGTGGGATTAGGGGAATAATTCATTTCTGCTCTGTTCTGGGTCCTAGCACAGAAGATCCACATCAGCTCTGCTACGTATGAAGCCCTGCTCGTGGATGATGCCTATGAAATAGAGCTGAGAGGAGAAATTGAAGTCAAGGTAACAGCTTTTCTGTGACTTTGCAACAGCAAAGGCCTTTAATGGGATAGGAAGGAGATGATGGATTCGGCCATTGCTTTTCTGTGAAACGAAAGTCAATTTTTAACCGTGTCCCCAAGGTTATTTTGCTAATTCAGCTGGAAGGGGCTACACATTACTCCTCATAATGGATGAAGAGGTGTTACTGTGTGCTTAGAAATCCAGCTGCTGTGTCTGCACTTGCATGGAACCACATGAGTGTGGCCAAAAGTGACAGGTAGGATTCAGCTATAGACACGGGGTTTAAAGCTGATTTTAAACCTTCAGCAAGACTGCCAGTGACCAGCAAGGCCTTCCTCTGGATTGAAAGGATTATTAGCACCCAAACTGCGTATAAACTACAGTTCTTTCCCCAAGCAGCAGCCAAGTGTGAGAGAAGGAGAGATAACAAGTGCAGTACAGGGAGTAGCCCCTGCTCTGCTTCGTATCCCATGGAAACAGCTGTTTTCTGCTCTCTCTGTTTCTTGTCCCAGGGCAAAGGGAAAATGAAAACCTACTGGCTTCTTGGTAACAAGAACTACAGTGTCCAGAACGACAGCCTGGTGTGTCACTGGAACCCAGCAATCTCCAAGAAAAAGAAGATGGAAAGTAGCCAGGGATCTGTCCAACAAGTAAGGAGGTGAACGTTTGGCAGGGTGAGACTTCCTAGATAACAAGGCATTGGTCTAAGGGCTGGGACATGGGGAATTGCACCTTTGCCCTGCAGGCAGAGGGCTCTGCTGTGTGCAAATACAGCTCTAACATGTGGTTTTGGCTGTCAACAGCCTGGTGTGGGAGCAGGACTGGCTGCACAGAGCCCTGCCCTGTCCTGGGATGAGCTGAGCCCAGACACTCGCTCACAGAGGAGCTCCAGACCAGCCTGGAGCCCTGAGAGTGCCACCCATGGAGTGAGCCAGAAGCAGAGGAATGGCTTTCATCACAGCTCCCAACAGAGCCTCCAGGAGAACCTTCCTTCTCTGGGCTCACCTGCTTTGAGGGAAGGTGACAAAAGTGCCAGTTTAGAACACAGGGCACGTGGTGTTAAAGTAACACGGAAAAATGAGCTGCTTCCAGGTTTTGTAGCTGAGATGTGACAGGATAAGAAGTGATTGGATTGCCCCGGGCACACACAGCTCTTTTAAATAACATTCTCCTTCTGTTCCTAGCCACAACCAACATTTTTAACTACTATGTTAAACAGGAATTAAAACATCAATAGACACATAGGAAGGTGTCTCTAAACAAGGAGAAGCTGCAGAAGTGCAGGTGGGGTTCCATCAGGAGCACGAGTGGTAGGTACAGGATGTACATCAATGTGACCCCTTCCACTTGAGCAAAGCTATTCTAGATTTATATTTGTAGGTGAGACAGAATCCAACCATCAAGGTCCAGACACAGTGAGGGCACTTTCAGACCCTCAGATCCTCTTATTCCAAGCTGGGGTCTGTCCAGCTCTCCAGGGAACTGCTGCTTACAAAATGTAACTGTAGATAACAAGAGATGGAGTAGCAAAGCTGATGAAAGAGAAGCTAATAACTTTTTGATTATTGTTTCAGAGATACAGATTGAGAACAACATTAAATTACTTCTATTAAGTCTCTGCAGCACTTTGTCTTTCCAGCTCTTCACTACAGAGGAATGTCCTCTCCATAGGTGTATTTTTCCCTTGTCAGTCCCCAAGAGGTTGTTGGTGAGGCAAAGGTGCAGTCCAACTGTATGGAAGATACAAGGACAAGCTATTTCTCCCACCAAATTGCAATTTGATTTTCTTTCCTTGTTGGAGGAAAAGAGTCTCTGAAGTGATGAGCAGAGGGCAGTAAATTCCTCTTCTGTGACTCAGAGAAATCAAAGCAAACTGAATTACTTCCTTCTGTTGGCAATTAGTAACTCTGCACAGAGTTCAGGTCATGTGTAAGAGGGTTGTACATGTCATTAACCCCATCCTTACAGTCACTCCTTTGAGCAGTTCCAGAGTGAGGGAACCATTCTGATGGGAGCAGAAGCACAAGTGTGGGAGACAGGGTTTGGCCTGTCCCCTTTCCCAGCTGAACATTCCTACTGCATCAGGGAGAGACTTAGCAGATAAAGGCCTTTCTAAAGGAAGCAAGGCAGTGCTTACTGTTTGCAAAGGCAGCACAAATAAAGGTATGTATTTAAGAGGAAGCTGAGCTTGAAAAGCTGCAATTGGTCTTTGTTTTTAATTTTTTTTTCTAAAATAAAGCAGCTTTATGAGCTTCAAAGGAAGCTGGTCATTTATCTCTTTGTCATTCAATTTACCACAGCTGAAGAACCTCACCTAAGCTGTCTCCTCACAGAATGAAAGCCAAGAGCTGCTCCTTTCAGTCAGCTCAGAGAAAGTGGCTGCAGGAGTGTCTGTGTGGCTCCAAGCTCAGCCTGAGGCAGGGAGGGCAACCTGCTCTCAGGGGCTGGGATCTCTGAAGGCCAGCTAAAGAACCATTTGGCCTTGTAGATAAATAAATCAAAACTGGAGGCTGAAATATTCACAATAAATATAAATGCTTATTTCTACATGAGAAAGAACTAAACACAGAACTAACTCCAGCACTAGTGTCTTATGAATCAAAATCAGGTGTTGTCCTAAAAATATTCACCAGTTCAAGCAAGAAATACTTCAAGCAAATTCAGTGCTTCAACTTATGCAGGATTTTGCATCAATGGCCACAATGGTAACTCCAGTCTTACAACTTAATAAAAAACCTAACATGGTATTTTACCCAGCTCGAGCACAATATCCCTTCCACCTCCCCAGATCTCAGAACTTGTCTCCACAGAATATTTACATGGGTGTGAACAAAATTTCATTTCTGTTAAAAGGTATCTGCAAGCACGTGGTTGAGATTTTTCCATTAATGTAGCTGGGAAGTTGCTCCAATGCTTTCACACCAAAGAAAAGAAAGGTAAATCATATTACAGCAAGAGGCACCACAGAAAGCCATGGGGAAAGCAAATCAAGCACTTAAAAAAACCCAAAACCAACCAAACAAGAAAAACCCCCAAATCCCTCCTGTTTTTAAAGTCAGTCCCTTGAATCCAGGGGGATGGTGGTGGGTTAAAATGTTTGAAGATGGTAGTGCTGGGGGTGTGTGGAAGCTGCACCACACAGAGTTAAACAAACACACAATCCCATGTGTTCAAACCCACATTTATAAATCTTGGTCGATGCCCAGTATTGACCATGAAAGGCTGGAATCTTCTCATCTGGTTCCTGTCAGCAGCAGGCAAGTGGGATCAAAATATGGGGAAAAAAAACGAACAGGAAGGGGGAGACAGAAATAAATGTGGTTGAGGAGCCATGACTTTCAACTCAGAGCAGGAAAATGCCTCAGGTGCAGATATCCCTCCACAGCCAGGCATGAAAGGGACCCCACGGGGAGAGGGACAGGGCCAGCTGGGGACCACAGAGCAGCTCAGAGCCACAGCAGCCCCCCGTGCCTCTAATTGTTATGAAAATCCTGGGTCAAGATCAGAGGCAAATTATTTGCATGGAAAATTGAGCCTGTTCTGATCTTCATCTCTTCAGAGGCTTCAGTGTGGATTTCTAATTTAGAAAATAGTAGAAAATGGCCCTGTGTGCTTGATAGAGGGCAATTAGTGCTCATTAACAAAACATGCTTTGGTCCAGCTCGGAGCAGTCCCTCTCCAGAGGGGAAAGGGGAAGGGATGAGCTGCTTTCTGTGCATGGGGTGGATGCTTTGATATGGTGGCTTGGTTTCCAAAGATTTTGGGGTTGTCTGTGCCTAACATACAGCAAGCCTTGGTCTGGATGAGGGCTGGGGCTGTACCAGGTTGGCTGGCCTGACTCTGAGACTGGCTTTGGCACCATGAAGCCAAAAGCCTGGCTCTGGATCAGACTAAAAAATTCTGGAGTTTGGATGGGGCAGTGGATTTCAGTGCAGCCAAAGGCACAGAGATGTACCTTTGATTAGACAAGTCCTGCAGGGATAAAAGCAGTTTCCAGCTCTGAGTCTGACATATGGTTTCTCCACAGCCTTCCCCAGTGTCACTCCAATTAAACCTCATTTCCATGAAGATCATGTGGGTCATTTTAGCCACCCTTCACCAGCCGTATTGCTGAGTGATGTGGGATGCAAAGTCTGGACAAAGAGCTGTCCCGGTCCTTTCAGCAGGCGGAGAAACAAGAGAGACTCTGGTCCCCCCGGGCTGTTCCCAGCTGGATCCTCCCAAGGGAACATCCAGCACTTCCCAGACCGGGCGCCAGGTGTCGGTGCAGGCCCATCACTGCAGCATTCCCAGCCCTTCCAGCATCCCTTGGGCCGCTGGGATAACGGCGGGCTGCACTCACACAGGGACACGAACAGGGAGAGGAGGAGAAGGGAATGTCACTGAGCTGCCACAGCATTTGCCCCTCGAGATGGAGAAGGAAAGAGGAGCTAAAAGGGCAAAACAAGTCTTTGAAGACAAGACATACCCTTCAAACTAGAGAGCAGGGAAACAGGGAGGCAGATTAGTAAGCACATGTTCTGGAGTATTTGTCGGCTTGTAGCTCGTCCTTATTCCCAAACACACTCTGGTAATGACTGTTCCCTGCTCTCACATATTTCAGAATAGTTGGGATGATCTTTAGGGCTCAGGTGCAGAAATGGAAGCCAAAAAAATACTCAGGCCAAGCACTTGTCTAACATCTTGTTCAATGACCACTTCAACTTATTCCATGACTAGTCAGGTAACTAATGAGTTATCTGACCTGTGGGTTCTGCACAGCTTCTCAGGGTGTTAAGATGTTTGTTACTCAAGATGTGACAAAATGAGAGGGAAAGCTGGAAACCATACCAGTTCACTGAAATCAGTTTGACAAAGTTCTGGCCAGAAACATTTTGAAGATCTTGGATGATTCTGCTAGAGAAGAGAGCAGATGCTAATTCAGCCCATGCAGGAATTGGGGTAATTCAAGTGTTCACCCAGAATGGAGAAGTCATGTCCCCAAAGCCCCTTCTGTCCTTCCACCACCAACTGGTGTGCTCCCAGCTCCTGCTGGGATGCTCAGCACACGAAGCCCTCCTGCCACTTCTGTTCTCATCCATCGAGGCCCAGCTGGAGCCAGGGGTTTGGCCTTTGGAGTGTCCAGTAACACCAAGCACTTTGCACTCACCTTATGTGAGCCAGCAGTATTTTTAGTGCTCAGCTGAATGGTGGCAAGCTGGGCACTGCCCTGGCCAACAGCCTCCCCCCCTGCAGGGGCTGGGCCACTTCACCATGACCCTGGCACACCCTGGGCTATCAGCCTTGGGGCTGCTCTTCTTTGCCTCATGTGCCTCTTTGCAGTTCTGCCCAGAAAAGGCTCCATGCACAAGTCAGGCCTGGATCTGGTGAGATCCCCAAGGGCTTTTTTGTGCCTTTTCCTGTTTATCCTTTAAGATGTGGTGCATTGGAGACTGCAGGGAGCGTATTAGCTGATCAACTGACCTGCAGGTACAAGGAGCTGCTTAATTAGCTGGTTTAAAGGAACATAAGGGATGTGTGTGTCGCTCCCAAGAGAGAAACATAAAGACAGCAGCTGCTTGAAAACAATTTTTCCTTTTCTGTTTGGAGAGTTCTTTAAAAACGTGGCTTTTTATACTGTGCTAATTAAAAACAGCAGTTCAGGCTTGCATTGAGCTCAGTACAAGGGCTCACATATTCACATTCATGGAAACAGAAAAAGGCAGGAGCATAAAAAAAGCCTGGTGATTTTGTGGAGTTTGTGTTCCTTGTCCTCATCTCACAGTAATACCTATTTCCTCTGTAAGTGCTCTTGTTCTCAAAGCAGGTTGGTGCTGCACATGCCCTTCAAGGACAGCACAGCCAGATAGGAACTGACTTCACTGTGGGATCAGACCCAGTTTAACTCCTAGGCCAGTGCTCACCCAGTTAGAACCCAAAAAAGAAAGGATGGTGATCAGAGCAATTGTCCTGGGCAAACCAGAGGACACCAAGTCCACTCATTGCAGTTTTGATTGTCATATTTGGCTACAGCCAGTCCAGAAAACAAGTTCTTTCTATTGCAAAGTCCTTGAAGTACAGAACAACTCATGCAGATTGGACCAGATCCATACAAGTTTGTGATGTGCAGCACCTGAGTGTCTGCCTCTGGAACCTTCCTGCCCTGGCCCAGCTCAGCGTGGGTCTGACAGTGACAGCAGCTCCTGGCACAGCTCCTGCTCCCTCCTGGGGCTCACAGGCCTTTGCTGTGCACCCTGAGGACGAGGGACTTTGTTTTTAAACGCTCAAGAACATGAACAAGGCAGGGAGAGAGAGTCAGAACCTATTTCAGGAAGGTGCTTGTGGCAGTCAGGTTAAAATTAGACCATTTGTTCCTAAAAAGACTGTGCAGGACGACAAGCGTTTGGCAAGAGGCTCTTCAGTGGGGAATGTGACACAGGAAGCGTTTACACTGTTGGCAGTGATGTCACCCGGCTGCCCAGCATGGCAGGGCCCTGGGAAGCTCTGGGATGGGGCACTGGAACTTGTTCAAGCCACTCTGTATCTGTGGGCAGCTGGGAGAGGAGCAGGCGCGAGGCAGACGTGTCGACAGGTCCCGCCGCCCGGCGCTCCTGGATAAGGGAATCTGGAGCCAGGGCAAAACTGGGATTCTTGCACTATTTGTCAGGGGCTCTTCACCCTCCTCTTCCTGTCATGTTCCCCACCTTCCCCCCCTCCTCTGGCTGCTCCAGGAATTCCTGCCTTCCGAGCTTTCTGCCTTCCACACCTGGCCCATCAGCGCTTGTGCTTCGCAGCCCTGGGCTGGTGGGATCGTCAGGGAACAAATTGGTGGGCACGGGGCCCAACAGCTCAGCCTGGAGGGACAGGACGTTTGGTTGCCTCAGGGAAGGGACTTGCTTTCATGCCTAGAGAAGGGGCACCAAGTCAAGCTCTCAGAGATCTGTTCTGAGGTTTAAAGTACAGTAGTGCAAAAAATAACCCAGGAAAGCCACACAGTGTTACAGTTGGGAGGTACAGAAGTCTTAAATGCAGACTTTCTCCTCCAGTGGAAGCTTTCTGGTCCTGAGGCAATTACTGAGTACCTGCAAAAGCTCTCATTCATTCTTGCTGCAGAGCTGCACAGACAACAACCTGGTTCAGACCACAGGGGAGCATCACACACATTCTGTGCAGGGGAGAAATGCAGAGACAAACACTTGCTTAGACAGCAGGTAAGATCCTCAAAATGATGCACATTTCCACTTCTCAATCCAATACTTAAATACACTTACACTGGCCAATCCTGTCCCCTATACAATTACAGAATAAAAGACCTAAAGGCACTAACTGAGTCTTAATTTAAATCATCCTGCTCTCAATGCTTGACACAAGAAAACAAGGAGAGAGATGTACAGAGAGAGAAATGTGCTCTAGCAATTTAGAGAACAGATAATTTCCCAAACCAGCAGCAAGGCAGTGTGAGATCTGTCTGAGTGTCAGGTCTGTTTGAACTTTAACAGAGCTTTTCTGTCCTGTGGGCAAAATGAGACCTCCATGATCCAGTCCAAAGGTTCATCTTGGCTCTGACTTCAGTGATCAGTCCCATGGCTGGTGGAACCTTGGACCAAAAAAAACCCTCAGATTTGTGAAGCACTAAGTAAGACCTTTTTTTATTTTTTAAATTCTTTAAACTAACTAATCCCCTTCTGGTTTGCATCAGTTAAAAAGTAATTGAGGCTATTCAGTTTATGAACCCAAATTTATAATGATTTATTTTTGCAAGGCACGGTTAAATTTTCTAGAAAATGCAGTTTGCTGGTTTTCTGCTATGACCACCTTCCTTCCCTTCCACCCCCCAAAACAGCCATAGCCACTAATAAACATGTCTTTCCTCACTGGTAGTTTTGATATGTTTGGAGGAAATTACTGTCCTAGCTATGATTAGAGACTGGGACCCAGAATTCATTTTAGGCCTCCCAAAGTTAAAGGAAGGTCAGATTTGGAGCAGTCTATCTGTTCAGGCCCATATTCCCTTTACTCCTTACTCTTGTCTGAGAGCAGCTCTGGTTTATTAGTATGTCATCCAGAGGATTTGCACCCTGATTCACCTCTGCCTCTACCAAACCACCTCTCTGCACTAAAATATCATCATGTGCTAAAGTGTGAAAGATCTCCTTGTCCTATTACACTTGTCAGGTGCACCTGACCTATCTGGGCCAAAGAATGTTGCTGTATCATATCCCTTCTCTCCTCCATTCATTCTTCCCATGGCCAATATTTTAGGCCTTCTTGGTCATTCATTTCCTGCTCTGCTCTGGCCTGAGACATGATGTCATGGCTCACAATGGCCTTCACACTTCAACACTACGCAAAAAATGTGCTGTTATCCTCAGGGAGGTGACATGGTAAAACAAATCCTCTTGGTCAAACAAGGCAGAAGTTATGTGAAGAATCTCCAGCAGGAAAGGGACACTGAAAGCACTTTCTGCCTCTGAGGTTCTGTGGCCTCTGACAGTTGTGCAAAGAGGAGCCACTCTAAGGTGCTGGTTTTAGCAAAACCCAGTTAAGGGTTTACAGCACACCTGCTCATAAAAGTGGGTTTATTCAAAGAGGGGTTTTCAGTGCTCAGATTAAGATCCTTTGGAGGGTTCTCCCACATTTCAGAAAGCACTGAAGCACTATTCTCTATAAAAAGCAGACTGTGTGGCTGTATTCTTGCCCTATCAGCCCATTATTGCTTATTCTTGCCTAGCTTTCCCATCCATCTTTCAAAGCAGAGTAGAGAGAGCCCAGTCTTGGGGGACAGTGAGTGGATACACAGCAGAAATTACTCCCAGATCAGGAAGTTCAGATAGACATGGATCAAACTTACTCTTGGGCATTCTGCTCACTGCAGTGAGGCACAGCAGTGTCACCTGGGCTGTTAGTCCTGGCTAAGGGTGGCATCGAGGGCCCCCTTTTAACAGGCCATGGAGGAAAGGGAGTCCAGCATTTCCTACAGCCTATCAGGCAGGCACACCTATAACAGTAAAGAGTTTAGTCCAATATAGGTTGGAAATCTTCCAGGGTTTGGACTGAAACACCCAGAGAGAGGGAGAGAGAACTGAAGCTGTACCTGTACAGCTGTACCTGTGCACAGTTACCTGTGTAACTGGTCAACAGTGACCAGTTTCTTGGATTCTCAATCTGATTGACAGTCTTATTAACCTGAGTAGCAACCTTAATTCTCCAGTCACTTAGTGAAGAGAGGGCCTGGGTGAAAACTCCTGTGTGTTTCTCCATCCATACAAGCCCATTGCAAGTGTGGGAATGACACAACTTGCCTTTACAAGGAGCACTTTTGTGAGCTGAAGAGACACCCCACACCTCCTTTTCAGAGGGAACCTCTGAATCCACATTGTTCTCATGCTGAAGCTCACTTTAAACTCTGGATCTGCAGTCATTAAACCATCTTGATTACAGGAATGATTCTTTTGCCCACTGGCAGAGCCCCAAGGGCTTTGTCTCTCCAGTGGCATTCAGTTGCTTAACACAACTGTCTTTCCCCCCTGTAAATGAAATGAAATCCTGCCATTCTAGAAGGCTCTGCCAGCCCATAGACACTAATCATTTGACTCTAACTTTTGCAGACAGAGGAACTGTAATGATTGCTCTCCTCAGCATCCACAGGCAGATTTAACTGCCTGCCCCTAACCTGTGTCCTTTCAGATGGTGTATTTGGTGTTTGCACTCACACAGGGAAGCAGCCATGGCACTGGACATCCCCCATCCCATATAGCCAGTTCACCCATTCCTCTTTTGTCCAGACTGCAAAGGCTGGACAGTGCATCCCAAGGGGAAGTGGTTGAGTCCAGAGCTCTGGGTGACACTCCCTAGTGACAAATCTATTCCCCCTCACAGTATTCCCACCTCAATGTCACCACAAGGGCACATGGAGTAGCCCCTGGGGACTCTGTGGGCCTGATACCCCCGTGCTGAGGCTTTGCAGCAAGTGGCTGGTGGGAAAGGCAGGTCGGTGGGGTGCCTGATGTGACAGGGGAGGTGTGAATGTGGCGCTGACAGAGGAGTTTATCTCAAGCACGAACACAGGCTCCAGTCCTGTAGCCTGAGCACCTTATCTCAGCTTTAGCAGTGTTGGTGTTAGAAAGGCTGCTCGCCCATCACGCTGTGCTGAGGAGCAACAGCTAAAATATCCTGTCCCTCTGGCCCACGGCCCTGCCACCCTCCACCACAAAAGGAGGCAGCTATTTCCAGAAGCTTGGCAGACACAGTGAGTATTTTCTGGGAAAACAAAGAAGGGCTGTCAGATGGAGAACAGTGGGTGATAAGAGCCGCCACAGCCACACTGAGTTCCTGAGAAAGAGAGGCTTTGCTAAGCTCTGGATGAGGCTGCATTCCTACCACTGCAGCTCAGCCTCCTGAGGCAGGAAGGAGCTCTCCTGTTCACACACAGCCTGATGTGCATCCACTGTGGAATTCCAGGATGGCCTCCCTGGCACAACCAACCTGACATGAAGGATTCGCCTTCTAATCACAATGCAAGTGTGCAGTTGTGCCTGAACTGGTGAGAAGCACAGCTGAAAAGGACTGTAAATGTTGGCAGGAAGAAAAACAATACACACATGAATCCCAAACAAAAACCAGGATAGTTTACATCCCTGTTCTCAAAACACAGGGACCAACATACACAACTCTCTGGTCAGACCAAGTCCACATGTCTGAGATGTGTCAAAACCAATGGACAACTGGGATCCTGCTCTGGGAACACAAAATTGAGGTTATGCCCAGTACCACTCTAACAGGCTGAACAAAACCTACAGAGTGTTTTTGTGGGTGACAGGCTTTATGTAATGATCACATTTTTAGTTAGCCAGGCTATTTTTAGGTTTATCACCAGTCCATTAGGAGAGGGGAAGTAAACAACCACTGCAACTTCTCGGACAGGTGCCATTTCATTGCTGTAGCTGTCTGGCCATTTCTAGAAATGGCTTCTCCTCCTGCACTCTGCACACTCACCAGTGGCATGCAGCAATAAATAGCACAATGGGAGAGTGTGACCTCTTGCCCCTTGATTTGGCTGCTTGGCCAGCAAGCCTTGATCAATGGGCCCTGGTGACACTGCTCCCAGCTATGCCAGGGTGGGCTGGGTCACAAAGGAAAACCTGGCAGATGTTACCCCAGACCAAATGCTTAAGAAATGACCCCCCTGCTCCCATCCCTTCTTACAGAAAATTAAAATTCTGCAAAGTCCACTGTAAGAGTCCAGATCAACACATCTAGTGCTGGAACTAAACTTAGCCACCCACCAGAGCATGTGACACTCAAACTTTTGAATATGAAGCACAAGCATTCATCTATCACACACATACCATGTGCCTTCCCAAGACATAACCACTCACACACACTCCCGTGGCTACTAGAGCCTAATCCCTGCAAAAGAGCCACTCAGACCCTTCTCACACTGCCTGTACCATGTCCTTGATTCTGAAGTGATCGTTTTATCAAAACCTCCGTGTCTGATTCGTTTTCCCTCCTTGAAGCAGAATTTGCTCTGACCGAACTCGAGGCACGTTCTGCACTCACCAGGAGAGGTCCCCACACACCTCAACAACGAAGAGGAAGGCCAGGTGGGATCTCACAGCAGTGACCTTCTAGTTTTGCCGGGGAAACGTCTCTCAGCTCAAAACATCTGGGGATATGTCACATCCATGCTGGCCACGAACGGTTCTCTTTCTATCCCCTGTCAGAGGTTGTGATCTGCAGACTGACACTGCAGCCTTTCTGCTTGCAGCTGCCAATTAGTTGTGTGCTTCACAAACAGTTCCTTCAACCTGCTCCCTCTGGAAGTCCAGCATTTCTGTAGTAAGGCAGTAACATGTAGAGCAATTAGATCTCAGTCCAAACACCAAAGGTATCTCATACAACACAGAGAATAAAAGACTCAGATTCTGAACAGTTTAGGGCAGGATCAGCCTAAGAATTCCTGAGACCCCACTTAAAGGTTATGGGGGAGCAGACTGGCTGCCACAGGACCATAAAGACCTACATGGTTTGAAACCATGCACAGCTAATTGATGTTTTCAGCTGCTCTGTGAATACCCACAACTTGACCGTGTAGACATTCCCACCTTTCCAAAACAACTGGGAAGCAAGATGCTGTTCATCTTGATAGAGGTGAAGCTTAGCCAAAAATAGAGTTTCAAGTGAGGATTTATGGAACATGAGCACTTCTTTAAGCCTCTGCCTCTCACCAGGCACTGACTGGAACTCTTGAGCCGTTGCTCTGAACTCAACTTGTTTCCCATTTGTTCCAGGATCTGCTTTATTGGGTCTCCCCTCCCTCACTGCTGCTTTCCTGCTGGGCTTCATTACTGCCAGAAGAATGTGATAAATATGCCTAACAAACTTAATATTAAAATTATGCCATCAAAACCCAATGCTCCAGAACCACCTACAGCCCATTACTAAATGCCAACCTGCTGCCCTCCTTGTCCCCGGGTGGTCTTGGCCCCTTCTTGTCCCACAGGGCTACAGAGGAAAACATCCCCTCTTCAGCCCATCAAATTGATCAGTGGGCACTAATTAGTGAGCTCAGTGTCTGTGCTCAGTCTCTTCTCTGTAGAGATCCCCCCGTGCCCCCTCCTGCTGCAGGGTCTCCTCTCTGAGAAAACAGAGCTCCTGCAGCCCAGCAATTCCCACCAAGCTTGGGCTTGGGATGCTGCTGTGCCCTGAGCCTTGCCCAGCTCAGCTCCAGACCACTTGGGAGAGGGGCAAGGGAGGGGGACATTGAGGCAAATGCTTGGAGACCACAGTTAAATGTTAATGTCTGCTAATGAGGGGCCCCTGGTGCCGGCTTCCATCACGGACTTGGCCATCCCACTGTGAGGGAAGCTCTACAAACACGTCCCTGCCCTTTCAGCTGGCTGCAGCGAGCCAGGGAATGTTGGCCTGAGCAGCTGGGAAGGAGAGGGAGGCTGAAGGGGTCCCTGAGCTGGGAAGGAGGAGGATGAGTTGCTGCAGCAGTGCTCTAATGGTACCTGTCTAAGCAGGCCATGCACCATCAGCTCCACAGCTCACCTTCCTCACAGCAGCCTGGGGAGGTGAGGCAGATACATCCCCAGAGGAAGAGTTTGTTCTGACCCCACTCTTTCAATCAGATCTCTGCTGGTACAGGAGAAATATCTCAGTAAGCTGGGAAACAATTTACTGTTGGAGATGAGCAACACAAACCAACCTGCTTCCTTCCACCCCTTATGGAGGATTTGCCATAAAAAGGAATACCCAAACCACTTTAGGAAGGGGCACAAACTTGTTTCCTGCCTCTCAAAAATTTTCTGCTGTCCTCAGGCATTCCTGCCTTCTTTATAGACTGAAGTTTGTGCTGAAGTCTCCATCTTAACTGCACCACCCTAATGGCAAGTTTTGAAATCCTGAGAGGACCCAGAGAGTAAATCAGAGATGTTTTCTCTTCCTAACTCCTTCTTGCCACGGCACCAAATCTGATCTGAACCCAGGTGTTGACTACCTGGACTGAAGATGCCCTCCTTGTCTGGGTTATGCAGCACACTCTGAAATGCACTCCCATGGAGAGTCATTGTTTGGGAGATGGAAAACCCTTTTGTTGTGCTCACAGACAACATCCAGCTGCACTGCATTAGGAGGGGAGGCAATGGCCCCCATTGCAACAGGGAAAATTCCAAGTAAATATTAGGAAATCATTGTTTCTTTAAGATTCTCAAAATTCAACTTGACAAGGCACTGAGAAACTCCTTCTAAGCTGGCTCTGCTTTTAGCACAGGATTGCACCACAGACCTCTGAAAGTCCTTTCCAGCCTTAGTTATTCTGACTTTCCCAGCATAGTCATAGGTGAGGACTGTGCTGGTGTATGTATGTCCAGCAACAACCACACAGAATTCAGCAGTACCCCAGACATGTTCAGAGATCTTGAGGTCAAGATTTATTATCTACATCTATGCAGACTTGTGACAGGCCAATCAAACCACCAAAACAACCCTGTGCTTCTGCAGAGGAGGAGAGACAACCCTGAAACTGCCCTGACCTTCTCTCACTGTCTTGTCACACTGCAAGGTACACACCTCAAACCTCTGGAATGATGATTTCATTTTCTAAGACTCATGTAATATGTGGCTTTAATCAACATCAACAACAACAAAATGCCAAAAATATAATAACATCAGACCTCCCTCTCTGTCACAGAGGGATGTTTATAAACCATCTCTTTACAATATCCATTTCAAGAGACACTTAACAACTATGTTTCAAACTGATCTGCACATGAAAAAAACATTGAAACTGGCACATCAGAGAATTATTTTCTCCAAGCCTTCAGGACCAACAAGTTGGTACCAAGAACTGGCTTCCAAGGTTTCAGTAACTCAAATATCAGATGAAAAATGCCAGATGATCCTTTATTTCAATTTCCTCCATACAGATCCAGTTTAATGGCCTTTAACTTTGAGCATCACATGTGTGCAAAAATACCACAAAAGGTCAAGATATGTCACTGCACACTCAGGAATGTTTCAGTTTCTCAGTGGGGCCAAATTTCAAGCCTCTGCTTCCTTTCAGACTGATTTCAGATTTAACACAAATTGTGTCTAACAGACTGAGAAAGAACACATAAAGGAAATGTTTTAAGCTGGATCCAGGGAAAGAGGAATTTCTTTCTCAGTTTAAACCTTGTAGAAGCTTTCTGTGCTTGTCAGCTTTGTTTCAGCCACACTCATGTCACTCAGGCAAGTAACTAATGCAACTTGTTATGTTTTAAAGACTTTGATTTCCCTTCTTCTCCAAATCACACTTTTTCAGCTCATAAATCAATAGCATCAGACTATATGTTATGTTTTTTTTTTATAATCTCATATTATTATGTAATAACACTGAGTTCTTACACAGCATGTTTTCTGAGACCCCCATCCCTCTGGCTGGGTGTGTCACAGGAGCCCAGTGAAGGTGTAGTGGGCACAATTCCCTTCCTGTCTCACTCTATATTTCTCACAGTTATTTTTCTCTGGATGAAAAGGAAAGGTTTAGCAGTGAGCCTGAGGAACACTGAGCACACTAACAAACAGAAGTGGCACAGGACAGCAGCCTGCAGAGCCCTCCAGATGCACAGCAACAGAATGATGCTACATTGCCCAAGTGTAAAATGCTCCTTTCATTTACCATCAGAAAAGAGAATTATTTCCTCCCTCCCTTCTCCTCCTCCTTCTCCTCCTCCTCCTCCTGGGAGGATGAAAACAGGTCAGAACCTCAAACCAATCCTTGCACTAGCAGGAACTCAAAAGGTGGCCTTGGGAGGGATTGGAGGAAGATATAAATGCTGATAGCTGGAGACACAGAGCAACACTGAGCTGGAGAGACTCGAGGGAAGGAGGAATCAGAGACACCAAAACAGGAACATGAACCTGAAACTCCTTTTTTGCCCTGGATTCCTTCTGCTGCTCATTGTCAGTCAAAACCAGGCAGGGGCCAGGTCCATTTCCAGCTTACAGGTAAGTGACTGGCTGCTCAACAGAGCAGAGAGAAGCTGATGGTTCTTCAGGAATTAGACACTTCAGATGAGCTCTGTTTCTTCCAACCCCAGCTAAAGCAGCAGGAGAAACTCAAGAGAGTTGCCAGCAGGAACCCTGAGGTGGGCAGGCACAGAGTTATGAAACAGGGGAAACTCAAGTCACTGATTACTGGATTTAAGTTTCTGATCACACGAGGCAGTTGAAAGGAAAATGTTTTGCCTTTTTTTTTCTTTTCTTGTGGGGTGAGTTTGGGGATTGGAGATGTGGGGTCACCCTGTGACTGAGTAAAACAATGAACTTTTGGAGCAAAAAGGAATCATCCTGGAAGGACTGTGATCTCAAGCCCTAGAGCAGTCACCTGCATGCTCCTCCCTGAATTCCCTGGTTTTGGCTGAAAGAGGAATTATGGGGTTGTAACTGCAGGATCTCCTCCTCAGCTCAGTGGTGCAGCTGGGGAGTCTCAGAGGTAGAACATAAGAAAAAGGAGAAGTGTGTATGTGTGCCTGTGTGTATCTGTGTGTGTAGCAATTTCAAGTCAGCAGGAAAACACATTTCAGCTACTGGACTAGGGATCTGGTATTGCTAAGTATGAAGTGACCTCCCAGTCTGTAAAGAAATATTTAATATAATCCTTCAGGACCAATTCCAGAGTGTTATTGCATTGATTCTTTTAGTATTCTAACATATCAACTATTTTTTTTCTTGTTCCTTATTCACTTGACCAAGGCTCTTTCATCATTTTTTCACAGTTTATCCCATACCCCACCTCCAGGAAAGGGTTAACTGGCAGTCTGCCAGCTCAGAACTTTAGGATTCACCAAGAGCATATAACCTGAGAGCACCTTGAGAGAGCATTCAGAGTTAGCTCAGAGAAGCTTTGTGAGCCAGAAGAAACTCAAGATAACCATCATCAGCTTCAGAAACCACTTCAGTACTTTCATCCTTTGATAAATGTTAAAAATAAATGTCCTCAAACTTAGTGCTGAACGTGGTTTATATGAAAACAATGAGAGTTTCCAGAACCCTTCCTTCTCCTCCCTCTCCACCTTCTACCCTTCCCTTTTTCCAGAGTCTCTCCAAACTGTTGGATGAAGATCTGGAGCATCCCCTGGTTTCAGAAGAGAGGGGCCATGAGCAAGACGAGCTGCTCCCAGGAGGTGTCTTTGACCAGGAAGATCCTGATGTCCCGTGGCCCCAGGACACGATGGAGCAGCCCCAGGGCGTGTCCCTGGGGGACGGAGCAATCCAGAGATTCCTCAGCGACCTCCTGAGTCTGTCCCGCAGATACCGAGGCAGAAGCAAGAAGGGCCTCCCCAGGGGCTGTTTTGGTGTCAGGCTGGACAGAATTGGGGCCCTGAGTGGCCTGGGGTGCTGACTCTGCACTGTGGTAAGAGAAAGCCAGAGGCAGGTCTGTGTGTGTGTTTAACCTGCAGAAGAGCAGAGTTAATTCAGCTTTAAGGAAATGGTGCCTTAAAGTAACTTTTGCCCTCCCATCACAAGCACATTTCATTATTTTACCCTCCTCAGAATTCACTGCCATCAGATATATACTTAAAATCTCTGATTGCCACACCTCTCTTTGTCTGCCTTCACCCTTCCTGCACATCAGCTGTGTGATTTCACCTGCTCACAGCAGCCAGTTCAGAGAGGTTTTTCACCAGCTCCCCAGGGATATTTGTCTCAATCCAAAGAAACTCTGAGCAGAGCAGTGGGGCTGAACCTGGCCCTAGAACAGTCAGAAATCAGTTAATTTCCGTGTGTGAAATCCTGTACATTTCTCTTTTATTTATTTATTTATTTATTTATTTCTCTGCTTTCTTGACAGGACTGGCTTCGAGGTTTCAAAGGACCTGTTGCCTTTCAGTGAGATATTCAGCTCTTTTTCATATTGGCTCCACCATCTCCTACACGATGTACTGAGCAAATTGCACCCACTTCCCCCCTGAATTACCTGGCCAACAGAACACACGTTTCCTGTGCTGCTTGTTTGTATCAGAGTAATTACTTGTGAACATCTCTCTGAAATTTAGTTACAAAAAGCCACATTTGTACTGTTAGTGTACTAAATGTGTAAATAAACAAGTTTTATTATGTCTCAGGTAATAAACTGCTTTCCATAATTTAGCGAATTTGCTTCAAGCCTTTGCTGTGCTTGTCTCGTGTCACTCCTGAAACAGAGCCCCAGTTTGCAGTCAGACACAATCCACTGGAACTCAGAAGCATTTCGGGGGGCTGCTTTCTGGTAATCAGAAATCAGGACATACAGAGCCCCAAGTCTTTGCCCCACAGTTTGAACTAAGGGCAACTCTCTTAGGTGGCATCAATAGAAAGCAGTGACTCTGCATTTAAATCTGCCACTGACAGAGGAAAACAACTGTTTCTTCCTATTATATCTTATTTAAAATATAAAACCAAACAAAAAAAAAAATGCTGCCCTTCTTTGAAGGAAGTCTGAGGGCACCCTACTCCTCCACAGGCAGATCCAGGTATTTCAAAGCACCAAGCAGAAAATTCAAAATCATATCCTCTTATGCTCTTTGCTGCTTAATCTGTTTAACTTTAATAGCAAAGCAGCAGCAGCACTGAAAATGCCCTGAACAGACACTCAGTGGAATTTACATAGACACCCCTGAGTACAAGCTCTCCAACAATGGATTATATAACAAATATGATACGTGTATCATATGATACAATGAATTTATTATGCTCTATGTTGCCTTTCCTAAGCAAAAATCACAAGAAAATTAAAGATTTCATGAGCCAGATGAAGACTTAAAGTCAGGAACGGAAGATGAAAGAACAAAGCAGTTTTCACCGTAATTCCATATCAATAAATAGACTATACATGGCTTAAAACTAGCAATTTACTTAGGCTAAGAAGAAGCAGACCTGCTTACTTTTGAGGAACCAGGATCTTGTGACAGTTGCTAATGGGAAGGTTACAGCTCCCTTCCTACTGATCCTGAGTCTAAAGCTCGCTCCCAGCTCTCAGTAACCCTCAGAGCAGGGACATTCTCACAGGCACAAAAGCTTCCCAACATTGAAATTTCGATGAAAATCCAATGAAGGGTAAGTGCTACTGGAGTTTGTTTCCTGAACATCCTCAGCTTGTTTCCAAACTCAGCTACATTAACATAAACTCTGGGTCATTGAAGTTATTTGCAGTAAAATAACAGGAGGAAGAGGAGGTTCAAGTCTGAGCTGGGAGCACTTGTGAACAGAATCCTACAGAAGATGAACAAGAAACAGATAAGAGCTGCAATTATAGAGGCCGAGCTGGTAACGTGCCATCCCATCACCTGGCATTTTGCGGGAACGTTTTAAAAAGCCACTTTTCAGAAAGCAAGAACAATTTATTTCACATAAAAGGCTCCATAATTAGATCCCCAGGACTGAAGCCAAGTGTGTTTGTATTTTAGGTAATTTACCCAGTTCTATTAGCATTTCAATAACCAGAGCTAAGCTTTGAAGTGAGGATGCCACTCAGATGGGGGAAGCTCATCTCTGGCTGTGCCGTTTCCATCTGCCAAGCAGCAGTTCATGAATTTACAGACCAGGATTACAGAAGTGGCTGAGGAGAAAAGCCCCCAGTAAAACTGCTCCTACAAAGAAAGAAACATAGATGTGTCTTTCTCAAATGTGTCTGCTTTTGGGGAACCTGATTATAAGTGATGTCAGGCAGCAGTGCAGTCGAGATCTGGTCTCGTCCAAGACTCATTTCTGACTAGTTTATTGTTAGAGGGCTAAACTGTATTTATTCCCCTTGGTCATCACACAGATCCTGTACACTCTCACTGCTTTATCCCTCTCCATTCCTGTCTGTCTCTAGTACACACAAAATCGGGGTTGATTCACATCCTCACCCATATCTGCTCCTGTTCTGTATCAACGTAACACTCCCACCTGGTGTGAGCTTCCTTCGTTCGTGTTCCCTGCCTTCCAAACACACACCTCACTTCTCCGCCAGGCTCTTCTTTGCTGTGATGCCTTCAACAAAACCGCCTGGGATCCAGGTGGGGATCCATATCCCCCCTCTCCTTCCCTCGGCAGGACCTCCTGGAGGCGCTGGGGCAGCTCCGGGGGCAGGACGGGGAGCCAGGCCCGGAGGACCGGCCTGTGGCCGGCGCTGAGGGCGGCGGGTCCGGCGGGAGCTCCCGGGGCTGCGGACCCCGGTGCCGTGAGGGGCAGAGCCGGTGAAGAGCCTCCCGTCCTCCCTCCGACCGGGGCGCTTCTCCGGCTGCTTTGGGGCGAGCTGGGAGAGGACGGGGCTGGGATGCGGCCGGTCCCGAGCCCGTGGGTGCCGGAGCGGGGCAGGAGCGGCCGCTGTCCCCGGCTGAAGGCTCGGAGCGGCTCCCGCCGCAGCTCCCTGCCCTCCTCTCCCGGGTTTCTGGAGGAGAAGGAGAAGCTGAAGCCGGGCCCGGCTCCCAGGCGCTCCCTGAGCCTCCAGGCCAGTGTCCAGCAGCCGGACAGCCCGGCTGCCCCCGGACCCGCGGCAGCGGGGTGCGGAGCAAGAAACTTTTGTACAAAGCCTGCATTGCTTTTTCTGAGTGTTTGTTGTTTTTTTTTTTTTTTTCCCCAGTCATGGCCTAGCACACGATCAGAAAATACAGAAACCCCCTCCAGAGCGCTGTTCTCCCTCTGCCCTCAGAGCTCAGTCCCGACCCTGGCCAGAGCACCCCAGGCGGTCTGGACAAGCCTTTGTGGAGGGTCGCAGCAGCGGGAAGGATGGGAGTTACATCCTTCCAGGACGATCATCAGTCCCGTGACCCTCCACGCTGCACTGAAGAGACAGTGCCCGGCACCGCTGCCAGCTCCAGGACCGCGGCAGGGAGCCGGGATGCCTTTCCCGATGGCTTCACGGCTGCTGGCAGGGAACGCTCCCACAGGAGGTGGGCACCGGGCTCGGGGTTAGTTCCAGGTGGTGTCCTGCTCGCCCCCCTGTGCCATGGGTTAATCCGCTGGTACCAGCGCCAGGTTTGGCACAGCAGGCTGGCACAGAGGGGGCCGCTGAGAACAGAGGGACTTCATCGCTTTAAAAATACATCTGGCTGCGGATGAAGGGCTGCCAGGGGTTCAGCACCCGGGACAGACGCCAGTCCCCTCACGCCGAGCGCCAGCAGCGCCGGGCTCTGCCGGGTTCTGCCGGGCTCTGCCGGGTTCTGCCGGGCTCTACCGGGCTCTGCCGGGCTCTGCCGGGTTCTGCCGGGCTCTGCCGGGCTCTGCCGGGCTCTGCCGGGTTCTGCCGGGCTCTACCGGGCTCTACCGGGCTCTGCAGGGCTCCCCTCGCCTGCCCGGAGCTCCCTGCTGCCCGCACTGAGCCTGGAGAGTCTAGCACAGAAAGGGGCAGCCGCCACACATCCCAATCACCGGGAGAAATACTCCATGCTTGGGATGAAAATTAATTCCCCCCCCCCTTGGAAAAAGTGAGGCACTACTTAACTCCCTTAACCGCAGCATGGCAGCTCTGGACGTTTTTAGATTTCCCTTTTGATTCTCACACTGCCTCATCTCTTAATTTCCTTCCCAGTCTAACCAAACTGCAGGGAAAGAGAGCTTGGGTGGGGTAGGGTATAGTTTTGTCAAAGGGTTTAATCACTAGGAGATGAAAGGAATCCAAATCCAGCCTCAGAACAAAGGCGACTACAATGGCTCCTTACAGTCAGCTCAGACTCTTCAGCCGCAAACGGCAGGAGGAGAATGGACATCACGGGAGGGACGGGCGGCGGGTCGGGGCAGCACTTAGGACAGGTTTATCAGCAGAAGGAACCCACGTGGCACCACCCAAGGGCTTACAGCCCTCAGCCTTACAGGGCTGAAAAACGAGGGCGTAGAATCCTCCTGCCGGGGAAGGGGCAACGTGACCCTCAGCTGAGCTCTGTCCATCCTCCTCCTCCTCGCAGGGATCCCCCCCGGGCTGCGGCAGCACCTTTGGTGCTCCCCCTCTCTGCTCTGAGCAACCAGAGCTGCTCTAAGGAAGCCTCATGTCCTCACACCTCCCACCCCACACCCTGCGATGCTGAGGAAATGTGACATTTTCCCAACCCTAAAATCAGTCACATTAAGGTTTTTATAAGAACCTGCTGCCCTGTTAAGGCTCCTGACAAGGGTTTTACCGTGGAAATGCCCAGCTGAGCACAGGCAATGCCTGGATCCTGACTATCCATCGCTGGGCTATAAAGCCTTAACTTCACATTCATCTTACCAGGGTGGTGACACTGAAATAAAACAAACAAACAAGTGATTTTTAGAGCTTCAACAGTGATGAGCTGAGTTCTGACATTTTACTGTACAAAAAAAACCCTCACAAAGCAAAGCTCAGAGCAAGTGACAAAATGTTTCTGTGCAGAGACAGCACTAGAGAATATTTAGTGCGTGGGGGTGGATGTGTGTGTGTGTGAAAGGAAAGAACCAAAAAATACAGCAATAACAGATCTTAATTATCTTAAATTGGACACTGGATATTAATGAATAATTCTGGTTTATATTCTCACACTTTTGCAGTTTACAAAACAAAGTTACACCTCGGTGTAAACAAACACATACACACACCAAGAGCAGCAGGAAGAGAATGATTGTAACTAATTAGTGAATTATACAGACACTGCATCATGGAGTGTTAATTAAAAAAATAATAAAAAAAAGAAGCTATCAGGATCTTAGTTCTTAATAGCACAAAACAAGAATGTGCTGGGATAACACACAAAAAACGAGCATTTCTTCCATTTACTGAAAAAAGAAAGCATGGAGGAAAAATAGAGAAAGCTGTTATAATAAAGGGTTTCATGAGAACACACACGGAGTTGGGCTGAATTCAGACTATATTAGGAAAAAGTAGCATCTGAACATGACTCCACAACCTTGGGAATGTCCTTTCCAGTATAATTTTGGTAGCTGATCATGTGAACAGTATGTCCACATGTTTGTACACAAACACCATGTTAAAAACATTTAAGACATGAGAAATATTTTATCATTGTTTTATTATTTAGAAACTAATTAGGAGATCCTTTCAAGATCTATATTCATATGAAAATCAACAAATTATAGACATTCACTCTTGTTTCAATTTAAAATAAAAAGAAACATTAGGAAAATGTGGGGCAAACAATGTGCTTCATAATTTAGAACTCTTGCACTTGTGTAAAAAAAAATTTATTTTTAATTGCACTATATGCATAAAGACAACAGTGGAAGAGGAATTTGCAGCAAATCTGTATTTCATTTAAGAATAGGCAGTTTTTAGCTAATTTAAAAAAACTTCAGCACTCAAATAAATAAATACTTTTTGTTTTTAATCTATTAAACTGAAGATTTCATTTTAACCTCTCCCAAAGCACATATAGACACAAATTCACCCATTCTTCCTTGGGGACAGATTCTGATTCCTTTCTGAATAACACCGAAAGCCGTCTATTGAAATTTCTCATCGAGCAATTTTCTTTCTTGCACGAGGGTACAGGAAGATTATTCCTGTATCTGGCCACATGGCCTTTCAATTTTATTGCCGTAGGGTCAAGCCTTACCATCGATGTTTAGAGAAATCCCATTATTTACAGGTTTGGCTGTTAACAGGGACAGTGTTTTCGGCGGTGCCGGAGCCGTCGGCACAGAGGGCTGGAGGCACTCGCTGTCCCTGCAGAGTCAGTCCTTGCTGAGGTGCAGATCGAGGTGCTGCTGCTGTTGGGAACACACAAAGTCTCAACGGTGATATCACCTCAACAGCACTGGGAAAAGAGAAGTTGGCCCAAATCTGGGATTTTCAGCACACTCCGTGGTATGCGGTGGCCACACATATTCCATATATAGAAGGGAAGTGTGCACGATGCTGTAGGTGTCCTAAAAGTAGATTTATCTTCAGCCTCTACTCTTCATCTGAAAAGCCTTCTGTTTTCCCTGTAAAAGGTAATTTCTCTGTGGAAATCTTCTAACTGAGCAGAGTTTAGAGCAGTTTCGGGATTGTTTCCCGTCTCCGTAAATCTGACCATTCTTGAAAGAAAATTGCTAAGAATTTCCAACTGGATCGTGTAATCACTGCCCTGGTATCAAGAGGAGGGGGAGTGACATGAAATCACTGACTTGTGACATACATTCCTCAGCAACGCGGCTGCTGCCTAATGACAGCTAATAAAGGGAATCTTCCCTTGACAGAGCTGCATGCCTGCAGTGGGACTGGAATGTGCCCAAGATAAACCCCCTGATAACCCAGGAAGCAGAGATCACACCCCAAGAGTATAAAAGAGGAGCTTCGGAAGAGAGAGGACAGGACAAGGAACAGAGAGATCCGAAGGGACATCTCAGAAGAGACAGCTTGAACTTCACTATTCCCAACCAACTCAGCGCCATGGACACTAAAGGCTCATTTTTCTATGGCTTCCTCTTGCTGCTGCTCATCCAGCTCCAGTCCAGCAGAGCCAACCCCATCTACAGCCTCAGCCCTGCCAAAGAACTGGCCAGCATGGAGGTGAGGACTCTCTCTCTTCTCAGGTTTAAACTTTGGGGGTGCTCAGCAGAGTGTGAGGTGGTGCTTTGCCTTCCCTTTGCATGATCAGACAGCAGTGGCCACATTGGCCACCACATGCCAGGGGACAAAGCCTCAGCTCTTCACAGGGGCTCAGAGAAGCTCTGCAGGGCAATATCCTCCTGGGCTGGGTTCACCTGAGCTCCTGGGCAGCACTGGGAATTAAAATTGTGATGTTGTGGGGATGTCTGCTTTGGGGTTTTGGTTTTTTTCTCTTAAAGATCCATCTCCTTGGGGGCAAAGCTCCAGAGAGGGAAAAAAAAATCTTCAGAGTAGCTCTACAAGAACAAACAGAAAACTTTGAGGTGGCTTCTCTCTATCCCACTAAAGGGCAGGAACAGTGAAGCAGGGCACTGGTTTTGTGAATTTGAGAGATTTGTGTATGGATGGGAGATGAGGAGGTAAAGTGGAGCACCCAAAGTCAAATTTTATAAATGTTTCTAGAGGAATACTATAATCATTTAGTGTGGCTCACCCAGGAAAGCTTCCAGAGCTATGAAATTACCAAGTGCAAACTCTAATGAGTGACAGGGAACATCCATTGTTGCAGCACAACACAAGCTTAAGACTCAGCCTCGCAAGATGAAATTTGAAAGCTCAAACCTTTCCTTGGTCTGGTACCAGTGACCAGCTTCTCACAGCTGTTCTCAGGGCCTGAGAACAAACTTCCTGAGATACTGGGACAGTGTCAGCTGTAGCTAAAACCACCCTGTGCCTCTGGGCTGTTTGCAGCAGCCAAGAAGAGCGGCTTCCAAATGCATTGTCAGGCAAGCCATGAGGCTCACTCCTCTTCCAGAGATGGGCAATTAGGATCCCCTAATTGGTTGAGCTGCCCTTGAGAAGGTTATCTGACCCCTGTCACACAAAGCTGTACAAATTACACAGAATGGTACTCAGGAAGAAATCACTCAGCAGGCAATAATTTAGCACAGGGGTATTTTTGGTTGCTTTAAGGAGCAGCAACCCTGTAACCCCCAGGGCAGAGATCAGTGAAAACACCAAGAGCTTCTCCAAGTGGTGTCCATTGAAATAGCCAGGGGTGACAGAGCAGCAGCTTCTGAGAACATGGTTATGGATCCAAAGGTTCTCTGAGGCTGTACCACTGCTGGGCTGAGTGGTAGCTCCCTATGCAACTCAGACCTTGGGCTTTTGTTCCTCCGTCAAGAGTTGTAACCTTGCCAGTAAGACACACTTGGTGTCAAGCAGCTTCATTCAGCTCACAGCTGTAAATTCCTATAGATGGAATTGCTGTGAACAGGGATTTAGTGCAGAGGACAGAGCTCAAGGACCTGGGATCCAACCTGACAGTCTCCCATGGGACTACTGATGAATGCAGAACGGGATGACTGGAAGACTTAGCAAATGAGCACAAAACTAGGAGTTTCATGAACTTAATCCTTCTCTTACAGGCTCTGTTGGAGAGGCTGGAGGATAAGTTTGCAATGATTGAAGCCCTGGAGTCCAACCCTGACCTGCCAGAACCCAAACCCCAGGAGGAGATCCGCCCAGAACTCGACGATGACAGCGAGGACCAGAAGGCTGAGCCCAGGCTGGCACCCAACCCGCCCCTGTCCTTCAGGGACCCCCTCCTCAAGAGGCTGAGGGGGCTGCAGATGCCCAGGATGATGAGAGACTCCGGGTGCTTCGGGAGGAGGATCGATCGGATCGGCTCCCTCAGCGGGATGGGCTGCAACGGTGAGTCACTGTCTGGGCCACCCCGGGGGAGGAGCAGCCCTTTAAATCTTTAAGAAGACACAGTCTGAGAAAGGAGTTGATTTTAGCCGAGTATTTAAGCCAGTACTGTTTTTTCAAAAGCACTGTTGACGACGGTGCCCCAGACTGAAACAGAAACAGATTTTAGTAACATTTATTTCATGTTTGGTTTGCAGGTTCCCGGAGGAATTAGGATCAACCTCCCTATTCCCTGCTCTGAAGAATGCTTTACAGTACCTGTTCCTCCCAAGATGAAAGCCAGATGCTTTCCAAGCTCCTCAACAGAAAGTTATTCCTATTTTTATTTATTTATTTATTTATTTATTTGATGTTTTTTTAAAGAACATTTCTTGCTCTAGCACCAAGAGACCATCTTTAAATAAAACTAACACATTAGACATCTATGCTGGACCTCTCTCCTGTCTGTTGCATTAAATTTTCTTGTATATTCCTAAAGTCAAAATCCTAATTTTTATTGGTATTCTGGTACCCACAAGGCTGGATCTTACTTACATGAGATAGAGAAAGTATGAACTTGGTAGAAACTGAGTTTTTCACTAGAGCTTTTCCATCTGCACTAAAAAATTCTAACAGATTAGCAGGGAAAAAAAGCTTGTTCAACATTGAAAGACCAACATACATAGACAGGGTTTCAGTAACAAGAGAGTCCTTTTGCTGGTTTAGATTATTCAGTCACAGGAACTGCCACAAATCCCCCACCTAAGCAAAATTTACATGGAAAAAAATAAGAAAAATTATAACACTCCACGAGTTCCAAAATAACCAGAGGGAGGAAAGGGAATTCATTGTATTTGCTTTCTAGCACTGGCCAAATAAAGGTTACGAGCATCAACAGAAAGATACATCAGTAACTGTGTCTTGTCTCACTCTGCACGTGGCTGAGATGCTGATTCCCAGCATTTCTTGAAGGATTCTTTGAATAATCCTTGAATATTCCTCATGAGAGGGCAGGTGGGATCACTCCAATTACAAAGCAGCTCGTACAGAACTTTATCACTTTTTGGGAACGGGCCCTCACAAAGCTGTTCTGACAGGGCTGATGGGAACACTGCAAGGCTGACCAAGGTTTTGTTTAACCTTTGTTGAGTGAGATTTCACACTTAGGAGCTGAATTTGACCCAAAATATATTCTCCCCTCCAACAAAGAAGGTGATATTGCCAAGTGCACGTTCAGTCACCATCCCAAGGACCAAACAGCTCAGAATCCCACCAGCCCCAACAATGGCATCAAGCCCAGCCCAACACAACTGTCCTGTGACTGCACACACGGCTGGGAACTGGGCTATTTTGAGCACCTCATGAGTCTCATTCCCCGAATCTCAGTCCATTCCCAGGTACTGGTGTACCCTGGGAAGCTTGTTCAGGGCCCTGAGAAAGGAGCACCAGGACAGACTCAACTGGAACAGTCCCATTCTGACTTTGCTCCTGCAAATGCACAGGGAGAGAGGAACAACACCTGGCCAGGACAGGCTGTGGGAGGAAGGTGTTCCAGGGCTGGGACAGCTGCTCACAAAGGCTCTCAGGGACCACAGCTCCAGGGAAAGGGTAAATCTGAGTGCACACCACCCCTGTCACAGCTAAGGCTTGAACAGGGCTCGTGCCACACACGTTTCTGACAAGCCACCCTGCCAGTCCCTCCCTGCCCTGCTGGCACAGCCTCTGGGAGGGACCTGGGTGCTCCCTGCCACGTTAGGCCTTGTGATTCTTCCCTAGGGAAGAAGAATAGAAGTCTAATCTGAGGGGGATCATTTTGCTCCACTCCAGCAGGAAACCACACCTAGTGTGATAGAAATCACACATCAGAGCCCCTCCTTCCAGCAATGGCAGCTAAAGGCAAAACATCTGTGCAACAGTGTCCACACAGGTTTCACTGTCAGGAGAATGAATTCCCAGCAGCTTCCATGAGACATCTCTGCAGTGAAAGCTACAGTGACTTAGCATTTACTCAGAGGCAGTTTCACAGATCAAGGGGGTGTGAAGTCACCCTTTGGGGAGCCTTTGTGGGGACAATGGGGCTTTGTCCTCTCAAACAGGCTTTCCAAACACACCTGTTTCCCACTGCAGCAAGATGGGAACACACAGGTGGATCCCTCCACACCAGCAATGGGCAACAGCCCGGACTTCCCATGTGCTGCTATAAGGGGAAGTAAAAACAATCCACTTATTCTAACAATAACAACTCTTGCTGGAACTGAATTTTACCCAGTCAAGCAAAACTTGCACAGACACTGTAAATTGTCCCTCCCTGTCAGCCCCTCAGGGCACAAAACTCTAATTAGTTCAGTGGAATGTGCTAAAAATGGCAAGAAGAGTCGATGCTGCCTGACCCAAAGGCAGGTGGGTCCAGTATTAACAGCAAGCCAGTTCCTGGTGGAACAAGTCTGTATTGGCTGGCAGACAGTAAGTTAATGGACCCTGGGGTCTGGGAGAACCTCATTGAGGGTAAGCAATCGAGGAAAAAAGCACCTCTGACTGGATTTTTACTGCTGCTCTCATAAACACACTGAGCTGTAAAGCTCCCTCAGGGAAATCCCACAGCCAGGTCAGAACAGGGCTGCACACTGGAACAGGCACAGGGAAAAGCTGAATGAGGGGAACCTGGCACTGATGGGCTCTGCAGGCAAAGAGCATCACCCCAAGGACGGGCAAAGCCACCACTGCTGATGTGAGGGCTGGATCAGAGAGAGCAGGGAACAGTCTTGGGAACAGCCACCTGCAAACAAAAAAATATCCCAGTGGGATCAGAGAAGGACCAGGCTCACACCCTCCACCCAGCTCTGATGACATTTGCCACCTCCTGCCATGCCAGAACTTCATTCTCACTTCTCAACAGCTCCTGGCAGAATCCCTGATGAGCAGTGCATAATTCAGCAGCTTTCTGTCCTTTGAGCTCTGAAACCCAGCAATTCCACCAGCATGCTCCATGAACTCTGTAAGGCATAAGCTTTGGCTGGAAAAGCGGTTTGCTCGGCGTGGGCTTTAATTGCAAACTGGATATGATGGTTTCTTTGCCCCTCAGACACTGCACTATCCCTTTCCAGCTCCCCACTAGATGAAATGCTTCACTGGAATCCAAGTCTGCAGACAAGAATGCCAAGAGGAGCTGTCAGCACTGCTTTGTTTCTCTAAGAAATCATGTGTGGAGCACAGGGCACACACTCTCCACTGCTGCAGGGAGACGTGGAGCTGTGCCAGCTCACATCCCAGGCTGGCCACAGCCAGCTTGCTTGATTTACTTTCCCTGAATCTTGGGCCCCAAAGGCATTTGCTGATTGACATCTGCTTGATAAGTGTGTCCCACACTTTTATGTGGGAAGGAAGGATGATTTGTAAGACCTTCCCCCTCCCTTACCATCTCCTGCCTGCTCTCTGGGAAAACCAGCACAATGCTGAACAGAGACAGAAGCAGACTTGGGAGTAGGGGAAGTTTTAAGAAAACAGAGGGTGGTGGGAAGGCAGCTACAGTCAGGCCTGCTATGCTGGCAATTGGGAGGAAGCAAAGGAAAGACAAAACCAGTGTGTAAGTTCAGCCATCCCAAGAGATATTCTCTAGTGCAGGCATCAAGGAGCTGCTGGGGGAGTCAGCAAGGGGCTCAGGGTTGTCCTGTCTTACCTGTTACAGTTGTGAGCTGTCAACACAGTATTGTTTCCTAAGTTTGTCTACTGAAACTGGTACATGTGGGGTCCAGTGTCTGCTCCAAAATGCTTAAGGAATCCTTAAAATGTGTGTCAAACCATACCCAGCCCACACAGGGATTTGTGCCTTCATTCCTGCACGTGTCCCCAGAGAAGGGACACCCTGTTCACTTTTTAACAGTGATCTCAACATCCAAACCTCACAGACTGATACCCCTCCCTTCCCAGATGGTGGAACTCACTGATGTCCCATTCCAGTTCCCAGCAAGCCCTTTCCACACACTGCATGTGAACAAACAGTGGGTGCAGAAGAGGCCGAGTGTATCCCACCATTGCTGGAAAGCACTTCAGCACCCTGGACAAGAAGAGGAGCTTCACTCTCTCCTCACACACATACACAGAGCCAAAGCTCAGGGCAGCCATCCCTGTTCCTTCCTGTGTGTGCTGCATGATCCACACCCCTATGGGAATGCACACACCACACACCTGTATGGGTATGTACACAAGTGGAAGTAAAGCAAAAATTGAAAAAATAATAATCTCACTGAATGGGCCATTCATTTAAGAGCTGGACTCAATGATCTTTGTGGGTCCCTTCCAACTCAGAATATTCTGTGATTCTGGAAATTTTTCTGTTAGAGCTCTGGTGTGCAGGTACAGGAACACACATGGATTTAATGAGTCTATAAACCTCTCTCATTCCCTCCTACATCCCTGCATTTATGACCAAAGGCAGCGTAGAGCTGAAGCAGAGTTCCCCCACTCCTTTCTCCTGATGATCCCCCCCTCCTACCCTCACCAGGCTATCCCTCCTACCCCTTGCCAGAAGCACAGCTCAGTTAAAACCACTGTGGCACTTGTTCAGCTCCCAAGCACAGCCTTTCTGCCATCCCCTCCCAAGAGAAGGTTTTACCCATTTCAGGCTTTCCCTGGCACTACACAGATACAGGGGAGAGCCAGAGGGCAGGAGCCACACAAGCTGTGGGGTGTTAGACTGCATCAGTTATGTGCATCCTGTGCAACATGGCCCTTGATCCAGAAAAACATGGAAAGGTTGTGAGATTTTGGGGTCAGGTATTTCTGCAGTGCTCAAAGACTGCATTTACTTACATCTTTGGCCTGCAAGCGCGTGATGAGAACTCAAAAAGTGTCACAAAATACTTTTCTGTAAGGCAGACAGCAGGACAAAAGCAGGAAAGATAGCCATAAACTAAACAAAAGTTTAAATTAAGATTTTTCACATCCTGGAGAAGCCACCTGAAAAACCAAGAGGTGCCACACTGCACTCTGAGCCTCTTTCATTAACTTACTGGGAGGAAGGTGAGTTCTCAGGTAAGGAAAGCAGCACCACGTGCACAATTCAGCTCCTTATCAAACACTGGGAATTCCCTCCTTTGATACAGCTGTTGTGGGAGAACGTGGAATTACAGTGGTCACAACCTAAAGGATCACACATCCCTCTCTGCCCACCCCCAGAGCACCCTCTGCACAAACTGTAGATCCAGACAGCTCATAAATAGCAACTACTCAACTCCCTCAAATCAAGCTCTTGGATGTTGCCATGTTCTACTAGTTTTATTATCATAAAGGGCAAAAATAAAACAGTGCTAGAAACATCAAAAGGGCAAAAATAAAACAATACTAGAAACATCAAAAGGCCTTGAAAGTGCTGAAGGAGACACACAAACATTTTACTCTCAGACATGTTATGGTTCACATGAATACTTCCCAAGTGCCATAGTTCAAATAAAAATATATTCATACAAATTTAAAAAAAATACAATTTATATACACCATGGAATTAGCTTACATCGTTTCATAACGAAAAAACAGTGCAAAAAAACCAAATGGAAAGGTAAGTTGCTACCATTGGAATGGCTCACAGTAATTAACAATTCAAAACTGCATCATTAACACTGCACAGGAGACCACGAGGCAGGGGAGAAGGCCCCAGACTAACCCTCTAACCCTGCCATCAGAACTAATCCAGTTCTGGGTTATTATTCCTTTAGTGTTGCTCTGAGTAAAAGGTTACAGGCACCTATGTTAGAGTTTCTTGGTAAATCACTAAGCAACCAGAGCCAGAGTGGAAGCAGTTAGTGTGTTGTAAGAAAGGAATTAAA
Source organism: Manacus candei (assembly GCF_025592945.1). Classification (NCBI taxonomy): domain Eukaryota; kingdom Metazoa; phylum Chordata; class Aves; order Passeriformes; family Pipridae; genus Manacus; species Manacus candei. The sequence continues at coordinate 3,381,541 of NW_026138070.1, forward strand.
TGACCAAAGTGTGAGAACTGAGACTGATCCAACACAAGCCCCTTGGCATCAGCCTCGGCAGAAGGGAAATGCTGCATCTCAAACGTCAGGTGAACTTGTAATTCCCTCTCTGCAGGCCACAGAACAGTAACTGCACACTGAGATTTCCCTTTAAAGCAGCTGACAGGGTCACCCACCAGCCTCATTTAAAACTTTCATACTGAAAGAATGAAAGGGTGTGTTTTCCAGCTGAAGCTTTCGAATAAGATGGCCAGGCAGAGCAGACAGAGCTGACAGCAGGCTGGAGGCAAGTGCCTTCTCATGGGGAAGCAGCTGGTGCTCAGAAGAACCCTGACAAGATTCTCCACCTTGCCTTGTCTGGATTGCCCAACTCCAGCCTCAGTAGTGATGACAAGGTATCCTGCAGCAAAATATCCTGCAGTTTGTGTACAGAAATAAAGCAGGACCACCTCAGGGCCAACAATCTAAGGAGCTCTATTCATGTGAAGAGAAGGAACCTTCCACACACACTCAACTCAACCTGAGGAAGAGGGAGAACATTTGTCTTAGAGAGACACAGGTGCTCTAAGAGGACAGGATTGCTAATTCCACATCAGAGTGATCTGAAATCCCACAGAAACAGGATTCCTGTGATTTGTAACCACTCAGGAGCACAAATCCTCTGAATGACAGGCAGGCTAATGGAAGCACATTTCAAACCTACAGCCCAGCTTCAGGGAGTGCAAAAGGGTGCTGGAAGTTTCTTGGGATAGCTCAGTGCAAGACCAGAGCTCAGGGAATACAGATATTTTAGACACCACCTGCAGAGACTATCCAGAGAGAACAAACATCCTCACTCTACTTACAGGGAAAGAACTTGCAAATCAAGAGTAATAGCTGGTGCCAACTCCTATGCTCTAAGGAAATACAGAAAATCAGTAATGTCTGACTTCCTTCTGTCCCAACTCCCACCCAGCCAGTTCCTCATGGCAGACAACAGGTTAACTGGAGGGTTCAGAGGCCTTGTAGAAGCTTTTCTGGGATACATTCCCCATGTTCCTTGGCCCAGCCTCTTGGCTGAGGGAATGAATGCTCTGTGCTTTATCAGGCCAATCAGCTCTGCAGCCCCTGGAGGCACAAGGCTGGCTTCCCACTGAGGGTTATCTGCACACAAACTCAGGAGGGCAGGTGCCTGCTGGAACAATGCAGGTGCTGGCCAGGATGGTACCTGCTAAAGCACTGAACTGGCTGCAACTGGCTCCTAATGCTGATTGCTGCAGTTGCAAACATTATCCCAAGCATTTTTAGAGCACTTATCACCTGCAGAAGTCCTGCCTTATCCACCAGCACCAAGTATCTCTCCTGTAGGGCAGCCTGAAGCTACAGCAGCTCCTCTCATGACAGATATCCAACCAAGCCTCGAGACCATCAGCTCTATTTGCCTCCAGAAAGCAACACCTCTCCATGCTCTGAGGACATGGAGTTCCCTGGTCTGTAACTCCAGCTGGGAAGGTGTCCCAGGCTCTCACTGCTAGACCAGGACAAGGACAAAGTGCCTACAAATGCCCAAGAAATGCAGGGGTGTCAGTGACAAAGTGGAGTGCCACAAAGTGCCTTGGAAGAGTCTCTGACAGGGAGACAATAGCAAGAGCTAACAGAGATCTCCCTTCTCTGAGATGCATTGCAAATGTATTAAATACTTATAAACCCAAACAGTGAAATTTAACAATTTTTGAGCTCCTGATTTGTTGAGCTGCTCTCAGAAGTCATCTCTGTCAAAAACGTCACAGCAGGGACATTTCCCCATGAAAGAAGTAGAGAAATTAAGAACAAATGAAGCTAGTGTGGAAAAACATGGGCAACTGGGAGCACTTGCAAAGAGAGGTATATGTCCAAAAAGCTGGATTTTTTAATACTGCCTTTGAGAAAAGCCATCCTGCAGAGTAGCTCTTGGATATCTGCAAATCTCAGTATCCCCTCTCAGCCTTGACAGCAACCCCCTCCTCACACAAATAAGGCAACAGTTGCAGGAACAAGGGAGGAAGAGGAAAAGGGAGTCATACAGGAGGAAGGGAACGATGCTGCAGTTCTCTGCACAGGACATGGGGGAGTTTGATGGTTCTTCCTTCCAACTCTTAAAAAAACCCCAAACCAAAAAGGCAGAACACACAATGCCAGGACAACATCCGATGGAAGGAGATAACTGGGGGACAGGGAAAGAAAACACCTGGATAAAGACTGGTCAAACCAAGTGCCTGAGACCAATCAACAGCCCTGGGCTCAGGCAGCTCCTCTAATTCTCTGGCTAGCAAGATGTTTTCCAGTTCCCCAGGCTTGGTATGCACGTGAGAAGCCAAAGGGCAGGGCTTGGGCCTTTGGGGTCCCAGCAGGATGCGAGAGCGTGTGCGGGGAGGAGGCCACACCAACAGTGGGGCAGGGGCTTCAGATGGTCTGGTAGTGCTGCCTCAGCCTTGCCTGCAGGAACTCGTGGGTCAGGTTGTGCCGAGTGATTATCCCAACAATCTTAAAGAGGGAGAAAAAGAGGAAAAAGAGATGCAAAAGTCAGTGTCAGAGACATGCCACTGAGATGTTGCATGGCAGAGCTGTTCTTCTTTACAACCCCCCAGAAAGGGGAAACCTGTAAGTAGTTCTTGACCAATGCTGAGTTAGGGTGGGTTCGAGTTCAAGCCTCATAGAAACAATGCCCCCCTCCCTCTCCCAGCACTTATTTCCAGGCAAGACACTGTTTTAACTACACCTGAACAGACAGCTTAACCATTGCTGTCATGTCAGCACACAGCAGTAATTACTCCTGCCTAGGAAGGGAAATCCTGTTCATGTCAGACAGCCTACAGATGGAACTAAATCCTTTGAGAAGTGAAAACTGCAATTGGAAATAACAAAGCTGTCTTTTATGGCTTCATTCAAGACATTTCTGGTATCCCACATGACATGATTACAGATAGCTCCTATCACACACATCCTAGGAAGCTCTAAAGGCCAAACAGAGAAATGGGTGAGATTGGGTAAGTGGTGGCTGCACACTGGCAGGTGGCAAAAGGGACCTTCTCCCAGCCTGCTGCTGAAGCAGTCAAATCACACATTTCAGCTGATGAAACACCTCACTGATTTTACACACTGGAAGAGTTTAGAACTAGGCTGTTCTCTAGTACTGCAGGAGCATCAGGTATTAAATGTGGAACCAGCCAACATCTCTTGTCCAACTCACAGATTCTGCAGAGTAGCTATGGGGAACCCCAAGAGGCAGAAGAAGCAGTGCTGCCTCACACAGACCAGTTCAGGCTTAAGGGAAACAGTTTCTCCTTATGTTTCTAGGAGGCTGCTGACATCTACTGACTGGTCCTGAGCATCGTAGATGGCAGAGACAAGGACAAACATGAATCAAGCACAAACCATTTAAATACTCCTTTACTTTGCTGCTGCCATGAGTAGAACAGAACGAAAGTTTCCTGAAGAAAACCCTCCTGCCCCAACACACAGGAAACTTTACTCCTGGCCTTGAATTAAGCTGTCAAAGAGGAAGGTAAATTAGTGGCTGTTGATGAGCTTAAGGCTCCTCAACAGATAAAAGATTGTAAGAGCTTCCACATGCTGCAAATCTGAGAGAGGAGATGCATGTCCTGCCTTTTGCAGGTAAAGGGGAAGCAGGCTGGGGCACAAAATGCAGTAAAAAAAAAAAAAAAATCACAGTAACTGACAACACCTCAGGACCCTAAGAAGATCACATTCCGACTTCTTTAGAGCATTTGTTTAATGTTAAAAGAGATCTTAAGTGTTCCAAACGCAGAAAAACACAAACACAGAGGCTTCCTTGCTCAGCTAAGACAAGATGGAGATAAGGACCCACCTCTCCAACCGCGTTCACAACCGGTAAATGCCGGAGCCCCATCGTCCTGAACAGGTTGAAGACTTGTGACACGTGAGTATTTGGAGAGACAGTAAAGGGTGATGGGTTCATGTATGGGGTGACATCCTAAGGAAGAAAAGCAATCATGTTATTTGCAAGAGGCATTTTCACTATCTCTGGGAATCACCAACAAGCAACTCCTACAAGTCCTGTCTGTAATGCACCGATCTCTGGACAGGGTATGGGACCGTGAGCATCTTCTATTTCTGCACAAGATGAAATTATTTTGCTTTGGTTTGGAAGGAAGTTAAACTGGACAGGCAACACCTTATTCAAAAGCACCTGTGGAAGCTGTTACCTCATGGCTTGATTTCCACAGGCAGAGAAGGCTGAGTGCATGAGGGGCACGAGATGCTGGTCACTAAACCCAAGGGTGGAGTTAAACGTGCTCTCAGTGGCTTTTAAAGGCTTGGGAACAGTCATAAATATAAGTCAGGAGACACTGTCACACTGCAGAGCCTATCTTACCACTATCATGCGAGGGTTCAGCAGAGTGAGGTCCAGGTCATGGATGTCTGGGTAGCGAGGGTAATCCTCCGACATCTCTGCGTGGGACAGACGGGGCTGACTCGCACTCTGCCGAGGAAACAAACCCCTCTGAAATCCCCCAGGTGCCACCATCCCACACAGGTACCTCTCAGTGCAAACCCAAACCTATACAGGCAGAGAACAGCCCTGCTCCCCAACCTCTGACAGACCTACACTCGACACTGGAGGGCAGCAGGAGATCAGCCTTGTGGGAGCTGGGCCTCTGAGCTCACACTGATCTCAGTGACACATCTGACACTCCTCTGGTAAGACCCTGGCACACAGCATAAAAACAAACAGTATGCACTGCTGGGTGCTCTGTTTGTATTTGATATCTGCCTCCCATTCTCCAGTTCTGACAGGATGGCATCTTTAATGCAACAAATGGGTCTGCTGGTTTATTTTTTTAACAACAGCTGTCCACTTTTCCTGGGGATATTTAAACAGAAATTCAATTCCTTTTATTCTAAGAGCTGCAAGGGAGAATTTGCAGTACCTGTCTGCAGCTTTTAAAACACACAGGCATTCCTTAAAGTGTAAAAATAGGTAAATTCTTTTGGGGAGTCCATAAATATAGTTCCCAACCTCCTCAGCTGAGAGGGCAGGGATGTCTCTGCTACGATTCCCAGCTAGGAATACTCACAGATTGGCTCTCGGAGTAACAAACCCCCCTGTCAAGGAGGGTGACCAGCTGTGAGCGCAGGATCAAGCCATGGAAGGTCAAGGGTCTGAATCGTTCCTCCATGGTCCACTCCTCACTGGGAGACTGGTCAGGGTACAGGTTGGGGTAGGGAGTGTACCTGTGAGGGATTTAACACCACATGTTATAAGCTGCATGAACTTAAGGAGAGCCATACACCCCTGCTTCCAAAACAGAAGCTATTTCAGCAATTTGCAACCTTCTCCTGAACATTTCAGGGACTCTCGATAGGGGCAAGCAAGCCTTTACTCCACAAAGCAAAACAGCAGAGGGGGGTCAAGAGCCATTATGTAGTCAGAGTATCACCACAGCAGCAGAATGGAGAGTCTCCTAACTCTCAATTTCTAATCATTTGCTACTAAAGCAATTTTCGTTGCCAAATTATTCAGATTCTAATAAAAGCTGAAGCATCTGGCAAAATGTCAGGGTCAGGATGCCACTCATGAGAGTCACCATCACTAACTTAGAAAATGACTGGGCTTCTTCTTGGAAGCAACTGCAACATAAGCCTGGTGACTCAGCCCAGTTACCAGAACGGTGGTATCAGTATCATGGAACCAGGTCATCAGCTGGGATAAGTGAGCTTTGCAGAGCCCTCAGGTTTTTGCAGACAAGAGGACATCGATTTCTACAGAGAAGAGATCTCCCCAGGTATTCCATCCTCTCCAGGAAATATTTCTGGGAATTTAACAGGCTGGACATAAGCCATTAGCCTGGGACTCACTCACAGGCGTGAGCCCCAGTACAGGGTGACGAGACCTGACAAGTCACTTCTAAAACACACTCCCAACAGCACTGTTTCCTCTGACATATGGAATGACAGGGACTGTACGAAGCACTAGAACACATCTCAACATATGGAAACACCAGGATCTCACCTCCTCTCCAGCATCTGCTGCAGCAGATCCTCCTTCTCGGGAGGCTCCTCCGTGGCTATGTGCTCGTCACACATGTTCCGCAGCTCGCTCGAGGGGTAGGACTTCATGGACTGGCTGCGCTTGCGCTGCTCCCCGGCTCGGGTCAGGATGCTGGATTTCTGGATACAACAAACACTTTTCAGATGCTCACTAACCAAGTCCAGGTATCCAAGAGTGACTGTGAACTATCTGATCACAACTTTATGCCACCAGATAAGATATTCCCGAACCAGCGCTGCAGGACTTGTAGGAACAGCCAATAGACTGTACTGTGGTGCCAAATTCTGCTTCCCCTTAACCTAAAACAGGTCATTTTGTCCTCTTAACTTCTGCCTCTAGGAACACAGCCCACTCTTCTGCCTTTATCATGACCCAGAGAATGGGATGAAATTGAGTTCTCAAAAATTTTGTGTTACAGTAAGTGCTTATCTCTGACCTGAGTTCTGCACAACAGCCTAGATAACTAAAGCAAGGCCCTTCCCTCTGCAAAACAAAGCTCCGTACCCTTCAACTTATCAAACGAGCAACTTTTTACCTTGAATTTGATGTTGTTACTTATGAGCTGATTTCCCTTCATGAACTCCCTCTCGTTGCCCCTGTTCTCAGTGACCACGGGGAAGGCGTGATGGACAGTCGTGCGCAGGATGCTCACGAGGGACTGGATCCGGGTGTGAGGGTACACGTAGGTCAGGTTGGGTTCCATGATGTCACTGGCTCGTAGCCTGAAATAACAGAAATCCAAGGCTGCTGCATGCATCACATCAGTGACAGTGATGGACAAACAAGACAACAAGCCAATCCCAAAATGAGATCCTGAAGGAGTCTGCTGCAGTTGAGTTCTGCCAGCTCCTTGTACCCGTGTGCTCACCTTCGCTGTGGTATCAGCAGTGATGGCACAATCCATTTTTTAAAACTTATTTTAACAGAACATTGCATCAATAATGCAATATAGGAAAGGGAAAATGTTCCAACTTATAACATAGGAAGTGTTTAAATGCTATTGGGAAAAGAAGACAGGTGGGAAGATAACATTCTGCAAGAAGCAAAGTCAGTGGAACATTTTCACTGAGTTCTTGCTGAACCTCACAAATCCACCCCTCAGATCTCCACTCATCCACCCCTCCTCAGAAAGGTCTTCAGCATCTCCTTCCTGATGAACTCCCAGCTTTGTTCACAGCAGCCCTCACAGCTGCTCCTCAGAGCAGCCAGGTTTGTTGGAGGTGAAGCATCATCCCCCTGAACTAAAGCTTTTCTGAACTCTAACCCACAGCCTTGTCAAGAGGAGCAGCCTTACTTATCCATTTCCACCTCTGTTTCCCATTCCAGAAGAGGCACTCCTCGCAGGTTCACATGGATGTCATAGATGCCTTTGTTGAAAAAGTCTCCTGTCCACTTGGCTACCTGCAGAGCAAACAGAAGGCTTGTTGCTCCAAGTACCAGACTCCTTGGCTTATGACAGCCCCAGAAGGAACAGAGATTCAGGGCCAGCAGATGTTCAAGCAGCCTGCAGGAAGGCAGAGTTAAGGCCCTGCACTCACCATGAGGGTGATCATGATGGGGAGCCCGTAGGTGATCTCGTTGGTGGACTCGATGAGGATGACGGTCAGGCTGATGGTCATGCGGACCACTCCTCCCAGGAACGCCGCGGCCCCGATCAGCGCGAAGGTTCCCGAGTAGATGTGATCCAGGCCGATGTAACTAGGGCAGAGCACAGAGCCCAAAGGTCAGAAAAGCCTGCCTGAGAGCCCAGGGTGCACCTGCAGCATGTCCCTCACACACACACACACACTCGATGCACCTTTTGAGGAGGTTGGCGACCAGGCGTCCGAAGGCAGCCCCACAAAGCAGTGATGGTACAAACAGACCACTGGGCACAGAGATCCCATATGTCCAGCAGGAGAGTAAGAAATAGAGAAGGAAGAACAGGGACAGGGTGACTGGGCTGAAAGTACCTGCAAACACAAGAAGAACCATGACTAAAGAGGTACGGGTGTGTCAGACAAACACAGTCTTGCACCATCCACCCCACAGCTCACAGCAGGCTCATCTCACGACAGCTACTGAGTCCTCCAGTCCAAACACATGCAGACAATGAGTAAGTGAAAAGAGAGGAAAAGCAGGCCTTTCTTCCCATGAAGGACACTTTCACCAGTTGCACTAGAGCCACGAAGGCCACCTTGTGGTGCTTATGACAAGGTTGTTCCAGGCAAGATGAAGCTCTGAAGCCTAAGCATGGGATGGGGTACTGTCCCCTTACTACTCACCGTCCTGGTGGAAGAGCTGCAGGATAGCTGACTCCTGAGGGTTGAAGAACAGCGTGGCCATGTCATTGTAGGTCTCATTCGGGCAGAAAAATGTTTTGATGCTTGAATTTATATCCTCTGACATATCCTAATGCAGGACACACAAGACAAGAAGACTTAAACGCCACTGTCTCCTACCATTAGCCTTTGGGCAGACTGGGAGTAACCCTATGACAGGGAATGTAATCTTCACATGAGATCCCTCACCTGCAGGCTCAGGGTGTCGTTGCCACTGTGACTGCTGGAAGACATCTGCCTGCATTCCCCCAGGACCATGGAGGCTACAAAGACCACGACCGTGGTGGTCAGTGACACCAGCAGGCTCTCCAAGACCCTGAAAGACACAAGAGAAACCACATTTAAGCCACAGTCAGCACTATAAGCCAGTCCCAGCCCTGGACATGACTCTGACAAGGCTGCAAGAAGCAGCAGTCACCACAGCTTAGCAGCAGAACAGGGGACACAGCACGTCAAGTTGAATTATGACTTGGCTCCCAGGAATTGCCTTAACTCCCCTTTTTAATTGCTTGCCCCAAAAAGGAGCTATTTCTGCCCAGAGAAACACATAGCAGGCACACATAAAAAGCCCCAGGGAAAGGCTCAGTGAAGAGGCTGTTCACATGGAAACAATGTTCTGTACATCCTTACAGGGCAAAAGGACAGACAGGGCTGGACAGGATGATGCATAGTCTCATAATCTCTCTTCTAACTGCTGAAATACACTTCTTTTTCTTTTTAAACCTGAGCTCCTTATTTAGGAATTGTCTAGAGCAAACAAACAGCTACTTTCCAGAACAACATGGCAATTCCCTCTCTAAATAGCACAGATATTAGCTCAGTTGTGGATTTAATTAATGAAGATAGTTTAAAAAAAAAAAAGTGAGATCAGCTATTCCTTTCACATCTGTTTGGACGTGACATAAAAAAAATCCTGCAGGGAGACAAAGCTCCATTATAAAGAGCTCCCTTCACTGCCCCTGTAACAGGGGCTGCAGCTCTCCCAGAGTAAGTACAAAAATGCACAGGGACTGTAACATCTGGTTTCTGGGTTCACTTTAAGTTCTATGGAGACTTTGTCTTGTGATTTTTAAAATAACATGTCTGGGATTTCCTCCAATCCTACTCACTGAGTCTCCTATATTGATGCTTGTGCTTTGGGACCCTGAACACAGATGAGAGATCCCTGTACAAACCCAAGAGAGAACAAATACCTGACCAGCTTTGGCTTGGGATGCACGTTCCGCATGCGGTATCTGGCCAGTCTCTTGTTCAGGCAGTTAAAGGTGGCTCCGAGAAGGCCTCCTACAATCCCCATCAGAATGAAGAAGCCCAAGTCCACAGCTGTCCAGAGGTGGCATTTCTTATCAGACTCAGAGCACTACGTGCAGAAAAGCACAAAAAAAGGCATTACAGTAGTTGCTGCAATTTCCTACCAACACTTCTGTCTCCATAGCAGACTTCGAGCAGCTGTGACCAAAGGGGAGCAATTCTGTCTGAGGATATGATATCAGTGCACTGACACAATACAATGATTGAGAATCAATTGCCCTGCACTGAAAGACAAGCATGTATCAAAAAATCCCCAAACTCAAACTAACAGAAAGAAAACACTGAACGATCAAGAAAATAACAGAAATAACAATGCTAAATCTTACCTTGAACTCGCCAAAGTTCAGCAGCCCCGGGAGCTGGAAAGACCCCCAACTTCCAAACTGAATCCCAGAGCGGAAAAAATTCAGGGTGAAGGTGGCAGCCATGGAACAGAAAAGCTGTCGAAGTAAAAAAAAAATAAAAAAAGGAAGAAGAAAAGACTTACAAAATTAAGACTGGTAGCTCTTTCTGGAGACTCATGCCTGGGGAAGGCATCAGACTGCAAAGGCACAAAAGCCCTTTCTCCCAAGTACATTAAATCTGCTGCCTAGAGTTGTCCCACGATTCCAGACAGTACCAGGCTCATCTCTGCTCTTGATTTGAGCAGCTCTGGAGCACTGACAGAGCAAGCACTCTCCCTCCTGCCAGGAGAGCTCAGAAGAGGACAGGATAATCTGGATGCCCTCACGGACGAGCCCTCCCAAGGGGAGCCCTCTTCCCAAGGAAGAGACACACAGAAAGAATCATCACTCACCACTTTCCATGTAAGCCCCTGGTTCCAGAAAGAGGAACCTTCTTCCAAGCTGAAAAGAGTGCCTCCAATTGGGGCTCCAAAGGCAGCTGCAACCCCTGCAGCCGCTCCAGCAGATACAAAATCCCTTTTATCCCTGAAATGAAGAGGAAAACAATCCCAGTTTAGCAAATTAGAGCTCTCAGGATGCTTAGGTTCTGCAGCTTAAAGAGACCATTCCCATTTATGGATATATCCCAGGGATACAGGAGTGACAGCTGGGAGAAGTGCTGGCCATGGCAGACACCACCATTTGTTCATTAAGTTGTTGCAGCATGATGCTCTTTCTGTAGGGCACCAACACAGATCAAATTCTGGCATTACCCAATTGTCTAGTCCATGAGGAACCATCCCAAACCACAGGACTCCAGCATCACTTGAAAGAATTACAGAGAGAAGAAGGCAAGAATTTGTTCACATTCAGGTGAACCAACCTTCTCTGTAGTATATCCTGGCCATGAGGGGTGAGTAACTGAGCTTGCTCCCAACAGTGAAGCCATTTAACCACCCAGATTAAAGGTTTTAACAGATTAAAGGTTTCAAATCAGTAGAGATTTGCTAAGTAGTACAAGAGAACATCTATGGAGACCAGAGCAGCAGGGAAGAGTCACGTCCTGGTGTTGTCTTGCTGCAGAATGAAACTGCAGGACACTAGAGAGAGACTGAGAAAACCACTGACTGTTTCAGCCCAGCCCACCACCCTTCTCCCAGGGAAGTCTGCTCACTCCTCCTCCTCTCCCCTCCTCCACAGCCTGGGTACAGTACCTGTCACTGCGGAAATAGGGAAAGTTAAATTGGATCTTCCTCAAAGAGATGCTCTGGAACTACAAACAAAGTAAAGATTTAGAAACACAGGAGATGGAAACTTACTCTTACAAAGCAGTGGCGTGACCAGGACAGTGACCCAGGCCAGCACTAACCTGTGGCAAGCCTGCACCCACGACAGCACCACTGTGAATCATTGGACCCTCCTTCCCAACAAAAAGACCTGGAAAAACAGAATTAATGAGGCAACACTTTCCTCATCACCACCCTCCCTTGCTGACAACATCAGAAGAGATCATCTCCCCACTTCCATGCCATGGCACAGATCCCTGTGCCAAGCCTGCAGCGCCTCACAAGGAGATGCTGACCCCCTGACCCCTCGACCCTCCAAATGTTTGTGAAGACTTGCACAGACTTTGCATTCCAAGTGGGTGGAATCATTGAAAGACAACTGCTACAAGGACTCTGAACTCTCCAGGTTATTCTGCCCTGCTGCCTAGAACACAGCTGCCTTCTGACTGCTCCAGACAGCATGTCCTGGAAAATTCTCAGGACATCCTCTTAGACAGTCATGTCTGACAAGCCCACTCAGAAAACCCCCTGTTCTCCTCATAGTCCTGATCCTCCTGGCTATTTTCTACTCTATAAATGCATTCAGGGCTCATGACTCTGCTCCAGCCCACCAAAATAATTTTACTGTACAGGGAGGATAAGCCTTGTGTGCCCTCCTTACCTCCAGCCACACTGAAGAGCACTCCCATGGCTTTGCACACCACCGTCCGCAGACGCACCACCCCTGGCACCTTCACCCCGTTGAGGTAGCACTTAATTTCAGGAATTCCTGATCCAGCTGCTACAGGCTGCAGGAAAGAAACACTGACACTGTGCTGCACTGATTTCATACCTGACCAACAACATCTCAGCAGAGAGCAAGGGACCAAGAGGCCCTGCATAGCTAAATCAATGAGCACTGTGGAGTTAGTTTGATGTCTTGGGGCAGAAAGTGCTTCTCGCAAGGATATTTCATACCCAGGGCCCGTGTGAGAGGAAAGGGAGGCTGTGTGAGGAGCAGCAATGAGTCAAGTCTTACTTGGATCAGGACCAGAAGACTGGCAAGGAAAACAAAGGTCAGGTTGAACCCCAGCAGCTCCAGCAAGGACAGTGCAAGGCAGCCTTTCTCAGAGCATTCCTCCACCGCTGCAGGGATGGTCAAGGAAAACAACAGCATTCCCCACACCAACACACAATCACTTGATAATGTCTGGGCGTCCCACCAGCATCAGGAGCCAGGCCTGTGCTCCCTAATCCAGCTGACACAACCCATCAGGAAGCCAGGCTTCATTTCCAGAGCTCAAAACTGAGTTATGAGGAAGGGAAACCACTAATTCTTTCAGCCTCTGCCTATGCACCCAATGCTGGAAACATTCCTTAGTTTCAAGGGCTGAATTACATAAGCGAGTTGAAAACTTGCTTAATCATGAACAACATGACCAGTGGCAGAAGTGTGAGAGTCAGCTGTTCTGAGCAAGACAGGGGAACAGAAAGGAAAAGGTCACTCGAGTCTACCAGGGCCCCCCACATGAGTTTAAAGATACAGCTTTGCACCAGCCGGAACTTGAGCTGCGTAAAGAGCCGCACGAAGAAATCCACAAACAGGCCCACCTGGGAAAAGAAGGCAGGATTGCCATCAGCAATTACCACCCACAATAACAAAGACCACCCTCTGGTAAGCCCTACCAGAAGTATGCACACGTGGGAAGACAGAGGATGGAGAAGCCAAAAGAATCATCAGTCAGAGTAAAGTAACTCTGAAAGGTCAGATTTCCTCCCTCCCTCTTTCCCACTAGGACAGATCCAGCCTAGAATTATTCCTGAAGAGCTGTATTTCAGAGTACTAATCTGGCAGCACTTTTAACACCCTCAACATACTTCAGGGCACAGAAGAAAGCTGGTGTTTAACTGAAGCATACAGTCAGCTGAGCTAATTTTCAAAGCACGTGCAGTGACACTAATACTGCCAAACATGCACAATACAGTTCAGCTATAAATTTGCAACCTATTTATTAAGTGCTCACTTTGGACAAGTTTTCCCGTATGAAAAACCAAAGGATTTGCCAGAATACTTTACAAAGAAAACACAGCAAGTTCTAAAAGCAAAAAAAGACTTCTTGGAAAATCAGCTAGCAACAACATGCTGTAATTCCCAAAGGACAACTCCAGCTTCTAAGCTCTCCACTCCATGAAAGAGAATGTTTCCTCCTCTTTACTCCTTGGCCATTGACTCTTAAATTATTCCTGCTTAGTCTCCTGAATTTTCCTCATTCCCCAAACAGCATGACCCTTACCAGTCCTGTGCAGACTCCAATGGCAAAAACCAGCACCCACTTCACGGCTTCGTATCTCTGGGCTTTCTGTTTAGGAAGAGGATAAAAAAGGGAAAGAAAAAAATGTCAAGTCAAAGCAACACAAAAACAGGGATTGGAAAAAGGTGTTTTGGGGCTCGACAGCTCAAGTACAGCCAGAGGGATAAATCAACAGAAGATGGTGACAACAGCAAACTGAAAATAGGGAACTGAAGTGCTGAGCATCTCACTCACTTTAAACCTGGGCAGATCAGAACAGATGCTGACCTATCATCTCCACACAGATCTTTATTCTTTTGGTAGGGAAAGCAAGATAACACATATAATTTCTTTCATAAAGAAGAAAAATCCCACAGAACTTCCTGCAGTGGAGCATTTTTAGAATCACAGGATGGTTTGGGTTGGAAGGGACCTTAAAGCTCATCTCATTCCACCCCCTGCCACGGGCAGGGACACCTTCCACTAGACCAGGTTGCTCAAAGCCACATCCAACAAGGCCTTGGACACTTCCAGTGATAGGGCATTCACAGGTTCTCTGAGCAATTTCCACAGTTTTAGCTCTCAAGCTTAGGAAAAAGAAAGAACAAGATCCTACCTTATTGTCCATGCCCTCCAGAACTTCCAAGTACGGGTCGTTGATACAGCGATCATAATCCAAGCTCTGAAACGCCAAAAGGTCCATTTAAGAGAACCAACTACAACAGATTGTGCAAACAAAATATGGCTAGAAGGCCTTGTTAAAGACTACAGAAGTCATTTCTACCTGCACAGCAGATTTTGCAAACAACAGTAGGAGAAAAAACTCCTGGAAACAAATTAACTATTTCTAGCAGAGTCAGACCCTGAGAATCAGGGAGTGAAAGAACAGATGAATTTCACTGCCCAGGCTGAGAGACAGGGAATCAAACAGAAGCTCAACTGAGTAATATGACTTTAAATTAAAGAAGCCACACTGTACAGATTTATACTTTACTTCTTGAAGTGTCTCCACTTTGACAGTGCAGGGGATAACACTGGATCTTTATATTTACCCTTTTACTACTACAGGAACACTAGATGGGAATTCTCCCCCAGCTGAACAGCATCAATTCCTCAGTTTATCACAGCAGGGAGTTAACAGCAATATAGTTTTCCAGTTGTATTCACAAAAACACCACTAGTTCTACCCACATCTTCACCTTTTCAAGCCAAGCAGTAACAGGCTTGGCTTGTGACACCCATTCAGGGCCACCATACAGCCATGCAGAACCCAAAAATCTCCTGTAATAAGCAGGATGTGATGCATGGGAAGATCTGCTGTGAGGCAGCATGACAACAGAGACAGCAGGAAGGCAACTGGGACCAAGTAGCTACAGACACTTTCTAGAGTCACAAGGAAACAAGGGCACTAGAGCCTGAAAATCTCACATTAAAGAAGTGGAACAATGCAGCAGACTCTAAAAACAAATTTTCCCAGCAAGAGTCTGACATGAACAGCAGCTGTTCAAGCTCAAAGGGCTTTACCCCAGAAATGAGGAGCAGTTCTTTGCAAGCACAGCATCTCTTGGTATGTCCACTGATGCCAATGCAGCCTAATGACAGATACATTCTGAGTACCTGCCCCATCATAAACTCAAACAGATCGAAACCCATCTGCAGTTCTTTTCAGGTTAATTTCAGGAGCTGCTCTCAGTTAATTTCCCACCTCATAGTCTTTGCGGGGAAGGATCTCATCCTCCTCTTCGTGAGTTTCTCCAAGGATTGTCTGCAAAACAAACAAACAAACAAACGTGGGAAAGGAAAACCACGAGGGGAAGGGACGCATGTACAGGCACTCGTGAACACTGCCAGCAAGGCTAAAATCACAGAAGGCCTACACCACTGTTGCCTGTGAATTGAGAGTGTGGGTTACCAGACTATCACCTACTTTAGGGCAACTCTACAGGGTGTTACCTTAGAGCCAGAATGCCCCACATCCCTTCTATACAGGAGCTCCCCACAGCAAAGTCCTACCCCACATCCCACTTCCCTTCACAGCAACAGGTTCCAGGGGAGCACAGGACAAGCAGCTTGCAGACACAGCGCCCTGTAATGCTGGGGTCAGAGACAGCCCCTGCCAGCACCCCCGTCCCGCACGAGGGAGGGGCAGCACCGGCCCCAGGGGTGGGGTACGAGGCCCACACAAAGAGTGCGGGGCAGGGACAGCGTGAGGTGCCGGGCCCGGCAGTGAAACGCACGGGAAGGGGCAGAGGCGCCGGGCCGAGCGTGCCCGAGGGGCTGGGCCGAGCGCGGGGTGAGGTACCCGGGACAAGGCACCCGGCCCAGCATCACAGCCCCACTCCCGCCCCCTCACCGCCCGCCCTCAGGCGCTCCCAGCGCCGGGCGGGGCGGGGCCGCGCCGAGGCCCGGCGCGAGGGGTCTCCGGCGGCACGGACGAGTTCGGGGGGCGGCGCGGGGCCGGCCGGGGGGAAGGGCGCGGGGGGCGCGGCCGTACCAGCTCCTCGGGGGTGCGGCTCTCCCGCTCGCCGCAGCAGCAGCAGCACAGCCCGGCCCCGCACCCGCACCGCGCCATCTTCGCCGCGGGGCCCGCCCCGCCCGCGTCACGCCGCGCGCCGGCCCCGCCCACGGCTGGCCCCGCCCCGCCCGAGACCGCGCGCAGCCACGCCCCCGGAGCACGGTCTGGCCACGCCCACGAAAACCCTGTCCGGCCCCGCCCCCGCGGTCCCGCCCGGCTCCGCCTGCTCCTGGGCCCGCTCCTGCTCCCGCTGCCGCTCCCGCTCCTGCCCCATCCCGGTCTGGTCCCTCCCCATCCCAGTCCGGGCCCGCCCCCGCGGCGCCATGTCGGGTGAGGGCACCCGCGGGCCCCCACGTGACCCGCACGGCCGCGGCCGCCCTTAAAGCGCTGCGGGCGGGCGGCCCGTGCAGCGCCCGGCACCGGCCGCAGGTGAGCGGGACCGGGATGGGGACCCGATGGCTGCCCCAGCGCTGGGGAGCACCGCCCTCCCCCGCTGCGGGTCTGCCCGGCGGGGTCAGCTGAGGTGAAGGGGCCATCGGGCTGCAGCGGGATGCTCGCCTGGCCCCGAGCGCGGCAGGGACCCCCCGGCACCCCGGTGCTGCTCCCCTTGGCCTTCCCGTGGCCGCTGTCCCGCTGTCCTGGCGGTGGATCCAACCGCGGGCCCCTTCACCTCCCCGCAGGGCTCTCAGCCCGATGCCGCGGCCCGGGACAGCGAGGCCCGGAGCAGCTCCTTGCGGCGTGTGAACGGTGCATCTGTGCAGTGAGTTTAGCCCGCGTGGTAAAGCTGAGCTTTCGGGGAGTGCAGGTCTCCACCCTGCGTGTCTGGGTGTCAGCTCAGGGCTGGGAGGAGTTGGAATAGCACCGGCATCATACAAACACAACAGGTGCATCCATGCTGAGCATCCTGGTGTGCTGAGCCACGGATCTCTGAGCTCTGCAGCGCGGCAGAGACAGGAGCAGGAGTGCTGAGAGGTGCTTAAGATTGTCTTGTTTTGCTGCTGGCTTTGTTGTTTAGGCTTATCTTGTTTCTCTTTGCAATAACGGCAAGCTTCTGCCAGCAAGTCTGTGATGCATCTGACAGTGAAGAGACTGCTCTACGTGCTGCCTGCAGACAGAATCTAAGTGAACCTTTCTCCTGTCTTTGTGATTCGATATTTCCAGCAAGATAAGGACCTTTTTTTCATCCTACAGAGACGTTAATACACAAACCCTTTCCCCTTGTGATGGGTTTTAGTGGGAAGACAGACATCCTTTAATTTGCCTACAGTGCTGTGCCATGCTTGCTAGGAGTGAGATATTAGGAGTTGACAACATGTGGTTTTGAGCTGCCAGCTTGATCACCAACACATGCTTTGGAATAATTCTCCCAGATTAGTGCACGTGGATGTCAGGCAAAGTCCTGTGGGAGAGCCTGGTCAGGGCTGTGCCTGTGCAGTGGGTAGTTTTTGCTACACTCGTCAGTAAGTCTGAGCTGCTGCTTTTGCCACAGCTGCTGTGTTGGTACACAAGAGATCTGAGGCTCCCGGTTCCTCTTGGCAGCAGGAGGCCTGCGCTCCTTCCTCACATCTCCTGCCAGCTGGAGAGGTTCCTCAGGTGGTAAAAGCAGACTTTCTCCCAAAGACTTTTGCCTGATTGGCAACTCAAGCATAAAAAGTAGAAGAAAAGTTCAAAGTCCTCTTGGCTGACCTAAAGCCACGACGGAGTTTACATAAGGACAGAGAGCGTGTGCTGGCTCGAGCAACCATTCCCTCCAAAACAGGCTCCAGAGTTACGTAATGCTTGGACAACGTGCTGCTTCCCGGTGATAATTTAAAGTTTTGGCAGGTACCTAAGCAAATAATGCAGATCCCAGTTTTGTGGCAGCTCTTCTGTAACTCTGTGTGCTCATTACCTCATTTTAAAGGCACAGGATGGAGCATTGTGGGGAGATAAGTGGAGTTGGGCATCCTAGACCCGCTGGCACCTCTGAGTTGCTGTTTTGCTTTCTGTGAAGCCAGGCAAGCACAGCTGGTGGTGTTGTGCAAGGCAGGGAGAAGAGGATGGTCTCTGCTGACTTTGTTTCCAAGCAGCCACACTTGGTGAGGAAAGGAACAGAGTATCTGCTAAAGAGCTGAGTGGGTGCAGTGGGCTGGCCCAGGGGACTGCTGTCTGTGGAGATGGTGTGTCTTGTGGAAAAGGCCAGTGCTTGGAAATGCAGCTGTCTGATCCAACAAAGAAAACAAAGGCCTGAGTTTTTGGGGGTGGCCTGATCAGAGGGGATTCTGTCCTTTGTTTCTGACATAGGAATAATTTATGCATTCTTGTGTCCCTGCTCCATTAGCACTGGCTCTCCTACCTACAGTGTAGAGCAGCTCTGGCTTTTGGGAACAGACAGAATGGAAATTCTGAGGATGGAGACAGTCCAAGAAGCACCTGCTGTAGACAAAAAAAAAATCTGCTGGCATGCCCAGCCCAAGGCCATGAGATCACAGAGGCCATCACCTGGTTCACATTGGGCATCCTGCCTTGCTGATTTGTAGTCAGGGCAAAAGTGAGGTTGACCTGACTCTTTTGAGAGCCAAATTTGGCCCAGCAGGCACAGAAGAGCCTCATCAAAGCGGCACAAAGCCAACTGCTGTGTTATTTCTCTCAGCACTATCTAAACACATGCTTTTTATTGTGTTTTCACTACAGCTTACAGTGAGGGCTAGCAGAAGGGACTCCTTGATGATGATGATGAATGTTGGGTCTTGACATGGGCTCATTTAATCATCATCTGCCCACCCCAGCAGTAACTGCTCCATGCTGAGACCCCTGTACTCACCGTGCTCCCTCTGCTCCCCTCTCCAGAGCTCCCACCATGGTCAATGAGACCCAGCAGAGCTGCAGTGCCAGCTCCAGCTCCAGGTCGGATGGCGGCAGCAGCAGCGGGAGCGAGAGCTCCAAGGACAACTCGCGCTGCTCCACCCCGGTGCTCGACGCCGACCGGCACGAGCGGCTGCGCGAGAAGATGCGCCGGCGGCAGGAGGCCGGGGACAAGTGGTTCTCCCTGGAGTTCTTCCCCCCACGTACAGCCAATGCTGCTGTCAACCTCATCTCCAGGTGAGCGCTGCAGGGTGGGAGAGGAGTGTCTGTGGTGGAGGGCTGGGGAATAGCTAATGAGGCAGGCTCTGCCCCATGCTCTGTCTCCCCTTCCAGGTGACGAAGCAGGTAATGGGGCTGTCCTTTCCTGCTGAGGAGGGTAATGGACACCAGGTAACTTGTCTTCCTTGGAGGCCCTGAAGAGTTAAGTGCTGTGTTGGGATTACTGTGAGGGGCCAGGCTGTTTACTTGCTCCCACGCTCTGGGAATTTGGAGCAACCCCACTGTCATGCTCTGGGGCTGAAGCACAATGCTGGGGCAGAAAAGTACCTATTGAAAGCAGAGAATCCTCCTTGAAGGGCTGTGTGCCAAAGTCCCTGGAACAGACTCCCACTTGCTTTCAGAATCATCCAGCTGCTATGGTTTGTGCCTCTGCATTATTGAGGACTAGAGTTTCAGCCTCTGAGATAGGTGTCCCCATCTAAACTTTAAATGAAAAGTGATAGTTCTCAGTGGAGCTAGAAGTTCTTCTGGAGCCCCAGGAGCCACCATGTACTCACCTGGAGAAGAGGGTGTTTCATAATTCTCTTTATAACTGCTGTATGCCAACGCCATATGTTAAACAGAAGGGCCTGTTCCAACTCAGAGCAGGAGAGAGACAAGTTAAGTGAGCCCTTGTCTCTTCTCTTAGACACACTGGGGAACACAACAGAGTTCTGGTCCATCTTTTCATATTTGTGGCCTCTACAGTTAAAGCTGGGAGCAGGGGGTTGCAGCATGGTCTCCCATCTCAAAAGGAATGGGACTTGCACTGCTCTCTAGCAGAAGCCATGTCAGTCTAATAGAACATGCAGGGAGGAAGTGTATTGTACAGAGAACACCTCAGTTGCCTCTTCAAAGAGATTGTAAGCTCTTCCCCAGAGAGCCTTAAAGGATGGCTTTCCTTATTCACACTGGCCACTTGCTTAACTCTTAGTGCAGCACTTTTGTGGTCTCCTGCTGCTGTCACCCAAGCTCTCTCTGCCTGTTGCTGACATTCCAGCAGTGAGCAAGATACCCCAGGCCTAGGGAGGGGATTTGCCTACCTGGTGTAGGCTGACACAGCTCTAAAACCCACAGGTTTGACCGCATGGGAGCAGGTGGCCCACTCTTCATTGATGTGACGTGGCACCCCGCAGGGGACCCAGGATCTGACAAGGAAACCTCTTCCATGATTATTGCCAACACTGCAGTCAACTACTGTGGCCTGGAGACCATCCTGCACATGACATGCTGCAACCAGACCAAGGATGACATCACGGGGCATCTGCAGAAGGCCAAGAGGCTTGGGTTGAAGAACATCATGGCACTGCGTGGAGGTGAGTCCTGTGGTGTGCAGGGCTCAGCCTGTGCTGCTCTTGTGTTCAATTCCAGGGTAAAAGCAGAGAAATAAGATTTAGAGGCTCCTTCTGCAAGAATTAAATGTTGAGACCGAGCATTTCACCTGAGCCCTTTGTTAGTCCCTCCAGCTCAAGGGTAGACAAAACCAGTCCATGGCTGAAACTGCAGACTTGGGGGTTTCATCTTTGTCTTCCTTTTGATAGCAGGTTTTTACTGAAGATCTGAGTCCAGCAAACAGTTGGAGAGAGCTGTGGATTTGTTCTCTTTTCAGATCCTGCTGGTGAGGAATGGGAGGAAGAGGTAGATGGTTTCAACCATGCTGCTGACCTGGTTAAGCACATTCGCAGTGAATTTGATGATTACTTTGACATCTGTGTGGCAGGTAAATGTCTTCCACTGCAGAGTGGGGGGTAGGGTCTGAGACAGAGAAATCAGCTCAGCAGTCCCTCCCTGGATTGCTGTGACAGTACAATACTTCCTAATTTCTAGCAACTTGCCCTAACCACCAAGGTTTCATTTTTTTCACCCCTCTTCCTCCCAAAGGCTACCCCAAGGGTCACCCTGAAGCAGAGAGCTATGAGACAGACCTGAGGCACCTGAAGGAGAAGGTCTTTGCTGGAGCAGACTTCATCATTACACAGCTTTTCTTCCGACCAGAAACCTTTCTCAAGTTCATGAAGGACTGTCAAGCCATTGGCATCACCTGCCCCATTATTCCTGGCATCTTCCCCATACAGGTGAAATCCAGTAATTTGGGTTTGGGGCGGGAATAAGGATCCAGGATGTTAAGTGTTTGTGGGTCAGGGCCTGAGAGAGAGAGAGGTCTGTAAATATCCTCCACAAAATTTCTGGGAAGTGAGAGTGCTAAACATGTGATAAATCTGTAGGTGGTTTGCTAAATTAAAGAGGCAGGTAATAACAAGCTGAAAAGGTTTTCTGTGCCCATATGGCAAAAAGGGGTGTAAAGGACAATGTCACTAGTCCTAACTAACCAGTCCTGAGGTGTTAGTTTTCACTGTCAGCATGCAGGGCTTGGACAAAGACCTAAAAATCACCTAAAAAGACATGACCTGGACTGTGTTACCATCCTGGAGATGGGGCCTGGGAGCAGAATCCAGGAGACCCAGTTCTAAATCTGCCACAAAATTGAGACCAAGTGCCTGTGCTACCGGGATGTCAGAAAAGGGCCTCGGAAAAATATAAATCCCCTGCATCCTCCTCCAGGGTTACCACTCCCTGCGCCAGCTGGTGAAGCTCTCCAAGCTGGAGGTGCCTCAGGAGATCAAAGATGTGATTGAACCCATCAAGGACAACGATGCAGCCATCCGGAACTACGGGGTGGAGCTGGCAGTGTCCATGTGCCGGGAGCTGCTGGACAGTGGGATGGTGCACGGGCTCCACTTCTACACCCTCAACCGGGAAGTGGCCACCACTGAAGTCCTGAAGCGCTTGGGCTTATGGAAGGAGGACCCCAGGTGAGCAGAATGTACTGGTTTCTGTGAGTTCCACTTTCACAGCCATCCAGCCATCCCACCTTCTGAAAGGAAACAAACTCTGCTTTTTTGCCTTTTTTTGTTTTTTTTTTCCTTTTAGCACCTTTCTGCATTTAGAAGTTCGCCCTTCCTGTAGCTCTCCAACAAGAGCTGGGAGGAATAGAGGGAACAGCTGAAGGAGGAGTTTGGGTGGTTGGTTTAGTAAAGTAGCTTTGAAAGAGCTGTTCTGGAACTTTAAAAATCCAGACTCTTAGAGCTGCCACTTGGAAGAAATAAGTTTTTGATGCCTGTCACAACCCCTCTTACAGGCTGGGTGCTATGTAAGCTCCCACTGTGGATTTCTGGGGTTCTCTGCAGCTGATAAAGGGAATGTGGAATTCTCTCTGAGTCCACAGGCTTCAGCACAGACAAGAGGAAGCAAAGGCAATTCTCAGCTGTTTTTTTTCCTTACAGTAGCTTCCCATAGTGCTTTGCCTTACCTTTTCCAATTTCAGGTGTCAGTGCTGTACTCTTAACATTAAACAGACCCCTACTGAGAATCTTGTAAGGGAACTGCGGTGAGAAATACTTTCCATAAAGGAAGAAGACTTTCCTGTCCTACTTCTTGGCAAGCAGAACTCTTCTCAGCCTCTGTTATTGCTCTCTCCAGGGGAAGGGCCTCCAGGCTCTAGTGGAGAGTCAGCAGAGGAAGTGTGTTAATGTCTGCTCCTCCCATGCAGGCGGCCCCTGCCCTGGGCAGTCAGTGCCCACCCCAAGAGAAGAGTGGAAGATGTTCGGCCCATCTTCTGGGCCTCCAGGCCCAAGAGTTACATTTATAGGACCCAGGAGTGGGATGACTTCCCCAATGGCCGGTGGTAAGTGTCCCCTGCAGTAGCAAAGCCTGGTGCACAGTTGGTCTCTGTTAAGGGGTGTCCTGGGCACACTTTGGGCTTCACTGAACGGGTGGCTTCCTAACAAAGTGGCCCCCAGTTGCTCGGATTGAATGAGGTGAGGAGAATGGCACCAAGATCTTGAGGTTTTTGGTGTCTAGGTGGGTTTTGTTGGATACTTCTCTTCCTGGATGGCTGCCTCCCTGCACCACCAAATCAGCTCACCTTCCTCAGTGGCCTGTTAAGTCTGTGTCTGCTCCCCTTGCAGGGGTAACTCCTCCTCTCCAGCCTTTGGGGAACTGAAGGACTATTACCTCTTCTACCTGAAGAGCAAGTCTCCCCGGGAGGAGCTTCTGAAGATGTGGGGAGAAGAGCTGACTGGTGAGGAAAGTGTCTTTGAGGTGTTCACGTGTTACATCACTGGAGAACCCAACAGGAATGGGCACAGGGTGAGTGATGGCCCAGGAAGGGATGGTTGGTGTGGCACAGACAACAGTGCATGTTTCCCCTTGCTCCTGGTACTACATCATTCTTCTAAACAAGAATTGGCATTTCCCTATCCAAAAGGATTTTCTGAGACAGTGTTTGGAAGGGGATCCAGCAGCCAGAGCTAGGGCTCAAAATAAAAGGAAAGCTGCTACAGTATGACAGGACTGGTATCTATAGACTTCAGCAGTCGTTCTTAGAGTTGAGCATATCCTGCCCTGTGAACCAAACCTGGGAGTTCTCTCCTGAAGCAGGTGTGTTTGAGGCCATTAGGGCACTTCTGAGTTCCTTCAACACCCAGATGGCAATGAAGGGTTTGTTACACCTACTGTGAGCCACCCTTTCTCCCCATGGCAGGTCACATGCATGCCTTGGAACGATGACCCTCTGGCTACTGAGACCAACCTTCTGAAGGACCAGCTGGAGAAGGTCAACAGACGAGGAATCCTGACCATCAACTCCCAGCCAAACATCAATGGCAAACCATCCACAGACCCCATTGTAGGCTGGGGGCCCAGTGGGGGCTATGTTTTCCAAAAGGTACAGTGCTATTCTAGGCTAGGCAGCAAAGAGTTATGACCCTGTTTGGCCTCTGTTAAGTTGGGAGGTCCCAGGCTTTCATCCAGATAATCTTTCTGCCTGCTCCTTATCTTAATGCCTTGTTGGTGAGATGAGGCAAAGCTCCTTTGGTGTCCTAAGAGCCAGGCTGTGTCATCTCTGTGGCTGACTTCAGGGCTGTTTCCTCCCACCTCAGATCATGTATTGTTTTTTGTTTCTACTCTCAGCAAGTAATTATTGGTGACTTCTTTCTAGAGCAAGGCTGTGAAGTTTTAGATGCATTTTACCTGCTGCATCTGCTCCCATTCAGTGATGCAGAAAGCACCCGGGTCTTTCATAAAATGGGAATCAACGGGATAGTATCTCTACCACCCAGCTTCTCATGGTGATAACTGGGCATTTGTAAATTCCCCTGTCTGTCCTTCACTAAGGCAGAGTTCTCCACAATTACCCTCAGCCCACAGCACTGTGCTGTGCTGTTCACACAACTGCCAGGTTCCTTCCCTGGCCTGCCAGCAGTCCTGCCTCCCACTGTCAGGCATTTCAGGCCCTAGAGCCTTGCCACTAATGGCTGTGATAGGAATCTCCCATCAAGGTAAATGCCAGGCAAGTGGCTCATACTGGGAAACAAAGCAGCCTCGTTCAAAAGGGATCCAAACCGCCAAAGCCAGAGACCAGCAGATGGCAAATGCAGTTATGTTTTCAAAGGAAAAGATTCCCCCGAGGTGAGGGAAATCCATCATCTCACACAATAGCCAGGAAATGGGGGGAGGGGAAGCAGTTGTTGGGAGCAGCCAAGCACAGAGCAAGTACAGAATTGGGTTGTATAAGCACACGGGGAGAATTGTGAACAAAAGATGAGGACAGGGAGTGGTGCTTAGGAGAGCCCAGCTGAGACCCCCGAGTTCTGCTCTCACCAGGCTGGGCTGCCTTGGCAAGACACTGCTGTAGAATAGAGGTCAAGCACTCTGGCACAGGCTGCTTCCTGGTGCAGCAGTTGTGGTTACACTGGAGTTCATTCCAGCCTGTCTGCTTGCATGGGTGCAAAACAGGCAGGATGTAGCTTTCCTGAGCTCACTGTTCTGGCCTGTTATATCTGCTCTCCCCAGTTATTTATTTTTTTTCCCCAGCTCTCTTATGAATTTGCTCTGCCCTTTGCTCAACCCTCCTCTGTACTACATATTTCTGGGGATGAGCCAGGCAAGGCAGCCCAGACTCCACAGCTCTGTCCTCGTTTGCCTGTATTTATCTGTCCTGCCATGATTTAAGGCTCTGACTCTCCTCCCCCTTCCCCATCCCTCCCTGCAGGCTTACCTGGAGTTCTTTGCCTCCAGCGAGATCGTCACGGCGCTGCTCAAGGTGCTGAAGAAGTACGAGCTGAGGGTGAACTACCACATTGTCAACGTCAAGGTGGGCTGTGGGGCACAGGACACGTCCCTTTCACCACCTGGGGAGAGAGGCAAATATCCAAGATTCAGATATCACTATGAACAAAGCCAGACATGAGGGCTGAAGGGAAGGGAAAGTAAAGCAAGTCAGTTGTGCCATGCAGCAGCTGTTGAATTAACAAGGAGAGGGTAAATGCACTTGTTCCAACTCACTCAGCTCCTCCTCCAGCAGTTGCTTCAAAAAGGTTTTCCTTCCTTTGGCAGGGCCAGAATATCACCAATGCTCCAGATCTGCAACCCAACGCTGTCACCTGGGGCATCTTCCCAGGCAGGGAGATCATCCAGCCTACTGTAGTGGATCCTGTGAGCTTCCTCTACTGGAAGGTGAGTCCTCCCTCCTACTGTGAAATTCAGTGTCTGGTTAGGTTTTAGTCTGTGACACTTCTCACAGTTGAGGGCTGTTGCAATACTGGCTTGCAGAGGTCCAGGTACTGCTTCTCCTGCTCCCTCTGTGTAAGGAGAACTTTGCTGTGGCAAAAGCTCTTCTCAAACACCAAGTGCACAGTAACTTGGGAACTACCAGTGTCACTGTAGTGGGCCCCAGAGTGCTGGACAGTGGCTCTCCCTCCCCTCTTACACACACGCAGGGGCAGCACTGAGCCATTCATTGCACTGCAAACCGTGTCTCCTTTCAGCTCTGGGCACTTCCCCCTGACTGGAAAGCATGAGGCTCCTTGCTCAACTCCTGCCATTTTTACTGAGAAGAAGCAAGCCACAGGCTGGCCCAGCCACATGTGACACTGGGTGTCCTAAATTAAGTAACATGAAAATGTTACACAGCTGCCAACGCTTTTTTCCCCTGCCAGGACGAAGCCTTTGCCCTGTGGATCGAGCAGTGGGCCAAGCTCTACGAGGAGGAGTCACCCTCTCGCATGATCATCCAGTACATCCATGACAACTATTACTTGGTCAACCTGGTGGACAACGACTTCCCCCTCGAAAACTGCCTCTGGCAGGTTGTGGATGACACTTTTGAGCTGTTGAACTCTCCAACTCAGCAGTGAAAATCCCTGTTACAATCCCTTACTTCCTCCGTCCATCCATTGAGAAGCAGCAGCAGCTCTTGTGCTGGTGATGGGCAACACACTCCCAAACCCACAGTATGTGCTCTTCTGTCCCCAGCAAAAAGGCTCCCTGAGCCCTTCTCACTGAACAAGAGCCAGAACTACCTGAACCTCTGAGCTGAGGCTCCAGACTGAGCCTGAAGGCCAGCTCTGCGGGATGAAGAGCTGCTAATGGCCGTGCTGATTACAAGAACAGAGAACTCTTGTGCATCAGTGTGATAAAACTCCATGGGATTCTGGTAACTTTCCCATGACAGAAATGCTGCCTTGGGGGCAGAAACACTCCTGTCAGCTGTGCCTATGTAAGGGGATTATTTCAGCTGTTACCAACCCGGAAAAGAAGGTCAAATTGCTTTTATATTGCACTCCTGAAATGTATTTCTTCATAATTGCTCATATCAGGCTATTTTGCACTCACTCCAGAAGAAGGTTCAATATTTCTCCTTAACTTTTCTCCTTTTATTGTATTCCCTGTTTTCTTTTTAATAGGACTATGTGAATTCCAATTCTGGATTAAGCTACTTAGGAATCACACTATTTCTTCAATTATGTATAATAAATTACATGAATACAAATGTCCCTTGTCCTAGGCTATACTCTGGCAGAGACTCACGTTGTTTGCAAACTAGTCAGCGTGGCACAAGGGAAAATTTTAAGAAAACCAATTGTTTCTGGGGCAGTTCTGCCTTCACTTTTAGTACATGCCCTGAGTATGGCCAAAGCTCCATGGCAGAGCAGAGAAAGCTTAAATCCTGGAATTTACCAAAAGTAACCAGCTACAATCTTTGGCCCAGAGCTGCAATGTCGAAGGAGTTGTGGTGGTCCTTTTCCAGTGCCTGTAGGGAAAGACAGCCTATCCTTCCTGACCTAATGACTCTTAACAGCCTTAGGCCCCACAGCATTGGAATAAGGGGTGTGTGGAGCTACTGAGGCTGCTTTGTGTACTTAATAATCCTGCCAAGCTACCACAGGCTAGGAAAACAAGACCTCGGGGCAGTTCCCAGTGGGATTTTGAGATCCCCACCATGCTGTGAGCATCTCTTTCAAACAAGCAAGGAAGAAAAGCCTTTTCCAGATTCTTCAGACCCTCTTGTTACAGCTGTCTGAGGCCAGGCTCATATATCCAGGGTAATTACAGGGCATCAATCACAGAGGCAAGTAATGGGAAGGTTGGGGATCAGACACGCCTGTCTCGCCTCAGCAAAGCTTTTGGTGCTCAGCTGTTCCCAGCAGGTTTCTCCATCCCTTGCCCATTCAACACAGAAAGGAACCAGCAGGAAGCAGTCAGGAGGTTGGCCACCCACTGAAAGGCTTAATGAAGAGCTGATGGACCTAGACAGGGGGAGGAGGTGGGAGCCATGTGGGAATCTCCCACCAGGGGAAGAGCCAAATCTGAAAATAAAGACCTGTGTTTGCACCTACCCAGGACAGTCCAAACTTTGGAATCAACAGGATCTAGCACAGGTAAACTCTTGCTCATCTCTGAGACTGATGTATTTGCTTACTCCCCTGCTTGACACCAAACTCCTGTCCATGACAAAAACACTGAGTAAAGGGAGAGCCTATAAGACGGTTTTTTGACCTTTAATCAGAACTGCAGCAAAAGCAGGGTCCAGAGGAGAAGGGAGTGAAACCTCACAACAATGGGGAGTAACTTCTCCATTTATGCTGCTAAGGAGGTAGGATACAAGTCCTTTAAAGAGGACCTTTGACTAGGTATACCATCTCTTCCTGGTTGTCCTTTGGCTGTCACCCTTCTGGCCTGCAGCACTGCTTTTATCACAAGAGCAGTGTTCTCTTTCTCAACTGCACAGGACCAGCTCTTTGTTGTGACAGGAGCCACATCCTCCACGTGTCCTGAAATGAGCAGCAGCTGCAGGCAGTCCCCTTCCATTCAGCAGAGTCCTTTGTCCTTGAGCTGGAATGCTGTGAGCTGCTGCCACCTTCCAAAGGCCTGAGAGAGGGAAGTGGACAAATCAAATACTCTGGTGACCCTTAAGGGGTTGCAGCCACTCTCATAGAACCCATAAACACAGCTTTCCCTCTAGCAATGGCTCTGCAGCTGCCTCACCACTCAGAGCCCTTCCCTGCCTGTCCTGTAGCCAATAAATGACATGCAAAGCACAAATCAACGTGAGAGAAAAAAAGAACAATATAAAGAACAATGTCCCTCCTGCCCTCTAATTTCAGTACCTGCTCCCATCTCCTTAAAGCAG
This sequence comes from Manacus candei, assembly GCF_025592945.1. Classification (NCBI taxonomy): domain Eukaryota; kingdom Metazoa; phylum Chordata; class Aves; order Passeriformes; family Pipridae; genus Manacus; species Manacus candei. The sequence continues at coordinate 3,410,253 of NW_026138070.1, forward strand.
GACCTAATCCTGCATGGATCTTTGGGAGGCAGGCAGAGGAGTATCTGGGTATGAGTTCTAGGGCTTTGCTTGCTCACTCAAATTCATAGTGATTTGCCTGCCCCTGGGTGCAAGTCAGCACAGTCCTCCTGCACCAATGTGCAGCCTGTTTCTTCCCTGAGTGGGCTCTCCAGAGGCAGGGGATTAGTGGATTAACATCACTAATAACAGTGGGGAAGGGGGCACACGTCAGGGAAATTGCCTGCTGACACAAAGCTTTGAAAAACACCCAAAGATGAACCCATGTAAGGCTGGAAGCTATTTCCCTTTGTTATTGGCAAGTCCCATTCCTTGATGTATTCAACTTCTCCTCAAGCAAGTGCTTTGTGCATGGGGAGAGATACAGAGAACACCAGTTGTCCCTTGGGGGTGCTTTTTGGTCCACTGAGGCCCACAGAATTGAAGCACTGAATTCATAAATGCTTACCTGGGACAGGAGGCTCCTGGCTTCCTCCTCCAAAAAATTCTGTACCACATAGCTCTGCAAATATCTTCGCCTCCACACCCTCCAGGTCTTTTCTATGAGCCGCTGCCGGTCCTGCCAGGAACAGACAGTGCACAGATTAATTGGGCTCTGGCAAGCAAATTACCTCCCTTCCCTTGAGTCCCACCTTGCTTCCCAGTTGCCTTCCCTGGTCCCTCTTGAATGACTTTGCATTGGTAACAAACAGAGCTGACTAATAACAAAGCTCTTACTGTCTCCTGCAAATCCTGTGGCTAATTAAGTCCCGATACCCTGGGGAGCTCCAGTGAATATGGACTATACACAGGCGTCATCTTGTCCCCTGGGCAGGTCAGAGCACATCTCACACAGCTAAAGCCCAGGAAGTCAGGTAGAGCATGGGCTGAGAAGAAGAGGAAACCAAATGACAGCCCTTGGTAGGTTGTGGTCGCCAGTGGGATGTATCAGGAACACAGACCGTAATACTTGCTGTGAACTTTTTGCATAAGCCACAGACAATCTACACAAATCATCCTGTCTCAGCTTCCCATTTGTAAGATGGGGCAAAGCACAACTAAATCTGTAGATATGGCAGTGTGCCAGGCTGGCATTTAAAAAAGAACGATGGAAAAACGATCCACAGCAGCAGAGCAGGATTTCTGGTGCACACTGGTACTTGTTAAACCCCCAAGTCTCATTTCCCAGGCTGCAAGCAGAGCAGGCTTGCCCAGTAACACCCACCCCTGCCACACTGGTGGCAGCAGACACTCACCAACACCTGAGCCAGTATCACCACCCTGCTGGCTTCCTTCCACTGGTGCCACCCCCTTGCCAGACAGAGCAGTCTCCTTTCGCGCTGGTGCCGGCAAAGGACCACTGTGCGATGCCACCACCTCAGATATTTCCTCCTGCAGGCAAGGGAGAAAAATAAGCTTTACCAGCCCAACAGCCCTACGAGGGAGCCCTTCCCCGATGGCAGCAGCAAGAGGAAGCCCAGAGCCCTCCACTCCACTTACCCGAGACGCTCCTCATCCCACTCCTCCAAGTCCACCTTGGCTTTGTTCTCCTCGATCCTTGCATGTGCATGAGAGGGTCCCACCACATCAGGTTTCTCCACCAGGTGAGGGAGCTGCAACCTTTCAGCCCTATTCTGGTTTCTGTAGATCACCAGCCAGCGCTGAATGGCACTGGGAAAAAGTCCAGATGAAGCTGAACCCTCTTCTCTGCCTCTTCTGCTTTCTAGGAAAGGAAAGAGGAGTCACACAGGAGCTAACTTTGGAGCTAGACAGGGAGAGAGCAGAGCTGCCATGAGTCCTTAGTCCTTTGGCTCAATATGGAAGCAACCCACAGAGTTTGACTGCCATGAGGTTCTACTCCACAGAGAAATCCCAGTCAATTTGGCTGGCACTATTTCCCTTCCCTCCTCACACACTCCCCACATGGCCCCACGACAGGAAGAGAGGAGGAAGCATTTTCTTACTCAGGGGCCAGGACAGAGCCATCTTCCTGCTTTTCCTAGCCCCTATGAGGGTACTGCGCTGCCGTAAGCACTGGGAAAAGGCAGCTGCTTTGGTCCAGTAGTTGCAGGCCTGCAAACAGAAATAACACAGCTGCAGCCAAGAGTAAACACAGTGCACACAGACAGCACTCACACAAACCAGCCTTAGAGACACACTTATGCCACAGCCCTGCAGGTACTTTAATGTGCTAGACCCCAGGCTGGAAACTGCACAGATGAGCTCCCAGCAGGACTGACTCAGCCCTTCCAAATCAATCGACCTCTTTGTGGTTTGTGAGCTGTGAGCCCTTTGAAAAAAGCTGCAACTCTGACAGCTCACTCTGCTCTGCAGGGACAGTGATTATCCCATCTCATCTTTCGAGCAGAGGGAAAGGAGTGCTCTCATCTCTCTGGTCAAAATGTCCCCTTTCCTTATTACTGTGCTCCAGATGGTTCCTGCAAGTGCCAGATCATGGTGATGAAGTTGCATGCACAGTCTGTAAAGAATTTCAAAGCAGGGACTAAGCAGTCACCACAAATCAAATTTTTATACAAGCCTTGTCACTGAATTCTCAGTGCCTCGTGACTCACTGAGCCTTCACGAGGGAACAGGCAGTTAAGAATAACTGTCTCACAGGGATCTCCACCTTCTCTTACCTGTTTGACAGTGGCCACAGATCCCAGGCGCAGGGCTTGCTGTCCTCGTGCAGCCACTCGCCAGCGGTGACAGGCTTTACCTGGAGAGGGGGCCTGCCACTTGTGGTTTCTCTCTCCTGGCACTCTCTGTTTAGCTCTCAAGAGTTTGTTCCTCCACTCAGTAAAGCTCACAAGTAAGAGACGGTGCTCTCTGACCCTTTTAAACTCAGAGAGGGCTTCGCGCTGCCTCAGACTACACTCAGTGACCTGGGCCCAGGTGATGAGGCACCTGAAAAACAGCACAAGCATAGAAAAGTGGTAGATGCCTGAAGTCACATTTCCATTTTAGACCAAATCCCACGTTCTCACCCAGCCTGCAGCGTCCCACATAAACGGTCAAAGCAAGCCAGCATGAAAAAAGGCTGTTCCTATTATTCCTTATGCAATCGACATTTATGGATCTTTCTCCACACTACTTATTTCTCCAGTGCCTCATCTTTGGGAGGTTCAAGTTCAGACTCATCAACTATAGTGTCTTTCTGCTGAAAACTTGCCCTCATTTTACTTTGGGTTCCCAACACTGTTACCTCCCAGCTACTCAAAGCCCAGGAGGATGTTTGCTTCCCTTTGGCCGTTTTAGCATTTCCTCCTCTTCAAAGGAAAGTGAATCCAATATTACACTACACTCTTCCTTTGTCTACAAAATAAACACTTTTCCTAGGCTGCCCTGCCACTACACACAGTGGATCTCTCAAAAGAAAAAAAAAAGGAATTAAATTAGTCAGTCTTCAATCATCTTCTGTGCCAGCAGCTGACCTTAAGGGTGATGTTTGATGAAGGCTTTTTCTTTATGGGATGAGAACAAAACTGCTAAAATCTCCTTCAGCATGGAACCCAGCAGACTCCTGAAGTCTGTTTGCTGAATTTAAGACAGCAGCTTGTTGTCAAGACTCAGATTTTAGTTTTTTTCTTGGCTGTCACAAACTCAGGGCCTGTGCTCGTGGGATGTACAACTCGAATCTTTATGGAGACAATTTTATTCCAAAAAAATCAATGTCTATGGGAGTTACTATTAACAGCACTCCAAATCTGCACCCACAGTAATCTCTCTCTATCTTACAGGCTGATGCACAGGAGGCCACCCTAGAATCCAATCTGCTTTTAACTCCTGGCTTATCCTTTTGGTTCCTTGTTCCACTTGGACTTTCATTATGCAAATCACCCCACTGCAGTATAGGGCAGAGGTGTAAATATCCTCTGCCTGGCAGGCTTCCTGGAAGATCAAGAGAATCTATTGCAGGTTATCCTAGCATGAAAAATGCCCCCCTCAGAAGAGACAGGGCTCAGCCTGTACCATATCCAGGTGAGAAATTAGAAATGCTGCCTCATCAAAGCAGACTCAGAAGGAAGATTAATGGTGGTGACACACTCAACAGGAAGGAGCAACACTAAGGACTTCTCCCAAACACAACCCCCACCAGGGAGCCACCACAGAGATGGATTTGCAGAGGAAAATGCAGTTGGGTGGGGTGAGTGTAGCATCACAGCCACCAAAGTTTCACTGGGTTTTTAGTTGCTCTTTCCTCTGCAGATCTTTGTCTCCTCTCACCCTGACCCTGCAATTCAAAAGGAAACCTGCTAGGGCCAAACCTGCACTTCTCATGCCTTAAATGAACCCTCAGCATAAATAATCTTATTGTTCTTATCCTCCTGAGTTATTTCAAAGAGAAACACCTGAACAATTCCTGGTTCACTGAAGCTGGACACTTCACTGCACTTCAGCCAGGCACCAGCCTCACACAACATAAACCACAAACAAAACTGTTTTCAGTGAGAAAGCCACTGAACACAGCTAAGAGAGAAAAGAAATTAAATTCTTATGTTTTCGGGATTTGCAACATAACATAAGATTGCAAACCATACTACAGCTTCAGCTATATTGTAACTAACACCAAGATGAATTGAATATCATGGTTCTTCAGAGGCTTTACTGGATATTGCTTTGCTGCAGGAATATATTGAACTCAATTTTTCACATTAAATTAAAATCAACACACTGTGTCCAGAATCCTAAAAGACTCAAGTCTGTAAACATCAGATCTCTGTAAACCTCTGCCCTCTATTCCTTTCAGCAAATACTGACTAATTCCTGTGAAAACAAGGCTTTCAATTTTTTAAACTACACAAATTTGTTTGCATCTCCCTTGATTAGGGTACAAATACAACACTGCATAACTACGACTGAGCACAAGTTCTGGAAAGAAGTTTTGAATGAGAAGAATGAGATGGGGAGTGTGAGGCTAAGGATAAGAGACTCTCCAACATAGAAGCATCCCCAGGGAAGTGCTCCTACAGAAGCTCCATTTACACACAAGTTATCTGCACTTTCAAACCCAAGCTCTGCTCTGAACACAATGGATTCTCTCCTACATAAATTGCTCTTCACTCAAAGCTTCCCTCAGAAATGCTTTGAGGTCAGGAAACAAACCTGTGCAGGAGAAGACGTTCCCAGAATAAAGCAGCATATTTCTGCTTCATTGTTTGGTAATACCACGTCTGCAGGACCAGCCTCTTCTTCTCCTGGCAGCTGTGCTGAGCCCACTGCTGCTGCAGCTCCCTCAGAGCACGATTCCCTGGGAGAGAACACACCACCTTGCTGAGCTCAGTCCAATGATTTTTCCATCACAGAGCCCAGACAAGAGCAAAGAACACATCTGCTGTAAACACCAAATGGAACCAGACTCCCTTTAGCAGCTAAAGAGACTTTTCAATTCAGCCTGTAGTTTTCTGTCTGCAAGGCAGTCAGACCTTCTTTTTAGTTTTCCCTGCAAGAGATCACAGATCACTTCCACTCTTATCTGCAAGGCAGTTTTCCATCAAAAACTGGGAGTGTTCCTTCACCACCACAGTGCAAGTAGCACTTAGAGCACATGGAATCCCTTGAGAGACAGGATCAGGACTGTCAAGCCACCCCAAAGACACACCCTGTTCCTGCTGAAGTACAACCTGACTCTTGGGTCTGAGGAGGCATGTTCACACGTGGAATGCTGCACTGAACTCCATTTAACTCCCCAGCTGCTGAAATGCACTGCTTGAGGGCTCCTTTGGTAGTGGACGTAGAGGTGCCAAAGGAGCATCTTCCCTACCAAAGCACTGCAAAACAGCAGGGCCCCTGTCCTGCTGATAGCCAGAAAAATGCAGTGACACAGGCACTTACTGACCCCTGGACTAGTATGCACCTTTCCAGAGGAGCAGTGCACAGAATTACAGCCAAGAGTGGGGCTTTCTCCATCCCAGCCATTCCCACAGCATCCCTCTCCCAAAGACATGGGTGCTGCTGTGGGGTGGGGTCACTCACTTTGCCAGCAGGAATGCCAACGCTTCAGAGCATCAGCAGTGACCTGGTGCACGTGACACATGAATCTCCGGTCCACCTCCACTTTCTGGGCCATTCTCTTTTTCCACAGGCTGAAAGCCATCTGGCAGCAATGATCTCCATGTTTTAGGGCTGCTGCTGCTTTTCTGTTCTTATTTTCCACGACCCACTGGTGCCAGCTGAGAAAGGCTCTGAGAAAGACAAAGGTCACTGCACCGACCGTAGGAACAACTCACACAGATTCCCACCCTTGTAACTGAAACTTTAACAACAAACATACACGAGGCAGTTTTAGAAACACATCTGATCTGTTAACATCCTTTTCCCATTAAATATCAGGGGAAAAAATGGACAGGGCAAGTTGTTGGGAGTAAGGTGTTCTGTCCTGGTGGTGCCAAGCCTGTTGTGCTCTTCAACTCTGGAATCAGTAGAGAGCAAGGCCAGTTTAGTGGATTAGGAAGTTACCAGGGCTTGTTATCAGCAGTGCTGGCCTTCCTCTAATTTGTAGGTCATCCCATCCAACCAGAAATTATTGTGTTCAGATATAATAATTTTGAAGTGGGTAAAACCAGAAAATAATGGGCTGCAAAACTCCCACTGAAGACAGAAAAACACAGCTGGACGAAGAATTTTTTTTTTCTTATTTTTAAAGCAAGTGTAAAGCTTTCAAAACAGAGAGCTTTAGGAAACTTCTGGAAAGCACAATCCCTACCGAGACAGCTGAACGTGCCTGAAGTATTGCTGGACCTTCACAAGCTGTTGAGTCCGAGCTGACCAAACAATGAAGTACCTCTGCAGGCAGCATTTCTCTGCCTGCTGCCAGCAACTCTTCACCTCCTTGTCAGAACTGTAGTCCTGTAAACCAGAAAGGCAAAAAAGACCTTGAATTGCTGTTATACCACAGTTATTCCGTGCAGCTCAGCCCTTTCTCTTGCTGCTGTGACTTCTATGATTGCAAGAGTGACCCTGAGCAAAGCTTCAATCTCCCAAATCTTATGTCTGAGAGAAAAGAACAAAGACAAAACAGCAGTGAGACCTTCCATATGCTGATTTTGAAACCCAAAGGCTCTTTGCTAAATTGGGTTATGCAGAAAACACTTGTACATTCACATTTTATGCACCACTTTCTGGCCTCACCTCTTCCCATGCAGAGTAACTGGTGAGAAGCTGGTTATTATCGTCTGGACTCTGCAGCACCAAAGTCTGGAACTCATCTCCCACAAACCAATTTCTTCTGCAAGACAAAAGTGTTGGGGGAAAAGAGAAAGAAACAAAAGGATAAAGTATCTGGGAAAATGGTGTGAGGTGATGTGAGGGGATATCCAGCAGGAAAGAATTCAGCCAGACCAAACAAAGGGCCACTGCCACCAGCATCCCAAAGAACCAGTCTCCAACTCACCCAGATCCAGTGCTCTGTAGAGGAAAGGAGGTCTGCAAGCACAGCTCCCCACCCAGCTCAGCTGGCAGCTCTGTGCACTGGTGGAGTTGCAGGAAAGAACTGTGACATGGCAGGTGTGTGACATCCTCAGAGATCAGAAGGGAGAAGCCGTGCTGGCTGCTGTCACTGAGACTGCACTCCTGTGGGTGTGAAGGGAGGACCACTTGAGGGGAGTGTTCTCGTGGGGAAGCACTCAGGTAACAGTTCTGACCAGGCCATTTACTCCTCTTTCTAACAAGGATTCAGGGAAATCCAGAATGCATCCAAAGGAACTGCAGGCTAGCAAGTACAGCTCTGGAGTGCACACATGTCATGACGGGAAAGTTATTTCTATACTGAATGGAGAAATACAGATATTTCTCTACTGAGGAAAGAGCATATACACTGTCACAGTGAGGAGGCTCTTTATACCTCATCCCTTCCACCTTGCAGCCACAAACAGAAGCAAGTGTGCAAGGGAACCTCACCAGCTCAGCATCTTCCAACATCATTAGATGATGAACCAGAAAAGGGCACAGAGAGCGCTGACTTTACACTTTCTGATTCCATTTCAACTCCAGGACCCCACAGATTCAGTGCTCCTCAGCATTAAATTTTAAGCACAGTTTGCTGATGACAACATCATGTTGAAGCAGAAATTTTCACCTGAAAAAGCTCAGCAATTTAATACTTCAGAGCAGCCTGGATGTCTCAAGGCCTCCTCACCTTTTCCAATGAGCTTTGAGAGTTCAGAGTAGCTGCAGCACTGCTGTCAAAGCCAGATGATATTGAGAGGTCCTCAGAAAACAGCATGGCAAGAGGTTCCTCATCAACAGCTTTGTGCGAGTGCTTAGAACTTTGTTCAGTTGTCTTCAGCGTGAGGTACTTTTGGTGCCACAGTTTCAGAGCTTTTCTGAGTCTACACTGCTCCAAAGTCTGAGAGAAATAACTGAGACAGAAGATATTGAGACAGCAAAGTGACAGAAAAGGGATACTATGGATGATCAATGGGGTAAAAGGAGTTCTTCCAAAAGGATCAGAAAGTCAAGGGGACACTACTAATGAGGGCAGGGCTCCAGGAACTGGCTCTTCTGCACTCACTCAGCTTTGTGATGCTCGCACAGCCTTGCTTTCCACAGCAGATACACCCTCTGCAGCTTCAGCTTTTGGCAGAAGTCATCAAAAGAGCAGTCTGTTTTCTCCAGAAACTGTCTCTCCACAGTCCACAATGGCTGATCTTCAGGCCTCTTTGTCACTCTCTTGTCAGCTTCTGAGCTTATAACTGCTCCTTAACCAGATACATAAAGGAACAAGAATCATTTGTCAGATGGCATTCCCAACTTAGACCAGCCCAGCCCCCAAACTGCTTCTTCTCAGTGAGGTTTAAGACTTCCTGCTAGCTTTATGATGCAGATCAACTAATCTCCCTGTAGCTTCACTGACACATCCAGAACTAGTGCTCTGCCCACTCTGGTTTGTTCATATCCTGTATCATCTGAGCCCCTCTGTTATCAGGCTGTTTTCAGCTGGTTTTCACTGTACAAGAAGAGGAAGAAGGTGCCTAAGCACCTCCAAGTCTTAGATTCTGCACAGACCTCAAGCTGCTCACCATGATGCTGCCTCCATTGTAGGAGGAAGAGGTTCACCACTGCCTGCTTATCACCTTCTCTGACCTGCAGCATCTCAACCCACAGATGGAAATGCTTCCTCAATGATACTGCTCTGAGACGGGCCAGGTTGCACCTGTTAAGTGCCTTCTGCTCTGCAGCCTCCTTCCATGCACTGAAGCACCTGAGAATACAAAAGGCAAATAAAAACACGTTAAAAAAAATGTGTACAAGTTTGTGTCTCTTTCTGAGAGTGGGTTTAGTTCAGGAAAGACAAACAGAAGCTGTCATCTCCTGAGCTTCTATTTGTTTATTTCAGCAAAAAGCCACAGTCATGCTCAAAGCACAGCAGCACACTGGCTGCTCTCAGGTTTGGTCTCTCAGAACATCAAAGCTCAGGACCAAAAAGCTTTGGCAGTGCACAGGAGGCAAGTTGTAACATCTCTGGCCACAGTAGTTCCTTTTCATGTTTCGATCCCTACTTTCATCCTTATTAACTCCTAAAACAAAAGGATATGTGGCTTTAAGATGGAACAACACATCTGGGTTGGCTCTGCCATTCCTTGGATCTTCACAGTGAACAGGCTTTTCACATGAAAAATAGACCCCCCTCAACTCACCGGGAGATTGAGGCTCTTTGGATTTGAGTTGTCAGTGCTAAAATCTGTTTCACTTCCAAGCATCGGGAACGCCACATCCAGAGAAGGTTTCGTAGCTTCTTCCTTTCCAGCAGGGCACGGGCTTCCGAGAGCCTGGTTTCCTCTTTGCTCAGCACCTCCTTCTGCAGGCGCCACAGTCTGAAAGCTGCTGCGTCGCAGGGCAGGAAGAGATCACAGGAAGGAAAATAACTTAGAAGAACTTCCAACAGTTTAGTGTCACACAGAAAACATCCCCTGGCTGAACTCCAGCTGCCTGGGAAAGGGAACTTAAGGGAGGCAGCTCACGCTGCTGGAGCAAGAGCACCTGCTGCAGCTGAATTCATACAAGGGACAAGGCAAAAGGGGTGTGACACGGTGAGAGGCCACGCTCCACCGCCACAGACACTGGCCCACCTGTTTGCAGAATCAGGTTCTGAAAGAGTCAGGTCAAAGCAACAACTACACATAAACCAAAAAACATGGTGAAACAGTTCTCCAAGCTGTTCCAAGGCCATGCAGTGTGTACTTACCAGCCAGGCGTCTCATGTCTCTGATGGCTTCAGCTCTCCAGCAGAACTCATTTCTCTTACTATGACGAAGCTGTGTCCACAGCTCTCCCTCCACCCTGAAAGAGGCACAAACATACTTTAACATCCAGCTGCCCAAAAAGGTACTCACAGAACAGAATCCAGAGCTTTCTTGTCTGGACTTCTCTTTTTGGACTTCTCTTTTTTCTGGACTTGTTATTCTGCCTTCAGAATCAGAAGGCTCAACAAAAGGTTTTTCTTTTGACCCCCATACTGTCAAACTATCACAAGAGACTTCAGTATTGCCTCACTCCACACACAGTAGAGACACTATAACTGCTAGAGTACTGTAGTATTGCCTCATTCCAATCTTGTTTACATCTGTATCACATATGCAGGTAACAGCTGAAGCCAAGAATTAGTACAGGAGTATTTCTGTCAGACACTCAAACACCAGTACACAGAAGCTCTGAAATAAGATTGTTTAGTTCTTAAAACTGAGTTACGAATTCTTGCAGTGTTTATCTACAGCAATACATCCAAGGACAGGGAAACAAGTTTGCCATCATCTGAGAAAAAAATTTCCCTGTGTTTGTAAAGCTCTCACCTTGTCCAAGATAACAGAAAGAGAATGCTCTTGGCTTACCTACGAGCCTGCTCTGCTTCCTTTGAGTATCCTGTTGTAAGCTGATGCTGAGCTGAGGTTGTCATAGTTGCTAATCTTCCTACTCCAAAACCCCCTGCTGATGAACTTTGGGTATAAGAATATGGCTCAGGCCGCAGAGCTTCCTTCTTGCTCCGTTTTGCCACAGCTTCCTTCCACTGAAGAAGAAACCGTGTGATTAGAACAAACTGCAGAGTACTGGGATCAGTGTCCCCATCGCTGAGTTTCACACGGGGTACCCCTTCCTCCTCCCTATCCAAAGAAGATTTCTGCCCTCTCTGACTGCACAACAGAAAGCTCATGGCACCATCCCACTGCCCCTAGCCCATCCTCACCCTGTGGAAGCTGGCAGCCAGCAGAGTGTTAGCATGTCTCCTCCGGGCCACCTCCAGCTGCGCCCTCCTCCAGTGCACAGCCCACTGCAGAGCACCAAGGCCCTTCCGAAGCAGCTGCTCACTGTAGAGCTGCCTGGCTGCAGCCCTTTTCCAAAGGACGTGTCTCCTCCAGGCCTGGAAACACCTTCTTAGGATTTCTCTGTCACACAAGTGCTGGAAACTTAAAAAGAAATAAAACAAAAGTGAGCTCCAGCTAACCGAAAGGGAAGTTAAACCAGCCAGGAGGTGGCAATCAGAGTTCAGCCATCAGGCTGTAAAGAAATTGTTTCAAATCATTCTCTCTAAAGAGTGAAAAACCTGCAGTCTCTCTTCAAATTAAGGAACCATTAAACTGGTAGCAACCTCACACACAGGTCACAAATTTGAATCTGATCTCGTGACCTTCCCTAACTCTGCAGTGAGCAGGCTGGAATTTGCTGCACCGAAGAACAGCACTGATGGGTACCAATGCTTTCTGTTGCTAGCAACAACCAAGGCTAAATTTAGAAGACAGAATTTAAAAGATACATAAATTATTTTTTTAGATCATACTCAATTCTAGAGACAACTCTTTGAAAAGAAAGGGATGCAGGCCCTCAGCCAAACACAGCAGAATAATGTAGGTTAAGTCCTAAAACCAAATGCTCCTCAGCCCTCTGCAGCAATTCTCCTCCTCTGTTAACTACCAGCACATTCACACATGAACACAGGTTTTTTACCTTTGTTCATTCACCTTCAACGACCAGAGGCTGTTTTCAGAGGCCTGCAAACAGACAAAAGACAGTAACACACAATTATTCCCACTACTCCACTCTGTTGAAGAATTTGTCTTTGGGGCACAAGTCATTCTGGATGGAGACCAGAGCAGTGCTGCCTCGGAGTCAGGTGTTGTGTCAGATGCCTTGGACACTGCCCCACCATCGCTCTGGGAATGCTCTTACATACTCCAGACGTGGAAGAGTGCAGCAGAACTGAAATCTTAGGGCCCTGCAACCACGCACAGAGTAGAAACCAGTTTAATGCTTTCCCTCAGCATGCGGATCCAGAGAACATAAACAGGTGTTTACATTCCCAAGAAAAACCAAGTGAAAAAGCTGGTCTTTAGAAAGAAGGAAATGAGATGGAAAGATGCATCTGTTGGGATGGAGCAGGACTGTAGGAGAGAAGATTCTGGCCATTCAGTACCAGGAAAAAACTACAGGACAAGCATCCCCATCACTTGTACCTCAGCTCTGCCCCTCTAGCAAGTGGCAGAAACAAGCACAAGCAGTACCTGTGACCAGGGATGCTTCGCAGTGAGCACACCCTCACCTCTCTGGACACAGTTCCCTGTGTCTGGCTCCCTTCTTCACAGCACCGTGGTTCTTTGGCATTCCTCTCCACAGAATGGTCTTCAGACTGGTTGAGACTGGCATCATCTTCCAAATTCCTCCAGCTGCCTTGGTAGGAGTATTTGTTTGTTTCTTCTCTGCTCACATTCATACAATCTACATGAGAATATTCACCAAAGCCTTCTTCACCCTGAATACCCAAAGGGCTGGACTGGCTGCTGCCCACCACAGCCATCCTTCTGGCTGCTCCTGATCTGGGGTCACACACATCTTCTGACTCTTTGATGCACTTAACACTAGGTTCAGAGTTGTTGACTTCTACAGATTTAACACTAAGCTGCTGGCCTGGGCTAAACTCTTTATCTCCAGGAGGAGAATCTACCCTCACACACACTTCCCCTGGAGTTCCATACATGGCTACACCAACGTTCATCTGACCCCCTCTGAAATCTGTCTCCAGTGACACCTGCAGACCCTCTGGATACAGACTGGCTGGAAGGTTTTCCTTCCAAGATTCAGCACACAGAGATGCCCCATTAGATGTCTCTTCTCCTTTAAGAACCTCTTTTGGGGAATGACTTTTTGTGTGAACATAAAGACTAGCAGCTTCCAGAGTTGGCTTTGCCGGGGGCTGCAATCTGAAATAGGGGGACCAACTGTAGGAGGATTCTGTTTCTGTATCCACTAGCCTGCCAGAGCCCACTCCAAAAGCAAGGGCTTGTGGTTGGATGACACCTGAAATTTTTATTCTCCATGTGTTTGAGTCCATGTATCCATATCTGTGAGAGACAGAGAGAGGTTCTGCATGACTGAATTCCCTTGCCACTGCACTAAGGCTCCAGTCTTTAGCAAAGGGGACACCCCACTTCAATCTTGCCTGGGCAGCACTGGTCCTTGCTGCAGCTAGATGTTCTCCCATGGTCAGGATACTGGGAGCTGCATCATCAGCAGCTAAGTACAAACGGCCACTGACTGGAGAAGACCTGGGCTCCAGAGGGAGGGAGCCCCGTATCCCCATCGAAGCACTTTGTTGCTTAAGCCTCTGGATTGAACAGTACAGGCTAGCAGAAATCTGTGAGGATTGCAAAAGAGACTGAAAGGAGTCCAAATCAGATGGATCGAGATCCCCCAAGGTCAGGGCTGAACTACCACAAGCGTTCACACTTTCACCTGAGCTCTTTGAAGAGGGACACACCCCTACCTCAGGCCTAAGAGAGAAATCTGCAGTGTGAGATGACAAATGTGCATTGATCAGGGAAGGGTTCACAGGATCCATACAAGAAGCAGCCAGGAGGCTGATGCTGTTGGGTTTTCCACTGGATAGTCACTATTCTTGTTCCTGTTTTGGAAATAGTGATGACAAGGAGTGTGTGTGGAGCAGGGACCAGCTGCCTTTGCTTCCTGATGGTGTTGAGGAAAGTCAATACTCTCGCTCCTTCTCCCTTCTAAACCACAAGCCTCAAGGTGCAAGGGAGATTCTCAGCAGGGAGCACTGACAAATCAAGATGGGGACTCTGTGAGCCACACACTTGTTGTGCTGCAGCCTAGAGCACAGACTATTCTGCTGCAGGAAGCAGAAACTGGAGAACTGAGTGGCAGTGTCCTGGAACAGCTGAGAAGGGCAGGAGAGATTAGTCTGTCTCAGACTGGGATGTCTCTTCCCAGGTGAGAGGTGTGGAACACAACCAGCCTTGTGCTGCTGTCTGCCTGGGCTTACGCTGAACGCTGCAGCCTCAAGCCAGGGATGAGAAATGTCTACTCGACTTCTAGTGCCAAAATACAGATCAAAATTCAGGTTCTTCTGAACGTTTCTTTGCTCTGAAGAAAAAGAAGAAGAAATATAAACAAAGGAGCATGTGTATTTCCCGTCACATCTTGCCTAGTTTGCCAAAGGCTTTCGGTACTTTCCTTATGAATTCCTCGTCTCTAATCCACCAGCCTCAGTCCTCAAAGTGTTACAGACACTACTCTCTTCCTTTTCTCAGCAGACAATCATGTCTGGCAGAGCAGGAATGACTGAAAGGGACAGATTCAGCTCTCAACAAAAAAACCTGGAAAACAAAGACTTCCAGCATTATGCACCTGCAGCCTCAAAAAGAACTTGTTGCTAGCAAGGCAGAATTATCCTGCTGCCATGACAAAAAGCAGCTTTTCTTGAATGCTTTACATCTCACCAGATCTACGTGACACCAGTCAAGAACAGGTCTGAAAGAAAATGTTTTCACAGAAGTCAGAGCAACGTGGTTCAATGGAGTACAATGCTTACCCCTCTTCATTGACTGGAAATTCAGCTCCAATCTCCTCCACACTCGTATTTCCTCCAGGGCTGATAGGAGAGGTAGGGCCTCAACTTAAGGTTCTCTTTCACTGCTTAGCAAGTGAAAATTTGTCCAAGTCTCATGCTACAGCCCTGCAAAGGTTCAAGCCTCTACAGACTAATTTCTTCTTGTCCGCGCTTAAGGATGAAACCACGTTTACACATCCACAGAACCAACATTGTCCCCTAACCTGGAACAGTTATAGCACAGCTGGGAGATCTAATTTGCAGTCTAGCCACTAAGTCTAATGGTTATACATATAACACTCATGCTGAGAACAGATTCCCAAGTTGTTGCTAACAGGTAAGTGCAATTTGAGGGGACTGTGCTTTCATTCCCTCAAATTCTAAAAGCAAGTTGTCAATCACTGTCATTCTAACTACCATTCTTTTCCACCTCTCTTTTGAAAAGTGAAAATGGTATTGTATAAAGACACACACACCTCTATCATGTTAAAACCCCTAGTCAATCTGAAAAGAGACAGCACAGCCTATGAAATCAATGCCCATTGTCTTTTTCAAGCACACTCTAATCCCAGAAAGCTTCCTGTCAAATTGCACTCTGTTTCCAAACTGTGTTTTTCTCATTCTCCTCTAAGGAAGCGTTTTAGCCTCAGTTATCCCTGTTTGTAACAGCCCACTTGTCCCTCTCACATGCAAACTCCTTCAGTAATCACCACAAACTGGGGAACAAACTCAGCTTCTAAAGCAGCAGGAGACAGTCAGGCAGGGTTGCAATTATCCCTGGGAACTGCGGTTACTGCCTTTCATACATCACCGAGGGTGCCATGAACGGAAAGATCCCATTATTTTCTCCAGCTAAGTTGAAGTTGGCAACTACAGAGTGAACAGACAAAGCACAGCTGCCTTCCCTAGGGTGCCCATCACTGCATGAAGTATAACCACAAAATGCAGTGGACTGGTGTTCCATGGAAGCACTCTTTGCATCCCAGGAATATTCAGCCAACAAGCAATGTATCACAAAAGGGTGTTACAAAGGATTTAAATTGTGAAAGGACTGAAACCACCATGTTTATGGGTGCTGTTTTAGTCTGTGAACACCCACCCCTGGACTACTTTATGCTCAAGAACCTGGACATAATCTATTTTCTTGACAACTCATTTGGTTTTCTTGGCTCTCCGTTTCAGTTCTTTCTGTCAGGTACCAGGTCCTCAACACATTGCTATGGTTATTTTAGGGTATGTCCTTCACCTCACTCATTCCTAATTTCAGTCTCATAGAGATTTGGAAGAAATAGCATCCTTTAAAAATCATGTTCGTCTGCCTTCCCAAAATTGCCACTCAGGACTTTAACATAACCACTTCTAAGCAGTACTTAATCTTACTCAAAAGACAACAAGATATTATGAAGTGCTTTTTTAAAACTTCTCCAATGGCCAAAAGAGATACTTAAGGCAAACTCCACATTTTGTGAAGTGCAAAATCCATGACCAATGGATTTCATATCAGTTTTTATGTTTCCAACGAAAACATTTAACACATGCTTACTATATAAACACTTCACAGAAACACACTAATGCTTTAAAACCTGAAACAAATCCAATTAAGCAAATAAAAGATGATCAAGTTCTTTCTGTTGTTATAAGCAAAAGGAAGTAAATAGCACAGATCACGAAAAGGAAATCAAGCTCTTTGAAGTGAATGCCATTTCTGCAGTACGATAACAATGCCAGACCCATAATAAACACATAAGCGCTGTCATAATGCCCGTTTTCCCATCCCTGCACACCAAGGCTGATCCATTCACATTCCGAGTTGGGACCGGTGATTAGAAGGAGACCACACTTCACGTGCCTTGGAAACAAGGCTTTTCCCCACCGCTCAGCCTTACAAACCAAACCGCGGCTGTCGCTGCCAGATTTCTCCCACCAGGCACAAACACAAGCGGTGCCCCCTCACCAGCTGCGCCTCCATCCAAGCGCCAGCGCTGTCCCGGGATGCGGCGGTGGGAGCGGGAAGCCCATCCCCAAGCCCCCCTCGGCACCCCCGACGGCTCCGCGCTCCTCGTGGGCACTTACCCGCTCTGAGAGCCGCCACTGCGGGGCCCCGCCAGGACCTGGGGGACCGGCCGGGCACCTCCGTGTCAGCACCTCCCGCGCAGGGACAGCCCGCCTCGTCCCCCTCAGCGCCCGGACCCCGCGCCCGCTCCAGCTGGGGCTCTGTAAGCAGCTTATCCCGGCGATTAGCAACGCTGCCGGTCACCGGGGCTGCAGATGGCCGCGGGAAAGCCGCTCTACCCCACGGCTAATTAAAGCCGGGACCCGGCCGGGGTGAGGGCGGCTCAGCCCGGGGTGAGGCTGTACCTGTCCCGGGCAGCGCCTCAGGGCAGGCGCCATCTCCTCCCCCTTCTCCTCCTCCTCCTCACCCCGAACCCGCCACCCCTGAGGGAGTGAGGGAGGAACTTGCCCCGGTGATCCTGAGGAGTTGCCTCAGGGCACAGCAGGACCTGAAGATTTTAAGAAACAAAGCAAAACCACCCGAATGGAGCGTTGCGCCTCTCTGGGTGAGGAGACGCCGCTGAGAAACTCTGAGAGCCCCGGGATCAGCGAGGCCATCCTCTGGCACAGCAGCTCCGTGAATCCCCTCACACCCTGCTAAACCAAGTACAAACACTCTCCTCCTCCTCCAAAGCCAGGAGAGGGACCTGGTTTTATCACCACCTCTCTGCTTTACTCCTCAAAGTAGGTATCCTTGAGGCGCTGCAAACCTCGTGTGAATCCTGCCTTGCTCTGCTCCCCTGAGCTCCCAGATGTGCCAAATTCTCCACAGAAAAGCACACAGCAGGTCAGCTAGATGGGCATTTCCAGTGGAGAATGGCTGGGAAGGCCTCACTAAATATAACTCATCGTGCAAACACGCAAAAAACACTGCATTTAAAGCAGTGATTTTCTGTTTGTGGTTCATTGGTCTAGGGAAGAAAAAGCCTGAGCATTTAAATGTGTTATTCGGGGATCTGTGCTGACACTATACAGTTCTAAAGAGCTGAAAAAAACCACTAACATAAAGGCTGTGCAACTCCACAAGCCCCAGAAGTTTCTGCCTACCTGTTCTTCCTTCCCCATTTGATCACAAGAACAGACAGATTCCTATTCCTGTGCTCTGTGGCATGGCAGCTTGAAAAGAATGAATGCACAACACTCATCCTGTGAGAGTAAACACAAATATCACACTTTTGTGGCATTTACCATGTTCTTGGTCCAAGTATCAATGATGAAGGTCCAGGTACACCAGCAGGTTGCTGTAGTGCTTGTGCAGCAGAGTGGAGGAAGCATCTGCTTATGTTTAAAGTGATCAAAGTTGGGAGAAAACTGCTTGGTTTTAAAAATACAAATGGCATGGTTCTGCAGGTTAGAGCAAAGTTAACAGGTCTCTTGGTCACTGAAGAACCAACACAGCAGCAAGTCTTGTCAAGAGAAATGCAACAATAGAATAGATACAAACTTAGAAAATGAACCTGCTTCAGAAAAACACAGATCTTCCTAGAACTAGAATTCTGCCAAAGCTGACATACTCTTTTTCTTCTCTAAAAGAATCCTGTTGAAATTGGTTTGTTTATTTGTTTCTGGGATTTTGTTTGTTTTAGAAATTTACCTGAAAGCTACAGCAAGGCAGATTTATTGTGCAGAACATTAGAGTTTATGGTTTGTCACACACTGTGGAGCTCACCTCTTCAGTGTAAATAAATCCATCTTTTCCCTTCCCCAATCCCCATTTTACTAGCCCACCTTCCCACCCACATATTTACAAGCAGTACCTTCTACTTGTTGTAATAAAGCTTAGACTAAAAGCCATCAAAGCCCTGTAGAGCTTTCCCCATAATGACCCTCCCAAACTGCCTGGCTACAGCCTCAAACCCTCAGACAGACAGACGTATATTTTCAAATGAGACATAAGTGACCAGTTTAACTTTTTCTAACACAGGAAAACTGTGTTCATTTTATAGTTTTCTTAGAAAAATGTAACATTTCAAATTCTGTTAAGACAGGCGGCTGAAGGCAAAAGGACATTTCAAGGCACAAAGTATCTATACCCTACATTCAACAGTCATTTTAAGTATCCTGAAGGACATTCAACTTGCATAAAAGCATCAGTCAATAAAACCCAAGACCAGACACTGGGAGCACAAACGCCTCCCTGGCCCAGTTAAGAACATTTTATACCAAGCCCAGCTTTGTGCAAACCACCACAGCTAACACAGGGAGTTATAAATCTTAGGAGGTCATAAATCTTAGTTAAATAACGCCATCAAAAACAGCTCTTGAGAACTCCCAGATGTTTCCTGGGAATATATCTGCATAAAAGCAGGCTAACTGTATTGTTTAAGGGCAGTCCATAAGGCTTTTAAAGACAGTTTGTCCAGGGGTACTTTTAGTGGTTCCCTTACATCAAAGAGGATGCACAGTGCAAGACCTGGAAGACTGCAGGAGGTGCACCAGTCACACATACTGAGGAGGGATTGAGGAGGAAAGTACTGGGATTACAATGAGTCACAGTGCTTGACGTGACACCTCCGAGATCTTCTGGACTTACTGCAGGAACCCATCTGCCCAACCTTCAGGGGGGCAAAAGAAGTATCAGATCCTGTCCCGTTTGCTCAGCAGCAGGTGTGGCTCCATGAGAACAGAGAGAGGAAGAGCAGAAGCCTTGGCTGGGCGAGGGCAGTGTCCGTTCAGGGCTCCAGGTGCCTCAGTAGGGAGGCTGGGCTGCCTTGCCCGGGGGAGGCCACTGGGGAGGCGCTTCTGACTGATCAATGGGCTCATAGGTGCTGCGATCCTGGCTCGCACTGGTGACACCTGCATGGAGATGGAAGAGAACAAGCTTGGGAACAACAAAAAAGCACAAAAACTGTATCCTCTAGGAGAAGCCAACAGCTCAGGAGCACACCACGTTAGCTGCCCTACCAGCTTCACAGCACCTGCCCTCTGTGATCCTCACTGCACAGGCAGGAGGTAAAAAACTCATCCTTCCAACAAAGGGAAACTCACTGCTTTTGAGCATGTCTCTTCATTCCTTGCCAACTGCTCTCTTAGTAGCCACATGGCTGTGTGCAAAGCAAGACCCACAATACCCCATTGCAGCATAACAGGTTCCTGTAACAGCATATTTCAGCAAGAGCAGTGTATGGGAGCTCATGGGAAAATGAACAGACATAGCCAGAAGCAGCAGGAACCACGGCCAGCTGACAGCATGGATTTAAAGGCATGATTCATCCCTGAACCACTCCTCCCAACAATGCAGTCTGCACACCGCGGCACTAAATTTGAACCCAGCAGTGCTCCCAACTGCACTGTGAACAATTTGTCTGTACAAAATCATGTTACTGTCCAGGGGATGAGCAGGGAAAGAAGAGAGAGTGTGCATGGACAGCTCTTTATCTATGGACCAGGCACCTGTCATGGGGAGAATCACAGGTAGGCACCAAACCATATGAGGGGTTTGTTCTAAGCAGCAAGGATGCTGCCAAGCAACAAAAAGGGATTTTGTGCAGAAAGAAAATGAGCCACAGAAGACTAGGAAAAACACAGCATTGCTGGGTTCAGAAGGAAAATGCCGATAGCAGGGAAATGAGAGGAAATTTGTCAAGCACATTCAACACAAAACAGCACACAGTTTGAAAAAATCTTGAAAATCTTGTGAGAGAAAGACAGTTCAGGAGAGGATGCGCAACTACAAAGTGTCTGAATTCCCCCCTGTGCCTGGGAGGAGACTCTCAGACAGTACCATGCCTGGTTTGGGATAGTGTGGTTGAAAAAGAGTCCTCCCAAACTCCAAGCAAAGGGGTGAACTCCTCAATGACACTTACACTTTCCATGGGATACACACATCAAATCCCAGTGAGGAGCACAGTGAGCAGCTAATAAAAACTGGCACAAACATGGCCCATAGCAAGGCACTGCAGGTGACTCACAGGCCTCCTGACCCAGGTAAGACACATCTGTCTGGATTTTCACAAGCAGAGAAGACACCCACACTGCACTAGCAGAGAGAGGCAAAGAGCACACAGTGCCCCAAGCCATGATTTCCCTCCATGGCTTCTCCTCCTCTGCAGGTATCCACCTCTTTTCACAGCAGTGTGATCTTTGCTAACACCCAAAGCAGCACAAGTGGCAGCTTCCAAACATTGTAATGCAGTGACACCTCCCTTTGTCCTGCACAGCCATGGCAAACAGAGCTGTGCCAGGCTGCTGGTTTTGCCAGCATGAATTCCCACACAACAAACAATCCCTGGCAGCTGCCCAGGCATGAACTAGCACCAGGCACGCTTAGTAAAGCTAAGACCCAGAACATCCAGCCACAGCCCATGATCTCTGGCAAGGCTGCCACACTATCATTAACAAGTGCAACCAAGAGAATAATTAGTGTCTCCAGGCAAAGCCCCACAAGATAAACATCAGTCCCATTTTCCAGGGGAGGAGATGGAGGTCCAAACCAAATCAAGGACATGTGAGGCCCACAGAAAGCTTGGAGTTAGAAATCCAGCTGCTTTCCCTCTGGTGCATAATCCAGCTAGAGGAGATACTCCCTCTACTTTTCCCCAGAAGGAAAAGAAAGGGTTGGCAAAGAAAGGACACCCAAAGGCTTCCAACATGCACACACAACGTAAGAGGAGGAAGAGAGGAAAGGCCTCTCACAATACCATTGTGGGCAAAGTGGCTGCCAGACAAGGACTCCAGGTCTGCATGGGAAGAGAGAAAGAATATAAATTTAAGGCCAAAGACACACCAGAACCACAAAATGGGAGAACAGACACGAGCAAGAGAGAGTAAGCACCCCACTGAAAGAGGGGCAGAATCCTGCTGCACAGGGCTCAGGCTGAAGGGCCCAGAGAGCAAGGCAGAGCCCTCAGCACCTGAAGAGACAGCGCACGCTGACAGGGGAGCAGAGGAAACATCCTACCTATGTTAAAGGTGTACTCCCCTCCACGCTCCCGGTACATCCGATACACCAAATAGCAGGCCAGGGGTTTGAGGAGGAGGCTGAAGATGGCCATGCCCACACTGAAACGGGTCGTATCGCCGAGATGGTCATGGGCGGGGTAGAAGACAGAGATGTGAATGATGTCTGTGAGCACTGTGAGCAGCAGGCCAGTCAGGAACTGGAACAAGGAGAGAGAATGGGACACGAGCTGAACAGGGGTTTAACCACTATTAGTAACAGTCAGTGCCAGAATCTATCTCCTGTGAGATCTGTGTTCACACAATCATCCCTCACCCCAGTATCACACATGGCTAACTCCTTGACACTGCCCCAGGTAGAGAGATACTCCTACATGAATGGTCTTGTATTTTGTGCATTTTCTTCACATCTGTCATACAGCTTCTCATAAGGTATTCCAGAATTGTCTAATTTTGTTTGCCAATCTCTTTAATGTTCAGAGAAGGGTTTTATAAAGCCCCTCCACTCAAGCATATTAAACACTTTGAATCCTCCTCTGGCATTACAAGTCACAACAGCAGGTAAAAAAAGCAAGAATCGTGTATGTTCATCTCTGAGGAGAAAAATAATTGATACTGAATGCTTCTCACCATGGTTTACAGAGCTTATAGATTTATACACTCTTAAAAAAAAACAAACCCACCCAAACAGGGAATTGACTTGTTCACTGCTGTACTGGGAACAGCTGAAAATTATCACTGGCTCAAAGACTCTGCCCTCCACCCTCTCCCTGAGCAGCCTGGGGGAGGCCAATACCCTCACACTCACCATTGCAATGGCATCGAGGGAATCTCGCTGCACAATGGCCCAGATCCCCACTGCAAGGACACTGAAATTTCCCCAGGCATAGGAGGCTGGTAAGATGTGATTCATGCATCCCCTGCCAAACAAGACAAAAAAACCCAGACCAAATTCACAATTAGCCTGCAACAGTCTGTGTTCATTTCTGTTCCCATACAAACACTTCACTCATAGGTTTAGGATGTTCTTGCACACAGGCAGACACAGAATGTTGATTCCCCAAGAATGTCCCATTCCTAGTTTGAAGGAATACCCTCTTCTCACCCAGGCCAGGCACCAATCACTCACCACACTGTGAGCAGCCAGTGCACCAGAATGATGGCCTATGGAAAAAAAACAGAGAGGAAGACAGGTCAGTAAGTTGGGGGAACCCTGGGAGGATCCACATGAAATGACACAATCTTGTCTGGAAGAGAGCCCTGGAGCCATGAACCAGTGCAGAAAGCCGGTGAGGCAACTGGGACAGTGAAGACAAACCCATTTTTCTCCACTTCTGTTGCTGAGAATTTCCTGTGGCGCTGCACTGCAGTCGTTCATTCTTGTTGTCATGTCTGCTGACAGCCGATTCAGGGCCCACTTAGTCTTTTTCTAAATGGGTTATTGATTTTGGAACTCCAGAAGAGTTTGCACAGACAGCCAGGCAATCTGACTCACTACGCTAGCACAGTTTATACATGACCAATCTGGCATCCCTTCACCAAGAAGTCCATGGATAGTTGAGCCTGCAGCTCCCAGAATTTCACTCCACTCCTCAGTAAATCCTCCTTTTACCTCCTTCCAGTCTGTTCAGAGCAGTGGTTCAACCTCACTGCCGTGTTAACAGACCTGAAGGTATCTTCCAGGACTCCGAGAACCTGATCCTGCCACAGCACACAGCTCTTCTCACTCCTGATGAAGCCACCAGGCCCAAATGCCAACAGTGCTCTAAACAGCAGTAAGATAATGCTGTCACAAATTCTGTACTTTGCACATGTCCCTAATGATCCTGATCCTTGTGCTCAAGGGGACAAATCCAAGAAGAAAGGACTATACTGTAATAAGTGACACAAGGATTCTCTTCACCAGCACCTTCCATTTCTGTAACCAAGGAGACATACTCTTCCATTTCTGTAACCAAAGAGACATACTCTGGATAAACAAACTCATGTTTATTCAGACAGCAAATGGGAACAACATTATATCACTTCAGGCTTTTTCTGTATCTATATCCATGTGCTCACTCCTTCAGAGCCTGCTGGCCAATCCAGCAAAGGGAGGTCTCTCATATTCACTCTCTAAACATTTCTGAAAACAACAATATGGAACATGAGCTCTGTTAGCAGCTCTCAACAAAGAAAGGCTGAAGCCTGGACAAATCAGAGG
The DNA here is from genome assembly GCF_025592945.1 of Manacus candei. NCBI lineage: Eukaryota > Metazoa > Chordata > Aves > Passeriformes > Pipridae > Manacus > Manacus candei. Next base: position 3,434,240 of record NW_026138070.1, read on the forward strand.
ACCCATGGGATACAGAGAATCTTCCATTTTTTCTAGTTGTGAGAAAGGCTCCAATTGGCATTTATACTGACCTTGGTGTAAAAAAAAAACCCCACAGTAACAAAACCCCTCTGAAGCACACTCCCACCAAAAAAGGTGAAAAAGAAAGCTTGAAATGAGGAAGTGACAAAAGCCTAAGTTACTCAGTGGACACAGGAAAGCTGTAGGCAGATAGGAGCATTGAGACACTAAAAAAAAATAATTAAGATCTACTGACATCCTGCCACATCCCTTGACTTAAAACATCTACGCATGCTCCACCTGACAACAAAACTAGCTGCTCGAGGAGAGAGTGATCTGAGAAGTTGGGACACAAGTGAAGCCCAGCCAGGAAACCTCTGGGGGTGACCCCATTGCTGTGGCTCACACTGCTCTGCCACAACACAATGCAAATCTCTGTCTTCTGCTCTTCCTTCCCTGCAGTGCCCCAGCACAGCTGCTGAGCACTCACCAGACTTTGCTGTAACTTCAAACGCGGCTCAGGCAGATTTTTATTAATTAATTTTTTTAATTGTTCATGAAAGCTTACAAAATGCTTCACCACCACCCCCCACTTCCCCTTCTCCCAAATTGCACCACGGAGACCACGGAGAAGCTGCTAATCAGTAAAATACAAGATGTTCTTGGATAAGAATGGAGACATGCAAATAGCATTTACTCAAGAGACTATCACAACATCAGGGAAATTCTTAATTAGGTAGTATTTAATTGCATGTCTCATACCCAGAAGACCCCTCAAGGCTCACCAGTTAACATAATTAGGCAAGGTGGTTTTTTTCTTTAAAGCTGTCTAGATCAATATTGCAGTTATTAAATTATGAAGTATGTTTAGTCATCAGCATGAAGTCAGGTAATCTAAGGCTGATAGTATGAGGGACTGCTGAAATAAAAACAAGATATTCCCTTCCTGGTTATTAGTCCAATTTACATGACAGCTGGAATTAGCTGGTGGTCTTGGTATGCTTTTACATAGAAAATATAGTGTTAATGAAAAGCCACAGTCACCATGTGAGATTAGATAATTTGTAGGCAGTCTCCTGATAAGACAGCAAGAGAATTTAATTTTTTTCCATCTGTTCAAGGACTTAAGTCTGTACCTAAGACAGACATACATTTCTTCTTTTGAGAAAATAATTCCTAAGACTTGAACTAGGGCTGAGAGCAGAAAATAAGAAAGGTGGGTCCTTTGTCCACATCCCTTCTGTGCAGAAGGATGACAATGTGATTAAAAGCATCCCATTGGAAAGTGGGGAGAACTAAGGGGAATTCCTAGCTCCTCTGCAAATCCCAGCATGTGATGGAACTAATTGCCAAGCATAAAAAGAGACTGGGTCTGCCTGGGTCTCATTAGATGGGAAACTCTTTGGAACAGGAATTCTTTTAAACATGCTTCAGCATAGACCATAGCACAACGTTGAATTTTGACTAAGTTAAAATTTACATGGTTCCAAATTATAATTATTTTCTTGTTGTATCTAAATTTTTATTTTACTTTTTTTTTTTATTTTAGAGTGAGCTCATCTACCCTGTGAGTGACATATTCACCTGAGAACATACTACCCAAAATATAGGTATGAGTGGCCACCTGTGAGGATGCTGCTCATTATTATACCAGAGGGATAATGAGAGTGGTTAGGCAGTGGGACAGGCCATCCAACAGGGTTGTTGTGGCTCTGTTCTTAGAGAGTTTTAAAACTCAGCTGAATTTTGAGTTGAGCTATTTGATCTAACTTTGCAGTTCGCTTTGCTTTGAGCAGGAGGTTGAACAGAGGTCTCTTATTATTCTGTGATTCTGTGACCTAGCATTTAAAAATGCCTAAGCACAAAATGTGTGTTTCCAGGCACATAGATTGTAGGGCATTGTCCAGGCTTGATCAAAGTCGAACTTTGTATTTTGAGGCTCTCCATAATTATTGCAATGATCCCAGGTGTCAAGTTTTCACGGCAAAAGTAGGGCTGTGCTGCTTCCCACATGTTTTGCTGAGCGTTAGTTAGAACAGAGCATGTTCCTCATCCACTCTAGGGCAAAGCCTGCTACGTTAATTTTATAGCTCTGCAAGTAGCTTAAAGAGAGGCCTCAAGGCTGAGATATTGCTACATTCTGGCACAAACACAGCCCGGTCATGCAGTTTTCTTGGAGCTACTTCTATCACGAGGCTCATCTTTCTAATCTCCCAGAACCCGTAAGCAGATCATGCCAATGAATAGTAGCAGTGTGTGTTATTTCCAGGCCCTTTCTTAGTAAGAATCTTTCCCACCTTCGTGGTGTTTTTCAGGGAATCAGGCCCTAACTCAGGAACAGTACAGAGATGCAGGTAAGATTATTAACTCCCTATTCCCCAGCTCTTCAGCTCCAGAGTTGCCAGATTCAACAACAAGGAATTTCTTAATGCTGAAAACAGTTTGCCCAGGAGAAGCTCACTCTTATCTAGTCAGAGATTGGGAAATGCTTGCCTGAAACCAGAGAAGAAAGGCAACATTTTAGTTGTGTTGTCTCAGTGACTCACTAATTGAAAGGCAGCTCCCCTATCTCCACCTCCCATGGTAGAACATCTATTTTGTGTTGGCAAACCTTTTAAATGCAATGTCCTTACTTTTCACTGTTGTTTTAGCCTGGGAAAAAAATAATCAAGCCAAGTTAAAAGACAAAGCAGAAGGCAAGATCTTTCATCTTCCTAGTGCCCTGGGAATCACACAATAGTCCAAACTTGTCAGAGCAAAGTATCAGCAAGTCCCCAGAATGTAATATAATCCACATGCCAGGCCTCGAAAAATCCATTTGCTTACTTGCCTCTAACAAGGGAAGTTGCTTTTCTTGGTGAACTAGTAAGAGGGGGGAGAAAACATCATTATATGAACACCAAGCTTTTATTTATCAGAGCCACATGAAAGCCCTCCTGTCCAAAGCTGAATTCATAATGGTAGCTGAGATAATACTCTCCCCACACCCAACCCGTAGGCAGCCTGCTCCATGGCCACTGCTCACAGCTTAAAAAAACCTGATGTGATCAGCTTTCACTCTCTGGGCAAAGCTTTAACCATAGAAAGGATCTCAAACTTGCTGTACTAAACAAGTTACACAAAGTAGTGAAGCTGGAAAAGGGCACACACACCTAGAAATCTCAGAGCTTTGAAAATGTGAAAGACAAAAAAAAAAATAGAGGAAAATGTCACCTGTCTGGTAGCACGGAAGGCTTTGATATCAAACACCCACAACAAAAGCAAAAAAAGTGTGATTTTAGCATCCTCCAGCTTGTCCTGAAGGATGTGCTTCTCCCCACAGTGAAAAATGTAACGTAACCGTGGTTAAGTCTCTTATTTCTCCTTTCTCTGGTTATCAGATATTCCCTGAAATTTCCAAATTGCCCTCAACTGGAGCCTCCCCTCCCCAACAGAGAAGCAATTTCAGTTATCTACAAGATGATAACCCCAAAGTAAGCAGGCTCATCTTTCTAAGATACTTTGCCTGACAAGCAAAAACTTTGCCTGCTCAGGATCTCCTACAGTGGCTTAACTCTGGTCAGCTGAGCTGGAAACCTCGAGGGACACTGGTTAAGAGCTGTTGTTGCCACTCTGACAATGTCCCTGAAGTCCGAGTGAACCTTGGAATCATCACCTGACGGGTTTAGTGACCAAGACTCACAGAATATCCCGAGCTGGAAAGGACCCATCAGGATCGAGTCCAACTCCTGGCCCTGCCCAGGACACCCCAACAATCCCACCCTGTCCCTGAGAGCGTTGTCCAAACACTCTGTTGAGCTCTCTTAGGCTGAGGGCCGTGCCCACTGCCCTGGGGAGCCTGTTCAGCGCCCAACCACCCTCCGGGGGAAGAACTTTTTCCTGAGATCCAACCCGACCCTGCCCTGACTCAGCTTCGTGCCGTTCAGAACTTCTGCTGCGTTTGCCCACGCGATGAAAAAAAGCCTCCAAACAGCACTTCTTCCTCCTCAGAGGCCTCCACAGCTCCGAGCAGGCCCTCGGCCGGGCTCTGGACCAGGCGCAAGGCTGGAGATCACGGCAGAGGAGAGGGCGGACCGCGCCAAGCGCCCCGTCCCCGGGATGCCGCCGCGCCCCGCGGCTCGGCCCCCCCCGGCAGCCCCCCGGCAATCCCCCCGCTCCTCCCGGCCCCGGGGAGCGGACCCTCCCCGCCGGAGCAGCCCCTACCTTGAGGCTGACGGCCGGCAGCTCCATGGCAGCGGCCCCGGGACCGCCGGCGGGGCCGCTCACGTGGGGCTGGGCCGGGCCGGGAGGGCGAGGGGCGGGCGGAGCCGGGACACCGCCCCCGCCCTGCCCTCGGTCACAGCGGCCGGGCCCGGCCGGCCTGGGGGCCGACTGGTGCCTCTTGTCAGGCGGGTTCCAGCCGAGGAGCTGGTCGGGGGGCTCTGCCTGCCTGATGTGTACCGCACAGCTTCTGACCTCGTTAATGCGTAGAAATATCTCAAAGGCGTGTCAGAGGATGGTGCCAGACTCTTTCCAGTGGTGCCCGGCGACGGAACGAGAAGCAATGGCCATAAATTAAAACACAACGAGTTTCACCTCAACACCTCAACTTCTTTACGTGCAGGGTGGCAGAGCACTGGAACAGCTGCCCAGGGAGGTCGTGGAGTTTCCCTCCCTGGAGACATTCAAACTCACCTGGACACGTTCCTGTGTCACCTGCTCCAGATGACCCGGCCTTGGCAGGGAGATGGACTGGATGATCTCCAGAAGTCTCTTCCAACCCCAACAATTCTGTGATTCTGTTTCCAAAGCCACCACTAAGTTAAAAGGGTGCACAGATTAGTTTGTTGACTCCAAACACTCAGCCAAACTCTTCCTGCTGCTCACACGCACCATACAGTGAGGGAAGGTTTGACATTACACTTGGGCTGTAATCAGTGTCCAGGAGGCCTAAGGCCTGCATAGAACTTAACAGCTTTCTGCAGGAAGAGAAGACTTTTGTGCACACATCAGTGCTGTGACCAAAAAGCGAGGAGTGCCAAAAAACCTATTGATAGACACCAATAAAAAGGCAATTTCGGGGTGCTGAATGTGCTCAGCTGTGTCACCTAATAGCCAAGCCAAGTTCAGGTCAGTGTTCAGGGTTGTGCCAGGTGCCTAGAATGGCTGGCAGGTACTTAGTGGCTTCCTTTGGCCCTAGATTTTTTTCTAGAACTAGGTGACTGAACTCTTTGCATGAAGGTCTAGTACAAATTGCAAGTTCTTCATTTCTCATTCTGAAAGAAAACTTGTTCCATTTCAAAGCTAGGGGAGTTGGTAAGTGACCAACCCAACCCCACACAGTTCAAGTATAACTTCCCATTCCTTGTCCAGTTCATACTAGCAGCCCTAAGTATGGCAGATGAACTAACAGAACCCAAAAGCCAGGATGACACCTCTCAAACCCTCCCTTCCTTGCCCAATATGTGCTTTACTTGTCTGCAGTGTAAGACTGCAATGTCTGACTAGGTCAGTTCCTTTCTTGTCATTTCTTAAGGAAAAGATGGGGCCTCTAAGGGATGAGCAGGGTCAGGGGTTCATTGCAGGGCTGTATGTGGAAATTCATGAGTCATCCTTCAGTCCCATTTCCAGTTCAAGCAAGAGCATGCATGAGAATCATGCAGTGCTGAACTTGCCCTCAGACATTCTTAAGCAAGCCACAACTGTAGCTCTATCCAGCTTGTCCTTCACCATGCCCTGAATGCTGCTGACTGCTTGTGTGCAGCATGCTTCCAGATCTCCCAAGGCATTAATTGCCAAAATGAAACAACCTAGAAGATGCTAACCAGAGGAAGCATCAGAACAAAACTGACTGTCTGCATAGCTCAGAACAGCAGTAAAAAACCAAAAGTCCCCTGAGGAATCTCTGAATGTGTCACTTTCAAATGAAAGATTGAAATATAATTCATCTATTGCCACATGACACATCAGCTGTGACTTCATTTCCATTACTGTGTCTTTCAGGGACACGTTTCTGTGTCTTGTAGGGAAGTCTTGCCTCTATTCACAGAAGTAGTGGCATCAAATGTGATCATTGCTAGTGGTTCCAGTAATGTCAAGGACAAGGTTTACCCTAAAAAAAAGATGGTGTTTACCCTAAAAAAAGATTGGACACCTGGAGTGGGGGCAAAGATAAAGAGAGACTGAATAGCCATTTTGCTGGCTTAGTATTGGGTGTGAAGTGCACTGGGATGCCCTTCTGCCAGGACAGGTATCTGTCAAAGGAGAACTGTTTGCTATAAAGGCAAATCCCACTGTCCCAGCTGAATGATAAGCACTGTTTGGATGCAGCAGTGTGTGGGTGTCTTTGCTCCCTTCAGCATTCTCACTCAGTCTGAGTGAGACAGTCTCATTATCATTTATGCAGCCTGAGCCATAATTGGGATTGATGTGACCGCTGTTTAACGCAAAGCATTCCTTTCCCCTTGTAGAATAAAAGCACTTTACTTCATTTTGTTCATCACTGTATCGTGCAATTAATTCAGCCCTGCTTATTATATCTTGGGCTTGCATGTCATGCACTCAAGGGACTCAGAAATGTCTTAATGATCTCGTGGATGTGAAAACAATGAGGGCTATGACAGACATTATGCATTTGCACGTCTCTCACACCTAGGAGATCTGGGGGCTGGTTGGTTTTTATCTCTGCCTTGTGCTGCTTGTACCTTGTAAATTATCTCTGTTCCCTTCCCCAGGCTTGATAAAGCAACACAAACATGGAGAGAAAGACAAGCCAGCAAGTTAAAGAAGAGCTGCGGGGAGAAGCAGGCAATCCAGGAGATTGGAAACAGGATATGGAGATTTTTGTGACTAGAAGACTCATCCAGGTGAGTTCAGCTCACTGCAACTAATATCCAGCAATTAGCTGCTTTATGCCAATTGGTGATATGCCTTGTGCAGACTGAGTGAAAGCCTAATATACAGCTGGCTCCCTTCCTGACAGCATAAAAGTGAGGCTAATAAGGCAGAAATGCCTTCCTTTGCATTTTCAGGACACTCTACCCTTGGTGGGTAAGGTGAAGCAATTCCACAGGGAAGTAAAGGAGTTGATACAGTTGCTCCTGCTGTCCTTACCTGGCCCATGGGAATAGAGACAAGCTCACCCCTCATAGTTCTGCCCTTCTCACCCCTCTCTTGGGGTCTGCTCTGAAGGCAACTAAAGGCTGCAGCTGACAACAGTGTCTCAGTTGTGCCCCTGGCTATGGAGCTGAGAGCAGTGAAGGCACCAGCTCAGCACAAATACACATGTTAGCCATGGAGCCTTTCTGAATAAGCAGTGAGGAAGGGCACATAGAATTTGCCTGGCTCTATGAACTCCCTTTTAAATCCCAGTGGACAATAGGCAAGTAGAAACATTACCTGGATTGGAGGGGAGACTGAAGGCATTTTGTAATGCTGGTGGGGAGCCTCCTCCTGCAACTTCACTGCAAATGAGGCTATAGCAAGGTGATTTGGGGAGTGGAGAGGGTCACACTAATGTGGTATCTTGACAACCACACTTGAAAGTCCTTTCCAATCTCAGCAGTGAGAAGTTGCTCCTCTGATTTTCTAAAATCTAAGTAGAGCTTTAAGGTATCACTGAGGGACTACTCTTCAAGATTCACTGACACTCTAGAAAATGAACTGACACACCAGAAGTGGGTTTATGGAGTGCATATGCTCACTCAGTACATTCCAAGAAAACAACAGCCCTCGTATTTTTTCTGATAAAAAGAATGCAAGCAATGTTTTTTCCAGGCTTTATGTAGCAGGGAGTGACTGGCATGGACGTGAACAATTTGGTGTAGCATGGGTTTGAAATTGAAGCACTTTCACACACTGTGGATTGACAACAGGGTAATTACTGAGGGAGGAAAGGAGGAGAGAGGGTTTCAATAAAACACCCCCAAGCTAAAATGAATGCAGACTCTTACAGACCTGAGACAGAATGATTCCCAAGTGTTTTAATTTGTGCTTCCACTTCTTGTCTCTCTTGCAGTCATAATTTTGAGAACTGCCAGCAACATCCCCAAGATTCAACAGCATTTGCAGAGCAGGCAGCTGCTGAGACAATTATGTCAAATCTGCACGCTGTCCCCTCTTTTCCATGTCTGATTGTCACCCTTGGAGAAGTGATTTAAAATGATGTGTAACCCTTGGACTGGCTTGGTAACAGCAGTAGCTGTAGAGCAGGAGTTTGTGTGGTACTCTGTCACTCCTCTCTCTTGCATGCTCTGCAATTAGCTTTAAAAATTATTGCACAGAGCCCTGCTATGGCTGGTCTGGGCCCAATCCAAAGTCCTTTCAAGACAATAGAAAATCTTGCAAGAGCTCTGTCTTAAAATCTCTGGGGGCAGTAGAGAAGTTGGGCTTGTGTGAATTCCTAATTTGAGTTTCTCAAACAATCAGTTGAGAAGAACATATAAATCAAGACTTGCTTCGTATTTGTGTCCCTCTCTCGTTCAAACCTAGTGCTCCCCACAGGCAGAACTGTCACTGACTGCAGTGTGACTGGGACATACTGGGAAAGAAGGGGAAAGTTGCTGAGCATAACCCAGAGATAGTATCGCTCTGCAGCTGCTGTCGTGCCCTTGAGACAGCACAGAGCGGCACTAAAAAGCTTTGCTACACTCACAAGTGGGTTGAACTTGTTCAAATGTTGCCCTGTGGTTTTACATCACAGGCTGCTCTTGCATTCCACACCTTGGCATGTTATTTACTCAACAGCTTTCCTTTGCTCTGCAATTGCCAAGTCAGTGGTTGATGTGGCTGATACATAATTCAGGCTGATTCTTTTCACGCTGCTGTGGCTGTGCAGCACGTGCCTGGCCCCCTGCTCACCCTCCCCACCCCACCTCTGCAACACCACAGCTTCATTCACAGGGAATGAGGTTTGGTCACCGGCTCTCTTTCTGAAACTCCACCGTGAGCAATAAATCCGGTAATCCCATGATTTGATGGGCAATAACTAACTCAATTTTCACTGACCTTACACATTTAACTAATCCCACCAATTAAGAATAATCTGTTCTTTATATTCAGAGTTAATAGCAGACTGAAAGCTGAAAAAGCAAGAGCGGACGGAACAAGCCTCCTTTTGGCATCTAAAAGCTCTGGCTTAAAATTCAGAATTGCTGTTTAAGCCTGCTTGTAGTTGGATTTGCACCAAAGTCTTGACCAAAACACTGTCCATGATCCTACAAGGATTCAGTGTGTAGTGTAAGGGGCGAGGAATACCTGAATCACCAAGGATAAAGACCCTGCAAAATTTCCTGCTTCCTTTCAGTTGCTCTGTTCCACCCAGATCTCGGCTCCTACCCTGGAAAGCACCACACTGTGATATCAAACCTGCTTTTGACAATGGCTGTGCATGTGGTTTTCATCGGTGTCACAAGAGACGAGGGGCTGAGAGCTCTGCAATTGACTGTGATCAATTAGGAGCCTTTTTTCCCTTTATGCTTCCACTGACAATGGCACTGGCAGCACCACCCACTATTCTGCATCTGGGCTGAGGGAGGGGCTGCACTGCTCTCTCTGGGTTAACAAATTGAATCCTTGCTGCCGTGGCATCGAGCCGGAGCCAAACTACCTTTTGTAACTCGTGCCTTTTGGGCTGAGTGTCGTGCTGGAAGCAGAAATCTAAATAGCTACAAGCAACCCTGTGGTAGGTTTTGCCCAAATGCTCCTGTACAAATTCCTCCTTTAGCAGTGCAGGTCAGAACTGATGTTGTATTCACAGCACCTCTCTGTAGCCATGACTGGGCACTCATTACATTAGAGATGCAAAGTATTATGTTAGCAGCCTTTGAGTGAATACACAATGCAGAGTGACACTACAGCATAAACAGGAGTGCAAAATGGAGGTTTGCCTACCTAAATGGAACACAGAGGGGTTTAGGAAGGCTATGTAAAGAGGGTTCAGCACCAGGACTAATATTTCTATTCTTACAGAAAGTGCTGTACATCTCCAGGTTCTTCAATATGGAAGATGACAGAGCTGTGTCCCCCCAGAAGTCAGGGTAGTGCAGTGTTAGCAGTAGAAAAGAACATTTTTACCAACTAACACTACTGCAGTTTAACACAGGTAGCCTGTGTTGCTCCAATATATCACTGAAGTCAGCGATTAAGTATTAATATAAAGAAGTTTTAAACATCTGGATGCCTACAGCAGGCAGAAACTGTTAGCTGCAATTTGAGTGAGGACAGAGGGAAGCTTGGATCCCCACCTTGGGTAGAGAAATTTTTCTATCAAGTAGCACAATTGCTCTGTGGTTACTTAATATCATCAGTGCTACCTGCTGACCAGCTCCCTTACTGGCTTTTCTGCCACATCCTTGTGTGCAGTCAAAGAAGCAAAAGAGTTGCACAAAGGATATCTATCATATCTTTATTTACATATCATGGAAACACACATGCAACATGTCACAGGATTTACTACAATGGAACAGCCTGTCCCTATCTCCTGTTACCAAAAACTTTATTTTTGGCTCACTAGGAAAACTATCACTTCCCCAGAAAGCTCCTAAAAATAATAATTAAAAATAACAGACTTGGCAGGATAACTAAATGAGTGAGAGCTGCAGGCTGGGATGTCTTGCCACATCCTTGCAGAAACCAGGTGGTTCTCTGGAAGCAAGAAAGGAAGGAAGGATGGAGTGGGACTGGATGGTCCCAAAGATGACAGGTAGGAAGTGGCAGTGTGTAACAGCTGGGGAATATGTCTAAAGCAGTGAAAAAGGGAGAGAGCAAGAGCTCTGTCAGAGGATCCTCTCTCATCTAGACAGCCAGGTTCCTGCTCATCCATTTCCCATCTTTGATTCCATCTGGAGGCTACAAGTTTCCTCTCCTCTAGGAACCTCCAATCCTTAAGGGCAACCTACCTTTATTCTCAAGTAATAATTAAGGGGTAAAGTTTAAGCTCATATTTCTTTTGCCATGAAGAATCTTCCACATCTTAACTCCTTTGAGAGGAAGAGAGGAAACTGCAGAGCCTGTTCCTGCCAGGACCATCAGAACGGGAGTAATGATCATTTCTTACCAGCTGGGAGAGGGGGACCCAACTCAGTGGCACGAATGTGCTGAGGGAAGGCAGGGGGAATGCAGTCTGCTATGGAAAAGGCTGAGGCCACTCTATTTATAAATAACACGAGTTTCAGCCCAGCTGGAACCTGGCATGTCCAGAGCCTGCAGCTCCAGTCATTTGTTCAACTTTTCCCTCTAATTCCCATTGCTAGGTATGAACAGTTTGAGCCCAGCTCCCGACCCTCCGGGCAGGAGTCCCACCCTCCTAAACATTGATGAAAGATCCCTGCTCTCCGTTGGCCGACTCGGGCTCCACACAGCGCCCTTTCCTCCGGGTCACTCTTCGGTTCCGGTGGAATTTGGCGTAACAGCGGAGCCCTGTGGAAAAGACACAAATGAAGAGGGACCAGGGCTCATACAGCAGGAACAGCACACAACCAGCCCTCTGACAGACCCTGCTGCACTGGGGCCAGGCCCCGGGCTGTCTCAGATGGGGTGGCAGAGAAATGCCTCACACGGGCAGGGCACTGCTCTCCGGGCCCTGGCATTCTGCTTGGCTCCCTGTTCTGGTTTGGGATTCATTGGTTCAGGCAGGTTTCACTGGCTTCTTGAAATACCAATGAATTATTCCAATTGTTTCCAGTGATTTTATGGAAGCCCTGCTTGGTTTCCCCCTATTACTTCCCATTACTGTCTAAGTGATCTCTCCATTGGGAAATTACTATAGACTTAATGTGCAGCAGCAACAGCTTGGGACCTCCCCTTGCTATTTATTTCCCTGAAGCTTCAAAAGAGGAGGGAAAAGACTTTGAAGTGCTATTACTGGGAGGTCTGAGCCAAAGCTCACTGCTCATCTCCTTCAATTTGTCTGGTTTGGACTCAAAGTGCAGGGTTTGAAGGAAGCTATCTGATATAGCATTGATGAATCCTAGGGGGAAAAAAGGCATTTTATTTGCAAAAACCATGAGTACATATTCTCCCATGGCAGTGGAAGGCAATGGAAGACTCTGGTCAGGGTAACTAATTGGTTGCTGGCACCAATAGATATATTTTTTGGTGTCTATTGTCTGACTTTGTTACACCAGAATGCATAGCTAGTTAGGCCAGACAGGGGTACAGCCTGTGGGTAAATAATTCTCACAAAAGCCCTGATTTTCAGTAGCCCAGGATCTGGACATTTGGCTTGGCAGGAGCTGAAACTGCAGCTCTTTTACCTTCCAGAGCAGGCAGCAGATAGCAACAGTGCCAGCACCCCCAGAGCAGGGCAGGCTGGGGATTTATAGCTTGTATAATGAGACAGCCCAAAACTGTCCTCAGCTGTACACCAGAGAGCCAGAGGATGTCACAGGTCACAGAGCAGCCTTTTGGAGTGCATGTCCCTGGGCTACACTGAGACCAGCTACCTCAAAGTTGGGTTTGTGCCCCTCATTACCAATCCCCCCAGGGCAGTGTGGCCTCCCAGAAGGAGAGCACACAAGATCAGAGCTCTGTTCTTATCTAAGCCTCTTGTCTTATCTTATCTGGATCTTCCATCTCTCGGGATCTTTTTAATGCTACAGAGGATGCACATTTGGCATCAACTTATAACTAGCTTAAGGATAAAGCAGGGCCTGGGGCAGCCCTCATTAGGCTTGCAGAAACACTTTTCCAGGCTAATCTATCAGAAGGGCACCTCTGACGAGGACCTTCAGGTGTCACACAACACAGCCAAGGTGAAGACTATTTAACACTGCAGCTCCAGGGAAGCTGCCTGTTTAACTGGGTAAAAACAGGTGAATGACCTGGTCAAATCACTGGTCACAAAACTTGGCAACCAGAGTTTTGTCCTGGCAGACAAGACGCAGTGCCTGGAGCTGCCTCAACCATGTTCAGTCTAGAAGAGTGCCTTTCAACATCTTTGTAATGCACCTGTCTAACAAGGGCTGCTGTGGGTTCTTCAGAAACAGCTTTAAGAAACAAACACCTGTGTCCTTCCCACATCTACTAAATTGCTACAAGCTCAGCTGAAATTATCTCGGGAAAGACACGTTAGGCACAAAGTCATGCAAAACAGTCTGGTTTTATAGCCTGTGATACTTGAAAGCACCACTGAAGTGTTAATGTATTGTGGCCGCTTCTGTTAGGTTTGTAGATATGATTAATTTTTGTTTTCATGAGGGAAAACAAGATGACTCAACAGCCACACTGTGAGTCAGTGGCAGGGAAAGGCTAAGCTAAGAGCAGCAGAGCTTAGCTCCTATTTTCACATACAAACCATTATTCCAAGTCAATGCTGTCAACTACAACGGGGGAGAGCAAAGAGCTGGACTCACCTTCAGTGCACATACAGTCATCGTAACACTTGTTGTTAAGGCCTCGATTGTGGGGTTTGCAGAGGTGCTCACGCAGGTCACAGCAAGAGCCTGCAACACAGGGACAAGGGTCAGCACAGCTCATGTACCCCCTTCCCTGTGGGAGTACTGACACCCCTGACAGCTCCATCACACAGGCATCATCTGTTCCTACAACGGCCTGGAGAGCCCTGCCCTTCCCTTGGTGACACTTCCCATCAGCAGCAGGAATCAGGATACATTTCAAACAATCCCATGTTTGGAGAAATGCCTCTGCCAAGCCGATCCTGACCTGGGAGGCAGTCGAGGTGGTGATCACATGGCTCCCCTTCAGCTGTCACAGTTTCATTTCCACTGCTGGGGCTCTTACTGCGGCGCTTTTCTATGGAAAAGAAACAGATGCTGACAGAAAATTTCACGCTGGTGTTTTCATTCTGGAGAGTATATTGTTCCAGGGTAAAAACAGCCTCAAACTTCTAGAGTTTGAACTCTAAACCTTCATAGTCTAATCTCCTCCCTCTTTCTCAACCCTCCATCTATCATTTTTCCTCTGCCCTCAAACTATGCATCCAAAATGAGAAACATTCTGAAACTGAGCATAAAACACAATCAGCATTATGCTGCTTCTCTCTTTCCCCACCACTATGATCTCATGTCCTTCAGCACATCTGGGAACACTAACCATGGGACAAGCCTTACAAGGGTGACTTTTGGGAAAGAGGATGGGGAGGTTTAGCACCTTTCTTTTTAGCAGATGGCCACATTTCTGGTTTGAGATCCTCATAATCTGTCCAGTCAAAGAGTGCCATATCTAGGGTGGGCATCACATCCCCATCTTGCCTGAGGCGGGCCTGCAAACCGCAAGAAACCAGACAGACAACGGGTTACAATTCTGGAGTGACACTGAAGTCTTTGCAGATTTTTGTGGTGCTTTTAGACATTATAAAGGCCTTATGATTCCCCCTCCACCCCTGCCTTGTCCATCGGGAATTCTTGGCATCTCATTTTCAAAAGGGAAGAGCTCTCCCTTGCTGCAGCTGAAGCCAAGAGGGAAGTTTCCACTGCTTCTCTGTGAGGACAAAAGGCGATCAAGGAGCATCAGGATATGGTGGCTCTGCAGCCAAGGGCTCCTAGGGCCTCTCTGGTCCATGAAGCTCAAGGGACATGGAGAGATGAGGGACAGACAGGGCTTGGAGGGACAGAGCAGTTACCAGCTGTACCTGTGACCGTGGTGAGGTGGCTGGAAGAACAGGAGGCTCTTCCGTGGAAACAGCTTGGTCCAGGGCAGTGATGAGGAGCACGGTGGGAGTCAGACTTGTAGCTTCCTCTGCCTGGAGGTTCTGAAACTGTTCTTCAAAGCTTTCAGGTTTCTTGTACAGGGAGCTCGGCCCAGCATCAGGAGTCTTCCCTGCAGAGGGCAACAGGCACAGCAGCATTGGCTTTCTCATCCCTTTTCTCTGAGTGCCATAGGTTTGAGCCAAAGGAATTCAGATTTCATCCATCCACAACCCTGAGCTGCTCTTTAGGCCAGTGTAAAACAGAGTACTGAGCTATTAAAGTGATAGATCAGGTCCAGAGTATATGCAGCTTGACTTTCATACATTTAAGACATATGTAATCACACCTTCTTGAAAGCATGTCTGTCTCCTGCTTAAGAAGAAAAAGATGTCTTCATCTGGTCTCAAGAGTGCAAAATGTACCTGTTTCACCATTTTTAAACTAATGGATTAAGCTGCTGCAAATACCTGTGAATATGTTCTTATTTGATGTTAGTAGTGAGTTATTTTAGCTCCTAAATTGAAATTCCTATCTCCTATCCCTGTTTTTCATAAGTATTAATTTAAATACAGACCTTAAGTTAAACCCAAGAAACAAGACCTGTTTGTAGTCTGCAAATATTGCTTCAAACCAGCTTTGTTGCATACTCCTCTTTATTGCTTAACATGAGTCATTTAGTCAGTCCCCTGAGAAAACAAGAGAGCTCTTCTTACTGAGGTAGGGAGGAGTGATAGCTGGAACTCAGGGATGTGACACCCAGCTTGTCACACAGTGTAGACTGACATAAATTGCCTGGCTTTAACTGAACTCAAGATTTACCACACTGAGCAGAGCATACCACAGAGACACACACCCACAACCTGACCTGCAAAGGAAAGCAGTCCCAGCCAAAACCAAACAACATTTCAAAGTCATTAGTGCAATTTTACATGGGCAAAATTTATATTTTTTTTTTCAGCATAAACATAGAAGAATACAAGCTCTGATGGGAAGAAACTGGTCTTCAAGTGAAATGGGGGGATTGTGTTATTTCTAGTTCTGGTCATGTTTTGAAGTCAGTGGAGAGACTGAGCACGGCTTGGACATGTTTGAACCATTTACTAAAAAAGAAAAATTAAAAAACCAACAAAGCAGGCCACCCCAAAACAACCCCTCAAGACCCAGGGACTCTCTGAGTGAGAGACCCAGGGACTCTCTGAGTCCTCTCCCTGTGAGGCAAACCAGCCAGCACTAAAACCCTCTGGTTCTGGAGTTCTCCTTTTTTCTTGTGCCTCTTTTGTCTGGCAGATTTCTCCCCAGAGCAGGCACACACCCCACACCCTCCACACAGCCATGTGGCTCAGCCACAGCTGCATGTCCTTGCCCTCACAGCAGTGACACTCACTCCCAGTGCCCCCCAGCCCCCGGAGCTCACACACCTCGGTGGTGTTTCAGCCTGTCCCTGCGGCTGTTCCGCCGGTGCTCCCGGTTCTGCTTCTTCCCCCTCTCCGAGCCCGGGGACTGGTTCTCCCTCTCAGGATATGGCAACTCAAAGCCCAGGAACACATCCTTGTTCTGTTTCAGGGCTGCTGGCTGTCCCTCTGTCACCAGCTCCTCCACTGCTGACGCTCCACTGCCCATCCTGAGGGTCTCTTCCCCGGCCAGTCGCCCTCTCGAAGGCATGGCATGGACCCTCTCCTTCTTAGCCAGGCCATGCTTGTGGTGGTGCCCAATTTTGGGCTGCTGCAGCCACATCTCTTGGTTTTGAAGGTGGTTGTTGCTCTCTGGAACATTTCTGAGCTTTGTGCCAGGGTTCAGGGAGACTGCAAGACTGATGTCAGAAAGAACCAGCGCGGACAGGAAGAGGAAAGGAGAGAAGAAGGTGGAAGAAGTTGCCATAATCCTGGGTGCTCTGCCTCACCTGCAATTTAAAAAAAAAAGGAAAAAAATAAGCAACCAACGTTTAGGAAGGGTAAAGGCCATCAAGATTCAGTCCTAGGACACTTAGATGAAAAACACTATATATATCCAGAGCTGGAAGTGAGTTATTCCCTCCTTGGTTACCCTTCTCTCCCAGCCATGGCTGCAGCAGCTGAGACACACGTGCAGGCCCTGCAGGGCTGAGAGGTCCCAGTTTCATGTGCAAATGAGGCCATCAATCAGCAGGACATTTCCCTTTGATTCCTCACGAGCCCCCCTACCCTCCCATTCACAGCCCACCATCTGAGGGGCTGGGGGGGGCTGGCTCCTGCTGGCCACAGTCCCTGAGCCCAGGCACAGCATTAGCTGTCTGGCCAGGGCTGTTTGCTGCCAGGTTGGCATCCTGGGCCTGGCTGGCACTGGCCCCTCCTCACAGCTGGTTTCCTTGCAATGAAGATGTCAAGATGAACAAAACTGGGGGCAGATGATGGCCTCGCAGGACCAGCAACAGCCCTGAGCAGCTCAAGCCAAAGACATTCACACACACTCACACACTGCTTCAGGGTGGCTGAAATTGGTCAAGGGAAGAAAAAGCGCTGAAAATTCTGTGCTGATACTTCAAGGCATAGCAGAGAAATAAATCTGCTGTCAGCAGAGCAGGGAATGCTGGTCTAAAGATCAAGAGGCAGGGAGGCAGACTGAGGTTTCTCTAGTTTGTCCCACTTTCCCTCCTTGACCCTGCACAGGTCACACTTCACCCCACCAGACAAGGCTGTCACTGGGAGGGTAATTTAAATCCAAAGAATATTGAGACCAAGTCCCTCAGCACTGTGTCTGCAGACTGTTCTCACTGTCATATTTTTGAAGGTCTTCCTTCATCCCTGTGTTTGTGTTACAAGACATGGCTTTGGGACATTGCACAAGTCAGAGCATTCCCTAATTAAGTCATTCTCCTCTGTTATTTCCCACAGAAAGGGGAAAGGGATTTGCAGCATTTCCAGGGCAGCCTTTTGCTTTTGGGGCAGCTTTCTCAGACTGTCCCTCTCACTCTGGGCAGCAGGAAGACATGCTTAAAGCCAAAGTTCCCTGCAACACTGACTGCCAAAAAACCAGGCCCATGCTTACACTTGAGAAATACTGTCAGAGTTACAGCCATGGTTTTTCACTCAACCTCCTCCCCTTCCTTCCTGCACCCGATTTCCATCTGTTCACCCAGTGAACCACTTTGCTGCTTAATTTCAAGGGTTTGCACTCCCTCTCCAGGTGCTTGGCTGTTTGATCAGCCATTGTCACCTGGGAAGGGCAGGTAACAACCTCTGAGGCCAATCTCTGAGCCGTTTTGTGGAGCTGACAGGAGACACCCTAAGAATAGCCTGGGCTCTTCCTTTGCACCTCTGAGACAGGTGTGGAGTGTTTTGAGTCTTTTGTGAGTGAAAGCTCTGCCATGATAGCAGCCCCAGCGAGCATCTTGTGAGTTTAGAGGGAGATGCCTTTATCCTGTTAACTGAAAAAAAGCCTGTTCACACATTCACCAGCCAATTCTGCCTTTCCAAGATTCCTCTCTGTTGTTGCTCAGAGCCTGGGAGCAAGTTTTCAGTTCAGTCCTCCCCTGGAAAGAGGTAGGCAGGACAGGGGCCTTTTCTTTATGCAGTGTCCGAAAAGCAGGTTCTTCTACTGGTCACAAAGGACAACAAACTGCTGCTTGATTTAGGAGGTGCTGGGAAGCTCATTTGCTGAAGGCATAACACTATGAAATAGTATTTTATTGGCAGCTACCTGGAACAAAGGAAAACCAGACTGACAGCTAAATCTATTAACAAAGCACATCAAGTCCTGCTTCAAAACCAATGGAAAAAACAGCAACCCAGCCACATGCAGGCTCTGCATGGGGTCATTTGTTTTTTCTCCAGACCATGGGGTCTTCATTTCTTTTCCTAGGATTTTCTCTTTAAAAACCAGAGCAAACCAGCTGGATTAAGGCATCACTCAGAACAACTCAAAGAGCCAGAAAGAGCATCTTAGCTTTTCATCTGCAGGCAAAATACCAGGAGGAGAGAACAAGTGCAAAGAGAGGGTGAGGGTGTCTCCAATCTCGCTCTCACAGACATGGGCCCTTTGATGGTGAACCTGACACACACAAGCTGCACATTCTGGTTTTCAGCAGGAGCTTGGAGGCAGCTTAATGCTGCAGGGCAGTTAAACAGAAGGTCTGTTTCCAAGTGTAGGGGGCATTTATTTAAGCTGCCCAGCTGTCTTGTTGGCATGACACAGGATGAAAGTGCAGCTAGAGCACACGGATTGCCTCATCTCTGCACTGGCAGAGGGGCAGGTTGACATGCTGTGTTTCTGTCACTGGGAATCTTGCATTAATAATGCAGACAAATACCTGTATTACACTGTTGTCAGGGGAGATCTGAGCTGTTTGCTAAACCAAACTGGTGCATGGCTAAGTTTGGGTACCTTGGGTTAATGCAACACTGCTGTGCTAAAGGCAAATGAGTCTCGGCCCTCTCCTTAATCACTTGTTTCCATGCCATGATCTACCTTTAACTTCAGAAACCTCTTCCTACCTCCTTCATTTTTCTTACCCTACCAAGGCTGTAAAATTCACACTTCCAGGCACAGATAGATAACACAACAGCATCCCTAGTTTTCAGTGCTGAGGGTCCTTAATGTCTGAGCACCAAAGTTAAGTTCACCCTCTCCTCTGGCAGGACCACCTAGCCCTGGGCTTGCTGATGTAGGTGACAGCACACTGTGGTGCACCTTTTCTGCAAAGGTGAAATTCTGTCAGGCAGAAAGAAGCCTGGCCTTGTAAGGAGATGCCTTTCCTAAATTGCTATAAACAAAGAGACACGTTACAACAAGCCCAAAACCCATCCTATTCTTAGGGTTCACATGTTAGTAAAGGAAATAGCTGAAGTACTTGCCAAGTTAAACTGCCCCATAGCTCTTTACACCAGACCTACATCTCCCTTGCTCTACCCCATGCCTGCACTTCTTTTATAGACCCTCAGGATTACAATCCACCTGAGGCAGCAAATCTGCCTTCTCACAAGAACACCTGTACAGCAAAGATAAGGCCTTAGAGCTGTCCAGGGTGCAGGCTCAGGACTGAGTTGCAGTGCTGTCTCAGCCACTATTTCTGATCCATTTTGGGTTAGTAGTGGATGGTTACAATCCTGTAAGGGAAATAAGGGGCTTTTTTTGCATATTGAGTAACTTTCTCTGTGGGAAGTCTTTCTCTGGACTCACTGATACCATTGCTATTCCTCTGCCCTCTGCTCATAATCCTGCAAGGCAGTCATGTACTGAGAAGGTACAAAGAAACTCAGGCATGTTTTCTCCCTATAAATACAGTTGTGTCACCTTGGCTCTGAAATAGGCTCTGAAACTGCCCCTGCTGCATTTGTTCTGTATTTCACAAAGCAGCAACATCAGATGATCCACCTTCATTCATGTATCTCACGTTATACCTGACAGCCATAGCTTTAACTTCTCACATATGTTCTTCATGTCACAGCCAAGAGGAACAAAACCCTTGAACTGAGAGACTGTCAAGATCCTTTAGCACCCCAGACTGCAAATGATGCAGTTTGTATGCTCAAGGGCTGAACCAAGCTAGACCCAAGCACGTATGCTGGGCCAGATTTCTTTTTGGCTCCGATAAGCTCAGTCTTTGGCAGACGTGCATAAAGATTTCCTGGACTCCAGACAATCCCAAGCTGCAGCAATAGACTGAGTGTGTGTGCATCTACATGGGTGTTGCGTGTATGTGCCTGTGTGGCAGGGATGACAGACAATAAACCCAGCTTCGTGTGCCAGGCTGCCTGTAAACAAGAAGCCAAAGGGTGATGGATGGGCTTGGGAAGGCCTGGAGCAGAATGGACGGGGTAGGCTCTATGGTAGCTGACATGCAGAGAGCTGGCTGGAGCCAGGAGGATGGCATTGTGCAGATAAATGAGATTTCACTTCCCTGCTGGGTCTCTTTCCATCTGTTTTTCTGTTTCTGGAGGCAAATGCTGGGAAGCTTCATAAACAATCTGCCAAGAGACCTTCCCATTTTCTAAAGGCTCCCTTCCAGCTTTCTAGGCTCCCCCAAAGTAGGCAGGTAATCTTACATTCACCCTTCTCTTTTCCTCCCCAGGGCAAAAGTAGTAACACTTTTATTCTCTCCAACACTTCTTGCATACTCAATTATAGGGAATTTTTTTCCCCTGCTGGTACAGACATCGTTGGGATGTCAGAACTGCAGAATTCCCTGCTCACAGATCTCCAGTCCTTTTGGGTTCCTCTTCAGAGCTGCCCTCCTTTCTTAGGTTTCCTGTATCTATTGTCACCTTTCCTCCTTACTTTGCCTTTCATATTTGCCTGACTCCGCAGTTTCTTTGTCCTTCATGACTGTAGTGTGAGAGATTTCCCCTCTGCTGATATTTAGGTTACTTGAATATTGTCCCCACCCTTTGAAACATCTGCTTTCCTTTGCCTGTGTTGTTTTCCCTCCCTTCCTGCCATCCCCAAACAGCACTCCATTGTAGAAAGGGGCCAATTCACTAACACACTACTGGTACAAGAGACAGAACAGAGAGATTCGGGCTTGCAGGTGGTTAAGGGGTAGCTGTAGGTGCCCTTGTGCCTTCAGAAAAATCTCCCTGGGGTCATTCATATCCATGACCACTTGAAATGTGATTCACTCAACATCAGTTGAAGGGCTGGAGCTGGGACTCCCCTCACTGGTCAGCTCTGGCTCTCTGCCCTCCTAATCAGGACAGAAGTGACTTGTTCACACAGCACGGCCCAGGGAACTCCCTCTCCTGCAGCTCAGCTTGTGAGCTAGTCACTAAGTCACTGCTGAGCTCCAGCACCCCGGCTCTGATGGACACTGGGCACCTTCAGGTGCCCCTCACCTTCAACCACAGCCGTGCCACCCCTTCTCCCGAGCCTCTTCCCAACCTGCCCTGAGAGCTTCCCAGCACAACATCCTCCAGGGACAGAGCAGCCCAGCAAGCCACTGCATTGAAGGGGAAGAGGGGCACATGAATGAATATGCAGTACCCTCTGCTCTGCTTCCTCTGGGACTCCAAGGAGTGGCTGACATAGCCATCACAGGCGACCTGCTATCAGAGTCTACTCTACCCAATAATGAGATTAAAATAGCAATGAGCCTGAGATTAGCATCCAAGATATAGTCGCTGGCTGTCAGCACGGCAGAGAAGACTCTCCAGTTTCATGCACAATGCCTGGTGACAAATGGGACACAATCAATAGCAAAGGTCATTGCTCACCCGGCCGGAAAGCCCCTGCCAGTGTGACAGGGAAGAATGGGGGCAGATTTGCCCTGATCTTCTCTGGGGGGAGACGTGGATGTGTCCTGACTGGCAGAACAGTTGGGCTGTGCTTTCAACGTTTTTCCTTGCATGAACATTCTCACTTTGAAACAAATGTGTAGAATTAATACCTCCTTCTGCAAGGGAGAGGAGATGGGAATACAAAACCACTTCCATTAAACCCTCCAGTTGACGGAAGACTTCAGGTGTGAATTGGATAAGTGTCACTTAAATCCTACGTGATGAATTACCAACTGTAATAAGCCATTAACTGGTGCCAAACTGATTTAATTCAGAAATGAGATCTCACTTTTATCAACAGAGGAAGAGCAGAGAACAACCCGCGGGTGCCCAGGGGCTCGGTGCCTGGCAGCGCACGGCTCCGCAAGTACAATGACTCCGTGGGAAAAGCTTCCTTCGCCCCTCGGCAGCTCTGGCCGGAGCCGGGACATGCCCGTGGCGTGTGCGAGGGGCTCAGCCCCTGCGAGAGGGACGGTGCCTCTGTCCGAGGCGACTTCGCTCCCAGGGAAGGGCAGAGCCATCTCGGGAGGGGGCTTGCAGGACTCCCCGAAGTAGCAGTGACCCTGCGCTGCACCGGGCGCTGAGGGACCCGGGCGGCAGCGGGAGAGCCCGGAGCCCGCTCCCGGCACGGTGACAATAGGGCTGGCCAGAGGCACCGCGCCCCGGCACCGGCGCTGTCCGGGATCGGTGCTCGCTCGCACCGCCGGGCGATGCCGCCACGACCGGGGCACCGCGCGCGTCCCGGCGGCGGCAGCACCGGCGGTCCCCGAAAACCCCGCTCTTTGTCTCCTCCGGGGCGCACGGAAAGTGGGAAAGTGCCCCCGCACTGCTTCGCAGCCCCCGCGAAGGCAGAAGGGGATCGGTTTCGGCGGAGCATCCCCCGCCGGCCCCGGGGCTCGGGGAGCGCGGCGCGGGCAGCGCTGCCTTACCTGTCCGCAGGTCCGGGGCTGGCGGAGCCCGGCAGGCAGGGCAGGGCAGGGCAGGGCAGGGCTGTGCGAGCAGCGGAGGGGAGGCAGTTCTGCCGGGGGCAGCGGGTGTTCAAACCCGAGAGCAGGAGGAGCAGGAGCAAGAGGAGGAGGAGACAGGGGGAAGGCAGTGGGGGAATGTGGAGAGGAACCGGGGACGCCGGGAATCCCGGGGGACTGGGGTGCATGGTGCGGGAGGAGGTGGGGCTGGGAGGGGCTCCGGGCGTGCGGGGGGCTGCGGGAGGGTGCAGGGGGGGCTGCAGGGCGCGGGGGTGCCCAGCGCCGAGGAGGAGGAGGTGCGGGAGCGCAGGGTGCTGGTGGCAGCAGCAGTGCCTGCCCCGGGCACGGACGGGGCAGACAAAGGACGGAGACAAAGGCGGGGCAGCCCCGGGGCGGGGGGGGGTGAAGGGGGCGCGGAGCCCGCCCCGCCGCGCAGGTGAGCGGGGTCCGCCCGCCGCGCCCCCGCTCCCCGCAGGGACTCCCCGGCGTTACAGCCGCGGAGCGGGTTAGCGACCCATCGGGGGCGCAGCGCTCCCCTCGCTCCCCGCCCGGCCCCGCCGTGCCGGGGGAGCCGCGGGGGCGGACGGGGGGCACCGGGACCCGCGGGGGCCTCGGGGAGCAGCGCCGGCCCCGCGCCCGCTCCTCCCGCCCGCTGGGGGGCGCTCGGCACAAGCGCGTGACGTCACCCGCGCGCGCCGCCACCGCCCCCGCCGCGCTGGGCGGGAGAGAAACGGGCGGAGGGAACGGCACGGACCGGGGGGACAGCGGGGACAGCGGGGACGGTACGGACCGGGGGAGACAGGGGGAACGGTACGGACCGGGGGGACAGCGGGGACAGGGGGAACGGTACGGACCGGGGGGACAGCGGGGACGGTACGGACCGGGGGGACAGCGGGGACGGCACGGACCGGGGGAGACAGGGGGAACGGTACGGACCGGGGGGACAGCGGGGACAGGGGGAACGGTACGGACCGGGGGGACAGCGGGGACGGTACGGACCGGGGGGACAGCGGGGACGGTACGGACCGGGGGGACAGCGGGGACAGGAGGGCCGGTACGGACCGGGGGGACAGCGGGAACGGGGAGGAAACAGCGGGGCTGGTACGGACCGGAGAGACCAGGGGGTAACGGGGGTGACAGCTGGGACAGGGACAGCAGGGACAGGGGGGAGACAGCGGGGTGGGGTGGCGGGACACTGGGCATAGGGACAGCGTGGGGACAGCGGGGTTGTGGGGGGACACCGGGTCGGGGGGATGGTGCCGATGCGGGAGCCCCGTCCGGGGCCCGGGAATGCCGGGGAAAGGCGGTGCTGTGCGCGGAGCGGGGCCGGGGCGCCCCGGGGGTCCAGCCCCCCTGCCCGGGGTCACGGACACCCGAACGGGCCGGGCAGCTCCGTCCTGCCCTGGGAGCCGAGCCGCGGGCAGGGCACGGCTGGGGCCAGGGCCAGCTGTCCTGGGGGCCCGGGGTATAGACACGGGGAGGTTGGACGTGATGAATTAGAGTTACGTGATATCCCCATCCCTGCAAGTGTCCAAGGAGGTGGGACAGGGCTTGGAGCAACCTCTCTAGTGGAAAGTGTCCCTGCCCGCGGTAGGGGGCTGAACGAGATGAGCCTAAAGGTCCCTTCCAGCCCAGACTGTTCTGTGATTCCACGATCTCCCTGCCTGCACAGTTGCTGAGTGTGTGGTACCCAGTTCCAACCTTGTGACTGCAGGGAAGGGTGGATCTCTTGGGATGCTCTTCCCTCACTGGGGCCTCTCTTTAAGGAGAGATGATGTTTAGATGAGGACGTGAACCTAAACCTCTGAAAACACAGATTGTTTATGCTACTCTGATACAGATCTTTTGTACAAATGTGATAGTCACTGTGGCTGGAGGGCTAGAGAGATACTTAGATATCTTAATTTTATTTAGTGTAGCAGATCATTGATATTCCAGGAAGTCTTTGTATACAGTCGTAGGATTCTGATTTAAAAAAAGGGAAATGAGGGTAGCTCCCTATTTTGTGAAGGTTAAACTAATTCTTTGTGAGTCTGAAAAATGTGGTTTGTTGCAGCTGAAACAGCTTGAAAATCGGTGTCTAAAGAACTGATTGGAATGGTTTTGGTTCAGCAGAGGTCTGTGTAGGACACTGGAGGAGCCAGGGTGCTCCAGAGGCATTTAAAGACATACACAGCTCATCAACAGTGGTGCTGCTATTGGTGGTTAGTTTTCGTGCACGCAGAGAGTGTGGATAAAATAGCGAAACAAATTAAAATTTCTAGTAGGTAATTGTGTACACTGTGGCTTAAATTGTGTAAGGCACAGATTCCACCCTGTAGGGAAAGCTGTTGGAAAGCTGAACCCCAGTGTGTGCTGTTTGACTGTTGGCAATGATACTCAATTTGGCACAATAATGTGCTGGCCTTTATAAGTGTCACAAATTTCAGGCTCCCCAGGAAAGTGGTCATGGCACCAAGCCTGTCAGAGTTCAAGGGGCATCTGGATGATGCCCTGAGTCACATGGTTTAGTTTTGGGTAGTCCTGAGAGGAGCAGAGAGTTGAACTCCATGATCCTTATGGGTCTCTTCCAACTTGAGATATTCCGTAATCCTGTGTGACAGAGTCCATGTTGACTTAATTTGGGTTTGGATTCCTTGGGACTGGAGAGACAGACTCTGAAGCTGTTGCAATGGCAGCAGATGAGAACCTGTGTGGTGATGTGTCAGTGGAAGATGCAGCTCCAAGCCTGGACGAGTGTTGGTTCATGATGGTGGTGTGGGAATAAACCCATAAAACTGAGAATTTTTTGTGTTAGAGTAGGAAGTGGGGGCTAGAAAAGGAAAGGAATATGAAACTAAAAAACCAGTGTTTCTTGGGCTACTAAAAAGTATTGGTCTGAACTTACCTGTGTCCCAAAAAGAGAGGGAGAGAGTGGAAAAAAAGCAGGAATTAAATTCTGGGTGATCTCTCAGTTGGAGGTGTGAGCCAGAACACTGTGGTTTGTGCACTGCTGGTGATCCCTGAGGGCTGTGGTTGCAGAGGGTGCTCACACCTCTGTCTGCAGGCCAGCAGGGGCATGGGAGAGGTGGATGGTTCTGTGGGCTGACTGTGTTCATAATACAGCAGCCAAAGGATAAGCATTCCTTTCGTTGTTACTTCCAGGGCCTGGGGAAGATGACAACCCTCACACGGCAGGACCTGAACTTTGGGCAAGGTAAACTGTTGTGCTGAGCTGCAGCTGATGCCCCTGTGAGCCTTCTCCTTGGCACTAAATGTTGTTGGAGGGTTGGTCTGTCCCTAAACTTCCTGCAGCTAATAAGGGGATGCAGGCGAAATTTAGGTACAAAAAAATTATACCTTTAAAAAAAATTCCTCTGAGTCTGTGGTATTGCTCTGCTTCCCCCCCCTTCCCCCTCCCCTCTTCAGCATTCTTTACTTCTGTTTTCCAGTTGTTGCAGATGTTCTTTCAGAATTCCTGGAAGTGGCTGTTCACCTCATCTTGTACGTCAGAGAAGTTTACCCCATTGGGATCTTTCAGAAGAGGAAAAAATACAATGTACCTGTCCAGGTAGGAGATTTTCCCAGAAGCTGACAGCCACATGGACAAGCAAAATAGCAAGGATCAGTCAACAGTCACTAGAACAAAAACTTGTACTCTGGAAGTGATTGTTTTAATGTGCAAACTCATTTTTGAAGGGAAATTAGTTCCTGTCATAAGGGAGAGCAGCCCTGTAGCTGAGGATACAGCAGTGCTCATGGAACAAGCAGGTCATGGACAGCAGTAGTAGAAGGCTTCCCCAGCTCTGTGCAGTGAGGTAACAGGAAAGCATGTTTCCTAGGAAATAGGGATGGTTGGAATATGCTGTTCCCCATATGCTGTTGTGGCTGTATATTCCTGATAGACAACACCTGTGTGGGTGCAGTGGTCTGCCTCAGCTGATTAACCCTTCCCTGAAAGAATTGCTGGTTTGAATGGGCAACTCAGCATTTTTCACCAGTATTTGAAGCATGACTGGAGTGCCTTGTACACACTGGTGCTTCTGTTTAAATCTCCCCTTTTAGCATTGCCCTGCTTCACATCAAACACAGCTCTGACTGTTCCCTGTGTTTGCTACAGATGTCCTGCCACCCAGAGCTGAACCAGTACATCCAGGACACGCTGCACTGTGTGAAGCCACTGCTGGAGAAGGTGAGAGCAAGTCAGGGACCAAAGTACTGCAAGTGGCTCTGACAGAAAGTAAGAGAACATAAATACTCTCTTAATTGCAACCTTTATTTACTAATTTACCATATACACTACATTAGCTGATAAAGTTCCTGACAAAACTAAAACCAACACCCGTAACCTTTTCTGGCAGTTGAGGCTTTGCTGCATCTCCTACTTGCACCTGAGGACATGTGTGTGTGTATTTCCAGTTACAGCATCCTGCACTTTAACATTCTGCTTTTGAATCCATCCCAGTTGAAGCACCTGTCCTGGCAGAACAGTTCAGTTGCTTTTGTAAGAGAAGGGTGTGACCTGTGAAACATTCCAGGAGGCTGCTGGCAGGTTTTGTATTCCTTGCTCTTCACAGACAATCATAATGCATATTCAGAAAACAGAATTAGATCAGCTGTACACTGTGGCTGTACAAAGCTGCTCTGTTTGGCCAATGGTCTGAGTGTTTCTTACCTCCCTCAGTGTCCATCCCTGAGGGATGCAGTGAGATGGCTGCATCTCCTCCTTTGTCCCAAAACAGGATCTAGAGAAACACACAATTTAGCACACCCATCTGTCTCAGCCTTAGCCACAAACTGTCAGTTTAAAATCCAGCAAGAAATGGCTTTACAAAAGCAATTTTTCTGATTGCTAAGGATAATCTGAGCTCAAGCTTTGGATAACTGCTTGTGCTGTGAGCCCCAACAAATATAGTGGGAGTGCACTCCCACTATATCAGAGCACACTGGGGGCAGTACACAGCTTGTTTTAAGGAAGGGATTTTTCTAATCTTTGTTCTTGCAGAACGATGTGGAGAAAGTCGTGGTTGTAATCCTGGATAAAGAGCACCACCCGGTGGAGAGATTTGTCTTTGAGATCACCCAGCCGCCTCTGCTTTCCATTAGGTGAGGTTTCCACTCCTGCCTTGCCCATGGCATCCAACATCTGCCTCTGAGGGCTGTTCTGGGAGCAGCTCCAGGCCTTTGCTGCGTGCCAGTAACAACTGCTGTGTCCTCCACAGTTCTGAGTCCCTGCTGTCCCACGTGGAGCAGTTACTCCGTGCCTTCATCCTGAAAATCAGCGTGTGCGACGCTGTGCTGGACAACAACCCCCCAGGTAAACGTCCCTCAGATCCAAACAGCCTCATGCCTGGCATTGCTTGGCTTGGCCCATCCCCTGGGAGCTGTCCCCCGAGCTGGAACCTGCCCTTTCTCTCTCAGGTTGCACCTTCACAGTTCTGGTTCACACACGGGAGGCTGCCACACGGAACATGGAAAAGATCCAGGTGATAAAGGTGAGTGACACCTGACTCTGTGTGGGAAGCTGCAGAGCAAAGACTGGGCAGAGCAGAGTTTTGTTCTCTCTGAGGTTAAGGCTGACAGATGTTTTGAACATGCACACATGTGTCATGTGAGGCACTTCACAGCTGCTCTTGAAGTGGGTTAAAATGGTTTGTGCTGGTGAGGTGGGAGCACATCCACCACACACAGCCACAGCTGCAGACAACGGCTGCTTCAGACCCTGAAACAGAGTGTAACAGCACTCACTGCCCAGTGCCTGGTCAGGCACTTAGAAGTGCTCAGACATGTAGAACAGGTATTTGAATTTAATCAATAAAAAGCAGCTCTCATCCCCTGATGATCCTCCTGATTCTGCATAAGGAGCAAGGCAGACTAAGATTCGAGTAACTAGTAGGTTTGGGGGCACAAATAAATATCAAAGTGTGTACAGATCACTTTCTAAACCAAGATTTATTTATTTATTTTTTAAGAATCCTTGCACAGATACAGGGAAACTTTTTTCCTGAGCCAAGTTATATTATGTGTCCTAAGGCACAATAAATAAAGCTAACCAAGTATAAAATTATTTCAATGGCTCTGTACTGCTTAGTAATGGAAACTGGGAGTGTAGTAGGCCAAGCTTTAAACTTCCAAGGCAGGATGGAAATCCATGCCCCAGGCATTCAGGAGTTGCAGTTAAACGCTGGTATAAGGGACAGAAGAACATGATAGCTCATGACAGCTGAGAGTGTATCTTTTAAAGAAGTGAGGTGTCCCCTTTGCAGTAAGCAGAGGGTTGACATCACAGTTTGATGCTGTAACTGGAGACAGTTATGCTGAGTCTCAGGGCCAAGTGTGCAAGTGTTAAGTTTTGCTGTTGTGGAAGGTTTGAGTGACCTGTTCCTTCCTCAGCCATTCACTCTCTCATTCACTTAACACTGAGGAAGAGCTCACCTTGCAGCACTGCCAGGCTCTGCCAGTAACACACCTTGTGTTCCTGCCCCCAGGACTTCCCGTGGATCCTCGCTGACGAGCAGGACGTGCACATGCACGACCCCCGGCTCATCCCCCTGAAAACCATGACATCTGACATCTTAAAGGTGAGCAGATCTGACCAAGAGGTGGCTGAACCTGCTGTAGTTCTGAGCTTTGTCTGCTCTCACACCAGCTCTGCAGTTTGCTGTGGGGTGACAACTTTAATACTGCTGAGCAGTAGCTTAGCCTTGCAGGTGTCTGTGCCAGTAATCAAAACAGGGCAAGACTCCTCATAATAAAATAACCTCCTGGTTATGGGGGAAGGTACAAACCTTTCCTATTCAGCCTGTTGTAGGCTTTTCCCCTTTCACCTACCTGTAGACCAAACAGGACTGATGCTGGTTTCTCTCCTCCAGATGCAGCTCTATGTAGAGGAGCGAGCCCACAAAGGCACCTGATTTCCACTTTTCCTTGCCTTCGAGCCTCATGTGATCTTCCAGTGGAGTAAGATCTGTCACAAACCATACCTTGAGAACCATCTCTTCAGCCAGCCTTCTGGTGAATGTAGAGCAGCTGCTGCCTCTTTATTTCAAGTGCTCTTACCACTGTATATAGAACTGACTTGGAATGTGGAGCCAGAGCCTGTTCCCATGTTGACTCGTGTGAGAGTGAGTACAGGTGTTGTTACAGTGCATCCCTGGGGAGTCAGTGCTTTGTACCAATCCAGTTCTCACCTGATGGGGCAGCTCCCTTGCACAGGGGCAGGGATGGACAGCAAGGAGCTGTTCCACGAGAGCAATGGACTCGTGCTAAGGGGGAGTGAGGCCTTATGTAGTGTCTGTCCACTGTGACTGTCCCAAGTAGTCTTCAATAAATATGAAGTTTTACCCCAGTTGAACTGGGCTGAGTCCTGTTCAAACCAGCCCCCTTCTTAAATGAGGAAGTACTTTTTCTGTGGAGCTTTCACCACTTTTCTGGCACATATGTGGACTCTGTCAGTTCCTAGGAAAGGCTGTACCCTGGTCTCTCCCCTTTCCATGGGAGATCTCTCACCCACAGGTGGCATTAGCAGGGTGGAGTTTGGTGCAAGAGCCTGCAGGTAACAAGTACAAGAACACTGCAGATTGAGGCTGGGCGTTGCTTTAACATTTTATATTGGGTTACACAGTTCAATACAAAACAAGCTCTGCTGTGAACAAGAAAAACAAGCTGCTTGGCAGGACAAAGGACACTCACCCAGGGAGTACAGACAAAAAGTGCACCTGAGGCCACCTGGTTACAGTCCTGAGGTAAAGCAAACCGTTTTATTGTGCCTTCATAACAATGTGTGGGGCCCAATGGTGATGCTGCTGTTTGTCACACGGACCCCATACCATCCTGCCCAGAACTGGGTGTCCTGCCCTCCATGCTGGAACAAGATGTGGCGAACTCCTGCTGGGTAATCCCGGAATGTGTGGGAAATCTGGAGAGAAATAAGAGAGTTCCTCTTAATTTGCCTAACTAGACCTGAAACTCAGACAACTACAGTCTGTGAGTCATTGAGCTTTTCCTGAGACCAAGATACCTTTCACTGAAAGTGCAATACCCCCTTTTTAGGGGATGGGGCAGAAAAACCCTCTCACTCAGCCTTCTGCCCTGAAATGTTCTCTGAGTCAAACTAACATTAAGCTCAATTCTTAGGTGCATTTGTCACATAAGTAACATCTAATGTGAATGTTACTTATGTGGTTGTTACAGAAAATCAAACCAGTTAAACACCTTTAACAGTTTAAGAAAAGTTAAGTCTGCAATAGTTGGCCATCCTTGCACAGTAGTTTTGAAACAAAGGTTTTTGATCTGGAAAAACAGCAATCTGCTCTTGTGACTTAGTTATTTAGACAAAAACTAGGTAAAACCCAGAAACAATTAAAAAGACTGAGTACACAGAAGCCCGGGGGATATCATCTAGAAAATCCTGGGCACCTAAAAAGGAACTTGACTTGATCAGGGCACCACTGCTTCTTTGGCATCATCAACAGCAAGGACTGACTCAGGAGGCTGGAGAGCAGAGAAAGGTCCACTGGGACTTTTGGCCAAGTAAGACTGGCAAGACTCAAGTGCCACAAAACTGATCTAAAGCTCCTGCCCCCGGGGTTGCTGCTCACCTCTCTCCACTTGGCATCACTCCACTGCTCGATGATCACATGCTCGGGCTCGAACTCGTCCAGGACGATGTAATCAGCCGAGAGCAGCCGCACCCGGAGCTCGTAGCGGCACCCGCAGTCGGACCTGGCAGCATACCTGGGGAGGGAGAGGAACCCAGGGCTGTGTGTACAGCCTTCACTTCCCCCTGGGGTTCAGAAACAGTCTCCAAGAAGATCCCTGTCTGTACACGGAAAGGACTGTCATCCCCATAGCTGTGGAGAAGTTCTGTAACTTTCCAGGATTGCCAGCTCCTTGCTCTCCTTTAATAAGCTCAGATGTAGCTTATGCTTTACTTGAGAGCTACAACTCCCATAGGTTAAAGAACTGATTTTATAGCATGAAAAGCTCCACAGGCCTAGCTTAATTCTAGGCCAATACCAGAAATTCTAGTTTTCAGTGCATCCTCTTACCAGTCCTTGACTACAATTTCAGGCCGTATCTCATCCATCAGCTGATCTTGGTATCCTTCGTTCTTCAGAGTAATGAGCTGAGACTTGAGGCATAGCCTGAAACAGCCACAGAAATACTCACAGTTCCTCAAAACATCTCTTCCCTCTCACTGTCCGTGTCCTTTCCCTGACAGATTTACTGCCTGCCCAGGCATTGAAGGCCCACAAACCTGACCTGGCTAAGGCCTGCCTTTTCCATAGCCAGAACTGGATAAGGAAATGAACTGAATTAGCTTCACCCCCAGATAAAAGGAATAGTTACCTGCAAGTTGGATTAAGAGGGGTCCCTGCACTTGTGTACTGGAACAGGAAACCACTGCCTAGTGCATGTAAAAGCAGCTAATCCTCCTCTGCTTACACTCTGCATGACACACCTACCACTCCTGGAGGTTCCAGAGCCCTGTCAGGTAAGTGCAGCTGATTACGTTTGCCAGAGCCTTCACCTTTGCCCATCAACTCTGGCAGAGGAGAATTATTGTAACTATAAAATCCACGTGGATGATTTTAACTATAAAAATTACAGGAGGTTCCTGGTAGAGACAGAAAAACTTGACATATACTGTGACCAATTCTCTCAGCAGTACCCTGTCTCTTTAGACTAATTGGCATAAAGGCTTAATTAAGCTCCTTCCTTTTCCCACAGCTGGGCTAAGGTTCAGTGACCTGCCTCAAGCCTTCTAACCATGGTGCCTGTGCAGACACACAGGGGAAAGGAGGTTTCCCAGCTCCAGATTACTGCAATCCAGTTCTTACCCAAATGAAGTGACAAAGTATTTGTGTACTGTGGGGTCTGGCATCAAATTTCCATGATCTCCAGGCAGATCCTCAATTTGCCATTGATTTCCACCGTTGTGGTCAATTGTCCAGTGCTGGAATTTCTCTACAAACACAGGTGTCCAAGATGAGGGTTAGGACCTCACTTCAGCTACCAGCAGGAGCTCTGCTTTCATTAAAGAGTCAGCTACAGGAGAATTCTATTAAGCTACATGGAGTTTTCAGATCCACTATTTTTCCTACAACCTGGAAGTGACCCCTGTCATTAGGTTGCTTTTCATGGGGCTGTCAGCAGCTGGCACAGCAGGTAGCTGTGCCACATCACAAACCATCTGACCACATCACAAACTCATCATCAGCAATAAAGTAGAATTACTGTAGTCCTATTAGTCAAGTCTTTGATAACTCAAAGTTCTCCAGCTGCCCAAACGTTTACTGCCAATACCCGATGGTTTCATTACCACCTTGTACTTGCTGTGCAAATTAATTGTCACCGTCTGCAGTGCTGGGGCCTTGCGACTCCAGATTTTTCTGGTTGCAACCACAAAGCACTGGTAAATACACACCCGTCTACCTACAGCAGTTCTATTGCTGGTGTTGAGCTGGATCTGACCCAGCAGAGCTCCACCAGCAGCTGGACAGTCCTGCAGCACGAGCAGTTGAGTCATGCAGGATATACTGACTCACTCTGACTTCTCGGAAACTCTTTAACTGCTAAAACAACGAGACCAACCTTCAGCGCAGGGGTTTTTGATTAAGTTTCTCTTCAAGTGGCAGAGCATATAGAAGACCCTCCAGTCAGAGATGTTCCTGTCCAGGCTCTGCTGATAAAACCCGTCGCGCTGGCACTTTCTCTTCCAGAGGGTGTTGAGGTCCACCACGTACCGCCACTGCGCGCACACCAGGCGGCAGCTGCGGAGCAGGTCCCGGGCGGGCAGCAGCGACAGCAGCTGCACCAGCACGTCCTCGGGGAGGTCGCCGATGGTTGTCATGGCTGAGGGCGGGGGGGAACCACAGCCCCGGGGCACACACAGGCACACACAGGCACACACAGGCTCTGCCTAAGGCAGGGCAGAGCCACGGGCAGCCCGGCGGGCCGGGGCCGAGCAGCTGCGAGTCAGGGCCCCGGCCCCGCTCCGGTACCGACCTGCGCCCTCCGGCCCCGGATGTGCGGGCGCGGCCCTTCCGCGGGGCGGGGGAGGGAGGAGCGCGGGCGGGGCCGCCGGGCTTTATCAGAGCGGCCCGGACCGCCCTCCCCGAACCGCAGCCTTGTGTCGGGACAGCCCAGCCCGGCCCCAAGCCCGGCCCCGGCCCGCCCGGCCCCGGCGCTCCTGCCCAGGTAAGAGCGCTCCGTGTCCCCCCGAGCCCCTGCGGGTGTCCCGGGCTGTCTCCGGGGACAGATGGGGACACGGCGACACGGCACGGGGTGGGCGCTGCCCGCGATGCCGGGACGCGGACCGGTCCCGGAGGGTGATGCGGACCGGTCCCGGAGGGGGATGCGGACCGGTCCCGGAGGGTGATGCGGACCGGTCCCGGAGGGGGATGCGGGCCGGTCCCGTTGGGGGATGCGGACCGGTCCCGGAGGGGATGCAGACCGGTCCCGGAGGGTGATGCGGACCGGTCCCGGAGGGGATGCGGACCGGTCCCGGAGGGGATGCGGACCGGTCCCGGAGGGGATGCGGACCGGTCCTGGGGGAGGATGCTGTGAACTGCGGTGGGAAAGGGAAGGTACCTCCGTCCCTCTCCCGAGAGCGGGGGATCCTCGCTAACGAGGACGGCGGCGGTGCTCCATCAGCAGGCGGGGCCTCTGAAATTCCTGTAAGAGATCAAACCAGCGAGACTGCTCATGTTTCTGGTTTGTTTTGTTTTGTTGGTTTTTTTTTAATTACATTTTAAATTACATTTTAGCCTTCAGGACTGTGCTGGAGGGTTGGAAGCAGGGAGAATGGGAAATCATTGATGCTATCCCCAGAAAAGCCAGGGAATTTTAAATGACAGTTTGTCCGTGCTGGCTGCAGTGCAGATAGAGAACACACGATGCTCTGCACCTGAACATCTAGATTTAGGATGCTGTTACAGCAGTGACTCTTTATTTCTTCCCTCCCTTGCCAGGTTTGGCACTGCTGTATTTCTTCAAGTCACATGTCAGGATATTTGCCCTCTGTTCCTGGTGCTCTCCCAGGCTTAATGACTCGTTCCCAAGGAGTTTGGCTGCATCCATGCAGTTCACTGCAGTCTTAGCAGCTCCCCAGCCCCAGGACTCAGCTGACACAACAGCAGTGTCACAGTGCATCCGTCACTGGTGACAGGGGCTCTGAAACTGCACAATCATCTTTCCTTAGTCCTGCAGCACCTGGGCCT
The DNA here is from genome assembly GCF_025592945.1 of Manacus candei. Taxonomy (NCBI): domain Eukaryota; kingdom Metazoa; phylum Chordata; class Aves; order Passeriformes; family Pipridae; genus Manacus; species Manacus candei. The sequence continues at coordinate 3,469,282 of NW_026138070.1, forward strand.
CAGGGCAGCAGAGAGCTGTTTGGAGGCCAGAATTAGCACACACTTCTGACTTAATGGCTCAGGTTATGAGGCCATAGAAAATGGAATATTAGAAAATATCAACTGAGTTATTTTCAGCTATGCTCAGACATGTACTTTATATGAGCTCGTGACTAAGGGGATTAAGTGCCAGCCCCCTGAGGTAAAGCCTATCAGACACAGAATGAACCACTGCAAGGGTGGCTGGCAAGATGCTCACTGCTGATATTTGGGTACTGCTCTGCAGCATTTGTTATCAGGGATGTTCCTAAAGGCAGAACAAACACCCCCTCTGCCTCCCTCTGCAGAGGAAATAATTACTAAAAAGCTGATTTTTGCAGCAGCAGACATTCTGGAAGGACTGATGCCAGTCTGGGAAACAAACAAGCTGCCCACAGCTGCAGATGTCAAGTACTTCCATTTTGTGGGGGGATTTAACTCAGGGCTTTCACTTATGACATAAAATATTCATCTGCTTCAGCATATTGATGGGTGTCAGGAGGCCCTGAAGTCAGGGAGAAATCTATGGCCCCAAAATCAAGCCTTCAAATAACACACTTACTTTCTCTTTTTTCCTACTGCCTCAGTGTCTGACGCTGCTGAGCCCAGGGATGGAGTCCCTCCCTGAAGCAGTCCTGATCCGAATCCTGGCTGCCATACCTGCAGTGGATCTGGTGCTTGTGTGTCGCCTGGTCTGCTGCCAGTGGAAGAACCTGGTCGATGGAGCTGCACTGTGGATCCTGAAGTGCCAGCAGGAAGGGCTCACTGGGGCAGAGTCAGAGGAGGATGCAGAGAACTGGCAAAACTTCTACTTCCTGAGTAAGAAAAGGAAGAACCTCATCAAGAACCCATGTGGTGAAGGTGAGAGACAAGCACAACCTGCCCCGAGATTTCAGAGAGATAACCAGTCACAGAGAATTGGGCATTTCCACTCTTTGAAAGCAGATCTTAGCTGCTGTCAGGTTGCAGAATTTTCTCCTTGCCCAGGAGTCAAATCACTCATTGCACGCAGCCAAATCATTTAATGGGCACAAAGGCCTTTGATAATCAGTCTTTGCAAAGGGCTTTACTTCACATTAGGTTTATATAACCTCTGCAGGGATCCAAATCAAGTCTGAGAGACAAAAATGTCCTTTGCAGAACCCGTCCAGTGCCATAATGGTCATGGCATCTGTTCTGTATTGCTTCTTGCCAAACCATGACAGGAGAGAGGAAGCCTTTCCCTGCTCAGGGGCCTGTCTGCCCTCAGCTCACCAGCCCTTCAGGCTTCTTTCCTTGGAGCAGCACAGGCAAATCATGTTTTTCCCCTCCCCACACAGCCCACATACCCCACGTGCCATTATTCTGGATCCATGAGCTTCACTTCCCAGGGCTGTAGTAGCAATAAGCAGCAGTAAACAAGCCTCACAACCCAAGCAGCAACAATTTCACACATCACAGACCAAAGCAATATCAACACAGCTTCTCCATTTGACTCTGCAAGCTTTTCCAACATCCAGGCTCCCTCTGGCTAAGACCAGAAAAGCCCTATGTTTAAGGCCTTACTGCATCTGAAAATACCACTTAGAGATTTAGAAAACAGAAATAAAGCAATCAGCATCTCTCCCCAGGCTGTTTCTGTCTTGTGACCACTGGAAGTGCTGATACACTGTTCAGAATACCTAAATCCTTTCCCTGGAGTACTTCCTTAGACAAACCTACAACTACACAGCCATTTTGCTGGGGAATGTTAAAGTTTGGTAGTACTAAGCTCAGCCAGACTAAAGGTTTTTGCCTGACCTCTACTTAACATATCCATAGTCTACATACAAAATTAGTGCTGTGTCTAACACTGAGCCTTCACAAGCCAAAAGAAGGTTCCAGTGGGAGATGGTCAGGTTCCCCAGGCCCACAGAAACTAAGACTCATCCAAGTCTCTTCTCTGCCATTTGCAGAAGACTTGGAGCACTGGGGAGAGGTAGAGAATGGAGGTGATGGCTGGAAAATTGAAGAGCTCCCAGGGGACTTTGGAAAAGAATTCCCTAGTGAAGAAGTCCATAAATACTTTGTTACATCTTATGAGTAAGGCTGCTTTCTTCTCTTATTTAGGGAAGGGAACATTTTTGGTTCCCCCAGTCCCAGGAGAGACCATGATACCAATAACATCTTGTCTTTCAGGTGGTGTCGAAAGGCTCAGGTCATTGACCTTAGGGCTGAGGGCTACTGGGAAGAGCTGATGGACACAACCCAGCCTAAAATTGTGGTAAGAGACTGGTAAGTAGCAAGGATGCCTCAGAAGGCAGGCAGAGAGCTGAGAAAGAAAAGGAAGGGCAGGGAAGACACGTCCCTCATATATACTGGGCCTTAAAACCTCAGCTGCCAGGATGCCCTGGAAGTGGAACAGGGCTCACAGGCAGCTCCCACAAGCTTCAAAGTGTCGGTGCACGTGAACTCCAAAGTGTTGTGAATGAGGGGAGGTGGTGGGCTGGGGCAAGAACCATTTCCACCTCAAAGCAAGGCCCTTGGTGGGAGTGGAGAGCCCGTGTTGTGGCTCTCTGCAGAGCTGCCAGGCGGTGCCAGCAGCGGGCTGTCCCTGCAGGTACGCGGGGCGCCGCGACGCCGGCTGCCTCTACGAGCTCTGCGTGAAGCTGCTCTCGGAGAACGAGGATGTGCTGGCTGAGTACAAAAGTGAGACTGTTACCATCCCACAGGACAACGATGGCAGCTGGACTGAGGTGAGTTGCAGCCTCAGCGGGTGACACCCAACCTGCATGAATCGGGAATATTTTGAAGCAGAGGGAAGCAGGAAAGTTCTCCTGCAGGAGGAGAAGGCTCTGTCACGTGTTCTCTGGAGCCATGACCCTGTGATTAAACAAAGGGATTATACTGGGAGGCTGCCTTGCAGGAAACTTGGAAACTTGCTGAGTTACCACTGCAGGTGTAAAGTGAAGGAGATGTCCAAGTGGGAGAGGTTCTGAAAAAAATAATGGGATCAAAGCTCCTTCCACTGTAAATGTCCCCATTGTTACCTAGCATGGCAGGTGTGGGGCTGAAGGCTCTGTGCACTGTAGGTTCAGGGTGGTTTGATGCTTACCAACAACCCTTTTGTCTCTTGTCCCAAAGATCTCCCACACCTTTTCCAAGTACGGGCCCGGGGTGCGCTTCGTGCGCTTCGAGCACGGCGGCCAGGACACGCTGTTCTGGAAGGGCTGGTACGGCGCCCGCGTCACCAACAGCAGCGTGACAGTGGAGCCGTAGCCACGCTCAGCTGGGGCCTGCATGCTGGAGCTGACTTCCCTCAGGGCATCCCACGGCCTCTGGATGGTCTCTGCATGGTGCTGCTTCTGGCTGTAGAGCATTGGGCCCTTCTGCGTAGGAACGCGCCTGCAAGACGCCAGAGCCAGCGCCCAGCCTTCCTCAGGGGGACTGTGCAAAGAGTGGGGATGGATCTGAGGTTGCACCACAAGGCTCAGCCTCACCACTTGCACTGATGTTCTCCATCAGACGGGAGATGACCTAAAAGTCCTGCAGACCTTCTCTCCTGAGCCATTAACCCCAAGCCAGACACCCCTCCTGCCTGCTCCCAGACTTGGGCACTCCTTAACTTAGAGGGGCACTTAAGGCATATTTTCTGGAAGGTGAAGAGTGGAAGAAAGTAGGAAAGAAAAACATAGACCTTGTGCCTGAGAACGTACCAGGGAAACCCAGAGCCCTGTCACAAGCTCTGTCACCAACTGCTTCCATGGCCTGCAGTGAGAACCTTGGCTTCTCCCATTTACAAACAATAGATGTCATTGCTTACCACAGAGGGGCTCTAGCTTGGCTGTCAAGTGCTATTAGTTTAATTTTTAGTGATAATGCAAAACAAGAGGGATTGGATCCTTTTCCCTTAAACTGTTCCCAGTATCCATTTATCGAGGCAAGTGTTGGGAACAGAAATCTGTCTGGTGTCCAACCCTGGGGCTTCATTTGGCTCCCTCAGACAGATGACAACTGACAGTAATTGCTGGGAGAGAGAGAGATATGACAACAACTTAGGGAAATAGGTTAGGAAAAATTGGGGGTGGGGTCCAGGAACAAATGAAAACAAACTAACGTGCCCCTCCCTGGCCTCTGCATGCTTTGTGCAAGTGTTTGGTCACCCAGTCTGACCCTGCAGGGAGGAGATACCCTGCACACACAAAGCTGTTTTGCCTCACTCCATCTCTGCAAGAAGTACCTGTCTGCCTCCTCCATGTGTTCACTGACAAGACAGCACTTCACTCTCCCACTTGTGCCTCTTGATATCACTCAGGGCTGTGAATCCCCATTCTGAACAGACCCCTAAGCTCTCCTGAGCCAAGCCTGTCCCTGTAGTTATTCCCCTCAGAAGAGCATCCCCTAACAGAGCTGCTGTTGCCTAGAGAAGGCACTTGTATTTTTGTGTCTCTGTCTGTCTTCCCTCCCCGGGCTGCCACTTTGCATCCAAGTGCCCCTTTACCTGAGCAGTGACTGCTCCTGCCTGCAGCCAAAGGAGAACTTCCCCCTGGGCACTGTGCACGCTGCTTCCCTGGGCTCCTGCAGGGCTGCCCCTGGGTGCCCCGGGCACACAGGGCTCCCAAACCATGGCCACGCTGTGCCAGAGCCCAGGCAAACCTAATAAAGTGACACAGCTGTGTGTGGATCTTCCCTTGTGTGCTGGGTGTCTGTGTCCTGTGTTCAAGCACATGTTCTCTGTTTAGTTATGTGGAGCCACATCAGCCAGTCCTACCCAAAACCAGGAGTCATTGTACCTTGTGTGGTACCACGAGTGTCCCTGGAAGAGGAACTGCTCTGTTCCTCAATCCAGCAGCCTGGACCCATTAGAAATGCTCCACGTGCAGCAGGGCTGCAGTGCAACAGCAAGCAGAAGTGAACTTAAAGCACAGTGAGAATTCATGCAAGGCACAGAGAAGGCCCAGGAGGGCTCCTACAAAGCCCAGTCCTGCCAGACACCCTCCAGGTCAACAGTCACTGGCTCTTCTGTGAGCTCAGCCTTAGCTCTGACCCAGGAGGCACCAGAACCAGTTCACAATTTACCTCTTTCCCCTGCATCCCCCCTGCACACACGTTCACACAACTGCTGCTTTATTCACCACAGCCTTTAGTGCAGCTGACTGGTTAATCTTCAACTTGCTCCCAACTTTCTGCCCCACAGAAGAAGCCAGCCCTCCATCTGTCCCTAAGGAATCAGTGCAGCGAGGGGATCAATATTCCACATCTTGATGCAATTGTTAAACTGAACCTTTCTTAATCCACCATCTCAGAGTCAGGATAAACCTCAGGATTAAGCCTTTGGATATTGTGGCCCTTGTACTCAGAGGGTAGGGCCGTGGTCCCCACTTTGGGTTTATCTAGGCTGAGCCACTAAACACACACTAAACACACAAAGCCTCCCCAGCAGCTCTGTTACCATGAACAGCTGCCTGGGGGCTTACCCTCCTCATGCTGTTCATGTTGGCTGTCAGGGGCATCTTGCAAAGCTGTCCTGACCTTCCCACTCCCTCAGAGAGGTGCTTTCCAAGGAACTCAGTGCCTGCAGCCTCCCTGCAGAGAACAGCCACCTCTGCCCCCCAGGGCTGCTCCCCAAAGTCACTGCTGACCTCAAGGGAGCCATTACCCCTTGCATTCAGCCACATCAGTCAGAATCCCAAAGCAAGTGAGTATCTGGGCACATGGGGAAAAAAATCCTGCTCACATTATAAATATTTTGTTCCAAATGCCTTTTGAATTTTGATCAAATACCAGAAGTGTGAACACACTGAGATCTGCATTGCACACATACATCCAATTCCAAACTGCCCATTCACCTGTCAGAGATGGGTAATGGGCTCTCACATGTTCCAGACTTCATGGAAATTGAGATGATACAATTTCATGGGATTACAGAAAGTCAGTGCAACTGTGACAAAAGGGCTTGGATGTATTAAATCTCCCAGCCACTGCAGGGCTCTGTTACAGCTTCAATGCCAGTTCTTTCTGCTTTCTGCTGTGCCAACACCAGCAGGCAGCTGTGTGACACTGCACAGCAGCTTTTGGGAACACTGGTGACCAATGCAGACACATGCTGTACAGACAGGAAGATCTCTGACCCCAAGTAATTTACAACAGGTATTCTCAACCCCCAGATTCAGAGTATTTAGAAATCTGAGCATTAAAACACAAAAACTGAGTGCTGCTGGAGCATTCATGTTGTAGGAAAAAAAACCCCAAAAAACAACCAAACTGAAACCACACAAAAGGGTCCCCTCCCAGTCCCAGTTACAGCAACAGGAGCTGCAGAAAGGGCTCCTGTTCCCTTTGCACATCAAAGCCACAGTGCACCCCAGCACTGCTGAACTACACCAAAGACAGAATGGAACTGTCCTCCAAACACCCCACACTGGAATGGACCAGCTGGATGAAGAGAACTGGAGAGTTTAAGACACGAACCCTTCACTCTTGGCCAAGACACCACATGAACACACCTCTTACCTTGGCTGCTCCAGTACTCAGAGGCACCAAGAGAAGCCCTAGTAGAGCACAACACACAGCCCTGTCCTGCTCTCACCAGTCCTGGGTAGCCACCTGCACCTTGGTGGCTGCAGTTGTATGAGATGCCACTGTAATTTTTCTTTTCTACATAGCCCACCACAGCTGATCCTGGCTATAAATGTCATTATAATACGGCCAAAAATACTTAAAAAGTGGTTGCTTTTGGGTTTTTTATTCTCAACAGCTTCTATAGCAAGTTTCTTGCAGAGGAACAGAACAGAGCAAGATGGGGCCCTGGCAAGGAAGTACTATCATATATCTCTTGTCAAGTCTAATTGAATTTTTCTATATGAAGCATCTATTATTGCCCACCTGGGGGGCTGTGGACAGATGGAGGAGTTTTCTCCCCCACCAGGCAATTCAAGATGGGATGGGAGAGATGGGGGAGAAAATAAAAATAATCTATCTGACAGTTCCCTGTTGCTTGCAGCCCAGCTGTTTTAGCCAGTTGTAAAAGGGAGGATGGCTTAGGAGCTTGATTCCCTCTAAATCAAACAGCTTGTAGAAGCTGGGAATGGCACTTCCTGAAAGACAGGACAGCAGAGCATCAGTCACTCCTGCAGCAGAGACATTTGGCCTAAAGCTGCAGCTGAGATGAGTAGGGTCACAAAAGGGACGGAAAACCAAGGACTTATCCTTGCCTGACAAGAGTAGAACTCCCCTCAAGAACTGGAAAGCGCCGGGCTGGTGTTCCCTGGGGCACACACCTCCCTCTGCGGTTCGGGCACAGCCACTCCCTCACCTCCTCCACTGCTGTCCCACACCACACACACACCTGGGGGCAAAAGAGTGCCCGTGTGAGCAGCCTGGGCTCTGAGCTGACCTGATCCCTGCTTCTCCTTCCATCCAGCTGGCTCCTCCCGACGGCCTTGGGCAGCGACTGCCCTGCCCTCGGTCTCCTTACCTAACAGGGAAAGAAGGTGCTTTCCTGCCGGGGAATCCCTTTGGAATTACGGGGGGAGCAGGAGTTCAGCCGGGAAGCCTCACAGAAGCTGGCAAAGCACAAGGACAGCCCGAGAGAGCCGAGCTCCTGACGCAGCAGCCTGGGAGCAAAGCGAAGGGTCACGGACACCCAGAGCCAGACAGGCACGGTGCCGGTGGGTGAGTGCGGGAGGGATGTCCCAGGAGCAGGAGAGCCGGGCACAGCCGGGCACAGCCGGGCACAGCCGGGCAGGCAGGGCAGGCAGGGCAGCAGCGCGGTCCCGCGGCGGGGACAGCAGAGGGCACTCGGGCTGCAGGCAGGAGCCCGCGGGGCTCCCTCCGTGCCGAGAGAGATGCACGGGGGATGGAGAGGGACCGCCCTGGGTCTGTGTCTGAGCTCTTGCACCTTGTTTCTTCTTCTGGCGGCAGCTCAGGCACGAAGGGAGCGTTTTGTCCTCGTCCTGTTGCAGTGCCTGGCACGGTTTGCAGAGCAGCCTTTGCTGCGCAGACCCTAATGCTTATCCCTGCCATCGGGGACGCCCCACACACATTTTGGAAGTACGGTTGCCCCCTGGGCAGCAGACACAGCACACCTCTCTTGGATGCTGGCAGCGTTTTCGGCTGTAATGACTGATCAGAGCAGTGAAAGCTGCCTGAATGCAGATGAAGGCCTTTCAAATTCCATTGGAAGCAGCACAACTTGCTCAACACTATCCTAAAGCATTGATTTATTATCAGTATCACTCAAATCAGTAACATACCTCTCCCTGCAGAGTATCTCTAACCTTAATCCAGCCACGAGTCTCAGCAGAGTCACCCAGAGCAGCAGGGCTGTGTCCCCACGTGCACCGTGCCCAGGCACACAGGGTCTCCTGCCACCCTCCCTGCACACGGAGCTGGGCAGCCCTTCCCAGGGAGTCAGGAGTCCCAGGGACATCCCACATGCCCTTGGCTGACCTCCCCTGCAGGCACTCAGAGCAGCTCATCTGGAGCTGGTGCCTGTGCAGACCCATTAACCACAGTGCAATCAGTGCTCCCAGAGCGGCAGAGAGGCTGCAATAAAGTCATAGGAGAGCTCATTGGACTGATGGATGGTGGGGAAACATCTCCCTGCAGCAGGAACGGGGGCACTGACAGGGAGGGGAGCAGCTTTGGCAGCGAGGAGCCTCCCACTGAGCACCTTGAGGATGTAGGTACCACGTCCAGAAGCACTGAAATGCATCAGGGTACACAAACCCTGGTTTCCCTGAGCACAGAGCTCCTTCTCTGTAGAGGAAGGGTGATACCAGAGCTCTGACACCTGCAATCCCTGCAAAAGGTCCTGAAGTCAAGCAGTGCTGTTTCCACCTCACCACACACCGTGCAGCTCCTCCCATTCATATTGACACACAAAGTGTTGCAAAACGAAGCAGATAAAATCCTGATCCAGATATGAGTAATGACTTTGCATTTTTTTGTAAATTAAACCTAATCTTGTGTTGACTTGTGCTATACAAGGAGAAATAATGAAACAGATTAAGATGAGATCTTGTTCACTCTTGCTGAACAAAAGCCAATTAATTGCCAGCAGGATTATGGTGAAGTCTTTCTCGTCTCAGACAAACACAGTCAGGTGGAGTCTGGGTGCTGGTGCAGGAGCTCTGCTTATTGGAGCGATAACTCTGCCTGGACGGAGGAAAACACTGCAAACACTCAGTTAACCACATGGACACTCCTGCCTTGCTTTTCCTCCAGCCTCTCTTGCCAATTTGCACAGAGAGAGATGCTTTAGAACCAACACACACCTTCAACCACACCCCCCAGGCTTGTCTGCTCTAATTCCCCCTCTCCTGTTCAAGACCCCTCCCCACCCTCCCAGCACTCCTAACACAGATTCACCCAGACTTCTTTCAAAGCTTTCTGGCTCCGAAGGCTTTACCATCTGCAAATCCTTTCTGCAGTCCTTGACCGTGCTGAGATGTTTCCTCTCTGTTATCCACACAAAATCCCTGCTCCAGTCTCTCTGCCACTTGCCTGGTCCCCAGCAGAGCCACCTTCTACCCATCTGTCTGCCATGATGACAAGCAAAGGGATTGTTCCTGCCTCTTTTCATCTGTCCTTTTTCCCATATAAAATAGAAGTTTGGGGAAAGTCAAGGACTGTAGGGAAAGGATCCAATGTCATCACTCCCCCAGAAAAATGAGGGAAGGCTTGGCACAAGGACTGACTATGGGACTTGATGAAAGACTTCAGCACTGCAAGGCATGGCACTGGAGAGACACCCATGCCCTGCTGGGCACAGTCACCACTGTGTGGGAGCCCTGAGCCCTGAAGGGTGCTGGTACATCACAGAAACAGTTGGCATGGAGCAGCAGATCCTAGTTCTAGCTGGGAAGCTCCAGGGTAGGAACAGAAACCAACACCAGCACGTCTGGAAAAAGGAGAACAGCTGTGTTGAACTCACTGCCCCACCCCAAAAGTGAAGCTAAAAGCCACCCTACCCTGCCAGCTCCAGGCAATCCCCACTTTTGTGATGGCACCAAGAGCTCCACACATCCCACCAGGGGAGGAATCTCTACCAGCCAGAAATAAAAGGCATTGAGTGAATTTGTGAACAATTTACTTGGAGAAAACACTTCTTACTTTCACACCAGGTTAAAAAAAAATAAGAAGTAAAATTAAACCCTGTCAAAGCCTGCAGCACTGGCATTGACAGACAAAAATGACTTAAGAGAAAAAAAAATGGGCAGGGAAAGTGATTTTCTTTGCCTGCATTGCCAGGGGAATTAAATCTTGTTTTTTTCCCCGTCACCACCAAGTGGAATAATCCAATATATTAAAGTTAATGTGCTTCTTGTATTTATTGCTGTGTATTTGACCTAACAGAATTTTATTCCTACATTAAGAATAAAACCATTCCGGAAGGCAAGCTGCAAAGCTCTAGATCAATTACCACCTTCTCCAACAGCTGAAAAGTGAGTTACTTCTTGTAAGAGGGGAGGGGAAAAAGTAGAAAATAATAATAAAAATAAGAAATCCTTTTCCCTGTGCAGAGAGTTCTGCACTGCAGATCTGGTGGAGTTCGGCAATATCGAGTTTGGTTTCTAAGCAACATTTTAAGAAATCAGGCAGCAGCCCCAACCACCCTTCTCAGATGTTTGTGTCCCCCATCCTGCACAGCACACACTCGGGTACCCACCATCAGTGGGGACCAAATCAGGTTCAAGTGCAGCCAGCAGTGACCTGTGCAAGGCAGCAAGGTGAGCAAACAACACCGTGGCCTCAAAGTCATGGAACACAGCACTGGGGTGTGGGAGAGCCAGGTAGAAGGGCACAGAGGCAGGGGGAGGACTCACTGATCCCAACCCACTGAAATACTTATGAAAACACCCCTTGTACCCTGCCCTGGGACAAGCCTGCTGCCCTGTCTGGGAGGGGTTTGGACCAGCACACACAAACTGCCCCTCCTGTCTCACTGTCGAGGCTCTGACACTTTGCTCAGGGGGGTTCACTGGACACCCGGTTCTGGGGATCCCCAGAGGCAACACCAGCTCCTCTGTGACACCTCGGGGGGCTGTTTACTGGAATGTCTGAGGTGAGACCCCTCAAACCAGCCCTTCACAGAGAGCAAGGAACACCAACCCTTGCTGGTGCCACCGTTTGTCACGGCCTGGGCTGAAAACGTGGCACATTTGAAGAAGTACAGGACTTCTCTAGACATTCCAGTGTTAGCAGGTTTTATGAGGAAAACCAGATAAAACAAAGGAAATGATCCTGTTTTGTTGCCACTGGGTGTTTCAGCTGGAAGAAATGAGAGGCTGCTGTAATGGTTTGACATGCTCCTCACAGGAAAGGAGATGCTGCTCACAGACAGTCATGAAGGTCAGTGCTTCTGTTCTTAGCAGAGAGTTTGGGATTCAGTATGGATGGAAAAGAGGTGGGGGAAAGGGGCTCTGGTAAGCCTAAAAGGCAAGATCATATTTACACACAGAAAAAGCATAGGATGCATTAATTCCTGACCTATATCTAGACAGTGCTTGCTCCAGGAACATGAGCCATGATACACCCACGTGCTTATGCACTATTAGCAGATTTTATTGTCTTCCATGAGCCATTATTGCTATTTTAGCACAGAGATGGCAAAGACATAAGCTTGCCTTGGAGTCCCTGAGGCAGCCTGTGAGCACAGCCAGGAACTCCAAGCCCACATTTCCTGAACCACACTGCCACTGCCTCCCCATCCAAGCCTCACTCCCTGCTTTGTACAGCCTCCAACACAGCCATGGCTGCTTGGAATAAAAGTTTGGACACAGTCAGCACACATTCAGAAAAAGTACTTCAACTGTTACGACTTCAGTAAGACAAAGCCATTCCTCTAAGCAGACAGGGCTAACTCAGGTTTTTATTCTCCCTCATACTATCACAGTAAGGACAGAGTTTTAGGCACTTTGAACAGAAGGAACTAGGAATTACTACACACGCATAAGTTTCAGTTACATTTAACTGTGACCTTCAGCTCAATTGCAACCAGTAAATCTGAGCAAACTAGTCTTTTTAATAACTTCTTGGAAGGGCTGTACAACTGGTTTGTACATGCAGCCCTAACGCTCACTTGCCTGGGAATTTTTAAATTATTGATCAGGACAAGAGCTCTCCCTTCAAGCATACTCCATCTAATCCTTTCATTTACTGTGCTTTTTGCCTGCATGCAAAATGAATGACATTTCATCTCATTTCCAAGTCACTTCCATGACATTTGCAGTGTCAAGGTCTACCTCCCTCAACAACACTACCCAGCTGGTGTCAGACGGGGAGGCACAGGAGCTCTCCCTCCCCAGCACGTCCTGCTGCACACCTGAGGGGCAGAAAGTGCTGGAAGGGTTGTTACATCCACCAGGCAGAGAAACAGCCAGGAAATACCCTGGGGTGCCCAGAGAGTGTCTGACGTGTGAGGCTAAAAAAAGGCCCACGCTGTCAGAGAGTGGTGCAGTGCTGACAGTGATACCTGTCAAGGCACTGAAGCCCATCCTGTCCTGCCCTGCCCTTGGGTCAGTGCCAGTGAACACCCTGAGCCCAGAACTGCCAGGCTTCAGCTTCAGCCACACACTCTGGCTCTCCTCCCTTATGGGTGACACTCATCAGCAATGCCTCAACCCTCCCTTACACACACACGAGGAGCAGCTGCCTGAAGAGACCTCTGAACTGCCTGAATAATTTAATCATTCCCATTTCCCTGTCTCCCCACGCTGCAGGTAACCTGAGTCTCCAGAGGGTGTTAGAGCGAGAGGCAGAGGTGCTGCTGTTTTCCTAATGGCTTGTAAGCCATGACCAGAAACCCCAGCCAAGCTCTTCCAGGCTGCTTTCAAACCCTTCCTTCACATTTGCTCCTTCCTAAGTGCCATGATCTTGTGTATGGGGAGGTGGGATAGTCAGGCTGGGAGCAATTCCTGCCCAGATGAACTGCTGCCTTCCTTTGGACTGTGAATATATGCTCCATGCCTCAATTCACTTTGCTGCTCTGGTGTTTCAGAAGTGTTCAGGAAGCTTTCCTGGGAACGAGCCCTGCTGGGCTGTGCACAGGCAGAGCTTGCACAGCAAGCACGAACCAGAGCAGACAGAGCACAACAATGGGATGTAATGTATGACAGCCTGAGCATGTCCACAGGGACACATACACAGAGACCCACACAAAGGGCCACAGTGTCTCCTCTCTGTCCTTAGTGTCCCGGAGAAAAGGCTCTGCTCCAGACACTGCCCTGCTTGCAAGGGCAATGCCACAGGGTGTTGTTCCACAGCGATGCCTGCTGTGCAACTCACACCCTCTGATCCACTCTGCCCCCCACAGCAGTGGTCATTCCCCTCTCTGGGTCTTACCTTCGGCCCTGTTCATCACCCCCCAGCCTGGCAGGCTCCCACAGAACGCTGGTCTTCATCAAAATTCACAGCAGCAATTCCCTGGCTCATCCACACAGGTAATCAGGAGTCTGAGGTTGGGCTCAGAGACCACAGAGCCCAATTAAATACTTGACACTATCACAGCCCCCCCCAGAAGCAGCCCTGGAGAAATTACCCTGTGTGTACCTGCAAATCACTAGATAAGGATGAACAGCACCTTCAGGAAACAGCAAATGCCCCTTAAAAAAACCCAGCAGGCACCTGTGTTTGTACAGAGTGCCAGGGCTGGAGAGAGGGAGATAAAAGAGCAAAACTCCAGTGAGAAGCAAACTCAGTGTTCTCCTGGCATGTGCAGGGATGTGAGTGAATGGGACACACACGGAGACAGGTCACTGTCTCATTCAGGCACCCCAGCCCAGAGCAGGCAGGACATGGTGGCACAGACCAGCCTGTGACTATCAGAGAGCCCAGAGTGGGCAGGAACACGGCCCAGACTGTGCCTGAGGATCCCTGACACTGTGGCAGGGCAGGGATCCCACACACCACAGCTCTGACCAAAGAATCTGATGGTACTGCCTCAATATCCTGGGTGCTTTGGGGACTGGTATCCCCAAGAGAGACCCAGTCCCAGGCCAGGACTTCTTCCCAGCCTGGTCACCGGGGCTTTTGTGCATCCCACAGCAGTTTTCTCACCCCCTGCTCCCAGCCAGGGAAGGAAGCACATGATAGACATCAAGGACAGCTTCAGTACCAGACCACAACCATCAATCACATCTGGAGTCAATTGACACAGACTCCACTGGGGCATTCCTTTGCCACCTGGAAATCTTTTAACCACAATTCTGAAGACTGTATAATGACAGGGATGTTTCTTTACACTGTCTTTCTCAGGAATTAATTCCAGCAGCTTCATTATAAAGAATAAATAACAAAGGTACATGGCAAAGGACTCCTTGAAAGTCCAGGGGAAGAAACTTCTCCTGCTCCTAAAGAGATCCTAGATTAAAAAAAAAAAAAGGAAAAAAAAAAAAGAAAAAAAAAAAAAAGAAAAGAAAAAAGTGTAATGCTCTTGAAGAGATCAGTAAATAATGAACAGGAAATCTTTCCCCCTGCACTAAGTCAGTGGAGCTCCATGAATAATTCACAGCTGCTAAGGTGAAAAAAAATGAATAGAAATGCTTTCCTGCCTCCTGGGCCCTCCCTCCAGGACTAGCACAGCTGAGCATGGAGTTTTTTCCTCCTAGAAGTTAAGAAAAAGACTCCTGAACACCTCTGGGCTGCTGGATTCGATATGTTGCTCTGCATGGTTTCCCTTGAACATGTAATTTCATTTTCAAAGTCTCAGGTGCCCACGTACAGACCTGGAGACAACTCCACCACCCGCTCCAACCCAGACCATGAGCTGGGGGAAATAAATCCATTTAAAGGATGGTGGTCATGCAGCAGAGCAAGGGCACCAGGGCAGATGGCTGGATGCTGACATCTTTCTCCCACTGTGTGCCAGATGTCTCTCTCCAGCTTGGCCAGCCAGGTCTTTCCAGTGAGAGCTCCCACCCTGTCAGACAGGTCTGAAAGCTCCTTTTAGCTGAGCTGCATCACTCTGTGGCTCATTCTTAACAAATAATAACAAATTATAGCTCCTTTCATTCCCAGGGCCCAGAACACTTTAAGCTTCCCAACAAGCATAAACGAGGTAATTAAATGACATTCCTCCTCTGAGGTAAGAGAAGGCTATTAAGAGATCCCCTCAGACCCCAGTGAAATGCATCCACTTCTAGATGGATTAGGAGCTGGGAGTTTAACAAAAAAGTTATGCAGATACATTTTGCTTCCTAGGACTCCTCTAAGTTTTGACTCAGCCAGGACTTTCTCAAATTATGGTATTTGAAATTAAGTTGCCACCATAAATACTGTGAACCATTTTTCTAATGTGACTGGAGGAATTAGAACTCTTTGCTATTTTGATGACAGGTAAGAAGAGACTTTCTAAGTCCTGGGATTTATATTCACCACAGCCAAGAGATGTTGGCTGACAGTAGAGCTGGTATTCTCTCCTCAGGACATCCTGCCTTCACATTCTTCACTTCATTGCCTGTCCCTGTAGGTTTGCTCATCCCCCCCCAATGTTAATAATCAAACCAGGGCTCTGGACATACTAAAATTTGCCACTATCAAACTTGTTCACATGTTTTTCTGCACTGAGCAAGCTGCACAGGAACACAACTCATGGGAGATAACTTTAGGTTGCTCCTGCTCCTCCTTGGCACCCTTGTCTACTCATACAACCCTCAGCACAACCTGCAGGCTGGAAGGACTGATGGACTCGGGCAGGCAGTGCCTCACCTGCCCTCATCACCCTCTCCACTTTCTCCTGGAATGACTGCAGGCAAAGGCTCACCTTTTGCCACGGATCAGAGAGGCAGGACAGACAGCAGGCAGCAGGAACGTGCTGGATCCCCACTGTCAGGGTCAGCCCAGCCCCTGTGCCAGGGGAAGCATCAGCCTTTCAATGCAAATGATCAACTGTGCAAAGCAGTTTCCACAGGGAAGGGGGAAATGAATTCCTCCCTGATCCCCCTCCTGAGTGAGGCTTATCCCTGAAGCATGAGATTCAATTACCCTTATCATTATTGTAGCCTGCCTCGCTAGGAATGTTATTAGCGGTGATGAAATTATCCAGCCCTGTTTTACACTGGGAGGAAGCACAGCAGGCTCCTCACCACAGGGAGCAGGGGGTCTCCTTGGCACCAGGGGAAAGGCTCTTCTCCAAGTGCCACAGCAGCTCCCCCAAAGGAAGGGCCAGGACCGTTGGCCTTAATTTATGTGACCCTTCTGTCACTGAAGTCACCAGCTGGGGACCGTAAGCACACAATGGCCAAGTTGTCCTGAACTCCACCTTCACACAGAGCCAGGTATTGACACTACAGTTCCTAATCCCATTCCATTTTTGAGCTCTGGCCCAGGCAGAACTTTCCCATTGTGTATGACTCAAATTGAGTTTCCTTCATCAGTGTCACAAGTGATCCCTGACCTGCAGTTGTGCTGGGCAGAGCTCCAGCTGCTTCACCCAGGTGAGCAGGTAACAGGAGATATTTCTGATCTAGGGGATTGTGAGCTCTGCCATGGAAGACTGGAAACACACACATCTCAAGAAAAATCAGGCAGGGTTTCATCCCTGGAGATCGGGAAGTGATCTGGAAGCTGCAGCCCTGTGGCCTTGCAGTGTGAAAGCACCAGGTGCCCAGACTGGCCATGCACCAAGAGGAGAACAGCAGGACCTGAGCATGTGGAACCACAAGGAGCTGGAGATTTGAGCACTGAGTGCAGAGGGCCAGGCAAGGAGAAAGAACAGCTGTGTCCACCCCACAAGCAAGGCAGCAGAGCAGCCTCAGGCACACACAGGTCGAGGCTGCCCCAGCTCCACCCCTGCCTCAGTCACAGAGGAAGTTCCAGCTGGGTGTCATTCCCCTGCAGAGTGCCAGGCAACCCAGGCTGTGGAGAACAGCATTTCCCCCTGCTCGAGGACACAACTAGGATGCTGTTTCCCTTTCTCTGCTGCTCTCACCTCCTCTTGGGAGAGACCTGGAGGCAGGGACTTCTCAGCACAGGCAGCCCCGAGCAGCAGCAGCTCCCAGGGCTCACAAGGACTTGCAAACCAAGCTCAGTGTATCAGAAACCAGCACATCCAGGAACTAATGGAGAAAGCAAGCCAGAGCCATCAGGGAGACTATTAAGTTTGAGCCAAACAGATAATTCCCACCGTGTCCTTTATGGTCTTGTTAGGTTTGTTTTTATGCAGAGGTGGAATCAGCCCCAGCCCTGCTTGGAAGAAGCAAGCAATGAACAGTGAGAGCTCATGTATGGAGGGGGATTTGGGGTGCCCTGGTAAAATGGGAGCACGGATGTGTAAAGAGATAGAAAGGACAAGAGTGGGCCTTCAAAGGAGCAGAGGAATGCAAGCAGGCACACAGGGAGCTGATCAGCCACAGAAGAGATGGGGTGCTCAAGTCTGGCTGTCACTGCATTTGGAAGCACGGAGTTGTGACTGTATGCACACACGTGTAGGCACACAAAAGGACACTTGAGAACAGCAGCATGTGCACAGATCTGTGCTGGGGGAGTTTAACATCTCATCTCCTCAGTCTCTGGCTTCCCTTTGCACACTCAGCATCCCCTGAAGGGGCTTCCCCATCTCCAGCCAGCTCCAATCCCTTCTTGGCTCCTTCTCCCTTTGGAGCCAGTTTTAAATTCATCACTGTTTTAAAGGAAACACTTAAAGAACAAAGCAGAACTGATAGCTAAATTAAACCTGCTGAGAGTGCTTGTTTAATTGAAAATGCCATCTGTAATTTAAATGTCAGAGCTGGGATGGTTATTAAAACCCTCCTTGATTACCGCGCCTCATTTCACAGTTTCAAAACAGACAAGAAAAAGCTTCAAATGGGTCATGTAACACAGCACCACCAAGCAATGAATAAGCCTCCCTGACAAACCAGTGGGACCGAGCCAGCTCAGTCCTGCCCCACTGCCATGGCTCCTTCTCTCCTCGTCCCCCATGGCAAGGCTGGCTCTTGCCTCTGCCTGGCACCAAGCTGCTGGGAGGGCAGCAGATCCTCTTTTCTCTTGGAGGATGATGCTCAGGACAGCCAGGCAGAGCAGCTGGGAATGCATTAATGTCTTCCAGGCCCAGCAGGCAGGAAGCCCTTGGAACACTGGGCAGAGTGGAGTCCCCTCCAGAGGTCCAGCTGCAGAGCAGAGAGGCAGCTCTGTGTCCTGCACTGGCTCTGTCCAGCTGCCAGGCATGTGCTCTGTGCTGCCTGCTCCCTCTCCTGCCCCCAGCAAACCCACTGGCACTCCAGGGATGCTGTCCTGTTGTCCCCAGGGCCTTCCTCCTGAGTGCTCTGCTCTCCACCCTGTTCCCAGCTCTTCCCGAGGCAAAGGGGAGAGCAGGGGGCTGGTGGAGCAGGAGGAAAAGGAACGAGCTCATGCCCATACCAAGGTCAGAGAAATCAGTACCTTGTCCTGATCCCAGCCAGCTCAGTGCTGGCTCTGGTGCAGGGGAGGGAAGAAAACAAATCAGCAGCTGCTGGAGTAGCAGCACCAAAGGCAGACTTGCATTAAACAAGCGCCATCCATCATTCCAACACCACAGTTTATAAACCATGGGGCTTCCATAAATTACAGGAGGAGCCAGAGGAGCGTGCAGGCCACCATCAGCACAGGCTGCAAGTCATCCCCTGCCTGCTCCTGCCCTCCTGGGGCAGCAGAGCCACCAGCATCCCCCCCTGCTCACTGACAGGGAGGAGACTTGTCACAGCAGGGCTGGATTCACAGGCACCCAAACCCATCACCACCCTTGGGCTCAACAGCAGAGCTGCCTCCTGGGCCACTGGCCAGGCTGGGGGTGCCCCAGTGCCAGCAGGGCACCTGCATGCCATGCAGACTCCCCTTTTCTCTGTGTACTGCAGAGTGAGGCTCGTTAAAGTGCTGCAGTGGAGGCACTGGGAGTTCAACTAATTAGCCATTAATAGTCATTGTGAAAGTTGGAGGAGGCTTTAATGAGTACCTGGCCACAGCACTATTGCCAGCTGCCTCTTTCCATCTCCCCACCTCGCTCACTTTACCATTAGGTTCAGTCTGGATTGGGGTTAGGGGGTGAAATCCATCACTCTGATATGTGAGCAGGGAGAGAACAGGGAGCAGGGAAATCAGTGCCAAGAGCACTGTGCCCCAGCCCTGGATTCCCTGCCTCATCCAGCACAGACCAACAGTACAGAACTGCAGTCAATGAGGTTTTGCACACAACTTTCCCCACCCCAAACCTTGACCTTGCTGGTTGTTTTTAATTTACTCCTTCGCTTCACAATGCAAAGAACGTAAAAAAAAAGGAAATAATTGAGAAATTAGGAAATGTATCAAGAGAAGAGCTGGGACAAAGGGTAATTAATATTGCCCCTCAGCTACCTCTGCGAAGTCCACTGTAATTAGATGGTAAAACACTCTGCTTTACCTAACAAAAAAAAAAAAAAGGAGCACAAACAGACTCACATTACAGAAAGCTCAGTCCACATTAAAAAAAAATGCAGTAATCAAAGCCATAATGAGCTGTAAGAATTAATGAAACTTTTCAACAACATCTTCATATTAGAAACGGTGACTTTTAAAGACAAACCTAACAGGACACTACAGAAGGAGAAAGAGAACACTGGGGAAGGATCTGCTGGCAGTCAGAGCCAAGGAGCTGATCTCATCCATCAGCAATGTGCCAGTCACCAGTGATAGTCTTGGCAGTCTCCCAGGAGCACAAGGAGGGCAGGGGCAGGACCTTCCACACATGCTTGGCACACCAGTCTCACCAAGCAGTCACAGAGCCCTTGGAAGGGTCCCACCTGAACAGCCAGAACCTGGCAGTGCCCAGCATTGGCATCCCAAATACACAGCCCCACACCTTCCAGTACAAGCCATCAGGGTGTAGAAGGGCTCTCAAAAGCAGTGCTCTGGATCAGAGAATTGCTGGGGGAACTGGAGAGCCTTGTAAGAGAACCATGGCACCATCAGGCTGCTTAAAACAGAGCACCCACACACAGGTATATTGTTTAGGAGAAAAAGGGTGCCAGGAAGAAAGGAGGTGCCTCCCTGCATGCTGATCTACAGTCCCATGCTCGGATATATCACCTGGATTTTTATTTTTAAGCCTGGGGACCTATGGCTGGTGGCAACTGGTGAGGTGTAGCATGCACTCACTCATGGATTTAATGACAGTGGTGTTCACATGAGCTCAGTCTGGACTAGAACTGCAAAGTTTCTCCAGTATACACAGAGCTTTTTGTCTCTTGCATCTCTAGGTTTGTAGTAAATGACATCAAGGCAGAAAGGTAATTTAACATCACAAAGACTATCCCACACAGGATTCACCTGCAAATACCTGTGCTGAGGATACAATTTCCCCCCTGCCTGTTTGACAAGGAGCAACTGCAGTCTCCTGGCACACAGCAATTAATGAATCTGTGGGAAAAAGATGATTTGCCCCTTTTCTACTCTTTCTTGACTTATTTCTTTACAAAACATACTCCCTTTGTTCTGGGTAAAAAAGTCCTTTCCCTGTGGGTAGGCAGACTCTGGAGAGTTGTAGCCATAAAATCTCAGATTTCTTTCTGCATCAGCTATTCCATGCAACATTAAATTAGGATAGTTGTTAGCGCTCCAAGATAATTGTCTCCTCCTTTCTAAGAAGTTAAGTAGTGGCATGCAATGAAAGTAGAATAGATTCTATTAATTAGGAGCAGGATAGGAGTCTGCAAGTTTTCTTAACTTGGCTTAGAGATGAGAAGGGCTCACTTCCAGCTGTAGTACTGAGTATTCCCTCCCCTGGCACACAGTAACCAGGAGGAAGTGTACTCTCCTGCCCAGCAGCAGGAGGATTTGAGAGGCAGGATTTGAGTGTGCCTGAGCACCCTGGCATCAGTCCAATAAAGCACTTACAGCCCTGATTAACTGTAATCACAGGTATGTCCCAGAGACATATCCTGGTGGTATTTTAAGATTCACTGGTAATATTTGTGAGTAGGAAAATGCTAAACCAAAACCACAAAGGTTCTGCAGTCAGAGAAACTGTAATACAAAGAAGGAAAACAGACGTGGTTGTTCAGGGCAACCCATGAGTCAGCACCAGTTTGTGTGCCAAGGGTGGGCACACAAATCTGCCTGTTCCCAAAATCCCACCAGACCCAACACCTGCCCTGGGAGAGAGGTGACTCACCCATTGTCACCTCCCATGGCAGAGCTCAGAAGGGCTCACATGGAAGAAGAAAGGAGTCTGACTGACCAGGGGAACAGTCACAAACCCCAAACCTCACTGCACACCCTCCTCTACAGCAATTGTTACAGACTCTCCTCCAGAGCCCCCAGCCCCCTCAAGAACCAGCTTCCCCAAACACAGGAACACCACAGAACCACTGGGGCAGTGGCACAAATCAGGGCACTACAGGGAGGTCAACAGTGCTGCCCAGAGTGCACTTATGGGAGCCCAGTAAGACTCCACAGCCAGTACTCCCTGTCTGGCTCAAGGACCTGGGTTTCTGCCAGAGGAACTGAGGCACAGAGAAGGAGCAGTTTCCCCCCAGTCACCCAATACCTGACTTGTGGAGCTCAGATGAGTAAAAAGTACTCTGGAATCACAACTCCTCCTTCATCCCTCCAGGGCACAGCTGCCACCATGCACACATGACATTCCTCCTCTTACCTGCCACCACCAGATCACCTCTGCAGGTCACCAGGCAGCTGAACACACCTCAAGCACCACCTCAGACACCAAAGGCTGTGGCTTCAGGTATTCCTGCCCCTTATCAGACAACTTCTACTGGACCAGCATCTTCAGAAACTCTTTTGTTCCATGTTCCAGAGCAAACCAGAAATGCAAAGCTGGTTAAAACATACCAGAGCAGCAAAGGGACTAGACAGCAAGAAATTTCAGATTCAGGTATGCCAAACACAGTTCTTGTATCAATAACTGATTTTTTTGGTTTTATATCCGAAAGAAGCACTCTTGGAAGATGTGCTCTTCAGAGTCTGATCTCAGCAGCATAGGTGAGTTATTCCTTAAGCTTTTAATTTACTACTGTGCATTGCATATAGCGAAATCACTTTTATCATCACTTTTGAAAGAAGCCAAGCTACTCAAGAAACATCCTTCTATTAATCCTAAAAAATACCCTAAGGATTTTTCCATTCTGCACCTGAGCATGTATTTACATGATGGATTCATTACACCTCATTGAGTGAAGGATGGTGCATTTTTAAGAACACTTATAAATATGTATTCACCTCATAGACTGGAGGAACTAATCTAGGTTTGAAAAGGTCCACAATTATGAATTTACAAGCTCTTCCCTAATTGTCCCTAAGGGATGGGGTAAGGGTGGAAGAAAAGATGAGCATCTGGAGCTACAGGGAGATTGTACACAAGATTAGTGATGCTTCTGAAACAGCAGCTCAGTAGAAGTACCCGGTTTTCAGAGAGGGTGGAAAGAACTGCAGAGATACAGGAAAACAGGAATCAGGCTGATAGATTGGCAGAGGTACAATCCACACACAGACAAGGGATGCAAGTAACCCAAGTTTCCCAGGCTGTTCTCTCCCTCTCTCTCCTCAGCATCTCTGAGCAGTGCCACCTCCTCTTAGAACAGACACGAACAAATCCACAGCCCAGCTCTCCTGCCAGACAAACCACATAATTAGCAGAGCATTTCTATACTTCTAGGTCTTCTTGTCCTAATTTGTTTTAATTAGAGATTCTGCTGGTGGTGGGTGATAGCAGACTGACAGCCCTGAGAGCAAGGAAAAAAAAAAAAGCCATAGTTATACACAAAAGCATTCCAGGTTTCTCCTTTTTCAAAGGATAGAGGGGATTTTGGCCCAGTGGTCTCAGCTCTTTGACTCCAAGGGGAGCTGCCCAGTTCTGCTCCTGCTTCCTTCCAAGCACCTCTCTCACATCTCCCAGGCAGCTCAACCAAAGGCAGACCAAGGAAATCAGTGCCAGGAGAGCTCCAGAGTTTATGGCTCGACTGGCAAAAGGGGCCTTGATCTTTCAGATCAGAAGCTGATCAGGACATTCCTGTCTCCCCTTCCTTCTTAGAGCAGGTCCATCTATTTTCCCCTCCTGAGAGCAGCCAGGAGTTGGGGAAATACTCTGGGCATGGTGCAGCTGTACCTGCTGGCATTCTCTGTGCTCCCTGCACAGACAGCTGGACCCTTAGGATCACACATTTAGAAATTTCTGCAGAAATTACATTACCCTTCCGTTTGATTTGTGCTTTATATTTGTGCACCTCAGTCAAGCCCAGATTTTATTCCCTCCCTAATTTCCCTGAGATGCCGAAGTTTCTAATTAAGCAGAAAGGCTTTTTATTCCTTACAATTCTCCAGTTATGAATAATGATACTAGCTCATAAATGAAAATTGTCTTTCTATTTAAATTCTGTAATTTTGGGTGGGTACATGGGAAAAAAAGCAAGCATGAAGCAGCGGCCCTTGGGTCATTTGCAACTTATTAATTTCAAGCAGAGCTCTTAGCTAGCTTATTAACACTGAGTATACTGCAGTGGAATTTAATGGCTAGGATATTAATTACCTTGCAGGCTTTCATACCTAGAAAATGGTTTATTTTCATGTTACAAAGCAGTACCAGCAAGGAGATCCTTCACCAGTTCCAGGTCTGGGCTGTGCTGGTCCTCACTAGGCTGGTTCTGGCAATGATGGGATGGGGGTGCTCTGAGCCCTCAGCCTGGCACTGTGCCTGAGCAGGATGCCCTGTGACAGTGAACTGCCTCTGAAGGGCTGGGTCCTGGTGCTTTTCCCCCAACAGAGGCAGCCTGGAAGTAACCCACAGCTCCACCCTTCACAACTGAAGCTGGCATGGGAATAAACCACATGTGATATGCCTGTGGCAGTGCCTTCTGCCCCTGGAACAGCCCCTCTGGAGTCACTCCACAGCACATGCACAGGCTGTTTTGGTACAGAAACTGGACAAAACCAAGCAGCTGCCTCTCCCACCTCTCCCAGGACAGCAACATCCACTGGGAGTGAGCCCTCAGGAGACACACAGCAGCCCCAGAGGGTCCTGCTGCTCCAAGATGCCTGTGTGGGTGAGCACTAACAGCCACAGCTGCAGAGTGTTTTTAAATGCCAGTGTACTTTGGGTGTTTTCTGCTCCCATCAATTTTAACATAATTCATAAGACACATAAATGGGCCTTTCACCCATGCTTGGAGGAGCCACCTGTCTGTCCCCCCTGCCACTGACTCATTAAGCTCCAATCACACGGCTGTCTGTGCACAGTTCAGGTCAGTCAATTGACTGTAAATGGAAGCAAATAAAATGCAACAGCACTTTACAGTCACTGCTCAGTGCTCTGCAGTAATAGCAAAGCCATGGTGTGGCTTGTCCTGGCATTTTCTCTAGAGGAAGGACTCCACCTGCTTTGGGATTCAACACAAGAGCAACGCTAATTTGCCTCTCTGTTAAAACAACCTGACCCCTTGCAAGCCCTGCTGCTGCCAAGTGACCACTTCTCGAGCTGCACTTGCTGTTGAGGTACTCACCTTCCTACACAGTCATTACAAGAACTGATAAACAAAAACAGGATTTTCCAACAGATCTTGATGGAGAAAAACTTACTATAATTTATATATACAACCAAAGCACTGCAGAAAAATACAGTCTCACTGCTAAACCAGCAGCTGTTATCACAAGTTCATAAGTGCCCTCAAATCTGAGCACGGTTTCCTCTCTTCACCCACCAAGAGCCATGGATATTTGCTTGGGGATGTGGTGTGGATCCTTCAGATGGCATAAATGTCTGTTAAAGGATGGAGAGACAGACACCACCCCAAATGCCTTTATCTGACACACAACCTGGGGCTGTCAGCAAAGGTGGAGACTGCAAAACAAATTACTCCAAGCACAGGAGGATGCATTAAGAGCACGATGTTCAGGGTGAAAACACCAGAGGTGAAGGCAGCAGAGAAACCTCTGCATGTGCCAAGGTCTTTGTCTAAACAAGCTCAGTTGTGGGACCAGAGGGGACACTTCACACAGTGCTCACCATGTTTGTTCACTCCAGGCTGGAGCAGAACCATCACAGCACAAAGAGGTGGCTAAAGACACATGGCAGGGAAAAAAAACCCCAAAGCCAAAGCCCACGGAGGCAGCTCAGCTTTGTGCTGGCACGAACCAAACCACAGGGGTGGAACAGCAAGGCCAGGGCTCCTCCCAGGGCTGCACCTCACCCTTCAGCAGGGAATAAAACAGGGAGGTGAGGAGAGGAGGGAATGCAGCATCATCCCCACAGGCTGCATTTAGGAAGGGCAAAACCATGAGAAAACCTGTGGAGAGTCACAGCACAAGGAATGGCCTCTGGAGTAACAAAGTGAATGGGGAAAGGACAGTTATGGGTTAAAATTACGGTTTTCCTCCCTTTCTTTTTTGTATTTTTAAACACTGCTAATTCCCTCCCTCTCTCTTCCCCCCCATTAAAATAAGTTTTTCAAAGAAGTTAGAGGATCTGGCACTTTCTCTCTCTTTTGTTCCTTCTTCAGATGCATCTGTTGAATATGGAAGAGCACTCCTTTTATATTCCCAGCTCGAAAGGATCAAAACAAGGATCTGGGGACTGGTGCCTGCATTGTCACTAGGACAGAAACCCAAAAGCATTGATGCTAATCTGATCCTGCCTCTGTTCTCTCTCAGATACTCCCCAGGTCCTTCAGCCCTGTGCATCTGTCCTTGTATCTCCACTACTTCACTGGGGATGAGGGGGAAATCATGACCAAGGTGGCTGGAAATTTCTCCTCCTCTTAGTTTCCATGGGAAAATGTCATTTCAGCTAAGCTAAAGTCTCAGAGATGGGGGGGGGATTTTGTTTTTTTAAAAACCACATCTGTTCGCTAGAGGAGGGGATGTGGATAAAAATCAAAGTTTTTCCGGTGAAAAGATCATGTTCTGATTGTTACAGCCCCGAAGTTTCTCATCCCACTTTGGCTAGTGTCCCTGCCTACATGTGGATCTCTTCAAACTCCTTTTCCCCAGCTTTGCTGGAGCTTCTCAGGCCCTGGATCACACCAGCCTTTGTCTGACCAGCTCACATTTGTGTTGGGGGAGGTGGGGACAGCTCTGGGGACCAAGGGAAAGCCACATGACACAGCACATCCCACAGCACTGCCTTCATCCTCCTCCCCGCAGCTGGCTGGGAATTGAGGTGATTATTATCTTGGTATAATGAGGGTTCATTAATTCCTCCAGGCAGAGGTTCCCTGAGCAATGACAGCCCAAAGGTCACAGTACTTTTTGCACTGAAAACAATCAAAGCAAGACCATGTGGCTGAGTCTTCCCCAGTTTTAATGGCTGCTCATAGGGCATTTCAGGAGTCCCTTGTTTTGTGACAGCTGGAATTATGGGCAGACCTAATAAAAGGACCTTTTTATGGTGCAGATAGATGCACTAATCTGTTTTAATGGCTTTTCCAGCAAAGCCTTTGACACATTTTCATTACAGCAGTGCTTTAATGCAGAAAGCATTCATAGATTAGGATAAAGTCTTCAAGATCTCCCCTTTATGAAGGTGGTTTTTTTTTTTTTTTCAACTTCAACACTGTTTTTCAACTTGCACAGCAGGAGCAGCTTTAAAAAGCTGCTTTGTACAGCCCAAATTGGACCAATTCCATCCTTTGACAAAAAAAAAAAAAAACCCATACCCTATTTCCTAGTTACTAGGTCAGCACTGCAGCTGGTGTAAACATGCATAGCCCTTCTCCATAATCCAGGCCAAGGAAGAGGAGAAGAGTGTTTTGCAGCCAAGCAGTGCCAGCTCAGGATATTATCCAGTCTCCATCAACAGCAAAATGTAGCCTGTTTTTACCCAGGAATGAGCTGAGCAGAGCCTTTTGCTCCTTTGTCCCCTCCAGCTCTGAGCTGAGGACAGGGTGACAATCACCCCAGCACATGGAGTTGCACACCCAGATCCCCATTTCCAGCTCCACCAGTTACCTACAGGTATCCTCTGCCTCTTGCTGGGCTTGGCTGTGACAAACAGCACCTCTGGGTGCTTGTAAAGAAAGGAAAGTCTGCACAGCCCATCTAATCAGCGAGCAGTTAATTCCCAGTCTCGGGGAACTGGTTTAAAGGGAGAACACAGCACAGAGCAAAGATGAGACAACTTTTCTGAGCTAAATCAGTTCAACACAAGGCCTTTGCTCCCCTGATAGTGCCAAGGAGCACGAACAGACTAGAAACAGTTTTCAAACCCGGGAAACTTCAGCTCACTGTTGACAGGAGGGGATAAGGACTGGCCAGACCCACTGACCACAGAGCACACTTGGAAAAAACCCCCTTGGCAAGTGAAGTGGTTTCCTTCAACGCTGTTATGGGAGTGTAAGCACAGAGTGGCTTGTTCCTGTTGGCCACAGAAAGCCACCCAGGACCCTGGGCTATGGCAGGGCTGACAGCACTCACCTGCTCCCTCAGGGAATACCCTGGGCAGGCACAGACTGCAAATCTGGTCCCTGACTGTCAGTTTGCAGCACACCAAGCTCTGCAGAGCCTCCCTCCAGCAGAGGTGAGGCAGGGAAGAGGCAATTCGGACCATCTCTGGTTTCTCAAGTCTAAGTCCTTCCCAGCAGGGCAGGCAGTTTGTTCTGCCTTACAAAAGAGCCCATCACAGGCAAGCCAAGTAGGCTCTTGGCTGAACACTGCCTGTGCCAGCCCAGCCCAAACCACAGCACCTCCGAGCCTTGGCCCAAGGAAGGGTCCATGGCATCACCCTCTCTTCACTCAGAACCTCCCAATCTGGGGCAGGGAGCCCAGAGCAGCATCATTTCTTTTGTGGAAACCCTGCAGCTGAGCACTGCTCCTCAGCACTAGGCACAGAGCAAAGGTCTTGCTGTGGAACAGCCCCACGCTGCCAGAGATATAATTACATTTCAGGCTCTATTACTCTCTTCCTTCAGCTATAAAACAGACCCAGTGAGGAGAGGGAAGCAGCTCCTCATTTAGAGAGGCTTGGAAGAAGCTTTCATGTCACTGCCATAGCAAGCTAAAAATAATCCTCAAGGATAAGGTATCTTAAATAAACTCCAGGATTCTGAAGTTCCTCTTAAAAGAGCCCTGCACCCCACACCCCAGCTTGTCACAGTGCAGAAGAGATGGATGAGAAGTGTTTTACTGTCCTGCAGCCTGTCCCATGCAAGTGCTCCCAGGTCAGACTTCACCTCTCCTTCCTCCTCCTCAGCTAAATTAGTCCAATCCACAGCCTGGAGAGCCCCAAGTTAAATTAGCAGAATAACCTCCTTCACTAAAATAACAACAACAGCAACTCTTTCTGAAGTCTCACTCATCTCTACACTGTGTCCTGGCATCACCTGCCTGCCCCAGCCAAACAAAACCCCCAGTGGCAGCAGCAGAGCTGAAGAACAGCCAGGACCCCCAGCAGCCCTACAGCAGGAGGAGCAGCACACCAAGGTGTTGGATTCCAAAATTTGGATACCAGAAAAAAGGATTTTTTTCTGCTGAGTTTAAACATAAACCTCGAGCTACAGAAGCTGGGAAAAACCCTCTGCATTGAACTCATCACTGTGGATTCTTCCTGCCTTCTCCAGCAGAATGTGAGGAGACCCTTTGCACGATGTTATCACATGTCCTATTGTTGCTCTCTGTACCCTGCAGATGGGTACAAATTGTGCAAATTTGAATGTCTTCCCCCCATGGAAATCCCCAAAGATAAATAGGTTTTCCCCATGAGGTAATTCCTAAGACCCTAAGAAGTGTAACTTGGATTTTCTCCTCATGTCATCCCTGTGAAAACCCCAAAATGTGTAAGTCATGTTTTTCCCTTATGCCATCCCCTGAAACCCCCTCTTTGTAATAAATAGTAATAGTTACATCCCTCTGTTGAATATGTAGACCCTAAACCCTTTAAATATGAACTTGTGAGTCCAGTAAAGTATTCCAGTTTTCTGCCTCTGCTGGGATCATCATAGTTATTGACTCTCTACACCAAGGGGGTGCTCAGCAAGCCCAGCTCACCCTGCAGAGCCAGCAGTGATCTGGCTCCAGACAGTTGGGACTCATTAAGGGATGTAAGCAGCCTGTCTCCCTTTATTCCTAATGGGAAAAGCAAGGAAAACCCTTGCCTCCTCGTTTCACACTGCTGATGTGAATGAATAATTTTGTCGTGGCTTGCAACAGCATTTCAACGGGAGATGACTGCCAGCAGAGGGGGTCATGGGTTTTCCATTTGCCCTGCTGAGAAGAAAGGGCTCTTGTGGAAGACAGAGCTGGCAGCACCTCACTGTCAGCAGCTGCTGCTCCATGCCCAGGAGGAGCTGGCAGCATCTCAGCTCCACCGGAGCAAGGAAGAGAGACCTCTTCCCACAGTGGCAGTGTGGGGAATGGGGTCTGGACAGAGCTCACAGAGCTCTGGGGGGAAATGCCACTGGTGAAGTGACAGCTCATACCCAGATGACATAGCAAGGGCAGCACATGTCTTGGCAGGGAGAACCTCAATGCCTTAAATCCAATTAGCTGGGATGGGAGATGGAGAAATGTGGTTTCCTGGACATCCCTGTATTCCAGAGCCTGCTGTAGTCTCAGGTTTCCACAGGCTCTGGTGGCTTGGCAGGAGAGCCACCACTGCAGCACAGCTACTAACCCTGCAGAACCATTGTCCTGCCTCCAAGTGCAAATCAACCTCTGCCTACACAGCATTTCCACCAGCACTAAGATGCAGCTGGACAGGTCAGAGCCACCTCAGGCAGCACACAAGGCACACACAAAGGGAATACACTGAATTCCTGCCACCCAGCAGTGAGACAAGTGTCTCACAACGCTGTGCTCCTGGAGAATGTGATTCCCCAGCTGGAGCAAGGGACAGGGGCAGTCCACTTTTCTTTTCCATGTCTGGCATGTCCCCATTGTGCCCACAGGCTGCACCCTCTACAAGTGATAATCTTTCCTCAGAACCAAGGAGAGCTCCTTCCCGACCTTTGGTGCTGCAGGACAGCATCGCTTTTACTCACTGGATTCTGGAGTCAAAGGGACCACCTTTGCCCCAGCCTCTCCTCAGCAGGGCAGAGCATCCTGATCTGCAGGGTCTGTGCGATTTCCTCGCAGAAGAAGGTTGTTACTGTGTTAATTAGCTGCTGCCAAACATTATTAAGTTTGCAGCGTGACAGTGGGATGTGAGTATGGAGCCAGCAGCACATCTGCTGAGGCAGCAGCTCCATCCCAGGCTGAAGTCTCACTCTTTCCCTCCCCTTCACTGCTCCCTGGTTGTCATGGGTTGAGGTGGCTGGGTTTTTTTTTCTGGTAGCAGGGTGGGGGTATTACACAGGGTGGCTTCAGTTAGAAGCTGCCAGAAGTTTTCCCCCAGTGAAGCCAATGATAGCTGGCTACAGGAGGGACTTCCTGCTGCTTCAAAAGGGAGAGCCAATAATTGCACCTCTGTGATAACATATTTAAGAACGAGTTTGTTGCACAGAAGAATTTTTTTTCAAGCCGGGGGGAGCTGACTGGAGCTCCAGGGTGGCCCCACTGCCTCCCCTGCCAGCCCAGCCTGGGCATCCCAGCACCCAGGCCAGGATGGAGCAGAGTCCTTTAAGAGACTTGTGGCCTGTGGAGAGGAAAATCCACAAAGGAGCAGGTCATTCCCGGGTAGGACTCACGGCCCTGTGGGGGATCCACATGGGTACAGCTCACCCTGTGAAGGACTGAATCCTAGAAGGACCATCGGGGTGCAGAGACCCCCCCCTTGCACCCCATGGAGAGGTGACCCTCGGGACAGCAGATTTGGAAGACCTGTTGCCTGAGGGATGGACTTGTCCCCCTGCACTACTACGGGGGGGGGGGGGGGGGGAGGAGGGGGAACATGGAAGGAAGGAGGGGTGGGTGGAAAGTGTGTTTAAGACTGATTTATTTCTCACTCTTTAGATCTTATCCTGCTAGTAGCTCCTCATTTAGAGAGGCTTGGAAGAAGCTTTCATGTCACTGCCATAGCAAGCTAAAAATAATCCTCAAGGATAAGGTATCTTAAATAAACTCCAAGATTCTGAAGTTTCTCTTAAAAGAGCCCTGCACCCCAAACCCCAGCTTGTCACAGTGCAGAAGAGATGGATGAGAAGTTAGTAACAAATTTCAGTATTAACTCCACGTTGAGTTTTTGGTTTGCCTGGGTGACCTGTCCCAGCTCAGAGTGACTTCAGCAGGTGCCCAGAATCCAGCCAAGGTCAATCCACCACACTGGTCCTGCAGCCCCAAAGAGCAGTGTCAGTGCAGGGCTTTCCCCTCACACATCAGCTGATCAGAACAAGGCAAACAGGGTACCCCAGGTTAATGGGAAATCTGTCACTTGAAATGTCACCAGTGATGCTGCAATGATTAAATCCCAGCCTGAAGTCCCCAGCCCATTTCTTATTGACTAAATCAAGTGCCTTATATTGACAGGCCTTCTGCAAAACGTGCCAAGGCACAGAGAAATCAATTCATTATTAGACTAGCCAGGCCATGAAGGTAAATTTGAAAGGCTTCCTGATAAAAACCAAGGAATCTGGTGTTTTTCCTGCCATAATTAATTCCTCCCCTTCACATCTTACCCCCATCCTCAAAAGTTTGACAGTTGCTGTGACTGACAGGCACCAAGGAGAGATGTCTGGAGTCAGCTCCATCCCTACCCACTGTCCCCATTGCCAGGGCTCTGCTCTCCACATCCCCACTCCAGACAGTGTCCTCTGGAGGAAAAGGCAAAGCCTTTTCCCCAAGCTGGGAAGGGCCAATTGCTGCCCAGAGATGGCCTGGGAAGGGGTCAGTGGGTGGTGAGAAGTTGTATTGTGCATCACTTGGTTTTCTTGGGGTTTACTCCTCTCTCTGTCACACTCAGTATTATTATTTTCTCTCTTTTAACTTCAATTATAATGATATTTTACTTTATTTCAATTATTACACTGTTCTTATCTCAGCCCCCAGGTTTTACCTTTTCCTGGGGATGATGAGTGACTGGCTGTGTGGTGCTCATGTGCCAGCTGGGCTTAAACCATGAGAGCACCGTGCTGATAAAGAGGGAAAGGGCTGAGACAAAGCAAGCCAGCTCTACAGCTCGACAGCCTAAACTGACCAAATATCCATTTTCCTTAGACACCTCATTTTTAGTGCCCAGCTGCAGGTAAACAATGGTGCAATTACCAGCTGCTCTAAGCCCCTGCACTTCTACCAGAGCTCAGAGGAGCCTAAAGCCTTACTGTTGCTGTATTTTTGCCAACCCCCAACTCCTCTAGAAGTGGGATCATTCAAGATTAACTGAGTGTGGGGCTGGACTAACAGAGCCAGGCATTTTTCATGCTAAATGGGTCAGCAAAACTAAACCTAGTGAGGGAGGGGGGGATACACAGCAACTTCCCTCTGAGACAGATTACAAAAACACAGAGGGAAACAGCTACACAGCTGTGCACAGGACCAAGCTTTGGACCTGCCCCCACCTCCTTTTTTTTTTTCCTAAAGAAACAAACTACTGTTATCCAACATAGCGTGATAGCAAAATCAATTCCTTTGCACCAAATTACCTCTATTTAAATAGATTTATTTTATGCTGTTTGCCAGAGAAATGCATCTTCTATTGACAGCAAAGCAAGGCTCTTTGCTCTTTTTAAAAGGAAAGGAAGCTTTTCACAATGTGTTACCAGCAGGGAAGATGTTGGAGGGGCTCTATTTTCTACTTAGTGCTCTCAGTAATAGGACTGCTTAGGCAGCTTCAAAAGGAGCAGAGTTTTTACAGTTAAGAGGTACAAGGAGCTTTGCAACATCAAACAGCCACCCCAACCCTCACATAGCCTGCTGAACAGAGCAAAGGCTGCTCCTCGCCTCCTGAACTGCCTGGGAACACAGAACTGGGGGGAAAATGAGCCTAAAGCAAGTGTTTGCCTGCAGCACTGTCAGTGACTGAGACCTGCACCCCCCGGGCATCAGAGGGACACCAGTCCTGGGTCTGTGCCAGTCACGGTTACACTCACCTTAGGGGGGACAGGGAGGAGCTCAGGATTCCCCTCCTGGTTCCCTCATCCCCTTCACTGCTCCCCCAGACACAGGACAACGCAAGAGAGGCTGCTTGGCAGACCACACCTCTGGAGCCAGTCTGAGGGATTGTTATTGGATCTCTGTACCATTAACTGCTCGTTAATGGGTGGAAGGAGCATTTGCAGCAATAACCTCTATTTGTCATCCCATGTTCAGCTGAAGGCAGAGCCAGAAGTGCTCAGCTGGGCTCCAGAGCCTTTCCTCTGGCAAGATCTAACCCAGGCAGGGCTTAATCCCCCACCAAACACCTACTGCTGGTCTGACACTCCTCTGCATCACACCCCAGAGAGCAGGGACAGCAGGGACACCCATGGGAGAGCCTGCTCAGCCCATCACATCTCTCAGCACAGCCACCCTGCTGCTCCAGGGCTCAGCAATCCTCCCTGGTGTCAGCAAGGCAGCGGAGGGGGAAGCAGAGGAGACTATGACCTTGCAAGGGGGGGGTGTCACAGGCCAAAATTTAACTAGGCCCCTCCCGAGAGCCTGCCAGGAACGTGGAGGAGACAGGCAGATGATCCATTTCCTCTAGCAGGATGCATACCACTGCTTTTCCCAATTACTCTCCAATTAAACACTGGCACAGAGGAATCAGAGAGCCTAATTAAGAAAAATACTAGGACACAAATTCGGTTAGGGCCAAGTCAAGAGTACTTAAGTACCCAGAAATAAACCCGCCTGACATCCGCATGGAAAATTACACTTTATGAGCCATTGTTCACCAGAACGAGTACTGAGCACTTGGCCACCCCTTTCCTCTCTGCAATGAGCAAGTGCAAACCAGGCAAATCCTTCTCCATCAGCTGGGAGGTTTCAACCTCAGTGAGGGCACAGAAGATCAAACCAGAGAGCAGGAAGAGGAAGGAGGCCCAGGGAGCAGCAGCCGAGTGAGTTGCTAATGTTTCAGGTGCTTTTGCAATTGCTCACAGTGGAGCCATGTCCAAAAGACCCTGTTCCTCCCAGCACACAGAGTAGCACCCCATAACATCCATTAGCCACTGCCCTGGATGCTGGAATGTCAGACAAGACAGAGAAGTGGGGACATGCAGACAAGGGAGCACAGTTTGGCAAACAGCACATGGGGTTCCTCAACAGGGCCAGACCAAGCTCCCACTCCCCAGAGACAGCGAGGCAGATCCATGAAAGATTTTTCCCAGTCCTACAAAAGACTGACTTCCAAAACACGCCCTTAATCGCCTGGGCTGAGTAGGGTGGGAAAATACAGTGTCCAAGAAGATCTCAGAAAAACAGCCGAGCAGGTTTGCTCCATCCAACTCTCACACCTGCCAGGGAATCTCACCAGGAGCAGCAGGCAGTAACTCAAGCCCAGCAAACAGGAGTAACCTCATACTGCTGATAAGGGCTGGGCAAAGCAGAAAATCAATGAGGTGCTTTGGATTTGTGTCAGAGACAGGGAAAGCATCAAAGACAAACCCAGCTGATCTTTTTTTTTTTTGCTCAAATTGAGCTGAGAGCATGCTCGGTTTGTATTCCACCAAAAAACGAGCCCTGAAGATTGAAATCCCTCTTCCTACCCTCAGAATTCCTCCTCTTGCTCTTTCTAGTGCCTGCCAGTGTCCTTGGCCTTTCATGAATTTCCTTAACAAGTCTCCTCTCCGGCACAGAAGAGCTGCTCTTCAACTGGATAATAAAGGGGCAAATTGCAGGGCCCAGGGGTCTCAGCAGCTGAGAAAAAGCACAGAGCGCTCAACTGGCAGATAAAGAACTAATCCTGACAGAAAATTGGTTTTCCATAATATTGTGGGCTCTGCAAAAGGAAAGAGAAAGAGGCTGGACAGGGCTCAGATCACACATGGGGATGGTGGCAGCCAGGCAAACACACAGGCACAACAACCTGTCTGTGAGCTCAGCCCCCTGGACCCACAGGGGACAGCAAGAGCTCACCCAGGTGAAGGGACACCTCGGGACATCATCCCTGGAACAGAGCACTGGTCTGTCTTGTCCAGCACAGGACAAACAAGTGCAAAAGAAGAGAAAATCGGAGCTAGAAATAGGCAATGTAAGGACAGTGCCTCACCGAGGGCCATTTCATCCTAACCCCATTAAAACAGAGGGCTGATTTATCCCCCAAACAGTGTGTTCTGTCCAGCAGCTCTGTTTTACAGCCTTTGCTCTCAGGACTCCAACCACACACCCACACCCCACAAGGGACACCACACAGCTCTGTGATGTATCTCAGCAGCAAGTGGCACGGGGTAATTTGTCCTTTGACAGCGACCCAAGAGGCGTGGGAGGGAGAAAAGAGAAAAAGTATTTCCTTCTTGTCACAGTTGAATCAGCAACAGCAGCTGTGGGATTACACAGCCTGGCTCCCCTCCCTCCCTGAATACTGGGTCAGGTCCCTCGGTCCTGCAAGCAGACAGTTGAACCATGGACCTGACAATTAACATGCAAGACAGGAGAGAACCAGGGCTCATTTTCAACTTGTCAGGGCCCACAAAATAAATTACAGAATAAAATCCCGGAATGACAGAATAATGAGCAATTCATTTGAAATGTAAAATAAATAGGTAAATCTCAAGCGAGCTGGCAGAATAAATGGGATTCAGCTGACATTTGGTGATTAAATTAAACAGTAATGACCTCATGAATAATGGGCTACAGGATTGAATCTGGAGGGCAATATTTTCTTAAGTGGGGGCAGAGGGACATCATATCCAGTAAGAGCCAATACTTCTTGTATTATTTTCAGTGCACTCCCCAGTTCTGAAGAGCTGCACAGCCTGAGGACATGGACCTCCTCTGCAGAGGCTGATCACAGCCCTGTCGTCCCAGCATCTTCAAGCATGAGGATTCCCAGCCCCAAAGGGGATTCCTCCTCCTAGCAGGGATCTGCAGCATTAGTTCAGGGCACAAACAGGAGCACAGGTCCCACTGCTCCCTTCGCGAAAGTTAAAAACAACAGCAAAAAGAAAATTTAGGAAAAAAACCCAAAAATTCATCTGGGCCTGAAGCAGAGCATCCTTCCTAGCAAAGCCACCTCCTGTGCTCAGAGACACCCACCCTCACCTCGCTGTGCCCCCAACACCTGGGCACACACCCTCCTCTCCCAAGTCAGTCCACGCCAACAGCAGGGCCAGGTTTTCCAGCTGTCCCCTCCCTGCCCTCAGCTGCTGGTGTTATGTTGGAATTATTAAAGGATTATGTTATCAGGGCTTCGAGGGTAATGACAGCTGCTGTTTCTTGACCTGCAGTTCTGAGCTTGTTCTTTTACTTATCAGCCACAGACAGAGCTGTCACTGACCCAGCTGTTATTACGAGCTAAATCCACTGGTGTCCCAAGATGCCTCCCCCGGTCTGCTGCTGGCCACCTTCTCCTCTAAAAACCAGGATCCCCAAGGATATGGGGCCAATCTCTCCTTTCTCAGCCAAAGCCTTGGCAGCCTGGGGAAGGACTCGATTCACTGAGTTCATTCCTTTGTTTGCTTTAGCTTAGTAATTGACCAAGAAAGATGTGAAAAGTGAAATTTCATCTTGGTTCAAGTCCAGAAAAAGTGGGTTTGTTTCAAACCAAACAAAAACAAAGACTTTGTTTCAAAACATACTTAAGCGTTTCAGAAAAACACCAATTCTGAAACTTAAAATATTTATCTTTCTGCCTCACTTCACCCTGGAGGGGTGACTCCAGTCACCAGCTTTGGTTCAAAACTTCATTTCACGGCTCTGACTGGAAAAGATTTTTTCCCTCAGACTCAGAAATGCAATGTGGAGGGACACAAGGCCATTCCAAGATGGTAAAGAAGAATAATTAATTCATCAAGGTAATATCCAGTGCATCCAGTGTGGTAAGTATTGCCACAGCTTCACTTAACCTACATCACAAAACATATATGATTTGGTTAAGAACTGTCCCCTTTGCCAATGCAGAACAAACTTGCTGGTCTAATAACTTCCCCCCCACCCCTACAAATCAAAGCTAAGCAGAAGTGTTGCCACAGGCCAATAGACTGAGAGCTGGGAAATAAATCAAGATCTACAGAGATAAAAAACCTAATAATTCCATTAAGACCAAGTTAAGACAATTAAATACTGGTGAGACATCAAAAAGCTATGTAGCCTGGAGAAGTTGATTTTATAAATGAACCGATGCATTTAAATCTGTGCCCTCACAAATTGCATTTCATTCCTGCTGCACATCTCGAGCCCCAAACTTCTCCTGTTCAGTCAGCCCCGTGCCCTGCTCAGGGAGCAGAGCTCCTCTCAGTTACTCCTCATCCCGTGTCAGTCAGGAGTGAGTGTGGGTGAGGGGCCTCCAAAGGCATCTTCCCAGGGACCCACCCAGCCCACAGCCCCTGGACCTGCCAGGGACTGGAAACCAGCTCTTCCAGTTCAGATCCAGACCACCACCACCACCACCGGGTAAGAGGCTGCAAGGCCACTTCATCCTGCAGCCCAAATGCCTTCAGAATAACCTGCAAAGGCAGCTGTGTCAGCCCTCAACAGCCTGGGAGCCAAAGGACATTCTCCCCTATCACACCAGGAGCACAGAAAGTCACTTACAGGAGCAGCACCAGTCAAAGCAGCTGAAGAGGATTTAACTACACAGCTCTGCACAAAGCAAAATCCCTCCAACATACTTGTAAAGCCTGACACAGCCACACAGCAGCTCCTGCTCACTCTGGGTAATGCTACAACTGCCTTGCAGGTCTCTCAATAAAGCTATTCCAAGCTAAACCCCGGCTACAGTGCACTGGAAAATAAAATTACTTTAAAAAAAAAATCATGTCTAAATCCCTGTACACCATCTTTTCATGCTTCTGCTGGGAGACCAAGTTCCTGCTGACTCAGTTTGCTCTAATTCACAACAGCTTGGGAGAACAGGACAAGTAACACAAACGAAAAATGTGACATGACTTACCCTCTCCTAACCTCTCTCTCCCTCCCCACTTCCCTCCCACTGCTCTTTCTTCTGCCTCCTTCCCCCTGCCTGACCAGCCACATCCTCCTCCTCTCCTGCCTTTCCAGGCCTGGGGGTTTATCTGCCCAACCTCAGAGATTAAGAGCCCTGGCAAAGAACATCTCTCCTCACGACAAGGAAACCTTTATCTGGCCAGCAGAACGAAACACATGAGGAGCTAAAGCACCAGGAAATATCCGGGCTCAGCTCTGTGCCTTTCAGGGAGACAATTCCAGGGGCGAGTCTGGGTTCTCCCTGTGCATCCTTCTCAAAGGCCACACCACCTTCTACCTGGGCAGAGAACCTACAGGCTGCAGGCAAAGGGTAGGTAGTTAGAGATGCCCTGGGACTCTCAGCAGTGCTGGATTTGCTGGAGTTGCAGATCCTTTGCAGAGATTTTAAGACAGCCACGGCTTTGGCAAATGCCCAGCAGCAGAGCCCCACACATTCCCAAAGGTTAAGAGCAGACAATGCCTTCCAAAGTCTTTCTGCAAAAATGTCAGCAAATTCTGCACCGCTTGCAGCCTCCACAACAGATAATAACCCTAATAAAATAAAGAGGCTAATATATCTGAACCAACATCTAGTAAAAAAGGGGGAAATTTAATTGGAAATGTTGCCTGTAATTTAAATGTCAAAGGAGAAATAGTTCCCATGTTTCCTGCTGCTCACAGCCATAAACCAGCAGCTTGGGTGGTGAGAAGGGGCGACAAGGAAATGTCAAGGAGGCTCTTGGTGTTTTCCCTGCACTTGCCAAGCCCTGCTCCGTGGAGGGGGCAGACAGTGCCCTGACAATCCTGTTCACGTCTGCATTCCCAGATACTCAGCCAAAAGCTTCTTCCACAAGGTGACCAGAGTGCTGCCAAGGAGGAATCCAGTCCGGGGTTCCCAGCACATGGTTTGCAGCTCTCCACCTCCTGTGCCTGCCTGTGCCTCACTCCCACCGCCCTGCTGGGCACATCACACCCCTGTGCTGATGTTCAGCATCACCCACAGCTGCTCCCCTCTGCAGACAGACCGGACAGAGGCGACACACCCCTGCACTGCAAACTGCCTGCAGTGCCACAGCATCCCCGGGAACTTGCCAGAACCTGGGAGGCCTCAGGAAGGGTGCACACGGGTGGAAGGAGCCGGGCAGAAGCAGAACCAGCTCTGCAGCAACTTGAACAGCAGCCCCATCACCAGCCAGCTCCAGCCAAGTCCCTTTTCCCAGGAACCAGTGAGCTCTGTGCTCACATGAACAGGCTGGAGCCAGAAAAGTTCAGGGCTGGGGCAAGCACGTTCTGCTCCTTAGTGAAGGTAAATCAAAACGTTCAGCTCCCCTTGAAGAAATGTCACATCCTCAGCGAGTTTTATTTACTTGCCTGCGAGCTATGGGTTGTTTAGACAGACATCCAGCCTAATTTGTTTACAGTGGTACCACCCGAGGCATTTCTTTTGTATTGATGACTTCAGTTAAACCTCTTATTTCTTGAACCTTCCCTTTTGTGCAAAGAAAATGACACTTGCTACATAAACACACAGGAAGAATTCAATCCCGCGATCACAGAGAAGCACATTCCCCCTCCCTCCCTCCCTCCCTCTCCCCGCACCACTGTAACACTCCCACGCAGCAGCTGCAGTGACAGTGGATGGAAAAAGAGCCTTTTGTTCCCGCAGATAAACTTCGCCGAGGGGTTTGTACATTGGGCTGCGGCTCAGAAAGCACCCGGGCCACGTGCCGTGTGTTTGGAAGCAGCGTGGCATTGGGGATGAATGCCAGGCTGGCTGCACCATTACCAAGGACACAGCACGGCACTCGTTCCTGAAATGATTGACTTGCATTCCTTCTTAGCTGCTGAGGGCAGCGGGGCTGAAATGCAAATTAAACGCGAGTAACTTTTCGAATGCTCTGCTGAGCGATCACGTGCGTTGCTATTTAGAAGTGAGCTTGAACCGCACGGGTTTGGAACAGCTCCCACCCAACCCACTGAAGATAAAGGTTTTGATTTAATTGAAGGTTTGAGTGATTATTTGCAAGGTGGAAGGGATTTATTTCAATTCCAGAAAACCTGAGTTTCAAAGAAAATAAAAGGTGATTTGGCTTCCGTTTGGAACAAATTCTCTTAAAATACGTCTCAGTGTTTCCTGTGAAATTCTCTTTCCCACTTCTGACCTACTTGAATTTGAACACCTTGCTGGCTTTTCTCACATTCACCCACACACTCCTTGCAAAGCCTTGTGCTATACTAGAAAACTTCTGCCAGGAAAGCAAAATAGGTTACAGCTGAGACATTTCAGCTGCAGGGTTAGGGTTAGGGTTAGCAGGGGAGGTCTGAGGGGCTCCAGTACAGCAGGAAGAGGGGCCATACACAAACTTAGCTGAGCATGTTCACTGTGACACTCAGCATTTAGAGTAAGATCACCTTCAGAGCAGGAGCAAAAACTGACTCCTTTAAACAATGGCTGGCATTGGAGCAGATGATTTTTTCCCCCTTCAGGTCGCTCTGACCAATAGCCAAGAGCCAGCACCACAGTTTTCACAGTTAACATGCACAAATGCTCCAGCCTGGCAACCACAGCAGATTGAAGCCTTTGCCTCCTTCACCCCGTGTCAGAGCAACCCTGGATTCAGCAGCAGAGATGAGGAGCTCCAGCTTAGCTCCTCGGAGAGCAGGTCAGGCCCCAGGTCCTCCAGCAGCACAGCCAAGAGCCAAGCCCACACTCTGAAAACACTCGTGTGCTCCACTACTGTTGTCACCCCTCTTGGCCCCTGCTCCTCCAGCAGCAGCAGTGAGACACCACTACAGCTCCTGGGAAGACCTTCCCTGTCCCCTCCTAGGAGAGGTCACCACAGCTCTTCCAGGGCTGTCAGCCAAGGGGACACTCCAGACAAGCCTCCACACCACAGAAGGGAAAAGGCACATTGTTCACATGGAAGCCTGGCTCAAACCCTTGCATTGCAAATGCTTTTGCTCACTTCCCACAGGCTGCAAAGTTCTTCCCCTTTAAAGGAGCAGTGTTACAGCCTGAGCCCCCCAGGCCACACAGAGCCCCACAAAGCAGGTTGTGGGCTTGAGGGTCTGATTCCCACTTGGGGTCTCAGACTGGTTTTCCACCACCATTCACTGTAGCACTCGTTGTAGGCCAGTCTTGGCTGTTACCCCCCAAAGCTCTTCACAGCATCCAAGTCCTTTTCTGGAGCTGGACCTCGACAAGAGACAGCACTTTCAGCACAGCTCCCTCTCCATGCACTGAAAGGGAAAACTTCCTGTCCTTGCCTGCTTCACCTCAGCACTACAAGGAAGGGAGAAAAGCATTTTGATTATACAGAGCATTTGCAAAGCTCAGTGCATTGTTATTGCCTGTAATTACAGTCCACTCAGCTTCTAAGCAGTAAAAGTGTGTTTTTAGAGGTGTCTTACTCTACCAAACAAGAACCTTTTAAAAGCTGTTATTTGTTGAATTCTCAATTAGCACATCATTCCCTTCCCAGGTCTCACTAGAGCCTCCTGGAGCAAGGCAAAGCTCAGTCCAAACAGCCTATCAAGATCTACCACAAACAACCTTTCCAGCTATTATACTGCAGGTTTACATTCTGCCCATTCAGCAGAAACTGCATTTGCTGTGAAGGTTACAGTTATTAAAATACATATACATTAGGTCTTTAGAGCACTGAAAGCCACAGCCTTGAAAATTCACACACACTCAGATTCTCATCTCTGTTACACCCCCACCATGCTGGTGCCACCCTAAATTTTAGTGAAAAGCTTCCAGGTTTGCCCTGGTGCAACAAAGATCAGCCCCAGGTTGTGAAGAGGGATGGAACAGATGCAGGGTTTTTATTTATAAAGCCTCCCACTCTCTGCCTCCTGGCAAGTCACATATCCTGCCAAGTCACTGCACACTGAGACCAGAATTAAAGTAAAATAAACTACTGTAAGAGAAAGCGCTGAAACCTCACCCTTATAACATTTCCACAGATGAAGAAAATTGAGTATAGAAGATCCAATTAGGAATAGAGAGGAAGACTCAGGAAAATTATAGCACTTAAGGCAGCAAAGTGGCCTTTTAAAGGGCTACATTTGCACACAGAGCATGGTACTGGCAGGACAGGGGCCACTGCCTGAGGGTGGGTCTGTCACCAAAAGAACTGGCAGGTTTTGGCTGATCTACCAGTGCCAAGGTCTGAAGGTGGGGAGCTGAAACCTAAGGGGGGTCATTCCAGTGGTGGAAGCGTGGCTGGCTCCCAGGCAAACAGGGGGCTCCTTCCCCACTGATTTCCCCAGGTGCAGGATGAGGCCACTCCAGGTCAGGGCTCTGGGCCAAGTCTCCAGAGCAGCTCATTCCTGGCTCTCCCATCAATCCTCAGGACAGGTTTAAGATAGATGAAGGGCAGAAGCCTTCTCATGG
Source organism: Manacus candei (assembly GCF_025592945.1). NCBI lineage: Eukaryota > Metazoa > Chordata > Aves > Passeriformes > Pipridae > Manacus > Manacus candei. The sequence continues at coordinate 3,511,547 of NW_026138070.1, forward strand.
CACCTCCTTATGGTGACAAATACCACACAACAGTACCTTGGCAAACAAACAGAGCCTGCCCAGCATCTCCCTTCCCCTGCACAGTGAGGTCGATGCCTCTGTCCCCTGCCAGTCACATCCACTTGGAGTGTAATCCTTCAAACCAACTGCATCCCTCCCCTTCCCAAGGGCAGTGGGTGGCACAGGGGAGCCCTGATCTCAGCCAGGCCAGAAGCAGCAATAATACCATAATCACAAGGCACATCACTCCAGCAGCAGGTGAATCCCCACATTAAAAAAAAAAAACCTCTTGCAGATCACCCTTGCCCAGAACCACACCAGGGAAACATGACTGCCCTTGAAAAGCCTGTGATCCACCTTACATCCCTTTGGAAGGCCATTCCTCACCCAAGATAAATAGCCCTCTGCTCAGCAGGGCATCAGAGTGTTTACAGATTAATTTTTTTTTTTTCCTGAAGAACATCTACTCCATAAAACAACAATTAGCTGCACTCTGAATTTATGAGTGTAATTTGCAATGCTGTTAGAGCACGGGCAGCCGTGGCTTTCACGCAGTGGTAATTGTTTGCACTGCTGTGAAGGAGCCAGAACAAGGCACACTGTGGCTTTCTGGGGACTGCTGGAAAAGGGAGATGCTGTTGAAACTGCCACCACCTTCACAGGGGCACGGGGCACACCTGCAGTGATGCACTGACCACCCCAAAACCATCTGATTTCCACCACACAGAGTGGTGGGAAGGATTGGGTTGCAGGTTCTGGCTACCCCATCACCTTGGTTACATCAGCAAGAAGCAGATGAGGCAAAAAGGACCAAGGAAAGCTAGAAGCTAAACTTTCCAGAGGCAGTAGTAATTAAAAGACTTCACATAATTCAGACACAAAGGAAAGACATTAGGAGTGGTGTCTCCCCCATCCTTTCTTAAGTAAAAGTCACCAGAGTCTGGTAAGGAATTATTACCTTAGAAGCTTAGGGGGGAAACTTCTCCAGGGGAAACACAGGTATTAAGATATGAGCCTGGATTTTTCATGTAGCCAAGATCTCTACTGGAAGTGAACTCGTTTACATACCCAGCCACTCAGCACCAACTAACCAGCATCTTCCTCCTCCTCCAAGGGGCAAACCATGCATAAGTGCCAAGTTTGCTTTCCATTTCCCCCTCTCTGCCCCATTCCAGCCATTCTCAGCCATTCCCCACTCCCAGCCATTCCAGCAGGGAGCTGCTCTGCCCAGGACCCCACCTGGTGAGGTGACCACACACTGCTCAGGGGTTCCAGCAGGTTGGCTGCAGCACTGGCAGGTCAAAAAGGCAGTTTTAACTTTTTGGCTGGAGAGCTTGGCAAGCCAAGAGGCCGTTTGCAAAAGGATGGGAGGGAAAAGGCTTCCTAATTTACAGCTGCAAGGTATTTACCTTAATGTTAAATGACAATTTCTTGCAAAACAATATTGCAGGAACTCCCTGGAGGCATTAATCAGAGGTTTTATCTCCCACTCTCACTGAGCAAGTGACAGATCCTTACAGATAACACCTCGGGCCAGGGGCTTTCATTCACAGCCTGTCCCCAGCTAAAGCATCAAACTCCTCTTGGGGTTCCTCAGTGCTTTTGTGGGTCTAGACCCAAAGCCTTTCTGTGAGACTCTGAAGGTGATGACTGGAGTTCTGACCCCTAGAAACAGCCTGTTATCAGCCCTCCTGAAGCCAGGTGCTCCCAGGTCCATCACCCCCAAGTGCTGCCTGCCAGGTCCCTCCTGTGACTGAGGGAAGAGTTTCCAGTGCAGGGAGGAAACAAGTCACAATTCCCAGCCTCCATCTGCAGGGAGGAGTTATCAGGCTGGTTCCACCACAGCTTTTTTGGGGTTGGGTTTTTTTTCTTTCCTTCCAAGTACCAAGCAAGGAGGCACATGGAACAGCAGGATATGGAGCTGGAGCCCTTGTTCCCAGCCCCTGCCAGCAGGCTGCACCCACAGAAACAGATGGTCCCTTCAGGTCATGGCTCCTCCAGACTGAGAGTGTGCAGCCAAAGGCAAGAATCACATAAACAGCATGGGATTTGATGGGAAAAAGGGATTTTGTACAGGAGAGGCTGAGCCCTGTCTGGGCACAGAAAACCTGGAGTCACAAGGCACCACCAGAGACAGTTGGCACCAACTGCAAGGAGGGTCGGGGCTCCCTCCACACCTCGAGGGCATCACCACTGCTCCTGGCTTGTGACAGACTCCTCCAGCAGCAGCACCAAGCCTGTGCTGAGTCCTGCACCCCTCCTGCCCCATGCAGAACACACAGCACTCTGTGGTGGCAATATCAGGAAAACCACATATGCTGTGATACCAAAAAAAACCTCACCCCAGAGTCTTGCCAGCCTGGTCCTCTTTTGCCACCATCCCATCCCTGCCCAGTTTTCAGTCTTTACCTCAAGCTGCTGCTCACCCCCACTATCACCATCAGCCCACTTCCCCTTTCCTTTCCCACCCCTCATTCCCCCTTGTCTTCCCAAACTCCTCTCAAGATGTGCTGCTGTACCTGCTTCCCTGCAAAATATATACAAAATAAAGTGTATTCTACAGGGCTGGGGATTTAAATCCTTATTCCCTTCATTGTATGCATCTTAAGGCATCATTTTTAAATGGTAGAAGCATGTCTACAGATTTATGTGCATCTTTAAGGTCTAATTTCCATAAAAAACAAGTGCAGAGTGTTTCTCAGCCCCAGGGCACAGCAGATAGAAGGAGAACACCTAATGAATTAAAAAATGTTTGGATAAAACTTATATAAACTCTTCCATATGCTAATAAGATGAAAGGCTATAATTATGAGCTGAATTGTGTACTGACACAAGTAGCTCTGTGCAATAAACGACATAATTTCAGTGTCCTTGAATCCAAAATAACATATTGTGGAAAGATGCTTTCTCATAAATCTCTCTCTGGGTTCTTTTCAACACCTCTGGAAGCACAGGTGATGCTAAGGGATGTAATAACTTCTCGGTTGGTATAAATTTCATCTTGATAGGGATCACCCAATATTTAAGGGCACATTTCCACTTCCTAAAGAGCCTTGATGGAAGGTAATTATAACCTTAGCTTGCATGATTTGAGTCATCAGCTGGCATTCACAGGAAAGCTACCCCTAAATGAGGTATGTGTGGTGCAGGGAGGGGGAATATTCTCACCAAGCTTCCACACTCTGATCTTTTCGCCCAACATAAATTTTTAATGCAGGAGGAATTTCATTTTTTGCAGTACAAAGCTGGGAAGGCACTCGAGTTTGTGTAAACAGCCAGCCACAGGGAGACTGCGCTCCACAAACATGCACTGCCAACAAAATCCATCTCCACGGCCCTCCCATTCACGAGTCACTGCCCCTTGTGCTCAGAGCATAATCCTGCCCAGCTCCCTGCCTGCCCAGCTGTGGCACTGACTGACAATGCCCAGGGCACTGCTCAGGGTGGTGCCAGTTTGGATGGTGTTCTCTGCACAGCACCCTCCTGCCTCCACAGCCTCCAAACCTGCACGACGTGGGGCTTGTGGAAAGCTGCACCCCAGCCATGGGAGGGAAGCCCCTTCTTCCCTCTCCTGGCCTCAGGTGGGCACCTCTCCCTCCCTCCTCACCCCAGGTACTCAGGTGGGGTAGGGATGATAGCTCCTCATCCCTGGGGGAGCTCATTACCATTTCTTATGCCTCATGCATTTGGGTGAAGCGACACAAAAAGCCCAGGTAATCAAATTATTAATGCCAGCACAAGCCTCCAGAAATGCTACCCAAGCCAGTGGAGTTGCTCCAATATGACTCCAGTCTGGACCTCCTGGCAACCAAGCACTGCCCAAGGTGGGCTGTCAATCCCTGACCTTCTGCTGGTACCTCAGGGCTCCAACCTTTGCTCCCTGTGCCAACACACACGAGCCGGGTCGGGCTGTCCCTTAAAGTACTCACAGCCTTTGCAGGCACGATGAAATGACAGAAGAACAAAAACAAGGAGTAAAAAAGTCCCACAGAGACGAAGCTGACACCAGAGTGGTGGCCAGGCTGGATTCTGGCTCCTGGGCTGGGCTTGCAGCACAGAGCCTGCTCGGTGCAGCAGTGACAGGAGCACTGCACCTCCTCCTCAGGCTGGGCTCGGGTTCCACGCAATCATCACCCCAATTTTAATCAATCTGGGGACATATTGCTCCCTTACAACTATAATTAGAGCTAGGCTGAATATCTTTTTCCAGCACTATGAACTCCGAGGTTATTTAACAAGACCAAATCAATCGGCTTCCTCAGCGTTCCACCTGGAGTTAAACATGTACCAAAAGGAAGTCATGAGAGGAGGAATATGCAAAGACTGCAGTCTTTCCCAGAGTCCTTTCCTGCCCCCTCTTTGCCACAGTGATGGAGACAGTCAGCACATTTTCTGCAGATCAATACTGCACGTGAATGTGACCACCACTCCAATTACTGCCTCAATTACTCCTGCACACCTACCCCTTCATCGAAGAAACACCCTGCAAGTGCTGCCCCTTGGAATGGCACCTGTGGGAAATCATTAACCCACTAATTTGAAATCAATTTAAAGTCCATTTGCCTAATGACATGAGCACTGTAAATTACCTATAAATTGTTAATTTATGAGAAAATGACATCAGAATTTTTGTTTTATTAATTGGCTTTTCCAGATGCAAGTTATTCCTAAAGCTTTATAATCCATGTCTCTTGGTGAGCAAACATTAAAACCTGCTTAATAAGACAACTTTTATGCCAAGAAATAGAGTAAAATGAGTAAACCAGCTCTTGTGAGCACTTCAGTATAAGGGTTTATGCATTCATCCTAGCAATTAGAGAAGGAGAAGTCATAGGGAGATTGAAAAAAAGGTCCTTTGAGTGTCTGTTCACGTTCGTGAACAAAATTGGTTCCAACCACATTTGCATTTTTCAGAAGCAAAATTCCTCCGAGTGCAGAAACCAACAGCAGCCCAGGTCACCTCTCCCATCATCCTCGTGCCTCCTTGGCAAGGGCTCAGCCAGGCACAGGCTGAGCTGGGAACCCACCTCTCAGCAAATATTTGAGTGACTGACTCGCTGGCCAAAGCATTTGCAGGAAATGGTTGTCAGAGCCTGTGTCCAGGGACCACAGTGTGATTTCCTTGCTGATATGGTGGCATTGGAGACTAACTTTTCCTGCCTATTCCTAGTGCAGGAGGGCAGAGACCTTCTTCAGATTATTTTCTTGTTATTCCATGTACCCAGCTCCACAAAAGTTAAGTATCTCATCACTTAACTCCTGTTTCAATCTCTGACTCCAGTTGGATCTGCATCCTTCATGTCCCATGCCATTCTCCAGGTCCTGAACTTCCTTCCTACCCCAGACAGCTGCTTGGGCACTGCTCACACACCATCCACAGCCACCCACAGAAATCAAGTCCATGTGATTTCTCTACCCCATGGTAACCAGGCAACAGGGCTGTAATTTTCAAATATTGATATTTACCCACAAAAATAACCAGTGCAAAGAAATCAGGGGTTTGACTGACCCAAAGAGCAAATACACCTGAGGAACCCACAGCTTGGTCCCAGACAGTCCCTGGGCATGGATCCACTGCACAGGAATTGCTTGGTCCCAGCACTCATCTTTACTGAACAGTCAGAAATAAAATCTCCAGATGCACAGTGACCTTGACAAGAACAAAAGAAGGGAGCGTAATGATTTCAGCTGCAGTCTGATGTCCAGCAAATCTTTCAGCCCTGGGTTTTCCAATTTCAGTACGATTTTAAGGGAAAAGACAGTTACAGGAGCGAGGTAATGGGAGCTCAGCAGAGCCAGCAGGAAGACAGTCAGGCAGCAGGGAGAGGCACTGCTCAGCAGTGCTTCAGAGCCCCAGTTTCCACCTGGGAAGAAAGACAAAGCCACAGGGTCTTTCCCAGATGTGTCCAGCAGTGGCTTGCAGGCCACCAGGCCAGGCTGCTTTCAGCTGTGTCTGGAGAAAGGCAAGGGAGCCCCAAAGCTGGCAGCATCACTGCTCATTCCAGCACGGTGCACACACACACATGGGGTAAGCCAGCCCCACTCACTCTCTTCCTGACCTCTTTAGGACTTGACCCCCAAATCCCCCCAACCAGCACGAATGCCCTCAAGAGCTCCTGTGTGCACAGAAATGACAGCTCCATGCAGGGACCAGCCCCCCTGCACTCCAGCAGCAGCCAGCACGCACAGACAGCTCCTATTTTTTTTGCCAAAATAGAAAGCTGCAGTCTCAAAGCTTTCCCTCTTCCATTAATGCTCTATTTAAGTTAGTCTTTGAGTCTGTCTGGATTACAAACCCATCCTCTCTCAGCAAACCCCGTTCCCAGACAGCCCTCCCCTCCCCTCCGCTAAGTAGATACTAAATATAAATATATACCCTGGAGAATGTGTTGGGAAAAAGAGGACTGGGATTTTTTAAAAAGCTTCCCCGTCCTTCATCTACTCGACAAACACACAGACCAAAACAGAGGTGCTTTGTTGTTTGTTTTCAGGGCTCCCAACCGAGAGCTCGTCCCTGCACGGCTCCTGCTGCACAGTGAAATGCTGGGAATGCCCTTCCTCAGGGATACACCAAGCCCCTCTGCTGCTCTCCTCCAGCAGATCCAGCCATGCCCGGGCAGGGCAGGTGATGAATACGAGCGTGTTGAAAGAAGAGCTGCCAGATGAACGCTGGCCCTATTCCCCAATCCCCTAGTGAAACCAATCCAGTCGGAAGAATTCCTGCCTGCTGATATGCTAATAGTTTAAATGAGCTTTAATTGGTTTCCCGACACTGCCCGTGCCACTCAGACACCCGCCCCAGCCCTCACTGCTGTCAGCCCTGCTGTGCCACACCTGCACCACCACCCAAACAGAGGAGATGCTGCTTCCCATGGGGCTCTTCTGCCTGTCCCACTTGTGCTCCGAATGTCTTTAATCTGGAGTGAAATCACAGCACCGCCTGTTCTGATCATTTCACAGCTCCCATTTAAAAGAAAACACCCTTAGGGCGGGGGAGAGCCGATAAGAAAAATCCAGGTCCTTGTGCTGTCTGCTCTTGGAAGCAGCAGGGAAGGGTGCGTGGGTGAAGGTAATGCAGAGATCAGTGAGTCACACCCCACCCTCAGCCGGCCGCTCTCCCCCCTCTGCAGCTCCTGCTGAGCCCGGTCCAAGAGCCCAGCAGAGTCTCTGCAGTTGTGGGTAATGTACCTGCACAGGCTTGAGCTTGGCTGCTGCAGCTGCAGGGACCCAGAGGGGGCTGATCAGACTCACCCACCTCTGTCCGTCAAACAGAATTCCTCCAATTTTGTGCTGGCACTAAATGAGCATTTCATTTGTTCCAGCTTTCTGCTCAGAGAGGCTGTGGCTTACAGTCCTCCATGCAGGTCACCTGAAGCAGCAGGGTGACATGCCTGGCCCTCAGGAGGGGACCTCATCCCCACAAAACCATCATTTTCCTCCATGGCCTTCTGCAGTACCTTGTTCCCACTCCCCCCGTGCTTTGAGCCCTAAGCTCCTGCAATAGCACAGCCCTCCTGGCTGGATCCAAACAGCACCGGGCAACCCACACTGCCTCATAAAGAGACAACGTTACCAAGGACAAGAACTCTGCAGGGAAGAAACCAGTTGTCCTTAGCTCTTGCTACACCCCATGTTTTTGACCAGCCACCCTCCCCTCTCTCCCCTCAAATTTTCTCCCCCAGCCACCACACCCCTCTGGGAGAGGAGGGAGCATAACCAATAGCCTGATGCAAAAGCTGTTGCAGATAAGACACCAGAGAACCTCAGTGCTGTCTCTTCCCAGGTACAGTGCAAGGCCCTGCCTGGATCCCTGTGAACAGCCTCAGTTCTATGTTTATTTTTCAGTGTGATCATCAAGCAAGACAGCAAAGTGACTCGTCACCATCCATCACCAGCTTCATTGTTTAGTAATAAGATGTATTGCCCCCTTGCAGCAAAATAACACTCCAGCCAGAGCTCCCATTTGTTATGATCTGGCTGACTGGGACAGCTGTTCACGTCAATGCTGTAAACACTCTGTTTGGAGCAGAGACAGGGAGTTTTAACTGCTAATAAATGGGACAGGCTGCGAGCACACGTGAGGTGAGAGGCTGGTCACCATCCGCCTTCCCCAGCCAGGCTCTTGCAGCAGCTCCAGGCCAGGGCTGCAGCCACTGGCCCCCTTCAAACACAGCACAGGGAGCGTGGCTCTGCCTGCTGAGCTGTCCCAGCAGCCGGTTAACCCTGCTGGGAGCTGCCACAGCACAGCCATCAGCACAGAGCATCCCCAAAATCCAGCTGTGAGTGGGCAGGGAGGGTTTGTTATGAGTCAGCTGGGTAAGGAGCTTTCTCAGCTCGAAGGAATGGGCTCAGAGCAGCAGTGCTGGAGGAAAAACTTACTTGTCTCCATGCATCTGGAGGAAGCTGAATCTGTTTTTCTGTAGTTGGCCTTATTAGAAGCAGCCCCAGGAGAGCAGACAGAGAGGCTTTCTGGAGAGCACTGGGGGGTCTTCTCTGGTAGCACACGGTGATAACCTGTGGAGGACAAAATTAGTGCTTAGTTGGGGGTCTCTGACCTGGCCTTTGTGCTTTCCAGGGTTAAGGCATGCTCTTCTCTCAGGTTTATCACCAGGCTGCTCAGCCATAAAGCTCCAGAGCAGCAAAGGCCCAGCAAACCTGAGCCTCTGGCAGCAGCTGGAAGATGGTAACTGCATACTGGAGGGTGAGATCTGTCACCACACCAGATGCCTAAACACGCACTGGGGGAGTTCAGAGTGTGATTTCTCTCCCCATGTAAAATCCAGGCCCCAAGGAAACAGCAGCCTTCCCATATTCCCAGTGCCAAGAGCCCTGGGACATGGCAAGGGTGCTACACAAGAGCCAGCTCAGCAAGGGCAGTCCTGGATGATGCACAGGAGCCTTCCAGCAGCATCCATCAGCACATTTCACTGAGGTCAGAGCCTCACACATTAGACACAGATGTCACTTCCATTTTTACATCAGGAAAAATAAAGCTTCAAGACATACAGACACAAAGCACTCGTGACATCTCCTGGTTTATCGTCACTGTCATTCCAGGCACTCACAACAGCCTGGGTTTGTCCTTTGGCTCCCTTACAGCAGCTCCTTTGAGAGATACACGACAATGGGGGCAGAGGGCAAGTCTGCTTATTCACACCTATGCTTCTGACAAACTAAAACCCTCAGGAAGACTGCAAGGGTTAAAAAAAAAAAAAAAAAAGCAAACTTAAGAGATCAGCCACCAGCCTCTGCAGCAGTTGACCCCCAAAGAGCATACATAGGAGCACTGTGCAGAGCTAGCTCAGTAGCATTTGAAAGCAAAATAAAAAGCTGGTCTAGCTTTCCCAGAATTCAGCCAGCCCCCCAGACTGTTTCAGCTGTCTGCAAGCAGTGCTGTGTCTCTGTGCCAGAGGACATAGACTGAGTCTAAAGACAGAACAGGTAAAAGTAGCAAATATGACCCAAGCAGCACATCTCCCCTACCCTCCCCTTGAGCAGTCTGGCAGCTTAAGGAGTTTCTCTTGTGAGAAGCTTCCCCCTCTCCAAACAAAGAGCTGTAAAGAAAATCCCACAGGCAGCACTTCTTGGGCTGCCTCTCATTTAGGAAACAACCACGGGTCCAGGTGACACTCAAGGCAATGAACCATCACTCCTCACCCTCCCGTGACAAAACTACCTTATCCATCAAACACAAACCCCTTCAAGCGAAGCAGAGCAGCCGTGGCAGGCGGCTGCAAACTCATCATGCTCTTGAATGCCACCAAGGGGCAGCTCATACCTCTCATCTCTGCCCTGAGCATGGAGCTGTTCTGACAGGCAGTGCTCAACGCCGAGGCAAACTTTTTCCACACTCAAACAACCTCTGCACAGCCGTTTTAAAAGCTCACCCTGAGTTTGCCCTGCCCCACTCCCGGGGTTCAGCCTGGTTAGAGAAATAATCTCAGAGCACCTCATTTCACATGGGAGGTTCCTCATCACCCAATGCCCATCACGCTCCAAGGAGGCTGCAGAGCTCCCTGGTGTCAGTGAATGAGACATCAGTGCCCACACCTGTGGATAGGATGAGCCCAACACAGAGCACAAGCTGCTTGTCTTCCTGCCAAACCCAGGCAAGCCCCAATGCTCTCAGTGCCACTTTTCAGCTGAGCCCTTCAGTGACTGGGTGTCCTCACCCCCACCCTCATCCTGGGACTGTGAGGCTGGCACGTCTTCCACTGGAAGAGGACATGACCTGTCCTCCCTGCCCACATGCTCTCACATGGGCTACCCAAAGCAGCACCACAGCCCTTCCTCTCAGACTTACCCCCTCTTGGCTATCCACACCTCCTTCCTGCCCAAAGTCACCCCTCACTGCTGCCTCACAACCTCCTTTTCCACAAGCAGAACCTTCCATGTTTAAGGCAGGCTGTGATTCAGGCAGGCAGTAGAAATGTGTTTGTAATTTAATTTAGCCTCCTCCCTGTCCCACCACCAGAGGCTGGTGCCAGCTGCTGCCTTCCAGCCCAGCCGTGGCTGGATTTACACTGCCAGGTTAATCCAGACTGATGCACACACAACCCCAGCCAGCAAAGCAGCTTCTCTGCTTCAGATCTGGGGTTGAAACCAAGTCTTTGGCAATTTCTCTCACCCCAGCTCAAGCCACTTCAGGCTTTACTCCTATCCAGGCTCCTTCACTGCTTTTCTCCCTGTCAAAACACCCATCATGGTGCTACAAGGCTTCATGTCCCTGCCTGTTGCAGTCAATAAACTTGCTCTAACTTGAGGAAAAAAAAAAGGCAACAAGAAATAGGCATTGTGGGTCAACACACAAAAAAACATGAGCCACAAACCTCCCAGGTACCCACTGTTTTGGGCTCACTTGAGCTCCTGCCCTGGCTTACAGAAAGGAGAGCCTGGCACCCAGCCTCTCTGGCTCATCACCATCCTCAGGGTTTGGGGAGCACATAATAACTGAATAAACAGCCAACAAGGATAAAAAAAGAGCATCCCCGAGGCACTGCTCCCCACGGGGCTGCCAGAGCTCTGGAGGAGCCACTAAGATGTGTCATCTGCGGGGTGACAAATTACCGGGGAAGGCAAGAGGGTGAGTCATCCTCTTTGACTGACCCCTGTGTCAGCTGTCAGAGCGGGCAGGCTGTTCCCGAGCTGCTCAGAAATGGATAACGAGCCTTGTGGGGCTCTCAGGAACCAGCCGGGGGCCGAGCTCAATGCAGGGCAATGCCCTCATAGGCACCGTCTGAGAGAGAGGGGGAGGCACCGAGCACAGCAGGGGGGAGAAAAACACAAAGGAGTAAAAATAAATAAAAAACTGAAAATATTCTTTTTTCTTTCTTTCTTTTTTCCTATCAGCGTGGCTGAGTCAGGTTTAAAAAGCTCCCTGTTTCTGTGCTAAGCCACCTGCAGTGGGGTTGGTTTTGGGGTGGGAAGGAGCCTGTGTGAGAAGGGGCACGGGGAGCACAGGTAGAGCCCTCAAATGCTGCTGTGGAGGTAATGGAGACCTCGCTGTGCCAGGGGCTGACAGAAGACCAAGGGGAATTTGCTGTGTGTGATAAAGACTTCACACCAGACTCGCTCACCTGGGGGGAGAGATGGGGCTCTGCCAAGTGGCAGGCAGCAGGTTTTGGAGTGTGGACCATCAGCATTAGCACGGGGGCTGAGCCAGCAGCCTGCATGGACAGGCTCCTGCAGATGGAAACACAGTTCCTTCCCTCCTCTGCCAGCTTGAAATGAATAGCAAGCAGCTGTCACCCTGTGTGATCCCTCCTCCCAGCCCCTTCCCCTGTCCCAAACCCTTCCTCAGCCCAGCAGCCGTTTTCTGAGGAGCCATGGAAACTGTCCATCTCTGCCTGTGCCTGCAGCTGTCCCACCCCTTTCCTGGGTCCCCATCCCCACATTTGGCAGACCTGGGCACTCACCAGGTGGTCCTTCAGTCCTGCAAAGGAAAACCTGTGCCTCCTCTGTGGTCCACAGCCTGCACACAGCTCCCTGCCCGTGTGCCAGGCAGTGCCTGTCACACCTGCTCTTGGGGCAAAGAGTGAATTCACAGCCAAAACCAACCCCCTTCCAGGCTTTCCTGGTGATTTCCCAATGGCAAGGTTGAGTATAAACCCTCCCCTACTGGCAACCTCCAACTTCTCATTAAAGGGAACACATTCCTCCTTCCTGTGGGTACTGATCTGAGCCTTCCTGGTATTTATTAACAGAGGTTTCACCAGAAACTTTGGCCTCACTGAAGACGTGAGGGCTGGAAATCGAGGGAGGTTTGTGCTGTCAGTGCTGTCCTTCCCAGCAGTGTTGTACCTGGGTGCCCTGTGGGCACATCCAAACGAGGGGGTGCAGGGGTCCTGGGAGGTGCAGGACAGCCCTTTGGTGCTGCAGCACAGAGAGAAACCACGACCAGAAGTTTGTGCCAGGCACGATGTGCTTTGAGAAGCTGCAGTGCTGCAGGAGCAGGCAGGTGAATCCCCTTCTCTTGGAGTCGGCACAGGACAATCTTCATGCTCTGGAAGAAGCACAGCATGGAGTGGAGGAGTAAAAAGGCTCCACAAACCTTGGCTAACGCTCCTGTTTGATCCAGTCCTCTTGCAGACCTGTGAGGGATCCTGAGCTGCCTTTTCCAGACTGCCAGCTCTTCTGGATGTGATAAATTGGCTTCCAGAGGCTCGATTTCAGCAGTAGGAGCAGCCAATCTTGTGCCTGTTGGGAACTGGTTCTGTGGCCTCCTTCCCACTGCCTTCCTCACGCCCAGCACAGATCCTGCCAGCGCCACTCTGGCTGTCACTGCGTGAACAGTGACACAGGGACAAGTGAGGGATCCAAACGTGAGAATGTCAAAATCTTTTATTTACAACAGTCTCCAAAAATCAAGGAACACTGAAAATAGTGAGGGTAGGAGACGACTTACAAAAGGAACACGCGTACATCAGGAATTGTGCTACATCACTCTGAGGACTGACACTCTAAGGTCTGCACACGACGTGGTGAAACGGCAGTGCCCTCCCTGCCTCTGTCCTCGGGGTGCTCACACCTCTTCTCCCCTTGGATTTTGGACCATCTTCCCTCCCATTTGTTCTGCTGGCCCCTGCAAACCTTTCTGCTCATCCTCTTGTTGCTCTGTTCCTGGCCATCGCCCCCCCCTTCCCTCCCCTGCCCAAAGGAGGAGTGGAGAGGAGAAAGCCAAACAACTCTGTCCTCAGGATGGAGACAGGCCTTGAAAGCCTGTTAGCTCTGGGACCCTGGGTGCTAAACCAGGGCAGAGCAGTTAGCAGAGGCCTTTGAAAAATCTCTGAACTATGGCCTGTGTGCTATCTGGGGTGAGCAGTGATTTCAGAAGAAATAGCCAAGAGACTGTGAATTTGTCTTCCCTGGCTGCAAATCAATCTGCACAGTGGACAGTGTGGGAGGATTTATGTGTGTCATGGGGTTAAATAAAAGGCCTTTTGTAACCTTGCAGGAGGGCAGGCTGCTCTGGTATGAAAATTCAGTGGAGGACAAGCTAAAAGAATTAGACACTGTGACATAAAGCAACATCCCAGTTTGCTCCAGCAGAGACAAAGCCAGGGTCTCTGGAGAACCATTGCATCCAGACTACTGTGTCAGTGGTCCCAGTAGCTCTCTAAACATGCCACGTGTCCTTCTCCTTCGTGATATTTCTCAGGCTGCCTTTGCTCTGACACAGTTTCAGGTCCAGCAGGGATTGAGAAACACAGCCCAGCTCAGCCACTGATCCCTTTCAGAACCTGCAGCCTTGGCAATTGCTGAGTTCTGTGGCCAAACCTGATGGCCCAGTTGCCCAAACCCTCAAGAGGCACCACAACATAAAGAAACAAACAGAGTGAGGAGTCCTGGGTCTGTTCCTTCCTCTGACACTGATCTTTGCACATCACAGCAGCTCTGTTCCACCTTGCTCCAAAGCTGATGTGGACATGGCTGTTGAGAGCAGGGACTCTCTCCCCAAGTGTCCACAGCCACAAGGAGCCCTGAACTCACTCAGCAGCTCCACTGAAGATAAAGAGCAGCCACCCCAGCTCTGTGCATGAATCACAGAGCTTCAGCACTGGGGAGAGAACTCCTGGGCAGGACAGGACCTGCTCTGTTCTGCAGGAGACTGCAATGACTCCCCTCCTGAAACATTAACTTTTCAGAACTTAACCCTCAAAACACCATTTACTAGAAATAAAGGAGTGGGCAGTTAACAGGCACATTCCCCTGCCATGTGCTCTAACTGAGAACTCACCTATGGTTCCTTTTAATTGCAGCAAGATTGTTTTGAAATGGAAAATCAGAGCACTCTCTTCCAAGTAGGGCTGGTCTGATGTGTTCTACTGTTTAAAAACATCAAAACTGGCAGGTTTGTGTGAAGCAGTTCAACTCCCTGGCTTCCTCTGTCTGAGAAATTTTCCCTGAGACTTCTCCATCCACTTTCAGTCCAGACTCTGTGAGCACCTTAGGCAAGAGCTGCTACCACGGAGCAGACTGATCCTTGCTCAGCAAGACAAGGGGGCCCAAGAGATGGTCTGGGAAACAGAGGAGTTATCAGAGGAAGAAGATAGGCAGAAATGTGGGAGGAATCGATTTAGGCTGAGCATCTGCTCCTGGAACAGTACCAGACAGGTGAGGCCTTGTTTTTTATTGCTACAAGCATCTGCCTCAGAGCACCAATTCCCAGCAGGGCTGTCAGTCCCACCTCCACATTTGCTCAGATAAAGCCATCCCTTTTCTTACCTCTATAATTTTATGGATATTTTGTAATCACAGGGAGGACACTGCCTACGAGGAAATGGATGTATACATCTGCTCCTGATTTATCATCTCCACAGATGCTTGGGAAGATCTGGATGTTGTAAGTGTTTTGGGGGAGGCTGGGCCCCACCTCTAAGCCTCTTTCACTCCACTGCACGTGGAGAAAGCACCAGCCACCCTGACCACAGAGGTGTGCAGAGGGAAGTGGTGATGGGGCAAATGACTGGTTAGATCTTAAGACAAGTGCCATGACTGTGTTTAGTCACTACCAACATCCAATGAGTCCTTGCAGCGAAAAACGTCACCTAAGATCATCTCCTGACTTTTCTGCCATCCTGCTACAACCTGGTGTAAGCTCCTCTTCCTCTCCTTGCCTCAGTTTCCTTGCTGGGGAGGCACAGTCTCCTCAGTGTGCCTTTGTGAATCATCTGCTTGCAGCTCTGCACTTATCTTGGTGTCTCCTGCTCCTTTCTGAGTCATTCCAGCCATTGCTTTCCCAGTATTACCTTGAACAGTCAAGGGCAAGGTGATGCCCTGCTCCTGCCAGTGCCAGCCAGCCCTTCTGCATGGAGGGAGCTGGGCTGGCCAGAGAAGAGGAGGCAAAATCAGAGCTTGTCCTTTTCCCTGCCTGCTCCAGAAAACAGGATGGACCCTGTCATGTGCCAAGAACTCTGTTATTTTCGTCTGCAGATCAGACACTGCCAGATCAGACCCAGGAGACATAAAAGGTTTCCCACTACTTTGAAATTAATCTTTGCCTTCCAAGAGTGGCTGAGTGAATGTTCTCAGCATGGTGTGTCCAGAGTCCTGCTGGAGGTGGGGGGCTTATGTAGCTTCTTTATAGTGAGCATAAATGTAGGACACCAGGGGCTGAAATGAGCTTTCAACTTTGCAGGATTCAAAGCACATCTATGCCTTGTCCTAAAGGCCTTTCAAGTTTCCTCAGGCTCATAGAAGGAGAAACTTCCTTTAAGGGTGCCCTCAGCACCTTATTCTCTTCTCTGGTGACCTGGAAATATCCAGCAGCTTTAATCACCCCAATGAGGTTGAAGTCTTTGCCAAGTTCAGGTCAGGCCACCAGCCAGAGCATCCGCAGCAGCAGCAGCAGGGCTACCTCGCTCTCCCCTGCAGCACCTGCACAGCCACACGTGTCCCAGGGGGCTGTGTATCATCAGCACCCTGCCCTCTCTGCTCACTGCCACTCAGGAGTGCTCAGGGCACCACCAGGAGTTAAACCTGGAGCCCAGATGTAGGGAAAGGCATGGCTTGCAGGTCAAGGATTGGGCTGGACCGTGCACAGCAGCCATCAAAGCAGCACAGCTTAAGCACAGTCGAAAATCCTTCCCAGAACCATTTATTCATGGGCACGGGGTTCATTATGCAGGAGCTGGTGCAGATCAGAGGTAGGTGCCAGGGAACACTTAACACTTTGCAGAAAGGGGTGACTCAGCTGCACCATGGGATAGTGAGGAGAAACCAGGTCTGCTCTGCTCACGGTCTCACCAACCTCACTGCCTGCAGCAGGATTGCTCTGGCAATCTCTGGCTTCCCCCTGGAATCAACAAAAGTCCTGTCCTGTCACTCCTCTCTCCAGCTGACGCCTTGGGGAACCTACTTTAGAAACAGGCATTTGACCCAGTTCCCCAGAGGTGACATGATGTGAAGGTGTAAGATTAGCAGGGATTAGAGCAGGGATGCACTGAGCCAAGCAGAAGCAGCTGCTGGTCTCTCAGGCAGCAAAGGCCCCAAAACTTGGCTGGAAATGGGCTTCCTGGAATTTCCATCTTAGAAAGGGGGTTTGATCCAGACAGAGAACACAAAGCCACCAGGGACATGGAATCTGCAAAGAAATGGAGTCAGGCTCCTTCCTGGCCACGTCCCTCAGATAATGGTTAATGTATCTCCCTGTGGGCCCGACCCTTCCCTTCTGCTGAGGACCAGCTGTGCTGCATATCAATGTACACTTAGCTATTTCAATTTTTAAAATATGATAGAACCAGTGATGCTTAAAATGTACTTGTTAATGGCACCAGTTTGCGATTTCATTTTACTTTAATATAAACCATCTGCTCGGAGCAGCGGCAGCTGCAGCTCCTCTGCCCTCGTGTCCCCACACAGGAGGGTGTCTCTGAGCTGCCACAGAGGATGCTGTGCATGGCACCAGGTATGGGCTCCACCTGGGTAACCCAGGGGTTTCCTGGTCCTCAGAGTAAGAGCTGACTGCAGTGACCAAAGGGCTGTTTCCTCTCCACCATGAAGGGCAGAGGCAGTGACTGGTGAGGTGACCAGGAGGGACTGGGCATTGATGTTGCCTTGGCCTCACTACTGAGAGGAAGGAGGGGAGGGCAGGCTTTTGATGGCTGTTCACAGACCCAAGAGACTCCAGCAAAAGGTGCTCTGTCCCCTCAGAAAGAAGGGGAAAGCCATGTGTCCCAACACCCTCCCTGAATGATGAAAGAAGGTGGTGCCACCCAGCACCTCTAGTTTGGATCCCACAATGACACCCATGAGAGCTCCTGTGCAGTGAGTTCACTGCTGGTCTGGCTTGAGTACAGGTAAAGAACCAGATAATGCTGTTCTCCAGGCCTTTCCAACAGCTCACTGCTGTTCTTGAAGGCTCAGGTAGAGAGGCACAGGCTTGGAGTTGGGGGTAGGACATCACCTCAAGAGCCATCGTTGCAATGCTGACCCTGGACAAGGGGAGGGAAGAGACAGAGGGAAGTGTTTTTTAAAGGATCAGATGGCCTTCCCAACTTCTCCCCTTTTAGCTTTGCGGTTCCAGAAAGCTCTGTTGGTTAAAAAAAAAAAAAAAAAGAAATTTAAAAGAACAAGATAAGAAAAAAAGAAAAGAAAAGCAGAAAGAAAACTGAGAGAAGGAGACCTCTTCCCCTCCTACTCACGGGCTGAGGTATTCCCTGGGCAGCCCTCACTGTCCGTCATCCATCCGTCACTACCCAAAATAAATACAAGTTTAGAGCAAAACTCATTAGAAAATAAAGTGCATCTGGAGTTGAAAAACTTCTGGGAAAAAAAGGGGATTTTTTTCCTCTTTTGTTTTCTTTACAAAAAATATCCTTTAAAAAGAAAAGAAAAAAAGAAAGGGAGAGCAAGAGGACAGAGGCTCCTGGCCTGGGTTCTACAGGGCTGTCCCGTTGGGGAGAGGGATCTTAAACCCGCTCTTGAGCAGGGCGAGGCAGACGCAGAGGCCCAGCAGGCCGGCCAGGAGCACCCCCAGCACGGCCTTGAGGCAGGAAGTCCTGCTGCGGGTGAAGGTGCCGGGGCCCATGATGCTGAGCAGGGCCGTGCTCACAGTCAGCGTGTACACGATGGACACCCCCGTGTTGAGGGCCACGATCTTCCCGAACTTGGCGAAGGGGGCGATGATGCAGAAGAAGAGCGGGACGGTGGCGATGACGGTGGTGACGGCGCTGGACACGATGGCCACCCCCACGTGCCGCACGGCCTCCACGGTCCTCCACTGCCGGCACGCCCGGGGGTCCTGGGGGAGGGAGAGCGGTGTGAGGGCACAGCAACACGGGGCTGCACTCACAGCTTGGGCTTTGAATCACAGGATCAGCCAGGCTGGAAAAGACCTCTGAGGGCATCGAGTCCAACCTTTGACCCGACACCGCCTTGTCAGCTCGACCACGGCACCAACACCAAGTGCCACATCCAGGCTCTGCTTAAACGCCTCCAGGGATGGTGACTCCACCACCTCCCTGGGCAGCCCATTCCAGTGTCAGATCACTCTCTCTGTAAAGAATTTCTTCTTAATGTCCAACCTAAACCTCCCCTGGTGCAGCTTAAGACTGTGCCCTCTTGTCCTACTGCTGGTTCCCTGGGAGAAGAGCCCGACCCCTGCCTGGTTCCCCCATCCTGTCAGAGAGTTGTAGAGGTGGCTTAGCTCATGAAATCCCAGTCACAACAAAGCACACCTTGGACAGTTCATTCAGTCTCTGAGCCCACTGGACAAACAGCCACAGGATTGTTTGTCAACAATCCAGTAAAGCCTGTTGGATTTTGTGCCTCCTTTGCACCACATCAGGCTGATTGCTGGGCCTGCACGACACAGGTGCTGCATGCAGGCACCAGACCTGGCATCAGGGATCCCAAGCTTTTGTGTGGTCTCCATCCTCCCAAAGAAGGGAGGCCATAAAAAAG
This sequence comes from Manacus candei, assembly GCF_025592945.1. Lineage (NCBI taxonomy): Eukaryota > Metazoa > Chordata > Aves > Passeriformes > Pipridae > Manacus > Manacus candei. The sequence continues at coordinate 3,530,450 of NW_026138070.1, forward strand.
CTTAAGGTCCAGCACAGCACAGCATAGCAATTTGCAGAGGTTATAGAAGGAGTGTAGGGCTGTTCCAGCACAGACTGTCTTCACTTGGACATGAAAAGGGGTTGCTTTGGGCACAGCTGTGGCCAGCAAGAAAAGGACCCTCAGCTGGGTTTACTGTACTCAGGCACACAATCTCACAGTCTGAGCAGTCAGCTGGACAAGCAGCAAACACCCTCAGGGCGCTGTGAGGGTGGTGGGACATGTCCCCCCTTGCCTGTGGTGGGTCCTGCATCCCAGGCAAGTGGCACAGAGGGCACGAGAGGAACCAAGGCAAGGCTCTAGGAAGAGCAGAACTCACCTCTGCCTGGTGCAGTGGCAGGTTCTCCCCTGCCAGCAGGTAGCCCTCCACCAAGTGCACACAGTAATCCACAGAGGAGCCAACGAGGATGGAGAGGGAAATGGCCTCCACAGCTCCCATTTCCCAGCCAGACCAGTACATGATGGTCACCACCAAGCAGACGACCCCTGTGTGAAGAAGGTGATGTCAGGCAAATGTCAAGGACTCCAGGACTGCTGGCCAGGCCCACTGATACCAGTCAATCCCCAGGGAGTTTGGGATTGTATCCCACAGGTCTGCGTGCTGGCCAGAGTCCTGTACACACTCACTCCTGCCACAGAGGCAAACACTTCCCTCACCTTCCCTTGCCACAGGGACCATTCCATAAGGCAATCAGACCTGCTGGGGCTAGTGGAGCACCCAGATAAATCAGACTGATGCCAATCTAGACTAATTCTTGCTAAATGAATCCAAGCCCAGGCAGGCATGTGTGTGCACAGGCACTACAGGGAAGTGAGCCCCTTGTTTTGCCTGCTGGAGTTACACACACTGTTACTTTTTTAAAGGCAAGAATGGTGTTTGTTTGTGAGTCATGTGTGGGAGAGTAAGTGGTTTCAAAATGATAGATTTGATTTTTAAACTGAGAAGTTTAGCAACAGACTTAGACCACAATGTCGCCAAATCACCAGTCAGGGAGAGGGAACTATTTACAAATTTGCTTCAAATACTAACAAAACTACTAAAATATTCAGCTTTTAACATCTCCCACTGCTTGGAAACAGCAGCCATGGTGCAGATTCTTGGGAAGTAATGCAATTGTTATTCAAAGCATGTGGGACTTAATCACATTATTATACATAACAGGCAGGGATGGCATTTGTGTAGCTAAAACCCTTATTTAAACAAATAGAAGGGATTGTGTAGATAAAACACACTGGGAATTAGGCACACAAATCTACTTTCCCAATGAGGTTCCTGTGCATTTGTTGAGAGTTTCTTCTGTTCACTTAGCAAGTCCATTCTCCAGGACTGACTCCTGGAAAGCCAGAAGGGTTTTCACAGCGTAAGAACAATTCACTTCAAGTCACCTGAGACTCAGCAGGGCCACAACGCACCAACTGCAGACTGAGTGAAAGCCTGGCACATTGGAATTGGCATTTTTACCTAAGATGCTGAGCAGCACTGGCAGCAGGAGGAGGATGTGTGTGGTGAACACAGCCACTGCAGCCACACAGATGACCAGAGAGAGGACAAGACCATACAGGGCACTCTGCACTCCTGGAAGAGAAGAGCCAGCTGTTTGGATCCTGGAAGGTGACAGCTGCATGAGAAAGGCACCATGTCCCTGCTGGCAAGGGACTCACAGTGGGGGAGATGGGGGGGGAGAGAATGAGAGTGGAAAGAAGGTTATCAGCTTCTTGGATCTCACATCAGCAGGACTGATTTTCCTGGGCTCTGACTAGGATTTTGACAGTACACATTGCTTGGGGCAGGAACAGGCTTTAGGGTTTTGCACAGCAATGGCAAGGGACTGAAGATATAACCCAGGCCCACCAGATGGGACAGAGTGTGCTGTGAAGATGTATCAGAGAGTGGGTTCCCAAGGAGAGAAACATGGCAGTCACTTGCCTATAATCTCCATGAAAATCTGCTTCCAGTGCTCACAGGTCTGGAAGCCGTGCCGGAGAGCAGAGCCCTCTGGGAAGAGCTGGAGTTGCTGCTGCAGGAATGTCTCCCATTTCAGGTAGTCAGCATAGGTCTGGAAGGACGACTTCCCCTTGTAGGTTGTCTGTAACAAGAAGAACTTGTTACTGGTGCCCTGTTCTTCTTGTGTGGCAAGGGGAGAGGCAGAACAAGCCAGCTGGAGTGGCAGCACCAGGCAGAACTGGCAGTGGCATCTGCGCAAATCTGCCACCAGTTTTTTGCCTGAGCCAATTGTGGCACAAACAGCCACTTCTTACAACTTGTGAGTGCAGGTATCTGTCTGCAACAAGGCACAGGCACTGATAAACTCTAAGTTATGGCTGCAAATGAAAGTGGCCAGTGCAGAAAGAGCAGAGCTAAACCCCCAGAAGTCACAAGAATAAACTGTCACCAGGACAGATGGCGATGCCATGTGCTCACCGATTCAAATGCCATGGAGATCCACTGCACCTTCCCATCCTTCACCCCCACTGCCCCATGAGAGAGCTGTCCAGGCAGCAGGTTTGGCTCTGGGATGTTCTTGCACTCAGGGTGCAACATCTGCAGAAAGGAGGAGATGCTGTAACCTGGAGAGAAAGAAAGAGCAAGGGATGGAGAGCAGCACAGGGAATGGAAGCACACTGGAGCAAGGGGATAAAAAAAAAAAAACAAAACCAAAAACCACCAAACCAAAACCCACAACCAACAACCCAAAAAGAGAACCCCAAGAGGAAGCTGCAGGCCCCATTTGTCAGCTTTTGCTTCCCCTTGCCACTCTGGTTTGCCAAAGCCCTGGAGGTCTCAGCACCAGAGCCCTCAGCTGCTGTATTTTGAAGGGACATTCCATGCTATCAGCATGGGACAGGACACTGCCACTGCTGTCTGTCCCCAGCTGTCAGGAAGCAGCACAAACAGCAAGTGCTGAGGGCTGTCTGCAGGGATTTTTTTCCAGACATGAGACTGGCTTTTGGCCTGAAGCCAACATGCACTTCCTAGGCTCAGCTCCACAACCTGGTGACCTCTTTAAGTTGGGAAATCTGGGCATTGGTCAGGTATGCAAAGCCATAGACACAGTAACCTCACTGCAGTGAGATCAGGTGTGATTTGATGGTTACTCAGGGGCTACCAAGAAGATATTTACTGATTCGAAAGATTAAAGTGTATCACAAGCAATACCCATGACTGGAAAGAACAGACGCAATTCTGTTCTTATCTGCCTGGATTAAATCCCAAAAAACATGCCTTTGTGGTGTCTTTGGTGTCAAAGAGGCCGTTTTTCTCTCTCATGTCCCCAAAAGCACAACCAAGGGCATGTTCTAGAAGGGCCAAGCTGCCTTGGGAAGAAAAGGAGGCAGCAAGCAGCAGCCACCCTCTGTGGTTTGCAGTTGAGGAGCCCAGCTCAAGCAAGCCCTGCTCTAGGCAGGAGTTAGTCCAACCTACCCGAGGGCAGGCACTGAGCCCCTCCAGGCTTCACCAGCTCCTCGTTGCTGGCGATGGCTTTGCAGAGGCGGCACAGGTTGCCAATCTCTTTGAAGAGGTCGAAGCTGTCATCGTAGATAACGCTGCCCTTTCACAAGGAGACACAACAGCAAGAGCACCACACGTGAGGCACACACACAGCCACTGGCATGAGGAGGCAGAAGCCAAGTCCTCTCCTGGCTACACAGCCTGGGCCCAGCTTGTACAGACCACAGGAAACCCACCAGACATCTTTGCCTTACCAGATAACCCCGGAAGAAGCTACATGTCCTGCCCACCCCACAGAAGTCAGGCAGTACAACAGAAACACATAAATGAACAGCCCCCATGCCATGCCCAAAGCCATTAGGGTCTGCCTAAGCAGCAGCTCTGAATCCCTAGAAGTGCCCAGCACAAAACTCCACCTTTCTGCCCATCCCACTGCCTACATTTCTCACTGCCCCTTCCAAAGGGAACAGGCAAAGGCTGATTCTGCACAGAATCAGAGGGCAGAAAGAACAGCAGAAAGCTGAAGTGCATCAGCCAAGGGACCAGAGCTAAGCATAATTTTCCTGGGGAAAGGCCGTGAATGTGTCAAGCTATCAGATCTGGGAGATAAAGCTGTTCCAAGAAAAGTCACATTTAGTAACCGTTCTCTAGAGTAATTTATTTTTATTCTTTCACGTTAGTATCTCATAGCAAGATAAACAATTATAGAAAAACACCAGTTCCCTCGGTCTTGAATTTGAGGTGAGATTTCATACTGAGCTCAAGATGGGTTTATTTCTAAAGTCCTCAGGAAAGCCAGATTTAGACTCAAAATTAAAAGGGTATATATTGCACTCAAAGAGCTTTTCTGAAAAGTCTGAGGTGTTTTCAGTAAGGGCTTCTTGACCTCCATTATTTGTCAATTTGCTAGAACAGAAGTGTGCTTTTGGCTCATCCCAGCGCTGCCAACTCTGCTCCTCTACCTGCCTGGATGGCTGGGCCACCTGCCTGGGCTGTGGGGATTAACCAGACCCCACCCAGAGGGGCTGTCCCACCCCTGGGCTGGGTGTACCATGTCTCCGATGACGTGGTTGTCGGGGCGCCTGGTGCGGTTGACGCCCCTGATCCCGAACACCACGAACACCATGGCTCCCGTGTCCACCAGCGGCCGCACCGCCGGCTTCCCACAGCCCGTGTTCATGCAGGGGTTAAACCCCGACGTGGCCGACGGCTTCCCCCTGGGTGCTGCTGCTGCCAAACACAAGGAAAGGTTGGTTACGTTGGATTGGCCAAAGAGCTCCGACTCCCTGGATCTGACAGCCAGGAGGGAATCATCAGCTCACCTTTCTCACTGGGAACGTACAGGATGCCTTTGGTGGGTCCATCCGGGCTTGAGCTGAGCAGGCAGCCCGGGGGTGCCACACACACTCGGCCGTGGTAGGGGGGCTTGTGAGACTGAGCAAAGTACAGCTTCCTGTGCAGCAGAGAAAGTTTGTTAAGGGGGACCAGAGGTAGTGAGGATGATTTGCCAAAGCATTAGGTGGAAACAGGCATTCTCAGGGGCAGAAGGAAAGGGAAAGGTGAGCATCTCCAGGCCTGGATTCCTGGCCATTGCATATTGTGTGCTGCCCATGCAGCCCAAGAGTTCAGGTGGGCAAGGACAAGAACAAGATCAGCAACGTCTTTTTGCCACCCAGTGAAATCCCCAGTCACAGCCCTGCCCCTGTGAGGCCTTTGGCACGTTGGTGATGCTATGGGCCTGCAGAATGACTGCAGAGATGGGGCACATGTGCAGCAAAGCAAGTTCTGGGGTCACGGATGTCACCGACTGAGAGCAGGACTGGCACTGGGCATTAGGATCAGCCTCTCAGCTGTGCTGTCTCTGCTGCCTGGCCAGGAGGGGTTTGGGAGCTTACCGTGTTCGCTGCTGCTCCTTGGAGGCCACGTAGAAGCTGAAGTCGAACTTCCAGCCCCTCTTGGTGTCACAGGACAAGGTGGTCATCATCCACTTCCTGGGGCTCGTCTGCTTAAGCAGCCCTACTGTGGACACACAAGCTGTCAGCTTCCTGGTGAAGTTACCGAAAGGCACTCTATACACCTAAGCAATGGATTAATGAAAACAGACACTTAACTCCACAGGGTTGCAGCCTGTTGCACATTAGCATCACACACTCCCCTCCTCCCTGAGCACTGGCACAGCCACACAGATGAGCACTGCAGGCACGACCCCAGCCACCCCCCGGCCCTCCCCTTCCCAGGCTTGGCCAGCGTGTGATGGGGCCCCTCAGCACCCCAAATCCCAGTGGCCTGGGCTGAATGGTGGCTGACATCTGCTCAGTGACACCCACGCTTCTGCTTCCATTGCTGACAGTCACATCACAACAGCGACAGGGGAGTATTGTGGCACTACAAGGCATAATCTTTAACAATGCCAGGCACAATGCCTTCCTTTCTAACTACCTTACTGCCACTGTCACCCAGAGCTACCTAGGACCCCCATGGAGAGACAGGAGGAGGCTCTTGTGCTCACCTGCTGAGTGCTGCACTCTTGGTAGAGGGGTCCAACCTCCTGGACTGACTCACCTGGAATGAAGGCACCTCCCCGTCTCCCGGTGCCACCGTCTGCCAGGGTGCAGGGACACTGGCATTGAGTGAGAATCTGTAGATGGCTGGTCTTCCCTTGCTCCTGGACTTGGAGATGTACACAGTCCCCTGGAGATCTGAAGAAAACAGAGGGCATGAGGGCTGGTGGTACTTCTCAATCAGCAAATCCTACAGATGTGGACAGGGCACAGGAGGGTTCTTCTGATCTGCTCTCTCCTCTGGGACAGCAGGCACAGCCTCTGCCTTCTGGCAGCACAACACACTTTCCAAGGCTGTCACAAATATGTCCTGAGCTGCAGTGATTCCTGATGGCTTATTGATTCATGTCATCTCAGGACCTGGCCCAATAACTCTTTTATCGTCAAAATCCCTGCAAAACAGGCTGAATTTACTCTCCTTGCAACCTGCCAACAAGGTTGTGACACAGGCCCAGGATGCAAAAGCTTGGAGTTCCCAGCCCTGTACTCAGATCAGAGGGATCTGTCACTAGGCTGTACTGCCACCTGGGTTACAGGACCCTGTCCTGGAGAGCAGGAGGCATTCAGAGGAAGTGGGATTGTAAAGACACCCTTTATATCCAGCACTAGGGCTCAGTGGGGCAGGCTCTGAGGAGAATTATTCCCCATCAGCTATTTAGTGAGCATATGGTTTAGTTTCTACCCAAGTGAATCCTTGGGCCCTGGCCCCAAAGGTGGTCAGTCATCATGCCCCACTCACCTTGCTGCCCTGTATCACTTATGCTGCCTTTGCTTCCCCAGGGTGACCCTGAGCCCCTCTTCTTTTTTTCCAAGGAGGTTCGGATGTTGTTCTGCAAACTGTGGGGCTTTTCCTGAAACAAACCTGTCCCACAAGGTTAGTCAGGGAGGAAAGAGTGAAGGGCACAAGAGACCTACCAGCCCTGTGCACACCACAGACACTGCTGCTGAACTCCAGACCCTGAGAAGGCAACACAGAGCCCCAGCTGGGCACTGACACGAGAGCAGCACTTATGAATAAAAGTAGTCAGTTTTTGTGGACTATGAGGGAATTGCTCCAGCAGAAACACTCAGACAGTTCCTGGCTAAAACAGGAAATACTATTCAAAATATTCCACTCTTACAGGTAACTCAGCCATCCCACTCCCAAGGTGTGCCTCCCTTCAGCAGGGTCCATCCAGTGAGATATCTGAACACCGTAGGCCTCTGCCTCAGCTCCTCCAGCCCAGGGTGTAGGCTGGGCTGCTCCCACCATGGTCTGGGGAGCAGCACTCTCACCTGAGCAGGTAATGCAGGAGATGCCTTCAGCACTCAGGTTGTATTTCAGGTCCAGCAGCACCTGGATGTTGGTGTCAGGCCGGAACAAGACAGGAGCACGGCTGGCGGGGTGGAGGCGGCTGGCAAAGAATATGGACAGGAGCAAAACAAGGAGGAAGAGCCCTGCAAAGAGAAGCCCAGGTGAGTGTGTGGGACCCTACATGCACCTTGCACTTAAGACATAGTCAGGGAGCAGGCATGTAGTGGAAAGATGGTGTTTTCAGCTGGAAAAAGAACAACCTCTAAAGCACACTGGCAGCTGGGTATTCTTGTAATGAGCCCCATGCCTGGAAAACCCCATCAGGGCTTGCCATTTTAGATCTGAGTGAAAGGAAAGGGATGGAAAAGTTCCCCTTAGGGACTGACTGTTCTGGGAACACTCTTCCACTATGATAGAAGCCATTTACCATGTCCCTTTTCCCATCTCTTGTCACTAATAATCAAGGCTTGGGGACTGACTGAGGTGCAGTCAAACCCTCTAAAATCCATGCAGATGGAACATGAGCCCTCCTTCCTTACCCACAATCACCCATCTGCTCTTCACTGCAGACCACAGCACCCAGTGTTCCAGCAGCTCCTGCAGGCGGGTTATCAAGTGCCCCCTGTTGCTCTTCTCTGCAGGGAGCTGCAGATTTTCTGGCATCACAGACACCAAGGGGACATCCCCCATTTCCAACGAGACTACAAGAGAAATCAAAGGCGGTCTCAGTGTCATGAGTGTCTCTCAGACCTCTCTGCTCTCCTTTACCAAATCTTCTGCAAGGTGCTGTACAACTCAAGCTAAAGATGGAGTAAGACCCAGGCAGAGGCAGTGACTTCCAGGATGTCACAGGAAGCTTCTTTGTCAAGTCACTGCCGTGCAACAGCTTCACTTTTGAAACCATGGCTCAGTCCAAATCTATGCTTCAGGCTGTTCCTCCTCTGCCAGATCCCACAGACATTGTCCATAAGGTCACAGGGACACTGCATGCTGCTTGGGCCAAACAGAATTTGTCCCTGTCCCACTAAATATGTCTTACTGCTAATTACACACAGCTGACCTCTTCCTGACTGCAGCCTGGCTCCTCTCTGATCTCTTCTCTCCAGCTCAGGGATGCCAAGGGAACTGCCTTCTTCTCTACACGTGAGAAGTGGGCACTGGCTGTGGTGGGACCAAGCCTGGCACTCTGTACAGCTGCCCCACAGACCACACTTGGGCACTGACTGGAACAAGCTGCTTTGCTTCTTCATGAATTACCTGATGCCAGGGGCCCTGGAGGAAGGGATCCTGCTGGGAGGGATTATTTCCATACATCACCAGTGCATGTGGCTCTGGCATACTGAGGAGAGCTCTTGCAGCACAGAGCCAGAGCTTCTCTGCCTGCCTGTCACAGGCAGCTCAAAGCCCCCTCTGCAGCCAGGGTCTGCCTGTGCTGTGGCATTGATCCATTTGCCTCCAGCTCCAGTTTGCTCCCAGGCCTGAAAGTCACTCACTGCCCACACCATTGCCATTGGGGTTTTAAAATGAAGAGTTTCCAGCAAGTTTTAAAAGCCAAATACAAGAAAGTATGACCCTGTAAGCACCTTTATCTTCAGATCAGGGCTAGAAGGATTATCTCCTGCCAACAACAGATAGGGAATTTCTGGGCTTTTTTTCTAGATTGTTTATGTGCTCTCAGGCAAGTCACTGCCCTTTTCGTGCTGTGACAGAGGAGCTGCTCTGGAGAGGTGATGCCAGAGAACAACCAAGTGTTCTCTCTCCTGCTTCCCAAATGCAGTGCTCCAAATGGCAGGGAAGAGAGGAAAACTCTGCTCAAAGGTGAGCTGTCCTGGTGCTATGGATAAGGTACTGTGGCTTCATCCATGTCACAATCAGAGCTCCCAGGAAGCAGATCACATTGGACCCAGGAGAATTAGCAAGGTAGTTAGAAAGCATTGTATTGACACCCTCTGAAGATCTCAAAGCAACTTTATAACTGTGAGTGAGTTGTGACTCCTACAACCCCCTGTGCCAGCACCATCTCGAACTCACAATTAGGAGAACTGAGGCAGGGCCAGGGAGAACAGGATGAACAGGGCAGTGTGGTCCCCCTGAAGGCACCACACCACAGGCACATACCAGGCTCCTCCTCCACGCTGAGCAGTGGGATGTCATCGTCAAGGTAGGGAAGGGTCTCTCTGCCTGCCCTGGGGGTGGCCTCTGGGGCAATGAAGAGATCTTCAGCCAGGTGCAAGGCTCTCTTTTTGGTGCACTTCTGACTACAGCTGGATTGGAGCAGGAAAGGAGACAGAGGCAAGAGTTTTAAGGCACATACCCTGCAAAGAGTTCCCAGTGTGCTCCTTCAGTGACAAGGAGAGCAGCAACAGCCTGCTCTAATTACTTGGAAAGACAACAGGCACTGCCACGAGCAATTTCCATTGCTAAGTGCTGAGAGGTCAGGGCTGGGCTGAATGCACAGAGCAGGGCTGAGCTGTGGCCACTGGGTGCTGAGTGACAGGAGTTTCAGCAGTTCATCTCCCTGCTAATGAATTAAATCAGGCCAGGTCATCTGCGGGGCTAAAGAGCAGGGGAGGGGGAAATGTGCTGGCTTCAAACACAAATCTGCATGTCCTGCTTGTGCTCACAGGCAGGAGCAGTGGTGATCTGTCTGCCTTGCAGGGTCTGTGGCTCCACAGCTTGGAGGTTTAGCTGTGCATTAAGTGCTCTGAGGACAAAAATGGCTCCCACACCCCATGGGATTCAACCCAGAGGATTGGCACTGCTGAGTCTGGATCTTGGGAGGCACCTATGAACATGCCAGGGGAGATTAGTGAGACCCAGGCTATGAGACTAGGACCTGATGCTTCCATTTTGCTCCAATCTGGAATGGCAGAATTTAAATTTCCCTTCTGATGGAGGGAAAGCCAAGCTGCCTGAGGGGACTGAAGATAACTGAGATGATAGGGCAGGAATTTGCACACTGCCTTGAGTTCCACAGGCTGCAGGCCTCACCTGGTTTGGCAGGAGCTCTCTAGTGGGGACACATAAAGGGTCCATATTCCAAGAGCAGCTGGCATGGTGAAGAGCACAGCTACCCAGCAGCAGGACACAATCAGTGACATGAAGAGCCCGAAGTCATGCACAGCTGGGATCTACAGGAAGAGAGAGAACATGGAGTTGGGATCAACTGGGGCAGGAGAGCTGGAAAGACAGCAGGCAAGAAACAGATGTCTGGAGGAACCTGAGAGCAGCACACGCTGACCTCAGCCACGGTCGTCAGCAAGCCTGGTAGGTAAAGCACTGAGACAGAGCCTGAAAACCACTGGATCCTGTTTGGCCAGTGGCACAGGAAATATTGTCTTGAATGCTGATACAGGGAGAGTGTCCAGTGCCTTACAGCAGGTGGGGACAGCCCTGCAGGGTAAGCAGGTCAGGATCCCCCTGCGCTGGAGGAGAGGACAGATGGTGCTGGCAGGTCCCCACTGTCTTAGGCCCTCTGGCAGACATGGAAAACCCCAAATCCCACGGGTGCAGGGTACCTGAGAGAAGATGTTGGCAGCATATGCTGCAGCCGTGGTGAGGGAGGTGAAGAAGGTGGCCTTCCCTGCTGTCTGGATCGTGTGGATCATGCGCAGCCGCAGGTCCTTGAGGTGGGTGGCTTGGCGGTAGGTGTTGATGAAAACAAAGACATCGTCAACCCCTGGAAAAACAGGGCAGAGCTGCTGATACTTCACTCCCACAGTGGTGACACATGCTAAACATCTCATTTCCCCCTCGACATTTGACCTGCAGATATTACACTTGGAGGTAATGGAGGGAAAAGGCCTGGAAATTCAATCTGCGTTTGCCACCATCACCTTCCTCTCCCCCGCAGGCAGGAGCTGGGGCAAGGCAGCACAGGGAGGCTTTGAGAAAAGACATGCTTACCAATCCCCACAATGACAAAGGCAGCCACACCATTGAGTATACCCAGGTACTGGATCCCAAATACGACGTGGTACAGGAACAGAGCCACCAGGCAGCTCAGCCCGATGCTGGCGATGCCAAAGAATGACAGGAACACTACAGCAGAAAAGAAACATGGAAAAAATAGTATCTCTGGCCACTCCCAGGAGAACAGGCACCCCCCACCTGCCCTGTTGGAATACCCCCATGAAAGTGTTGGTGAGAGAGAATAGCTCAGGTGCAAGAATATTGCTTGCAGACTCCTTCCCGTCAGGCCCACCCAGGAAATGATATCAGATTTACAGCAGTGTTAGCAAGATGGGAATTTGCATCTTATTTTTGATTTCCTGGGAGCCTTCCCCTCACCCTGCCCACATATCTCTGGAGAATAAGACTTGTGTGCTCTTCTTGCACGCTGCTGTGGCACACAGCCAGGCTGGTGCCAGGGCATCAGAGCCTCTCCCGGGGCTCAGGCAGGGGGAATCACAGCACATTTGGATTTGTGTGAGAGCAGGGCAGCTGTGACCACAGCCTACCTGAGCAGGAGGTGAGGATGTAGACCAAGACAGCTATGCAGCTACTGCTGATGAAGGCCAGCAACATGTCGTTGTTGAAAGTCCTCCTCACCTCATAGTCAAACAAATCCGTCCCTCCGTACAGCACCTGGACCTTGCTAGGGTGGGAAGACAGGAAAGAAGAGGAACAGGCAGAGCTGAGTGCAAAAGGAGCAGAGCCAGGTGATTTAAAGCACAGTGTCTCCTCCAGAGCCAAAGGAGGTCACTGCTCTAATAACCTGGTAGTTCTCTGAGGAAACTGCTCTGAGTGGCGAGATCAGGTTGAATGAGGTTGCTGCTGGAGGTGAAGTTCACACAAGAAGGGAGAAAAATAAAGAGCAGGTCTAATATTTTAAAAATTCCTCCAGTGCATGGTGGGTCTTTGGCAATAACAGACAGCTCTTGAAGCCTCCGAAGCCAATTCCATCTGGAATCCTAATCATTGCTTATTATATTAGCACAGCGGATGCAGGCAACGTGAGAGCTTATCAGAAACCATATGATTTACCAGCTTCTGCCTCTGGAAGTGGGCTCTGAGCAGAAGTAATCTGAGATAATTTAGCCAGGAGTACAATAATGCTGCACCATGGGAGACTAACGGGGGTCTGAGCCTCAGAACTGAGCCTTGGCCCCAATTCCCTTTCGGGTTCTCATAACTACAACCTGCTCTGCCAGCCCATATCTGAGAGTGCTCTGTGGTTGCCTGTTCTCAGGGCTGACAGGGGCTGCCTGCATTCCAAACTGCTTTTGAGGATCAGTATCCCTTCGTTCTGGGAGCTACTGAGACACAGAGCAGTAGAGCTGGAGCCTAAGAAGGTACAAACACTGGAACTCACTGCCTTCCCTCAGCTGTCTGGGTACTGAGGTGTTCTTGTAGCTCTGTTTTACCATCTCTCTCTCACAGGCATTGAGTAAAGCTCTATTCAACAAAGTCATACAGACATGGTGGTGGAAAAAGTCTGCATTTCCTGAAACTTATCCTGCCCTGAAACTCCCCTCCCTATCCCTCTGCACAAAAAGCAAAAGCAGAATTGGACCTGCAGGTTGACGACCTGCATAAAGACCATTTCACCTCCTGCATCAGAACAGCTGGGGACAAATTCAGAGCAGGAAGGCAGCTCTGTTTGAGCCAGTGGCACTGGATTTGTGTGGTGGAGGCAAGCAAAGAGATCCAATGCCAGACAAGGGCTCAGTGGAAGGGCAGGCACTGGTTTTAACCTTCAGTCCCTTTTCATTGTCTCTGCTGGTGTCTCTGGAATGTTGCTGCCTCAGAAGTGGCGTCAAAGGGAAGCAGTGGGTTTCTGCCATATGCTCCCCACCCTCATTCACAGCTCCATGCATGAGCCCAGCTTCAAAGGAGATGCTTTTTCTCCTCTTCTGGAGCATTATGCCATGGCCACTGTCCAAGGCTGACCAGCAGTCTGAGCTGGCATGCCAAGCCTTCTGTGCCTGGTGCCCTCCCAGTGAGGCTGAACAGAACAGGGCTGTCGGAGCGGAACAGACACATCTGCCCTGTGTGAACCTTCAGGCAGAGCTTTTACACCCTCAGAGGCCTGGTTCCACCCTCTGCCCTTCCCTGCTCCCAGCCAGGCACCTGCCCTGCCTGCACACACCCTCACCTCGTGGACTGCTTGGCCAGCATGGCCACGTAGGTGATGACGAAGTTCTGGAACTTGCGGCGCTGCTCCTCCCAGCGATCCTCCACCGAGTAGTAGTTGGGCAGGGGTGCCCCAAAGAGGATTTCGCTCCTCAGCAGGGAGCTCTTCATGTTCTCAGCAGACAAGCCCTCATCCACATACCAGTAGAACTCAGGGTGGGTCATGGCCAGCTCCAGGGACCCTGCAGGACAAGGCAGCACCACCTTTTTTAGACCCTGATTGATTGTTTTAGCAAGGCACGGGATCTGGTCTGACAAAGGGAAATTAGGAGTGATCCAGGTTCTTCATCAGAGGGATGCTGACTGCTGCTGCCTTGCAGAGAGCAAGGAGGGCTGGGGGAAAGCTGGATTGCAAAGACTCACCTTCTACTTCTGCTTTGTGACTCTGCTTCTGATGCTGCCTACACGCAGTTCCCCCATCAGGGACATCTTTCACCTGACTGACCTGAACCACAGCTCCCTCAGCCAGCAATGCACACAACATCCCCATCCTCACTCCTGCTGCTGGATGCACTTCCTTCCTCTACACTGGGACAATATTTGCTCCATCACACTGGGAAGCACAAGAACTAAACAATGCCCAGGGAAGAGGAGAAGTCCTGGCTCTGCTCCGACATGGTACCTCTGCCATCTGATGGTGTGAGGGATGTAGAGATGGAAGCACTCAGCCAGTTCTGAGTGAGAGGCACTGTCTGTCTACCCCCAAAATCCAGTTTCCTTGAGTTCACACCATAAAGACCCAGAAACTATGCTCTTTCCTGTTTTGGTAACAGAAGTATTACTCACACTGGAGCAGATGGAGTTAATTCTTTCCCTGCTCCCTGTATGGCTCCTGGACAGCTCTCAGCTGAGCCTGGCTTGGGAGACAGATGGAGGTTTCATCCCACAGCCACATCACACCCACAGACTCCTCATGAGTCACCTCTTTTGCACCATCCAGAGCCTCTGCTCTGCTAGAGGTGCACAGAACAGGGTACAGAGCTGGGAGGAGGAGGCAGGCCCTTCCTCCTCCTCTCCTTATAGGAGACTTTCCAGCTGGTGACTCACAAGCTGCCTTTCAAGCTCCAGAGCAGCCCACAGACCTCTTTCATCTGCTCTGTGGTGCAGGGGGGCTCATCCCTATTGTCTGTCCAAGCCCTGACATTGCTCTAGTTACCCACAGCCATTCACAGGGGACAAAGGGTCAGTAGAAGAGGCCTGTACCATGCCCCTCACTTGTCCCTCTCACTCAGCTGGGGGGGCCCATGTGACCAGTGATTGGAGTTGATGAAAGGGTTGGAAAGGGGCCCCAGTACAGAAAAGACAATTCCTCAGGGCACAGCCCAGCAGGCTCTTCCTCTCTGTACGAGGCAGTCTCACCCCTCTCAGCTGCACACCAGGGACTGCCTGAACTTGAGGAGGTCCTTTCCTTGAACACACCAGCCCTCGCCCACGGCCCTCAGCTCACCTTGGATGTCAGCAAGGTCTTGTCCCATGCCATCATAGTAAATCTTCCCTCCTCTCTCAGTGGGGAAGAAGTAGGTCATGAGGGAGCTGGGAGGGGAGCAGTAGGAGTAGGAGCCCAGGGGCAGGTCCTTCAGGACCTCATGGGGCTTCCAGCAGAACTCCCGGAAGCGAGGGTGGTCCATGATCTTGCGCTCGACCTCGTGGATGGTGACCAGGCGCTCGGTGGTGAAGATGTTGTTCTCCGAGTCCCCCCGCGCCAGGAAGATGAGCTCGATGCGCCAGTGGGCGTGAGCCTGCGTGTTGGCACTGATGTACGTGCTGGAGTAGTCCCAGCGTGGGGCTCCCCTCCCGACCCGGGCCGTCCTGTTCCCTGGGCTGGGGTGGACACGGGGCTCGGGGGAGCTCGTCCTGCCCTCGGGGGGGCTGCGCCTGACCCGCGCGCTGACCCCGAGGTGGGAGGCATTGAGGTGAAGCTGCTGGAGCTGCTCGAAGATGAGTCTCTGCAGGGTCTCGGAGGTGAAGTCAGCCAGGTCCCGGCGGTTCCTCCCCCAGGACCCAAACTGGGATTTGAGGGCCAGGGCGAGAGCGTCGAAGCGCTGCGAGGACTCGTGGTTGCGGATCTCGAAGGCGTTGTAGGAGATGTCGATATCCAGGGCCGGGTAGTGCAGGAACATGACAACAGCCAGCACAGCAGGGATGGCACAGCCCAGGAAAAGGATGAAGCCAGCGCAGTAGGGGTTGGTAAACACCCAGCCAACAATATTCCAGAAGCCAGACACGGGCAGGGTGACACGCAGGGGCCTGACCCTGCACGGGCTTTTCCCACACAACACAGCACCCTCTCGCCTCTTGCGGGAGCTGAAGGCCACCTCTTCATCCTCCTCCTCCTCCAGCCAGGCGTCCTGCAACAAGGGGTCATCCTCTGTGTCCATGTCCAGCACCTGCACACAGGGGCAGAGAAAAGCAGTCAGCAAGGCCCAGCAGTGGTGGCCCAGGCACAGCCATGAACCCACAGCAGCTGCCCAAGGGTCTCAGCAGCAGAGCTGGGAGGGAGGCACATTCCAGCTCCCTCGGGAGCAAAGCATCCCTCCTTCCAAACCCCACAGGCTGGCTACAGCTGCTGAAAAAGCAGCCTTGCCATGGGGTGTCCCACATCGTGCTGGGCAGAGGAACCAGAGAGGCAGAAGTTCAAACGACAGTCCCAGAGCTCAGTGCTGAGGCAGTGGAGGGCTCTGCAGGGCTCTAGGAGCACCAGGCACAGAGACTGCAGGGATTCACATTGAGCTGCTCTGACTGCAGCAGCAGGAACATTTAATTAGCTAACCTGGTTCTCACACCCAGGAATGGTTCATGCTATCAGATAAAAAATGCAAGGGAGTGTATCTTCCTCTCCTTAAAACAGACAATAGGTTTTCCCCAACTATTTATAGCTGTATTCATCTTTCCCACAAGGTGTGCATGTGTGTGCACCCAGAGCCAGAAGCACAGGCACCCACACAGACTGAACCCCCCCTGAACTGGCTGTGACCCTGCTCCAGTCCCTCAAGGGATATCCACCTCCAGGGTGGGAAGGGAAAGGGCTGAACACCCCTGCTTTCCTTTCCACCCCTGTGGGATATTATTCGTGGAGTGTGTTTTCCCTGTTCCTATGGAATAACCAGGAAGCAAGAGCAGTTACTGCTCCCATGGAATGCAGGAGGAAACTCTCCCTGATCACTTGGGCAAGGAAGAAAGGGATAATCCCTGGGAGGTGCTCTCCTTTGCAGGGGTTTGCCAGCACACACAGGTTCCCAGACTTTCCCTGGGTGTCTCAGGGAAGCCTCCCAAGCCAAGGATCCACAAGTGGTGGTCCCTGAGAGCAAAGCCCAGACCCTGTAAGCGTCCCTTCCTTTCCCAGCCCTGGGCAGCAAAGCCAGCAGTCCCCACTCACTGCATGAATGAATGAACAGGTTCACTTTGTTACCTGACCCTGGGAGTTGAAAGCAATTTACACACAGGCCAGAAACAATTTACGAGCTTTGATCCTAACCAGTGTTTTTATTTTAACAGGCTTTATATCAGCAGGAAGATAAATTCCTTGCACCTCTTAACTGTAGGTCCTCAGAAGACCTGGGAGCTGCATGAACTTGGACCAAGAGGAAAAGCAATGGGGCAGAAATGCCCCCTGGCAGGAGAGGGCTGTGCAAAGGAGCAAGGGTCACAGCAATCCCCCTGGCTCTGCTCAGCCTGGGCAATGCCAGTGGCTTTGCTCACAGAGAGTTCACGGGAGCTCCAGCAGCTCCCATGGGATTCAGTCTGGTCTGGACAGCAGAGTGCTCCCAGCACCACAGAGCCTGTGGAGAACAGGGAACCTCTGAGCTCCAGCCCCCCTGTTCCTGCCCACACATAGGTGAATTTAATCTGCAGCTGCTCCTGTCCCAAAACATCCCACCCCTCCTGTCAGAGTGAGGGCAGGGGCTCTCCCAGCCCCTCTCCTGCAGTGGCTCACCCACCCCAGCCAGGCTGTGGAGCTGTGCAGGAGGGCACAGCTCTCCTGCTCTGCCACCCCACAGTGCCAGAATGGGCACCACTGCTGGCACATGGCCACAGCTCCTCTCCTGCCAGGCCTCCAACCCTCAGCAGGCTAAGAAACAGGGTGAGGAGAGGATGGCTCACAAAACCCTGCTGTGCTGTTTCCCCCCTCACATGCAGGGCTGTTAGACAGCAAGAATAAGGCAAAGGGGGATCATTTCAAGCCTCTGGAAAGGTCAGGAGAAATCTATCTGGTTTTGGGTTCCACTGAGATTTCTTTAATATTCAGGAAGCATAATCCTAAACAGCCAGGGAGTGTCTGAAAGTTTCCCTGAAGATCCCTGGATCACTGTGTGAGCCCTGGGCACTGGGGTAGAGCCAAGAGCACATGAATGGTGGTGCCCAGGACAGGCACTGGCCTGCAGGTGCTGCTCAGCTGTGTGGGCACACAGACCCACATGCTCTTACTTGTGTCATGACAGGGCAAATAAATCCTCTCCCATTTGCTTCTTAAGGCAGTCCTGCCTTCTCTCTCACACTCTACACTCCCAAACACAGCCATAGTCCTACCCAAGATGTGTCCATAGCCTGCTAGCATGTCAGCCACAGCTCACAAGTCACCCCAAACTGCTCACCTTTGCAGTCAGGCACCCTCAGCACACCCTTGGCCTGTGTGTGACCCCCATCCATCGCTCGGCTGACAGGTACTGTCACCCTTCAGCCTCTGAGGGACAGCCAAGCTACAACCTCAGCCCACATTAGTGCAGGTGGTGCTGCATGAACACAGGCAGGTGCAAACCTCACTCATCCCACCTGGGCAGGTTGGTGAGGACCTGCAGTTACGCCCCCTCCACTCCTGCCCTTTCTCTCGCTGGCCTGGGCTCTCCTTCAACACAACAGAGTTACTGCGAGACCTGAACAAGTGCACGTGTTCTCTCTTTAGAAAGAGAGGTAAAGAGCCATAATAATTTCCCATTGATTGAGCTACTGAGGAGAAAGAGGGAAAAGATTCTAATCCTGAGACAGAAGAGCCTGCACGTGACAAGAAAGGGAAATGAGAGCTAGCGAGATAATAATAAGGCAGAAAAGGGATCACACCCTCTTCTTTCTTAACCAAGAGCTAAATCCTCAACTCAAGGATGGGATTAGACCTCAGGCATCTCCCTCTGGCTCTTCCATCCACTCTCCCAGGGACTGCAGTATAACAGATGGGCAGCTACAATGTCTGATGACCAACCCCTGTCACCCCCTGGCTGCAGACTGGTACAAACTCTGACACTGGTGTAAACCCAGCACAGCAAATGCTGGGAAAGCCCCAAGACTATAAACACATGAGAACTGAGTCAGGGAAGGATCAAGATTTGGTCTGGGAGAGAGGCAAGGGCAGGACAGGAGGCACCTGGGCTGCACTGTCCCTGGCAGTGAAGCCTCCCTCTGCCCATGGGGTGTGTGTGTGCCTGAATCCACAGCTCTGAACCCCCTTCATGGGGCTTTACCACATGAGTCGGCTCCGAAGCCAAACACAGCACACTTGGCACTGCCTTTGGGACTCGTCTGGCTTTGCTGCCTTCCTCAGATCCTGCCTGGGTCAGGATGAAAGCTCATCCAACCCAAAACAGAGCAAACGGAATCGGCAGCAGAGATAAACCCTGAAATCAGCCAGAAGGGGATTGAAGTGCATTTTTTCTGCTTGAATTGTACTTGAGGGCTTGGCCTGTTTTCCCTCCACCACCTCCCATACTATCCAGGCACTCCCAGCACTGAATTGTGGCCCAGTTACTTTTTCAACTCCCAGATATGCAGTGGACTTAATCCTGCAGCCCTGCCTCGCCTCTGAGCAAGCTTAGCCTGTGCCAGGATGAAAGGAGCAGAGGATAAGAGCACTCCTAGGAGCCCTGGATCCATCTCTTTAGAGAAGAGGCACTGATTCAGCTGGTTAGGAGGTAAGCATTTGGATTTCTTGGGCTTCCCTCTGCCCTTTCCAAAGCAAACAGGTTTCCTCCAGACAGGACCCAGCTCAAGCCCCAACAGCCCCACAGGGACAGTCACTCACTTGCACCTCAACCAGGAAAAACACCCAAGCAGCTCCCACATGACAGTTCTTTTTCAGTGACATCTAGGATAGAAGAAAGTCGTTGGCAAGTTGGAGAGAGGCAGTGACAGATGAGGAAGCTAATTACAACCGACCTGACTAATTAATGCTGACTTTCAGATTAAAAAATCCTCACTAGTGTTCCATTTCAATTACTCAGTTTTTCCTTCTTAGGGGAGAAAGGGGGCCTCGTGCATCAGCGAGCCAGAAAGAAAAAAGGAAAGAAAGCACCAGGCTAGAAGGGGAAGGAAAGACAATTTCTATAATATGAGAGATTCTCATCGACAAAATAATTAAACTTCACACTGGTTTCTCCCATGGGCAGAGCTTTCAGAGCAGAGTGGTTTTGTGGTCCTATTTGTATTCCTGAAAACTCCTGGAGTTTCTACAAAAGGCAGCTTTAGGTCCCTTTGTTAGCTACAGAAAGTTCTGCTGAGAGGGAGAGAAGTGGCCTTTGTGCTTCCAAATCACCCTGAGAGCATCCAGGTCCTGCCAAAAGCCACTTCTGTGTGTCCACTCAGAGTTGCTGGTGCCTCCCAGGCCCTGTGGTGCTGGGGGACACTGGACAGAGCTCTGGCTGTGTGGAACAACTGGAGGGCATCATTAATGTACCCACACTAAAGCAGGATTCCACAGGGACAGCAAGGCTCAGCATCAGAGTCTGGCTCTGCACTTAAATCACTAAGACTAATCTAGAAGTATAATTTTAAAACACAACCAGAAAGGGCCTTCTCAGGTCCCTGCTCTCCCTTTATCAATACAGCTGTAACTGCACGGAGTGCTGCAACTGTGCATGGAGTGTTGCCCTTTCCCAGGGCAGACTGCCTTTCATGACTGGGAAAATGAAACAGAAAGGAGAATTAGATATGATTTTCCTCTAATTGGATGTCTGACTTCCAGAGGTGTTGCACTCCTGGAAAAGCAAAGCAGGCCCTGGACACTTGAGCCAGAATCTCCTAAAATACTTCTCAAAACATTGGTTTAATTCAACCATGAACCAGAACCTGTGCCTGAGGATACAACCCAGAACCTGTTTCAGTGGGATACAAGCCCAGAGATGCACATGCTGCTCAAAGGCACTGGTTTGATCTGCTGGCTGGGCTGGCTCCACCTTTATTAGTTAAGCAGGTTCACTTTTCCAGCTGCAAGCACAACACAGCAACAAGGGTTTAATCTATTTTCTTTCTGTATGCTTTGCATTTCCCTCTCCACTTGCTTTAAATCCTTTGGTAAGATGCACAAAAACACTGCCAGACCTCAGGCACTTTGCAGATCAGAATGACATCAGAATGCTCCAGTGGCACGGTGCTCTTGGAATTACAGTGTAATGATATAAATACGTGTTTGCTGGGGGAGAAGTTCAACAAAACAATTTAAAAGGTATATATTTAAAGCTCTACAGTCTGTAATTCCACTTGCCCACAGGAAGCAAGACAATATAGGGTTGTACAGAGGATGGAGGATTATCTGATTTCCCAAGCTTTATGAAATCAAGGACCTGCACACACAGTTCTAACTGAGGTGTCCTCTTCCACTGCTGACTGTCTCACCCCTCTTCCCCCCTACAGGCACTTTTACACCCTGGTTAAGATAAAAGCAGCTGGAAACAGAAGGAACCAGTCAGACTTAATGACCTTAAAGGTCTTTTCCAACCTAAATCATTCTACTGTCTCTTGACCAGCTTTCAGATGGGGCAAAGCGCTTGGAGCACTCTCAGCCTGTGACATCCAGGATCTCCTGCCTGCACCTGCCTGCTGTTCCAGACTCTGACAAACACTGATTAGATCTACTCATAATTGCGTGCCAAAAACAGTGTGGAAAGATTAGCTGCAAAGTCAAGCACTCACCAGTCAGGAAATGCCAGATTCAGGGCCGGCACAGCATCCTTGATTTGTCCCCCTTCTGTAAATGCTTTGCAGTGCAGTTTTGCTTCCAAGCCCGATGTCCAAGGCAAGGACTCTGGCCTCCATCAGTGCATGCAGGGGATGATGCTCCCCAAAGCCAGCAGCAATTGGCTCCCCTGTTCTCTGCTCATCATTCAGCGTGTGGTCTCATGCCTCATTTCCTGCACGCCGCTCATGCCTGGCTCACAGGCAGAATTATTAATTTCCTCGTGAGCTTTTCAATGCTGCCTGTCACGACAGAGTCTGAGGGCTGAACAAACAGGGCTGAACTGAATCTTCTCCCAGCATCTCCGAGAAGGAGGGGGTGGTGTACTCTGTGTCTGACAGATGCAGGAGCTCAGGGGATGAGAAGAAAGAAGTAGGAACTTATTTTGGGCGCCTAGTTTGACACACGAGGTGCCAAATCTCTTGGGGGACAAAGATGGGGGCTGTGTGCACCAAACTACAAACTCTGCTGTGTTCTGTGAGCATAATTCAAGCTGTAACATCAAGCATAACCATCACTGTGCAACATAACCTTTATGCTGGTGAGGGACATCCAACCTCCACAATGACAACCAATTTCACACCATCTATGCTACCAAAAGGACACAATAAATTGCCCCAAAATACTTGCTTTAAAAGTACTGAAACTGGCACTTTTCAAAGGGGAAGGTCACTGGGGTTTGCTGGCATCAAACCATGCATGTTCAGCGCCCTGTCATCCCAGGATTGCTGCAGAGGTAAACCTGCACGAGCACTTCGCTAACACGCCCATCACTGCCAAAGAAAATTAATTTCCTGATAAAATAATTTGCTCCTGGTTATTGTAGCTAATGACTGTAGGTGTCAGAAGACAGTTTCTTGGTTATAATCTCACGAAACATGCCTTGCAGCCCTCTGCCATGTTCACCACTCAAGCTACTTGCTTGTGCTGGTGATAAGCTCTGCTGTCACTCAGGCATGTGGCACTTACAGGTTTCTGCACACAAGCATGCTGAGGCTCTGATATGCTTCTGACATGACTTACCTAACCACTACAAAAATGACTTAGATTTTGTCTGAGCCCCAGCCAGCTGCTGTTGCTAAATAAAGTGTTGGCTGGGTGCCTTTGGGTGCCTTGACACCGACTTCAAAAGCCCCCTGGATCCCACCTGCCAGGGGCCCAAAGGAACAAGCTTGTTAAAGGTGTGTGGATTCCCACCTGTGCTCAGAGCAAAGCCTTTGCAGATCATTAATGCAGATGGCTGCCACAAACCGGGGCCTTGTGTTATTATTCCAAGGAGCATCACTGCAGGAAGGAATCTCAGACCACTGAGAGGAATCAACAGTTCCCAAGGAATGGAATAAACTGCCATCCCCAAGGCTTGTGTGCTGCTCTTTTATAGATAAACTCCAGCTTCCCACATCACTGTCACCCTGGAAAGGAAAGCCAAGTCCTGCTGTCAGTGCCTGCCAGTCCTTTATTATTGCACCCTGTGCTCAGGCTCCCCAGTTTACGTCACTGTGGGCACTGGTACTGTGCTCAGCTGCAGGATTCCCATGCAGATTCCAGCTCTGCTCCCCACACCTGCTCCTTGGAGCAGGAGGAAGGACACAGACAAGGGCTGGCTGTGCTGTCTCCTCCATCTGCAGCTCAAAAATAGCATGTTTGTGTGCACACTGCTCCTGGGACTGATCTAAACACACTCTCCTTGAGGCCCCTCTCCAGAGTCTCCCCATAAGCTGCCAGTTCATCACTGAGAAGGAGGAGGACAATTTCTTCCCCACGGTGCACGAGCTGCTTTCTCAGCAGCCCAAGCAGCAGTTGTGGTTCTTTGCTGGTTGTGGTTCTGTGGGCAGCAATATGAAAGGTAACCCAGCAATGCCAGCCTGTGCTGCCAGGCCTTCTTGCCAAACACAGGCAGCTGTTTTGTCTCCACTTCTTCCCACTCCAGCATAAAGAAGTACAATTAAGGTTAAAAAAAAAAATGTTACAAGTGCTCCAGGTGAAGTGCCTGTATTCAGCCAGCTCTGCCCATGG
Organism: Manacus candei; assembly: GCF_025592945.1. Taxonomy (NCBI): domain Eukaryota; kingdom Metazoa; phylum Chordata; class Aves; order Passeriformes; family Pipridae; genus Manacus; species Manacus candei. Next base: position 3,553,861 of record NW_026138070.1, read on the forward strand.
TGCTCTGACCTTCAGGAAGAGGAGGCAGAGGCACAAAGTCCCATCTACACACGTGTCAGTCACACAGGTCACAGTGTCTCGCTCCAGGTGCTACCCAGCATCACTCTGATGGATCTAAAGGTCTTGCTTTTTCACTGCTATAATTTACTGACATCAGAAAATGCCAGATTCACAACAGGAAGGCTGTAAGGCTGCAATCTCTGATGGGGACACAGCTCCCACAGCATTTCAGTCACACTCAGTTCTTCAGCAGGGCTTTCCACTCACCAGCATGAGAGAGGAGTGGGTGATGCTGTAGCCCTCTCCTAAATGAGGGAGCAGCAGAAATACCCATTCCAGCTCCACGCACTGAGCTGAGCTTGTCTGTGGCATAGACATGGCCTCTTTTTCCTGAGAATGCATGGAAATCTTACTGCTGGATCAGGAGGGACTCACAAAGCAGCTTGTAGCTGGCTGGCTCTCAGCAGCCTAAGAAGTGGGATCTGAGCAGGTATGTCTTTCTTACCTCCCACACTCCTCTCTCTCTGACACAGATGCAGCTAGCTGCCCTCCTCCCATGGAAACCTGCTGCTTCTGGAATCGGATTAATTAGCACTGCTATTTCATCTTCTCGGGATCAGTGAGAAATCTGGAAGCAGAGGTGTAAAAACCCAGAAGCTGAAGAGCCTCTAGTGCCATGGCTCACTGCTCCAGAGCAGGACCTGGGCAAGCACAAGGTTTTTCAGAACAGAAGGAAAACTTCCTGAGGGGAAGGGGAGGATGTGGAGAGGAGACAAGCTGCCTCAATGTCTGTCGGCAGATCCCCTGCCAGTACAAGGACTTAAAGCTCACTGCCAGCTGCACCAGCCATGCAGAAACTCGCATTAAATGTGCCCACAGCTCAATGAGCACAGCCTGCAGACCATTAGCAGAGGAGGGGGCAGGGTCTCAGAATAAGCAAACAGCCTTTAATGACACATTTGTCTCAGGGAGAGTCCAGGGTGCTTCCCAGCACAGACAAGAGACACCTCGAGCTGATTCCTGTTAGTCCCTGTGCAAGGGGGGGAAATGTTGCTGGCAGCAGCTCCCAGAAGCTGCCAGTGCAGCCCTGTCTCCAGGATGCAGGTTTAGGCCACCAGGCTGAGCTGAGACAGCAGCCATGTCCCTTCTCTCCCTTCTTCTCCGCCCTCCCAGCACAGACCCAGAGGTCTGTGATCTGAAGCAGTTCAGAAAGAGGCAGAGATCACCCCTGTCCCTGTTGCTCCTCTGCCACCAAAGGTGCAGGGATTCACAGCCATGGGAGCTGCAGGAGCTCAGCTCATGAGTGGCAGTCATCCAACCCAAAGGGACAAGGGACTGCCACCTGGCAAAGGATCAAAGCGTTTCAGGCAATTGTTCCCAGTTCCTTACTGCATCCCACACTTCCAGCCAGGCTTCACAGGCTGAGATGCTACTTGTGTTAACTGTTAGGACCAAGTCCTGCAGTTAAAACACACACAAAAAAAGAAGAAAACGTTTGTGGCTCTACTATTAGTTTTTCCAGCTTTCCCGGGGCAAATCACATCATCTGCTCTGAATTGCTCTCATATTCTGGAGTCTGAAACCCTATCTTCCATCCTTTCACAACATGCCTTGTTCCAAAGCCTCCTGGGATTCCCCTCCACAAGCAAATGCAGGCTATTTTTGCACAGACATTTGTAAATTGATTTTCAAAGCGACTCACTCCACTGCCCTATGCTGACGTGGAACTGTGTCTGGCCCTCTGGAAACCAGACTGTTGGCTGAGTAAGGAAGCAGACTCCCTGCAGGCACTTCCCAAATCAGCCAGAGGAATGGAAATGCAAACAGTACCAGAATCAGCAGCATAACAGAATAGAAGGGCATGTAGGCAGGTGGTGCACACGCAGGAATGAATTTAGCTGCGTGTGTGCCAAGATTTGGATCCAGAAGGACTGACCTCCCCCACAACACACCAGAAATACAAGAAACTGCAAGAGGTCTGTAAAGGAAATGTCATCCAAATCTAATCTGTCTCTGCTACTCACGGTAGAGCTCTCTGTTATTGGCATCTAAATAAGGTCAGCTGCTTTCCTGTGCCACTTACACACAAACCCATGCTATGAACTCTGCAGTTACTGCAAGGAAACCTGCACCAAGGAACTGGTTCCACACAGCGGATTCACAGGAATGAAGATTCTTTTCTTTGGCTTAAGTGGTGCCACAGGGGATGAAACATTTACCTGCTGATACATCTTGTTTCTTAGTTGTCATAGGCTGATGTTTTATAGCTGCCTATGATGCTGCAGCGTTTCTGCCACGCTCTGTGCACAAGACACCAGTGACAGCAGTGAATGGACCCCAGCCCAGCCCAGCCCAGCCCAGCCCAGCCCACTGCTCAGCTGCCACTCGCTGCCTGTCAGAGCCCTGTGTGAAGTGACAGGGCTGAGATGCAGGGGTTAGGATTGGGAGGAAGAGAAGGGATGGCCTTGCAAGTACAATTCAGTTTGGCTGTGGAAGGAAATGGCTTGCAGCACACACATCGGGCTGTGAGACACTCCGTTTGGAAGCACATCCACGGATTTGACACTCGGGTGAGTCCAAGGCACTGGCAGGTGCTCTGTGGGTCCTGAAGAAGCACAGCTTGCAATGCCCAGAGTTTGGAAATGGCAGCTGTTGGCAGGAAGCTCCAGAAGGAGCAGCTTTCTCCATGGCCCGAGCTTTGCAGTACAATAGATTTAACTTTCAAAACAAGCAGTTGTCTATATTGTCCAGACTCCCAACCCTCAGTTTAGACAGAGCCTGCTGTTTTATTGAGGCACTTTCATGCCCTTGTGGGACTGCCCACCTTCCCATTTCAACTCAGCCATAAAAATTGGCCTGGAGATTAAACCTGCTGCCTGAGTTGTTCACTGGAGAGCAAGTGGGAGGGTGTGCGAGGGGAGAGGTGGAAGGAAAGAGGCAGCAGTGGAAATATGAAGACAGAGGATTTGGCCAGGTTTGATTTACAAGCAGGAGCCAGGGTTGCTTTGGGAACATCTCAGACATATTTAAAATGCCCTGTTGGGCTCTAGTTCAAACCTGAGTTTGCAGCCCCGTCTTCTGCAGGATTTCATTTGCCTTGTTAAAAGGAGGAACAAAGAGAAGTGGTTGGATTCAGGGAATCAAGTGTGCTGCATGTTCAGCAGTACCCCAAGCAGTAGAAAGGATTAGGTGCTGTTTTGTGGGGTTTTTTTCCAAATTGTCTCCACAGACCTTAATAAGCACTCAAAAGGAGTTTATTCTCAGCTCCTGGGTGTAACATAGAGCCAAGAAACCAGTCAACATATAGCACATCCCTTTAGGAGCAAAGAGCACTTTGTGCATCATATATGAGAAACTGCATAAACCCTTTGCAAACACCTATCAGATCCAATTTCCTGTTCCTCTAGGGAAATAGATAGGATTATATGCAAGTTCACAAATGAATTAAGCAGGATTCCACAGTCTAGCTCCAGCTCTGCTGAAATTCAGCCATTATTTTTGCTGACTTTAACAGAAGCTAAATACAGACCAAGCAAGCTACAGCTAATGTTGTTCAGCTTTAGCTGCCATTTGGGGAGCAGCAGTGGTACCCTACAACTGCAGTTAACAGTGACACAGAGACTCTGTGTCCTGCTACCCAACCTCAGACAGCCAAGTGAGCTCAGAGATCTCTCAGAACCCTCCTCTGTGTTCGAGTCAAAGAAATTTCTGCTATGCAAAAATGAGATGGGAAGAAAGTCTGTGGCAGCATCAGACAGGATGCCCTGAAGCCCAAACAAGCTCATCCCTGTAGTTATCTCAGCAGGTGGATCCCGGGTTAACATTCCCAGCAACAAATCCAAAGTGACTTCCCTGCCGTGACTGAGTGAGATTACAGCTGCAGAACCAGGCCCCAGGAGCAACAGCACCTACAGCCTGGAGTCCAGGCAAAAAAATGATGCTCACCCCTGACTCTCCCCCCATAAAGCAGCAGAGAGTCAAGGCCAGCAGCAGTTTAAGAACCAGACGACTGCCAGTATGTCTTTCCCCCCCTGCAAACACATTGGCCTCTCCCCCTTCTCCACTATTTATGTTACATGAACTGCCTTCTATTCAGGAGGAGCTGTTCTCTATTAACAGAGCTTGGCAAAGATCAGGAATCAACTGTGCCAACTTTCAAGCCTGCTGCCTTAAGGCAGATGGCAGGGAAAGTATCCCAGCCTTGTTCCCCAAACCTCTTCTCCCAGCAAGCAGAGATAACTCAAAAACAGGAAAAAAGGGTCAGACATCTGCAAAGCCCTAATTTCAGTGCAGGAGACAGCCTGTGTGTGGGGTGCCCTGCTCTGCCATGGCTGTGCTTGTCACCCCACGGGCAAGCAAAGCCGGTGGCACCATCAGGATCCACAGGCTCAGAGCAAGGGCACAGGTTTCACTGGAATTTTTATACTTCCGGAGTTACAACAAGAAAGAGGAGATGCTCTGCCTCCCTCCAAGATGCTGCTATCATGAAGGGAAATCAGCACTGCTAATGACTGGTGCTGAACTGTACCTTTATGGGAAAGTAAATCCCTCTGGAGCAGCTGGAAGGACAGGATTCCCAGTTACTGCAGACCTGCAACAAAAAGCAAGAGCTGTGGTTGCAGAGCATCCTCTGCTTCCCACCAGCAGGACGCAGCTGCTCTGCCATCCCCACCACTGCAGGTCCCCCAGGAGCAGTTCCAGTGCCTGGGGAACATTCACCCCATGAAGGTGGATCACACTCAGGCACTGGCAGGAACAGGCACAGTTGGACTCCTGAGCTGTGAAGAGCTGAGTGTCCAGTTCTGGTGGAATCCGTATCACAGGCAGTTGCCTTGTTCTTGCAGAATAAGGCACCATCCCCAGCTCTGAGCAACCAAAATCAAGCCTTTGAAGCTTGCTTTGCCAGCCTTTTTGTGTCTGTATTTCCTCCCATTAGTGGTGTGGCACTCCAGTTATTAATATTTTCTGGTTTTCAGTACCATGAAAGCATGACTCAATAGCAGTGCTGAGACCTCAGAAAGCTTCCCCCAGGTGCTGCAGAGGATGGTTAACGACAGTATGACAGGCAAGAGGGTCATAAATAACATTCTGCTGGGTGCTAATTCAGACAGTTGTTGTAGCTCACTGCCATCAATGGGACAATTTACAAACTCACACATAGTTAAGTGTTGCTGAAACATATCCTGGACTGGGGTCAATGGAAAGTGTCTTGCTGACTTCACCTAGAGCTGGATTAAGCACTTAACTCTTACATTGTCTCCTCCATATTCCTGAATTATTCATTGAGGGCCAGACACTGCAATCCATACTCACACTGCACTTAATCTGTCCTTTAAATTGACTTGCATTAGTCTGAGTCACAGGCACCACAGCACCTTCCTCCTTAACAGTCTCACTGAATGCAGCAGAGCTATTCATGAAATAAGGTGCTGCTCTGCAAGGAGGCAGATCCAGCTCTCAGCAAAGGCATCAGTAAGGAGAGAACTGAGAGAAAATTCACCCTGGTAAAGCTGCATCGAGATGTCTGAACTCAAGTAAATCTGTGTGAAATCAATCATTTAAAGAGATAACCTGTTCTGTGGTATTGCAGGGGAGAGACTAAGGGAGTTCTAGAAACTAATATTTCATTGTTCAACTTCATCAATGTCTGGAAACACATTCCACTGCCCCTGGCCCCACATTCACAGAGCCTTGTGAGGGCTGCTTTGTCCCTCCAGAGAGAAACAGCGAGGTGTGTGGAAAGGAAGAAGGCAAAGGATTTGTTCTGCTCCTCCTGACGGGCACAAAAGGAATAAAAAGTGAACAGGACTGCTGCCACCGAGGAGGTAACAAGTACCCACATTTACCAGCAACTCCCTCCTCTGCCAAGCTCACAGCTCCCACTAACCAAGCTCCCAGACCACACTACTGGCTCTGATCCTGAAATCCCCTCAGGCTGCTCAAACAGCAGATAAACTCTCATCACAGCAGAGCCGATTAGCTGTGCCTTTCACCACTGAGCCCAAACCTATAGTCTGATACCTCTGTACAAACAATGGATCAGGAAATAAATAAGCCAATCAGGTAAGCAAAGGGAGAAATCTTGTGCACTACATTGAGGAATATATAAGGGGGTTTGATTTTTTAAAAAGGAATTTATCTGTTCAGTTCTCATTTATGTCACTTCTTGATAAGATTAGAGGATTAAACCAACTGAATGCTAAATGCTCTGTGCTGGAGAGAGTCCTGCTGAGATTTACTGCATGTTGGCATGTACAGAGACCACACAGCATCACCCAGAGACCCTGGGACTCGCAGAAGGACCCGTTCAAACTTCTGAAATAAAAATCAGAGCTTATCCAGTCTTTCCATATGCCGCCAGGGTACGAACTCCTATCCCTCTCCAGTTTCACTCAAGCTTGCTTATTAAGTACTTGTACCCAACAGGCAAGTCTTTGTATAAGCAGCACTTATCTCGGAGCACTGGCATCACAAGAGGATTTCAGATGTGCTGTGGCTTTTTGGATGCAAAATGTTAACACCGTGTGCATCCCTCCCCCAGTGCCAAACCGAAGCACACACATCCTGTCACCCTCCTGCTGTTACATGCACACACCCCACAGCTACCCCCATAAACTCCTGCACAACACAGCTTGTTAAAAACACAACTGACAGGTTCTTAAAGGAGTCAAAGTTCTCCTGTAACTTCACCGCTTCTTCTATTGGCCTGACAAACACATTTGTGATGTTTAGTTCGTTAATTCTGAAAAAGCACAAGATCTTGGGAGATGCAGCCAAGGACATGCCCCCCCCCAAGGGGGGTAAGGAAGGAGCAAAGGGCTTAAAAAAAAAAAATTGAGAGAATTTTTAGCACCTAGCAAACACATTCTCCCCAAACACCTGAAAACTGACAGCAATTTCACCGCTGTGAACTCCCTCATTCCTGTGCCCCAAATTATAGTCGGATATTGTCACCTTGGCTCCCTACCAGTGCCCCACTCTGTGGTAAGGAGACCACGCACCACAAGGGTGTTTGTCAATATAGCTAAAAACACCAGACTATAGCCAGGGAGAGAAATCTAGTTAGAGTATCAGTGACTTCAGCTGGTGTTTGGGGTTGTGGTTTGGGTTTTTTCCTGCCCCTGAGGAGGAATTTGCCCTGAACGTTGCAGAAACTGAATCACTCTTCGCCACCGTGGGCGACTGGCACGGTGCTGATGCTACTTCCCAAATGCCAGTCTGGCTCTCACATATTACACTGTTACACATTGCTCTGGGCCATTTGTCCCCTTCCCCTTGTGCCTCGAGGTGAAACGGTCACAAGTGCTGATGGGTAGTTTCCCCTTGAATCATTTTCCTATCAGACAAGCATTCTCCTTCCATACAGGAGTATCTTCCCCATGGGAATACAGCAGGTATTCATAGGGGCAGCAGGAAGAAAGGAGGAATGGATCTTTTATCATATTAAGCATTTCCATTCCATCTTTATTGTCTTTTCTGTAGCTCAGGTCTGTTTTATTCCAGGCTTAGGGAATCACACTATAAGGCTCCAAGGGGTAAAGAGGCTGTCTTGATGAGTCTAACCTCTGAAGATGCATCCAGGATGATAAAAGAAGTGTAGCTATTGAAACATCTCCCTTCAATACAGTTATTGTGTTGCTAGGTTTCCATCTAGACACGCAGCCTAAAAGAGCAATCAAAGGAAGCTGATGCTGTGGATAATATCTTTATCAACACTTCACAAGGTTGTTGGGGAGGAAGAGGGGAAAAATATTGCCCCCGAGCAAAGTTGTTCCGATGAGAATAGACAGCTAGTTTCAAAAGCTCGCCCAAATTTTCATGGGAAAATTGTTTTTTAAAAAAACTGAGCTCTTAGGGCAGTAGATTTTATGTGTATCAGCATGTGGCTTTGTGAGCAAGAAGTCTGTGTGTTTATTCCGTCATTTGAATTGTAAAAGTACTTCCCTTTCAACACACAAGTCCTCACCCCACTTAACTAAAGCCTGTCTTGCAGCAGCAGACGAGGGCACGCATCAGCCTTGTTTTTAGAGGAACTTATTTGTTGCATATTACATTAAATCCCAACAGACTCTGCACTGCTGTCAAAATACTATCCTAATAATTGCATGAGGGAAGGTTGCTAACCAGCACACTGCTATGCCTGTGCACAAAACAAAGGCTCAAGTGACACAGGATGCAGCAGCGAGGCAGATCCCCGAGGGACCGGCCACCTCCAGCTCACTCCGTCTGTCCCAAAGTTTTTCAGTTCTATTCAGCTTCTGCCCCCTCAAGTGCTTTTAAACACCCGGGCAGTAGCAAACAGCCCCACAGTCTTTTGGTTTGGTCATCTCATCACCAAATCGGAGAGAACAGAAAAGAGTTCATTTTCTCCAGGAGTCCGGGTGTTTTGCTGTCACGTCCTTGGAGACCACCTGGAACAGCGAGGGCCCAGGGCCAGGCTGCGCTCGGGACTGTTGCTAAGCAATGTAATGTCCTTATTAAGTGGCATGAGGTTTTTAGGCAGGAAAAGTCCGTTTCTACACAAGCCAGTATAAAACAGAAAGGTTACCTTACGTGTGCCAGGTATGCTCTTTACAGCTTTTGGACCAGCACCGGACACCAGCTGCTGTCATAGACGAGGATCCCTCCTGGCTGGACCTGCTGCCATCCCTGAGCGTGGCGAGCGCTCCGCTGGCTCTGCTCCTCCTCAGGGAGGCCGGCCAAGCCTCCGTGGAGCCGGGGACACAAAGCTGCTCAGTTCTGGCGCCCAACTTTTCCCCCAGGAGAACAGCCCTGCTGCAGGCGCAGCTCAATCAGCTCATTATAGAGGCAGCCTCCCGAGAAACGCTCTCCCTGTGCATATTCATGAACTCTCCAGAGCTTCCAGGGAGAGTTGGCTAAACACACAACTGAGGGATTTAGCTGTTGGATTCCCAGAAAAAAAAAAAAAAAAAAAAAAAGGGGGGGGGGGGAAGGAAAGGAGGGCGAGGAAGGAGCAAAGGGTTTTAAAAAAAAAAAAGTGACTAGCGGAGCGACTGCAGCGGTGCTGCCCTAAGCACCGCGGGACCCAGGAGCCCGACCGACCCCTGCGTCACCTCCCGAGCGCTGAGGGCCGGTGGCGGGCACCGAGGAGACGGTGTCACGGGAGACGGCTGTGCCCACAGACCCCCAAAACACAACCCCCTTCCACCTCGGGGCCGCGGAGCGCATCACTCACCTCCGCCCGGCCGGGCGGCAGCAGCCGAGGGCTCGCAGCGATGCCGGGGCACAGCCGGTCCCGCGGTACCGGGGCAGAGCGGTACCGGAGCCGGACACAGCGGTACCGATGCCGGGGCACAGCCGGTCCCGCGGTACCGGGGCAGAGCGGTACCGGTGCCGGACACAGCGGTACCGACGCCGGGGCACAGCCGGTCCCGCGGCACCGGGGCAGAGCGGTACCGGAGCCTCTGCAGCGCCGGCGGCAGCGGCGAGCGGCGGTCCCGGTCCCGGTCCCGGTCCCGCAGCCCTCCCCCGGCCCCGCCGCCGCCTTTTAACGCCGCTCCGCCGAGCGCCGCGGCCGCTGCTGGCACGGCCCGTCCCGCCGGCCCCCGGGGGCGGCCGACAGCCCCCGCCGCGGTGCCGCGGGATGCGGAGCGGAGGGATGAGGAGCGGAGGGATGAGGAGCGGAGGGATGAGGAGCGGAGGGGTGCGGAGCTCCGGGGCTGCCGCCGCCCCGCCGGGCTGCGGGCGGCGCTGCGGCCGCGCTATAAAACCGCGCTATAAACCGTGCCCCGTGCGCGGCCCCCGCCCCGCCGGCCCCGGTGCGGCGGCGCCGGACGGGCAGCCCCGGTGGGGAGAAAGGGCAGCCCCCGTGGGAAGGCAGCCCCCGTGGAAGGGCAGCTCCGCGGCGGGGCTCGGCCGCCGCCGGGCAGGGGGGGCACGGGCACGGCGCTTGGGAACGGCCCCCGGTGCCCGCCCGGCCCCTGCGCACTCCCCGGCGGAGGGGGCGGGTACCGGAGTGACCGCCGGGACCGGGAGCTGCGGGTGCTGCCCGTGGCCCCTCCGCCACACGGGCCCATCCCGGGACTGCCCTGCCCGCCCGCGCAGGGAGCGCTGGGTTTGCGGGCTGCCGTTTGGAGAGGGATGGGGGTGCCCCGTGTGACAAGCGTGGGAGTGTCCCGGCTCTGCCACCGCGCCGGGACCGGGCGCGTCTTGGGACAGAAACCGCCAGAAACTTTCGCAGCACCTGGCTGGTACTGCGGGTGCAGCCCCTGTTAGAGCCGGGGCTCTGAGAAGGACTCATCAGGTATTCGCTGGTACCCTCACCACTAGATAAGTGCTCTATACAGGAGACATCTCTATGCGTTCAGTTGCAGAGGTATGCGGCAACAACCCCTGAATTAAGTAGGAGTCGTTAAATGGGAGGTAGCAAGACGTGTTAATTAGAGTGGTACAGACAATCTTTTATACATTCATGCTTGCCCCTCGTGCAGCAAGGCATTCTGCACAGCTGGTCATCGAGCTTGCCTTGCCCTTGCCTGGGCTTTCAGGAGGGACGTCTCTGATAAAGACATCCCTGAGTACAGGGGCTTTACTTAGTGTTGACAGACGGTCTCTTAATTAGTGTGCTGGATACAACGGTCTTGCATTCATTTATTGTATGCTCTCCTGTGACTCACTCTGGCTTTGGAGGCAGGAAGAGAAAACATTCCCCCCATCCTTGGCCTATTTACCAGGGTGACCACTTACTATGATGTGGACTTCTGCAAGAGCAGGATTGTTGCTAAACAACTACCTGGTGGGAATGGCTTTTAATCAGGCTGCATTACGGAGTTAATGTAGCCTAAGCTACATTCTTTGTCCTATATTCTCATTTATTTGACTGTTGATGGTTATTGCTTATGAAAAATATCCCTCATCCCAGTTTTCAGATGGATTTGTCAAGTCAATAAGAAAGAGAAAGCACAATAAAACAGGCCCATCACCTGAGAGTGTCTGTAGGCAGGCAACTGTGTCAAAGGCACAGCAGCTCTCTCTGATGCATCACTCAAAGAGAACAGGAAGCCAGGCAGACAAAGCCAGACCATCATCTTCCTTGTGGGGCTCCAAGGAATGCAAATTTAATGAGGCTCCTGAAGTAAAGCTGCATTCCACCGGCTTTCACCACGCCTGCCAGTGATGGAGGTCTCTGCAGAGAAGGTAATGGTGAGGGGTTAGCAATTCTGTTGAAAACTGCAGCATACAGTAAAGGGAAAAATTGCTTTTTCTAACTTTGCTGGTGTTGGGAGCGAAGCCCACGCTGATGTGAGGGACAGTGCTCAATCAATCACTCAGCAGAGCCCAGCAAACTGCAGGAGTTATCACCAGCGCTGATACAAGCACTCAGACAGTGACAGGATTCTCCTCAGCAGCGATTCTGACAGCCCTCCAGGCGCAGACAGGCAGACAGACAGACACACACACACACCCCCCCTGGGAGCCCCCCAGTCGCCTCTTTGCACAGAGGGGGGCAAACAGCACGCAGGGGCAAACAGACACACAGTGCTGCTGCCACAACTGCTCCCAGACGAGCTGCTCCCATCCCTTCTCTGCACACACAAGTACATCAACCTGACAGCTTCGGCTTTTAAAACTTGTACATGGTTTTCCTTCACCTCCCTTCACACACACCCCGCAGAGCTGCATTAGCCCGCAGCTGAACTAGAATTTTCTCTTGCTGTGTTGGCACCTACAATGTATACATGAAGAACATGCCTTTCCCTGTCAACACAGAGATGCTCAGACTGCCACATTCAGCACTAAATATCCCTCCATGAACACAGAGGGGTCTGCACAGCACTCAGAAAGCTCTGTAAAGGGATACTCACCTGGATGGGAAGGGGTAACTGCTCCATGGCAACTTCTATGATTTCAGTCTCCTTTCATTCTGCATTGGAAAGAAATAAAACATTTCAAATATTTGGGAATGGGAGAGGCAGGATGGTGCCCAGGGGAGATCTTCATACATGGCTTAACATTTTCTTCCATGCCCCTCTGTGCTCAGAGAGCATCAGCCCCTGACTGCTATGACTTCCCTCCCTGAGGCCTCACAAAAGTGTGCAACCACACAGCATGTGCTGCCAAAAGGAAGACATAGTTCATTACTAGTTTAAATCAGCAACACTGAGCATGTTTTACTCAGATACAAGTTAGAACTGTCTGTATGAGCAGCACATAAACACAAACTGTATCCAGGTGTACCTGTATTACTTGCACAGACTTGTACACAAAGGTTTCAGTGTGTTAATGCAGACTCCACTAGCAATGCAAATGCATCCACAAGGAATTAGCATTATTGGTGGCTTTTATCAGCAGTGCACGTGCCCAGGCAAACAGCACAGAGGCTGAGGGGTGCACACTGCTGTCCTCAGCCACACAGGTACAAACACACGTGTGACACCAACAGACATCAGCACTGTACTGCAGCCTCGGGGAGCAGCTGCACATCCACAAATGCCGGGCCACAGGCGCTGAGGCACAGTCACAGGCAGGCTGGAAAAGGATTGCTGCTCTCCCTAAAGCCATTCCTGGCTAAAGGATGCCTTTTGGAGCTGGGAAGCTGAATGAAAACTCCTTCCCCTTTATTCATGCCCTCACAGCCTCAGCAGGACTGCCTTCCACACCAAACCCAGGCTCCGTCGCCATTCCGCTCGCTTGTATTTATGGCCCCTCTTTGAAATTCTGACTGCTCATCTATGCAGAATAAAACTACCCAAGCAATCCTTCCTGTCCAGGTGCTCATTACTAAAGTGTTAAATTATGCCAGGAAGGCTCTCTTAGGCCTTGTAAATTTTATCTGGGAGACTTTCAGCTTCCACAAGGTCTATTATTGCCTGATTGCCCGAAAGGCTTTTGAGTTTGTCCCAGTCAGCCACAGTGAGGGCTGGGCAAGAGCTGAGCACTGAGCTCCTGTCAAACACCATGGCTTGGGGTGGAGAAATGCCTCCACGTGAGTGTGTCTGGATGAGCACATGCAGAGTCTGTCAGCACAGCCCTGGAGCACACACAGGGCTACCAGGATTTGTGTACATGGATATGAGCCTGTGCTTGGCATTAGAAGAGTCTGGATCGAAGGGTGATGCTGTCCATGAGTGACTGTGGGTGCAAGGAAAAGGGCCAAGGACCTGTGTCTGTGGGCCTGATCTCAGCCAGGGCTCAAAGGAAGGCTGAACACACCAGTAAGCTTAATAAAGAAGAGAGAAAATAATAGAGAAACACAGGAAGAAAGGGCAATAGCCCCCAAAGCCAGAGAGGTTTTTTATCAACTGCCAGCAAAATGTCCCAGGAGAATCTGCAGGTACATCCAACACCCCTCAGCTCCCAGGGGCAATCCCTATAGGATGCTGAGCTGCAGATAAAGCATATTTTCATATTAAAAGAATGGGGAGTGGGGACAAAATTATCTGTAGAGAAACTTCCCTCAGCCTTTTTGAAGTTGTGCTCTTTTTTCCTCAGTGTCTTCCTGTCAGAGAACTGAGACCTTTTCTCCTTATCTTTCCTAACCCAAACATCCTGTTTGACAGAACAGCATGGAGAGGGATATTTCCTATCTGTCCATAAAACTAACAGAGCCATATCACAAGCTATTTCTATGTGTTGTGTGTTTATAAACCTCAGCCCTGCCCTGACCAAGCAAAATAGCTTCTAGTTACCACTGATTCGGGCCTGAATTCAAATTGCCAGCCTATTATTCCTTACTCAGGCAACACTAGTACTCAAAAATTATGTTAAACATTTCCCAGATGCAGAAACAATCGCTTCCCCAAAGAGCAAGAGGTGAAGGCACGCAGCCAGCCAGCCCCCTCTTTTATTGGATAACATTTCTCATATATTTTGTGAGAGCCAGATGGCACCATCTGAACAGCAGTGAGCCCGGGAGCCTCCAGCCACATCAGGGAAAGGGAAGCGTGTCCCAGCCCTGCTGTGGGCAGCTGCCCCTGCTCGGGCACAGGGCACAGCACACCAAAGCTCTTCTGCGTAAATTCACACGTGGAAACCTAAATCACCACTGCTGACAGGCAAAACCCCACAGTTTTGTGGGCAGGAAGAGTTTCCCCAGTCCTGAGGCTCTCTGGAAAAGGAAGGTCCGTCTGCAGATTGCCAGAGAAAAAGAAACAGATGTAAAGAGAAGACAGAGAGTGTTCTGAAGTTCTAAACCCCTGCTGCGTGTGAGGCCTTTTCCCTGCAATTAAGGGAAGCTAATGGTTTTATGGAAGCTGTTTGTTCAAAAGGCCTCCACTGCACTGTTTAATGGAGTTTCACCAGCATTCCCCAAAGGCTTGCAGACTGCATTAGTATCCCACAGCTCACACCCTAACCAAACAATCCTTCTCACCCTGATGCCTCCACCCTGTGTGTATGGAGTGTAGGAGGATCAGGGCTGCTGTGCCTCCTGTTCTCTCCTTCCCACTGGAGTCTTGGAGCCCCAGGATGTGATGAATATTCGTGGCATAAACATTAGCAGTAAGTATTGTGCAATTTGGACAAAAATATATTTCAGGCAAAGGAACTGGGAGAGAAAAACTGAGAGAGCATCCCTACTCCTGAGCTCCGGGAACTACTGAATCCTGAGCTGTAACTGGTGGTTTTAAAATGCAAATCAGTCTTGGGTTTTTGAGAGAGACATTGGGAAAAAAAAAACCAACAAAAAAAACCCCAACAGACCCATGCAGCAGAGCTTTATTGTATTGTAATGAATGTGGGATTTGCAGAGCTGCCTCATGCCAGTGAATGCACAGTGGATGCAGGGCAGGGACTCGGGAAGCCCTGGGGCTTGTCCCCAGCCAGTTCTGCCACTAACTCACTGTGCGACCTTGAACGAGACATTCCTTCCTCCATCTCAGTGTTCTCATCACAGGACACGGGGAGGGGAGAGAGATGAGGCCATTTCTGTGCCTCCTGGTGAGACTGCACATTACAGGCCACTCTGAGGTGGGAGGCAGCAGAACTAATACAGCAGCTGTTTTCCTGCAGGGATCGATGAACCGGGCTAGTGTTGCCTTGCTCTTAATGGTCTTTCTGTGGCAGATACTGCTCAACCCTTCAAACTCTTTTTCCTGTTCCTATTCCACAGTTCAACTTTGGCCTTGTGTCTCCCTTGTGTCTTTCTGCAGAGCTGGTCCCCTCACTGAGCCCCAGCATCTGTAGAAACCCCTCTGCAACTGTTCAACTCTTCTGATTCACCTCCACCTGTAGAGCATCTAATACCATTTTCCCTGCCCTCCAGCTAAAGAGCTGTCCCCAAACAGACTCTACTCCACAGCTCATAGTAGAGTTGAACATAAAAGGGGAGGCAGAATAAGTGATTTTTTTAGTATAGATTGATTTTCTTGAAATTATTGGTGGTAGAAACATAAACAGTAACAGTCTATTGAGGGGGGACAGTCTAAGGCACCTCACAGTCTGGAGGACACCTCTGTTCCTCTGTTCCTGGAACTCCAGGGTTCACTCTGGGATCTTGAATGACTCTGATTATCTCCACCTGGTCTTTCCTCTAGCCCTCTGCTCCCTTCTGTCCACACAGGTGGTGGGAGGCGTTTGAGCTGCCATTTGTTTGTCCACTGTTGCCTCTTCTTGTCATCTGCCTTCCCCCCACTCAGCCCCCAGTGCTGGTGAACTCAGAAGGGTTAATTGGTGATTTCTAAATCACCTTTCAAAGCTGTCTCCTGCCAGCCACAGCCTGCACATCCCTCCTCCCAGCTCATCCCCAGGTACAGCACTGAAGGAAGGCTGCAGAATCTGGCGTTTAGAAACTAAGTTCGCTCCACAAGGTCACATCAAGGAGGCCAAAAATCACAGTCAGCCAGCAGTAGCCTTCACTTATCACCCACCAGAGAGAATATTAACTGGTAAAGCAGAGGCAAAGAGTGCCATATTCCATTACCAGTCCCCTGAGCTCCCCCTCAACACCGTGGAGTGAGAGCTGTTAACTGAGCTCTTCAACTGCATTTTCACTGGCAGAAATGCCCCAGCAGCTGCCTGACCTTCATGTAGCAGAAGCCTCAGGTCCTCTCAGTTGCTGTGTGTCGCAGACAGAAATCACTCAGAGCCTTCTGATGCATTTCAGAAATTATTTCTCTGATGAAGGCAAGATCCCAAAGGAGGAACACACCACAAGGAGAAGCAGTCACGCTGGGGAAAAGTCAGGGCACTCCAGTCATAAAAAGCCAAGAAGTTCAAATCCAGGTGCCAAAATCTATGTTTAAACCCCTAAGCATCAGACCTGAAGCTCCCATTACATGCAGGAAAATCTGTGAGTACTCAAGGCTTTTCATAATTGGCCATTTATTTCCAGATATGTAAATAGGAATAAAGAGCTTCTTAAAAAACGCTCTACTGTACCAGCAGAACATTTCAGCTCTTCACTGGAAACAAATCTTTAAGAGGCACTGACTGGAACCAAAATACATTAGTTTAAGCTGAAATATTTATGGTTTAAGATATTCCTTTTTTTGAAGTAATTAAAATATACTTAAGCAACGCATCATTTCTGACTCCTTTTCCACCAGCTGTGCAGAAAGTTCTGCACATTGGTAGTGGCAGTAGAAAAGTGCTTCTGAGAGTCAGGGGGGAGAAATGCCTGTTCCAGGAAGGCAGAACAGAATAAGAATTAGGAAAAAAAGGAGAAGGACAAGAAGTCAAACTAACCCATTCACACACTGAAGGAAAGGTGCACACCCACTACCACTTTGGAAACAAAGGAATTGTTACCCATCTCTTCAGCTTCTCTCTTGTTAGAGAACAAGGAGAGCTTGTAGAAGTGAGTCTGGGTCATAAAATAACCAGAGAGCAAAGAATTCCTATAAAACAGAAAATACCTAGGAAGGATCTAGGTCAGAAAGTCCTTGCAAGCAAATCTGAAATCAAATCCTCCTCTCTTGGTGTAGATTGCCCTGAACAATACATGGGAAATGTTCCAGAGTGCACACAGCAAACTCAGGGCACATTCCAGCCTAATGATTAATGCAAGAAAAGATGTCATTCAAATTCCACACATTTATATCAGGTATTTTTCCTGTTAATGTTACCACTGTGGAAAAAAATTAACTATGGGGGGGAAATTACGAAATTCATTGGTGCTATAAATCAATCCTGAGCCATTTTGACCTCAGAAAGGTTGGCCAGTTCCGAGCAGTGGAGCATATGACTCATTATTACCTGTCTATTCAAACAGCCCGTGGCAGGGAGTTCTATATGGTACCTGCTTGGCAAATTAATCTTTTGTCCCCCCTCTAAACCAGCATGCACAGAGGTATCTCAGCAGCAGCTCTCTACTGGGGAGCTAGGCAGCTAAGTGTGCCTTTCATCTCAGGGTCCTTCCACCGAGCCAAGACAAGCATCCTGCCTTAGATGATGAAACAGAATAAAAGCCTGTGCTGTTTTCATACCCCGAGCAAACGGAGCGTAATTGAAACCCTCCATCTCCTCTCAGGCAAGCTTTGTATTTTGCCCTGTGCAGAAATTTCCGTCTGAACATGATGCTTGAACTGCTGATGTGGGGGAAAGGCTGATCTGCCTCGGTGAGGAAGCCAAACAACTGGGCTGGTTCTCTCTGAGGGAGCGCGAGAAGGGGCCCCGTGTGTGTCTGAGCAGCCCAGGCAGGCAGGAGATGGGGTTGCCTTTTGCAAAGCAGGTGCTTCAGCCTCTGACAGGCCAGCTCTGCCTGTCGTGGTGGCTCCACATCATTCACCAGAGCCCTTCATGCCACAGTCAGTGGGTTTGTGTCCCACTGGAAGGCTGTGGAATGCAGCCATGGGTGTGTAGGGACAGACCCAGCTGTGCTGCCTCCAGCGTGGAGGTGGGGACCAGTGCAGCTGTAGCTGAGAACTAGAACCATCACTGCAAAACAGCCCTCAAAATGGAGAAAAGGTGGGGCTGGAAAAGTATCTTTTGCAGTTGCTTTTGGTGGTGTGCCCCCGTTTACCAACACAGTGTTACCGGTAGAAAGGTAAAGTAAGAAGCATAAGCAGGGAAGCAGACACACAAACCATAGGAAAAAGCTAAACTGCACATAAACCCAGATTGGCAGATTGATAAAATATTCTTAGGCAAGAAACAGACAGCCTGAAAGACAGGAAGATGGAGAGAGAGATTTAGAACTGAACTTAATACTTCCGTGATTTATTTGCATTACGCTCAAGGAGTGTGTGTGGCTTGGGTTTTACTTGTTTGTTTTGCTTCCCTGACTGCCTCAGGTGCTGGCAGAGAATTGTCTTGTTGAAGTTGCAGTCCATGGGATGTTTTGGAAATTCATTGTCCCTGGGGAAAAACGAGGAGATTTTCACAAAATTCTGGAAATGTTCTGCAAGTTCCAAAACTCCAAGGAGAAAAAGTTACGTGGGAAGTGGTTTGGCCTCCTCCACGTAGTGAATGTCCAGCTTTGTCTCCTCAGAGCCATAAGACCAGAAACTACCAGCAGAATCCCTACAGCGCTTTGCATGAGGACATTCTGCAAATTATGGAAATTTTGTTCATCCATCCATCCTGCAGCAGATGGCAAAGCAGTGAGAATGGCCAGAGCTGGTGGGTGGCAAGGATGTGTTTGCTTTAATAAGGCCCAGAGATTAAAGTTCCACCAGTGCCCATCAGCAGTCTGTTACATTCATTCATTTATAATTATTTCCCATTATTCTTGCTGCAGTTATCTTTTAGAATTGCAGTTATTTGGATGTCTATAACCATCCAGTGTAGCTCACATGACCCTGACCCAAAGCAGGGCATCCAGGATCTCTTCCAGGATCCCCCTTGTAATCCAAGCCCAGGCATCAGGTATTGGACACTGAGCCCCTTGCAGCCCACAGAGACAGGACTGGCTGTGGTCCTGCAGAACCTCTTCTGCCATGATCAGGCTGTCCAAAAGAACGGGAAGGAAAGAAAAAAAGCAGGGGAATATGTGGGTACAGGAATGAGAACAATCAAAAGAGGAAAAGTGTAAAGGATACAGCTGAGGGAATTAAAAATGGTGCCACAGAAGATGAAAACTACAGCACAGGACTGGTACCTATAATCAGTGCTATAGAAGTTCTGCAAAATGGATAGAAAAGCTGCAGAGAAGAAACTTGCTTAGGAAGGAAAAATACTAATAGAAAGAAAAAGGAGAAAGATAAAATAGGAGTCAGAGACAGAAGTCCCTGAAGTTGAGCAGTTACAGCCCCAGCAAGGCCAAGTACAGGAATGCTGGAGGAAGGGGAAGGGAGAGATAGCTACTGGAGGAGTTTGTTGGAACTCCATAAAAAAAATCAGTTCCTTCCAGATGTAATGTAGCCCTGCAAAGTCTTGGCTTGGAGCACCATCCATTTCCTGGGCACTCAAGCACCAGGGAGCTGCACTCTACCAGGTGCTGTTCACTTTTGATGGATGCTGCTGTGACTAGTGCATTAAACCCAGCAAAAGTGAGGTTTATTAGGCTCTGAAAACCAGGGTCCATCACTGCTCAGAGTACTTATACACCAGTCTGGCTCGAGAGAGGTTCCAGCGTTCCCAGAGCACGCAGGGAGGCCTGGTGGATGCCAGCACGAGTCCTCCCACTTATAGTCCACATCTGTTCCAGGCCCTGCAACACAGAGCAAACTGGGTAGCTGCCACATCCCCCTCTTGCAACTCCTGGTGTTTCCTCCTTGTGTTTAGTGGCAGGTTGTCATGAAAGCTTCAGGAAGTCTCATCCCATCACCAGCAGTCGCCCTGTGAGTGGGGCATGATGGAGTCAAATTATGTTTTTGACTTATGGGATTCAGGCCACCACAAGAAAAGTCTCTGTGTAAGCTGAGTCACAGGACAAGGGTGTGTTTTGGTCTGCTGTGTGCTTTACTGAACCCACAGACTCATTATCCAGCTCCTGTTTCCAGGGTGAGAGCTCTCCCTCACTGTGAGTCCAGAGCTCAGCCAAAGGCTGATGGACAGACTGTCACTGTCCCCTGCTGTGGCTGTGACTTTCTGCTGTTTGAGCCAAGAGTGGTGCCAGCCCAGTTGTGACCTTCTCTGCCCCTGTGCCTGAGTCCTCCAACCCTCCCTCTCTCCCAGCAGCTTTTGCAGAGAATCTCCCTCTCTGCTCCTGTAACGAGGTGCACGGCGTGATATGGAATTAGTAGAATCTGAGTTATTAATTGTCTACAACAATTAGCCAGGATGCCTGGGCCTTCAGGCACCTCGGTGACGTGTGGGAGCCAATTACAGTCTTGTACATATTCATGGAATTTCATCCACAAACCAGGAGAGCTGCTTCCCCAGCTCTCGGCCCATCTCCTTTACTCCGACTCGCATCCAGCCCACCCTGAGCCAGAGGGGAGTAGTTTCCTTTCCTTTCACGTTTCCCTGAAATCAAATATTTGCAGTGCCCATAATCGATGTAATGGAAATGCAGAACTAGCACATCTGACAGGGAAGAACAGAAGAGGCCTGCCCAAAACTCGCTCATTCCTTACAGGAGGAGATGCAGAGATCTCGCTGGACGTCTCCCCCCGCAGTCACCCGCTCTGTCAACCACAGCACATCCACAGGAGCTGGATGAGGGATATATCTCCCAGTCAGCAGCCCCCCAGCTCCATCTCAGAGCACAGTTCCCAGCTCTCATGATGTAGATCAGTGTGGCCAGTGCGTTTCCAGTGAATCTGGTGGATTTAGACCAGTTTATCCCCACGGAGGACCTTGACAGTGAGTTCTGAGTGAGACACTAAATGCTGGCACAAGTCAGATGCCCATGTGTGTGCTAATTCCACTGCTTCCTAAGGTTTCTCTGAAGTTACATCTATCAATATCCACGTGCTGTGCTCTTGGGAAAATAGCAACCCTGGAAATCCTCCACTGGAACCATGCTTGAGCCCAGCAGGAGCTGTGCTGGGATGAGGCCCAAGGCTGTCACTGAGCTTCACACAGAGTTCTGAGAGGCTCCAGCACAGCGGGGTCCAAGCCCAGCCGAGCAGGGACATGTTTGGGTACCCACTGATGCACCAGAGTGCACAGCTGACATCTCTCCCACAGCAGCCATCCAGGAGCTAAAATGTTAAATCCATAACCCGCTCTCTGGATTTATTGTCTCGAGGGCTGTCAGGACTTTTGTGAGCTTTGGAGTGCAAAATAATGCTGGAAACACACATTATTTATCTGACACACTGGAGTGACTCCTCCTCAGCCATCACTGTCTGCTGAGGAAATAAATCCCTGCTCTGTGTTTGGGAAACAAAGCTATTTCTGTCACACGGGAGACCAGCTGAAGCTTTTGACAGAATCTGATTTTAATATTGCTAATCTTTGCTTTTTGTTTTTGTGTACCCAAACAACTTTCTGAAGGGGCCTGATTGATTTTGCCTTTCCAGTCATTTTTAATCATCATCTTTGCAGGCTGATAAGAGGCTGGTCACAATTTTCATAAGTGATTTGTGCTTTGGGTTGCTTCGCTTCCGTTACGGACACCGCCTCAGTGAAAATCAATAACAAATTAAATCACAGGAGGCAGCGTGACCAGTGAAGGAGTAGCTGCAGGCTGTAAGGGGGGGAAGGGTTTGTATTTTTTAAAATTAGAGATAAATTGAAAAAAGATAACTTTGTGGCTCCATCAGAAGTAGCCATGCTAGGAAGGTGCCAGGTGTACACGGAATGTGCTCGAGATTCTACATCATATCAGCCCGTGACTAGGACACAGTATTGGTTCCACTGTGTAGTGCACTGCACAGCCTGGTTCTCTCCCATTACTCCTGATTTATTCCATCTAACACCATTAACTTGAAGAAAGTTCCTCCTGACTTAACACCAGTACGAGACCAAGCCCAGATTCCTCATTCTGAGACATGGAAAATGGGAATGTAATGCAGTCTTCTGCCTGAGCCTCCCACAAACATGTTCCAGCTCCTCTGAGCCTGTGAGGAATGAACCTTTCTGCTTTGAATTCACAAACCTGTGAGCTCCCCCAGGGCAGTGGGAGAGGCACCATAAACAGAGTTTAGGTCTCCCTGATGTGCTTTTCAGTGTCTGTTTTGTTTCCCTGCATCCCCACAACTCCCCTGAACATCAGCAGCGTGACTTGAATTGCCCACAGTAAGTCCTGGACTCGCCAATCTCAGTGTCTCAAGTTATTGGCTGGTTTTACACTGAGGTTCCTGGCATGTGGCAGCCTATGACTGGTAAGTGCAAACATTTTATCTCTTAACAACTTCATTTAACCTCTCAGCTGTCTGTTGCTTTCTTTCTTCCACTTTGTGTGCTTCCTAGTTTATAATTGTTCCTTTTTGTTGTGGGCATTCTGCCTGTTAGAGGAACACTGCAGAAGGGAAAATAAACAGATCAGTGTTTGATGTTACGCTTTTTGTTTAGAAGTTTGTTTCTCTTTCTTCTCCCATTGCATCAATATTAACATGTTGATTCATAAGCAAAATAAAGTATATAAATACACTCTTTCCCTTCTTTTTGAATCGTAAAACTCAAAGTTATAGTTCCCACAGCAACCGTAACTCAACCTTAATGTGCACATCCATTAAAAGCAGGGAAATTATCACCCAAGGCAGCAATCGAATGGGTGTGAGGGGATTCTGCTACTGGTTGAAATCCCAGAGATGTGAAACATTCCTCGTCTGTTTGTGACAAGATGTCACACCGAAAATAAGTAAGAGGTCTCAAAGATCTTGCTCTTTATGGACAAAAATGGGATTCAACCTCGTAGTGTGCAGAATCACTTGACTCAGGTGGTGTTACCTTTACTGTTGAACTCCACTGGCCTCAGAGATGCTGAGGTCCCCCAGAGCAAAGTGAGTGCACTGGGCACTCTGTCGTGCAGAGCTTTTGGGGTGACCCAGAACCACCCAGAGCGGAAGGGTCTGACAAAGGCGAGAGGCTCCCGTGTCCCCCAGGCCAGGGCACGCACCATGTGCCACACCACAGAGCTGGAAGGGTCATCAGAGGAGCTGCTGCATTCACAAACATCCTGTGCCACCCTTCTTTTCAGCTGATCTCTGGGAGAGACACAATTCTGAAACACAGGGAAGGATTAGAGGGATTGGATTAGAAAGGATTGGAGCCCACAGGGACACAGAGGAAAGGCTGGCACTGTCCACAGGCAAGAGAGGTCTCAGCCCCTCCAGCTCCTCTGTACTGGCTGCCAAAGTAGCCAGTCACTGCAGGGAAGTGTTTTCAACACAAACTGCATCCCAGGGGACTCTGGCTAAGTTATTCTAATTATTTGTGCAGTAAGATGAAAGAGCAACGTGTTCCCATTTCATAAGGGCTTCAGCAAATAGAGTCCACCAGGTGCCGATGCTCCTTTGTGAGGCCTGAGAGCTGAGAACTAATTAGTCCCAAATTATACCCCTGACAAAGACACAGCAAGGAAGCAGGAAAGGCGTTCACACGCCAAACCGCTACAGCGTCCTTTCAAACGGCAGATCAAACGGGCAGCACCACTTCAGAGGGCCAGCGACGCCTGCAGCAACCGGTTGGTATTTACCTTAGACAGCAAGGAGAGAGGCAGAGGAGGGGAGGAGAAGAGAAACATCAAAAGGGCTGGCAGAACCGGCTCTCCTGAATCCTCTCCGTGCTGTTCCCATAGGAAAGGGGTTTCCCTTAAGTTCAGGCCTTTGGGATCTGCACAATTGCTCTCAGCACCATTTGCTGTCATTTTCCATTGGATGTACTTTTAAACAAGCTTCACAGTCGGCTCTTTTAAATAAACATGAAGGCAGCAGCTGAGTAGAATGCAGCTGGAGTTTGCAGACATGCTGTTTGATGTGTTCCATGATGCAGGAGGTTGTGTGTGATCCTACAATTAAAGGCTCATCACAGTCCAGCCCAGAAGGGTTAACACAACTTTTCCTTTCATGTTTCCTGACTGTGCAGGCTATTGCTTGGTGCTCCTTTCACTCCTGCACAGCCTTTCCTAAATCTCCCACCAGTGTTGCAAAGAGCAGACTCTCCTCTCACCCCCTTCCAAACTTTCAAAAGGAAAAAAAGCCCTACCAATGACCTGGTGTGGGGCAGAGAGGTGTCTGTGCCCATTTATCAGCATACACAGAGCCAGTGCCAATCCCGGAATGCCCAAGAGGAGACACAGGCATTCATCAAAGCAGTTTCCCACTGAAAGTGTCCTGCAAACAGTCCTCAGCCTTCCACTTGCATGCCTTCCCATGATGGGTGCTGTGCAGTGTACACAGTTTGTGTTTCCCTCTGAAGTTCATAGCACTGTCCTTTGGCAGTGGCACCGCCCTGGACTGGACAAACCATCCCCCTGTTACACTCTGGTACCCCCTCAGCTGATCTCAGACACACCAGAGCACATTCAAAGCAACTCCTCTGCTTGGGTGTCTGAGTGGCTCTAACCTGGTACTGCCATGTATGACACCACCTTCAGCTCACAAAAGTAGTGACAGCCCACAAAGTCCTAAAGCTTATCCAAGAGCACAGCTTATCCAAAGACAAAAATGAACCCATAGTCCACTAATTCCATTCTGCAACAGGGCATTTCATCAGGAGGATTGGAAGCTGTCCCATAGCTGGGCCCACTCTTGGCCTGAGGAATCCACAGCAGCCCCTGGGGCAGGACTTAGCTGGTCTGGGGGCAGAGCTGGGCCCAGGGATCAGCCACACAGCCCCGTGTTCCTTCACAGCAACCCCTCTCTCCTTCCCTCCTTCTCTTTTCACTAATCACAGCATAATCTGCTCATCACACCTGGGCCATTCTCTGCTAAGAGGGAAGGTTTAAATGCTCAGGGTACCATGTTAATATAGCACCCAGGTCTCTGTTTACCTCTCCCAAAGCTTCCTGAGGGACTGCACTCTTGGGAATACAATTTGCTCTGTGTTTCTAACCCAGGAGCAGCACTGTGGTGCTTAGTGCAGGCAGAGCCATGGTGCAAGTGCTGAGGGAACACAACAGGCTCCTGCATCCCCCTGCCAGAGCTCAAACACACAGCCAGAGTTACTGGGGGCAGCTGATGGTGCAGCTGCTCAGGCAGCAAGACCCCAAAAGCATCCAAAGAGCTGAGAGACCCTTCCTATTCACAGTCAGACACCCAAACTGCTTGGGTGCTTTGAACAAGTTGCTGGATGTGTTTCTCTTCCTACAGATGCCCTTGTATCTTTGAATTTTGTCCCAAACCATGGTCAGTCAGGAATGCTACAGAATTCCTCACTGGAGGGTAGGTACTAATAATATCCTAATAATCTGTGAGATGTTAGGTTGGAAGAAGCTCAGCACTTTTTCTGGCCCTTCTCTTTGGGATTTAACTTGATATAGCTCTATTTTCCCCAACCAGCACCTCATCCCAGTAAAAAGCAGGTCAGATACAAGTTTCTGAATGCCCTGAACTGGCCTGCCTTGCCCTTAGCAGTTCCCCTGATGTAAAGCAAAGTCTCACTGTGGCATGAATCATGTTTATCATAACAAGAAACAAAGAAGGAAGAGAACAAAGGAAAAGGGAAAGAGGAGAGAAAACAAGAAAGGAAAAGACAAACAGAAGAGTGAAAGGGAGGGATATAGATAGACCCATTAATTTGCCTCTGTTTGCTGTGGGATTTAAACAACAAGCTGCAATGTCTCTGGTTTATCTTGGTTCCTCAGCTGTGAAACGTGCTGTGCTCCAGTGTCTTCTGAGCTTTAGAGATTTGCCGGGGAGCTGGGAATGAAGCAAGAGGCTCAGCAAACAGAGATAGCAGAGGCAGCTTCATACATCACACTCAGAGGAAATTCATTCCTTTCAGCGCTGCCCATGGGTGAAATTACATTATATTCTGTTTGGATAATTGGATGTCATATACCACCAGACTTGTTATGGGGTGGCATCTCCTTCCCTAGGGAGGGTATCAGCAGCATCCCAGGACAGAGAGCACGAGGCACAGGTCCCGGGGGGGGGTGGAAAGTGAGGAGTTGGTGTTGGCTCCAAGCAGTCCTGGTTCCAAACGGGATCTCTCAGGGTCGGGTTAGTAACAGAGAGGGTGAAAAACAGGACAGGAGCAAGAACGAGACGAAGAGCTGAAAGGGAACAAATCTAAAAGGAGAGGAAGGAGAAAGAGTAGGGAGGGCTGATTACTTGGAGATTTTTCCCCAGCACAAACACAAAGCATTTTCTCCTTAAATTGGGAGCTGGGACGCAGAGGTCTCTTAGCTACAAATTCACGGGGGAGACAAGCCTGTCCTCCTGAGCAGGAGCAGGTCACATAACATCTGCCTGTGGATCCTGCAGAAATACAGCAGTTTTCTCTGATCTCTGTCACTGAGGATCACAGGGGCATTCCAAGTCTCCCAGCCATGCCTTGCTGCATTTTATATCCGCCACTTACCCACATTTTGTCTAAAAAGCCCTCAATTTCCCCCTCATTGTGTCCTTTCTTGCAACACCTCACTCCAGCTAGTTGATGGCTTTTTAATAGCACAGTTAGAATTGTCACACAAGCCAGAGGACAATTTCATGTGTCATATTGTCCCAGAGCATCCTGGGAACTCCATCTGGCTCAAGTGAACTTATTTTATTGAAATAATCTCTCCTCCCTGCTAGTTATTGAATCGTCTTGGCTCAATGGCCTCGCTCAATATCAACTTTTCATGCTTAATAATTAGTGCAGAGAAAAGAGTTTCATTGAATAAGTGTTTAATGTCACACATGATTAGGAGACACAGAGGATGACCTAACTAGGAATTCAATTTGGGGCTGTGACTGTTCAGATGAGGGACAATTAGGGACATGTTCTAGACTGTGGATGTGTGCTGGTGAGTGCCTGCAAAGTTATTCGTGGGAGCTGCACCCTTCTCTCCCATGCCATACACTTCAAGGCCTAGAAACAGATGTTAGCCCTTATTTTTCCACCCAAGGAATGTGCTTCTTCAGAAATCTGTGCTGCTATCACTTGATTGCAACAATTGCTGCAATTCTCCTTTTAACTTGATAGAGCCACCAAGTTTGGAAGGAATTTCCAACCAAGCACTAAACAGGCAAACACCCAGTTTCACTCTGGCCTTTAAACATCAGTGTGATGGTGTCTGGGTCCCAAACCACAGGCTCATTTTCCAAGGAGAGCAGGAATTCAGGAACTGACTTGCCACAGGGAGTCTCAGATAAGCTGTAGAAGCAAACCAGGCAGCACAGAGTGATTTGTTTGCCTGGCTATTCATTTATCTCCCCATCTACCAACCACTCCCTACTCACCCACTCGTGCCCTTCCAGCCAGGACGTTTGTGGGCTGTGTTAGTGCCTGATATATTTAGTCTCCAAAGGCTCCCTGCTAATATCCCCTGTATGGGAAAATGAGATTCAGATAAAAAAAGAGACAAACCAACAAATACATTTAGGAGTGAAGATGAGAGACAGTGCTTAACTATTCTGGGGGATCCTCTAAATGATTTTTCCTTAAATTGAGTTCTCCTCATTCTGGGATTACAGTCCTGGCTGATAAACTCTCCTTCCTCTGCATATTTAACTAGTTACAAATGCTCTGCAAATAGCTGTGCTCTCCATGCTCACAGTGACTGAAATCCTGTCTTAGAGCATTTCCTGCAAAAGTGATTTTTCCCACTTAAGATTCACTAACACACCGATCTACCACATCTTCATACATATCACACACTGCTCTCAGGAGTGATAATAAGAAAATTTGCTCAATGAAACCTGCTTTCCTCCCTTTCTCTGGCTCCCTCATCCCTCTTCTCACAGAGCCTTACCCACCAACTCTTTGGTGCAACATTTCTGACAGGATTTGGAAGGCATTTGATAGCAGCTGTCAGACCTTTACACCTGCACACAGCCCACCCTCTGCTCCTCCCCAGAAACGAGCACATCGATCTGCCCTCTGCAACATGTATTTCATTTCCCTGGGACTTCTGATCTGCCCACTTGTCCCAGAAGAAAGACTGACAAGATGTGTTCCCTCTTTATTGTCATATTTTATGTGCAAGAGATTGATTTTCTGTAGCAGCCACCAGCTTCTCTATCTGGAAACCCAGCAGTGCCCTGAACAGCCTCCTATTCCTACCCAAAGGATGCCTGTAAACACAGAGCACTGTTCCTCACCCTGGGGAATAAACCAGCAGGAAACCCAGCTCACCTCTGTGCCTGTTAGTTGGGTCCATGGGTGTTTCTTTCAGTGAGCCAGAGGGGATCTGGACACTCAGCACCATCCCCCAGGCCATGAATATTTAATTTTTAATGAAACAATTGGGAGCCTTTTTATTGTGCCAGTTTCCTCCCTGCAGCAGCAGGAGGGAAGTGAGGGGCAGCAGAACACATCAGGGCTTGCCCAGATTATCAAAGGGAGATTCAGCTTCAGAAGGATCCCAGGCAGCAAGGATCTCTCTAGTAAAAAGAAACCTTGATTTCTCAGCTGTTTTAGGGTCCCTGGCCAGAACTTCAGCTAATAGGAGTCTGCATCTCGAATAGGATCATTTCAGAAGACTTTCATCAGCTGTTTCTCCTCCACCTCCTTTCCTCACCCTGTATTATTCATGCTGGGATGTGAACAGTGCAGCAAGATGGCTCCTTCCTTTCCAACCTGATCTTCACAGACAGACACAGGGAATAATTATGCATGCAGGCACTAAAAAGAAAAATCACTTGGATGAATTAGAGACTTTATTTCATTGTTTATTTGTGGGAGTGAGAAACTTACTGTGGAGCAGACTGTATTGCACATGGTAATGAAGCACAATTACCTATTCTTCTCCATCTCAGATGAGAACAAAGAAGCCTGAAAGTCCTCGGAAGGTGAAGGAGAGGGAATTAAAACCAGATTCAAAGTAAAAGGAGAAAAAGACCTTTGAAAGAAGTGGAGGCACTGGGAGCTTACTTTGCTTGTGAGACCTCTATTAAAATCAGACATTATTTCAGAGGCTTCCAGCCCTAGCAGATAATTAATGAAATTAAGGATGAAGATTTGCTGCTAAATATTTGCTCATGTTACTGGGGAAAGAGACAGTGCCAAAACCACCTGGATTTTTATGGGCAAATAAATCAAGAAAGAGAAGTGTCTCAATTACTCAGACTACAGAGGGGAATGTACTTCTTTTTACAACAGAGGCTTTTCAGTAAAGTTAAAAATTCATCACTTTTCAAAGCAGCCCACTGCTTTGCAGTGTTTAAAACTCTGGGACAGTCTCTAAAGCAGTATATCCTGTAATCAAGAGACAGTCAAAAGGCTGACATTTTCAAAGCTGCGAGTGGATTTGGATGCTGCAGCTGGGAAGGAGATGATGGGAGCCTTAAACAACCTCTCTCCAAATCCTGCAGGAGCATCAGGGCCACATGAAGGCATCGTGGCAAAGGGTGTTAGGCAGGATTTCCCCAGGCTCTGTCTCGTGCTGTGACAGGGGGTGTGCAGCACACGGAGCTCCCACACCCTGCTGAGCTCCAGGGCAATTTGCTCCTCTGATTAATCGGAGTCATTTCGACTTGTACAGAAGACACTTTGTAGATTTTCCAGCTCTGCCAGTTTCTAAACCCAAAATTAATAAGTCAGTCCAAACTGAGAAGACAGGCAGAGAGGGTTAGTCCTGAGATTGTGTTAGGCAAAAGGCCAGGGTGACCAAAACAGGGCTTCCAGCTTTAATGTTTGTGCTTCACTGTGCTATTAGGGGTCAGTAATCACTAAGGAAAAGCTGGGCAGAGGCATCAATGTGGTGATCATCCGTAAAACTAGTGACACCAACCACCAGAACATTTGGAAACCAATCCACAGGATGCTCACAAGTAGCCTTAGCCTTTAAAAAGGACTTGAATCCATGCTAAGCAAGCTACAGGAGGGATGAGTTTAGCCCCTTTTATAATACTCTTAAGCACAGTGTTAATTCAGAGACAGGCCAGCCTTTAGGTGCTCTAACACTTCAGTCAGACTGGGAAATGCCAGCCCTTCAGCTCCAAGCTATTTGCACAGTGAGCAACTATTAAACCTTTTTCTGCCCTGGGCAACCACTTGCCTGCCAGAGATTGCCCCAGGGCCCAGTTCAGCTGGGAGCTGGAAATGCCATCTGCAGGAATGGCAAGTGCAGTTAAAGGAACTGAGCTGCAGACAAAATACAGGGTGATCAGCTCCCACCTGCAGCCCAGACACCACCACCAGTGTGGATCTGGGAGGATCTGGATCCCTCACACCACCCTCTCCTATGCCAAGGGGTTTCCAGCACAGGTTGTGGTACATCTTTTGTGGT
Source organism: Manacus candei (assembly GCF_025592945.1). Taxonomy (NCBI): domain Eukaryota; kingdom Metazoa; phylum Chordata; class Aves; order Passeriformes; family Pipridae; genus Manacus; species Manacus candei. Next base: position 3,583,970 of record NW_026138070.1, read on the forward strand.
ATCACTACCCTGGGAGGGAGCAGAAGGCGGAACAGACTTCCAGTCCAGTCTCCCATGGCAATCCCCAGGTATGTGGGGGTGAATGACATACAGTAAGAGCAGGTCATTACATCTGCACTGACAGTGCTAGAAAATGGGGTCAGCAGAAAATCCAGAGGTTTTCCAGGGGTCTTGCACTCAGCAAGCAATTGCAGGTTAGTGTGTGATGGACCGAGAGGCCACGCCGAGGAGACAGTTAATAAAAGCAGGACTAGGGGAATCAATGTATTCTGACACACCAGAGACAGATTGGAGAGAGGGACAGATTTAATATCCCAGCGTTATCCTCTCCCAGCCTAAGGGCCCTGCAATTGATTGAATAAATTAAAGCACTGCTGTGGATGACACGGGAGTTAAGGTCATATCAGCACTTCCATCTTAACTCCTTGTATCCTTCCCTCTGAGGTTTTCTTTTACATGTCTTGGCACAGAAAGCTTACTCATGGGCTGCAATTTGGCCAAGGAGATCTGAGCTCCCATACAATTTTGCTATTACAATTTCCAAGAAGAGGAAAAAAGGCAGGAAAAGGAGAGAATTACAGAAGGAGGATGAGATAGTTCTATCTGGTGTGCTTTTGAAATCAAGGGATAAACAGGCCATGTCAGCCTACTCATAAAACTACCATGTGCTCATTCCGTGTCATGGTCAATCTCTTTTTGCACACAGTGAGCAGAAAAATAGACTTTGAAAAGAAAAATGTACAGAGAACTCAAAAAAATATAACTGTAGGCCAAATTAATCTCTGTGTAGCTTCACTTGCATGCAAAATTATTCATTCTTTTGTTACTAAAAGCATCTAAGGTAATTGCAGATGAACACTCTTCCACTTTTATTCTTTATTATCTCTTGGCAAGTCTCTCTCGGAGTCATCAATAGGATTTTATGTCACAACAAATCTAGCTGCTCAAATAGAGTCGGGTGCTATGACAGAACTGGGCCCCCACTGAGCTGGTCTGATCATCAGTATTCCCAGGGCACCTCTCACCCACATACAGAAGAAACAGGTCTTGGGAAATGCTCACTATTTTCTTTAAAGCACCAGGCACACTCATCCAAGGGGAAAAAACTAACCTTTGCCCCTCAGAAATGTGCCGTGTCTCTCACAAAATGAGATTTAAAACCGCGCCGTATCGTTCTCATTTTGACAGGCTGTGTCCTTGTCCAGACTCCTGCACCAACCACCACTGGGTCAGCAGCATCTCAAATGTTACCAAAATGCTCCCCACACATCTGCTGACACGCAGCTGGTTGACAGACAAGGGGCCAGTAGAGCAGCCTTGGAAAGTTGTGTATAACAGATGAGAGAGACTGTGCAGAGCAAATGGTCTCTGCTCTGCTTAGTGCTTGACATCACACCCTCTGTGAGCACACCAGCTCCAGCAACAGCAACAGCAGAACCTCCCTTTCCCTCCTTTTTTAATTTCAACTCAGTGTGCATAAAGCTCCAATGCACTGAGCATATTGCTCATTTTAGCAATTACCCATCTGACCCCAACTCCCTCTTTATCTTTTTAGCAGCATCTGCAGGGCACCAGAGAGCAGCTTCGACCTTCTCCCTGTGTGAAGAAGCAGGTGCTCAACAACTTCACACAGCACAACATTTCACCAGACAACACAACAGAGAAATTCCCCACCTTTCCCTGACTGTCAACAGCCAAGGAGCAGGATGGTTCCCCACAGCTCATCCTGGGTGCTTTGGGATAAATGTGCACACGAGGATGTGGAACGTGACTGCTTGTTGCCCTTAGTGGGAGTCACATGGCTAAAGCTCCCAAGAGATGTTTGGAAAATGGTGAGGCTTGGTGTTTAAACATGAGAAAAAATGTACATGAAACTGTTCAGGGCACCATTCATAGAACCACAGAATCACAGAACAGTGTGGGTTAGAAGTGGACCTTGAAGACCATGGGCAGGGACACCTTCCACTAGACCAAGTTGCTTGAAGCCCTGTCCAACCTGGCCTTGAACACTTTCAGGTGTAGGGCAACCATAATTTCCCTGGGCAACCTCAGTTTCTGGACAAATGGCAAATGCCAGGGCCTCACCACTCTCACAGGGAAGAGTTTTTCCTAATATCTAATCTAAACCTACTCTCTTTCAATCTGAACCCATTCCCCCTCGCCCTGTCCCTACATGCCCTTGTAAATAGTCTTGCCCCATCTTTCCTGTAAGTTCCCTTCAGGTACTGGAAGGCCTGAAGGCTCAAATAGGACATGAGGCAAAGCCAGCTGGACACCCAAGGGAGACACTGTGCACCTCCCCTCTACACCAGCCAAACCACAGGGGTTAAAGACAGAGAGTCTGAGTCACCCCTGGATGAACCTGCATTTAAACCATGATTTTATGGGGTGAACACCCCAGTGACTCAGGCCCTCAGTGTCAGCCTCCTTGGGGACTTCAGTGGCTCTGTCAGGTTGTGTCTGAGTCCATGAATAGAAATACAGATGGAACGCCAATGCCCCCTTCCACAAATCAAGGCATCTCGTTCAAAACATTGCACTTGCATGATAAATAGAGACTAATTAGACACTCAAAGAGAGGACAAATCTAATTTGACTAGAAGGATATGGAGAAATCAATGCAGTGCTGTGGCAGTAGGGAAAGGAGCCTTTTGTGCTGGTTAAAGCAGAAGCAGAACATGACCTGTCCTTTGCACCCTCCTGGCTTCTCTGCTCCTTGGGTCATCATTTACACCAGTATGCAAATAGCCCCTGGTGCTCCAGCATCCTACACACACCCCAGTTGTGCAGGGAGACACAGATTCCACATCCACTGTGCCCATATTTGTTATTTTTTAAATCTGCCAGAAAGGTCACAGTGAGTTTACCGGCCCTGCTTCCAGAGCAATGTAAATGATGGATTTAATCTACCACAACCCAGCCATCACCCCTGGAAAAATCACACACCTTTTTGTGAATAACGGGAGCCTTCTGATGGATTTCTCTAAATAAAACAGAGCACAGGTGGCTAAAGAAATCTTTGGAGGCCACTCTTTAAACATCAACAGCTCATGGCATCCTCGGGCAGTGGGAGCTTATGAATCTCTCTCTGAACTTAATGCACTCATTAGTTTTAGGCTGAGGGAACAGATGGCAGCAGACTTGCCTCTTCTTGGCCACAAGTGGTACAGGCTGCACCACCCTTCTTTAAAGGCTTCGAGACGTTAAAGAAACTAGTAATTAATCTAAAGATGTGTGTCAAAAGATTTCTTTCCCTCTGTGGGTTCTGCGTGTCAAGAAAAAACAAACTTCGGCTTCCTGGCTCTGGTTTTTATTAGAATCATACATAACTTAAGAATAGGAAAGCTCACATACTTCAGGGTACAGCCTCGGGTTTGAAATTCATCCCAGGCTGAGCCAGGGGTTTGACAAGACTTGCAAAAATTTGAAGGATGATTGGGTCCAGTGCAACATCGTCCAAGATCCAATTTCAAACAGAAGGTGGCAAATTTAAACCTGGCATCAGTTCTGATCAGACCTCTGGAAATTCATGATTTCCCTTCAGAAGACTGGAAACAAGCCATTCTACAACAGCTGCTGCTAAGCCAGGTGGAATTGGCAATTTCAGCTAATTATCTGTTTGCACTCAAAAAAAAAAAAATGGGGAGATCCTCAGCAAAGTGCAGCTGGAGGAGAACCGAAGGAGAGTCACCTCTGCCCACCTGCCCTGATCCTGATACTCTCCATCCATGAACCAGTCCGACCACAGCGACTCCTTTAATGCAGCAGGACAGAAACCTGCACCTGATTTGGCTCTGATTTTGGTCTTCATCTGAAGCCTGCTAAGGAGGACAAACCCTGACCATTGATTGAGAAAGTCCTCTCAAAGTGTCTGATTTTCAGGGCAGAACTTGCTGGAGTTCATACTTTCCCTGTGATGAGCCTGGGAGCAGGAGCTTTTGTCAGCAGCAGCCTGGCTCCTCCACACCAGTTGGCATCCAGTGCTGGGTGGTGTCTGCCAGGGCTCCCTGTCAGTGGAGGGACACACAAGGAATTCTTCTCCCTGCTCCAGCTCACTGTTCTCTCCCCCAGCTTTTATCTCAGGGACAGGAGACAACTGCAGGGTGATTGAACAGACTGGCTTTTGCCTGAGGATCAAACTCGCAGCTCAGTTTTCTTGATACTCCTGCAGCTACACCAGCAGAAAATCCAACTTTTTTTCCTGGTGTTTCTGTGACAGACTGTGCTATTGTGCTGTACACAATACAGTGTGTTTCAGAATGCTGGGAAGCACCCAAAATGGCTGTCCAGCTCTTTGTACCCCGGGAACTTCACTGCAGCTGCACAAATTGATTTGAAAATGTGTGATCCTGGGGTTCTTGCTTAGAAAAGGTCTATAAAGAGGTTAGGTTGGAGAAACAGCTTGAAGAATAGTTAAGTTACAGGCTGGAAGCATCAGGCACTTGCTGTTCTTACCAGCTCAGACCACAGAGTCCTGATGCTGCCTTGGGTCAGGCCCTCAAAGCACTGCTGTGCCTCCATCTGTGCAACAGGTAATGACACCCAAGTTTTGCAAAGTCGTTCTTTGGCTAAACCAACTGAACACTGAGATCTCTGTATAACTGTAATTACAAACAAATCTCAGCAGCTATTTAAAATCAGGCTTTAGGATTTAAAAACTCAGTGGATTTTAGTAACAGTCTTAGTGCTGCCACCATAGCCAAGGCCGTTTGCATACTCTGTGCCCCAATCCTGTAGCTCCAATAATCAAGGGAATGTTTAGTCTTTGAGCTGTAATATTTCTTGCCTTTTAGGATTCATCCCTGACAATAATTAAGTCTCATAAGGAGGAAACTTAAATGAGCAGTAGCCTTTGGGGATGGTATTAGCGTGCTAACTGTGTTTGTGGTTTAAATATTAATGTCAAAGTGTAATTACCATCCGCTAAGTTTCAGGCTGGTGTCTGAAAACACAGTGAGCTGAGCAGGAAGAATGAGCCGTAGCAGCTGGAAGCTTCTACACCAAAAGGATTAAAACTTAAGAGCCGGAACAATTTCTCCACCGGCAGAGCGCAGGAGGAGACAGGAGACACGCTTGGTGGGTGTTCTCAGTGCAATCCCAGTGGGTGGTGGCTTCCCACTGCTGGTGACTCCGGGCACAGCTCCCACCTCCTTCACTGAAAACGGTGAGGCAGAAACCTCAACGGCAGCAATGCTCTAACACCTCCTCCCAGGGGAGGGCAGGGGTGCTGTGTCTGCCTCACCATGGCAGTTCAAGCTACGGCTGCATCCCAGAGGGAAAAGCCTCATCAAACTGAATGTCACTGTCCTTCTCTCCTTGTAGCCTGTTTGCTTATTCCCTGGAGGCTGAGCAAGGATCCCCCTGAGTTCCCAAGTTCCCTCTGGGTCTGAGTGAGGGGGCACGAAACTATTAGTTCACTTATCACATCTGGGCTCCCTGTGAAGTCTGGCGCACTGCTGGAATTCCCAGGGAACATTCAACATCTGGCAGATTCGAGCCTGTGGTAGAAGAGTGTGCAGAGCATAGGGATAGCAAGAGCAGGAAGGAGGGTGGTGGTGAATGCATATTAGGTTTGGAGTGGGAGAGGGGGATTCTGGGCATGCTGGCACTTGTTAGGGAAAGGCTGTGCTGCAGTGGAGCCACAAATTGTGAGCCAGACACAGCAACAGTCCACTCTCCCTCTGGGTCTCCAGCATGAAAGAGGGAGAGGCTGTAAGTCATTTCACTTCATGTCTGTTCGTTTCAGACAAATAGAGCAGAAAAGTCAAGGCAGGGAAAATGGAAAGAGGGCATGAAATGGAGCTGACTCTGTAATGGCTGGGCTAGCCCGGCCACTGGTTACAAGCATTAATAACACATAAACTATTCCCACTACTCCCAAACCAAGTGTGGATAGAAGGAGAAAGCAAGAAAGTAATGCAAGCAAATCTTGCAGAGTATTGCCCAGAATTAATTCCTTTTTCCTATACACAGCTACCCTGACCCTCCAGGGAAGATTTTCTCTCTCCAAGGAATGCTGAAATGTCCCTGTTCAGGATCTCCTTCCATTAGAAGTTATCCTTGTGCCTTGGGTAGGATCAGGTGATCCCTACACCTTCTCAGCCCTCTGCACAATAGATGAGGGGTTAAAGATGATTCCTTCAACACTGCCCTTTGCCTCTGGGGAGAGCAGAGCTCTGAATGGCCATGAAGGCCTGGTGGGCCACAGATAAATCTTTCATCCAGCATCTGTTGTAAATCCCAAGGAATCTAATGGGATTTAGCAATTTACTCCAGCCAAGGCTTAGATGATCAAAAGAATTTCTTCAAGTCAACAGCACTTAGGACGAAAACTAGCCAAAATCTCCAAATACAGTCCCTCTGCAGGATGAAGCCATTATTCTTTCTTTTTGAGTTTATATGCCTTTGTTTTTATCATCTCTCTGAGACAAGGGGAAGGAAAGAAAGAAAAGTTTAAGAGCATGGGTAAATTCTGCCTTGCTCAGCTTCAGCCCTGAGACACAGCTGCCTCCAACCTCCCAGTGACACATCAGCCTTCCCAGAGTGATCGATAGCTGGATTGCTGGGAAAGACTCATTGCCAGTGCCCTAATGACCAGAAACCTGCCAGAGGAACTGCAAAATTAACTCTGGCTCTAAATAATTAAGGGTTAGGTGAATATTGTCTGCCATTAACTATTTCAGCTGCCACTCCAGCTGCAGATTCCTCCCTGCCTTCAATGGAGGGATCATTATCTTCAGCTGCTTTGGGATGGGACAATGCATCCCTATTAAGACAGTCTGGTCTCCTGGGTTCTATTTCTGGCTGTCATCTGGCAACATTCACACAAACCTGGTGCATGTTTTAGGAGGAAACAGAGTGATCCAAAATGGATCCAAACCCTCGTTTGGAACACAGAGCCTTCCTCTCTCCCTGCCTCTGTTTCCCCTCCTGTTAAATGGCTTCCTGCTCTCTGGAGAGAGCAAGGGATTTTTGCTGATGTTTGGTAAGAGGCCATGGAGCAGGAATGATAAATGATAAAGTAGATTTCCTGCCCTTCCCCAGACCCTGACTCTTCACAGCCCCTGAGCTGTGCCCTTATTGTTCCCTTGCCCCAAGGGTCAGGTCCTGCCTGGCACTGAGCATTTCCTGCCTCCATCCCAATCCTGTCTGTAACTGTGGAGTGAGAATAATAAAAAGTGATATAAATACTGCAGTTGCTGGGAGCTGGGGCAGTCATTGCTTCTTAAAGGCAACTCAGGACAGTACAGGATTAGATCCCACCTACTTTTTTTCTCCAGTTCCTCCTGCCATTTTCCCGCTTAGCCAGTCTCCCTCTCCCTTTCCAGGTATCTTCCACAATGTCCCTTCTGTTCAAACTCTGTATTATCCCAGCTGGGAGGCCAGTCCTGGACAAAGTATCCCATTGCCAAGGAACGTGTGCACTGTCTGCCTGCCCTGCTCTGATTTCATGCTGGAATTGCTTGTCCTCCCACGGGCAGTGTAAGCTGACAAAAAAAGTGTAACCTGGATAAAGTCTGAGCTCCGTGCATGGGCTAATCCAACTGAAATGCAGCCATGTGTAACACAGAGCAAAAATCAAATTTGTCCTGCCAGATGAGCCGGGATTGTGCTGATCTCGTTCAGTGCTTGTGGAATTACAGCTGCAGATGGCACCTGGAGCTGCCTGCAGAGATGGCAGGGCTGAGGAGGGAATGGGTCAGGTGTAAACCCTGAATCCTTCCTGCTACAGAACACCTCTCCAGGACAGAACCAAGACCTGGTTAAGGAGCTACTCGCACTCAACTGACCCTGCAGGTGTGCAGAAATGTTTGCTGATGCTTATGGAGGGCTAAATGCACACACAAAAATAAACATACTACAACAATGAGCTCAGTGAGCTTAAAATAATGAAAGAAGACTGAAGTATGGCTCTGCTCCCTTCCTAACTGGGACAGAACTAAACAATCACCTATATATTTCAGCTGTAATTTCTCTAGCAGGAAAAAAGACACAACAACATCAACATGTCACTGGTGTCCCTCTGATCTGCTCCAGAAAGTGCTGGGGACAGGAGGTGTCTCAGTGCCTGTCTGGTGATGACCAAGACATTCCCAAGGCTCTTTGCTCTTGTCTGTCAGCCCTCACACTGAGTGGAACAGGCATGTTTTGGCAGAGATAGTTGTTTAATCCTTATGCAGAACTGAATAGCTTATTAAAGCAGAGGTGTTGGTAATGTGTGCTGGGTTAGTGGTCAGCTTTGCAGTTAAACTTCGGCTCCACAGGGGAGAAAGGACAAAAGAGAGAAGCAAAAATGAGTGGATTCTCCAAACTGCAGGGTTACACTAACTTAATCCCCAGGTTCTGTGAGCATTTGTGCCTAAAGGATCCTTCTAACTCCACTCAGAGAAGAGCAGCTCCAGTGAGCGTTGGAGCTGGAGCCAAATTGTGCTTCTGATGAGACACAAAAGGCTTTTCAGTTTCAGTGGAAACCACTAACAGCATCTAACAGAGATCAGAATTCAAACCAGCTCTCTGATTCTGGAAAACATGAAAAAAGCAGCACAACATTAAAATAAAATCTTACATAATAAGCAGAGCCGATTTGTCTGTCAGTGCAGGTGACAATCTCTCAGACTGTCATCTGCCTTGACAGCTGTCACCTGGGACTGACACAGGGAGAGAGTGCAGTGCTGTCTGTGCTGCTCTCCCTTGTACTGCTCTCCCTTGTACTGCTCTCCAGCTCATGTCCTTGTCCCCACACTGAGAGCCTTTTTCCAGCTCTTATGTGCATTTGATATTCACATCTATCGATCCAGGTCTTTTGACTCTACCTTACAACATGACTTTTGCTGACAGTGTTCACTTGAGATAGATTCACCAGACAGATTTTTAATGTACCAGTCACTGAGGTGGGACTTCTGGGACAGGGCCTCTTCTGATGTGATTTGGAAGGGATCCAGATGCTCACCTGCATCACCTCATGCCCCACCCCGTCACTTCAATTTTCCCCTGCATCTTTCTTCTCTTCTTTTTGCTGCCTCTTCCATACAACTTGCAACCCTCACTCCACCATTCTACTTGTTTATTCCTTTGACAACTTCTTTCTTTCAGATACAAATGCCTGATTACTGCTGACCTCAGTGGGAAACAGAGAAACCCAGGCAGGTATAAAAGATGTTACCTCCAGCACCTGTGGTGGAGTTACTCCTACATACACTAGGACTGAACAGGAAGTCAAGAATTCCAATCAGGAAAGTGGCCACCATCTCTGAAGGGAAGGACAGAGTGTTTACCACTGGGCCAAGAAATGAAATCCCCAAACCCTGTGCTAAAGAAAAGATGAGCATCCTTAAGCCTGCAGAAAGGGAAGCTGCAACACAGGGCTGTTTCAATCATTACAGTAAAGAAGGTCCTTGACATAAATCAGGAAGATTTTGCTTCCTTTGATACTGGTACAAATCCAGGATAAACACCACGATTTCACTGGGATTACCTCACATTCATGCTGATGCAAATATTAAAATGTGTCAGGACGAGAACCTGCAGAGGCACATCCACCCTGCACCTGCTGCTGCTGCAGCTCCTCATTAGCAACAGGATTATTGACCAAAGATCAGCACAGCACTTTATCAATTCTTTTTCCTTGTTCTCTCCGTCCCTCTCTCTGGGTCTCATTTATAGCCAAGGGAAGGGGAAAGAAACAGCATCAGCAATTTCTGACTGCAATGAAATACAAACTCTTCTTCCCAATCTTCCTTGTGAAGCCAACCCTGGCTAACTGGCTGCCTTCTCCCTTTTCATGAGAGTGACAAAAACCCAGTAGATGACAAGGGCATGGGACAGAGAGAATTCTGCTGGAATTGATGAGCTGGTGTGTCATTGTGGTGCTCCCAGGGCACAGTGGCTTCTGACTGTGACAGACTCACTGGCCTTCACTGGGAGCTCTGGAAAGAGTCCAGAGGTATCTTTGCACTAGAGCACATTCCAGCTTCCTGTTGAAATAAATATGCTGCATGCTGCAGGCAATTACTGTATAAATCACTGAGAGCAAAATCCAGAGTCCCAAGCATTAAACTCCAAGAATACAGGCTCTGCAGGTAAAGCTAAAGCAAAATTCCTTGAGCAAACTGCCATAGTAATTCCTTTATCTTGCCTAATTTGGTAGGGACAGATGGATGGCTGTATATATAGACACATACACATTGCTTTCCAGGTTTCTGCATATGACTCCTGAGCATCCCTATTGCTTTAGCAGATGCATCACAGGGAAGACCAAGAATTTCCTTAATGATCAGATTCTTATTATCACCGTTTGCTCCTGTCTTAGATCATTTGACACTCCTTCCCACTCTGTGGGATTCCCTGATGATAGAATCTACTGAGCACAAACAGCTACAGCTACAATGTTAATTGGTGTTTGTGCTGCAAACACTGTGTAACTACATGGTCATTTGCAAGTTTCCTTAGATGAGTCAGTAATGATATTTAATGATATCAACACGATTCTTTCTCCTTGGTTTAGTTCTGTTTGGACTTTACAAATTGTTGCCGTGGTAGAGAGGACAACAGACATATTTCATGCCCACCCCCTGCCACGGACAGAAGTTACTTTTTCAGCTCCTTACCTACAACGTACTTGGCTACCAGGATGTTCTTGACAGGATTATTTAATTACCTCCCTGGCTGTGACTTGGGAACATCTTTTAAAGCTGTGTCTACAAGCTGCAGCAGTTGGGGGTGGCAGCATTGCATCTTCCCTGCCTGCTCATCTCCTGGGTGAGAACACACCAGCACCCCCATCAACCTCCTGCTGCCATCAGCTCCTGCTGCCACCACTTCGGGGTTTTGGGAATACCACATCCCCAGGGACACAGGGAAGGCAGAACTTTGTTAGAGCAAGGGCAGAACCCGTTTTCTTTTGGTGCTTCTGGCTCTGCTGCGTTTCTGAAATAGGAAAATGTATTCAGGGAGTCATTTCTTCGTTTTTCAGGCCTGCAGTGAGTTTGTGCAGCCCCACCAGAGACTCACATGCCATTGTCAGTAACCAGGAGACACAGCTTAATACCTCAGAGAGCTCAGTGCACTGTGTGGAAGCACTCTGGCTGCCAGCCATGGTTCTGAAAGAATAATAATGGAAAAAAATGTGCTTGCTACAGGACTGCAGACCTAAGGGAATCAAAATGCTATTGATCCCAGCCCATCCTGTTCTCATTACAGTCTGCTCTGCTACTGGCATCAGGAGTTTTGGCAAAATCCATCATTATTAGCAGGGTAAATACATCTTTAGGTGGCATAAATCAGCATCACTTGCTGTGCCAATTTATGCCAAGTGTGAACACAGAGCACTCTGGTGTGTGTTTTGTGCACAGGAATAGTATATGGGGTCACTGTGGAAAGCTCCAGTATGGCTGAGGCTTGCAGAGCATTTGTTGAACTAATCAGCTGCACCATGCAATCAGTGTCTATTTTTCCTCACATAAATAGGGATGCATGAGGGAAAAAATGATTGTTAAATACTCATACAGCAGGTTTTTAACAACGGCAGATTTGAGACCAAAAACACAAGTACAAATAAAGCTTCCCAGCTGCTTAGGAGGGTTTTGTTCTCTTCTGGCTGAATAAATAATCACTTTTGCCTCACAGAGTAAATATAAAACTCCTCAGAAATGGCTACTCAACAAAGCACCAAAGGAGCCCAGCACTTTCAGAAGGAATTCCCCAAGAAACAGCACATGCAGGAGGCAATGAATTAAATATTTCTCTCAGTTCCTCTAGATGTGAGAGACAACTAAAAATCTGAAGTAGTAAAGAAAGAAATATTTAATTACTAAACCAAATGAAAAGACAAGAGTGTGGCAGAGGGAATGGCAGATGCTTCACCCTGGAGTCCTAAATAAAAGATAAAAAAACTGCAAGACATTACCAAATCATCTCCACAGCAGTTCAAGTTTTAAAGCAGGTCTGCACGCTACAGCTTTACTAAAGTGCACTGAGTAAAATACCAGAAGTACTTTGGAGAAGGGATTACCACAAGAGAGGGAAGGAAAAAAGCAGTATATCACTGTTTTTTTTCACACACAGGAAAACAAAACCACACAAAGACACTGCGTGGTTTGAAGGCACAGAGCTGAGCGGGTGGCAGTGTTGGCAGCTGGTGCATTCACCATCAAACCACAGTGCCTTCTATTGCTTGTGTTTCTTTTGTTTTTCTCCTTGTTTTCCTCCTTGTTTTTCTTAGGAACACGGAGCTTTAAGCCCTTGCCAGACTGGGAGTTGAGCTTATGAATCAAAGGGAGGATATGACCGTATAATCTTTTTCAACCCATCTTGTCGTAAGGTGGTTTCTATTCATTTAACATCCCTCCGTGGTCTTTATTAGCAAACAAAGTGTGGAGTGCTTCACATGCTCTGTGTGAATTTTTATGAAGGAGGAGAAGAGCAGCACAAGATAGATGTGTCAGCTGGGAGGTCTGGGAGATTGGCTGTAAGAATTTTAAGGAGATAATTTCAAGAAAACAGTAATCAAGGGAGCTGAAAGGGTGGGAGAACGTCATAAAAAGAAACAAGCTGCTTCTCTCAGCAGAAGGAACTGGGGTGATAAAATTCTCTGAGGGTCCCAGACTGGCTGCACCAATTCTAGAAACTTTAGGTATTACAGCAAACCAGCTCCCAGGAAGATGCATTTTTGGAGATCATGACTGGCTCCAGACTAAGCACCTCCATAAATTCTGTCAGCTGGAAATGGTTTGTTTGTTTTAAGAGAAAATTATGTGACCAAGAAAACCCAATCTTTTCCTTTCTCCATTTTTTCTCAGTTAAAACATTTTAACAAGGAAGCTGGGCTGTACAAGGAGTGTAACAGTCAGGCCAAAATGAGTAAATTCTGCCAGCATTAGAGCTGTAAAGAGATCAAACCCTCCCCAAAGACCCACTTCTCCATTACAGCAAAATCCAGTGAGTCTTCTCCACCTCCATCATTCCAGGATAGCAGAGCACTGGATAACACCTGGCACTCACATGAGCTTAGAAGATTTGTGTTCATGGCAAAGTTCGTTTGTGTTATAGCTCCAGTGCACTCATTAATTGACTCCTGTCCAGGCACAGAGTCCCACAGTTTCTGTATTGTGGTGTTTAATCTCAAACTGATTAACAGAGAAAACGAGCACAGCTTGTCTGAAATAAAGGTAAGGAAGTTGGACAGTATAATTCAGTTCTGTTGGCTGCCCTGAAAAAGCAGGGAGAACGTGAGGCTGTGGTCTAGAAAAATGAGGCTCTCAGGACGTTCTGGCTTCCAGCCAAAGCAAGAGTTAAAATAGGCAGGTAGAGTGAGGGAGGGAAGGAAATCATAGGGCCCAGCTGATGGTGCAATGCAATTCCCATTGCACTTTCAAATCCACTGGCACAGATACTTGAGAATAATGAGGTGGCATTTTGATAAAAAGGAAGGAGGTATGGTCTGGGCTATTTTGAGGTGCTATCAGCTCTAAAACCCTGCAATAATCTAACGTGGGGAAGACAGTGATCAGCACTTCAGCCAGACATTGCTGCACAGAGTCCAAGAGCCTGTGCTTAGCTTAGAGTGTGCCTTTCAGAGAGACTGCTAAGGTGAAACCCCGACTCTATTGAACCTGCTGCCAAAACGTTCAGTAATTTCAGTGCAGAACTTATGCTTGAGTCTTGATTTACTGACTTCCAGCAAAAGAACTGTACCCTAGTTCTCCACTGCCGGCTCTGGGCTGTGCTCTGTGCACTGGGATCAGTCAGGACAGCTCACCAGGGTGGGCACTGAGCACATCAGAGCCTCAGCTTTCCTCATATCCTTGACAAAAAGACCCCATTGAAAAAGGCACGGCTCACTGTGCTCTGCTGAAGATGCACAAAGGGGGAACAAAGCTCATGCCGTTCATTTTCTTGCCTGCATGCCAAAATTGGTAGTTCTCTCATCAGACATCTGTGTGTGTTGTTAAACAAGCCCCACAAGCTCCCCTTAGGTGCCAGCAAAATGCTGAAGGGCCATTGTGCTCACATCTGCACTGCTCTGGAATTGTGAAGGTGCCCTTAGAAGAAGCAACTTAATGTCTGTTAATATAGAATTGAAATCACAGGAAACCATCCCTTTCACCAATCTATTTTCTGTGCACCCTCCCCACTCTCCTCTGGTTCATCCATCAATCTCCATATCTTCCTCTGCTTTTTTGTCCTTTTTGGTGCATAAAGGCTTTGCTCAGATGACAAAAAAAACAATGTTCTTCTTCCAGTCTCTGGAATGAAAGTCAATATAAAGCAGCTCCTTATCTCCAGCTTTAGTTTTTTACACCTTCAATTATTCCAGTAGCAAATTTTAACTGGCAATTACAGCCACTGATGTGCATGCAAGGTGCTTAAAACCTGCAGTACCACTGCATTAATCCACACAGAGCCTGGAAGCCAGCCAGGGGCTGCCAAAGGTGGCACTGCCAATGCACCCAAAGGAGGAGGTTGGGGAGACCATGCACATAGATTCTAGCTACACATGGCCTTTTTTTCCCCTCTGTTCCCACATTTCCAGAGCTCCAGAATTAACAGCCACAGGTTAGAAAAAGCACATATAGGATGTAAAGCATGAAAGTACAGCTGCAGAGCTTAAACCTGTCACTATTATGATGTGAAACAGGGCTACCTTTAGACAGATAAAAGGATTTACAGACAAACAGCAAGACTTCTCTGTTAAACTAAAACAAAACCTGATTTCCAGACAGTTTATTTGAAAACAGATGGTGATGATGGCAAAAAGAGCCTTCTCCTATAAGGCAAGCAAAACTCTGTGCTGTTTGGAAATGTAGAACATGAAGGTCTTTATTTTGCCTTGTGACATGGAAATTAATGAGTAGATGAGGATTGCTGAATAAAAATTCCTCGGGGTGGGGGGGGAAGAATCACTTATCTCCAAGAACATGTTCCACTCGGCATCCTCTGGCAAGGGACATCTTTGGAGCAATGGCAGATTAATCAGTGGAATAGCAATGAAGGGAAAACCTTTCTCTTCCAGGTAATAGTTCTGGTTGGCCAGCAGTGATCACTGCCCCAAGGTCTGTCGATGGCCTCAGGTCAGACAAGCCGGTTGTCTCAGTCCTGTCTTGTTCCAAAATGCTAAAGGGAACCACAGAAACAAGCTCACAGCAGTAATTCCAGGGCTGTGCCTTCTAAAGCACTTCTGGAGATTTGGCTCCAAAGAAAGGTGGCAGAGATGTGTGGATGATCTGTGCCCCACAGCCTGGAGCACACGGTGCCAACACCACCAGCAGCCCCGCTGTTCCCAGAGGAAATGCTGGTTGTGGCAAGGTCAAGGACAGCCCCCCACCATAAACACTGTCTTCTCATGGCCAAACACAGAAGTGCAACAGCACTGGGACAGCTATGCCTCCAAAATCTAGACAGGACCCTGCCTGATGCAAAGGAGCACTGAAGAGCACTGTGTGTCCCTCTCTGAGGGCAGGGGGCTGCAGTGGCACCTGAGCAAAGGCTACTCACACCCCCCCTCTGGCAATCAAACCAAGTCACCACTTGCTGACTGCACTGAATCAACACTGTGAGGTTGAATCAGCCACATGCTGGCACTGAAACGCTAATTGTTTTCAAATACACATTGTAATAAAAGTCTAATTAGCACCCATCTCTCTCAGTGAGCTGATGCCACTGTAGGATGGCTCTGCAATGGTGACAAGCAATGAAGGATGACACACATTCATCTGCTTTTCTTCTCACCACGTTTTCTTGGGTTTGTGGTAGAGGTTTTAAATAAACACAAGAAAACAAGAAGGGAAAAGCAGGTTGATGAACTGCATGAGATATAATACATAGATCAGAACCTTGGGAATGCAGTCCAGCAGAGAACATTTAAATAACACAGGGCTACAGAGCTCTGAATCAAGTGTGATGCCTGTGTGCAGTCTGTATTGCTCACAGAAACACCCAGGTCTGTCTGTGGTGCACATAAAGGCACCACTCACCGAGTGTGAACCCACCCCCCCTCCAATCCTGCAGGCAGTGATCCCACAGCACACACACAGACAGCCCCAAGGCCCAGCACACACCTTCAGCCAAAGGCACATGTGCTGTGCCACTGCAGCTGGTGTCACATCCACAGTCCAGGCTCTTCTCAACTCAGCTACAACTGTTGTTGTGGGTTACAGGGAGAAAGCTGCAGTGGGAGAGAGTCAGGCAACACCAGCACAGGAAATACAGCCCCAGGGGAGGCACAACGTCAGCATGATGAGGGGTGGCTGGAGTTATGGATATATTGCTTCTCCTTCCAGTCCTGCTGAGCACAAGGCAGAGCAAACCCTGAGCTATTGAACCCATGTGGTGACCTCTACCATTTGCAGCAACCACTGCCTACATTATTAACAGCACTGCCTGTGCCAGGGACTGACCCTGCTCCCAGCCAGGGTCAGGGTCCATTGATTATGCCCTGTGAATTAGTTCAAACTGGGTGAACACAGAAAGAGAAAAATTTGCCACAGGGCCAGTGATCAGAAGATGGGAGTAGCTCCTGGAAACATGAGCATATAGTACCCTCATCCCACACAGCTCATGAATAAATGGTGGAGCACTTGCCAGCCATCTCACCCTGGCATCTGATTCATCAGCCTGAGGGCAAACACAGAGAAGCACAGTGTAAGAAAGGGAGCCCCCTTCCCAAACCTACCTGCCATCCCATGGCCACATTTGTCTGAGCCAGCCAGACCCATGTAAACAGAAGGCAGCCAATTAGCAGCTGATGTGAACGGTTCCGTGGAAAGTTATTATTTAAAAGCTAGTTAAGATAATTAGGGGGCAGTTTAATTAAAACATCAACTTAAACACAAAATGAATGCTGTAGCTATCAAGCCCAGCAGGATACACAGCTAGCAGATGCCCCTGGGAAGCTGCTAATTAGTGTTTGTGGTGACTGCTAATAATAAATAAAAACAATAATATTCCTGTAAGCCTTAGAAATTGTAGGACTCTCAGTCCTTTCTGTCCAGTGCATGCCCAGATAGTTTAAACAGAGTATCTGAGAAAATTAGAAAGCTGTAGTAACTCAGACTAAGTCTTTAAATGTCTTGGTTTCCCAGCAGTCCTTGCCAGCAGAGAGAACACCACTGGAATTCCCAAGATCCACCCAGACGGGTCACACTGCAGGGTCACTGTTTCATGCTGCTCATCTGCTCTCATACAAGAACCACTGCCACAAACAGGTTGTTTATGATCAGGAATTAAAAGAATTCTGATACCAGAAGCAATATAGCCTGGGAAATGCTGTTCCTGGATGCACATCTGGGGCTCCACTGAGAGCTACAGAAACCCAGGCAGAGCTGGAGCCCACCTCTGATGCTGTGCCCCAGCCTCCATGGAGGGATGCACCAGTTTGTTCCCTTTTAAAGTTCTGCAAAGCTTTTGCTGCAGCACTGCAAAGGATCTGATTCTGATCTCACCGGCACTGGTGGTGATGAGAAGCATCTCTTGTTGTCTCCCTCTGCACACTACAGGCAACACACTGAGAGTGACTCTGCCAGGCAAAAGGGAGAAGGTGAGACACTGCAGCATTTGAGGGGGCTGGTGATTCATCCATTTAAACAGCTCAAACCAGGATTCTCCAGTAACTACAGAAGGAGATGCTCCATTTCACACAGAAGTTAATTGCCAGGGCTCCCAGCACGAGAAGGGAAGGTCTCTGCAGTAAAAGAGATGGTGCTCCCAGTAGTATGTGCAGGGCCAGGAGGAACACAAGTGTCAATGTTTTCTCAGCTGAACAGAGCTGAGCTGTGTTATCTAATTCCTGAGCTATAGATTTTGAGTTGCCCAAGGGGAGGGGGATGCATTAATTACTTATGAATCAATTGATCTGCTGCTATTTCAGGAACATCTATCTAATGGCTCTGTAATAGAGAAGATTCCCAAACAGCAGCTCCCTCACTTCACACAAGCCATCCCTCACCCCCCATCCCACAGAAGAGCAGGGTGGGAGCCTGCAGGACAGGGAACTTCCAGGATGTACAGCAAACTCCTACCAGGCACTGCCCTTGTGTGCTCTTCACCTTGTTCCCATATCCCAGTTTATATCAGGGCAAAGCAGGTGGGAACTGTCACCACGGGAGTGAGACTGTGTTACACTTACCTCATCCTGCTAAAAATGGGGAAAGTGGGTAAAAAGCAATAAAGAAATGGGCCCAGGGGCTGCTCCCCTTGGTGGGACACATTCCAGGGTGTCATCCAGATTACAGGGAAGGAAGGTGACCTCTCCCTCTCTCTTTCTACCCTCATACATGGGAAAAATACACCTGCTCCTGGTATGGCCAGAAATAGAGGAACAGCTGAGATGTTCTTTTGGACTCTCTTACCTTGCACCTGGAAGATGCCAAAAACTGAACCTTCAATTAATTAAAAGCTTTGTGAATACAGCCTGGAGATCCTAGTCTGGAAATTTAAGGCAGAAGTTTCCATTTTGCTTGGCACTTCTTCTCTAAAAGATATCTAAGAGTTCCTGTCATTCCACGAATGTCTGTCTCTGCTCTGACAGAAGTTCAGAGGCAATTTAGTTTTACCTTCTTTTGCAGACACGGTTAAGACAACAGGAATACCACTCATCAAAGTCTTTGTTACTCTGTGTAACAGAGCACAATTATCTACCAATTTACCACTCCCATCATCAGCTTCCCTCCTAAATGATTAAGTTCTTTGTCAGTCATCAAGTCTCTCAGTGTAAGCAGGGTCAAAAGGCAACCTGTGCTCAAGTAAGATTTGGGTGGTACATTTATAGGAAAGAATTTACCCCTGATGGTCAAAATCTGCAAGCAATGCTTTCCAGTGGCTTTCTTGCTCATAACAATCTGTCAACACTTATCAAACTTGTATCTAATCATCTCATCTTTATGTCTTTTATTTTAGCAAAACATCAAACTAGAGGATATTAAACAGAACATCTAGTCTTGCACAGCTCCTTTCAGCAAAAGGTATTGAAGCTTTTTATGCAGAAAGTGTGTATCATTATAGCCACTTATAAACAGGAAAACGAAAGCACAGAGAGATCAAATGACTTGCTAAAGGTATTAGAGCAGATTACTGGCCAAGCCAGAAGCAAATTCAAGTGCCTCAAGTGTTGCTTCAATGCCCTGGATGACACCAGGTAAAGATCAGCTCATTCACTACTGAACATAATCAGTTCTCAGCTGAACCTGAGCCCTGCTTGTCAATGTTACACAGCAATTCAGGACAGCTGGCACTTAGATGTGGTCTCTAATTTCTGTTATCCAATTCCACATCCTACTCTGCAGTACACCTGATCAGGACAATAACATCATTTGATTGCTGGCAAAGCCACTTTCACAGGGATTTCTCGTTCACACTCATCCATCCGCCAATCCCTCAGGGCTCCCAGCAGCTCCCAGCCAGGAACTGCGCTGATCTGCCCCGAGCAGGAGGGTTTGGAGATCCCAGTTTGGAGAGGCAGGAGGGGAGCAGCTGCAGGAGGGGACAGGGGGCTGACAGGACAGGAGGCAGCACACCCAGAGCAGCTGTGCCTTCAGTCCAGGGAAGGGCTGCAGCTGCAGCGGCACGGAAAGGGACTGGGGCTGAGTCTGGGAACAGCCACGCTTTGGGGCAAACGCAGAAGACACAGCACTGGTGGCAAGGAGTGAAAAGAAAGGGCTGTCTCTGAGCTCTGTGCTGTCTGAAGCGCCCCCAAAGGAAAACATGAGGATTAGAGGGTCAATTGTACCCCGGGACAGCCACGGCAGCAGCTCGACAGGAGCGGTGGCTGAGGGGGAAGCACAGAACTCATCACCGAGGATCTAAACAAATCCGGGTTGCATTTGCACTTCATTTAGATTTAATAAGATAGTTATTGTTTGTTAATTACGTGCCAATTGATTAGTGCAGCAACATATTTATTGAAGAGGAATAATTCAGCTGAAGATGCATATCCTACTCATCTAAATTGAATCAGGCAGATTCAAAGCGATGAAGTGTCGTGGAGCATCCATCTCCTGTTTGGTACATGCACTTTGGAAGAATTCCTGCAATCTGGAAGACAAGCTGCTCTGTTCCACAAAAACCTGGGCCCAGGAGGAAGTGTCACCCATGAAGGACTTGTGTGTAGGATGCTGGAAGCCTGTGCACAAGCCTGCAGACCCTGAAAGCCACAAAGCCTTGCTCTGCCAGGAGTCCTCCTGGTGATGTACAACAGCTTCTGCCAAGATGAGCTGTACTCAAAACCACAAATAATAAACATACAAATAAATGGGAAAACAAACAAATCTCACTCCCCAAACTGGAAGCTGGAATCAGAAGAGCCATTGCTCCATCTTTCCAGTAAAAATCACGTTCTCACTTCCACTGTGCTCCACAGAGAGCTGAAAAAGCAGAAGGTCTGGCAAAGGTCACCCCTACAGAAGGTGAAGGAAGGGCAAAGTTCAGAGCTTGTGCCAGTTCTGGGAAGGAGATGTGGGGTGTGTGGGGATGGGGGAAAATTAAATCCCATTTGATGAATATGAGAAACTAAATGATCCTCTTCATGATGGTCTCTGCACACAAGCAGCTGCAAATCAGAGGACTGCTCCAGCCGGGAAATGTCAATTGTATGGAAATGTCATCTTCATTGCAGAGCTCTCCTGGGGCTGCTGGAAACTGCAATTCAACTGCATTAATTTCTCTCCCTCTTTCTCTGTCTCACTTTCTCTTTTATTTTTCAATCTTTTAACCTTTATAAAAAAATTAAAAAACAACTGTCTTTTCTGCATTCAGTAAAAATTTTCAGCTATAACTGTGCAGAAAGGTTAAAGAGTTTCAATTAGAAAGGTCACTCCAGGATGATTGTGCAGCTGGATTCACATGCTGCCTGCATTTGGAAAGATAAAGATAGCACTGAGCTGCTTCCTGTGCCAGGGCTGACATCTCCAGCTTCTTCAGTCCCAACAAAAATAAACTTTCAGGCCTCACTCTTCAAATAGTGCAAAGACTCACAGATCTCAGGAGACTTTCAACAGGGAGAACTGTAACTTGAGTTCAAACTGAACACCGGATCAAGAGGGAGACAAGACATGTAACAGGTCACAGGCAATGCCCAAGGGGAGGCCACTGCACTGAGAGTCTCCAAACTGGGAATCTGGACCTTGTGACATCTCCAAACCACCCTCAGAGTTCACCTGTGGGCTTATCTAACCTCCTGTCTAGCCTCCCATTTCCCTCTTGCTGCACTCCACAATTCTTTCACCCTGCCCTAAACCCTACCTTGTGTCCAAGGAAAATAGATTAACGTATTCCCTGGTGTTGAAATGAGGGAGGAACAACAAGGTGCACAGGGGGACAAGCATATGGCTGGTCAGGAGAGAGGGATTACCTGAATTACAATTGATTTTCCACTGTTAATGAACCGTGAAGTGCTTGTGATTGCATCTTGAAGAGATTTATAATTATTCATTGAATCTCAGAAGATAATTAAACTTCATTAAACACAGACATGACAAGCTTGCATAGGAAAGAATAAACCTCAGAGCAGGTTCCTGATGGAAGAGGGAGATACTGTGTTGGGAGAACCAGGGGAAATAAAAGGAGGGTCCTTCACTGAAAGTGGGTTTTGTCCAAACAAGAAGCTGCTGCCCTCAGAGTGGCCTCTTCACCTCTTTTCCCTTAGTTTTTAAGGGTTCTTGGCTTTCTCTTTCACACCCCCTGAGTGTGCCTTATGTAACACACTTACCTATTCTGCTGCAGTCGCTGTGTGAAAATGTTCAGAGTGTTTTAGAGCCAGTGGGGACTGGTCCTGTTGCATGTTTACCAGAGTGCCTGTGACCTGCAAAACGCAGACTGAGGAGGGAGCTGGGGAGAAGCAAGGGGAGGCTGTAGCAGGGAGATGCAGTTTATTACCACATGGATCAGAATTCCCCAATAGCTCAGCATTTGAGATATCAAGGGAGTGCTTTCCTCTTTCAAATAGTCTGGCCTTAGCTTGTGACCATGTGAAAATTTAGCCCATATAGTCCATATTCCAGAGATTTATTAGGATATAATGGGACAAATGCTACAGGCTATATGGTGTGTTCAGCACTGGTGTAAATTATGCCCTAGCTGGATACAAAGCATTTGACACCAGATAAACAGAGTATAAGAATATTTCATAAAAGAAACTTATTTATCGAAGAAGGAGCCACTGAAGAAAGAAAAACCTAACAATAAAGTGCACTGCTGAGGATCAGAGGAGTCTTGGCCTTGGCAGTGGTGCTACCCAAAGGCATTAATCCAGAATAGCATTTGTTCCAAATTTGATTCCTGTGCCATTGGGAGCTGTCAGTGATTACAGGGCCCCAAACTGGGTAAACATCTGCATCCACCAGTGCAGTCAAATGAACCACTTATTGGAATGTTCCCTCTTCTACTTGTACAAGGTAAGTCAAGCCAAAAGCCCCCCCCCTCCCCTCCGTCTTGACCTAAGTTGATCTCACAGCCTTTTGCATTTACACTGAATGTCCTGAGATAGAGTGGGAAGGGCAGACCCCCTTTGTTTTCTCCAGCCCCCTTTGTAAAACAACTTCCTGCTACCAAGGGCCATCCAGCATCAAGCTCAGCCAAACACAAGGCTGTTGGGACAACTCTACTATTGCAGAGCCAGTGCTCAGTGCTCCCAGAGCAAGAACAGGCTGTATTTCCTGGAGAAGTCAGCTTAGAAAAAAAGGACAGAAATCTCAGACTTGCCCAGGATAATTTTTTCTTCCTCTCAGAGGGTTTTCTTTTCATTTTTGCCCTCCTAGAACTGAACATCAAGAGTTTTCAGTCCTGAGGCAATCTGATTTTCTTAAGAATCACAAATGTTGACACGAGGCTAAAAGGACCTGGAGAAGATGCTTCTCCCCGTGGGCTGGCACAGCTTTGCTGAGCACACACACTCTGTGAGCACAGCACACAGGGGAGGAGACAATGCACTTTGCACTGTGCTTCTGGTGTGAACATCTCTTTCCCATCCACACCCAGGGGAACGACTGAGCCCTACAGCTACATCTCTCTCATCCCTCCTTCGTTTGCTATTCCTGCCTGACATAACACCTCCTCTTTCCCTCGCCTCAGATGGATTTTAGAAATATAGGTCTTGCCTAGCACGGTGTAACTTAAATCACAGTGTTGCAGCCAGGCTTTCACCACGGTGACATTGCCAGAGATGCACAGCATACACAGACCAGCACAGTAATTGGTATAGACAAAATTAAGGATAAACAGGCAGACACACAAGGGGAAATTCATCATCTGAGACCTGGTACTTATTTTCTCCCCTAGACAATGCCTTTGTACAAAGCCCAGAGTCTCTGGCACAGAGAGGATTCAGGTCTATCAGGCCCGGTTTCTAATTGGTACATTTAACTAGTGAAAACTCCCTCATCAGGTTAATAATTCTGTGAGCCAATTAAACTAAACTGATCTAATAAAAGAGCAAACCAGTCTTGCTGTGTATACCCAGAGTACTTGCTCCAATTTAACTGAATGAATTTAAATTCAGTTTCAGAAAATCTGTGCAAAGCTCTTGGAGGGATTTCCGGTTCTTTCAGAGGAGAGAAAGGCTGGAGGGAGACTGTCTCCACCCCAGACCCTTCCTATCTTGTTGTGCAGTGACTCACACATCCCAGTTTTGCAATGAATGAGCTTTCCAAAGGCAGCATTCGCTCTGGCTCTCCCCCCCTGCTGTAGCACCATGTGTTTTACAGCATTGTCAAACATAATGATTCCTACCCTGGAGAGAAATTGGGTCCCGTTTTATATTTTATTACCTAAGAAAGGACATTTTTTACTTTCCACAGTCCACAGTTGGCAGCAACAGCCCCATAAATCTTGCCAAATGCTTTTTGTTGATATATTGTCCGGCAAGAAGTCTGTGGGGCTGGGGCCTGTGTGGAGTAAACAAGGTAATGGTTCCCTGATCCATGTCCGAAGAGGGAGAGCAGCAGGGATAAGGAGTGCTGCAAAGTCACTGCAGACAGAGTCCAGCAGCTGGGGGGTGAGCTGAGAGACCACATGTTTCACATTTGTTATCCAGAGTAACATGCAAGTTGCAAAACTTCCTGGCCCCCAAGAACGAGGTCTTACTCCACAAAACTCGCCTGCCAGCCCACTCTGCCAGTCATTGTTTGCTGCAAGAGCTCTGGCTGGTTCTCACAGGGAACCATGACTGGGGGGAAACCTGCCGGAGCCCCAGTGCATGCCAGAACTCATGGAAACCAGGAAAAAGGGTAATTGAGAGGAAGACAAAGGCAAGAACATACTTGTGAATGCACGTGCATAGGAGCAGATTTCACAGCTGAAGGGACAGAACAGTGTGAGCAGAGAGCAAAGAATATGGGGGAGGCACAACTCCCTGTCCACGAGGAGCAGGCTGGGTGCAGTTGCTGTGCCTGCTCTCTGGTAGGAGGGTAAACCCATGTGGGACTGGTGGATGTAACTGTGTTGGACGTGGCTGTAAGCAGTCCCTACAGAGCAGATGAACAGGTGTGGAGATGCAAGAGCATGTTTTGGAACACGTGTTTCTCAATTTAAGTGGGCAATGATGGAAGGGAAGATGATTGTCCTTGCACTGAGGGAGCATCCAAGATGTGCATTGCATGTGTGTTAGCTGGGGCAGGGCCAGGGGCGTATGTAGGTGACAGGCTCTGCTTGTGTCCTAGCACTGATACACAGCTGTCCCCGAGCCAAGCCCCAGTTCCTAATACACTTGTCCTTTTTGGGTGCTGACAGAGCCTCTCCCTGAGAAAAAGAGATGTTCATTCTGATCCCTTTGGGCAGTTAATGAGCTGCTTCCCTCCTCTCCATCTTTGTCCCTGTGCTCCTCCCCGGGCTCCCAGAGCACTTTGTGGTAATGAAGAGATAATGCCATAATGACTTGGTATGTCACGCTCAGCCCCGCCGTAATGCCTTGGAACAACTCAGTGCCACTGCAGGGCTCTGCCAACTCAGCCAGTCATGGCCAGGCAATGCAAAGCCCTCTCTGCCCCTCCAGGCAGAGGGACCATTCAGTGGACCTTCATCCTGCAAAACAGACGCCAATCTCCCAGTGCCAGGCATCCCGAGCTTTGCTGCCCCTCGCTTTTCCTCCAGCCAGTTCCCACAGACACGACCTGCACCAGTCACTATGGGTTGGCTATGATTCCTGAAGAGCTGAAAATTCTCCTGAGGCCTCAAGAATAAAAATACTGCTAACCCTGGCTGGGAGCATAATGAACAGGAGGAAAGATTGATTGCTAAGGCTGTAATTAAGTGAGAGCTTTGATAGCCTCATAAGCAGCAAGAGCCAAACCAGAGTCCTGATGTGGAATTAGAGTGGCACAGGCTCCCTCCCTGCATCCCACCACCTTCTCCTGTTAGGAACAGCACCTTAGGATTCTGAGCACGCAGCTGCCCTGCTCCAGGCTTTATAGGCTACAAGTCATTTTAAGGGGAAATGGAAGAAATGAGCTTCCCACAGATGAGCGTGATAGGAGGCTCAGGGACTGACTACAGCAAGAAGGAGCAGGAATTGGCAAGTTGCCTCCCACCCTGTGCCTCACCTCCCCCTCTGTGCCTCACCTGATTATGAGGTGTCTCTCCACATTAGGCATAGCATTGCATCCACTTACAGCCTGTGAGCAGAGTCTCATAAGCAGGGCAGGAGGGCATGGGAAGAGGGGGCAGAAGAGGAGGGAATGATTATCCACCAAGGACTTGAATCCAGTGAGATTTACACTCTTCCTCAGCCATAAACATTTCTGAGAACTCTAGAGATAAACCCACTTGCTCAGCGGAGGCAAAGGCTGCCTGCCAGCCTCCAGCTGCTCAGCCTCCCTGATTGCCAGTGCACTAAGGATAACCCACTTCTCCAAGGGCTGCAGGTCTCTCCATCCCACTCTTCTCCCATTTGCAGACAGAAGTGATGTCTTCATTGCATATCTCTTCCTTAGCTGAGGCTGGTGCTCTGCCAGCCCCCTCCATTTTGCAGCACAGCCACACCAATATGTTCCCCCAGGATGGAATAGGACACCACACCATCCCTTCCCTCAGCTCCTCCTCCCAGCCCAGCCTGCCACAGGTGGCTGGAATGGCTTCTGTGACAATATAGGAGGCTCCTCATATACATGTCAAAAGAAGACATTTTCAGCTTGGCAAAGACCTCCAGGATCATCACAGAACCCTCTTCAGGAGCCTCTCTGCCCTCTCCCTCAGTTCTGGCTCCAGCCATGCACAGCCCTTTCAGGAAATACTCCCCTTCAGGCTGTAACCCATGTCATTCCTGCAGCTGGGCACAGGAAACAAACTTTGGGCCAGCCCTTGAGCTTGCACTGAACTCAGGATAAACTCCATGGACAGACCCTTTCCTTCCCCTCTGGGTTTATGCTCAGCCTCACACTGCTGTTGGTGCACCTTCCCCTCCTCCTCTGCACCCAGAAACACTAAATTCCTCAACCCACCCCACCCTTTTCCCTGAGCACACACTTCCTGGATTTGTCCAGATCTGCTGCCCTCTATCCCACTATAACATTTCTGCCTCCTATTTTGAGTATGTGCACATTAAAAGCTTTTTCTTCATAGAAGTGGTTCAAGAAATAACCAGGAATGTCCTTATATTTTACCAGTTCCATGAGAGGCAACAGCTCCTCACCGTGAGGTGGGGAAGTAAAGGCAACAAAGGACACAAGAAGCTCTTGATCCTGCCCCTGGCTCTGGCATTTTCTGTACAAGTAGCTGCTGCCCAGGGCTGCCTCAGTTTCCCCACTGTTTCTTCCTCACAGAGACACTGTGAGACTTAATTGTCTGACACACAAAAAACTGAGCTCTTCAGATGAGAGGAGCCAGACAAGGACGCAATCACACTGTGACAGGATGCCTTTGAGCTTCCTGCTAACCAGACAACGGCCTAACTAGCACGAGCCTGTTGTCAGTGATGTGTGAGCCGGGTCGGGGACGCGCCGGTGTCTCTGAACCCCGCAGTGCCTCTCCCCCGGCGTGTTTGGGGGGCATTCCCTTGGCCAGGATGTCTGAGCTCCAGCACAACTCCACTCCAGTCTTTGTCCATCACACATTGTTGGCCTTGAAACTCAGAGCACCAGGGGTGACAGACAGATCCGGAGAGTGACAGACTCCCGGAGTCAGCAGAATGCAGCCTGTTGCCATGGAAATTCAAGCCTCCCTTTTAAGCATCTGTGCAGCTCAGGGGAACGTGGCCAGCTCCCACTGTGAAAAATCTTTGTAAAGAGTCCCGTGGAGAGTTGGGTTTGGATCCCACAACTGCTTTTTGCTCCGCAGCCCAATTATGTGTTCTAGCAGGAAAAGAGGGACCACAGCTTGGCTGAGGGTATATATGACGTCAAGGTGCATTGTCTAAGAGATGAGCCTGCAACCAAGGACACGATTTTCTGACACAAAAACTCTGCAGAAAAATTTCAGATTTAAAAAAAAAAATATTGGAAGAGATCCACTTTCACTGCTGTGCCACACCAGGCAACACCACTCAGAAGTAGGCTTTGGGGAGATTGTTTATCTGAACGTGCAAAGTTAGATCTTGAAGGCTTATTTATTTGTCCACTACACTGGCAGGCTTTTTTTGGATTGCTGACAAAGGCATTGTCATAGGTGTGACAGGCAAATAAATAAGTGAAATAAAAACAAACACTGAGACAAAGGGGTGCTGACGGAAAATTCCAGCAAATAAACCAAGGCTTTTGGCTACAGCATATTTTGTGACTGCAGAAAATGCAAGCAAAGCATGGGAGTTATTAACTACTTCTCTATCATTTCCAAACTTCTGTCACGAGTGTCCACCTCACCTTATGCATGAGGGCAATGTTGTGTAGAATTATGACCAAGAATGATGTTTCTTGCATGACACTGTATATCAGCTGTGTTTACTGCACATACATTGCCATGTGCTCAAGGCAAATGTACGAGGGCCACTGGGTCTGTACATGCACAAGGGACACCCACCAGGGTATAGACATGATGCCTGGGGAAGGAGATCACCTTCCCTTCCAAAGCTGGTTTTGTCAAGTCTAATTGCCTTTGCTGTTTTCCCCATGAAATCACTTTGCATCTCCAAGCTCACTTTCCCAGTTGCAGCGACCCTTTTGTTTCCTGTGCAGTAGCAGGTATTTCTGTGAGGCTGCTGCCTGGGAATGAGCACCAGGAGCTGCTTGGGCTTTCAAAGCCCCAGACAGCTTCATTAGCCAAACAAAGGCCACACATCCAGAGCTCTACACAGAGGCAGGGGGTGATGTAGAAAAGCTCTAGCAAGCAGTTCTTCATTACATTATCCTACCTGCAGCCCTCTGGGAGTGGCCTGTTGTTGAAGGAGTTGTGATAACAAGCTCTCCAAGGAACTGCCTTTGTGATGTCCAGAGCAGGGGCACTTGAGATCATTCCTCACCAAAAGCCCACGACAGACAAAACACCCTCAAGACTTTTCCTTTTAGGGTTAATTCCAGAAGCCCTGAAAGACACTTAAGAGGTCTAGTTCATGCCTGGTTCCTCATGCAGTTTCTCACACCACGGTTTAGCAACTGCCAAACACTGACAGAAAGGGTGACCAATGTCTTTTCATCATCAGTGGCCCACACCCTCTCCAGAGGGCACTGCACCCAAGAGATACACTACTGTTTTTTGAGGAAACTGTCTGAATCCCATGGTTATACTATAAAACTCCCCTGTCTGGCAGCTCAAAAAGTTCCTCCTGAACTTTGCCATGGAAATCTTTCACAAAACAAAACAAATTCTTCTCCCCAGAGAACAAAGACATTTACTTCTTGCTTCTCTTTCCTGAAGTCTTTTCCCAAAGAACTTCAGTTATGACAAACAGGCATTGTAAAACTCAGCATGTTCACCATTTCTCTTCTTCTTCCCACCACTGCCAGTATAAATATCACCCTGAGTTAGGGGCTCAGTGCCAAGTTAAAATAATGCTCTCTTTGGGCTGGGGGTCTGGGTTCTCCAGAGATCACAAGGAATCTGTCATGGTGGGTGAGGAGGAGGGAGGAAGTTTGATCCAGGAACACCAACTGGGAATATTTTCACACTAAATTTCACACCTCCTCCCCTGGGTTTCAGTGAACAGTTACAGTGATGCACCCTGCAGGGTCACCATAAAGGCAGATCCATCCCTTGAACATCTCTGTAGCTCTCTAGGCTGCATGTCAGGGAGGGAACCTTGTTTGTTCTTCCTTTCCTCACTCCCACTCCTCCCTACTGCAGTGCTTTTCTGGGAAACCCTGGGGGAAATAATTCTGGAAAAGAGGCAACAAATTTGATCAGGACTCCAAAGCTGTAGGCAGCCCACAGCCAGACACAGTGCTAGCCTCAGATGGGAGCCAGAGAATGTCAGACTTGGCAAACAGTGATTTCCATCCTGAAGCCAGATGGAAAATCAAATACCACAAAAAATATTCCTGAACCTAAACTTCCCATCTAAAAAAAATTCAAGCTGGGTCAATTCACAGATTTCCTTGCAATAGTTTTACATTGAGTCATTTTATGTCAACCTTTAAAAGACGTGCTTACTATTTTTGGCAAAAAAATTTCGTGTTTGAAAGCATAAATTCTAAATGTAAAAAAAGACGTATTTTCAACAATTTATGATTTTTTTTCGTTAAGAAATACTATTTGTTCCTTTTCCTGCAAGTCAGGACTCCTTTTCTGCACACTCACACTCTGATATGGGAAGGGATTTGGGGTCTCCAAACTAGGGCTCCAAACCTCCATGCAAACCCTCCTCAGAGGGTGTGAATCTATGCCTGGTCACTTTGTAGGAATGCAGGCAGGGGCACAATGGTTCCACCTCATCCTTTCCTTCCCCCAGAGAGCTCAGGGATGGGACCCTGCTCATGGGTTTCCATGCAGTCAGGGCTGAGCAGCACCAAAGGGCTCTGCAGTCCTTCCTACCGTGGCAGAGAAGCTCCAGACAAGCAGTTTCTCTCTCCTGACCTTCCTGTTATCACCCCAATCCAAACAGCCACATCCCAACGAAATTGAGTCAAGATTGCCAGGAACTCATCTCCAGCCTCATTTTCCTTTTTCTCCTTTTCTCCCCGACGGTGAGGCCTCACCCGTGTGACAGCTTCATTACCAGTGACCTTCAGCTCCAGCTTTGTTGGGGAAGTGATTTAGAACCAAATTACTGATCTATTCCTTTCATCTCCTCCCTCTCACTGAGAGCAGCAATAGCAGCCCCGGAGAGGCCGCCTAAAACTGAGTGTTTTTAACACATTCCAGAAGGGGAGACAGAGCAGGAAGCCACCCCCCAGCACAGGCCAACAGGAAGGGGCCAGACTGTTCTTGGGGAAGGGCCAAAACAATTGTACAAGTTTATTTCAAGGGTGTGGAGGAGGCTCTTAAGGAGTTGGGGACTCCACTGAGAACAGATGGAGGGAAAAACACAGGGCGGGTGGGGGTTTGGAAGACAGGATGGCTGTGGCACATGGGCAGAGCAGAAGGGAGGTGGCAGCATGGACCTGGTGGTTGTGGGCTGGGTTAAATCCCTTTGGAAGCAGTGGGAAGAGCAGCTGTCTCTGAGTCAGGCGAATCAAAGAACACTTCTGTGTCTCTTCATGTGGTACAAACTGAAGCAATGGAGGAACAAGGACGAGGGTTGAGCTGAGCTGAGCTGCTACATGGCTTTGCTGTAGGCTAATGGCTCTGTGTGTGTGTGAAAGAGAAACAGGGAAGAGAAAAAGATGAAGAAAAAAGAATAACCAGAGCTGGAGCAGATCACTGGGAAGAATCAGAATAAGCACGTGAAACTTGAAAAAATGTCAGAGAGATGGTACCAGAGTAAAGGGTCATTAAAGAGACCTCTGCCTCCTAAAGGGCACTGACAGCCAGAGAGTTAAAAGCAGAGGAAACGGGGAAGCAGGAGTTGGGAGTCCCAGCTCTCATCAAGTGAAGTGTTTCCAACCATTATAGCCTAACGTGTCACAGGGGGCACCAGCAGCAGGTCCTTGAATGAGTGTCCAAATCAAAGACCTGAAAACCTGGCCTCACTCACAAGGCTCTCATTCTCCTTCTTTTCAGCAGCAACATCCCCATGAGCCAACAGTTCCTGAGCAAGATTGCTGCATGATGAACACATAAAAGAGAATCTCTGTGATTCTTCACCCACCCAGGCTCAGGAACACAGGGTAGAGACACACTGAACCATTCAGGGACTGAAACTGGTAGCAGGCTGTTTCACACAACCATTTCAGCAGAGTGATTTACCAGTTGAGAAGAATTTAATTTACAAACAGAAAACATAAAAGGGAAGAAAAGACTGTAAACAAGGCAATAACAGAAGAGCCCAGTAATGAGAGGTTCACGCAAGAGGAGATTGGCTGATCCATGTGGTAAAGAGCAGCACAAAGTGGCTACAGGGAAATAGCAGGAAGAGATTTACTGCTGACACTAAAGTGCTATTTCCAACTGACATTTGTCTCTGCCTTGGAATTCCCAGTTGGAGAGAAGAGGTGACAACAAACAGGAGGAATTTACACTGTCCACTTTATGCAAATCTAACCTTTCTGCACCTGCCAGGTGGGGAGTATTTATTTACATTCTGGCTGTCTGACTGCATTGGCAGAGGGAGTGAATCCAAACAGAACACAGAGAAGGTCAAAGGGATACAGCTCGTGGCTGTAATTTCAGGCCTTGTTACAGGCATTACAATTTTAATGTGGCAGTTGAGAGATATACACCCCAGGCAGATGAACTGGCAGGGGCCCTGTGCATGTGCCAGTGTATTCCACAAGAGCATTTCATTGCTCTCTAACAGAGATATTAATATCAGAGATATTAATCTGTGCCTCAGTCCCTACCTCTGTCTTGCTCATAAAGGACCTCAGCAAATTCCTTTAGCTCACGTGTGAAGTGTGATTAATTCTGGACCAGGCAGATCTGCGCCCAATCTCCTTTGCCACAGTGACTTTTCAAGATGCAAAGATTTGAGGCTGAGCAGTAACTGTGTGAATTTGTCACAATTCTAAACAGGAAGATAACACTTATATACTCTATCAAATTAACAAGTTCATACTGCATTTTAACAAGTGAAAACAAATTGCCACCACCCCAGAATAAGACTGGCTTTTTTTTTTTCATGTTAAATAACATCTCTTTGCAATATATAGTCATTATAAGCTTTTTACATTAAAAAGTCGCTTTTTATCCACATAAATAGAGTGCAGTTGTCTCTTCAGCAGAAAACAGCACAAGAGCCCTTGGTACAAAAGACCAGTAAAAAACTAAAGACCCACATATTGAGATAAAAGTGCAAGGGGAAGACTTTGGATGAACTTCCAGTGCCTTTGCACTGTATTGAACCATGGTCACAACACAGGAAATTAAAAACAGTGCCCCTAAAGGAAAACTTTTTTAAGTCCCTTGAATTCAAATTTAAGTTGAAAATTTTATAACTCATGAAATTGGCTTAGAAAACAGGAAACTTTTAGAAGTGCACCTGGGTCAAATGTTCAGGCTCTTCACTGCGACTGTGAAAGGCTGCACTGACTTTTGGACACACCAAAATAGCTCGTGGCATGATGCTCCTCTAGGATCTGCAGGGTTGGAAAAAGAAGATGAAATAATGCTGAGTTCACAGTAAATACCACAGAAAGGGTCAATGTTTGAGCAAAATCACTGGTTCTTCAACTGATTCCCCATAACATGTGGCAACACTGGGACCAAACCAGTTGGTGTCACATTAAGAGCCTTGTGCAGACAAAGCTGACAGATTCCCAACAGAGAATAGGGACAGTGTCTCCTATAAAATCAAGTTTTTTCAGCACCTCTCATCCAGCCCAGTTGTGCTTAGCAGGCAGGACCTGACAACAGCCTGAGGTGATGTGGCCGTGGGGCACACCAGGGCCACCTTTCTGAACCAGGCACACCCTCACTTGCCCCCACCCTGCACCTCTGCCTGCCCAGGTCTGTGCAAGAAGGGCAAAAAAAAAAGGATTTGTGAGGGCCAGAGGAAAAAGGTAGAGAAAGAAAAATCCCATAGGATAAAAGAGATGAGAATTTCAAGGTAGTTTGAAGGCAGTTAGTGAAGTCAAGAGCCCAGGCTGACCTGGAGTCACGGCAATGAGAAAGTAAATAGACTTTTAAAGGCTTAGACTGAGGTTTTCAAAGCCTTTTCAACAACTAGGCTGTTCATTTCCATTTTATTGGATTGTAGCCAAGAAAATCCTGTGGGCTGCTCTGATTCTGGAGGTCTGAATTCGGAAAAGAGAAGCTAGACTTTGCTTTATTTTTTTATCTTTTAGAGAGAAAGAGAGATCTATATAAAGAATCAGAAAAAGCAGTTGATCATTTCCTTCAGCATCAGAGAGCCTGAAGGAAGGGTCAAGAATTACAGGCTACAGACTTCTCCCATCCCAGTTCCAGAGACCAGAAAAAGCCCAGCCATAGGAACCAGGTGGGTTGCTTGTCTTTCCAATAGGAAACAGCAGCAGGGGAAATTAGTTCCTTCTGTTTTCCAGCTCTCGTGAGCTCTGGGTTAAGAAGATTTGGGGCTTCAGTTCTGTCAGACCATCAACTGCCCAGCAGGTAAAGAAAGCAGTAAGTGGAAAGTAATTGATAGCAGCAGGTAGCTCCAATAAGTTTCTTAATCAATACAATTTGTAGCAGAGACAGCTCCAAACACTGAGTTAGGGAAGCCCAGTTGAATGTGTTTATAACTTTTCTCATTTTGTTTTGCTCATTTTTCCTTCCCAATTTCTTTCAGCAGTGTTTTTTCGAGAACTAATTTCTCCACGGACGTAACAAGTTCATGCTTCACTCACCATTTCCTCACAAACTCCTTGTAAATTGAATTACCTGTGTGGCAAAGGGGAAACTGCCCTAGTTCTCCTGGCTCCTGAGTGGAGCTCAGACACGTGGCCCTGCTCTTAGCAGAGAGAATTTTTTTTTTCCCTCTTATTTGATTTAAAGTGAAGATAAATTAGTGGAAAGCGAATAAAAAAGACTCCCTTCCCCAAAAGAGTGAACAGCACAACCAAACCACCCCAAACCACCTGTACTATGTGATGTACCTCCTGAAAGCACTGGAATATGCAGAGAATCTTTTTCTCTTCCTTCTCCAGTAATAAAGATACAGAAACTTCTGTTTCCCAACACTATTCCTCTGGAAAAAGATGACCATCAAATTGGCTACATGGACAAAGTGGTACAGAGGAATTTTCTCTGTATCAAGAGCATTTTTCCTCTTCCTTGTCAGCTGAGATGGGAAATGAAAGAGCTGATTTACAGTTCTTTTCACAGAACCACAATCAATATTTTTCAATACACAGACAAACAAACCCATGTTTTACCCTGAAAAGTTCTGTTTTGGTAAATATAAAACTCTGGTTGTTATTATTCCAAACAACCAGATGGAGAATCACGGAAAAGTCCATCTTTGTCAATTACTAACATTTTCCAGGAAATTTTTAATTAAAACCAAATTTCCAGTGGGTAAAACCACCATACTTCCCAGCAAAATGCTAAAAATACTGAGAAAGAGTCTTGGGTAAAATTTTTGGCAAGACAAGTAGAAAACCTGTTCCATGGGAGATGTACAATTCCGCTCCAGTGACTCAGCAGCCCCAGACACACTTCCAAGCTGCTGCTTGTTCTTCCAGGACTATTATATAAACTTTTCCCTCTTCAAGAAACTTTTCACTATGGAAGATGGTTTAGGGGAAGAAAAATAGTCAAGGTTTTTGTCCGTTCCGACTGAGGAATCCAGAACAAGGACATTAGAATTCAAGGTATCAGAGACTATCCCTTGTCCTCATACACAGAGCGGGAAGCAGCAAGAACGCAATCCCTAAAAAGCTGGTTCCCTGTTCCTGCAGGACAGAGGTACAGTTGTGGTTGGACAGTTGCTTCTGAAGCTCTTTCAGAAGAGCTTTCATCAGTCTTTTCTCTCAGAGAACCTTGGCCTTGTCAAGCTCACTGTGAGGAGGGGACAGCTTTCATGGTACAGATCATCCCAGGGGACTAAAAGAGAGAATCCTTCAGTGAGGACCCTAAAGAGGAGTTAAAATTCTCCCATGTGCAAAGATCCAGCCCAGGAAGGCCTAGGTGCACTCCAAGCCCCCTTGACAAACCCTCAGGAGGATGCTGAGAAACATTTGAGCCTGTGCCCAAACCTTGAGCAGGGAGATTTGTCTTCATCCCTGGGAGCAGAAGTGCTGTGTCAGCCTTCAGAGAGCTGCAGAAGGGCCTGGGACCTGGTGGGGAACTCTCCACACCTCTTTGGAAGGGGGCTCCTCAAGCAAAGCCCACCTGCAGCAATGCCAGGAAGAGCTGCTGTGTCAGGGAGACAGTCCCCCTTCCTTTGTGAGACATTTTAAGCAAATGAATAATTCATCCTGAATGACTTTGAGCCGAGGCAACGCTCCATGTTACCACCTGATTATATGTTCCATAAAAAGAGATGACAGCAATTTATCTCTCTTCTCTTGCCGGGTGGGCTGGTGGGGGGATAAACATGCTGCCACCAAACTGGAGTGATGAATCATCCCTCAGATGACACTTTCACTGATTTGGCATGTAGTCCTTCCCAGTGGAAGTGGTAGGGACAGGGACATCAACACAAGTCTCCAGGAAAGGAGGGAAGACCATGGGTAATGGAGGGCTCAGTTCTCCCTGTTCATCCCCATAGGATTGGGAAGTACCCAGCAAAGCCATCTGGGCAGGAGAACCTTTCTCCTGAGAGCAGTGGAGTCTGCAAAGATCATGTGTTCACGTTGCTGTCTGGTGATAAGGAGATGAGTGTCATTCTGCTTTATTATTGACTGAACAGTGTGATTAGACTGAAGGAGGGGAGCCCTGTTACACATTCCCCAAAATCATGCTTCTTTCTGGTATAACCAGTTGAGTAGCACATGCCTGTTGTTCAGTTGGGAAATGGGAGTGAGAGATTTGTCCTGGGAATTAAAGCACAGCTTTGCTTAAAGGAGAGGAGCCTGCAAGTGGCTGCTGCTCTGGCTAGAGGGAAAGTCCACTGCCCTGTCCTTTACATGTGCCCCCTTAGGCCAACTCAAACCTTTCCAAGAGGGGATCATTAGCTCTGCCAACACAGGGCTTTTTGGATGATCTAAAACCTCCAAGCATGGAACAATTAGGGCAAAGTCTGAGAAGTGAGGGCTTCCCTTCCTTAAAAACCTTGATGCCTTGACAGTAATAGCAGTCCTTTATGGACATATCCCATATGCTTATGGCCACAGGGACAGCTGCTATCAAGCTACACCAAGCCAAAGTGTTTCCATCTCCTTGCCCACAAGCAACATGTCCTGCTGAAAGTTTTCTCCCCTTGCCACAACCCCTCTGCACGTGCTCAACCTCTGTCCTCAAACCCAGCCCTGCTTCACGCTACACCACAAATCCTCTGCACCGGCTGCACCCCCAAGGGCTGGAGCAAAGGAAACATTTCCCTGTGCACATCCACGCCTCCAGTGCCTTCACCTGCACACTTTGTTCTGCTGGCTCCGTCCTCCCCGCCCCTCCCAGCCTGCGAGGGGCTGAGACAGCATGTAAATGTGCTACAGACACATCCTCCCCGCCCCCGTGCTGGCTATGGGGAACATAAAACACAGCGGAGATTGCTGCTATTTCATTATTTATGAAGCTTTGGTTATTTCGTATATAAATAATCCATGACTGCAAAGTGTTGCTGGCACTGTAATTGAATATTCATGAGGTATTTTTGTTGAGAATTTTCACCATCGTTTCAAACCCAGACACGAAAATAAAAACCATCATAATAAAAATTTCATCTGTCATTTCACGGTTTCGACCTCTGGGAAACTCAATCTCTCTCCCACCCTGAGGGCTTTCTGTGCAGGGGGGACACAAACCAGGAGGGTTAATCTGGAAGGGAAGAAGTGGGAACATCCCGCCTTGGAGCTCTGCCTGCCGTCTCTCAGCGCTGTCAGGACGCTTCATCTGGGGATGAACGCTGCCTGCACCGAGTTCATGCAAATTCCTTCTCTCCCTCCTGGAAACATTTCTCTTTTCAGGTTTCATCCCAGCCAGAGCCTCGCCGGAGAAGCGCCCGGGTGGGATGGCCCTCATGGAAAATGGAAGCGTGCTGCTGCCACCCTGTGGAAAACGGCGGCCCCCAAGTGCTGGGGACCGCTCCAGATGTTCCCAAGGCCACAGCTGGTGTGGTGGTCAAAGAGCTATGGGAGGCTGCCGTTGTCCCGGTGAGACCCAGAGGTAAAGAAGTCAGGGAATTTCCGTTCAATAACTTCAGGATTTGCAAGGAAGCTGTTTGGATGCTTTACAGGAGGGATTGATGGTGTCTGAGCCATCCCTGTGGTGCACAAGGGGGCATGTCAGCAGGAGGATGAAGTGCTGCTGCTGCAGAGGCTCCCAAGGACAACTTTGGCAAGTTCCTGACACAGTCAATGATCTCTTGAATCCCAGGATAGTCAAATGTGCAGCTTCACTTGCTTGCCTTGCTAGGATTCCCCCTTTTCCCCCCAAGGCTCTTTCTTTACTGTGCCTTTCAGCTCCTTCTATTCCACACACACAGAAAAAGGCAACGTGAGGACTAAGCAAAAGGCAGCAGCACTATCCAAACTGTTCCCTTTCCCTGTTTGCCATCCACATCTTCTGTGAGGAGGCTCCACAGCTGCACAAGCCACTGTCCCAATTCTCCTCTACAATTTCTTTAGATCACAGTTCCTTTTCCAATTCTGTGAAGCACTGCATGCACAGCAGGGAAACAGCAGCAGGAGAAACAGCATGGTCCCAACCCTTCCAACACAGCCTCCTCCAACCCAAATTGGGGCATATGAGAGCCTGGCAGCCAGATCTGAGATCCACATCCCCCTCAACCTGCTGCTGTCCACGTGCAATGGGGGTGGGCAAGGCTGTGTCGCACCAGCACATCCCAAATGGGGCCGGAGCTCTGGGAGCACTTTGCCTTCCAGGAGTGATTTATGGGCCCTGTCAGTCCAGCAGACTGAGCTGCACAGACAGCTGGAGCGTGCAGCAAAGAGCAGCCATCCATCAGCACCGGGCCACAGTCACCCAGGAATCCATCAGCAGCTTCATCATGGTGACATCTTCGCAGAGGCAGAAGGAGGAATAAAGGGAAAAGACGGAGACAGATTGAGCCCAGAGTGGAAAATCCACCCAGGATTTCTCAGAACTCCAGAGACACAGCGGTAAAGCAACATGAAACACATTTTTTGTGCTTGTAGCAATTGAGGTGGTCCTGGTTTAAAGCCACAAATTGCAACGCCTCACAGAGCTGAGCAGGGCTTTCTGCTGTCAGCAGCAATCAGGAATTGCTTTCCCATTTGCTGGTAGGTATTACTCATTCCCAGGTATGATGAGTGGATGGGTTTGAAGGTAAGGGCATTTTATTGCTCAGTAATCAACCCCAGCTTCACTACAGGGGAGAAAGGTGATGCCTGTACTTCAAGAAGTATAAAGCAAGCTGCAGCAGTTTGCTGTGTGGCACTGGAGTTTGTATTTTAACTTAGTGGTGCCTCCTCAGCAGGAGCCAACCTGCTCCTCCAAGAAAAGCAGGTACACAGATACACATACCCCAGGCCAACGGGGCCACAGGCATGGACCAAATCACAAAAACACACAGGATACTTACAAAAACCCCATATAGACACCAAAGTTCAGGAAAATTTATGTACAACAGGTCAGCGCACACCAAGGAAAGGGGCAGACACAGAAATATAAGTCTCTGGAATCTACAGGTGTGGCAGGAATACAGAAGATGCACAGAACACCCCCTGTGCTGTGCCATGATGAGCACAAGAGCACAGTGTCCTGTCTTTGATCTACAACTCAATAATACAAGATATATCAAGTTCTCCATCAACACAACTTCTCTCCATCCCCAAAGTCCATAAAAAAAAAAAACCCAGAGAGCATGATTTCTCCTAAATCTGTGTTAGGCACCAGGGAGAGAGGTAAAGAAAAGAAGAGAGCATCTGTTCTTGGAGGAGAGAAAAGCAATTTACCTTTGAATAGGGAGCAGCAGAACAAAGCACATTATTTCTTTTTGCTCCAGGGACAGACACCGTTGTTATTCTGAGTCATGCTGATTACAGGTTAAACATGTGCTCCCAAAGCTCAGGAGAGGAGGAGGGTGTATTGGGACCTGTCAGAGCAGCATAAATCAGCTGAAAATGTGACAAAAAAATAATATTAGATGAACAAAAGGGTTCAGAAGATGGAAGTAGGGACAACAAATGTATTTGGACATCACGAAGTGGATAACATTCAGTAGGTGCAAGTGAGATGGGGGGATCAGGGAGAGCCTCTGTGGGAAGCAAGCAGAGGTGGGCATGAGCTGGAGCAGCTCAGGAGAAGAGCAGGTACCTGGGACTGTGAAGGAGGGGTTACAGACCCCCTGACCCAGGCTTGTTTCTGATATATGTCTCTTCTGGGGTCCTTTACTTGCCTCCAGAAGACCCTGTCCCCAGCTAAGCCATCCATGCACTGTGTGCCTGCCTGCCCTGAGAACACAGGAGAGCGTGGGCACAACACGACTTCCAGTGCCAGGGGAGCTGCTTTTCCAGCACAAGGCAGGCTGAGCTGCATCCAGTTACCTCCAGGATTCCCTGGTGCCATCTGAGTCACACGGACTGCGTGGAGCCATTTGAGTTTATGATCCTTTTATCTCTCTGACCAGGGGATCATACGCTGCTTGTCCCAAGAAGAATAATGAAGCCTCATACATCACACATCCCCCAAGGGACTTAATTTCCCTTAATCTAAGGGGAGGATTTGCCTTCAGTCTCCAGTCCTTTTATTATCCATTTGTTGCTTCATCTGCAGCACAGATCATAAAGGAATTTTTTATTTTTTAAGTCAACCTTTGCTTGGGCCTCATTAAGGCCTTACACGAAGTCCCAGGCTGCTCACAGCTTAGAGAAATAAAGTGGGACAGAGGCACTGAAGGCTGGATGGCCTTGTCCCCCTTCTTAACAGTGCACTGCAAGGATGAGGGGATGTCCGGCTCACAACCAGGAAAATTAAATGATGGCTCAAGAGAAATGCAGCATTGACACTTACCCTTCCCTCAGACCCACGTTTGCTCTGAAATGTGATGCTCTGACAATCAAGACTGGTTCTGGTTTGGTGAAATACTGCTATTCCCACTGTGGGAGCAGCAGCAGCGTTACCTGGTGAGCCAAGACTCCTCAGTGCTGTTCAAAGACATACCAAGAGGATTCCCATCCCAGGGAACACATCCAATGTTCTCAGTGTTTTAAAGATGTGAGGCACTTGCAGGCTATAACGATGGCAGGCTGTGGCTACTGAATTCTGCTCCTAGCTCTTGCACTGACCCACAGCCTATTTACTAATATTTCCTATTTGAGCATATTTCTTCACTTGTCTTTGCATTTCTTTCCTCCTCTGCAAAATGGAGTCTTACAATTAGAGTGGATTATTTTAAATGGTCTAAGTGCCAGAATGGTGCAACTCAGCATGTAAAGGGGGCTCTAGAGGGTTAAAAAAGAGAGTCCTTCCTCTGCCTTTTTAGCAGCTGTGTGTTAGCAAGAGGGAATCCATGTCTGGGGCAGTATGTGACCCCTCAGTGCAGTTGCCCCAACCCCTTTACCAGCTGTACATATACATGTATGTGGTATTGCCTCTGAAAGTGCTGCTGTTTTATTTCCTCCCCTTGCTGTCCTCACTGAGCTAGAAACTGGCACTGAACTGAAAGTAATTTCCTTTCATTTTAAATAAATAATAATTTAACAATGTATGCTGCTGAATTCATTCTTGCGTCAAAGGGGAGATAACTGCACTTCCCAGGCCGGAAAGACTGAGAGGGGAGGGAGGCATGGCTTTATAATTAAATTTGCCTTTTCTCCTTTCATTGTGCATATCATTTAAAATAAAAGAGTTTTAAAAAATAAAAAAAAAAAAAAAAAAGAGAAAAGAGAAAAGCACACACAGAGCCTTGTGTCTGTCTCAGCCCCAGGAAAATGGAGAAACTCCCTCTTGTTTGTCTCTTGCTGCTACTTCCATATGTCCACATGGATAACACAGGTAAGGGGACCTTTTCAGCTCTGGTGGGTGCAGCACAGTAGGAAAAAGCAGAGCTAATTCAGCTGCTGCCTGAGAGAAGAGCAGAGACAGGAAACCTTATTAAGTTGCTTGGTATCTCCTTTGACATCTCATACCTGTAATGGGCTCTCAGGGCACTGCTCACCTGTGGTAGAGCCAAAGTGCCATAGCAGAGGGCACTGTGACTTGCTTGGGATTATTAGGAAATTCACTGTATCCACATGTGCTTTAATCCCATGGATGGACATCCCTTGATCTTGCAGGCAGCTCACTTCCAGCATGGCCCTTGGTCCTAGAACTGTCTCAGTTCTGTGAATCTCTTTCCCTGCCCCTCCTTCCTTTTCATAGGGAAGGTTTTTCTCTTTGCACCCTCTCTATTTAGTATGGCAGAAAGGGAGGAGGAAATCACCTTCAGCTTTCCTCGCCATCTGCATCCCGATGGTTCCAGTGGGATTTGGGCTGCATTCCAAATTGTTCCATTTGCAGCATATCTGGGGCAGAGGGAGGACAAGTTGACCGTGCCATGTCTCAGTGGATAAGCCTCCAGAGCAGCAAGTTTCTGGGACCTTTGTGTCCTGGCCACTCCAGTGGTGGCAGTGTGGGGCCGCTGAGCCCCCCCTCACACAGCACCTCCACTGACCTGCCAGTCTGCAGCACGGCCCAGGAAAAACAAACAGCTCTCCTGCAGGCAAAATTTAAACACAAGGAAACAATAAAAAATACAAAAGAGGCATTACTGTGCATTGTAAAATAATGAAACCAGGTTTTTTTCAATTTGTTTCTACCCCAGAATGCGGCGGTGATCAGCACTTTACAAAAGATGCTTCTTCCACATCCTGGCATATGTTATTACTGTTATTAATAGCCAGCCATTCCCGGGGGCAGCACTCTGTACAGGTACATTTATTTCCTTCACAGCCCTGTCACCCCCTTGCTGGTGCTCCAGTTCCCTACAGCACATCCCACTATGAGACAGAGGCAGATGGAAAGTTAGGCAGCATTCTGCCACACTCCAGACACTGTTCAACCTCATTCTGTCACTCAGGATGTGCCTGTTGCTAGTTTTATATCATCATAATGGCATTACCTGTGTCTCATACCACGGTTATTTCCTTCCTCCTAAATCAAAACTGCCCTTAGCAGAGAGAAATACTTGGACACTGTCTCCTTCCCTCTGAGCCAGCAGGAATGGGAGTTATCAACAACTTGGCTGCTCAGAAATGAGGCAAACTCTCTCCTAGTTTGTTTTTCTGTGTCCAAGTGCTGACACACCTTCTGCCCCCTGAGCAGGATCTCACATGTCCTTCCATGGGACACTGGCTGTCTCTCTGGAGGGCTGCAATAAGCTGGTGCATGCCTGGGTGTTACTGTGACCACCTCACCAGCCTCAGGTTCCCAGTCAAACCCTCACAGAATTCCCTGGCATTCAGACACGTGAGGGAGTTATGAACTGGGGCTTAGCAATACAACATGCAACAGCTGAGCTGGAATAATCACCTTCCAGCCAACCAAGGTGAGATAAAATGGACAAGCAAGCCAGTGTACACCTCTATTTCACTGCCTCTCCTCCCTCACCTCAACCACACACGCTCTGGGGAAGGGACAATGTCTCCCAGTGTCCAACAGAACAGGAATCTGCCCTTTGGGAGTCACAGCAGAAATCACAGCAATAACTTAGCCTCAAATCCTGGCAAAACAAGAGCAAGGGGACCATCTTCAGAGAAATTCGCACCTTAGGGGGTTCTGAGGCTGGACCAGAACACACCAAGTACTTTCTCTCCTGAGACAGATGTGCTGAGCTCCTTCCTCGGCCTAATTTGTAGCAACTTGTGTAGGTCACGTTTGCCTTGCCTGGGTGGGATGAGGCTCTGGACAGTCCCTGAAACCAACCCCTGCCAGTGATGCAGTCCAGGTTTGTGAGCACTGGAGAAATCAATAGCCTTGGGAAGCTGGCCATCAACACCACTGCCTGCTGGCCACGTTCGTCACCAGCACAAGGTAACAATGTAGAGCCATTTAATAACACAGCTCATTAGGCTTCTGACAACAGGAGATGATGGAACTAAGGCCTCAAACATACACCCTCATGAGTCTACCTGCATGTGCAGTTTTAGGCTGGGTATGCTATACTTCCAGCATGTGAGGAATACGTGTCTGGCACAAGATTCAGAGGGCAATTTCCTGGGAAAACCATATAGAAATCCCCCTGAGGGAACAAGACAGAATGGTCAGAAAACTGTTTGGGAAATAGTTTACATGAAGCAGGCAGTGGTGACCTAGATCAGACAGTTTCTTTGGCTTCCCAAGGTCAGGAAAGCAGCCAGAGCTCAGTTCTGTCAGGGAAACTCCAAAACATCCACTTCCAGATGTTCTATCCTGCATTATAACTTCTCTCTTCTTATCCCAGAGTCTTGACTCTGAGGCTTCTCTGTTGCTTCAAATACAAACATTCATGGAGAGCAGAGCCCCAGTGGACAGCCAGAGTGCAGTTAGGGACATGCTGCAGTTTCATCCAAAGCATCTCAATAGCTGCAAGCTTAGAAGTGGTTTTCACACGAGGAAAGACCAGTCCCTCCACCAAGCAGCAGAAGACAACAAGGACAGAGGGCACAGCTCTCCTGTCAGGACCATTATGCCACAGACCAAATCCCCCAATAAAACAACAAGGACTAAAATCCTGATCCCTTTGAAGCTGGTGACCAACCCACCACTGATTTTAAGGAGTTGTGGGACACTACCCACAGCCCCTCTGCACGCCCTGTATAATGCCAGAGGGAGGCAGAGGTTGTGTGGAAGCAAGAGCAAGGCTCCAGCTGTTACAGCCCAAAGCAGCCTCTGATGGATCACAGGGTCA
Organism: Manacus candei; assembly: GCF_025592945.1. Lineage (NCBI taxonomy): Eukaryota > Metazoa > Chordata > Aves > Passeriformes > Pipridae > Manacus > Manacus candei. The sequence continues at coordinate 3,627,825 of NW_026138070.1, forward strand.
AAACAGACCAACATGTTTCTGCAGCAAGCCAGGCCATCTAAGAGATCACACACCTTCTGGAAACCCTCCCCCCATCCTGATTCAAAGACTCCTACCAACAGTCATCCCATCACAGTCCTGGGCAAGTTGCTCCAATACCTAATTATCACATTGTTTATGTTTTATTCCCAGCCTAAGAAAGTCAGACACACTTCCAGCTATTCAGCTTCCAGGCACTGGATCTCACTGTGGCCACTGTCTGCCAGATTAATGAGCTTTCTGTTATCAGAAATCTCTTCCTTGTACTTACAGACCATGATCAAGTCACCTCTTTAGCTTCCTTTGTATAAACCAGATGCAACTTCTTGGCATTGTCACATATCACAGAGATGTATGAGGATAAATATACACAAGTTGTGATCCTAACATGATGAAAGACAGAATTTCCACAAGTGCAGCCATTATTCAGAGCTGTTCACTGGGTTTATCTGTACTGGACATAAAATTTTGATAAAAATTCACTGGCTTGAGCAGTTATTCCTTTGCTGTTGGCCAAGTCAGATAGAACAGTTTCAATTGAAAGGCATGCAAGTGTGTAAATGTTCAAGTTGACTCCTCTGAGTGCTTGTGCATGAAGCTTCAAATTACTTCAAAAAACCTCTATGCCAGCAAAATGCACCTGCTTAAATATTTGGGAAAAGAAGTATTGGGGCAAAATCAGAGTCAGGTTTTCCCTAATATTCTTCTGCTTCGAACAGGAGGGGCAATACGATTTTGGCAGGACATGCAAACACTCGGTGCCCACAACAGCTTTCAGAGCTCAGCACCTGGGTGAATCCAGGCTGCTCTTTGGGAAACCATGCACTAGCAGGTTCCCTGAAATCATGCAGTTTAATCATAGTGCTTGTTTGCAATATGCAGCCTGCACTCTATCCTCATTCCAGCTGTTGTTACAGCTTTCATTTTATTCTTCACATGTTTTCCCCTGACATCCTTCAGGAACGTGGAGACTTATTTCCCTTTCCCCTCTACCACACGAGAGCTCATAAAGCAGCACGACAGGCAAAAGATCTGAAATACTTTAACAAATAGAGCAATGCAGCTGAACCAGAAAAATCAGAATTAGTTCAGTTCTTGGCTGGCCATTCTCGGCTTTCTTATTCTCTAAACAAACATACCTCCCTCAGCTTGAAATTAGCATTCCCTTTAAATGTTTTCACACTCCAAAATTGTTTCTAAATGTGCATATTAGGTGGTGAAACAACTTACTCTGCTAATCTACACAAGCTAACATTCATCTCAGCAAAAGCCTATTATATTTAATGTGCCTTCTCCTTCATTTCTCAGGATTGTGACAGCCAGAAGCACTAATGAAACCAGCAGACTGACTCTTTACCTGGAACTAGAGCAAGCTGAAAAAAAAACTGGTGGTTTGGGGTAAGTTTTTTATATAACTGCACCCCAAAAAAGCCAAGTCTGTCATGCTCTGCCTCACCTGAGGACCAGCCTGGAGATTCTAACAGACCTTGCTGAGTTTAACAGGACACTGAGTTTAACAGGACAACACCTTGGGTGTCCAGGATGGTGACAGAGCAGGTCACTGCTGGTGTGCAAGGAAGACAACAGCACTCCAGCCTTTGCCAAGGCTCCTGGAGGGTAAAATGCTTGCTCTGACCACTGGGAGGAATTCAGTGCTGCTATGGTTAAACCACCTGCAAAACCAACACAAGCTGCACCAGCAAAAGACACTTTTGCAGGTGTCAGTAGTGTCTCTACAGAAGAAAACAACGGGATCTGTCCGTGATTTTTCACATCTCTTCCTGGTAAGATTGTCTGGTAAACACTCTAGATCTGGGGCAGAATACAAAGTGACTTTCAACTGCATATCTGTCAAGGACACAGAACGATGACAGGCAAGAGTTTGAATGCACTCAGCTGTAAAATGGGACCGGGGTGATTTTAGGCATTAGTTTAATCCATATCTGAGACAGAATTGGGTCGCACTCCTGGGAAGATGCTCACAAAGCACTGGCCAGGGAGGAGGGAGACAGTAGCCTTTGTCTCATTTACCAGCACACTTCTAACTGTGAAAAAGCTTTTCTAAAGCTATGTAAAGTGTGAAGTCCCATCAGGAGGTGTCTGGCAGGTTTAAGTGTGTTCTTGCATTGTTCCTGGGTTGTAACTGCAACAAGTAAAGAGATTCTGGCAATTTATTTTGGGCAGAGAAGGGAGAGGGCAGCTTTCAAAAGGGTTTGGACAGCTGAAAGGTAGGTAGGTGTGCTTGGGACACTTCAGGGATGCCATGGATTGGGTTGTGCTGGATATACACATACTTGGGACTGGGGACTGCTGGTGTGCTGCTGCCTCTGTGGTGGCAATGAGGCAGTGTGAACAGTGAGGGAGCCTCCACTGTACAGCTCAGAACTGCGTGGATCCTACTCAGATCACTGCTCAGATCACTCCACAGGAGAGAAGGGGTTTGGGGGAAGCACCAATCCATGTCTCTGCAATGCAGAACCTGTGCAGAGCCCCAGCACCTGGCACAAGGGGAAGGGATGGATGTGTCTGGCTCCACCCCAGTCACACCCATCTTCCCCAAACCCAGAGCCCAGAAATCCAGTCCAGCTGGCAAGTCTCCTTCTTCTTCCTCTCCTCTCTCTACCTGTGTGTTTGCTGGGGGTGGTGTAACAGGGGCAGAGAATAAATCAGGTGCTATATCAGAGTGTTCTATCCCTGACTGTGTAAAGAGCAGCTTTTGTGACTTCCTGATGTGATTTACCATACAATGACAACCTTTAATGTCCACCGGTGTTATAATCTACTTTATCTTAATACAATCTTCCCCTGCTGAACCCTCCAGAGTCTTAACAGCTATTTTCAATGGAGTTTTTTTTATTATTATGACTTGATACTGTGATTACTGTCGCACTCCTGCTCTTTGTGGAAGGGGAAATTAATAAGTTTTTTCTTAAGCACTTTGCACCAGAGCTGAATACCAATCAGCCTTCGAGTTGGGTTCCTGAGCCTGCTGGATTCAATTATGAGCCTTTGCTCTGACTTTCCACGACACAGCACTTTTCAGATCAACAGCAAGTCAGCACACAAAGCCCTGTTCCACTTCCCACAGGCTCTCATTGTGGGGAGGAAATGCAACAGGCACTGAGAGGGGGAATATATGACTTTTTGTAGTTATCTCCACAGACGTGTTCCTGTATTGGGACATTGGCCTCATCACACCTTGGAGAGGAGGGTTAAAGCACTGCCATTTATATGAATTATTCACCTCCTCTGCCATCCTTGCTCAGTCTCCCCAGCTCCTCTCAGAGCTCTCTGCGCCCTCCTTTCTCTTGAGGAAATCATTGCTATCAGACCACATCTCTCTGCTCAGACAGTGATGACACTGCACTCTCTCAATAATGAGCACATTCCACTTGATGAGGGTCAGGCCACACAATCCTTCCACATCACCAAGCCCTGCCACTTAAATCCTAACACAGATGGATTTCTGTCTCTGCGCACAGAATTTGTTTCTTTCTGCAATGGAAACCACTTAGTTCAATGTCTGGTCCATTCTTTTCCCTTCTGCACTCACTAGAAGAGGAGTCAGAACCTTCTGCTCTCCCTAACTTCTTCCATCTCCTGCTGAATAGGGTCTTCTGCCTTTCCTGATCTCCACAACCCGGCAGTGACCCACTCTGAGGTCTGAACAAGCCATGAAAGGGGCTTGAGTGCACGAGATGCCACTTCTACCACAAGGATGTCTAATGCTTTCACTATTATGGATGTATTTGCTCTGTCACTGAAGTGTTTAATTGTTAAAGGTGACAGGCTGGCACGAATCCCACTGCAATGACAAACAGAGTGACACTGTGTCCATGCCTTGGGTTAGGCTGTTCCCACCTTGCACCTTATTGCTACTGCAGTGCAAAAAGCTTCCCTTCTGCCAGGCAGCATTTCACACCTCGTTTGGACAAGTGTAATTGAGCACGTGAGGGGATGAAGGGGAACACACTCAGGCTCTCATTTTTTAGTTTTTTCCTCTAAACACAGGCCTGAGTGGACCCAGCCTCCTACAACGGAGAGTGTGAGTGAAACAGATGTTTGAGCCAGAAGGCCTCACCACAGATACCACTAAACACAACCAGCCAAAGGCACTTCCCAGCTCCCTGTGGTACAAAAGTCTACCTTCTAGCTGGAAAATCCTACAGGAAGAGATCAGGACATTTCCTGTGCCTAGGCCCTCGAGGATGATCCTCTATATCATTTGTCATCCCCTTGCTGTTCTTTCAGGATGATCAAACCCTCACCATGCCCCAGCCAGCCTGGGAGGGTGGCAGGATAAGCTGTGTGAGCAGCCAGGCTGGGAGTCTGGGCTGCAGAGCCACTGCCAGTATTGATCAGGAAACCTGGGAAAAGTAAACAAACTCTCTGTAATTAGTCAACGTGATGGATGCCAGTAGCTTTGTTTGCTTCCTGCAAAGATGCCAATAGCCCGACGGAGCAAACATCACCGTTATGTAATAAAACCATGCAGGTAATTAAAAATATCCTGGCAGGACTACAAACAGGAACATCAGCTATTAACTGTTTCAGTGGAGCGTGAGGGAGAGGATACTGAAGATTCTGTTTCATTTGATGGGAGACAGATTTAATGGATACTTAAATAAGAGCTGAGCCAGTAAGAAACCACATGGAGTTCAACATCATCTTCTTTTCTGCCGTGAAATATCCCCTTGGATATTACAGCATTCTTAAAGAGCTCAGATGAAATCAGGGCCCCTCTGCACTACTCTGTGTCAACACTTCAGAGACTTACCTATAAAGTGAATTAAAAAATGGGGAGGTGCCTTACAAAGGACATCAGGCACCTTTTTGCTCATTTCTGATTCTCAGCCTCCACCTCAACAAGCCTCTGATGCTGGTCCAGTGAGGGGCAGGAACAGGGAGCAACACAATCTGTTTAAATGCATTAAGCACCTCACCACACCATGGCTGGCATCATAATGGCTTCATATAACTTTGTTGAAGCCAGAAAAATGTAAGTATAGGCTTCAACTAGACTTGAGCTTGGCTGGAAAAATCACAGATTTTTGACAACTCCATGCTAAATATTGTAAATAACTCAGATTGCCTTCCTCTGCTGTACCTGAAAAATACCATTCTCCTCTCAAGGATCATGATCAAGCAACTGTGACCTTCATGTGCATCAATATTAAAGGGCAACTGCTCTGGACAGCAGCTTAAGAGGAGATTTTGGAAGACAGGTTGAACACCTATGTCATGTGCAGCACAGATGAGACAAGACCTAAGTTAAAAAGCAGCATTCAGTGACTGAGGGGGCCCTGCTGCTGTTCCTGCCAACAATCAGCTGGGAAGCCTTGGGTGACCTTTCCCTGCCTCAGTTTCCCCTCAATCACAGGGCAATTAATTTGTTAATGCTTCTGCAGCACTGAGGTTTAACAGGCAATGCTGTGGGCATGGGAGCTGCTTCTTTGGCTATTTCCTGATGCAAAATACTGACACGAGCACAGATCACACCAAAATGTGATGCTGGGTAGTAATGGGAAGAGGCAGAGACACACAGAATAAAGCTTGGGTGACTCACTAGATCATAATAGTCACCAGGGCTTAAAGCACAGTTTATTTATAGCTGCTGTGAGCACAAAGTCCCTGGATCTCAGAATGACAGCAGGGAGAGGAAATGTGGAGTTTTTATTATTTTACCTCTGGGGGATGTTTCTTGCTCACAGGAAGAGATAATTAAATCAACAATTAAAGCCATAAAGATTCCTGAATCACAGACAATGCTGCATTGTACCTGACCTCTCCTGCCTTGCTTTGGGAGTGCAGAGCTGATCTTGCTGATCTAAGAAGCTTAACTGGTGCATGGAAATCACAGCCAGCCAAACCTGGGTGGTGGGAAGAAGCTGGAAAAGCAGCCAAGCTGTCCTGGAGAGGTGTGAGGTGTGCAGGGACTACACCACCTCTGAGACAGCTCAGCTGGAGCCCAAATCATCTGAGGAGGCTCCGACACTGCAAAAAATTGTAATGATTTTTTCAAACTGCACATGGACAGAGATAGCATAAAGCTGCCCTGGTGCAAGGAATCCCTTCCAATACTGCTCCTTCCAGTTTGGACCCAGGCAGACCTGCTCTAGGCAGCACCAGTTAGCCTGGGAGCCAGAAAAAGCAGCACTACAGGGCCTGTCCAGCTCAAATGGAACAATGCCACTCATATTCCTTACCACCAAGAGCTGTCTCTCAGCTACCACTACAAAAACCCCCCACAGACTCCTTTACCTCCACACAATAGGTAATAAATATTTCTTCCTGTTTATAAAAGCATCATTAGAGAAAATTTTAAGTGCAGTAAAGAAAAAGCAAGGCAGGATTTCTCCTAAAAGCCTTTTTCATGGCAAAGCAGGCTTATCAGTGGAAAGGAAAATTCCCAAGGCAGCCTGTGTTCTACAACATGTGGGAAATAACATCCCTCAATGACTTTTCCCTGGCACAAAAGGGTTTGTAACAACATTGCTGACAGGATCTGAAGCTGGAACTCCAGATTTTCAGCTTTGACAATGGAATTATTGCACATTATTCTTTCTAAGTAAATTAAACCCATTAATCATCATAATTAGTAACGCTCTGTGTCAGTGATATGGTAACAGAGCTAGTCATTATACTCTGCTATAAAGAAGCTAAAGAATGATACTACAGCCACTACATGGTGCTGCTGTCACTGTCTGGCTGTGGAGGAGGATGTTAATGCCCAAGGCTTAAGAAAGACACCAACTTCAAAGAGATGTGAGGGCAGCAAGAGATACCATGCTGGCTTTAAAGCCCCTGGGATGCTGAGAAATAGCAGAAAAGAACAAATTCATCCTTAGTATGATTCAGTTCAAGCATGGCAGGAATTATTTCGGCCCACGAGGTTTCCATCTTGATTTATACCTAGAAAAGCCAGCATTATTCAAATGTGAAGAGAACTCCAGTCACATAGCCTGGGTTGCCTGTGGAGTTTATATTGGAACTGCATTAATAATGTGATTACCAAGATCTATCTATTAATCAATGAGTGGCAGATTTTGATCTACTTTTATCATGATGCAAGTGCCTTATACCAACCCTGCAGATGTAATACTCAGACACTAGACATGTTACAGAGTCACAGCTGAGCCCTTACAACCTGTTTATCCAGTACCTTAATCTGGCTGTAGTCCATTTTTATTTGTTTGGATGTAGTTAAAGGCATATTCCCAATGGCAGAGGGAAGCTCATGTGCTCAGTGCAATCCAACCACGGAAAAAGAGGCCCCTGATGATCCCTGCCCCAAAGACCCTGCTCACCATTTAAATCACAGCAAGTTTCTTTTCCTTCTTTTGCAAAATGTCTCTGGAGAGAGGGAGATTATTATTTTTTTTTTACCAAACAGACTTGTTACTTGAAATCAGTTAGTAAAATGTTTCACTAATTTCATTTTCATTCCCACTCACCAGTCACGCCGGGTTGCTTAGTTACAATTGTCATTTGGAATTATTTTTGCTCCATGACTCGACAAAAGATGAGTTCCTTGATTGATTCTGATGTTGATGCTGACAGAAATTGAATATAAAATTTCATTTCCTCCTGCCTAGTGTGATTGGATGTTATAGAAAGTGAACACAAAGGAATCAATCTGGACACCTCCCTCATAAAGAAAGTATGTTCCTCCCAGTGATGTCAGTGAGACAACTTGCCTGGGGTGTGAGAAAGGCCAAAACAGATGCAAACAGATGACTATTTGTCCTTTTATTCTGTGATGGGCATATGCCTGAAGAGACAATGTACTCACAATGTACTCACATACACCTGTGCTTGAGAAGATGTCATTGTCCTGTAGCAATTGTCCTCACCTGTCATACTCTCACAACATGCTCTTAGGAGAGGTGCCCAGACTGCCCACAAATATGGGATACAGCAGATCCTCAGAGGACAATGTGTCTCACTGAACTGCAGTTTAAATCTTCACCCCAAAGCAACAGCTCTCACCTTCGTGCTTCCTCATCCCCTGCTCTTCAGTACCCCCCTTCCTCTAACACGTGCTCCATCCATTCTCCTCACATCACATCTTTCCACCACACCTAAATTTGCCACCCTCCCACACCAGCTTCTCCTAAACCAGCCAGTTTAGTCAACGACAGCATTTGGTTCTCTGAAGTATTTCTTATGTTGTGAGCTCCATCTAGTGATGTACCCGGAGCCTTATCTCCAGCCAGTCCTGACCCTGCACACAAGGCACAGCGTGCTGGGCACGAGGGATCCGGGATTGGACAGCACAGGGATAAAAAGCCTTTCTGCCTGGTGGAATTTCTCTGCACAGATCACTCCAAGAGCTGCTGTGTGGCACAGGCAGTGCAGCCAGCTGGGGAGCCAGGCAGAAATCTAGAGGAAAACAAGGGCTGCCTCCATATCCAGCATGGACAGATCCTGGCAGCTGTCTGCAGTGAGACAGATCTCCCACCCCAGCTTCCTGCTGCATCTGTCAGGAGCTAATCCTTTTGGAGCAGCACATTTTCAGCAGTCCCACTCAGAATGGGCTGGATCCTGGTGCTGCAGAACGAGCTTGTGGATTTGGTTGAACCCCAGGGACTGAGCAGCCTGAGGGGAACTGTTGTTTCCAGTCATCTCGTGCAGCAGCTCTTGGGCTTCCTCTGCTGCCAGAGCAAAGCTTTCCATCAGCACTCATTAAAACTGAGCATTAGAGGTCAATAAAAAGATGCCAGAGAAGAATAAAGCAGTTTTTTCCCTGCATATCTGGCTGCCTTCATAACTGCTTGTAACACTGCTGTGCAAGGCACAGCCCTGAGAGGACAGTTCCAGTGGGACCAGGATTTGGTGGAGGCTCTCAAACTGCTGTGGGTGCCACAGGGCTGCTGTACCATATCTCATTCTGACTTCTGACCACTTGCCCCTCCACACTTCTAGCAAGCTGGCATTGAGGCTGACACACTTTTGGAGTCACAGGCAAAGCTCTGAATTTCAAGGAGGATCAGATTCCCAGGAGGGGATGAAATGTAACTCCTTGGAATAAGACAGAACTTTCCTGTAGGCCTGCAAATCTCCAAATAGCTTCCTTTCTTTAATGGTCCTTCTCCACTAAACCCTCAGCCTGTGGTTTCCATGGAGTTATCCTGTCCTGCCTCATTGCCTCTCCTCTCTTTTTGGCCAGGTCCCAGTCCATCAGAGGACTCAGTTCTGAGCACAGACTTCAGTGAGATCTGGCTCAGACTGCTTTAAAATGACAACTGTAGCATAAGAATGCAGATACAAAGAGAAATGCACATTAGGTGTCCTCCAGCTGCTCTTCCCCAGTCTCTCCCTCTTTGGGAAACTGGCAAATTTGGCTTCCTGAAGACATTCTAATGTGCCATCAGCAGGGAATAAGGAGTGTAAATGAGACTATTTACTGCGAGCTGAAATCACAGAAGTTCCACAATAAATTGGAGTGCAACGTCATTTACCTGCTTTAGCCCATTCCCACTTTGGAGTAGCAATTTCACAGTCAAATCTGTTGTTTAGTATTTAAAATGTTCTTCCTCCCCATTCCTTCTATTGAGGGAGACCACAGTACTCTGAGACAAAGTGTTCAATAGATTCTCAGGCTGCAGAAGAATAATATAAGCCTGAACCAGATAGTTCCTTAATTTCCAGAGAAAATAATTTACCAAGATATTCTCAGGCAAAAGAAATATATCTCTCCATATATCTATCACAGTGTTTAGGATTTCATCCCTCATTTTTGTAAAATGCATGAAAGATTCACGAGTTATTCAGCTACTCTGAGTTCCTGGGATATTGTTAATAAACTTTCCCCTTATTCCTATTGTTACATCTCATCAGCCATTTCAGGCTTTTGAAGCATAGAGAGATTCTTTTTTGTCGAAGTATTTTAATATCTGCTTTGCGAAGATGAACATCAAGTTGTTCCATTCCATCATATTCATCATTTTCCACTTTCCCATCATAACTTAGGAGCCAGGCACATTAATCCCTCCTCAAGACAGGAGTGGAGTTGGATGAAGGGAACCTCTGAAACCAGACAATGAATCTCTACAAGTGCTGCAGCCCTTAAAGAATTCAGCAAAGGTAGCTTTTCCTGAGAGTAAATTAAGGACTATTCTCACCACAAATGACTTATTGATGCACTGCCAGCACTCAGTTCTGCCAAATAAAAGTCTTCACAGGCTTTTGAGGAGACATCCAAGTGTAAGAATGCTGAGATTTGACTACTGACTGTTCTCAAAGACAAGAGTCTCTTCCTGGACCTGTTTCCACACCCTCCTTTCCCCCTGTCACCACTCATTCTCAATTCCTTAGCAATTCATACTGCTGATCTCAAGGAAATCTCTCAAGGGTTGTGGATAAGCCACAAACTCTACCCTTGGCAGACCAGAGGCTTCCTTCTTCTCCAGACTCTCAGAGCTGAGATGCAGTGCTTGATCTGAGTCCTACTCACTTCCCAGAGGATGGAGCTGCCCTCATTCAGCCACAAGACAGGCTTATCATCACTCCACAGTGTTTAAGATATTTTCAAAAGGAAACAAACAACAAATCAGAGGAGCTCTGGCCATGGTTTCCCAGGAAAATATAAAACTAAGTTAACCCTATCAAATACATTCCATTACCCACAATCTAGATTTTAAGCTTCCAGCTTTCCATGCTATATCTTCAATGTTCCCTCCAGGCATTGTCTGAAGAGCTGTCCAGGGTCCAGAACACAGCTGCTCAGCCTTAGTAATAGAGATACAGAGACATTCTCCCTGTCAGAACTAATATAGAGATATGTGCAGCTTCTCCAAGAGGCTTCAGTTTGAGCAGATTCTCCAGAGCACACAGTGGATAAGCCCTTTAGATTTTAATCCTTTTGCTTTTAAATCTCTTTTTCCTCACAGCCTTATCATGCACTGCAGCATTTCCAGTGATTAAGCCCAAAATAGAAGGAGGTAAAATTCCCCTGCAGATGAGAGCAGAACAAAAGAAAGGAAGTTCTGATTCAGCCTCTTGTCAGCAAGTCCTTCCTAGAACCAGGCCTGGGGAGATCACCGAGGAAAACATCTAAACTGCCACCTTAATTACTGACAGAAGCTTTCATCACAACAGTGTCTGTGTACCTCAGAGTCTTAACAGACCTGCCATGACAGGGCTCTGGCAAGATGAGGATAATTATTCCTATTTTACAGATGAGACCAGGAAAGGGAAACATCTGATCCACTATTAGACGCAAAACCTGTTCCTGAGCAAAGAATTTAGCTTGACTTACAAGCTGCAGACTGATGCCTTAACCACTGGCTCCTCCTCTACATCCTAAACCTCAGCAGGCAGCAAATCTTCTCCCTCAGTAACACTTTGCTCCCCTTCCCAGGACAGGTCACTGCAGTGGGCACAGATTTGCACTGAGTTTTTGTGTTTGAGGCTTTCAGTGCTGAGAATCCTCTCCCACAACGCATCAGTGTCATTTTGACAGGTGGTGGCATCATCAGCCAAGCAGAACACGAATCATTACGGATTGATCTCACAGCCTCATGATTCCTGCCTTCTCTGCACCCAAGTGACCCAGCCTGGGGCCATCCAGAGGTGTATTTAAGCACTGTGAGGCAGCTCACCTGGATGCCAGAGCATGAAGGCACAGCACAATCTGCTCACTCATCCTCCTGCCTGATGTTTGTGTGACCCAGGCATAGCAGGGGCTCATGAAAGCAGGGGCACTCCAAGCAGAACACATCCTGGGGATTAAGGAGCCAGCTTTCCACAAACTTGTCAGAAATCATGAGAATTAGGAACGCTTGGGGTTTCACTTTCTTTTCACTCAGAGAGCATTCTGTTCCTAATTACAGTTGGCAGCCACAGTGACCACCTTGTTTGGCTTTGTCAGGGTCGAACTCAATTACATTCAGAAGGGGAAACAACATACCTTCCTTAAATCAAATCACCTTGGACACACATTCAGAGCAACTCTGGACAGCTGCTTCTTTTGTGAGGAATTCCCAGGAATAGTGTAGCAACAAACACCTTTGGGATTGGAGATTTCTCAGTGCATTTTGGCAAAGAATGATCCTTTATTGCTCTCCTTACCTCAGAGCCCATCTTAAAACAACCAAAAAAAGTAAAGGACCATCAAATAGTTTCACTTTTTGGTTCTTTTATCTGTGACACCCAAAACCCTCTGCTCCAGCCCACTGCTCCTGAATTTCCCTGCTGGCTCTGTGGAATGTGCAGTGAAGCTGAGAGGCTGCAGACAAGCCCTTATCCTCCACTGGAGAGAATCAGAACAAGTCAAGCCATGTATTACAAGTGCATTTATAGTGGCATTTAAGAGAGATTCTCCTAGATGTTTTAAGAGCTGCAAGAAATTAATTTTACATCTCTTGCCAAGCGTAACATAATCACAGCCTAGAAATACTGGTTTGCAGTTTTATCTATTCCTCCCAGGTAGGCAACACACAGAGAAAGAAATGCAACTGTGCATGAGACAGAAATCAAATTTGGGAGCTCTCAGCTGCTTTTCTTCATGGCACCATGGTCCTTCCTTTCCAGCATTTAAACACAGTTAGAGCACAGGTTGTCTCTGCCTGAGTCCAGGATTTTACTGAGCACCTGTGAGAAAATTCAGTTTAATTTGAATCTCAACAAAGATCACCCCTTTGTATCTCAAAAAGTCCCACATTGTTTCATTCTGGATGTTATTCTCTCCTTTCATAGGAGATTATGCAGAGCAGAGCTCTGTGAAGCCTGTCCCTGCTCATTGCTCACCAGTACGTTGGATATGTCCACGTGTGATCCCTGAAATAACCACTATCACACAGCTCTCACAGTGCATCCAACCCAGCTGTAATTTCAAAACCTGCAAAGAGAGAAGACAACCTGGGAATTTTTGCTAGAGCAGTCTGGGAACTGTGGAAAAACTGGGACCTTTCTTGCTGAGTAGGCTGTAGTAGAAAGATGCTCCTTACATCTCTTGGTAGTAATAGGATCTGGCTAATAAAAAAAAAAAAGGCACTGGAAGTTCAGGGATTCTTTAAGAAAACCTGGGGATAACATAAATGATAGGATATAATTAGGATTTGTCCTGTAGGAATTCTCCTAAAAAGGGTAGATTTGCAAATTGGGAGCTCTAGACTATAGAGGCAGCTATATAGAGGCAACCTAGGCAGCTCCAGAACCTGTAGAGTTCAGCTCTGGGGGCATTTGAGGTCTGGCCTATTCCTCTGACTCCCATCCCTGTAGTTGTCTGCCTGTCAGAAAAGGGAACTTTTAATCATTCACTACCAAAACTTTCCATCGCAACTAAAACCTTGACACACTGAGATGGAAAGAAAAGGACTCGCACCAAATCTTCAGAGAGAAAACACAAAACAAATTTAGTGTCACTGTCTGTACAGCACCTCCTTTTGCTCCCCTTTCTGACAGCCCTGGGAGCTGCTGGGATTTGAGGCACTCAGCATCCTTCAGTGTAGGTGGGAGGAGGGGAGGGCACGTGAAGCACAGCAGCAAGGACAGGGAGGCTGAGGAGGAAAGCGGGAGGGATGCAGGTGTTGGGAGCACACAGGGTTTATGGATGACTGACTCAGTCACACACCATCAACGGCACTGCTGCTGCCTCAGCTGGGCCAGCTCCTGGCAGACAGGAGGCAGCTGGGGAGATGGATCTGCTTTTCTGTCAGTCATGATCAAGAGCAGCGCTCCCCACCCGCCCAGGCAGGTACATGAGTGCTCTGTTGTGCTCTTTCCCTGCTGACCTGCTGGGGAAGGCAGCACCACTGCTTCCCCCTCAGTGCCATAACACTGCTGCTGCTCTGACACAAACTTCATGCTCAGTGGGCATAATTACAGACCAATCCCCAGCTTAGAGGAAGATGGGGACTAAAGTCTTTCAAGTGTTTTCAACAGCTTCCTAGAAACCACTGCACAGCAAGATGAGCAGCCCCCCTGCTCCTGCAGAGTGCTGGAAGACTCCTGGAGGGAAGGATTCCCATGGGCCACAGAGTTTAGCACAGTCACAGCACCACACACAATATGAATCCTCACACCCCAGTGCCACAACTCCTACAGTAAGTTCTAAGCTCACAGTACAAGAAGCAAAAGATGATTCCTCTTTGTTTTCTCTTCAGGCCTCGTAGCTGCTCCATGTCATCACTCAGTGGCTGTTCATGAAGGGAGTTTTTGTGCTCGTGGATTTCTGCTCCTGCCTCTGGATCTACAATAATCCCATAATTGTGATGCCAAGCAGTGGCTGAAGACCATTTTATCACAGTCTGTATAATGTGTAAATACCATTAAGTTAGACGGATTTTCTCATTAATTCTCCGTCCCAGTGACAAGCCAGGAATTAACACAATTGATTTTCCAGTCCCTGCTCATTATCAATCATCCAAGAACTTAGTCACATTTCATCTGTCCCACCTGGGTCCCAGCATATATTTGTAGACTTCAACATATATTAAACTAATAAAAAACAACCATCATAACAACCTCTGTACTCAAAACCCAGACAAGAACAAACTGTGTATATTCCTAACTCTTCTGGTGGTAAACTCCCCACTAGGTACCAGTATCCTACAGAGAACCAGCAGTGGCCAGGTTAAGGAACAATTCACTGTACACTGCCTGTTGTGCTAATATTTTCTGTCTTGCAAACAAAATAAAAACATTTCTCTGTGTTGTTCTCTAAAAACTTAAAGAAAACAACAATTCCTGGAGGAAGCGAATTCAGGCACCTGAATGTGTTGGTCCCACACTGCCCCATCCTAGAGGGCCTATAAATAAAGGGCCAGTGGTCTTTTAAAATCATCAGCACTCTTTGGCTTAACTGTATCCAGAAAGTACTCAAGACAGGCTCAGAAATGGAATTATCACTGGATAATAATAACCTTTATGGAAGCTATTTAAGGTAATTCCAATCTTTGTTATTAGATGACTTTTGAAACTTCCAGTACAGAGAGGTGGTACAGGTTTGGAATACTAAGCAATAAGAGGTTAGAAGGGTAGTTCAATCTGGGAGCTGTTTCTCCAGGTAATTGGATTCCTAATCCCTGAAAGGTCACGATCTCAGTTTTTTCTGCTGGGACAGAAGGTGCCCAATTAGTCTTTTACCACATGATCCAGTGCAGGCTTTGGCATTGCCTGCGAGAGACAGTTTGCAAATCATCACAGCAGGGAAAAAAATAAAGATGTTGCAGACACAAGGAAGTCAGGCTTTGATAGATCATCTGCCTTGTGCTTCCCACTGGAACAGAAAGTGGGATACACCTTTCTCCCAGTGTAAAACAACAGCTCACAACATCCACAAACACAAGGAGACCATTTTCCAGAGGGTGCTGGCGGGCAGGCTGGTGTGCAAGAGCTGCTCCAGGCTAAACAGAGCCAGGCACAAACCTCTGCAGCCCAGAGCTGGCAGCCCACCTGGGCTGGGCACTGTTGCTCTGTGGTGTCAGCTTTTTTCCAAGGTTATGGCAGTGCAAGGCAACAGTATTAGCAGGGGGAAGGGGAGGTGTTCTATTCTTTACAGAGAACCCATATTAAATCACAAAAGAATCTCTCAAGGGCTGTGAAGCATTTGGCTGCAGCACAGAGGAGCTTGTAAATACAGTGGAACAAAGCTCTTGTAAAACATCTTCACAAGTGCAGAACAAAACGTAGAGAGCAAGTCAAACACTATCCCCAAATCTGCAGGAAATTACAGGAACCATCAGTGGGCTTAAATCTAGGCCTAAACAAACAAAAATATGAGTCAAAATCAGCAATGGTGTGTAAGCATCACCTCACAGAAGTCCATGATGTTCATAGCCCAGATTATACCTGGTGTGTTCGTTGTAGTAGTCATGTTTTCAGCAACCACTGAATGTTCCATGCAAGGGCTCTACCAATGGATGAGGAATGAGACACTGGACAGACACTGGTGCCAAGAGAGGAATAAAGATCATGGACAACCAGACAAAATGATGTCACCTTTCGGCCACCTATAGTGGTTGTGGCAGCACATGGGACACTGTAAAAAGAAAATTCAACCCTTGTAGTTTCTGGAGATAGACCAAACCCACTGGTTTGTTAATGTGGGTAAGGGTTACTGCACCCAGGTGATTTTGCAAATTGTTAACTACTTCTTGTCTGAATCCTCTCACATACCAGTGCTGTCTCAGGGATGACATTTTGCTGGTTTTTTTCCCTTCATTGCAGACCACGAAAATGTGCACTCCATTAGGTGAAAAGAATTTCTATTAAGTGTGCTAACAGCTTGCATGAGAAAATTATGGAGACGTTTTAAGGTTATACTGGAACAAAACAAAAAACTCTGTCAGAAACCAAGACTTTCTCCTCCATCAGTGGCTGAGCTCATTTCCCCCTGCAGCCTGGTAAATACATCCATTCGTGTGTAACAAGTTTTATGGCAGAATTCAGGCTTCAACAGATTTTTATAGCCCAGCCTTGAACTCTAGCAAGTGCAGAATCCCAATTTGTGAGGCAGTAAGACAAACTGCAGCATCAGCCCCAACGCCCTGCTCCAGGACAGAGCACAGGGACACTGGTGATGCAGTGAGGTGACAGGGGTCAGGGCTGAGCTCAGTGGATTGCTGCCAGCCAGCTCCCTCTGATCAGGGCCCCTGACACATCCCAGCCAGGGCTCAGCACCTCTGCCAGATCCCCTCAGCCCTATTCCAGTTCCAGGCTTGGTTCCCCATGTACAGCTCCCTTCAGTCCTGTCTTGTAACCACATATAAGTGCTGTTCTGCCCATCCAGGATGTGAATGCTCAGTACTGACTGAAATTATATTCATGGGCCAGGCATCAAGCCAGGGGACTCTCTTCACTGTCACTCACTTGGCAGTGACTGGAACAATTTATAGCAAATTGAAGGGTAAGGGCTTGATAATGAAACTATTTCATTTCCACCTCTGATTCAGCTGCCACCTGTAAAACTGCAGCCAGGAGTGGGCTCTGGAAATACATTGTGAGACCATCAGACTTTCACCAGGCACTGCCTTCACCTTTATGCCTTTACTTCTGTGCCCACCCCCATCAGCTTTGTTACTGTAAACGACTCCTCCTGATTCATTGCCACAAGGACACAGTAACACAGCTGTCTGCATCCTGCACAGCCAGGTATCCCCTGCACAGCTCCCAGCTCCCAGCACTCCCACGTCCTTTCCTGTCCAAGTGGGCTGTCACCCCAGGGAAGGGGAAGCAGTGCCTGCTGGAACCATGGAACACCATATTCTCTTTGCACAGCTGTCTCCCATCAAGGACAAAAAAATGGGGCCCAGGCTTCTTTGGCTGCTGACATTTTACAAATGCCTGTGCTGGTTTTGTGAACAGTTCTCCTGTCACAGGAGCCAGTTTCTGACATTCACACCTGGATTGGCACCATTTGATAGTGGCCCTTTCCATCAATGTCAGCCCCAGTCCCAAAGTGCTTTGTGATACTATTTCAGGCAAACTGCTTAAAGCTACACGAGCTCCAAATGCCACATTTCTGTAAGCACCCCTCATACCCTGACAATCTGGAACAACTTTGCTGTTAAAACTCTTTTTCTGGACAGGAAAATTGAACAGTCCAATTCCACTGTTCCCATTGTAGCACAGACATTGCTACAGCTCTGCCTCCCTGGGACTCAAACTGTTCCCTGTCTCTTCCCCATAGACAGACAGGGATTCACAGAATCTCAGTTTTCCCCCCAAAACTGTCAGCAGGAGAATTGTGACTGGGATGGTCAGGTTTTCAATGTAAGAGAAACAATGTACATTAAATTCCATTTTCCCTAAAAAGTGCAAAGCCTTACTTCAATAAATACTGAAAACATTTCTTCCCTTTAACTTTTCCTCCAGAAGATGCCTTTTCATACAAGTCAGAATGCAACACATGTTCTCTCCCACACACAAAAAACATATGGATCTCTAGAAAACAACCATTTTTTTTCTCCTGTGGGTTAGCTTGCTAGAGAGATTGATATTCTTTTTATGTCTCAATCCTCAGGAGACATTTAGGGCTCCTAAATTACTTAAATTTGTTTCTTCACCATCTGGAGACGAGTTAACTCTCAGTGGGAGCGTTCCCCACTCTCAGGTGTGTACCTGCACTCAACCCTTCCTGGCCCAGCACTCCTCTTCCATGGGTTACCCCACATCTGTGATCTACAGAGGCTGCAGAAAAGGCCAGAGGAATTTAGGACTCGGTTGTTTCTGCCCATGAACATTGTTCAAAACTGGAGGTTCCTACACACAGACACTGGGAACAGACCAATTTCCTGCTTAAGGGTTTCCCAGGACATCAGAAGACAAGGAGCAGGACAGTAGACAAATACATGGGACTTGTAATCTCAGAGCCACGTGCCAAATTCATACACCAAGTCACCTCCTTCTCCCAACCGCAGGCTCTCCAGTCATAGGAGTCACACCATCAGCTTTGTGAAAATGCTGAATATCTCTGGATGAAGCAGCACTTTAAAACAATGCTAAAATACCCTACATATATGAGATTATTTTTTTCTCTAGAACACCTGAATTTCTGTGTATCTTATGCAGGAATACTGACAGAGCCACTACTAAACCTGGAGTGGCTTAGGTTCAGCTTCCCCAGCTCATCCTTTCTCCTGCATTTCAATAAGTTAAAATCCTGGGATCCTCAAAAACTAGGTAATTTGGGATATGGATTTTAGAACCCAGGAGGACAGAGGCAGGGAAGCTCTGTGTGCCACAATGACCCATTATTGCTCACAGAACAGCAGGTGATTCCTGCCTTGTGAGAAAAATCTTTTGACATAAAGTAACCAGGATTTCAGCTTCTGAATTTCTTTCATATATATCTGTCCTCTCCAACTCCCTTATTGATCTTTGCCCTTAATTCTTCTCTCCCCATACATGTGCAAATGTTGTTCCACTTTCTCTGGAAACCTCAGCTACAAAGGTTTGGAAAAACAGGGGATTCACTGAGAAAGGAGCTTTACAGAAAGCCTGCAGCACATCACTGGGGAGGGAGCCTTGTGTTTCTGAGTGGCTAATTAAATTCTACTTAAGAACTAATTTAAGGAAGAAAGACCAGATGAAGAGTGGTATGGCACAGCATCAAGAGTACTCTTAAGGCTTTACTGAGCTCTAGAACACACACACAAAACAGCACACGAATCTCTAGCATGTTATTCCCAACCTCCCCTTTATTTATATTGACTGGAGCTCAGGTTTATACAGTAGTAGAGCTATCCCCCCCAGGTTAAAATATGACTCAATTGTGGCATAACAGTGGCCTTATGCCATACAGAAAGTAATTTATGCTCTATCTGAAGTCATTTCATCAACCTTTGGGACAATGGCTAACGAGACCGGGAAGATGGTTTATTAGACCCTCTTTCCATTAGGTCAAAGTCTGAGAAACTGCTTATTTCCCAGGGCAGGATGATTTGTGCAGATTATGTCTGCAGATGTATTTGCAAACACTGCATGAGATGTAAATTGTCTGAATTTGCCCTTTATATCAAGCAGGCATTTTGTTTATTCCCTTACCACTGTAAGTCAGATGATTTGGGGCGCAGGCTTTGTTTCTTGGCTTACTGGGACACCTAAAAACATGCATCTTTATTCTTTGTGCTAAATCACTGACAAGGCACACAAACCAAACCCCTCCCTAAAAGAACGTGGTGTTCTATCCATTCTGAGGAAGACCAGGCTTTATTAAAATTGCTGGGCTATTCTGCATTCCCCAGTTAACAAACTGGCCATGGATGTAGCAGCAGAACAAAGAGCAGGTGCCAGGATCTCCCACCTCAATTAGCACCTAAAATCACTGCCAGAACAGCAGAGCTGACCAGTGCTTGTCTAGCCTAGGACAAGACATCTGAGAGAGGCCACCCATGAGTAAGACTGGAGGAGGCAGACCCCAACCTCTCCTGCTGCTGAGCTCTCAACACTTCCAAGCTCTTAGAGCAGCATCCAGATCCTGTGTCCTAGTGAGGTTCTCCCTGCTTTCCCTGCTCCCTGACAAACTGCCTGTGACACATCTCTCAGCCAGCACGTTCATCTTGATCCATTATTGACAGAGCCATCTGATTAATGAGCAAATTCTCCTCCTTGTTGTTCCATGAGAAAGCAGCAGCATAGATTTTTAATTCTTCAAATCACTCAGGCCCTGGCAGGCTGATGGGAAGTCAGCAGAGGACAGTCATGGCTTATAGTTTTTTTTGGATTTGTTCTGGTTTTTAAAAACCATTTGAGTCTTCACGTGCAGAGGTTGTGAACTGTGGTGTGTGAACTCTCTCAGGACAGTGCATGCAGGAAACCTGGGACAGATGCCCAAACACGGGTTTCTTTCCAAGGGAATGGATACACTTGGCTGATAACCCACTGTGCCTGCAGATCAGTGAGATGAATGTTGCAGCAGGTCTCTCTCTCTCAGCTGACCCCAGAGCAATGCTCAGCTATGTCCTTCAAGCAGCTGCCATTCAGACAAACCCCTGTGGCCACTGAAACAGCTGGATTAGAACATGGGCTTCCCTGTGATCTAATTCTGTAGCAAGGGTAAGCACTGACAATACTGAGCATTGACCACTTATTTATTGTCAGAAGAAGATGTAAAAAACCCCCTGACAAATGTGTTCATTTTGTGTCCTCCTCTGAGCTCCACAGAAGCACGAAGACCTTATTTCAGACAGTAAAACACGGGAATTATCCTGTCCAGCCCTGGGCCTCTTCCTGTAGACATACAGCTGCAATAAGCTGGCCCTGCTGAGCTTTATTGAATGTTACACATTTTAGGCAGTGCTGGGAGCTATAGATTTTATCTTGGCTAGATATTTAACTCCCCCTTAAAATGAAAAATAGCTTTAAGAAGCCAGAGCAGCATTTCATTCCTTAAAAATGTAATTCAGCAGGCTCAAACTCCAAGTATAAAGTGACTGAAGGTGATTTAAATAAAAAATAATCTACCAGTGACCTAAAAGACAAACCAAGATGTGAGGGAAAAGGACTAGTTATTAAAGTACCAGACTGTATTCTCCTCCAAGGAGCATGACCTTGATTAAGCAGCAGTGACACAGTCCACTCACCCAAGTAATGGGGAGAATATAGTCCAGGCTCCTAAAAACACTATGAAAGTATTAAGGTTTTCCACTGGGGATCCAAGATGTGTTAAAAGCACTTGACTGAACAGTCCATCTCACAGAGTGTGCAGACACTGCATTCCTCCCCCCATGAGTGTGCTGCCCCTCATGCACAGCTTGCCCACACTTTTGAAAGCTCAGCCCTCACCATCTGACCAGAATGAGCTTACAAAGCCATCAGCAAAGGCTTTAAAACTTAAGAGCTGACTGGCTTTCTTCTAATGCCCCTTTCTGCCTGTACCTGCCTGGGCCAGGAGCATCTGTCCAGCCATAACCTGCACATCAGAAATTCATCTGCAGCCATTTATCTTCCAAGATTCCTTACACCAGAGGAGACCCAATGAGGTACAACCAAATACTCGAAAATCTTGCAAACACAGCTGATGTGTTCCTTCCTGCAGGGACGAGGTGCTGCAGGAGTGATGGAAGAGCAATGCTGCCATCTGTGGACACTCGGAATTGCAGCCTCCTGCCTCGGGAGGATCCTGGAGTACAGCCCGTGTATCCTACAGTTATCTCCAAATGCAATCGTGTGGCACACTGATGAATATATCAGAACTATCCTGAAGTCTGCCATTGGTAGGAGGTGATCACTGCTACTGAACTGTTTGCCTGGTGATAGGGAAGGACAGGACTATGTGATTCTCAGAAGGACTTTTACACAAAGAAGTATGATTTTTCATGCACTTATACTATAAACATGGAGGATGGAGACCCTCTTCCTTCCGTGAAGATGTTTTAATCCATGTGCAAAAATACACCTTGAGTAATATAAAATAATCAAACACAGCATAATTAACAGAATGACACTCAGACATTTTATTGGGTCAGAAGAAAGGCCAGGAGGTGCTTTAGGACACATTCACAGATGGGCTACAGGCCTGTTCATCTACCAGTGCAGACTCATCACACTGCAGTACAGCTCATCAAGAGAGACTGAAAGAAGTTTTTAAAGTTTATATTCAGGGAAAGTACATGGTACAGGGAGAAGAGGGGTAGGGCAAGAGACCCAGCATCCTTGTCACAAAGCAAACCAATAAATGAACCTCTCTTACTACTTAATGACTACATGTGAAGATTATTTTGGTCTGATTACATTGGTTAAGTTACCTTTTAGGTTAGTTCATATCTGAAATATTTTCTAGTACTAACTAGCTTTTTGGAAAGCACACAGAGATAAAGCACTTCTTACTTTCAAAGCTCTCTATGACAATGATGTCAGCTCAGCATCCCTGTGAGGTAGGCAAAAATCAGCTGTTTTCTGAGACACAGAGAAGTTAAATGACTTCCTCAAAGCCACGGTGAAGAATGTGTTGGTTATTATAATATCCTTAAGAACCTGGAATGATACTGTTTTTCACAGACAGAGAATTGGAGGCAACCAGCATCTGCTAGTAAGGAATTACCAAATTTTCACCTCTTTTATTATTATTATACTTTGAATCCCCCCCACCTTGAGAAGTGTTCCACAGACACATATATGGACTAATGAGCTGTTTCATCTGAGTAACAAAAAGCACTGGTCCTTTCCAGCAGTAAGCAGACATCCCACCCAGGAAAGGGTAGCTAAGATACCACTAGAGTTACATACTGTATGATCAGTAAGATCTGATCCCAGATCTTACAACCACTACAATTATGGTTATCAAAGACATGAGCCAAGTGTTAGTTACTTTATGGAATTCAGCTTAAGTACTCTAGTTTTTGTCAAAGGAGTAGGAAAAAAGATAACTAAAAAAATAACTTTTAAACTGATAGGTGTTCAAAACCAAGCTGTCATAAAATAAAGCACACAACTGCTACAAAGGGCAGGATTAACTTAATAAACCTACATATCCCCATTGCAAGGTTAACAGGTTCATCAGCTCAGCCCTTAGACCTAGAAAAGCTTTTGGTTTGCAGAAAAGTGAAGTGGGTATTGGAGCCAGGGTCTTCTTCATTCTGTAGGTCCACAAAGAAGCAACAGGAGAAACTCTGTTGTGTATGTCTGTATTGAAAACAGTTTCCAAAACCTTCTGCCCCTCCATCCACCTGAGCTGAACTTCTACATTTTCTCCTCGTGTTTCTAATCTAAAGCAGTTGCTGAAGTCCATCTCCTCTTGCCTTGTGCCCAGTCAGATTAGAGAGATCATCTGCCCAATTTTAATAAAAGATAAAACCATGGCTCATTCAACAGGCCTGCAAAGAACCCTTCCCATTGACTTCAGCTCAGCTGTAACAGCTGGGTAACACTGAATACCATAAACCCAGTCACTGAACAGCTGGACTGTGTAATCTGGTACCATCAACTCAGCTTTGTACTGAAGTACAACCCACTAAACAGGACACTTGGCTCTTCCAGATCAACACCACAAGGGCATAACATCCCCAGGACAGAGGCAGGGTACCACCCTGTGAGTTTATTGCTACTTTATTGCTCGTGTGTAACAGCCCTTCAGTGGTCAGCACTCCTTCCAAAGCAAGGCTGTGCTCCAGGCACCAGCAGCTCCAGTTCAACACCTGCCTCGGCTCCTCCGAGCTTTCCACAGCTCCTGCAAACAAACTTCTCACCAAAACCCTGCACACAGGAAAGGAGTGTTTCTTCTCCACCACAGAAGAGAATTCCAGTTGCCACTGAGTAACAAAGTATGGATCAAATCCAGCTCTGCACTGGAAGGCACACTTTTTCCCCACTGTGTTTGGCATGTTTTTCACAGAGCTACATAACTGCTGAAACATTCAGTTCTCCAAAGGGCCACATGGACAGCAAGTGGCAAGAGCTGCAGGAGAAAACAAAGCAACACTGTAAGGAATAGAGGGGGGAAAAGAGGTGGAGAACATCCTTTCAGAGCTCACTTAATTGTGATTCAGTGACACAGACTCTGGACTCCGTTAGGAAAAATCTTGCTAATGAAACTGGTTTCTTCCTCTTTCCCATCCTAATTTTTATGCAGAGCCAATGCAATAATCCAGATTTGGGTTTTCTAAACCTGTATATTTCTCCTTTGCTAAACTGGGCTTCTTAGAATAAGACATATTCTGGGCATCTAAATAAACTGAGAAAAACAAATGAAAAAAAACCCCCACACCTTTTTCTAAACCAAGAATTTGTTCTTCCACCCAGGTATCCACTAATCCACAGCCATTCAGAGAAAGCTCCCCTTTAACTCCAAAACTGCCACTTCTAAGCAAATGCAAAAATGGAAACCATTCGTTTTTCTACCCATTGAGGGCTTTCCAGTTGCATGGTTTGCATTTGCAGCTTCAGCTTTCGTGGCAGAATACAGATTCACTGGTTTTGGCTCAAAATTTGTGCAGTGGGCTAATTGTGCTCCATTTTAGCACCACGTTCCACAGAGATTTATAACTTCAAAATTTCTAGACTGTAATGAACAAGCAACAGTTAATGAATCTAGTGCATTTCAGGGGGCTTAGAAATGAAAGCTCAACATTTGGCCAGGAAAAACAAAAAAAAATTAAAACATACAACAGAGGAACTATGTTGACAAGAGACTGAAGTAATAGCACCTATGTTGTTGTGATGCTAAACATTTGGCAGTGTTTCCTCTTGACCACAAAGGAGCCACTGGACTCCCTGGCCATGGTAAGAAAAGAAGTGATAAAAGCAATCACTGTGCTTGTGAAGTGAACAGAGAGTTTGACTTGAGGCTCCAGCTTTCATTGAGCTGACAGTGAAAAAATTCAGTGGCAGAAGGATGAGGTTTTTCAAACATTCCTACACCTCATGTCACCTTGCTCCCCCTGAGGCAAAGCCACACAGTTCATCCCTTTTGAAGAACTGACAAATCAGTTTTATACAGTCTGCTGTACAAGCTGACCAGGACTAGAAATGGTAAAATTCACAAAGAACAGTGTGAGACAGTCTTTCCGTTCTCCCCACTGTCCATAACGGGTCATTTACCCCCCAAAATCCCAAGTTAACTGGCATGAATACTGGATTGTGAGGCCTGGCTCTACAGGTGGTGTCACAGCTTGGGCAGAGCCCCGGCTGGTGCCAGCGTGATGCCAAACACATAGAACAGCCCCAGGAGGAGGTTGAGCTTGGCTGTCCGCTGAGGGATTTTGTTGAAGCTCCGGCTCCGGAACTGTCTCTCCAGCGAGAAGGCCATGGGGATGGTGAGCAGTGGCAGGGCCATGCTGATGGTGTAGCGTGTGGCCAGCACACAGAAGATCAGGTAGGGCAGGAAGAGCAGGACGGTGTAGAGGATGTAGGAGAAGGTGGGGCCGATGAGGATGGCCAGGGTGACGATCCCCGCCTGCCGGTCGGACTCCATGTCCCGCGTGTTGTTGCTGTGCAGGATGGCCTCGGTGCTGAGGGCCAGGGGCACGGCGTAGAGCAGGGGGGACACCGACAGGTACCCCACCTGCACCGCGTGGGCGAACATGACAGCCAGCGGCCCGAAGGTGATCAGGATCACCACGTCCCCCAGGGCTACGTACTTAAATCCGATCCCTGTGGCAAGACACAAGAAAAGGAAGCATCACCAAACAACTCCAGTCTGACAGAAGGGAACGGATGACACGACAGAGCAGCCCTTTCCCATGGGAATATGGCAAAACAACCAATGCACATGTAGATATGGACAAGAAGCATATTATCCCTTTTTTTCAAAGATAATGGAGGAAATGCAGCTTCTGGATTACTCCAGTCAAACAACGTAACAGAAACCAAGGACCAAAATGAAGCATCGCCAAACATCTCCAATTTGACAGAAGAAAATGAATGACACAACATACCAGCCCTTTCCCATGGGAATATTGCAAAACAAGCAATGCACATGCAGCTATGGATAAGAAGCATATTCCTGTATCAGGAATGGTGTGGCCAGCAGGACCAGGGAAGGGATTCTTCCCCTGTACTTGGCACTAGTTAGGCCACACCTTGAGTGCTGTGTCCAGTTCTGGGCTCCTCAATTCAGGAAGGATACTGAGGTGCTGGAGCATGTCCAAAGAAGGGCAATGAGGCTGGTGAAGGGTCTGGAGCACAAGTCCTGTGAGGAGCAGCTGAAGGAGCTGGGGGGGCTCAGCCTGGAGAGGAGGAGGCTCAGGGGACACCTTATTCCTCTCTACAACTCCCTGACAGGAGGGTGTAGCCAGGTGGGGGTCAGTCTCTTCTCCCAGACAACCAGCAGTAAGACAAGAAGGCACAGCCTTAAGCTGCACCATGGGAGGTTTAGGTTGGACATCAGGAAGAAATTCTTTCCAGAGAGAGTGATTAGACATTGGAATGGGCTGCCCAGGGAGGTGGTGGAGTCACCATCCTTGAAGGTGTTTAAGAAGAGACTGGATGTGGCATCAGTACCATGGTTTGGGTGACAAGGTGGTGTTGGGTCAAAGGTTGGACCTGATGATCTCAGAGGTGTTTTCCAACCTTGTTGATTCCGTGATAATAAGGACCAGGTTCTAATATCCATCTTCACATCTATTTCTATTTCTATTAAGTACCTATTTCTGCAGAAATCCCTACAAATAAGGTACTCTTCAGTGTGATCTGGCATACTAGAACCCAATCCTGAAGAGAAATATAAAATGCTCAGAACAAAATGCAAAACTGACAAGATTCTTTCCGAGAAACCAACACAGCTGAATGTCTGACAGTTTGAAACTGAGATGGTTTTTCTTCTCCTAGTAATGATGTTTGTATATATCCAACACAGGAAGGCACTAAAATTATCCTCCTCTCATTAAGAACAAACATAAACTGTTCAGCATTCACAATTAAGCTCAAGTACAGAATAACAACAAAACATTCCAAAACAAAGTAACAATTCCACCAAAGAAAATAGGTTGCGGGGTACTCTGCTAAGGAATAGGAGATAAACATCACAAAAAGATTCAGCAATGGTTCTGATAAGCACCTAAAGCCATATATGTAAATAACAATGTTTCAACACCACTTTCCAACTGAAGAACTTAGCAGGACTCTTCCCACAACAATCAACTGGGAAAGAATACAAGTCTATGTACCCGTACTCCAGGAAACACCACCAAATACTTTTATGGCAGTACACTACATAAATAATTTGCATCTTCTAGAAACCTTGGACAATTCAGCTAATTCTATCACATTTACATTCAGAGTTACAGCACTTACCCCCGGTATAAAGGAAGGAGCTAGAAAGTCCTCCGAAGTAAATCAGCGCCAGGTGCTCCAGCTTGAGCGTGGAGACAGCGTAGAGCCCGGCAGCGCAGATACAGCCCACGGTGTACAGGAACACCCCAAACCGCACCACGTCCTGCGGCTCCAAAATCTGGTCCACCAACGTCCTGTCATCGCTCTTCTTGTGATCGATGCCCTTGGAGAAGTCGTAGTAGGTGTTCACCAGGTTGCCGGCGCCGTGCACGGCCAGGACGGTCACGGCGCTCCCCAGGAGCAGCCCCGGGTCCAGCGCTCCCTCGGCGCGGTAGGCGAGCGCGCTGCCCAGCGCCACGGGGGTCAGCGAGGCGCTGAAGCTCCACGGCCGCAGGGCCAGCACATAGGCCGCGCATTTGTGCCTCCAGCCGCCGGGAGCGGCCCCCTCAGCGCCCGCCAGCGCCGAGCCGCCGCCATTCCTCTCGCTCCCGCGGGGGCTCTCGGCGCTGATGCTGATCTTCTGCACCGGCTCCGCCGGCCCCATGCTCGCCCTGCCGGCTCGCAGCAGCAGCAGCAGCAGCAGCACCTAGAAAGGGAAGGGCCGCGCGTTATCGGGGCGGCGGGGCCCGGGGGGGGCCATGGCGACCTGAGGGGGGAAGCGGGAGCGCCGCCACTAGCCGCCTTACCGCCGGCCCGCCCCGCCTCGTCGCCCCCGCGCGAGGGGTTCCGCACCGGCCGGCACCTCCCGGCGTACACAGATTGAATGGAAAAATTAATCGGCCCGCGGCGTCACGCGCGGCGGCGAGGGGGTCACCCCGGGGCACGCGCCGGCACTGGGATTGGAGGAATCGTCGGGGGCACAGAGTGCCCGCAGCCCCCGCGGCCGCTCCGGGGGCTGTCACGGGCGGCCGGACACATTTCGACGGCGCGCCGCTCCCCGCGCGCATGCGCAGACCGCAGCCACACCCCAGGCGTGGGGCAGACGCGGAGGGACCGCAAAGATCATTTAAATTCCCACCCCTGTGCCGGGTGGGGACACCTTCCAGGGACCAGAGGGCTCCGAGCCCACTCCAGCCTGGCCTCGGGCACTTCCAAGGATGGGGCAGTCACAGCTGCTCTGGGCAACCTGCGTTAGGGCCTCACCACCTTCACGGCGAAAAATGTTTTTCTGATATCTAATCTAAATTTTCCCTCTTTCAGCGTTCCCCCTTGTCTTGTCACTACAGTTCCTGAGGAAGGGTCCCTATCCGGCCTCCTCGTAGTCCCCTTCAGGTTCTGTAAGGCTGCCCTGAGGTCTCCACACAACCTTCTGTTCCTTCCATAGGGGAGGTGCTCCAGTTCCCATCTCTTCCCTCCAGCGTGTGACGGCACCACACAGCTCGGTGTCACTTGCTGACGGTGCCTCAGTCAAACCGTCCATGTCGCCGACAAAGCTGTTGAGCAGCATCGGCCCCACACGACCCCCGAGGGACCTCTGTCCTCACTGATCTCCACGTGGACAAAGAGCCGCTGACCGCAGTGCGGCCGAGTAGCCAGTTCTTTATCCATCCGTCTAATCCCTGCCTGTGCAGCGCAGAGCCCGAGACGGCGGCGTGTGGGCTGTGCGGACAGCGCCGAACGCCCCGCACCAGCCGGTGCAGACGCTGTCGGCGACCCCGCACACCCTCCGCGCTGCAGCCCCGCCATGGCGGGCGCCGCAAGGAAGGGCGGAAGCCGGCGTCTGGGGGGTGGGCCTAGAGAGCCAGTGCAGCCTTTCTATTCGTCAGAACTACTGCCACTCACTACGCCTGGCTCTATGATTGGTCAGCAGGCGACTGTCCTTGCCGTTCCTTGGTCTAAGGGGCGGGGCTGCGAGCGCCCCTTCCCTTTCGCTCTTTTTCTATTGGCCAGAGTCCATGCTCATCACGGCGTTCCCGGGCGCCCATTGGCCAGCGGGGGCCGGCCGGCGCGGCGGGCGCGGCGGCGGGGCGGGCGCGGGGCCCGGAGCGGGGGAGCCGGCGGGGCCGGGGCGGCGGCGGGTGAGTGAGAGAGTGACTGGGAGCGCGCGGCGGTGCCTCCCTCCCCTCGGCATCGCCTCCCCTTCCCCTCGCCTCCCGCTGCCTGCCCGCAGCGCCCCGCCCGAGCCCCCGGCGCCGTGGCGGGGCCCAGGCTCAGCCTTCCCTCAGCGCCGGCCTGCAGAGCCCCCCGGGCGCGGGCCTGGCGGGTCCTGCTGCCAGCGCGGCCGTGAGGGAGCCCCGGGCAGGGACACCGGGCAGCGGCGACGGGCAGCACCCCCCGGCTTCTCCCTCGCCCGGGGGATCCTCTCCCGGCTCCCACCCCACACTGCGATCCCTGTGGACCTCTGGGGAATGTTTAGGGAGAAGCAGTGGAAGTTTTGGTGTCAGTGCTCGGTTTGGGCTTATGTAATATGAAAATAGCGGGGCGGGGGGTGGTGTCAAGCCTCTCAAATGCTCTTGGTGTAAAGAAAGACCCCTGAGAAAGTTTGGTTGCGTGTTGTGGTAGGAGAGCCCTGATTGCAGTGGTTGGTGTTGCTATAAGTGGACTTACCATCTGTAAATATCTGCTGGAGGATGTAATGCTTGCCAGGCCCTGAGTGCTGAGTCTTCCTTGTATTGGCATAACACTGGGATTTCCGTGGACAAACTTGGATGGAAGTGTTCAAGGAGGAGTCAGATAGGATAGTGGTCTAATCCTGGGAATGATTGTGCCTACTTCTTGTGGGCTAATTGCAAACCCCAGTCTGACTCTGCTCTTTTTCAGCTGTTGCATGACCATTGATTTAGAATTAGATCACCATGGGGCACCTGACCTGCTGCAGTGTATTTTGGTGTTTGAGGAACTGGAGAGCAAATAGACTGGGAGTCAGGATACGTGGTGATACAGTTTTATCACGGGCCTAAGGAATATACTCATTTCCTGTAATTTTATGCTCTGCTGGCACAGCATCCCTGCATGCCATAGGATGTGTGCTTTGAAAACAGGCAGCAGGAGCAGCCTCAAGGAAGAAGCTCAGGTTTTCCAATTCAAGCAGTAAAAAAAAACATGTCTCTCTGAAGAACTTGCAGGACTGGATGCCCCCGGACCCCACCTGCCACCACCATGTCGGGCACCGTGTCCATCCTCCAGCAATTCGCCAATGGCTTGAAGAGTCGCAGCGAGGAGACGAGGGCCAAGGCTGCCAAGGACCTGCAGCACTATGTCACCATGGAGCTGCGGGAGGTGAGTGCTGCAAATGGCATCATTCCTCCCTGGGTGTCCTCTGAGGGCTGGGTGCTCTGGCAAGGGAGATTTTTGGAACGTGGAGCCTGGTCTCAGAGAGGAGACGGGGCATAGCAGGGAGCTTGTCTTTGCCCTAGCATGCAGAAGTGGTGAGTTGGTGACACAGATGGGTGGTCAAGCACCACAGGATATCCAGAATAAATAAACTTACTGCGTCCAGGGCACAAAAAAGAGATGCTGTTTTGGATTTGTAATGGGTGGTTGATTTAATTTCTTTCTGTTCAAGTGATTTAAGAAGTGTTGTCTTTATGGAGGTTTTGGGGGCAGGAAGGAGGGAGAGAATGCTGAAAGCTGATTTGCACTTTTTGCTTTTACAGATGAGTCAGGAAGAATCTACCAGGTTCTATGATCAGCTGAACCATCACATATTTGAGCTGGTCTCTAGCTCTGATGCAAATGAAAGGAAGGGTGGCATTCTGGCTATAGGTGAGTAAAAGGGCTTAATGCCTCTGGTGAGATTTCTCTTCAGGCATCTGCCTTCAGAGACAGATTTTCAAAAGAAGTGAGCTTTTATACTCAGGGCCTGATGTCTGACTGCTCAGTAGGCTCATTGCTGGGCTCTCAGAATCTGTCTGAAGTGTCAGCATGGGAGCTGCTGAGTGCTGAGAGTGGCTGAAAACCTGATGCTTAATAGGCCCTGAGCTTCTCTGGGAGTGGAGCATCAAATGTGAGTGCTGAGCACGTGAAAATTCTGTTCTGGAGCTCAGCTGCAAACACTTTGTTCTGCCCATTTATATGTATCAGGGTGCACTGCCTTTCTCAACTCTTTTCTGTCTGGGGAGGCTGATTCTTGTTATTTAAATTTACCTGTCTCCATAACAGCAGCTTCCATCCCTGGGAAGGGCTCACCAAGCTGCTCTGGTTCTGATCAGCTGCTCCATCAGTGGCTCTGGTTGTGTGTTCGCTGTGAGGTGGCAGAGCTGCATCTCTT
The DNA here is from genome assembly GCF_025592945.1 of Manacus candei. NCBI lineage: Eukaryota > Metazoa > Chordata > Aves > Passeriformes > Pipridae > Manacus > Manacus candei. Next base: position 3,659,209 of record NW_026138070.1, read on the forward strand.
GGGGAAGTCAGCTTGCATAAATACTTTGCCTTCCAAGCAAGTGGCCTGTGTTGTAGCAGTTACTTCTTTAATAACCACAGGAGGTGTTTATGGTTTAGGCTCACAGAGCTAGTCATCCAATCCCAACGTGTTTGAAGACAGTGAAAGTCCCTTAACTAGAGAGATATGTGTTGACTTTACCTGATCTTGAGGTGATGGTATCACTTCAGAATTGTTTCTGTGAGTTTAGTGCTGTTGAAAGGTGCTGGCTTGACACTCCTGGACACTGATGCCTTCTTTGTCTACAGAGCAGGTACAACCCAGGCACTGGCAGTGAAAGCTTCTGCCACACTGCTGCCTGATGAAGTGCTTCCATCCTGGCCAGGACAGACTATCTCTAGAGCTGAAGGGGAGAGCATTTCCTTGGTCCATTCAGTCTTTGACTTCTCTCCTGAGGCAGACCAGCCATAATAGTTGCATGTGGATGGATGCCTTTCTGTTGAGAATGGGTCTGTGATCTCAGGGTGGATATTTTTTTTCTCTTTTAAAACTAAAAATGTAGAAGATCTATGAAGCTACTGAGTGTGTTTTCCTGCTCACTCAACAAGTTCCAGCTCAAAAGAATGGTGGCCCTTTCCTATTGCTTGAATATGTTTTTTTTCTTTGTGAGGCGTTAATGGGAATCTTTAAGGAATGGATAGGGAACACTAACTCTCATCCAGGGATTACCTGCTGTCTACCTCACTGACTGTTAAGGAGAACCTCCAGCATTGCTCCCTCTCTCTTCAGCAAGCCTCATAGGTGTGGAAGGAGGTAATGCCACCCGAATTGGCAGGTTTGCCAACTACCTGAGGAACCTGTTGCCATCCAACGACCCCGTGGTGATGGAAATGGCCTCCAAGGCCATCGGGCGGCTGGCGATGGCTGGAGACACCTTCACAGCCGAGTACGTGGAGTTTGAGGTGAAACGGGCTCTGGAATGGCTGGGAGCTGACAGGAACGAGGGCCGAAGACATGCAGCTGTAAGTGATCTTTTTGTTGTCCTCACCTGTTTGGGAACGGGACAGTTGGGGTTAGAGAACAGTGGTGGGAGATGTGCACACAGAGAGCTGCAGAAAAGCTCTGGGAATGTCTGAGGATCTGAGGTGCTCTCATGGCAGATAGTGCTGCCTCATTGCTTTTACCTTAGCCCAGTGACTAAAGAAGGCTGAGATGTGTGTTCTGATGTGTAGGAACTGTAAAAGTGTGGAGCTGGAAACAGTCAAACTCACAGATATCGACAGTCTAAATAAATGATACTACGCTCTACAAGTTCCGGGGTTTGTCTCTGGGTGCTCATCCTCCAGATTGTTCCTGTTTCCCTCCCCACCTCCAGGTTCTTGTCCTGCGGGAGCTGGCAATCAGCGTGCCCACCTTCTTCTTCCAGCAAGTGCAGCCGTTCTTTGACAACATATTTGTGGCTGTGTGGGATCCCAAACAGGCCATCCGAGAGGGAGCTGTGTCTGCCTTACGAGCCTGCCTTATCCTCACCACGCAGCGGGAGCCGAAAGAGATGCAGAAGCCCCAGTGGTACAGGGTAAGAAAACGGCTTCGTTTTGAAGCAGCCCCTCACAGTGCAATGCAGATGGTCAAGGACCAGTTTTCAGAAGAGCTGGCTAAGCTAAGAACCTGTGTCAGCTTTGTCAGGAGAAAACTGCCTCCCCTTGAAAGGGTTGAAAATATGACGGGTTCCAAAATGAGTAGTTGCTTTAATGCACTCTAAAAGTAAGAAGGAGACTTAACTCCTTCAAGAACCTATTGCTTTGTCTGTGGCTCATTTTCAGCTGTTAAACCTGACCTAGTTTTAGACCCATGCAGTCATCTATCTATTGTCATCTCTTACTAGCAGATGGTTTTATTGGTGCAAATAAAACCTAAATGAGAAACATGAGAATTCTTTGGTCTGAACCTTTGCTTTGCTGCCATTGTCAAGCTTCACGATATCAAATAAGTTTTGGACCTTGCAGTCAAATGTTGTGAACTTGGATTCCTTATAATCAAATAAGTGCTGATGGAGTTTATACCATGCTGTTTGATTAGTGCTGTTGAAAATGCTTTACAGCACAGTCTACAACTTTGGGGGTGAATCTGGGTTTTGTTCTGTTGTAGTTCTGTTATTACTCAGTTGAGGTTTGTGGCTACTGTTGGAAAATTCAGGGCATCAGTAACTCTTGACTGGCAGTGCTACTTTGTTTCCACAGGCTCTGTTTCTGCATTATCACTGAGATTTTTTTGCTTTCCCCCCCAAGCATACGTACGAGGAGGCTGAGAAGGGCTTTGATGAGACTTTGGCCAAAGAGAAAGGAATGAATCGTGATGACCGAATCCACGGTGCCTTATTGATCCTCAATGAGCTAGTGAGAATCAGCAGTATGGAGGGAGAGGTGAGCAAAGGAACAAGTTGGGGATCATAGGGATTGATTGATTGACAGTGTGTAGCAACTCTGCAGTCTGTGGAAATATCCCACTGTGTTTGGAATGGGGTTGTTGGGCAGACAAGTCATCTGAACGTGGAGTCAGAGCATTGATTATTACAAATCGAAGTGTGTCAGAGAAATGACAGGGACAAGTTTGGGCTGAGGTTGTGTTAAGCTCTGATGGAAAGGCTGTTAACTGGATTAATTACAGTGAAAAAGAATTTTCTATGGAATGAGGACTCTGTTGCATGTTAGATACCCAAATATTTTTAGTGGGTTTTTGCTCAGTTGATGTTTTACAACCATTTGGATATCAATTACACAGGATGCTGCTTGGGAGATTTGGGTAGCACTCTGCTGGGAGTATTTATTCAGCTACTTTTTATTTTTTTAATGCTCTTCTGCTTTGTCCAGCGCCTTAGAGAGGAGATGGAAGAGATCACTCAGCAGCAGCTTGTGCATGACAAGTACTGCAAAGACCTGATGGGCTTCAGTACCAAACCTCGGCACATCACTCCCTTCACGAGCTTCCAGTCTCTTCAGCCCTCCCAGTCCAATGCTTTGGCTGGTCTCCTGGGGTACAGTGCTCACCAAGGAATCATGGGGTTTGCAACCTCTCCTGTCCCAGCAAAGTCTACTTTGGTAGAAAGTCGATGCTGCAGGGATCTGATGGAAGAGAAGTTTGATCAAGTAAGTGTTCATTCTTCAACTTGTCTACCAATGTTCACAACATTTGTTCTGGCAGAGCAATTGTCCTCTGTGTCCTTACTTAGCAGGCAATACTGCCTAGTGCTGAATTGAGCCTTCAAAACTCAATAATTATATGTATCCTGGCTTTGTCATTGTCTTGGAGCAAGTGATTTACTTCCTTTGGAAACAACCTTAATTATCCATCTTTCTGATGGACTCTGAAGCCAAATGCCAGTAGAATGCCTAAAAGCACTCAGGTAATAAACATTTGTGCCAATGGCCATCCTTCTAAGCCCAATCTATCTCCTTTCAGGTCTGCCAGTGGGTTCTCAAGTGCAGAACCAGCAAAAATTCTTTGATCCAGATGACGGTTCTCAACCTCCTCCCGCGGCTGGCGGCTTTCCGTCCTTCGGCATTCACAGGTGACAAGACAGATGGTTGGATGTTAGAAATGTTGCTGAGATTGGGCTGGAAAGTGTCCAGCTCTCTTTGGTCCAGATGAGCTTGTGCAGGCAATGCAGTAGACCAAATGTGGTGCTTGTGAGATGAGCACATTGCTCTGTGGGAGGACAGTCTTTTTTTTTCTGAATAAGTGTGACTTGATAGCTGATGCCAAAATGTTGCTCTGATGAAGAAAATAGATTGAAACTATTGTCTGAGTGCTATGATCAATACCAAAACACATAGAGCCTCCTTTTTTTTTTTTCCCTCAGTATGTCAGACTTAGAGTAGAATTCTGCTCTCTTGCTCCCCCTTAGTGTATCCCAAATATCATCAGAGTTCTCTTCCTTTTTCTCTGTTGCATGTGCTAGGAAATAACAAGCAAAAATGGGAAATACCTGCTACCTTAAAAGCAGTTCAGTTGATTTATCAAGCAAGTTCAGGAGAGTATCAGAGTTGGAGATAAGCTGCTCTCAGTGGGTTGGAACAACTTTTCTGTTGTTTTTCTGAATTTCCAATGCATCACTATAAAATCAAAATGCTTGGATTTAATTTGTGTTTAAAACCTGTTACAATGGGGCTTTTCAATAGCTCTTTTATTTTGGTGATTTTTCTTTTTAAAAACAAAGCCTTCTATGGTTATAATTTTTATTATATGGTGACATAGGTTTGCCAGTGATCATGTCAGCAAATTTAATATGACTGTGTCTGTTCCCTAGTTTTACACTTGTAACGATTTGGTTGCAAATATGATGCAATTGTATAAACGTAAATGAATTCTAATATATGTATTGTTTTCTCTTGTGGGCAGCTGATCAGTACCTTCCAGACACCATGAATCATGTTCTCAGCTGTGTGAAGAAGGAGAAGGAGAGAACAGCAGCCTTCCAGGCCTTGGGTTTGCTCTCTGTGGCTGTGAGGTCCGAGTTTCAAGCTTACCTGCCAAAAGTCCTTGAAATCATAAAAGCAGCTCTTCCCCCGAAGGATTTTGCCCACAAGTAAGTATGTGAAAGTTGGAGAAAGAAATTGAAACACCTGTTCTTTGAATAGTTTTTGTGATGTGGGATTAAATTATTGTATTAAAATCAGAAGTTATTTCTGTAAGGCTGATAACGCAGAATAGGATGAGGAAAGATGTTTGAAAAATATTAGCTCCTCCTAATGAACTTCTGTGTGATCCCTTTCCAGGAGGCAGAAATCTGTGCAGGTTGATGCCACAGTCTTCACCTGCATCAGTATGTTGGCACGAGCCATGGGACCCAGTATCCAGCAGGACATCAAAGAGCTTTTGGAACCTATGCTGGCTGTGGGCCTGAGGTAAGTATAAGGCACAGGAACGTATTTTCCTGCTAGCCACAGGATGGCATTGTTGGCCCTACGGAATGAGACCTCGAGAGTCTTCAGATTGAGAAGGAAGATTATTGCTTTTAAAGTAATCTTTTAGCAGATCAGTGTAGCTGTTTCAGAAGAATAACATGTTTGAAGTGTCAGTGTGTCTGTTGGGTTACTTCAGAGCATTGGTATCTTTCACCCTTGGAGCTGACAGTTCCTTTTGGAAGAATTAAGGAAGCTTTAGTGTGGGAGGGTGTGGAGAAAATATCCAGGTAGCACAGAGCTGTTTAAATTATAACAATGTTGCTGCCTGGAAGTGAATTCAGTTGCTTTTTTATTTAAAAAGCACAAGTGTAACGAAGCACTTAGATTTGTAACTGTTGTAGCAGTGTGTGCCCAGATCCTGGCAGTTTGCTCACCACATTCCTACAGGAAGGTCATGATGTGCCTGAGTTCACACAAGGCCCCTGTGCTCTGCTGGCAGGTCTTGCTGTCGTGTGAATGTCCACTATTATCTTCTGATGGGCAAAGACATAACTAAAGAAAAAGGGGAAATATGCCCCTCATTGCTCCTGCCCTAATGACTCTCTGCCTGATTCTTGCCCTCAGCCCTGCTCTGACGGCTGTGCTGTACGACTTGAGCCGTCAGATCCCCCAGCTGAAGAAGGATATCCAGGATGGGCTGCTGAAAATGCTCTCTCTTGTTCTGATGCACAAACCCCTGCGACATCCAGGCATGCCAAAGGGCCTTGCCCACCAGCTTGCCTCCCCCAGCCTCACCAACATCCCAGAGGCCAGTGATGTGGGGAGCATCACCCTTGCCCTTCGCACACTCGGCAGCTTTGAGTTTGAAGGTGAGATGAAATAAGGGAGTGGGGGCCGAGGGGTATGGGATGTGACACTAGAGCAGTGGGGTTGAGTACAAGCAGCAGGAAGACTGAGAGCACGTTCTTTAAACTGCTGTTCTGTGGTAAAAGTAGTAATGGAGGTGTAAGCCTGTGTTTAACTCCCATCTTCCTCTCCACAGGCCACTCTCTGACGCAGTTTGTGCGGCACTGCGCAGACCACTTCCTGAACAGCGAGCACAAGGAGATCCGCATGGAAGCCGCCCGCACCTGCTCTCGCCTGCTCACCCCCTCCATCCACCTCATCAGTGGCCATGCCCATGTGGTCAGTCAGACAGCAGTGCAGGTCGTGGCCGATGTCCTCAGCAAGCTGCTCGTGGTTGGAATAACTGACCCAGGTTGGTGTGGGGTTCGGAGAGAAAGGGTTCTCCTACCACGTGATAATTTTGTTATCATGACAATGTTAAGGTTGTTATGGAATCTGAACATATTTGCCACTAAGTTGTCATTCTTTATAAATTACAAAGAAGTCTCCTAATTTCTCTTCCCAGATCTTGATTTTTGAAGTATGAATAGAACAATAGTGCAAAATGCTCCAACTGTGCCCTTGGTAATCCTTTGAACTAGGTAGAGCCCCGCGACTTCTTTTGCTGTTGTTCTGGGTCATGACCTCCAACTTTATCATTTTGAGAGGGATGGACCCCTTCTGTTGAATCTTCCTACTTGATTTTTTTTTTGTTCTGTCAGTTGAACTCATCTCAGGTTACCATGTTGCATCTGGAAGTGCCACTTACAGGTGCAAGAGACTGGCACTTCACAGACCTGGTTGTTGGGGCAGTACTGAGCAGCAGAGTTTGCTGACCTGACCCATCCTGTTTCTCATGGGTAAAACACTGAAGTAGTGTCTCACTCTGGGGAAGCTCTTGGCATTTCCCTGAGATTGTAAAGTTTCTTTGAGGATGGTTTGTGAACAAGGCAATAAGATGAACAGGAGTTTACTCACATTTAAAGAGAAATAAATGTGTTCTTGCAGACCCTGACATCCGTTTCTGTGTGTTGGCTTCCCTGGATGAGCGGTTTGATGCTCACCTTGCCCAGGCAGAGAACTTGCAAGCTCTCTTTGTGGCCCTGAATGACCAAGTGTTTGAAATCCGAGAGCTGGCCATCTGCACTGTGGGGCGCCTGAGCAGCATGAACCCTGCCTTTGTCATGCCTTTCCTGAGGAAGATGCTGATCCAGGTAAGGAACAGGGCTGTCTGATGCTGATCCAGGTAAGGAACAGGGCTGTCTGATGCTGATCCAGGTAAGGAACAGGGCTGTCTGCAGGGAAAATAGGGTACTTGGTGTTGAAACTAAGGTGGTGTTAAAGAACTGGGGTATCTGGCTGTAAAAGTGTGGAGAGTGGGGCAATATCTCCTTTTTGGAAAACAACTGTTGCCCAGCTTAGCAGGTTTGAGCAAGTCTTTAGTGATGGATGTTTGGAGTGAAGCTCTATGGATGTATTAGGAAAGGGTAACAGTTGTTATTTCATGCAGGAGTGCCTTCCACCTGTGTTGAAGCAGAATGTTCTGTGGTGCTTTTAGGTGGTACCACTTCATAAACATAGATGGGTTTGGAGCCATCTATTCAGTTTTATGCTAAGTAGACATAAATTACTCGATGGAGTGAAATGTAGAGCACCCTCTAAAAGTGCTGAGTTTATAACAGAAGAGAAGGAAATGCAAAGAATTTTTGCCTTCCCAGTTTTCATGCTTCCATCATTTCTTGTGCAGATCCTGACAGAGCTGGAACACAGTGGTGTTGGCAGGATTAAGGAGCAAAGTGCCAGGATGTTGGGTCACCTGGTTTCTAACGCTCCACGCCTCATTCGTCCCTATATGGAGCCCATCCTTAAGGTAAACTTTCTGCATTTCCTGGAGACTTGGGAATGAGATGACACGGCAGGTGGTTACGTGGCCCTCAGAAGCTGCAGTTCTTTTGCTTCATCATAGCAGGAAAAAACTAGATTGGTGGGGATGTTACCCACAGTCATGCATGTAGGGGACAGTGTAGCCCAACTTGATCCTGGTTTTGCATAAAGTTTGTCACATAAAAGTTTCCTTTACAGTTGAAATGCTCACCATGATGCAAGTTGAGCCCCCATGGGGTCCATTTCAGATGTAAAGAAAAGGAAAGATAATTTCGAGTACTCTTTTAAACAAATTCTGATTTGTTTTGTTCTCTGACACCCATAGGCACTGATTGTGAAGCTGAAAGACCCTGATCCAGATCCAAATCCGGGTGTGATTAACAATGTCCTGGCTACCATAGGGGAGCTTGCACAGGTGGGAATACTGCAGGTACCTCTTTGCCATGCTTGTAAAGGTTTTGGCAATGCTGGATGAAGGACTGATTTTTGTCTTTCAATAGGTCAGTGGGCTGGAGATGAGGAAGTGGGTGGATGAGCTCTTCATTATAATTATGGACATGCTACAGGACTCCTCCCTGCTGGCTAAAAGACAAGTGAGTGTTTACAACTGCACTAAACTTGACAGCTGCTGTGACCAGAGCTGTAACAAAATATCCCTGTGTTCCATCATAGCTGCTAAAATCAACCATTAAATCAGTAAGTCTCTGGTGGAGTCACAGTGATGGCACACAGGTGAGGGATTGCAGTGCCTGTCTGTTGGGATATAGCACAGAGCTGTTCAAGGAAAAAGAAGGAAAAAAAGAAAAGCTGCTTTTATTGGAAGGCTTGGACTCACTGAATTGAATGCTTATTTGAATTATACCTCTGAGTGAGGGCAGTTGTGGCAGTCAAAGTCTCAACAGATTTTTGATTACCACTTTCTTCACTATTGCGTATTGAAAAATGCTCTTTATAGAGGCTTTGGAACCACGGACTGTGGTTTGCACTGTGATCCTAAAGTGCTCCAAGAAACTTTACAGAAGTTGAATGATTGATGGATCAAAACATGTAATAAATTCCCTGATCACAACTAATCTTCTTTGGGCTTGATTTTTCCAGGTGGCCCTCTGGACACTGGGACAGCTTGTGGCCAGCACTGGTTATGTGGTGGAACCATACAGGAAATACCCAACTTTGCTGGAGGTGCTTCTGAACTTCCTGAAGACTGAGCAAAACCAGGGCACCCGCAGGGAGGTATGAACATGAACCTGCCACACAACCACTTAGAAAAGCTTTTTGAAGAGGGAACTGTCAGATAAATGTCTCTGCATAGATTTGGGGCGGGGAGGGAGAGGTCATTGTTGCGCCTGATCATAATACAATGAGCAGAATTAGGAGGGTGAAAGTGTTGAGTCAGTGAAATGACCTCCAGCAGCTGAATGGAAGGCATTGATTTTTTTTATTTTTGGTTTCTGTCTTACCAGGCTATCCGTGTGTTAGGGCTGCTGGGTGCTTTGGACCCTTACAAACACAAAGTGAACATTGGCATGATCGACCAGTCACGGGATGCTTCAGCCGTCAGCCTTTCAGAGTCCAAATCCAGCCAGGATTCTTGTAAGCACCTGAATTCCTTTCAGATAAATGGCTTTATGATCTGCAAACAGATCTTGGCTGTTTCCTTGTTGCTTTGTTTTGTTTTGAAGAGTTTGCCTCCTCTTGTTAGCAAATTATTGCCCCTGAACCCATATTCAAGACCATTTAATGCAGAGCTGTGACACTGCCTTCTTTCTCCTAGCGGACTACAGCACCAGTGAGATGTTGGTGAACATGGGGAACCTCCCTCTGGATGAGTTCTATCCAGCTGTCTCTATGGTGGCCCTGATGAGAATTTTCCGAGACCAATCCTTGTCCCAGCACCACACCATGGTGGTCCAGGCCATCACCTTTATCTTCAAATCCCTTGGGCTGAAGTGTGTGCAGTTCCTGCCCCAGGTCATGCCAACGTTCCTTAATGTAATACGGGTTTGTGATGGTGCCATCCGAGAGGTGAGTGTCCCAGGGGCTGCTCCTTCTTCCTGTTCCACTGCCCGAAACTGAGAATCCATTCCTTTGAAGAGAATGTGCCTGGCTTTGGGCATTGCTGTGCTGTGTGTTGCTGCCAAGCATGCTGCAGAAGTGAGGTTCAGCTTTGCTTTTTCCCTCCTGTGAGCCTTTAGTAGAATATCCAATGGAAACCATTTCCCTGCTTCTTGTTGGAACAGCTGCTTCTGAGCATAATCCTTAGAAGGCCAATGTTTGATTCTGTGTTTTCATCAAGCTGGTCTTGTTCAGGAAAACAGCCTGTGAAGCTTCCAGAGCTTTCAGTGATCTCTGTGTTAATGTGCTGTTGCAAACAGTGTTATTAAATAATAGAGGTCGATGCTTCAAATTTCTGGTGCAGCCATGTACTTTGGCTCATCCCTGAGAAGGAAAATTCAATTTGATACAGTCTGCTAACATTCAGAGCAGCGTGGGTGGTGATTCCACAGCAGTGCTTTCTCTTCCTTCCCACTTAAGTTACAGTTTTAGAAGGAAATGAGAACTGTGTGAAGATAATAATGGGATTTAAGGTTCGCCTAACCAGAGATGGCTGCTGTTTGCCAAGGCTTTTCCTCAGGCAGCTGGAATCTCTAGGGTGGGAAGGGCAGTTTGTACTCACTGCTGCTGTGTTTTATGTGGGATGGGTGCTCCCTTAGAATCCCAACCCTGCTATAGAACCACTGTTTTCTCCCAGACTGAACTACTCAGATTGGAAGGAAACCACCTCACACGCCTGGGTTGGCCGAGCTCCTAGACCTGACTGATCTAACTTGCTTGAAAGCTATGCAGTTGTGCACACTCTGTTTAAAAATTTTCAGGTAAAAGAAGATGGTGAAAGTGTACTGGGGAGAAGAGCTGAGGTGGGTAAGCGTGACACTAAAGCCTGAAAGAGGCAGGTCCTTGTCCTGTATGTTAAACATCCTCTCACTACACCAAAGGAAAGGCACAGTACGGGAGCTCAGGGTTCATTTTTGGTAAATGTAGGTGTACTGCTCTCACTAAAGAAGCTGATGTGGTTTCTCACTTAGTTCTCACAAAAATGTTATCTCTTTTTCTGAGCTCCACTTTGTATTTTGTCACCGTAGTCTTCAAAAGCTGCATGAAGAAATGAAATTTAATATATGATAACTTACATTTTCCTGGAGGAAAAAAAGGCTACATATACATCAAAGCAATTTAGCCTACATGATTTCATACCAATTGTCATGATCAAGAGTTTGTGGCAAAAGAAATTGCAATACTGCCATAGTATATCTGAATAAAACTGTCTCAGTCAAAATTCTTCTTGGTGGTGAAGAATGGATGGTGCAATCAACCATCTTTAAAAAAACAGTGGTATTTCTGGCAAGGACCTACTGTGTTCCCCAGTAACTTTTCACCAATATATCTTGGTGGGGATGGGAAAGAGTACAGAAAGAACGTGTGCCAGTTTGGTTTGCAGGCAGGGGGAAAAGACTGGGGGCTAAATTTTTGAAAGCATCCTCCAAACCTCAGTTACAAGGCTCTGTAGTTGTTTGTGCTTGCAAGTCTGTTCTGACACTGTCGATTTGCTGGCATGTTATAAACCATTACTTGTGTGCTTGACTGTCTGATGCTTTGAGCTCACTTTTATGCAAGTTGGGGGGAAACCCAACCACTAAACCCAAACCCACTTTTCTTCCCCACCCCACTCCAAAAAAAAAAAACCACCAAAACAAAAATAAACAAACAAAAAACAAACACTTGGGGGGAAAAAAAACCCAAACCACAAAACGCCACCAAACCCAAACTGCTGAGCTGAAGCTGCCAAGAATTTAGCCCCAGATTTTGAGCATATAGGAGCTGTGCATGCTGTTTGTTTGGTAAATGAGCTTGCAATTGCCTGTGAAACACCGTTTACCCAGTGTGTCTTTGATATTTGAATAAACTACATTGATCATGACACGTTTCTTCCTTCCAGTTCCTGTTCCAGCAGCTGGGAATGTTGGTGTCCTTTGTGAGAAGTCATATTCGGCCCTATATGGATGAAATTGTCACCCTGATGAGAGTGAGTACAATCTTCAAGCCAGCATTTTGCTGTCAGAAAAAATGGACAGTGTTTTTGTCATTATCAAATGTATCAATTACTTCACATGAAGTGCAGAATTGCATGTAGTTGAAGTAATAACTGTATTTTGAAATAACATGTTATTTGAACAATAATATACATTATTACCAGCACCTGCAATAAGAGCCAGCTCCAGGTTCTGCTGGTGACTGAGTTCTTTTCAGTGCTTGGGTTTTGTGCACTTGCTACTTTCAGGAACGTAGTTTTAGCAAGAGATGCCTGGAGTTCATAAATAGGTGTCATTTCACTTAATTTTCACTTGCTGTTTGCAAAAGCTTAGAAGGATTAGGAAAAAATCAGTTGCCCAGAGGTTGTTTTTATCAGCTATAAATATAGTGAAGGTGCAGAGTGTTTTAAAAACAGACAGTATAGCCCTTGTCTGCAATATAAACTTTTCTAGAGACTGTCTCCTACAGTTTGCTTTTCTTGTAATCAGTTGAAGAACTACTGAATATTTTTTTTTTCCCTTTTTTTCTTCCTTCTGTAGGACTTCTGGGTCATGAACAACTCCATACAGAGCACGATTATCCTACTTATTGAGCAGATTGTGGTAGCTCTGGGAGGTGAATTCAAGCTCTACCTGCCCCAGCTCATTCCTCACATGTTACGGGTCTTCATGCACGACAACAGCCAGGGACGCATTGTCTCTGTCAAGGTCAGTGGGGCTGCAGCAGCTGCTGGATTTGGGTACTACCCAGGCAGGTACATGCCCAAAATGCCATGCTCAGCAGGGCTCCTTGCTTGTGTGTTGCAAGCAAATGGGACCCAGTGGCCTCAGCAGTGGCTTGGTGTGAAATGATGCAGACAGCACTTTAAAGTGCAGGGTTGAAGCAGCTTCTCACTGGGTACTGACTTGTTTAAAATGGGTCTTGATTTTGAGTCATTTGACTTTGGGTCATTTGGGTCAAAGGAGGTGATTCTCTTCCTCTACTCTGCTCTTGTGGGACCCCACCTGGAGTACTGTGTCCACCAGTTACACAGTCCTGGTGTCCCCAGCATAAAAAGGAATGAAATAGTTGGAACAAGTCCAGAGGAGGCCACAAAGTTGGTAAGGGGACTGGAGCACCTCCCCTCTGGACACAGGCTGAGGAATTTGGGACTCTTTAGCCTGGAGAAGAGAAGGTTGCATGGAGACCTCAGAGCACTTCCCAGCGTCTTAAAGGGTCTATGGGGAAGCCAGAGAGAGGGACTTTTCATCAGGAGCTGTAGTGATAGGACAAGGGGCAATGGGTGCAAGCTGAAAGAGGGGAAATTTAGGTTTGATATTTAGGAAGAAATTTTTTTACTGTGGAGGTGATTAGACACTGGAAGAGGTTGCCAAAGGAGGTTGTGGATGTCCCTGCCCTGGCAGTGTTCAGAGTCAGTTTGGATAAGGCCTTGAGCAACCTGGTCTAGTAGGAGGTGTCCTTGCCCATAGCAGGGGGGGCTTGGGACTAAATGATCTTTCAGGTCCATTCCAGCCCCTTAAACATTCCGTGATTTTTCCCTCCAGTTACTGAATGCAATCCAGCTCTTTGGAGCCAACCTGGATGACTACCTTCACTTGCTGCTACCTCCCATTGTAAAGCTCTTTGATGCCCCAGATGTGCCCGTGGTGGCTCGCAAGTAAGTGCTGGTGGCTTTGCAGTCTCTGTTTCCCCTGTGATGTCCAAGTCCTGCAGTGGCTGCCACAGCCACCTGTAGAATGGAACACCACTTAGTTCCTTCCACAGCTTTTTCTCTGTGTTAAATCATTATGGAAGGTTATTTTTTGTTGGACATCACAGCACCGTTGCTAGCTTTTTGTTTTGGTTTTTGTTTGTTTGGTTTGGTTTTGTATGTATGTGCTTGTGGGTTTTTTTTTTTGTTGTTAGGATTTTTTCTTTTGTTTTGGGTTTTTTGTTTGTTTTTTCTGTTTTGTGGGTTTTTGTGATTTTTTGGTTGGTTGGGGGGGGTTGTGTGTGGTTTTTTGTTGTTTTGGGGTTTTAAATTTTTTTTACATTATTATGACTTTATTTTTATTTTCTGGTTCTCACCTGCCAGTATTTTAGTCACTGCAACTTGCAAGCTGTCCTGCAAGTACAAGCTGCATTAGCAGACTTCTGGTGGCCTGTTTTTCCTATTGCTGTTAGTCCTGGGAAGACTGAGCACTTGGGTATTTTTACATCTTTTTTTGTTTCTTCTTTCTTACACCCTGAGAGATAAGTTCTTCCCTCTTTTTACTGTGACTTTAGAGCTGCTCTGGAGACAGTGGATCGCTTGACAGAGTCCCTGGATTTCACTGATTATGCCTCACGGATTATCCATCCCATCGTACGAACACTGGACCAGAGCCCTGAGCTACGAACAACTGCCATGGACACCCTCTCCTCTCTGGTGTTCCAGCTGGGAAAGAAGGTAAGATTGTTCTTTGGCTTGAAAGCTCGCAGGAGGAGGGACTGTCCTGAAGATCAAGGCTTTAACATTGAATTTTTTTGTAATGGATTTTAAAGAAAACTGGTTTTTCTCCTCTTAGTTGTTTCTGGAATGGGGAGTTACTGAAATCAAACTGTCAGAATTAGTTTCTTATCAATGAAACAGAGATGGAATTGTGCTGCTCTTGGTGCCACTGAGTAACAAGCTTATGATGTACATTCCCTTGTACAGTACCAGATTTTTATCCCCATGGTGAACAAAGTCCTGGTGCGACACAGAATTAACCACCAGCGCTATGATGTTCTCATCTGCAGAATTGTGAAGGTGAGTTGTCAAGTGTAGATATAGTTGTTTGTTTAAGGGCACTTTGGAGGTGTTGTCATGTAGAAACAGATGTAGCTGGAACCCTCACTTTGAGTTACTCATACAACAAGGAATGGTTGTTGCTGTAATTGTGTGCTAAGAACAGCTTTTTAAGGAGACTTTGAGATTACACTGGGAAAATTATTGTATTGGTATTAAATATTTCCTGTAGAAAAATCACAGCAAGTCCTAGGTAAAACTTAGACTTGTAGCCAATGTCATTAGTATTTTTTTCTTGTTAGTTCATACATGTGGATTTAACCTATTTTCTCACAGTTATAGGCCTTAAGGAGACCTTGTTATCACAGTTTTTTCTGCAGGATGTCCCACATTTCAAAAACTCAGTACCTGGCGTGCAATTTAATTAGTGTGCAGCAAGCAGCACATTGCTGTTCTCTGCTTACTCAAATAGGCAAGAGTGCTTGTTTTAAGGTGTATTATTTTGGCTTTTTGTGCTGGCAATAGGAGTTCTTAACAGTTACCTTGAATAGCAAAGGGATATCATTGGAGTTCTCTGGTTTATGAGGTGTAATCGTTATAACGAAACACGGTTGTTTGCTTCCCAAGTTTTGCTGTGAATGCTCTGACTTTATCATCTGTTCTTGTGTGTGGGTGTATCTTCACTGTAAGCCATGTATTGCAGGGCTACACTCTGGCTGATGAAGAGGAGGATCCCCTGATTTATCAGCATCGGATGTTGAGAAGCAACCAGGGAGAAACTTTGGCCAGTGGTCCTGTGGAAACAGGTCCCATGAAGAAATTACATGTGAGCACCATCAACCTGCAGAAGGTAAGACTGGAGCCCTCACAGCGTGAGTTTGCTACTGAAGGGAGGAGCTGAAGGGTCACAGTGAAGGGGTTTGTTCAGTGCATCTGATCTACCTTTATTTACATTGCTTTTCAATTGCCAGTTCTGTACAAAACTGAGGTCAAAGTAGTGCCTGAGGCTTTTTAGAATTAGAAGGTGCTGAGCAACTTTAAGGATAGGAGCACCTGAACAATCAGTCTATTAATGACTGTGAAGTAATCTTGACACTTGCTTGTTATGTGAAGTATGAACAAGACTTTCTAGATCACAGTGAATAATCTCAAGTTACTGGAGACATCTATTTTGGAACCTCTACCTTTCTTTTATTCTTTGTTTTGCTTCTTTTATGTCTTATTGTCTTGAAGCCAGAGCTTAATAGCTAAGCACTGGCTAGTCTGAACAGTAAATACATGCAGCACTCAGATGAGTAGTGGGATGGATTGACTTGGAAATGCTGGACTTAAAAACGCAATTCTAAACGCATTAAGTATTTTTAAGCTGATGCTTCAACAGTGGCTTCAGCTCTTCATGTATTTTTGTAGAGAAAAGATTATTCATGTTAAATACTTGCCATGTCATGGCAGGAATACATTTAGGGAAGATTTCTTAGAAATGAGACTGAAGTAGTACTGTGGATTATCTGGTGTAAAGGTAATGGATTTCAGGGAACTGAAAAGGGATTCTCAGCGTGTGGTTTGGAGCTGTAAAGCAGAAATGCTGCCTGCTGGTGGATTTCTTCTGCTCCTGGATGGTGCTTTGTTTGATAGATGAATTGTCTTCCTTTGTCCTGCAGGCCTGGGGAGCAGCAAGAAGAGTTTCCAAAGATGACTGGTTGGAATGGCTGAGGAGATTGAGTTTGGAGCTGCTGAAAGATTCCTCCTCACCGTCCCTGCGCTCGTGTTGGGCCCTGGCTCAGGCCTATAATCCCATGGCTCGGTACAGTATTTCTGCCTTTTCTATTTCACTTGAAATGGCAAATGCAAGCCAGAAATTGTAAGGGAAAAAGAAAGTTATTTAGAAGCTCTTGGGTTTCATAAATAAGAGATAGTTCCTGCTTTGGGACAAATCAAAGAGCTGGCAACTTGATTTCATTTCCACAGTTGGCTGCTCCACGGTGTGCACAGAATCTTTCACTGGAATTCTGCATATTAGTCTAGAAATAGCATAAGGCACAAAAGTGTAGCTGGAAAAACAGCAGAGTATGAAATAGCTTTGAGGATCTACTGTGAGGGAATTAAAATACCTCTGAGTGGAATGAGCTGCAGTGCTTTTTTGCTACCTGTATGTCTGGAGAAACTTCGATAGCACGAGAGTACAGTATTTCTATTATTGTAGTATACCAGCCTACTCTGCTTTTTAAATGAAGGTTTCACAGAAATTAGCTTTATAAAAACTAATCACTGTTTATTGCAGGTAGACATATAAGTGCATTTTGTAGCTCTTTCTCTGAATAAGAAGGCAAGTCCACTGTCAAACAGACTTCTTCTCATGAATAGTGAATCCCCACCTCTCACTCTCTTTGTGTCCCTCCTCAGAGACCTCTTCAATGCTGCTTTTGTTTCATGCTGGTCTGAACTGAACGAAGACCAGCAGGATGAGCTGATCCGAAGCATTGAGCTGGCCCTGACTTCTCAGGACATTGCAGAAGTCACTCAGACACTGCTGAACCTGGCAGAGTTCATGGAGCACAGTGACAAGGTAGAGATGCTGCTGGGCAACTCTTTTCTCCTGGTAGCTGACCTGTAGAAAGGGTGTGAAGAGTTCATGACTCCTTTGTTACACTCATCCTGGTTTTGATGCCTGTACTCCTTTCCAGGGCCCGCTGCCTTTGAGAGATGACAATGGCATTGTCCTCCTGGGGGAGAGAGCTGCCAAATGCAGAGCATATGCCAAGGCCCTTCACTACAAGGAGCTGGAATTTCAAAAGGGTCCCACCCCAGCCATTCTGGAGTCTCTCATCAGGTAGGACCACAACTCATGAGACTTCTGCTCTTGTAGTAGCCCACGATTTAGGACACCATGAGGATTAATCTAGGCAATTCCTGGGATTTCACTGTCACAAGGATTTTTTGTGGGCTTACTGACTAGCTTGCAGATGTGCACTTGTAACTGCTGAGTTCTGCTCTTCTACAGTGTGGTTAAAATTAGGAGAGAAGCCCTGGGAAGTTTTGCAGGAAAAAGGTTCTGATTTCCCCCCCTCACCCTTCAAACTCAATATGGAATGGAATGAAGTGACTGCAAGTCAAATGAGACAGATTTTTATTTACACCTACATGTAAATAAGTCAGAAAAGTTGAAATTCTTACTTAAAATTTCTCATCAAATTCTGCTGATTTAGCTTAGATAGGTCTCATTGTTCATATGTCAAATAGAAGATATTGTAACAAGAGTGTATTGTTTCCTGAGCTTTGTCAACAACAAAGATGTTGGCCTAAAATACCTGCAGAGGATTTGGTACTAAACTAGAGGTTTTAAAATGTGAAACTCTGTTCCATATCACAGAGATGTTAACTCTGCTATTTGAGACAAACTTATTTGGGTTGAACAAGAACTTAGCTTTGTCTTTATGCAGTGAATTTTTCACCCTCTTATTTCACTGGAATTGTATTTCCCCTTTTTTTCTCCTCTTTTATTCTCTCATCCTTTGTCCTGTCTTGTTTTGTTGAGGAAAATACAGAATTCAGTGTATTTCCTTTCTTGGTCTCAGTTGCTCGTGCAGCTGTTTCTTTGTGTACCAAAAAACGGGTTAAGGAGCAAAGAACTGACGTAAAGCAGAATTAAAAATGAAAGACAATTTATTGGAAATGAAAAACTTTTAGAAACCTTTAAAAATCCATTTTAAAGACCACAGTTAAAATAGTTCCAACTATAGTTCCACACAGTTGAAATTTGCAGTATGAATAGCTGAACACATGTAAGGCAATTCCCAAGACACCTTGAGCTCTCATTTCACACAAGACTGAACAATTTAAATTAGATTCAAACTCTCTTTAAGGTGAATAAAAATAGATATATTAATGATAACTATCTTTTCCAACATATTCAAACAATGGTAGGGCTACAGGAGGAGTCTCATTCTCTTTCAACTTTTATTTTTAACACTGTGTTATGTAAGGGAGAAACATGCTGATTTTTGACATAGCATCTCTAGGTAACTTGCTGTGGGGGTAGCGTTCAGAATAGATTTTGATATTCCTTAGTGTGATGTGCTAGCAAACATTCCCTTATGTTTGAGTAACCTTTGGCACTTAGGGATTCTCTGGTGGTGTACTCATGTTTTGCTCGTGGATACAGTGATTTTAAGTGTTGGAGTTGAGTTTTTTTTAGCTGGGTCTGGACATTTTTGGCTCACCTGCTGTTCACTCTTAGCCTTACTGACACACAGCACGTTTGTGTTCTAACCTGAATGTAATTTGGTGGCAGCCCAGAAAGTTGCTTTCTACTTTATCAGCATTTCGGGTGGTCTGTGTGGATAGGAATAAACATCAGAGAGCACCAGGGACAAATCCTTCTCCAGGGTTACTGTCTGCTGGGCGTGGCCTCTGTGGGGATTATTTGAGGCAGGAGGTGGCAGTAAAACTTCAGGAGAGAACCTGGACAATGCTAATCAATCCAACATTTTGGAGCGTTGTGGTTTTCCTCTGTGAGAAAGGAAAGCAAGCCACTTACTATACACTAAAGAAAGGTGCATCAGGGACACCTCTGATTGATTCCTCTGGCTTGAAATGGGTGTGTAATTTCATGGTTTGGGTCCCTCCTGGAAGGGGTTACTCAGCAGTGCTGGCTCGGGACACTGAAGGAAAGGCAGCAAAGGAGGCTTTTGCTTTTCAGTCCCTGCCCGTCTAGTTAATAACACTAAAGCAACCCACTGCTAGAGAAAACACACCCAGAGGTTTTCTGAAGGTGCTATGAGTGCATTCAGTTCTAACCTATTCTAACACAATATTTTTTCCCTTTGGAAAGAGCCTGAAGAGGAGGAAGAAGGTGTGAGCCCTGCTGACACTGGTGGCTGTGGCTGGTGCTTGCCGTGCGCGGTGTTGGGGTGTGTGCATGGCCAGGGCGTGGCTGTTGCTCGGATTAGATGAAAGGAACAATTACTTGGCTGTCCATTGCCCACCTTCTGTGCAGTGGCACCGTGGAGCTGCATAATCCAGCTCTGGTTGCCTCTATGCTTTGAAATCCTCCGGCCGGATCTTCATCTCGACTCTCTTCAGGGAGTAGGTGGATCCGTGCCACCCGTACCAGGTGATGCCATCCATGTTCTTGGTGTGCTCTCCCTTTCGGTAGTAAACCCCATTCAGGTTGGAATCTGTGCAGCAGTTGTACCAGTAGCCACCTTGGAAACAGAGGAATACATTCCTGGTGAGCCATTTACTTAAAACTGTATTAAGAATTATTGCTCTTTCCGGAGGAGAGAGAGCAGAATGCAGCATTTAATCCCTGCAGCCTATGGCCAATGGTTAAATGCTTTTAAAAGTTTTATTTGTGTGTTGTGTGGGACACAATGGGGAAATGAAAGGGCAAGATGCAGTGAAGATAATTATCTTTGACAGAACTCAAATGAAGATAGTAAATTGAATGGAGTAACATCATTAGAGGCTTGTAGTAGCTGAGGTTGCAGGCAAATTCAAAATTTAACATAGGTTCTAAACACGTAAAGGCTTTACAGTTCTATAGCCAAATTAGTCCAGCAGCTTTTCATTTAGTTGCTTGTTCCTCTTGGAATATTTCCTTGACGTGTTTCTATCTCTGACTCAGTGAGGCAGCGCAGGAAATGAATTTGGGTTTCTTAGCTTGGGCATCTTAAGATGTATCAAAAGGTCCTGGACTCTGCAAGTATTTGTTGAGACTGATATCAACAGTTTTATCTGCATATTGTGTGGGAGACAATGGGGAAATTAAAGGGCAAGATGCAGTGAAGATAATTATCTTTGACAGAACTCAAATGAAGATAGTAAATTGAATGAAGAGAATAACCTCATTAGAGGCTTGTAATAGGGTAGGAATAAAGACCACAAGTCAGGTTGAACCTGGAGATGGGTGTAGGATAGTAATATAAAAGAATAATTACAGGTCCCTAATACTAGAACTTGAAAACTCAAAAAAATATAGGAGAAAATAAGAACCTGATAAATCTTCAGGAATAACTTCCTGCCTCACTGAATTGCATCAGCAGCTTAGACAGTGTGGCTGGGTAACAGTGTGTGCAGGTGAGAGCACACACCAGGTCATTTGAAGGTACTGATGTCTGTAACACAGTCTGGCTCAGCCTGAGCTGCCAGATATCCTACATCAGTGTGTATCCCAGAGTTCACCACCTCTCCCTCGATTTGCCACCCAGATGTTACCATGGAAAGAGGGCGTTTTGGGCTCTCTACACCTGCCCCAGGCTGTTCTCTGGGGACAGGCAGGTGTTTGTGTGCTGTACCTTTGCGGAACTGGGCACAGTCATCCACACACTTGTCGTTGTCCTTGTCCTTCGTGCTGAAGGCCGTGTTGTTGTGGTACCGCAGGGAGTCTCTCCCGGTGTTCCCGCTGTAGTTCCCCACAAACAGCCGGTAGCTGTTGATCTCATTGCTCAGGGTGAACTGCTGGTACTGGGCATAACGTGTGTTGCCTTCCCAGTCCTGCCACAGAACAGGGGAGAAGGAATTGGTGCTGTTAGAACAGTTATGAGAAGACTCCACCATCCATGGTTATGTACACACACTTTTTCTGCATCAGGCTGCAGGAACTGCTCTGTTAAGGCAAAGGAACTTGCCAGAGCAAAGGAACTTTCCAGAGCAAAGCATGATCCTTCCAAGTCTTATCTACACCTGGTATTAAACAGTGTCCAGGAAACCTGATGTGCAGCTCTTGCATTCACCATCCTTGTCTCAGTGCTGCCTCAAGTAATATTTTTTCCTCTCTGAAACAGGGACTTTGTATCTAAAAGCCTTTCAGCTTATGCACATCCCATCCCTCTAAGCTGTTGTACCAGCTGTAAACTGGTCTAAGCCAGACCCAAGCCTTTAGCAGACTGAAGAAATTGTTTGAGGGTAATAAAAGGCAAACTCTTGCACCCAGGCTAGAAGGAAGTGCTGCAAAAGGAAAAGACTCAAAGGCTTGAAAACTTGGTGGGGCATCTCTTTTTGGATTTTTAAATCTGAGGTGGTCAGCAGTTTGATCTCTGTCTGCAGGATTTCCTAGGTCCCCACATGTTGCTGGAGACACAATCCATATGCTGGCAGAAGGTGGTCCCACTGACTTTGCACAGTGGAGAACATCTGCCTTGTCCTTGAGTGTATCCCTGGGACGATCCTACCTCCTCCTCCTGTAATTAAAACATGCAAATTCTTTGAGCCTTCTACGGAGGTAGGAGATGGGATCTGCTGCTGGGCACTCACTTTGTGCAAAGACCTGCTGCTGCTGAAATGAAGAGCTCATTAGTTACCTCCAGCTCCACTCGCAGGACAGTGGGGCGTCTGGAGAGCCGGTAGATGTTTTCATTTCCCAGCCAAAAGTCTCCCCGAATATTTCCAAATCCTTCCTTGTATTGTTTCCAGTCCCTGTTGAACGATGTCAAACCAACTTTGCGTCTTTGGATGATAGTCCAGCCACCTCCATCTGTCTCCATGTCACAGAACACCTGGAACAGGGGAAAAAAAGACAGTGGTTACTTGTCAGTAAACTTAGGGAAGGTCCAATTCTCTTAACACAAGACATTGTTCCAGATTTCACAACTTGCAGAAATTTCTATTCTGTTTAAAACTCATGGCAAAAAATTATTAAATTAATTTTCCCTATTTCTATTTGCCCTCTTGAGTGTTCACTCTTTCCTTCCTTGAGGTTTGCCTAAGGAAGATGCTGATTGCAAGTGCAGGGTGTCCTCACTCAGCGTGTGCTCTTTTCATCTCTGTAGATAAGTATTTCTAGATTCTATTTGAAAAGACACATAACATACATTGTGTGCTTATGATCCTTACCTCCAGATCTGGAATCCCCAAAAATTCATCGGGGGGTAGCTTGTAAACCCCAGAAATTCGGTAGTTCCTCTGGTAAAGGGATGAGCAGTCATAGACAGCATCTACTTGAATCAGAACCAGAAAGTGAGAGTCTGAACAGCAAGAACTCCTCTCCTGTCAGGGTGGTTTTTGTAAAGCTTAGTGTGTAATGCAAGGAGTAGTTAAGTGAGGAAGACTTCCCACAAGTGTAATGTTTTCCTGAAATGTTCTGGTTTGGAGCAGTGTATGCATTGGAAAAAGACATTGTAGCACTGGGACTTTGTGATTTTTTTTTTTTATTAACCTCTGCTGTGCAAAGAGCCATCTCTGCTTTCTCTTCACATTGCTATTGTGTGTCTGTGCTGGGAGACTTATCCAATGTAATAATGGCCAGTCCTGCTGCCAGGTGCCTGCTTTGTGTGCTTGGCCAAGCTTGTTGGTGAGAGATATTTGTTCTGCACTGGAGCCTGGGACAGAGAAGGTGCCTTTTAGCTACAGTCAGTCCATCTGTGCAAAGTTTCTTTCCTCCTGGTGCAGGAGCTGACTTGAAGGTGGTAAAATGCACAGCTATTCTGAGGATAAATGAGCTGAAGCAAAGCTTTATCCTGTCTGACAGTTTTCACTTTAGTACACACTAAGTGTCTCTTACCTGGTGAGGGGAGACACAGCTGTCTTAAATACCTGCTGGGCCAGTTGCTGCTGTGTGTTCCTGTATTTTTTTTTCTAAACTTTTTCTACAGCTCCAAAATTATTTGTTATGGTGTAACTTTCTTTTTAAGACCTACTGTAAACAGCAATGTGTCAAAACTGACCAACTGGAGCTTTTTTGTAAGAAGAATTAAGTAAATGGATTTCAAAGTTTTTCCTTAAAGTTAAAAAAGAAAAAAAAGTCTGAATGAAGTCTTTTGGCAAACCCAGTTGTCCCAGACAACAACAGTGTCTTTTTAAAGAAGTTTTAAGCTCTTTGTGGTGAATTTAATTTTAAAAGAAAAGTCAACAAAGGGGACTCTTTCTTCCAGAAGTGGCTTAACAGGTAGCTGACCTAAAAGTGCACCTGCATTCCACATTTAGTACAGGCCTGTGCAATTGCTGTGTGCAGTGAAATTTCCCCTCAGGGAAGAGAATTTGGAAGAATTTAACTGTGTTCTGGCTAGGCTTATATCACAGTTTGTGTCTTGCATCATCTACAGCCTTGAACTTTTGAGAATCATCATTCAAATAATGGATCACTCTTTTTTGTTCTGATTCAGAGATAGTCATAAAGATAAAATTACAGATCCTTAGTAAGTCTTGGAAAGCATTTCTAATTGTTTTAACAGCTTCTGGTCCCCTGTCAGCGCTGTGAACTCGGGGGATATTACTACCAGAGCCATTCCCTGGCAGAGCCAGCTCCCATTCTCTTACTGTTGGTTCTGTGGTGCTCAGAAATATCAGGCTGAATTCTGTGCCATACAAATGCGCTGCTTCTCAAGTCCCTGATAACAAATCTAGAAATAAAACCACTGGTTTTCTCAGGACCCCCTGCCTCCAGGAGCGCTTCCAGCGGCCGTACTCAGCGTGCCCCCCTGCTAGTCACGTTAGTGGCAGTGGGCACTGGTCATAGCTGTGTGTTAGGAGGTGTTTGTGGGAGCCTGGGGACTCCCTCCTTACCAGCTGACGTCTGTGTGACCGTCTGGGCCGCCTGGAGCTGCATGATGTCGATCTGGTTGTTCATCTCGGAGTATTTGCTCTCGGCGTCGATGAGCCGCGACTCCATCTGCTTGGTGCTGCCCTCCAGCTCCATCACCTGCATGACCACGTTCACCCAGTCCCCCTCCTGCTTCTTGCTCAGCTCCTGCAGCATCCTGCTCAGGTTGGCCACCTGCAGCTTGAGCTCCCTGACCTCCTCGCAGCAGCCCGGCGCCTTGGGCTGAGCGTTCCCGTTGCTGCTGAGGGTTCTCCTCTTGGGAGGTCTCTGCAGCAGGGCCGGGTCGGTTGCCACGGACACGGTGACAATGCAGAGCCACGCCAGCTGAGCCGTGGATCTCGCTGGCATTTTTGCTTACAGCAGCAGAAACCTTCCAGCTGAGCGCGCTCTGAGAGCAGCTGGGGTAGGTATGAAATCCCCTGCAGCAGCCTGGCACCTTCCTTGCTTCCAGGGAAGGGAGTCTCTGAAGGTGGAGCCTGAAGAAGTGGCTTTTTTTCAGACCCCTCCTGTCGGTTGTGCACTTTGGAAGTCTGTCTCAAAGCATCTTATATACTATTTTTCTGTTTACCTCCACCCCTCTGAAGCTGTGAAGGGCTTGCTGGCCCCTCCCAGTTCATCTGTTCATATCAGGTGTTTACAGGGTGCAATTGGAACAGGTTTCAGCCAAGAAAAGTTGGGGAGAGCAGGAGAGAATTCCCTCAGTTGTGTCTTGAAGGGGTGTTGGAAAAGGCTAGGAAATGAGGAGAATTTCCAGCAATTATTGCCTGTTGGATTGGAGCCCTCTTGGTGACTAGTTCTGGCACTTCAGTAACAGTAGAGGTCCAGAATGTGAAAAGGCTGTTCAAACAGGATGAGTTTATACAAGTTCAGGGAAGGTAACTCCCTAGGAGGTAGCCCTGGCTGCTGCAAGTCCTACTAATGCATTCCCCAGAAACTGTAGGGGGTAATTCTATGCTTGCAGTATTTCTTAATTTAGACAGTATTTTAGCAAGTTAATCAGTTAAGCATCTAATCCCCCTCTCTGTACACTGGTGTCTCTACATTATTAACTTTGTAGAATTCAGTGCTGTTCTTTTTAGAGATGGGATATCTGAGGGTAGGGTGGAAAGAAATCTGCAAAATATGTAAGTTAAAACTCTGTTTATTCATAGTGGGCAAGTGAAAGGGCATTAGGTAATAGTGGAAGTCTACTAAAACTTGACAAGAGGTGAGTTTTTTACAGCCAATGTGATCTAACTCCATTATTATGGAGGGCAGTTTATTAACAGGATTTTGAGAGTAAAATCTATGGGTAGTTAAAATGTCCACAGTTGCAAAAAGAGTAGATTTAAGTAAATCTTTAGACATTGAGAATTGATCAAGTATCAGCTGGCTGAGATAGCCACTTCCTCTCCTCTTTTATATCTTTTAACAGTTCAAAAGTTAATTATAGCAGTCTGATCCCCAAGCAGAACCTTTTCAGCAGTGGGACAACCTTCTGCAAAAGGTCTGCAGGCTTTGTTCTTAGATCCTGAGGGAGAAGGTGTTTCACCCCTGGCCACTGCTCTGTCATTGCCCAACATGTGGGTTCTTGCATCTCCCTGCAAAGTTTCTGATTATACCTGGCAGAAATAAGATGAAATGAAGGTGGAAATGGCTCATGTATCTGCTCCTGGGGTAAATGCTGTGAAAGCTTCTTGGTGTCCAAGAAAACAAAAGAAAGCTAATCTTGCTCCTTTTACAAAGGGCATCAGGACAAACCCAACTGACACATACTGTCCCATCTGGGTGTTTTTTGCTGATCCAAAGTGGCTGCAGGATTTCTGCTTGATTAGGAACCATTGGAAAAGCCTTACTGATCTGACATCTGCTTTTAGAGAAATAGAAAGCACAGTTTCTTGATGCAGTTTCTCTCCTCCTCAGCTTTGATACAGTTGTTGCTTGATGCTTTCTTGCTGCCTCTGATTTGCACCACAGCTGGTAATAGTTTTTCTGCAGAACAGACCCACAAGGGTGCAAGGATTCAGGGGGATGAAGGCATCAAAGCACTGCAGGGGTGGAATGTGAATACAGATGTTTCCTAAACCTGAATTTTCATAGAGAAGGGAGAGGGGATCTTTTGGAGGAGGTCAGTGATCTCCGCACAGGCAGCGTGGGTGTCTGGAGCTGTGTGGTGGTGACTCCTGTGTGCTGTGCTCCAGGCAGAACCACTGCATCTGTCCTGTCAGCTGCTGAGGCTGCTCTGTGGGACTGGGGACCTGAGATATTGCCAGAGGTGTGCAGGTACAATGTGGTTAAAGCACCAAGGGCACCTCCACAGCAGAGCACAGGCTTCAGTCAAGTTTTGCCGTGGACATTCCAGAAACCTTCCATAGCAAAATTGCTTTTTATACATCAGACCAGAAAGTGCCACTGCACATGGATGAAAGCCTGACCTTTTTGTTCTGCCTCTAATCCTGTCTGAGCCCTCTTCCAGCTGGAGCTTCTGTCATTCCCAGGGGCAAATTCTTCTCCGGCTTCCTGTGATGAGAAATGTGTTTTTGTCAAGGTTGGAACAAAGAATAGGACAGGCCAGACTCTGGCTTCCCTGCCCCAAAAAGCCACCCTGCTAACACCCCCATTGTGTTACACAGGACTCCAGCCCATTCTGCTGCTGCTCCCACTCAGCATAACTCCTCTGTCTTGGGCAGATGTGGAAGAGGGGAGCCACTTTATACAAATTTTGGAAGGATCTAAGATTCAGCCAAACTCTAAAGTTACACACAAATGTTACAAAACAGTGCAGAAAGGCCTTCAAATCCCTTCTCTAAATGGGAATATTTAATTGCAAATGAGACAGCTGGGGTTTTATTTGGGATGCAGCCTCTAATTTGTATATCCCAATGTAAGCCATCTTTCTTCTGGGTACTTTGATTTACCTGTTTAAAAAGAGATAACACTTTGTTCTGTGTAAGGGTGTGACAACAGACACATTATGCAGGAATGGAAAAGAGCACAATTCTTCCCATCTGTCCTTGCTTTTGAGGAAGCATTAAGAGAGATTTGGGCAGAGACATCTTTTGGCAGAAACCTCAGCCTTAGTGGAATTTGACTTCTTTATAAGTATTTGAAAGATGAGTCTCTCCCAGTTCCCTGGTCACTTAGGCAGCAATAGCTCCTGATGGTGGTCACTGCCAGGTTAGATCAGCTGTAGAAGCTGACAAAAGCTGTTCCACTGTTCTGTACTGGTTGTCTTTCAACTTGAATTCAGGATCCTGTCATATTTTGGACAGAGGTGTAGTTTGAAGCATAGCTAGGGAGAAACTAGTTCCATAATTACTGAATGGGTCCTAGTCCTGCTTTTTCCTTTCCCCCCAGTGGTGATGGAGAAATCAAGTATCATTTGGTCTGAAATCTCAACACCCTGGTTTTGCCCTGTTATATTTTGTATGTGGGAATATTCTGCTACATGGAAGTTAAAAAGATGAGATCCTAAAGTCAAGAAAACGATGCAGCCCCTTTTTGACTCTGTTTATGATGTAGGTTTGAAGTGGTTGGGAAGAATTGAGGCTAAACATGGTTTCAATTTGTATGTGCCTTATGTTTATAACGTTGGTTGATGTTACTGAATTCAAGTCTATGAGTATTACTTGATCAGAAGCAGTTATCTCCTGTCCCTGGAGGGGCAGATTAAGTCAGAGGTGGGTTTGAATGACTGCCTGCTCTGGGAAGCTGTTCTGGCAGGTGCATGCAAAGCTGAGACAAGAAGAAAAGCTCAGTGCCCTGTGGCTATTTATTTGGTAGCCAGTCATTGCAAA
Organism: Manacus candei; assembly: GCF_025592945.1. NCBI lineage: Eukaryota > Metazoa > Chordata > Aves > Passeriformes > Pipridae > Manacus > Manacus candei. The sequence continues at coordinate 3,687,016 of NW_026138070.1, forward strand.
ACCCTTAATATGCATCCGGCAAATGCTTCGAATCTGGAATTCCTGGTGCTTGCTGAGATGGCAAAGGCTCCCATCAGCTCTCTGCTGGCAGGTCACTGGAGTCCACACTTGGTCAGAGCTCTGAAATACTACTTTTCCCTCCCAGGAAGTGGGAAACTGTTCACCCCTGGCTTTGGAGATGCTCATAAATGCTCCAGCATTTACAGCTTTACAGTCAGGACTGCACTGGAAACCTCTGAAGTTACAGGGGAACAGGTGGAACAAGGGAGAGGGTCTGATGAGAAACAAAACCCTCATACTTCCTGCAGTCACCTGTGATTTCTTTTTTATTTAACACATCCACTATTTGCATGATCAATACACAAAGACTGACTCTGTGTTTCACCTTTTTCTGCTAAGTATCTTCCTTGGCAATTTTATTTTTCCTTATTAATAAAAAATAGGTGGTACAAAACCTTCTGCAGCCTGAGCAGCAGGACTGGCTAGAAATTTTACTGTCGTGGTTTTCACTGCTTTTTCTTTCAAAGCTGATGAATGCTTTTATTTGATTTGCAAGCATTTATATCAAGATAGGGAGTCTGGCAGGTTTTAAAGCCTCTTAGCAATGTGGTGTGTCCTTGCTGGAAGCTGAAGGGCTGCTCTGGCCTGGAAGCCCTCAATCATCACAACCCTGTATGGAAAACAGCTCTTTCCTGGTGTTGGTTTCTCAAATGTATTTGTTCCCAGCCTGGGGATAGTTTTTAGTGGCACAATGGACACGTGTTGGTTTTTTGAGCTGTTTTGGGGTTGTTTTCTGAGGTTTGCTGAATCAAGGACCCAGGGATGCCTGAGCACAAATAAACTGTAGAACTGGGGAAACTGGCCAGCAAAGCCAATTCCTTTTGCCAGAGGATTATCTGTTCCCCCAAGTCTCCACAAAGCAGCAGTGCCTTCCACCTCCAACCCCAGAAGCAGCTCCAGCACTTCTTCAGAAAGGAAAACAGGCTTGACTTAGCTTGGTAAAATCTGTCACATGGAGCATCTTTTTAAGCAAACTTGGGGAGACTAAACAAGAAGACAAACTCTTCCTTTTTTTCAGACTCTGTGGTCAAGCTGCTTTATAGCAAAAATGAGGTTTCTCTATCAAGTTATGAGATGCATTTTGGCAATGGGAAATGTGTGTGTTGCCTCCTGAAAAGGCTCTGTTTTAAAAAAAGGGGGGTTAAATTTTTATGAGAAGATGGGGAGAGTCTCTTCTGTCTGAATTCTTGAAAATTTAATATATTTTGAGTGATAGAGAATATTGTCAATGTCAAAGATAATGGAAGACTGTAAAGCTCCCAGGGATCTATAAAAGAGAATATTTTTAGTAAACATTATACATTTAAGGCTGGGGTTTGTCGAGGAGGAAAGTCCCTCATTTGAGCTCTCTTCACACTGAAGACAAAGTTGGTTTTCATTCCCAGTTCATGTCTGATTTCTGTTTAAATAGCCTTTAAAATATACAAGCAATAGGAATATATTTCTCTTAAATATTCTTCTCTTTTGTGATTCCAGCTCAGTGTGCTGCATTTTAGTTGTTTGTACATGTGGGATATTTTGATATCTTAATCATCAAACAGTAGGTTTATGTAGCCTTTCACTACTAATAAAGTTTGAACATTTAAGATTTTTGACCAAGGGTTTTATATTAGGGAGTTTGCCAAGGGTAGTCACCTTTTGTAGGGATAGAATGACAGAGTAATTGGAAAATGTTTTTCTTCAGGAGGCTTGTCACTTTTTAATATCCTCCTCATCATGATCAAGTTCTACAAATAGGTGGGGATTGGCCATTATTCTGGCTAAAGTGCAGATATTGCTTAATAAACAGGGGGGGAAATATCTGTAATCTTTGGTTTAACTGTCTTCTCAAAAAACTTTCTGTGCCAGTTTCATTTCCTTATCCAGCTGCAACATTGTGCACTTGGAATATAGGAATTACTGCTTTTGTCATTGTGATTGACAGCAATTTGAATTCCACTGCACTATGGAATTATGCAGTGAGTCCAGGTGGGCCAGACTCAGAGCAAACCTTAGTGATAGGAATCACTTTTGCAACTGATTTGTCTTCATTTTGAAGGAAAGTCTAAGGATCTTCTGTTGGTTTTTGTAATCACTTTGTTAATTGACTAAAATGTGGAATGAAGTGATGGTATTAAACAGAAATTAGTGCATTAGTTCAAAGTATATCAGAGTCTAGTTGATGTGACTTGGGAAATCTTGTTGTTCCTGTGGTCTCCCATTTTAATAGTCTGGCCTGCAAACATGAGACAGCTGTGTCTTGAGGTAGTTTCAGAATATTTTAGGAATGTACACTGGCATTTAAAATCTATAATTTTGCAATATTTCCCTGGAGCAGCAGTGCTGGAAGGCTCTGGCAGCCCAGCCCAGGCTGAATACTGAGGTATTCAGTGACGTGTAACTTCTGTCCCACCAAACCTCTCCCCAGAAAGGAGGTACAGTGATGTTCTTCTATTCCCTTCTACCAAGCCTTTGAGTAAAGTAGGGGATAGTGGAAGGCATTTTTAGGTTCTAAACAAAAATGAACTGTTGAATATGTTTCTACCCTCAGTGGATATGGAGAACAATTGATCTTCTCCTTTAATATTAAACTTAATTTTATCCTAAACTAGGGAAAATTGCAAGGACATCTCCCAGTAAACAGACTTAAGTTACTGTCTGGCAAGTCAGCCAACAGCATTGTTTCTATCTTGAGAGATGTTTCCCCACCTTCTCCTTTAATCTAGAAAGATTCTGTAGTTATCTTTTTGCAGATGCAAGGAGAAATCTATCCCCTTGATTCTGATCCAGTAAACTGCCCCCATTTCCAGCAGCAACACTGTGACTAAAACCCCCTGGCAACTCTGCCTGGCTGGAATATCAGCCCTGGGGGCCTTTTCTGTGTGCCTGGATGCTTTTCTGCAGTGTTTTTCATGCTGTTCAGTCTCCAGCATGGTAACTAGAAAACAGCTCTGTGGTGCTTTCAGGGGTGTTATGAAATTTGGGAAGATCCTGCCTGAGCACAGACCTCAGCAGGTCTGCAGGGAGAAGGGCAGTGCCTTCATGGAAGGAAGGGGAAGGGAAGCACAGAATGTCATAATTTCTAAATGTGTCTTTTGAATGTACCAGATTAAAATAGTGTATATCCCAAATGGGCTGGGAGGGGGGAACCACAGCATTCACTGCTTTGGCAGAAATGATCCTCAACACAGGGAAAAGCAGCTACCAGGAGATGTCCCAGTCACAAAATTACCTCTCATTGCTCACTGTGTTGCTGGATCATTTGTTAGGGAGAGTAATTTATGATTATTAACAGCAACAAGGTATTGAATCTACTGCTGTGTCTTCTTCTACATCAAAGTCTTTCTCCTTGTCCTCCCCATCTCTCCCTTCCCTTTGCTTAAACCCAACCATAAAAAGATTTGAAACACTTAATTCTACTGTGAGCAGCCAAGAAAGTAAGAAACAAAAGGAGTAATTGAGTGCACCGGGGAGCAGCAGCAGAAGAGCAGTGCTAATTGTCAAAGAATGAAAGATAATGGCCAATTTGGTCAGGAAGTGTTGACAAGAAAGATAACTTGGAAGTAATTAACTGCCTGACGTGCTGGAAGTGATGTGTCTGCCAGTGGCTCTTTAAATCACCGGGGTATGAGAGGTGACAGCCATTTATCACTTTTATGAGGCACTGCTGCCTGGCTTTCCCTTGGGAAGCGTGAAGGGAGCAGGAGCTTTGACTGTCCTGCTGAAAAACAGCCATGGGTGTATTTCAAGTGCTTCCCATTGCTGGGTGCTGTCATCTCCAGCCGTGGTTGGGGTGTGTTCTTAGTCTGGCTAAACATGATTTCAGCTCAACCACTCTGAGCTCCTGTTTCCAAGAGTATTTTACTTGACATTCCCAGGTATCCAGAGTATGTCTTGGAGCTTGATCCCTTAGTTGTCACGAAAGGAAGCTTCCACAGGCATAAGAAATGTAGCACTCATTTGAAAATTTTTCCCTTTTTGAAATCTGTTTATCACCCCCTTTAATACTGTAGGTTTGCTTGTCTCTTACTGATCAACAGGCCTCTCATAGGGGGGAAATCATGCAGATATTCTGATGGTGGCAGGCAAGAAGGGGCATTTCTGAAAGCTGCCTGTGCCTGCAGTCATATTCAAAGACCACTGAAAATCTCTTTGCACTGTTCTCTGTTGCTGTATTTCATTTTGTTAATGATGATGCTTCCATCCCAAGCATTAAATAGTGCTAATGTTGGGCTGTGGGGGTGTGTTGTTGTAGGTGCTCAGGTGTTGTCATGTTGCTTTGAACAACTTGCACTTCTTGTTCTCCTCTTCCAGGGAAAAGAGGAGAGCAATGAGCCAGAGGCTGCTCATAAATAAGCTTTATAAAATAGCAGAAGCTTAATAAAAAGTTAATTTCCTCATTAAATCAGGGTTTAGCAGGAGGGCTGCTCACCAAGCCCCTGATTTCTGATAGTGAGATCAGAAAACCGAAGTGAAACAGAAATGATTTAAGTGAACAGCTGTACATCGTGTTGCTGGACTGGAGAGTCCAGTTGCTGTCCCCAGGCTCCAGAGTGGCCTGTTTGCTGTGCTTCCTAAAATTCAGCTGCCCTTGCAAAGCAAGGTGCCTCACTGGGGCAGGCTGGTTGTGATGGCAGCAGTTTCTGGTGTGTTCTTGAAAACCAGCAGAAGAGAAGCACCAGTGCTGGTTAAATACCAGTGCAGGGGCTCTGTGTGAAATGTGAAACTGAAATTAGGGTTGCATGCTTTTTATGTGTTTTCCTGGTGATGTTTGTCAGCTGTTTTAATGATGTAGGCTGTTTCCTGGATCTCTGTTCTGATTTTTAAAGGAGTTGGTGGTCTGTTTAAGAGAAAGGAGGGGAAAAAATCAGCACTGTAAAGCTCTTAAATGCAGCTGTTTGAGAAATTATGCCTTTCAAACTATTGTCAAATGTTCTTCTCCCCATGCAGGCTGTTATTTAGAACTGATAATCATATACCATCACTGCTTTGTGTAACAAGTCTTGAGAATATGTGCAGAGAAAATGTGTGCACCTATTGTTTTGCAAATACATAATCATCATGTGCCTTATGTAGTTTAATTGTTCACTTGGAAGCTTTTAAAAAGGAGGGTGTTCCATTGGTATTTCTAAATGATAGAGCTTGGTATTACCAAGTAGAAGCTCATACCAGCCCCTAATAGTTGCCAGCTGTGTTAAATGATCTTTCTTTTCCTACCCTTTCAGCATTAACAACAAACTCCAACAGCCAGAGGCAGCTGCTGGGGTGCTGGAATATGCCATGAAGCACTTTGGGGAGCTGGTGAGTCCTGCCAGAGAGCTCTTCTCTTCGTGTCCTGTGTTTCCCTGGTTTCTGTAGTGTGGTTTTTTGTGGATGGTGGTGTGTTTATTCCATCAGTCACACTGGGGTTCTGTCCCCAGTGAAGGGCCTTGCTGCCCACGGGGATGTACATGGGTACTTCCCAGCAAATGCTGGGCACAGGGAGGGCTGGAACAACCTGATTTGGAGGAGAATTTAGCAGCTATCACTGATACTAAATGCAGCTGTGAGCAACTAACAGCTTGACAACATAAGTCATTTTATTTAGGATTAGCTGGGAAGGGAGGCAGAAAGTTCCTGTTCTAAGGTTGAAGGATTTGAGTAACTGCATCAGCACCTTCCAGGTAAGGATTTAATGGGAGTCATGCCTCTAGCATCTCATCCAGGAGGCACATGAGTGTTCTCAGATATTATTTGGAATGGCAGCTTAGCCAGTCTCTTAAAATTTAGACTGCTCACAGAAATCAAATACCCCCATTCTGTATTTGTTCTGTCTTTCTCTGCATGATTTACCTTTTTTTCTTTCTTCTTCTTTTTTTTTATAAGCTTAGTGTTCAGGGGCTAAACCATTTATGCTCTCCTGCCAGTTCTGCTGGTAAAAAGATGATTTTGCAGTGATAATTGTTGCAGTGTCTTAGGGTTATTGGGAAAAAGGAGGCAGCCCTGGCAGCACAGCAGACCAGCCCCTTTCAATAGGATCCACTAAAAACTGGGAACACGTTAAGCACAGGATGGTGGAATTCATTTGGTGTAGAATTATGTATGGTTTTGACCTAGACTGGAAAATAGATCCTTTCTGGGAGAAGTACAGACTTCAGAACATCTTTGCAGCTTCTTATAATTCCTTGGGTGGGTTGAGCAAAGTTCTGTATTACCTAATTCTGACTTCACTCTTTAGCAGTAATATAGTTCTAGCCATAAATGCAGTTCAAAGCACAGAGTTTGCCAGAATAGGCAGTGAAAAGAAATTAAGAGGAGCTGTGAGCTCTGCTTTCAGGAACTTAATTGAAATATGACTTAGCTGAGAAGTTAAAGGGCTGAGAGGAAGACCTGGCATGCAGGGCATGGTTTATAGTGACCCTGCCCACGGGGCTGGGAAAAGAATCTGTTCTGCAGCCTGTGTCAAGACAGGAGCTGCCAAAGGCTGAGCAGAAAAAACACTGGCAGAGCAAAAGTATGGAAAATATATCAAGGCATTTTGTTTTCTTGAAAATTGGAAACAAAATCTAGAAACAAAGACTGAAGAAAAGTTTGTGCAGCTGATGAGGATCACTGCTTGGCTTTCTTTTAAAGGCTTTGTTACAAACCACAGCCTTCCCTTGTGAGGGGTGTGATTAGACCCCAACTTCACACTGCCTGCTCTATTCAATAACTGCCCAGCAGTAGCCAGATGCACAGTTTGGAGGTTTTTTCCAGTTGGTCACTCCATTCCTGAACACAGGACTGTTTTTCTTGTTTAAATGCAAGCATGTACAACAATGGGAAGTGGAATATGTTATGGATTTACCGTTTTCCCTATTCCACTCACTCCACTTCTCCAAAACCAAAAGCACCAGCTACTGAGCTGGTATTTCAGTGGCACTGAATAGGTGGATGATGTTGGACTGATCCCTCTGGTAAACCTCAACTCATTTTGTGCAAGGGGAGCAATGCCAGGATCCCTGTTTTCAGACTAGCTCAGGTGTTTTCTCTGTCTTACAGAAGTCCATGAGGATATGTAGGATGAAAAAAGCGTGAAGTGACCACCACAGACACAGATTTTTCAGGAAGAGCTGTGGTAATTAATACAGAATCTGATTTTTTTTTTCCCACTCCCTTAGGAAATTCAAGCTACCTGGTATGAAAAGCTTCATGAATGGGAAGATGCTCTGGTGGCCTATGATAAGAAGATGGACACCAACAAAGATGATCCCGAGCTGATGCTGGGACGGATGCGCTGCTTGGAAGCACTTGGTGAATGGTAAGAGGGGAATGCCTGAAGACTTGGGAAAATGGTGTCTCTCTGTTCTCAGGGTGCTGCCATTCAGGTGAAATTGTTTTGCCTGAATTCCTATTTACTTCTGCTTACTTAATAGTTGGAGTATTTCTGGTGGCTTCTCACTTTGTTCATTGAAGTGAGAATTGGCAATAACGTCTCAGCCTTCTGGGAGTGGCCATCTGATGAGTTAAAGTCTCTGAAAGAGAGTCTGCAGTCTTATAATCAGGTCAAGCCCATTTGTAACAGAGGAAGAAACTGTAAATAGAGAAAACATTAACTGAGCAGGACTTGTCAGAAACAGTCATAAAAGTAGCTCGTTGGGGCCTTTCTTTTTAAACTCTGATTGAGCCATGAGAGGTTTCTGTGTTTATTCAGGGTCAGACCTGTGCCTATCCTTTTGCCCATCTTGCAGATGGATGAATTTTTCATTATTACTCTTTTTTAGCCCTCATTAAACCTTTTCCTTGTGGGCATGTGGTCGTTCAAGCCACGTGTTAAATGTCTGTTGTCAACACCCACTGACTGGAGTCAGTATTTGTGAGAGGGTGAGCTGGCAGTGACTTACAGCTTGCTGCTCAACTGGGGGCTTCTGTTTTTTCTCCCTGTTCAGCTGCAGGAGGATAATTGGAGCAGGCACAGGGTGCACTGGGGCGTGCAGTCCTACCCAGGGGCATGTGAGGTTGGGTGCAGGTTCCACCTTCCTGCTGAACCTGGCGTGTCACGAGCTCCCTCCTGATGGGTCCTGACGTGAACCCATGGGATGGCACACAGGCAGGAGATTCCTCTGCACTCAGGTCATTTTACTGTTAGAGAAACAGGGCTGCTTGAGAAACCTAGTTGTGACAGTGGTTTTCTGCCTTTTTTTGTTTCTAGACGGGGGTGAGACACACACGGGGTGTAGGTTTTGCTGTAGGGAAAACAGATCCTCTTACTCAGTGTTCCTCAATCAGCTTTTCCAGGAGTAGGCAGCTCTCACCAGGGATTTAAAGAATTTTTCCCTCCTGCAGGACATGTGTTTGTGTAAAGTGTCCTTTCTGAACCTCCTGCTTATTCATGTATCAGTGGCCAATATATAACAAAAGGGCAGTTTTCTTTGGTTGGAGCAAAATATGGATCTACTGACAGTCTGTAGTGATGAGAGTGATCAGAGTCTCTAAGTTCTGTGGTGGAGCTGCATTCCAGCTCTGTGCAGATGTTTTTTACAATTCACAAGTGCCTCTGCAAAGTGCTGTGTGCTACCTGACTCTACAGGCATCATCCTGGGGCTGAGGATTCCACGGTTTGGCTGCTGATACTCTTTAGTGCTGTTTCTGCTGCTGGAATCTGCTTGGCAGGACAAGGCAGCTAATGCAGAACTATGTTATACAGTGTCATTATTTCAGTGCAGGGATGTTTGGAGAGCACACTCAGAGCGTTCTTAGCCATTTGTGTCCTGACGTAGTTGTTCCTGCAGGACCCACAGTGCTTTTTCAGCATCTGTGAGGTCCTGATTTACTGCTGTTGCAAGGTTTGGCTTGGTTTTCCATTGGCTTTGTTGTTTCTTTTCTCCTGGGCTATTAAGCTGTCAGAATGGCTGTCTTGCCTGTGGCAGCCCATCGGTTCTGTTTGACTAACTCATCTTCCTTTTTGGGAGGGGATGACAGTAGGGAAGGCAAGTTGTTCTCCCTCACAGTTGGCAGCTGTTCCACTGCTACAGAGTATCCAGCCTGAGAAATCCTGGAACTGCAACACCCACAGTAATTGGTTTGATTAGTGGAGCATTCACAGTTGATTTAAAAGAAATTATATAAAAATCCTGGTGCTTCCTCTCTGCTGGCCATGAAAGACTCACGTCCCTCTGAGATCTTGCCATGACAAGTCTTCACACGGGGTTACAGCAACATTGATTCTCCAGTCTCTGTCTTCAGGCTTGGTGATGTGTTAATTCAAAATGCTGGAGAGCAGGAGCCATGCCCAAGCTATTCAGATCATGTGTTTCTTGTTCTGACACTTGCAAAACGTTTTTCAGCATCCTTTGTTTGGTGGTGGTTGGTTTGTTTTCTCGGGAATTATTTTTTTTTTTTCTGCATTTGTAGACTGGTGTTGACAGTCCAGTTTGTGAAATAGGCATTAACAGATGAAAACTTCTATTTGGAGCTGTGTTTTCAAAACAGTGTGCGTTGAATGTTCTCCTGATAGGATATTTGTCATCAGACAACGTGACTGAGTTGGCCAGAGGAGTCAAATCCTGGTCTCCTCTCAGTATGAAAGGAACGATAGGGCTGGTTGTTGTCTTATCAGTGGAAAGGGCTTGTTTAACAAGGCAGAATTCTTAGAAGAGGCTTTTTGCTGATCAGAAATTGTGGATTCTTCTTAGGGGACAGCTCCACCAGCAGTGCTGTGAGAAGTGGACACAGGTGAATGATGAAACTCAAGCTAAGATGGCCAGGATGGCTGCAGCTGCTGCCTGGGGTCTAGGTAAGGTGTCCTCCTGTGGGAGTGTGACAGCCCACAAATAGGGGCACAGATACTTTTAACTGGCTCCAGAACTACGGAATATAAGAAACAGCAACATCAAAGAGCCAAATTATTTACACTGGGAAACAAAGTAAGTGCCATTCCATACTGAAGCCCTTTGGAAAACCTGCATTTACATCAAGTCTCCCAGTGTGGTCTCCAGTAACAGAGTGCCTTACTGGTCTGTGCAGGTGATGGGTTGTTTAACTGCTCCCTTTTGCTTGGCTTTGTACTGAACAGAGCTCAGACTTGAAATGAAATTAATAGGCTTCCTCAGATTTGTGGCAGACTCCTATTTACGAACAGAACAATATGTGCTGAGCATTTTGATAGGTCATGTCTGCTGAGTAGACAGTCTTAAGTGAAATAAATCTATAATGGTCCAAATGTCCATTATGCTGATAACCAGATATTTCCTAGAGAAACCTATAAATCACTTGCTGTCTGCCAGCCTTTCCTGAGAAAAATTCATCTTTTGCTCTGTAGGGCACTAATTCATTCAGATGTTCTGAAAGTGTCAGAATTTCAACTTTTTCATCATAAGAAATGAAAGAACCTTTCCCACAAGGATAACAATTTGCCTAGAAGAAAAATGCCTATGTTTTCCCTTGTCTGTGGCCCTGTGTATGTTTATATATGGTTTATGTATATAACAGAGTGTCCCTGCCAAAGACAAGCTGTTGGAGAGCTGCCTGAAATGCAGAAGTACCTCACAGCACTCAGGCCTGGTGGCTGATGTCTGAGCACTGTAGCACAGTTGTGTCCTGCTCTTCCCTTGCAGAGAAGGCTGTTGTGTTGCTGAGGATCTCTGTGTCTCTGCAGGTCAGTGGGACAGCATGGAAGAATACACCTGCATGATCCCAAGGGACACCCACGATGGGGCTTTCTACAGGGCTGTGCTGGCACTTCATCAGGACCTTTTCTCACTGGCTCAGCAAGTAATTACCCTCCTTGTTGGCTTCCCAAAACCTAGTTTCAGATGAATTGGTCTATTTTGCTGCATAGAAAGACAAGATGTTTTAAAGCAGTTGGCTATGACCTATTAGAATTGCCCAATAACCTTTTTTCCATGGATGTATCAGACCTTTGTGATTCTTCTTGCCTTGTATTCCCAGGAACTCAGCAGTGAATGTATGTACACAGAGCAGTGGTCCAGTGCTGTAGAGCATAAGAATGCCTTAGTCATTTTTTGGCTTTTTTTTTTACTTTTATGCCTGTTTTCCAGACTGACAGGGCAGGGGGATTATCTCAGCAGAGGTTCCATTGTACAAGGCACTGATTGTAAAATGCCTTGAATGCCTGAGAAGATTCTTCAGGGATGTTCTGTGCACTTCTGTCTCTTGCAGCTTTTTCAGTGAAGTGCTCATATATATCATGTACAATAAGTTTAATTTTTCTGGTGGCATTGATAAATCTCGAATCTTAGATTGAGCTATCAAGGCAGGGAATGAGTCTATTAAACAGCTGTAGTGGTAATGCTTGTCTGTCACACAGGAGATTTGCAGAGTGACTTGCTCCTCTCTCTAGATGTGAAGCATGTTGTTTACTTTCCAAGGAAGCTCAAGTCCCATTTCTCAGAATTCTGTGCTGCCTTGCCAACTTAGATAAAGGAATAATTCAGTCTGTGCTGTCAAAACCCATAGATTTTTGGGTGATGTGCACAGTAAAATTAACCAGGCATTCAGAAGGGTAGAGCTTGTGATTAACCTTTAACATTTTGAACAGGAAAAGCTATAGGTGAGAGATTATATAATGACTAGAACCAGAGCAGGATTTGTTTCATGCTTGAAGAGCCTGTCTTAGTTGGAGGATGAGAAATGGAATTTGCTGTCCTGTAAAATTCATAAAATCCTGCTGGGTTACGTAAAACAGTGAAAGCTATTTTCTGTCATTGTATGGTATCAAAAGGCATTTCTTGAGGCTTTTTTGTAACCAACTCTTGCACTGCAATGTGAACTTCTCTTTTCCTCTGTAAAATGTTCTTAATGATGATTTCTACAATGACAGTAGGATTAGAAATACTGCAAACTTGGATTTTGTAGGAAGACAGACTTCAGACTGTGCAGGTGGTGAATGAAACCCCCTTGACTTCCCTTATACCCATCCATGGACACTGTTTTCCTGTCAGTTCTCTCTGCTGATAAGACCCTTCCCTGGTTCTTTTTGGAGGGTGGGAACAATGCCAGCTTTGTCCACGGGACGGAACAGATGAGCAGCAGTTTCAACAGTTGACTCTGGATAAAACACACCACCTTTGCCCCAATGTCTTGTTGTGTTTCAGTGCATTGACAAAGCCAGAGACCTGCTGGATGCTGAGCTGACTGCCATGGCAGGAGAGAGCTACAGCCGAGCCTACGGGGTGAGTGTAACTCATCTTCCTTCCCCTCACTCTGCCTCAGACTGTCCAGGAGTTGCATAAAACCCCTGTATCAAAAATGGGAGCTGTGTATGCCCACAAGCTAAATGGCTTTTGTCAGATAAGAAACATAACTTTGCTGGAGCAGCTTTGGGACAATCCAAACAGTGAGGTGGGCTCCACCCACTCCAAAGAAATAAGAACTGGCATTTGGGAAGGTTGAATCTTAGACACCAATATATGGCAGTCAGTCCTTTACCTGTTGGGCAGTGTATGTGCTTAATATCTTGATGCCAAAATACTGTTCCTTAATTATAGATTTGTTGTGTGGTGATTGGGATGGAATGTGATTGTTTCCTCCAGGCTATGGTATCCTGCCAGATGCTGTCAGAGCTGGAAGAGGTGATCCAGTATAAACTTGTACCGGAGCGCCGTGAGATCATCCGCCAGATCTGGTGGGAAAGGCTGCAGGTACATCTGGGGAAAGACCAGGGATGGAGATGCTCAGCTGCCTCTTGAGTCAGTGTGGTGGCCCAGGAAATCCTTCCATGTCTCTCTCTATCCCAGTCCATACTCTCATGACTGTGTGCTCTCTGTCCCCTTTATGTCTGTCCTGGTCACTTGGTTTTTGGGGGTTTTCTTTTGGTTAATGTTCTGAGATCTCTGCTGATGTGACACTTTAAAAGGGTGATTTAAGTCTTGACATAGATGTATAAAGAGGACAGACACCAGTAACATCCCCAAGGCTGCTTATCTCAGTACTGGATTACATCTGGAAATACTGGTTTGGATCAGGCTGGTTTGAACTTTTCACTTGGCTGCATTTTAAAAAGTGAATTCTCTCCAAATGCTGGAAAACTGGTCAGAAAACTCACATACTTGTAAAATAAAAGATTGTCCTGTTCCTTTTGGACCTCTTACAAGAACATTTCCAGTTGACTGGTGGCACACATGGCTTAGTGGTGGAATTGGCAGTGTTGGGTTTATGGTTGGACTTGATGACCTTAAAGGTCTTTTCCAATCTAAATGATTCTATGCTTGGCCTTGACCTTTTAGAAGAGACCTTTAGCAATGCTCTTCTTCTGTGTTTAAAGAGAAGTTTGTACCTTTCTTACTCTAAACAGAAAAAAGTCTGAAGATTTAAATCAGACAGATATTTTGACACTATTTCCTTACAAGAGGCATTCCTACAATGAAGGTGATCATCCTCAGATGTGGTAGTACATACAGGAATACTGTTTAAAGAGGTGATTCCTGCATGAGAAGGAGGAGAAAAAAAGGCATAATTAGGGTAAAACGCTGCCTGGAGGAAGAATTTTTCCCTGTGCAGAGTTCTTCCCTGGGACTGCTGTAATCTGCTACCTTATGAAAGGCTGTTGCTGCTGCATATTTTTTAGCTGTTTGGGAAACTGTGACAAAGCTTTTAGTCTCCCATCTACATTCCTGTCTGGAAAAGCTCAGGATCATTCCACTGGGGTGGAGAAACTGAGAGTGACAGGAAGTGTAATGTCTGAATACAGCTTTTTATAGTCCTGAAAGCAGTACATACAGTTCTTGCACATTTTATAGCTGCTTTTTAAAAATTCTTAAATGCCTCTTGGAAGAGGTTTATTTGGGTGTTAGGGAACAAGCTTTGCCCAACTTCCCAGCCCTCGATTTGGGGGCAAAGGAAAAAGGGAAAGGATAGATGCTTTGGTTGTTACTGTCCCTTCCACAGTTCTACTTCTCTGTAGCATCCTTGGATGTTTGACATACAGGCTCATCCTGCTCTGGCAATGTTGTTGTGCCTCTCCCATCAGACAGAAAAGAACCAGACAATGCTTGCACAAGCAGCACAGCAGTTGGAGCTGCAGTTTCTGGCATAATCTCAGCTCAGTGGTGCCAGCCTCCAAAAGCAACACATGCAAGGAGAAGAAAAAGGGCAATAACAAAAATATCTTTGCAACCGTTTGGTTTTCTACCATCTATCTCCACGTTCAGATTTGTCACCATTTAAACCAAAAATAGGCTTTAAAACTAGGTTGAGAAGAGTTATAAAACTCCTGACTCACTTTGGGACTGTACAAAAAGCTTTCCTGATTTTTGGGTGTGTTTCTGCTTTAGGAACTTTTCTCCTTTTCAATGAGAAGATGTTGTTAGGCTGCAAACCCTGAGCTGGTGCAGACAGTAAGAGTCAAGGACTGAACCTTCTTCACACACTGCAGTGTTAAAGAAATAACCACTAGTTCCTGCTGTCAGTCTGCTGTGAATTAGGGGTACAGAAGACTCCATCTTGCTAGAAGTCCCTTCAGGTTCTGGATTAAGGCTGTGTGGAGTGCATTGGAGGTCAAACCCTAACAAGTTCTCCCTTGCTTTTCCCCTCAGGGCTGTCAGAGGATCGTGGAGGACTGGCAGAGGATCCTGATGGTCCGGTCTCTTGTGGTGAATCCTCATGAGGACATGAGGACCTGGCTCAAGTATGCCAGCTTGTGTGGCAAGAGTGGGAGGCTGGTGAGCATTGTCAGGCTCTGTCCTCTTTTTTTTTTTTTTTAGGCCACTGGCTTTTCCATTCTGCTTCAACCTTCAGCATCTGCAAATGCTTTCATTGCTCAAGTGGGATGGGCCCTCCTCTGGGGGAGAAACTAGTCAGGAATTGTTGAAATGCTAAAATTGTAACTGGCATATAGAGTTCATGCTTGTGGCCAAGGCTATTTTTGTGGGATTGGTATTACACCTGAGAGCCCCAGAGCCAACTTTTTATTGCATGCTATAACTGGAAGTTCTTATGCAGCTCTGGTAATTATTAGTAATGGCTCTATCTGCTAAAGCAGAGGGTCAGATCTAGAGGGTGATGTTACCATTGAACATTTAGGTCCTATTTTAACATTCACCAAAGATTTATCACCAAGAATGCTTGAAACAGAGACTTGACACTCTCTACTGGCTTCTGAAATGAGAATTTGATCTACAGGAAGACATATGGTTTCTCCTGTGGCACTCTGGTGAGTGCAGGGAGTGGCACTAAGGCTGCTGTGCCTGTGTTTTCCCTGGAGGCTCAGGTGTATTTTTTAGTGGTGGGTGATTCTGAAGCGCTCCGAGATGGAGGTAAGAACGAGCTTGTTTTAACCTGCCTTTTCTCTCTGCAATCTTCCCCAGGCTTTGGCCCATAAGACCCTTGTCCTGCTCTTGGGAGTAGATCCATCCCGACAGCTGGACCACCCCCTGCCCACAGTCCATCCCCAAGTGACTTACGCTTACATGAAGCACATGTGGAAGAGCGCCCGGAAGGTACAGGAGAACACCCTGCTCTCTGCTCACTGCTCACTTTTTTTCTCCTTTAAAACTCTCTAATGACAGAGAAAGCCTGGCCCTAATTCTATTCCGTGCATGGAAAGATTATTTTTGCTAAACCAGTGTCTGGTGCCCAAGGGTTACAGCCGAGATTAATGGTCAATAGTAGATCTTCTGTTCTTAGTACTTGACTTTTCATCCACTGTTCAGGTTGCCAGGTCTCCACACTGTACCTGTGGTCAGGGTTACATGCTCAAAGACAGAAGTAAGGGGTTTTATTGCCAGTTTTAGGAAAGTATCCTGAACAGTTTGTACTTAATTGCTGAGCAGAGCTGACTTTTATTAAGGACATTATTGAAAAATTCTAACTGAAAGGCAGCTGAAAAATACATAGGGTTTTATCTTGGGAACAATTTGGCTCCAGAGAGCCCAGGGTGAATGTTTTTGACATTGCAACACAGGGAGAATTTACATAATCAAATCCAATAAGCTCCAGACTGGATAAGTTATCTTTTTTTTAATATACATTAAAGCCTCCATTTATCCTCATATTCTGCCACATCTTTTTTTTATTTTTCCTGCCTTTGGAATTGCCAGCACTGGAGCAGAGCCATTGCTGTGGGAACATTGCCATGACCTAACTATTCTTTATTTGAATTTAAGAAGCAGAAGGAGCTGCTGCTGAGGCCCTGTCCTGTTGGCTCTGTAAAACAGTGTAATGGCCTCTTTCTTTCTTCAGTAAATGACCCCAGAAGTGTGTGGGGTCTCTGCCTGCTTCCATGAGGGAATGGGGGCTTTCTGTGTTTGAACTGTGATAAAGATGGACAAGATGCAGTAGTGGAAGACAGAATGAGAGAAGGAACAAAGATTAAGGGAGTGAGAGAAGATAATGTATCTAAAATAAACTGATGCAAGAATATAATGGAGCCCAGGAAGATGGAGGAAAAAAATGATACCAAAAAAGGATAAATAATACAAAGTTACACCTAGTGCTGTGTGTAGTTTTATATAACTGTGTGTGTTCACTTGATTTGGTATCCTAAGGAATCAGCTGCTGAGGTGGGCTGGTATGGTAGGAAATGACCATTTTTTTCTAGCTGAGCACTTCAAGGTTGACCTCAAATGTTTTCCCTACTGCCATTTTGGCACTTGCCAAATCCAGCAGGGGAAAAAACTGGCATCTCAATGGAAACCAGCCACAGAGCTGCACAACTTTCTTTTCTTAAATAACAGATAAAAAATGGATAAGTAAACCCTATTACATTTCTTCTAACAAGGACCTTTGCCAGCAGCTGCATTCCAAACCCATATCCCATAAAAAGGCTGCGATACAAACTTAGGAATTCAGTGTTACAGAAAACAGCTTTCAGTCTCAAGTGCTTTGCCTGTCAGTTTATGGTGATCAGTTCTCCATATTCATGGAAACTGAAGAGCAGATTGTTGGCTGTGTCTAGATATGAGAGGGGCACATAACAGACAATATCTTTTTGTCTACTTTTAATAAATATCTAGCATAACTCTTGATAAGATTGTTATTTACTCTCCCTCCTCTTCTCTCTGCATTCCCAGCTGTGGAATGCCCCACATTAATGTTAAGAGTGTGAATCCTTCTTTTATTTCACCCTGGGCTAATACCCTTTTTCCTCACCACTGCCTTGTGCAGGCTGACATTTGAATGGGGTGGATGAGGCGTTTCAGCTGAGGTGATTCTTGTCTCACTCTAAGGTAGCTCATTCCTGTAGATGAACAGAAGTAAATTGGCCTTCTAACAGCACATTCTGCAGCTTCTGACCTG
Source organism: Manacus candei (assembly GCF_025592945.1). Classification (NCBI taxonomy): domain Eukaryota; kingdom Metazoa; phylum Chordata; class Aves; order Passeriformes; family Pipridae; genus Manacus; species Manacus candei. The sequence continues at coordinate 3,704,269 of NW_026138070.1, forward strand.
AAATGACCTTGCAGATTGCAGGAGCTTTACTCTAATTCTTCCCAGTGAAGCGTGCATACCTTCTTCTTAAATCTTTAATTTTGGGTTTTCTTACCCCAGAGTTCTTTCCAAGGAATTTTATGAAGATTTTTCCCTCAGAATTTGGTAGTGCAAGTTCTTTAGCACTGGTGCCTTGTGTAATCTCCTGGCAAAGGAGCAATGCACATTTGTACTTCTTAAATAACCTTAGGAGAAATCTAGGCTTTAATCTGTTGAAACAACTCAAAGTTAATGTTCCATGGTGTGTACTTCAAGCCTAGCCAAAGCTGAGGGGTTACAGGGGAAGATCAGGAAGCTGCAAGTTTTCCCTCAGGCGTTATTTTCTCAAATCATCTTTTTCAGGCCACGCCATATTAAAGGTAGGCTTCTCTGGATCTGTGACAGCGTGGGGTGTTCAACATTGTCCTGCTCAGATGCAGTTTGTAAGCTGTGAACATTTGATTTCTGGAATTGCCAGGCTGTCTTTGCTGTGCTCAGCTGCAAGGGAGACACCTCTGTCTCAGGACTAGAGTCTCACTCTGCCTGGGCAGTAACAGGACATTCTCTGCTGGTGAAGTTTTCTCCCTGTACAGGTGATCTTGCTGCTTTGCTAGAGCTGAGTTCTTGCAATCAGAGCACAGTGTTAACTTGTGTTATGGTCAGTGATACCTCTGACTGTCTGTCTGACAGTGGAGGTGTGCCTGGCACTGGAAGGGTGCAGCGATTTGTTCCTCAGTGCAGCAATTTCAGAGACATCAAGAATCTCTAACCTCTTCCTTTACAAGTTGATTTTAGAGGGGTGTAAACAACTGAAAAGTTTTGAAAGAAAACAAAACCCTACATTTTCATTTCAGTCAATATTTACTTCCACACTGTCTTCCTCCCTCCTGAAGTTGTCTGTAAGCCCTGTGGCCCTCACTGGAACCCTCCTGCCTTTGCAGATCGACGCCTTCCAGCACATGCAGCACTTTGTGCAGACCATGCAGCAGCAGGCCCAGCACGCCATCGCCACCGAGGACCAGCAGCACAAGCAGGAGCTCCACAAGCTCATGGCACGGTCAGCACCAAGTCCTGGCACTCCCTTCAGCTCCTCCCTGCAGCTCAGGGCTCTCTGGAGTTGCAGGGTCCCTGCAGATGACACATTTCAGACAAGGCTCATGCTTTGATTTAAAGAACGGGGCGTTTCTCATTTAGCTGCTTTGGTATTACATTGGTTAAAAGAACGGGGCATTTCTCATTTAGCTGCTTTGGTATTACATTCTTATCTATCCCATAATTTTCAGTAAATGTTGTTGTGATACATCAGCCTAAACAAACTTGTGTTTGTTGCTGGTGGTATTTTTTCCAGCACTGTGGCTTGCTGGCAGAAGGCAGAGCTCTCAGCGTGGCTGTTTTTTGGTTTTCAGGAGATCCAGTCACTAGGAAGGAAACATTTCCCACACTCCTGGCACATCTGTATTAAGCCAAGCACAACAGCAGTGCTTTGGGCAGTAGGTGCCCACCATGTGATGGTCTCTTAAAATATTATTGCATTAAAAACACATATTAGCCTCCATTTTCCTCTGTGGATCTGGAGGTGCCAGATCTGGTTTTTTCAATTTAAAGAAAAAATTGCACAGTGCTTTCTATTGAAAGTTTGCTCCTTTTTTAAAGGGAAATGTGCAATCAACTTGCTTTTATGAAGGTGGGAACTCAGTAACACCTTTGTCTTATTTTCTTCAGTGACTGTCATGGAAGACAAATTAGTAATGAGTTGCACACAAAATTTGCCTTGCACAATGCCTTCTGGCAAACTCAAAATACAGAAAGGAGAGCTGTGTAACTGTGGCATTTAAAGCCTGCTGAGGGAGCAAAGTATTAAGTTTTGCACAAACCTTCACAACCCCACCCTGCTGCAGTAAAAATATGTTGTTTTTCCTTTCCTCTGGGAGGCAATGACTAAATGGGCTTCTGGCTGGGGGGAAGAACAGCTCCTCTGTGTTTCCACTGTCTGTCACAGTGTTCTCTCCAGAAGGCTTGTCCATGTGGTGATCCACATGTGCTGTGTGATGAAGTCTTTCAGTGTTGCTGTTATCTGCTTCTTACGTTAAGTTTATAACTCATATAAATGAGGAGCAAGTTTTGACCCTCACCTTTCCCCCTGAATTAAACCCTTAACTAGTTAGTTCCACACTAGAGGCAGGATGGAGGTGTTTTGAGCCTTCCATGTTAACACACAGACTCCCAGCCTGCAGGAGAGGCTTTCAGGAGAGGCTTCCTGAGCGGGTTCACCACATGGAACGTCTTCCAGACTCCAATTAAGAATTCTGCCTCTTAATCCAGAGGCTTCATTTTCATTCTGGATTCTGAGTCAATAATCCCTTTGCTTAACCAGGTGTTTCCTGAAGCTGGGGGAGTGGCAGCTGAACCTGCAAGGCATCAATGAGAGCACCATCCCCAAAGTCCTGCAGTACTACAGTGCTGCCACCGAGCACGACCGCAACTGGTACAAGGTCGGTGAGGGAAAGCTTCCACTGCTGAGGCATCACTCATCTCACCACATCCCACACTAAGGAAAGGAAGATGTTCACAGGAAGATCTCCTGTAACTGTCTGCCTTGTTACTGCCAGTAGAATTTAAAAAACCCGGTGAAAGCGGCCCAAGGAAACCATAAGATTCTTGTTTACAATTATATCTGGTTGGTAAAACTAGGCCACAATTCAGTTTCTATTCTTGCTTTTGGGAGTTCTTCCTCTGGCAGGTAACAGTGAAGGAGAAAGGATAATATAAATAGAAAAAATTAACTTGTTCTCACTCAGTATACTTGAACAAGGAAAGTAGTCTTGTTGTTAATTCTCTAAAGAACCTTTGATTTCAGGGTTGTGAAATCTCAATTAGTATTTGGTGCCAGATCTTCTCTGGGGCAGCCATCTCCTATATTTCTTCCCATTACACCTCCCTGAGCCCTAACACACTAATCTTCATTTTAGCCTTTGAAAAATTAAGGTGTATGCAAATATAACTTAATTTCTGCTACAGAGCTCCTTTGCCTTAATATTCAACAGGGAGCTCCTGGCCAAGAACTCACTGTGATGTTATTTAAGATAATAAGACAGTTAAAATTACAAGCAATTAGAGAAAGCAAAGCATTGTGTTGTCTGCAGGGTATTGCTTGCTGCAGTTGTCTGCAGACACAGAAAGGTTGGATTATCTCTAACAATTAGAGAGTGCAGGTTGCAGAAGGGATTAATTTTCCTTCTGACTTTTGTTCTCTCCTCTTGGCAGGCCTGGCATGCCTGGGCAGTGATGAACTTTGAAGCAGTGCTTCACTACAAACATCAGAACCAGGCCAGGGATGAGAAGAAGAAGCTGCGTCACGCCAGCGGGGCCAGTGTCACCAGTGCCAACACCGAGGGCAGCAACAGTGAGAGTGATGCAGAGAGCACAGAGAACAGCCCCATCCCTTCTCCAGTGCAGAAAAAAGTCACTGAGGTACCCTGCTGGTGTGGAGAGAGTGGTACTTAGTGCTTAGACCCAGGAAAATGTTATGGTGGGGAACATGCTGCTATATGTACCTGGCTTGTGGATGTTCTCTGTGTGTGTGTGTATAAATATATATATAATACACATACACACACACTCAGAGCTTACAGCAAAAGTGAGGCAGTTCAGGTTAACTCAGTCTTGTGGGAAGAGGACTAAATTAATGCAAACAATCATAAGTTAGCTGTGACCTAAAGCAGAGGCCTAGGTGGCTGTCATAGGTGATACAGTGCATTAACAAGTTCTGCTGCTTAAGTCCTTCGTGGAAGACTGTGAGGAATCTCTTTTACTTACCAGTTATAGTACGGTTGTTGTTTTTAGGCTGCTTTGCTGTCCATAGCTTTGCCAACAAACTGAAGTATAAAACCACTTCACAGCATGTTCCTTGCCAGGCAGAAGTCAACTACAGTGTGGATTAGGTCTATATTTCCACATATTTCTTCCTTTTTCCCCTTCCTGAGTTTAGAATTCATGTAGGCTGATGTGCTTGGTTAGAACTAATGCAGAAATTTTCATTCCAAAAGGATTTATCCAAGACCCTCTTGATGTACACAGTCCCTGCTGTCCAGGGTTTCTTCCGATCCATCTCTCTGTCCCGAGGAAACAACCTGCAGGACACTCTAAGGTACACAATGAAGCACACAGTAAATGAAATCCAAATTATCAGGGCACATGGTCTCAGATGAGGGAGAACATGTTTCTGCTCCTTTCTGTTATGGTTGAATTAAGTGAATGCTTCAGTCCAAGCTAACTTTTGTCAGGTGGGTTATCCCTGCTATCTGTGGGTACTGGGAAGAAAAATCACTTGTAAATGAGTCTGGAGGCGTTTGACTGGAACGTTTTGGGTTTATTGTTTCACTCCTAACAAAAGTATTTCTCTTTTTCAGAGTCCTTACTCTGTGGTTTGACTATGGTCACTGGCCTGATGTGAACGAGGCTTTGGTAGAAGGAGTCAAGGCCATCCAGATTGACACTTGGCTGCAGGTAAGGAACACAAAGGGCTAAGACAAACCCCAGTTCTGGGGGGAGCTTGGGGGTTTGCTGCATGATATCCATGAAGATCCTTTGCTAAACAATCCTCTGTAGGTGAGTTCTGAGAGCAGTGTGCAGTACAGTTTGTAACTGATTTAACAAGCATCTTGCACAGAGGCATGAGAAACATTCTTGCATATATTTCAGTATTTATATGCAGATTAGTGCATATGAATGAGAAAGAATGAACATTTTTAAATTAAAGATGATGTGCATTCAGTGGTGATGAAGTATAAAACAACACTGTGCTGCTCTGATGGGGTTCACAGTCTGTCTCAGAATTGCCTTGCAGAATGACTCTCGTAGTTAAATAAAAAAATACTTTATTTTTTATTTAAGCATTACACTTCAAGACACATCTTACTCTTTCCACAGAGGATCCTGTAACACTTTTGCACAGAACACTTGCAATCTCACTGAGCTGTTGTACATTTCTGACACTGTTTGGAACCTTGTTATCCTCTGACCATCTGAAAAACGAATGCTGGGCCTCTGTCCCCTCCAGTTGCTGTGAGGCCTCTGGCAGAGGGCAGAACAGCTCGTGCACTGAGCACACGAGATGACAGGGATCTTTATTTCAGGTTATCCCTCAGCTCATTGCAAGAATCGACACCCCTCGACCCCTGGTGGGACGTCTCATCCATCAGCTCCTCACAGACATCGGTCGGTACCATCCCCAGGTGAGCCCTGGCTTAGAGCAGGAATTCCCACAGGCCGGTGCCAATTAAGGCCTTTCCTGTGTTCCACTTCACCTCGTGCAGGTGCCTGTGCTGGAAGTCACAGCAAGTGATGGCAGTGAGGGTGGGGACTATTTCTGATGCTGCTTTCACCTCTGTTCACATAAAAACAGAAAGAGGTGGAGGAGCCAGGTAGCAGGGGAGGTTCTCTCTGTCTGATAGAGCACTGGGTAGTGCAATCACCTTAAATCTCATTCGGTGACTACTCAGAGCCCACCTCACAGGAGCTTTATCTGAGTTTCTTCCCACAAACCCCTAAAACCTATTTTTGTCCTTCCAGTTTGACACAGGCTCTCAAAGTCATTCTGCTACTCAGAGAGTTACAGTCTTGTGAGCCTTTCAGATTGGAAGACTTTGAATAGCAAATTCCTATCACCCCTTTCCAGAAGGAACCTTGCTTCTCCTGTCCAGCCCTCAGGCTGCTGTTTGTTAATGCTTTGCTAATATTTCAATTTATGTGGCAGTTCTGTGTGGTTCTAAAGCATTACTGGTTGCTGTTCCTTGCAGGCTTTGATCTACCCTTTGACTGTGGCCTCTAAATCTACAACCACTGCTCGGCACAACGCTGCCAATAAGATCTTGAAAAACATGTGTGAGCACAGCAACACTCTGGTGCAGCAGGCAATGATGGTGAGTTCTCATTGTACCAGGAAGTGTGTTGTGTCTCAAGAATGGATTTACTACAGGTATAATAACACAAATTATATTCATTGTTAATTTTGTTCAAGTACAATTGATTTGGGTATTTGCAACTGGCAGAAGTTACAGTATTAGTGTAATTGCAAGAGAACACTTTAATTGAAAAATATTTTGCACGCTGAGTTTTTGTGTCTCCTTATAAATAAATTTAGAGAAGAAATAAATGAGGAATCATTATATTAGATTATTAGAAATAAACACATATTTCTGCTTCATGAAAGGCGGAAACAAAACTTACCAAGCATAGCGTCGAAAGAGTAATTTAATTGGTTTGATAAAGATTTTTATGAATAAATGAAAAGTAATGCTTTCAGGCCAAGCTACACAAATACACAGAAAATTTCAATGGTAACAAACAAGGTGAGAAAAGCCTGGTCAGCTTCATACAGAAACAAGTGTAACATCACTGTGGTAGTTCTCGTGGCTCCCTCTGGCTGCCAACAACGAGTATTTCATAACGTGAGAGAGAACATGAGAAAGGAGTTTTTTAAGTCAGGACATTTTTAAGTCAGGACATTTTTAAGTCAGGACATTTTTAAGTCAGGACACAGTCATAGGGGTTTTTTAGGTGTTCAGTCTTTTTTTCCTGTCCCAAAACAGGTGAGTGAGGAGCTAATCCGTGTGGCCATCCTATGGCACGAGATGTGGCACGAAGGGCTGGAAGAAGCATCTCGTCTCTATTTTGGAGAACGGAACGTGAAGGGGATGTTCGAGGTGCTGGAACCGCTTCACGCCATGATGGAACGTGGGCCTCAGACTCTAAAGGAGACATCCTTCAATCAGGTACCAGCAAATGGCCCAGAGCATAACATTCTGCAGGACAGGCACCTGCCCAGATGTGTTACAGGAACCTTTGCCATCAAACAAACAGTGAATCTCTTGGGACTCATTGCATTAGTTGCAAATTTAATTACTGATGTTTATCTTCAGATCTGTGTCACTTTTGTTGATGACAGGGGTCATGGTGGTACTGATTGCTGTGGAGTCTTGTATCAGCTGGATGTCTGATAGAGTCTGGAAAACTCACAACTGCTCTGCAGTTCATTATTCTGCTTTGCTTCACAGTAAGCAGAAGCACAGATAGCAGAGATGATCTCTCCTGAGCCAGCAAAAGGAATTAATTTGAGCTTGTGAGCCCACTGTTAAAGGGTGATTCTACTCATTCTGTTGCCTCCTATAATAGAGTCTATTTGTGAGCAAATAAACTCAAAGCAGATCTTGGATCCAGGAATTTCTGCATCTTTAATTCTGATATTCTATAAAAAATTGGAGGTCAAGTATTTTTAATGCAATTTGAAAAGAGACTGTAATGCTCTTTGTGGGTGTTAAGTGGTCTCCACCCATTCCACTACAGTCTCTTGAAATGTTTCCCTTCTGTTGTTTTTCACTTCCTCCCCAGGCCTATGGCAGAGATCTCATGGAAGCTCAGGAGTGGTGCAGGAAGTACATGAAGTCAGGAAATGTCAAAGACCTGACTCAGGCTTGGGATCTCTATTACCACGTGTTCCGACGTATCTCAAAGCAGCTGCCTCAGGTGAGGGGAGAGATTCAGTTCTGTTGTGGGCCTTTCAGCGCAAGTTGTCAAAAACAATCTTTGTTTCATGTTTTTCTGGTTATTCAAACCATTCAAGTTCAGTTTTGTGGAAACACCTGCATAGGATTTGCTGCAGGTTTGGTGTTTAAGCAGCACTTCCTTCAAGCACCTGAAGTATCAGTCACTGACTGAACTGTTTTAGGTCACTCGACAACACGAGCTCTTCAGATGTGTGAGATTTAACTGAAATTCTAAAGGGTTGCCTTTCTTTTGGCTTTGGTAGCTCACTTCTTTGGAACTCCAGTACGTGTCACCAAAACTCCTAATGTGCCGGGACCTGGAGTTGGCAGTGCCAGGAACGTACGATCCCAACCAGCCCATCATCCGGATTCAGTCCATCGCACCCTCCCTGCAGGTCATCACCTCCAAGCAGCGGCCCAGGAAGTTGACATTAATGGGTGAGAGAGAGCACTTTTCACTTAGTTATTCCGGTATTTAGACAGTTCTTAGGTCAAACTGCGTATTTACCTCATAAAACCTTTCCAGAGCTTCCTTTCAGGTGAGGTTTTTCTTGGTGGGCTGGTGGGTCTGGCTGCCACACTCTCCAGCTCTTGGGTGTATGTGCTCCTGGCTGTTTGTTCAACAAGAGCAAACTTCTCTGTATTAATTCTTTTTGCAGGAAGCAACGGGCACGAGTTTGTGTTCCTCCTGAAAGGTCACGAAGACCTTCGCCAAGATGAAAGAGTGATGCAGCTTTTTGGGTTGGTCAACACCCTGCTAGCAAATGACCCAACTTCTCTTCGTAAAAACCTCAGGTGTGTGCTGTGGGTGGTCACTGAACTGTGCACAAATGACACCCTACATGGATGCAGTTCCCAAGTAAACCTTGGCACAAGGAGTAGTGGGTTTGTGAGAAAACAGCAAATCTTGGAACTAAGTTAATTAAAAAAAAAAAAAAGAGAGAGAAATAAAAGCAGCATTCATAGAATTCAAACACAGAGGAAATGTATCCAAAGGGATCATTTGTTTTATTTAGTTGAAGTAATTGCAAGTTGTAATTGTAAATTGTTATGGTCGTTGAGGCAACCTCTGTTTCAAGACACCTTGAGCGCTACTTTAGGAGACTGGGAGTGAGTTTTTGTCAGGGATTTTTTTATTGTAGTCACTAAATAGTTTGGTGAGTACTCACTGAGTGCAGGTGTAGATCACTGGGCAGCAGTCTGTGCAAATGGATGTTTGAGGTCTGCCTGAAAAGAAGACAAACAGAGCAACTAAAGAAGAGACAATTTGGATCAGAATCGGATTTAATAGTAGTTGTTTTAGGCATCTCAAAATGTAACAATTGGCAACATACAACGATCTGAGCTCTGATTCTCCATTTTTTTCCTGTAGCATCCAGAGATATGCTGTTATTCCACTGTCCACAAATTCAGGCTTGATTGGCTGGGTGCCCCACTGTGACACTCTGCACGCCCTGATCCGAGACTACCGGGAGAAGAAAAAGATCCTGCTCAACATCGAGCATCGCATCATGCTGAGGGTGAGGGCAGAGCTGGCACAGCTCTTGGCACATTCTTTTAGTACTCCAGTGTCTTAAGGAAGGAAAATGATTCACAGCTCATTCCTCTGCCTCTTCTCTGATTGTTATCAGTATCGATAATGAGTACAAAAATATCAGATGGGAGATATAAAATACCTCTGGGAGGTAAAGTTTGCCATATGTATATTTGTTTCTCCTTTCCAGTTTTAGCAGTGACCACAAGTTGTTGCCATCTGGTGACTGAAATGTGTATGGGATTTTGCATGAGTAGGATGTGCCTCACACAAGCTGCCTGGTGCTGGCATTACAAGCATTGTGTTTGAGCTGCAGGGCCAAAATTAGATAAGGGAAACTGAGCACTTGGAACTAGAAAATTTGGAATTCCCTGCCAAAAAGGAAAGTGTGTGCCAGCCCAGAAGACTTATTTGGGTAATGGTTTTTGAAACATACTTACCTTGGCAGTACTTTAGTCAAATAAGACTGTGGGCTGCTTACTTTGTGGATATTAAATCATTTGTTATCCCATTTAAAATGAATTCTTCACTGCTGGGTGACCACCTCACTGTGTCTGAGAACTTACTGGCCAGTCTACAAATAATTTAAATATAAACTTCACATGAAATTACTTGTGATTACTGTGTTTCTCATAGTACAACCAGAGACTACTGGAGGCAGCTTTTTTTAAGTTGCTGAATGTCATTTCTCAATTATAGATGGCTCCAGACTATGACCACCTGACTCTGATGCAGAAAGTAGAAGTATTTGAACATGCTGTCAATAACACAGCTGGGGATGACCTTGCCAAACTGCTGTGGTTGAAAAGTCCAAGCTCAGAGGTGAGTTCAGCACATGACACCTAATTCAAGGGCACAGGGTGTTTGAACCCCCTCAGGCTTATGGGATGTACCAATCCATGTCACAGTTCTGTTTTGTGCAAAATGCAAGTGGTTAATGTGTAACTTAAAACAGAATCTGAAACACCCAACATGCCTGCCTGGCTTCTGTTTTGTCTCCACTTGTAGGTGTGGTTTGACAGAAGAACAAATTACACTCGTTCACTTGCTGTGATGTCAATGGTTGGGTACATTTTGGGCCTTGGGGACAGGTAAGTGAAGTATAAAGGTTTCTTTTATTTAAGAGCACAGGCTGTGAAGGCTTATCAATTCATTCCTGGGATCTCTTCTTGTGATAACATCTTCCATTGTGGTTACTGCTGAGTTGTAGTGATACCATCTTTCAGGTCCTAAATGTGCTGCTGTTACTTTCAGCACTGCAGGCACAAGATGCAGGGCTTGTGTATCTTGAGTACTGATAAGACTTTCTTCCTTTTTGAGATGAATGCTCACAGAACTACATCAAAGACCACAAATCCTAATATTGAAAGCCCCAATATGTCCTTTCACTCACAGAGTGGGAAGTCTTTTCCACCCATTCTATAACTTCAGAAATAGTTTTGAAGACAATGTATTTTAGATTTAAAGGCTGTAATGCAAAAACAGCTAAAGCCTCATGTGTTTTCATAACAAAAGCTCTTACTCCTGAACCTAGAGGTCTTTATAATGAAATTATAAACCTTTGAAAATTGAATTAAAACAAAATTGGAAGAAGACAGCATGAATACAGCCCTGTGGTTTTCCTAGTCTGGATTGATTTTCTTCTCTTCTGATTGTAAACCAATTTGTATTATTTCACCTGTAGCATAGTGCATTTCATTTTTCTATACTGAATAAAACAAAAAAGCATAAAACAAGTGGAAAAATTTATCCTAACTGAAAAGTAAATGTTCCTGTCTGAGAAATGTACTGATTGTTCTGGTCTAAGAGATTGTTTATCTTCCAAGGTGAGAAGCTCTCTAACGCCTGAGAGGTAATTACAGAAATAATGTGATAGATGCACTGTCAGGAAGCTTTTCTGTTCATCCTGAGATTGAAGATCTCAGACAAGAAAGCTGTCACTGGCTGTTCTTGCTCATGAAGATAAATACCATTTCAGACTGGAACTGCTGTGATTTACTTTGGGTTTTTAGAATGGTCTGTCACCCTGTTTTTTTCTCCCACTCCTTCATCAAAGGCACCCCTCCAATCTGATGTTAGACAGACTGAGTGGAAAGATCCTGCACATCGACTTCGGGGACTGCTTTGAGGTAAATCTTTGTAGTTGGACATTAAATTTTCTGTAACATTTCACATTTTCTGGTAGAACAGCAATTAATCTATAAGCCAGGACAAACTGACCTTGGAGTCTGATCCTGGGCAAGCCCTTTGGCTCTTTTGAGCTTTGCTTTACCTACAGGCAAGATGGAAATAATAGGTACTTTATCTCAGAGGCGTGTCTTGGGGATTAGTTGACCACTGGAACAAGCAAAGAAGTGCTGGCATCACTTCCCTGAAATTTCTTGGAGCAATTTAGGCTGCTGACAGGCAGTCTGTGTTACCTGACAGTAGCAGCTGGGCACATGCTGAGTTTTCCCTTTGCTATCAAGTTACTTATCTAGCTTCTCCCAAAAATTTGTGGAAACTGAGGAGCATAAAACTGTGACTTTTTTCCTATTTGGAATTAAGTCTTCAAGACTGTACCAAAAAGATCTCAATATTTAGTAACTTTTAAAGACTAAATTAGCTATTAATTGACTAATTCTCCATCATCATTTGTTTAGGTTGCAATGACAAGAGAAAAGTTCCCTGAGAAGATTCCATTTAGGTTAACAAGGATGCTGACAAATGCTATGGAGGTAAGCATCCCCTCTTTAATATGAAGAGGATTGTTCCTGAGGAAAATGGCACCCAATTCCCAGTTTTTCCTCTATTTTCTGTTGTGGCTAAACTTCTCCACACCTTAAGAACCAGAGGTGTTAATATTTCAGCTGCATTTTCTGTAACCACAGTGAATTCCAGTTCAAAGCCACTTCTTGCTCCCTGAATGTTGGGGTTGGAGTTGCACAGTGAATGAAGCAGTGGTGGACTCACCTCTTCCTCTTCCCCAGGTGACAGGCCTCGATGGCAACTACAGGATCACCTGTCACACGGTGATGGAAGTGCTGCGGGAACACAAGGACAGTGTCATGGCTGTGCTGGAAGCCTTTGTGTACGATCCCTTATTGAACTGGAGGCTGATGGACAGTAAGTGACTCTGAGGAAACTCTGGCAGCAAGAGAGGAATCGCTCTGATTTCATACAAGAAATTCAATGTCTGTCTGAAAACAATCTGATGAAATTGTTCATTTCCATGTGCTATTTCTCGGTGCAGCTTTGAGGATTTTAATGTGAAATTGCAACAGAGATCGGGAGATTGAAATTATTTTCATGTGGCATCAAATCTGGAGAAGGAGAAAGGCAGGGAAATCTGTATTGTTTGTTGACAGATTTGCTCTGAAACACTGAAACTCCAGTTCATGCCTTTCAACTCCTTTTCTTGCAGCAAATACAAAGGGCAATAAGCGCTCACGAACAAGGACAGACTCCTACTCAGCCAGTCAGTCAGTGGGTGAGTAGGAAAGATGGTGGATGTCACAATTATGCTTTTCAAATGAGATGATTAACAGCTTTGTTGATGTTTCTGGAAGAATATTTTAGCTGCTTTTCAACTTCACATTCATGTTTTTGTGTGGTTTTTTTTCAACAGAAATGTTGGACAGTGTGGAACTGGGTGAGACATCCCATAAAAAAACTGGGACCACAGTGCCTGAATCCATCCATTCCTTCAGTAAGTTTCTTTGTTGTTTCTATACTAATGCAAAAATTGTTCTTAGATCAGAAAATTTCATCATGATCCAAATGCCATTAGATGAGTTGGGACAGATACAGTTCCTTGTCAGCATAAATGAGGAATATAATTACCTGTGTTCTCAACTCCCAACAAAAAGGTGATAGAAAATGTATCTAGGTTTGCTCTCAAAATGGCATTTGGGCAGGGCACATCTAACAGCAGTACAAATGCTTTTATTGTTCAGGTGAAGTCCTAATTCTCTTTCCTGTTTCTGTCTTTCAGTAGGAGATGGTCTGGTGAAACCAGAAGCTCTAAATAAGAAGGCAATTCAGATCATCAACAGGGTTCGAGATAAGCTCACTGGTGAGCACGTTTTTATGTTATATAAAATAAACATAAAATCTGATGAGAAGGATCAGCACTACCCTTAGTGTTTGTATTTTGTGTTAATCCTTGAATTTAACATGTTCTCATTAAGTGGACGAGGCCATTTGCCTGTTCTTGTCTAACACCCAAGGACTGGTGCCTGCATTTAGATTGAAATGAGCTTGCTTTGAAAAGTACAGAGGTGTTTGTAACTGCACAGACTTACTTGTCTTAGCTTGTTCAGTGGAAGTTGAATTTCCACTGTCCTGGCTTTATAGTTTGCAGCATTTAGTTGCAAAATTTTACACTCTTATAATTTATAGGAAACTGCCCCCCACCTGCCAAATAATGTATCTGAAGGGATTAGAAGCAGGATTTGTGACTTCACTGATGTGTTTTTTCACAGGTCGGGACTTTTCTCATGACGAAACTCTCGATGTCCCCACACAAGTGGAATTGCTCATCAAACAAGCGACTTCTCATGAGAACCTGTGCCAGTGCTACATTGGATGGTGAGTTTGTCACTCAGCTGAGCTGGCAAAACTCTTCTGGAATAATCTAACTGTGTGGTTAGTTATTTGTAGGAGCCTTGGCACATCCTGTATCTGCTCTGGTAGATTTTGCAGTCATGACAGCGATGCCATAGACAGTCCTCTAGGAAAGCTCTTTTATAAGGAGTGACAGGGATTTTAGAACATTTTAAGTGTTTGCAATGAGGAATGTGATGGTCACAATTACAGTGAAGAAGTGTTATTTATTTTACTTATTTTTACTGTCATTTTGAGGGTTAGCTAACTTTGAACAATGCTGGACAGAATAGATCTCTGTTGTTTTTAAACTTTAGCAGGAAAGAAGTATTGGGGGGATCACCTGGCAATTTTCCCTAAGCTAAAATAGTGCCTAATTAGTATGGAATCTCAGTCCTTCTCAGTGTTGCCTTTGTGAAACTCCATACAAGTCAGCATTATTACAATATCTTTATTTTCTTTAGGTGTCCTTTCTGGTAATGGAAGATTCCAAAGTATCCACAGCCTTTTATTCTGGAGGCTTTTGCACTCCAAACTTGCTCTTCTACAAACACAAACTGAACCTTGGACTGAAATACAGCCTTTGTCAAATATTTTTAAATGTAAATGAAAAGAGTTATTGTATATTAAAAGTTGGTTTAAGCCAATGTATAGCTGCTGTCGGGAAAAAAACAAACAAACAAACAAACAAGCTGTCTGAAACACAACACTTGATTTGGGTTTCCAGGACAGCGAAGACTGATTGTACCACAGATGTCTATGGTTCCACTTGGTCTTTGGGGAACTGGTGATCCATTGAAAATAACTATATACGGGTTTTGACTTACTTTGCAATGTAACTAAGTCACTTGCAGATGAATTATTGCCCTGATCATTCCTGTTGATGTGGCTGCAATGAGCTCAATGCACTTGTTTGGGGGTGAGCTGGATAACTGGAAAGAGAAGCAGAATTTTACCATTGTTTCATCCTGTACCTTGTTTTCAAACTTGATTCTTGCCCCAAAATTGGAAATTGTCTATCTGCTCATTACATTAGTGCAGGAGTCATGTTTCAGATTAGATCAGGGTATCAAGGTTTGAAGACCTTGAGCTGAGCGAAGTCGGTGCCTCTGTGCAGAGTGATCCATGGCAAACTGGATGCAGGGTACAAGTAAATACCACTTGGGAGCTTCCCACAGTGTCTGGGTTAAAAAGCAGTGTTGGGAAATAACTAGGGAAAGTTAGGGCTTGGCCTAGGAGGCAGATGGGGGGGGAGAACTGGTCATAACTTGAAACAGAAAATAATGGTTATTAAACGTGAGGGTGAAGATAAAGTTATGATTTATGAATTAAACATATTAAAAACAATGCACAAAATACAACAGAGTAGCCATGTTTAGATGCCATGTTGTATTTGAATATTTTTGTGCCAATAAATTACACCGAAATGTAAAGACTTTGGCTGTGTTCCTGTTTATTCCAAAATATTTTTTAGGCAGAGAGAGGGGAGTAGATTAAGATTCTTTTTTTTTCTTTTAAGGTGTCTATTGCCATTGACTTGTCTTTTTGTGCATCAGTTCAGGCTTTATTTCCTTTCTGATGGCAGCTGGAAGCAAAATTACCAAGACTGAATGAAATCTGTCGCTTGTATAATAGAAACTTGACCGTAGAATCCCTAAATTTCTGTCTCCAGGAGATGTGATGCTATCTGTGCAGTAAGAACAGCAGCTTGCTGGGTCTCAGGGTCACAGCCACAGCTCGAGGGACAGTGTGGGGTGTTGAGCAGAGTTCCCTGGGCTCTTCCAGGTGCTGTACCTCAAAAATGGGAAACAAGGAGGTGGCAGTCAGGAATTTGGGTGGTATTGCCCCTGCCTCCTTTCCAGGCACTGGTGTGGCTGTCAAGGGGACTGAGCACCACAATATAAGAAAGTTATTAAGCTTTTAGAGAGTGTCCAAAGGAGGGCAGTGAGGGTGAGGAAGGGCCCTGAGGGGAAGCAGCTGAGGGCGCTTGGTCTGTTCAGCCTGGAGGAGGCTGAGGGGAGACCTCACTGTGGTATTCAACATCCTCATGAGGTAAAGAGGGGCAGCACTGATCTCTTCGGTTTGTGACCCGTGACAGGACCCAGGGAACAGCTGGAGCTGTCAGGGCAGGGTCAGGTTGGATCTCAGGAAAAGGTCCTTCCCCCAGAGGGTGGTTGGGCACTGAACAGGCTCCCCAGGGTTTGGTCACGGCCCCAGGGCTGCCAGAGCTCCAGGAGTGTTTGGACAACGCTCTCAGGGCCAGGGTGGGATTGTTGGGGTGTCCTAGGCAGGGCCAGGGGTTGGACTGGATGATCCTGGTGGGTCCCTTCAACTCAATAATCTGTGATACTGTGGCTCCCTGGTGGTGCTTTTGAGAGGAAACAGGGCCGGTGTCCCCCCTCAGTGTCCCCCCCTCAGTGTCCCCCCTCAGGGCCCCCCCATCCCACACGGGGGCTGGTCCCGTCCCGCCGCTGGGGGGCGCCACCGGCCCCTCCCCGCCGCTCTTCCCCGCCACCGACGCCGCGCTCTCGCGAGAGCGCCCAATTCTCGCGACAGCTTCGCGCATCAACATGGCGGCCGCCGTGCGTGAGGGGAGCCCGGCGGGGCAGGCGGGCGGCGCCGGGACACCCGCGGACAGCGGGACAGCCAGCGCCATGCCGATCCTGCCCGGCTTCGACAGCCCCGATGCCTTCGTCAAGGTGCGTTGGGGGAGCCCGGGGAGGAGCGGGACTGCCACCGCCGCCCCCGGCGTGCGCGTGCGCTCGGGCCATGCCGGGAGCTGTAGTCCGGCCCCGCGGGGGCTGCGGGGAGACCCCTGCCCGAATGGTGACACCTGTGGGGAGTCCCCCTGCGCGGGAGGGAGGGTGCGGGCCGGTCCTGCGGGTGCGGGGGCCGAGTGGTGCGTCGGGGCCTGTTACCGCCTGGCTCGGGCCCTAGTCCTATCACCCACCTGGAATTCCTGGGGACCTTCGGGAGACCCTGTGGCACGGGCATTACTTCACCTGGCGTTACAGATGCTGCTTCTAGAGAGGGAACGTCTGCCAGTTCTCAAGAAGGAAGCGTTGCAGCATTTGGGTTTTTTTTGTTAAAATAATGAAGTCATTATCTACGTTCCTGCTGATTTAGAGTCACAGAATATACTGAGTTGGAAGGGACCCACAAAGACCATCCAGTCCAACTCCTGGCCTTGCACAGACACCCCAACAATCCCATGCTGTCCCTCAGAGCGTTGTCCAAACGCTCCTTTGAGCTCTGGCAGCCTTGGTGCTGTGCCCACTGCCCTGGGGAGCCTGGTCAGTGCCCGACCACCCTCTGGGGGAAGAACCTTTCCCTGAGATCCCACATAACCCTGCACTGACAACTTCAGGTCATATCTGTAATGCTAGACTGAGTTACAGATCCTGTTCTTAGACTTTAATTATCTTAAGTTCTCCAAATAGTCCATGCAGACTTACTCTTGGTGAAAAGCCCCACGATACCACACAATAGAACCACTCAGCTCAAACCAGCCAGGCAGGACGCATTTCTCTCACAGGGTACGCTGGGCAAACAGGAACAAAATGCTGATAACGTGGTGTTCTTGCACAGTACGCCCTGGGCACGGTGGTGGCTGCAACAAAGGCATCCAACGGGCTCCCCCAGCCCGGCGACGAGTACGATTTCTACCGCAGCTTCCCCGGCTTCCGCGCGTACTGCGACACGCAGGGAGACCGCCTGCTCCGCTGGTAAGGGCCTGCTGCCCCTCCCCATGCCCTCAGCAGGCAGCCTCCTCCTCTGGGAACTCCATGCTTTGCTGTAGGTAAAACAGTGTTTTACTTCACACCTGATTTTAGCTGCTCTTCTAGCCCCGTGACAAGCTTAAAGAGGGCCTTTCGTACTGATCGCCACGAAGAGCTGTGGCAGAGGGGAGCAGCTGACTCCAAACTAATTAGTCCGTTTTAAAAGTCGTGGTGTGGTTTGTGAGAAATTAATTCTGGCACTTAATACTGCATAGGTGCTTCTCCTATTCACTGCTCATGTGATGATATCTACGGTTTGATTTATTTTCAAACTTTGAAGTGCAGAAAGTTGAAGAAAGCTGGATGTTTTAGGATTGAGATTACCTGCTCACAGATTGCTGACAGCTGTGCTGTTCTCTTGCAAGCATGAGCCAAGTGATGCAGTACCACGGCTGCCGGAGCCTCCTGAAAGAGTCCAGCAAAGTGACAGGGCTGGAAGATAAATTTGATATGCTGGTTGACTCCAACGACGTCATTCTTGAAAGAGTGGTAAGCAAATTATTTCTGGATGTGGTTCTTATAAACTGTTCAGTTCCCATAACTTCTTTTTTCATTGCAAGAGTTTCAGTGGTAGTGCTTTCACAGTTACAGTTGGTGTTTCCTCAGTCTGGTGTTTTCCCTTATTTTAAAACCCTCTCCATGTGCTGGGCCAGAGCTCCCAGCAGCTGAGGCAGGTGGGTTATGGGCCAGAGGGAGGGACTGCAATATGTGACTTGTGAGGAAACTAAATACAGTTTGGCACGAAACCCTCACAACCTGGGAACAGGTCTGTACATTTTAGAGCTGCTTCTCTGAGGAAACTCTTCCCACCCTTGATGGCCAGCATGCTCCTCCCACATTGTCTGTCTTGTGTTGTGCAGAATCTGGGGGAAATGGCAGTGGAGGTACCTACCTATGTGACTTCCTTTACTCGATCTGACCAAAGTGGCTGAGTGTGGTAATTTAGCAGGTGTTTCACGTTGTTTTTCTGGGTTTTAGAGTATTTTATTGGATGAGGCATCCGGAGTGAACAGAAACCAGCAGCCAGTCCTGCCAGCTGGGTTACAGCCCCCACAGATGATCGTTTCCAGCTGGAACCGTAAGGTGAGGCCCCTGTGCTCAGCTTGCTGTGTTAGCTCAGCTCTTCTCCCAGCCTTGGCACTACTAATTCTCCAGTGGAGTTCAGTAGTTTAATATTCTCTCATTTTTTTTTCACACATTCTGAGTCCCTCCCTCTTTTTTCCCTTTTCTTGTTCATTCAGACTTGATTCTGGATTCTCTGTGCTTTCACTTGCCATTTCAGTGTCATGTACACAACAGCCCTTCCTGTGCTTACTCATGTGGATTCAGGATCCTGATTCAGAGAACTCTCATTCCTCAGTGCTGGACTTGCTGAGAAAAAGTGACTCAGTTTTCAGCGTGGGGTATAACTTTGTTTCTCTGAATGTTGGGTGAGGCTGAGTAGGAGAAACTCTGAATGTCTGTTAAGTCATGTGAGTTTTACCTGTGGTTTTTTAAACAGGCAGGAGAATTCCACAAGAGGACTCAGTCTGAAACCTTCCGACTGCTTCATGCCAAGAATATCTCTCGACCGCAGCTTAAGTTTCGGGAAAAGATTGACAACTCCAACACTCCCTTTGTCCCTAAACTTTTTATCAAGCCAAATGCTCTGAAACCTTTGCCTGAAGGTAAGGAGATTGTTTTACTTGGGTGACCTGTTGAGAGTATGTGACACAAACCTGGTCCTCACAGTCTAGAGGAGAAATCATTGACTGTAAAAACACATAACAGGAGATGTTGAGCATTTGGGTGTAGTGAGCTCTGTGACTCTGTTTACCTGTCTAATGTAAGAGTAGATCAACATACAGCATCTTCTTGTTGGTATACAGCAAATAATCTGTCCCAAACAGATATTGTGCTCTTTACCACCACTGAACATACATGAGAGTCACTTTTGCCTCAGAAGTCTTGACCAATCTAGTTGACTTTACAGATGTTCTTTCAAACGAGTGAGGTGTGTAGGGAGACCTACCTTTGCTTTGGGTGATTTACCAGAGCCACTGTGTAACACCCTATTTTGGTAACATTCTGCTGCTGATGGTTCATCCATAATCTCCACTGATGCCACTGTACTTTTAATAACTGAAGATTTTTCAATCTCCTTCCAAGCTTTTGAGCAGAACCACCTTGTGTCTTGCTTAACAGCAACCTGGTGACTGAGTTGTCGTTCAAGGTGCTGACAGCAAAAGCTGCAGCTCTAAATTGTTAAGATTTTTGATGCTTTGTGGTTTTAATAGGATCTCGTGGTGGGTGGAGGGGAGAAGAGTAGTAGGCTGAGAAGGTGTGATGTGGGGGACCCAGTCCAGTTATTCCATATTGGTTGTTCAGCCCTCACAAAAAGTGGACGGCAGCGAAAGGAGCGCCCTGAGGACTTGGACGTGCCAGCTGCCTTGGCAGACTTCATACATCAGCAGAGGACGCAGCAAACTGAGCAAGACATGTAAGAAATGAACCTGGCAGCGAGGTGCTGGGAGCCCCACGGGTGGGCCTGTGCCCGTGTGCTCCCACCATGCTGGTGCTCGCCGTGTGTAACAGCTCTGCATGTGTTTGTGCCCACACTGCAGTGTGTGTGATTTGCTTTAGACCTCTGCAGTTACATTGAACCTGTGCTTAATAACAGACAACATTTCTGCCGGAAAGGGAAACTGCCGTAGGTGTCAAAGTCTCTGTGCTCTGGCCTCACAAAGGTGGCTGGGATTTAGCCTGTGCTTATCTTCCTAATTTCCACAGGTTTGCTCACCCTTACCAGTATGAACTAGAGCATTTCTCTCCACCAGATGGAGTTCTCAAGAAACCAGAACTCCAGGTTGGTGCCCACTTTAATTTGCAGCTGCAGCTGCAGTACATTTACAGCCATACTTGACAAATTTCAGATCTGAGGGTGGAGGTGGGGGTGGGAGTTGGCAGAGAACATACCATGCCTAATTCATGTGCTCTGCCAGATGTACAGGCCCATGGAGGAAACACCCTGTCACTTTATCACCACACTGGATGAGCTGGTAGAACTGAATGAAAAGCTTATGAACTGTAAAGAGTTTGCCCTGGATTTGGAGGTAATCAAATTGCCTTTTCTGTTTAAAACTTAACACGTGTACTTTCAGGACCTAGGAGACCATTATATTCTTCTAGTCTGTTTTGTCATTTTCTCTTTTTTTTTGTACTTTTTGACATGAGAAAACAGTTCATGACCCTGATCCATCAGATATTATCTATGAAGTTGAATTAAATAGTGTCAATATTATAAGTTTTCCAGTCATTGGACTGGCTTCCCACTTCTAGCTGAATTTGATCTTCTTTCAGTTCATCTCATGGTTTTTTTATGTCATCTTAATGACTGCAAAGAGAAAGTTTGATTATCCAGTTGTCTTTTTTCTTAAAGAAGTCCTTTCCTTCCTTCATTTGGGGTGCTGTTTGTTTTATGGCATTACTTCTGTAACGAATCCTAGTTTACACCTCTCTTCCCCACTTTCAGCATCATTCCTACAGGAGCTTCCTGGGCTTGACATGTCTGCTGCAGATTTCCACTCGAACAGAAGATTTCATTATTGATGCCCTGGAGCTGCGCAGCGACCTGAACATCCTCAATGAGACCTTCACAGACCCTGCCATTGTGAAGGTCAGCTGCCAAACTCACCACAATTCCCTTTTTATTATCATTATTGGTTTAGTTTAAGTTTTATTATACTTAAAATCACACTTGGCTCTGCTCTCACTGTCATTTGTTCATGGACCTCTTTCCTTGATGTAAGTGGTGAACTACTTGCCAGTTGCACTCCTTTAGTAGTTCTGTACTTAACAGTAAAGGACAGAGAAAAGAAATCTTGTCCTAGACACACGAATATGAAAGCACAGCACCACCAGCCTGGAGTAGAAATGTTCCTTGTATCATTCCCAACTTGTTTTGCTTTTCAAGGTCCTTCATGGTGCTGATTCAGACGTGGAATGGCTGCAGAGAGACTTTGGTCTGTACTTGGTGAACATGTTTGATACTCACCAAGCTGCTCGGCTCCTCAATCTTGGCAGGCATTCTTTGGAACACCTGCTAAAGCTGTATTGCAGTGTAGATGCTGACAAGAAGTACCAGCTGGCTGACTGGAGGATACGGTAAAAACTGACCCCTAAATGGGCTGGAGCTGCCAGGTAGCTCTTTCTCCTTGTTTGCACTGCTAGAGCTTCTAGTTGCAAGACCCATAGTTATAGGTTAGTCTCAAAGTGAATGAGCACAGCATTCACCTTGGCTGTGCCTTAAGTTTGAGTGTGGAACAGTGCCTAACCACTGCAGTGTTATGGAGTCAGTCTGTATTTGCTCCCCCAGAGCCCCCACGAAAACATTGTCACCTGTACAAGGTGCTGTTGGAGCAGGGAGCTTGGGCTGTGCAGGTGCACCCTACACACCACAGAGATTCTAAATCTACTTTATGTAGGCTCTGCAGAGACAGCAGAGTTATGAAATACCACAGCAAGCAGTTCTGCCATCTGACTCAGCCGCAGGGCAGTCCTGCTCTCTGGCAGGACTGTGAACAGGATGCCATATGAATTGGAGAGGGCACAGCTCGTTACTGCTGTGGCCCAACAAATCCTTCAGCAAGGAAACAGAGGAATTCCCATGTTAGTTCTTGGCATGTCTCGTGTCCAGTTTGCACTAATATGCCTTGCAAGAGGAAAGTGGCAGTTTGGTGGGACAACTGAAACATGCTAGTGTAATTGTGGCTCTTTTTCTAGCCCTTTGCCAGAAGAAATGCTGCAGTATGCCCGTGATGACACTCACTACTTGCTCTACATCTATGACAAAATGAGGGAGGCGCTGTGGGAGAGAGGGAACGAGCAGCCCACGCAGCTGCAGGTTGTGTGGCAGCGCAGCAGGGACATCTGCCTGAAGGTAAAGCTTCACCTGGATGGATTACCTGGATCAGGGTATGGGCTTGAGACAGAAGGTCCTCTGCCTGTTCTACTCTCTTACATAAACACAGTTTGTTCTCCTCTTTGTGTATCTGAAATCAGCTGTATAAACTCTGCCTCAGTCATGCGCAGTCACTTGTTTCACTGGCTAAAATCCTTGGATTGAGGTGCCTTCCTGCAGTTTTTTGAATGCTAGCACTCCTTGGCCTCACACTGCATTCAAGTGTGTCTTTTCCAAGAGAGATGTTACATTTCCAGTTCTGCTGGATGTTCCTAGAAGTTCAAAGCCTTGCTGGAGTTGCCTTATGAGACAATTACGTTGTGCCTGGAAAATACTGTCTATGAAAATAGGCCTTGTGTAATATAGAGAAGCCTGAAGATACTGAAGCTCCTCCTGGAGTTGCTGAGGGTGGTTTTCCCCTAAAAATGGATGAGATGTGTGTTTTTCAGGAATAGGTTCCTAGCAATCATTTAGGGTAAAAGCTCAAGACACATTGTGCCAGAGTGCATTCAGTCCCCTGATGTCCGTGTGAGATTCTCTGTCTCAGTGGAGCAAGGCAAACTAGAAAGCACAAATCCAATACTGATCACGAGTGTTTCTTTTTTTCCTGTCCAGAAATACATCAAGCCCCTCTTCACAGATGAATCCTACCTTGAGCTCTACAGGAGGCAGAAAAAACACCTCGACACCCAGCAGCTGGCAGCATTTAGGTTGCTGTTCGCATGGAGGGACAAGATAGCACGTCAAGAGGATGAGAGCACAGGGTAGGAAGTCTTTTGTTATGGACACTGGCTTAATACTTCAATAAATCTCTTGGATTGTGCCCCTTCCACCCCTGAGATGGAACCACTTTGTAGAAATCACTGTACTGCCTCAGGCTGCTTGTTGCTCAGAAGTCCTGTTACATTAGCAGTAAATTCTTACAGGTACCTAGATCAGTCCTACTTAATTCCTTTTCAACTGATGTCATCTTCTCAGACCTTGTAATTGGGGCAGAGTTGTGCACTTTGGAGGTATTTTTAAGTGGTTTTAACATTCTGTTACATTCACACCGCCTCTTTGTGTTGTAGATATGTGCTCCCAAATCATATGCTGTTGAAGATCTCAGAGGAGCTGCCCAAGTAAGTTCAGTTCACCCTGAAGGAGTCTTATTTGATTTTAATATCCAGCAAGTTCCTTCCTAGTGTGTAATGATTTCTGATTTCCTTCCAGCTGCCAGTACTGCTTTTCTCTATAGTTGTTCAGTTTGGAAGAGAAATAAATAGCAATACTCCTTGGGAAGGCTCCAGGCCTCTGGGATACATCTCTGACTTTATTTCCCTAATAAACCACATTCCTTTGCATTGTTCTATGTCACAAATTCCCGAGATTCCCACACTATTACAGAACAAGAGAGGGATGAGTTCCCCCATAGCATTTATTTGGGCTTTTTTGCACTTCTTAGAGGGTTGGGAAGGGCAAGAGGCAGATCCCTTGAAATACCCAATTTACACAACGTTTTCCTTGACCACTTGGCACTCATCATCTAACATCCATACTTGAGAGTAATAAAGATGCATCTTTAAAGGTAGGCCCACTGCTGGACTCAGCTTTCATAGGTGAATATTGAATGAAATGATGATGAGGAGAGTCAGATCACAGAAAAGTTAAATGAGAGGAGAGCTGACTTAATGGCTTCTCCTTGTCTGCACAAACTGATACAGAAGAATTTTATCACAGAGAATAAACTTTGACATATTAATCTGGCTTGTCTTGCTCTGTCACAGTCAGGACCGTGGTTATATCCCATTGCACATCCTTGGAATGCAAATACCTGACATATTGGCCATAAATACAGCACACTGAATCTTCCTCCTCTCTCTTTAGAGAACCCCAGGGCATCATTGCCTGCTGTAATCCCGTCCCACCCCTCGTTCGCCAGCAGATTAATGAATTGCATCTGCTCATTCAGCAGGCCCGGGAGATGCCTCTTGTCAAGGTAGGAGTAGCTGGTACCACACAGGAGACTCATCACTGGCTTTCCCTAAGCTGGGGACTGGAGCTGAGTGGTGACCTGGGATGATGTGTGTGCTGAAGTTTGCTTTTTGGACGCTGAATGTGATACTCTGTGGCAGAGCAGAAAGATCCGCTGCAGCTCCTTGCCTGTGTGCTCTTTGGTGGTTCCCTGCAGAACTGGAGCAGCAAAGGAGCAGACACTGCTCGAGCAGGGTGCAGTTGTCTGTCTTACACTGCACGTCTCGTTTGCCTGCGTGAGGAAGAACTGCACCTTGTGGAATTTGTTGGCCGTGTAAACGGACTCATAAATCTTTTACAGCTGTGGCGAGGCAAACAAAAACAGCCCTGGCTGCAAGAGCTTCATTAGTTGAAATGCATCATCAGCATGTTGATATTAGTACAGCTTTCCTCCTGTAGTGAAACAAAAACACTTGTGAGCAAGAGTGTGTCCTTTCTGTGCAAGGTGTTTAAATATATAGCCAAGTGCAAACACTGCAGGAGAAGAAAGTAATTTTATTAAACTGCTAGCTTGTAATGAATGTGTTGAAAACATTGATAAGGAGGCCAGCCTAGAAGAAACAGGGCAGGTACATTTAAGTAACTTGCTTTTCTCTCCCATTCTAGTCAGAGATTACTTCAACTGCCAAGAAGAGAGCATCTCTACCCACCCCTGAGGTACTGTTTACATGGTATTTTTACTTAATGTCTTCAGCCTTAAACTTGGAAACAAATGTAGCAAAATTCTACTTTCTAGTGAATTGCTTATCTCATCCCTTTTACAGATACAGCTTTAGCTTAATGTTTGTTTTCTGTGCTAGACTCATAACATTACCAGCTGTAAATTGGTGTTTTACAAACCACTATAAAGCAGCACTTAAGGCTGTATCAGCAAACACTCTGGCTGCTGGACAGTTTCATATGTGTTAAAATATATTGACTGAGCTGTAAGAAGAGAGGTTTCAGATGAGTTTATAAGGCTCCTCTTGTGTGTGAAGTAAATCATCTCCATTAACCACTGGGTATTTGCATAGGTAGCCTTTTGCAAAGTGCTCTGGCAGGTGAGCTACATTAGGAATTTCATCGTTTTGTTTGAATTTCTGTTTTAAGTGTCTGCAGTATGTGAAACCATAGATTCATAGTGTATTAATTGTGTTTGTAATTTGAATCCCTCTGCAGAAGCTGGAGAATGCCCTCTTTGGACCACATGACAGCTCACGGATTCCTATGGATGATTTTCAGAGCAGCTCTGCCTTGGGTAATTTACAGTTAACCTAAAAGCTGTGCTAATAATACAGTGATGGGGCTTTGACATGGAGGAAATAAATGGCCCTGAAAAAACTTTCAGAGGAATCTCATTACACAAAAGAGCAGTAAAATACACAAGTATCTAATAAAAATTTTGTCTCCTTTTCATGCAGAGCCTGCACCAGTTTTGAAAGATGCTTGTCTCTTCTCAGACAGTGAGAGGACAACGAATATCCAAGATAGTCAGCCAGAGCCAGCATGTCTTGTTGCTACTGCCACTGTCAGCATATTCAGTGTAAGCAGCACGTTTGTGAGTGTCAGTATTGAAGTATTAGAAAACAGACTTAATAATCTGATAAAACTGTGTGGAAGTGTTGCAAGAAATAATCAGGAGGGACGTGCCTGGCAACAGCACTGACTCCTGTCAGGTGTGTGGCATAACCCAGACAGCTGGGTTAGAAGGCCAGCAAGTTAAATGTCTCTGGAGGGTCACTGCTCTCAGTGGGGGTTCAGAGTGAGAAACAGCAGTAGCCAAACCAAGAGAATATTTGTGTTAATATTTCTTTTTTTTTCTTCTTCTAAGGAAAGTGATGGAGATGAAGGAAATAAGAGGCCTTTAACCACTGCACAGCGGAAAGCTCAGCTAATAATGGAGTCCTTTGAAAATCCATTTAAAATGGTAAAAGCTCCCAATACATATTTGTAGTGGGACTCACAAAATATCCAGTGCAGAGAATGCCCTGAGCTGGTTTTTCAGGTGTATCTTTAAGACCTTGATAGAGCATCAGCTGCTCCTCACTGGAATCAAGGGGTTGTTCTTCTTGCAAAGACACGTGTGGACTTGTTTTCAAAACACATTTAAATGCCTCTTGGATATAAGTCTACATAGTAAACAGCCCTTTCTCTAGTTTTTTTAATCAAGTTTGAGGTTTTTGAAATTTGCATCAGGTTTTCATCTCTACTTTATGGCTAGAGTTAGTGAGCTGAACAATAGAATACTGCTGCAGATTTGTAGTGGCAAATTACTAGGAAATAATATCAAACCAACTTTTTCTGGTGTGCGGTTGAGGGTTGGTTTGTTGGGGTTTTTTGGTTTTGTGGGGCTTTTTTCAGTTGGTTTTTCTTTAATATTTCTCTTGGGCATAGCTGCAGTAACTTCTCTTTTTCCACAAGGTGTTCCATCTGCAGAATGCTTCTCAAATATGAACTCACTGATTTACAACAAGTAGCATTTTAGCAATGAGATAAATGTCATGTACTGTGTTTAAAGCAAAATGGTTTCTTTGCCTCTCTACAGTACCTACCTCCAGAGGAGAATTCTACCTATATCTCACAATCTGCCAAGTTTGACCCATCATCAAAAATTTATGAGGTAAGCCTTGTGCTAAAAACTCCTGCAAAGTGGTGCAAAAGAAACAAGTAGTGTGTTTTGCTTTGGGAACCTCAGCAATATAGTATTTTTTTTTCTTCTTGAGAAACTTGACATGTTTCTGTGGCATTTGTATTCTTTGGAGAACCAGGACTGGAGACATTTCACTGTCTGTCAAAGCTGCAACTACTGCTGAAGTATCTGCCTTTGTTCTCATGGCCTGTTTGTAGCTCAGAACTTTTAAAGCACTTGGTTTTACTTCACCTGGTGCAGCAGATCTTAA
Organism: Manacus candei; assembly: GCF_025592945.1. Lineage (NCBI taxonomy): Eukaryota > Metazoa > Chordata > Aves > Passeriformes > Pipridae > Manacus > Manacus candei. Next base: position 3,731,559 of record NW_026138070.1, read on the forward strand.
TCTCTTTTACCGTCCAGATTGATCTTTTGTACTCTTAATGAAGACCAGCACGTGGAAGCAAGTTTATAAACTCCCTTTTGCCGTAAAACTTCAAACAGAGTGGTTCCAGGTGACACTTTTTCATTGCAGATCAGCAATCGATGGAAGCTGATGAGTCAGGCACCAGTACAGAAGAAGCCCAAGAATGAAATCAGTAAGAAAGCAGCCCAGGAGTCAGGTACAGCCATTCCTCCCTTCCTCAGGGTGTGTGCCAGCATGCTTTTCCCTGTGCACATAGGTTGTTTCCTGTAGATGATGGATTTCCTGAGAAATGATGTAGTTTGGTAATGTTTATACTATGTTTAGTTTGAGACTTGCTGCTTTGCTTGCTTTTTCTAAGCTCCTGGCTAACTTACTGCTGCTTTTTACAGTAATGCTTGTTTGTCTCCATAGCTGCCCGTGCCCAGGCACAGAAGGTGCATAAAAACACAACACAAAACGTTGTGTCTGTTCGTCAGCAAGCCATGGTATGTCATGGAATTCCCTCCTTCCAGACTGTGCCCATCTTGACTGTTAGAGCAGCTCAGAGTGAAACCCTGAGCCCTGTCACTCTGGAACACCTGAATGTCAGTGTTTGGACAGTGTTTGGTGCTGCCCTGGGTGTAACAACAGGCCCTACTAACTGTGCTGTGCACACTGTCACATCCCTCCATGTGCTCAGTAGGGAATTTTTTCCACTGCTGCACTTCTGCTCCTCACTTGTTCCCCCAAAACTCCTCACTTGTTCCACGTAGGCTCCCCCAAATCTGCCAGTGCAGCTACAGCAGGTCTCAGCCTCTGATATCCTGTGAAATGACAGCTTGGCTTTTTAGCTCAGAAGTGCCTGCTGTGTGAGGAGAAAAAAACCAAAGCAGTTTAGGCCCCAGGAAGAGCAGAGAGCTTTCTCCCCACACTGTTATTGCCACAGGCAGGAGCTGTCACTGGGGCCTGGCTCCACTGGGCAGTTCATCTGCACCCCCGTGCCTGTGCAGGGGTGTTTCATTCTCCTCTCCTGACCTTGTCCTTGGTTCTCTTCTGTGGGTTGCTTTCCCAGCAGGAACAAGCAAATAGGAAGAGGGAAAGAGACACGAGTGAAACGGGAGCGGAGTTGCCAACACAGGAGAAGAAACGGCCAAAACCCCCCCAGCAACCAGAGGAGCTGGAAGCACCAAAGCAGTTTACCCCCTTTGATTACAGCAAGTCCAACTTCAAAGTGTTTGCAGGTAAGATCTGATCCCCTGCTAGAGTGCTGCAGGCTGTGGAAAACGTTTCCAGCTGAGCCTGGAGAAGGCTTGTGGGAATGTGGGTGGCAAGGCAGTGCAGACTGTTACAGTGCACTCACCGTACAGTGGGGAAGCACTTGAAGAAGTTGACTCGAGGAATGTACACTTCAACATCCCTTCTGATTTGGAAACAAAATCCTGAAAACATTGGCCAAGTGGGTTGTGGGTTTGGGTTTTGTTTCTTTTCTCCATGGAGAAAGTCATCTGTTTAATTGGACTTGGGAACTAGGAGGCAAAGAGGATTGGACTCCTTTGTAAGAAGCACCTATTCAAAAGCATCCCCTGTCCTTAAGAGACTGTTCTGAATTGTACTGTGTGGGAGACTACAACAAAACCTCCATATCATCAGAGGAACACTGTGGAATGCATTGTTCTTTATGGAGAATTTTAGTGACAGCTTCTCCTCTCTCCTTTAGGAAGCAGCAAATCGAAGCAGTCGCCACAGTTTGATCCTGCCAAGCAAGCTTACACAGGCAAGGTATGGGCCTGTCATGAAAAGAGGAACAGAAATGTGGGTGACAGTGTGTACCAAGCTGGGGAGAACAGATGACCTTTTCTGGATGTGCAGAATGTTCCCTAACAGCACTTGGTGCTGAGGTGCAGCTTCCAGCCACAACTTCATGCTTCCCATTTAGCAGGAGCTTCCTTGGGGCCCCTCAGACTCTTTGTTGTTTCCCACTTCTTTGTACATTATTCACACCTACACCTCCACACATCACAGGCATGACACTTGGACCACAGCACACCACTACAAATTCCCAGTACCAAATTCAAGGCACTCTCAAAAATCTCAGTCATTCCAGTGGTTCCAGGTCATTTCAGGTCTGTGTGTTGCTCATGTTCTCCCCAAGTACTGTTATCAGGAAAACAGTCTGAGCTCAGAGATTTTTCACTTACTGCTAATTGAGATTGAAGAGAAGAAAGAAAACAATCAAACACAAACTTAGGGCAGTTCCTGTGCTGTCCCCTGCAAACCTGGGCACCTAAACCCCCCATCTATACCTGCATAGTGCTCACACATGGAGTTTGGGTGCTGATGTGTCATGTCCATGGGCTTTCAGGCAGGAAGTAACAGGAAGCCCATGTGTGAACTCACTGGGTGCTCGAACATTAATTTTAAGTTCTGAAGCTCATTTCTTGCATTTCAGCCTCCCCTGTGCATGCTGCCCTCCTGCATATTTAACTGGAGGGAAAATGTTACCAGGGAGCATCTGAGACATTCAAAAAAATTGTGTTTTAGAGGCTGAACCAGTTTATGCCTGATAGAGTAGGAAACAGTTTCCTGTGCAATCCTGTCAGTTGAAACTTGTTCCAGGATTAAAAAATGAAACCAAATGGTGAATTTGGGACAGCCTGTACAGGTCTTTCTGCCTAGCTGGGTAAGATGTGTTGTCAGTGGGGCACTGTGCCTCACATGTCCTGGTCAGAGCAGTAGAACAGCACTTCCTCAGGTGCACTCAGAGCAGCCCTAAAGCATAAAGCTCACGCTGTGGATGGAGTGGTGTGAGGGTGGCACAACCTGGGCAGCACTTGAACCTCATAGGATACACTGGATCTGGCAGGAACCTCACTGTGCTGGTGTTTTGTTTCTTCTCTGTGCAGAAATTTGCTGGAGCTAACAAACTTCAACAGTCTGGAAACCGGAGCATGTCCTACCTGGCGGGGAAAGCTGAGAGGTGTGTTGTCAGCCTGCTCTGACCCAGCTGGAGTGTTTGCACACCCCTGCCCTGGAGCCATGGGCAGAGCACAGCTTTTGTGCTCTGCTGCTGTGGGAGCTTAAGCACATGTTTAGTGGGAAGAGGTTGTGTCACAGCTTGACGTCAGTTTAAAGGGGGAAAAAAGGAAAAAAAAGAGAAACTTAGTCAGGATTAATGCAATCAAAGACAAGTCTGAGTGGAAGGTTTGAAATGCTGAGGTAAAAGTCTGTGTTAATGGATGTGGGAGTTGCTTTCTTTGACCACAAAGGTAGGTGGAGGTGGGGAGAACATCTGTCTGGCTTGGGAGGAAGACAAATAACAGTACTGCCAAGCATGAACATTCTTGTTCTGAATGGATACTTAATGTTTAGCTTACAAGAGATGAGTCTTGTGTGTTACTTAGTCATAAAAGAGCAACACTAGGTAAGGGCAGCACTGGAGGGGGTAAGGGCTCTGTCTGCATCAGGACCCTTGATAAAATCATTGTAACATCGTCAGTGTTCAGTCCTGAGTGAATTTAGAGCAGGAGTTAAAGTGTTTGTGTAACTCTTTTGCAGGGGTTCCACACACCACTGGCCAAAGAGATAATCCTTGTTACAGGACCTGTGGGAGTTGCTGCTGAAGGAAACAATAGTTAGAAGTGTTGTCACCACGAGGAGGCAAATACCGGTCATTGAGCAATTTTTGTACAGAAAATGTTTTTAAGACCATTAAACCCCTTTTTGTTCCAAAAGGAAAAAACATTTTAATTGATGCCACTTTTATTACATTCACATTGGGTTTTTTTCTAATTATACTCATAATGTTGCCTTTTTTATAATTTTGAAAGTTTATCCTGTTTCCTCAAACACAGTTAGGCTGAACTTGTCACTTGTTGGAGTTGCCTGAAGTCCAGAACCAGCATATCAATGGAGTATGAGAGGAACCTCTTGGCACCTCTAAAGGCAGCACAGAAATAATAGATTCAGTAGATATGACTCAAACCCCAGCAGTCCAGAGGAGGAAATGAGGCCAGACTGTCTTTTATGTTAGACCTTGCTTACAAATTGAACTGCACAGCTCAACTCTTACAGGACAAGGTAATATGAAAAATGAGTGTGTTTACCTGGCAGTGTTTGTGTATTTTTAAACAAAGACTTTATTCCAAGGGACAAAAAAAATAGTTAGGATACTTTTGGGATCAGAGGTCAGTGGCTTCACCATAAAGTTATAGAATGAAAGTGATAGCATTAGGCAGAAGGTACAAACAGGGTGCAGTGTTGGGCTGGGGAAAGGCAGCGGGTTCTGTGCTGCAGCTGAACCTCTGCAGCTAAACTAACATCTCCAGGTTTTAAATACCCACAGTGAGTTACCCCAGAGTCTTAGTAGAGAGTATCAGAAACAGTATCAGTACTTGGTGGATGGACGACAGAGCTGATTCTAATGCTGACCACTGCTGGCTGGTAATGCTGCTGTGCAGAGGTAAGGAACATGACATTTTAACAGGGCTTTATTTTATAAACACTGGGGAGGTTTGGGATTGAGTTTGTTTTCAGTCTCTTCCACTGTTTTTGGGGAGTAGGGAGTGGAAGGAACAGAGGAGGGTTCTTAGGTATCTTAGTGTAAACAGAGCCAACTGAGCAGCATTGTAATGGTGGAACAGAGTCTCTTTCTGCTCATAAAATCTGCTTGCATGGCTGAATATTGGAGAATGTTTTCGTAAAGAGGCAGTTAAATAGCAATTGTCTCTAAGTGCATTTGCAGGGGCTGCCAATTCCCTTCCTAGCTTTACCAGTTCTGGTTGTTTCTGTAACATGAAGAACAAGTAAGTCTTACTAAAAACTCCCTTGCCCCCAGGGATATTAAAATCTCTCTAGTTTAAGTCCTCTACTTAAAGTTCTATGCAAAGTGACATTTCAAGGGTGATCTTAATTTCAGGTCTTTTCTGTTTTCATTTTATGAGTTGCCACAGTTTTTAAAAATGTCTCTAATGGAAGTGAGTAGCAAATCCCTGTGTGCTTTATTCATCTAGCTGTGCCAGTCAAGTTGTAGCCCTGGGATCCACTACTCTGGGGCTGATTTGCTGTTGTGCAGCAGTTGTTGGAGATCTTTGTGTAACATGGTTGGAGAACTACTCTTGGTAAGAACCTTGATGTGTTTCTCCCAAGGGCTGCTCCTCGGAGCACGAGCTGAGCACAGGCCAGGGCCCACCAGCACCAGAACCAAACCTGCTTTTGTGACATCCACACAATCCCAGGATGGGTCAAGGTGGAAGGGACCACAGTGGGTCATCTGGTTGCACCTCCCTGCTCCAGCAGGGTCATCCCAGAGCACATGGCACAGGATTGTGTCCAAACGGGTCTGGAATATCCCTGGTGAGGGGAACTCCACCCTCCCTGGGCAGCCTGTTCAGAGCTGGGTCACTGCACAGGGAAGAAGTTCTTCCTCATGTTCAGGTGGAACTTTCTGGGCACCGGTTTCTGCCCCATTCTCTTGTGCCATTGCTGGGCCCCCCGAGCAGAACCTGGTCCATCCTCTGCCCCCTCCCTGCAGCCCCTGACAGACACTGCGGAGGTTCCCTCTCAGCGTCTCCTCTGGAGGCTGAACAGGCCCAGCTCCCTCAGCCTTTCCTCCTGAGAGTCGCTCCAGCCCCCCGCTCACCCTCGTTAAACCCCACACCCGTCCCATCCAGCCCTTTTTGGCGGGGCGGGCGCGCCCTTTCCCCCGGCGGGGGCGGCCCCGCGCTCGGTGACGGGCGGGCACGTGGGGCCGGCGCGGGGCCAATGGCGGCGGGCGGGGCGGGGCGGGCGCGCGGGGCCCTGCGCGCGGCTCCCGCGCCCGCGGGGTCAGGCGGCGGCGGCGGCGGGAGCGGAGCGCGGAGCCCCCGCAGCGCTGCCCCCGCAGCGGCTCCGCCCCGCGCCCCGGCCGCGATGGAGCGCGGCGCGGCCGCGCTGATCCGCGAGGGCTGGTTCCGAGAGACCTGCCGGCTCTGGCCCGGCCAGGCCATGTCGCTGCAGGTGGAGGAGCTGCTGCACCACCAGCGCTCCCGCTACCAGGAGATCCTCGTGTTCCGCAGGTGCGGGGGGCGGCGGGGCGGGCGGCGGGGGGGGGCGGCCGGCGCCACGCGGTGGGGCCTGTTTGGCGCGGGGAGGGCGCGGGGGAGCGCGGCTCCGGGCCCGGCTCCAGCCCCGCTTCCCCCGCTCTGCCCAGCACTACCTACGGCAACGTCCTGGTCCTGGACGGGGTGATCCAGTGCACGGAGCGGGACGAGTTCTCCTACCAGGAAATGATCGCCAACCTGCCCCTCTGCAGCCACCCCGACCCCCGCAAGGTGAGTCGTCCCCGGCCGCTCCTTGGGGTCCCCCCGGCCGGGGCTCGCAGACCCGCCCCGGGCCCTGCGGCGCTGCCGGGGCTGCCCGGGCCCGCCGGGCGAGCGTGGCCGCAGCCGCGTGGGCCCCGCAGCTCATCGCCGGCAGGACGGGCCCGCGGGGATTCGCGCCGCTCCCGTTAGGCCGGGCAGCCCCGGTCCCCCCGAGCCGCCCCCGCTGACGGCCGCTGTCCTGCCCTGTCCCTGCCAGGTGCTGATCATCGGCGGCGGCGACGGGGGAGTGCTGAGAGAGGTGGTCAAACACCCCACCGTGGAGTCCGTGGTGCAGTGCGAGATCGATGAGGTGCGTTGGGCTCCCGGCTGCGTGCGGGAGCCCCGGGGCTGCGGGCGGGCGGGCTGCCCGGCAGAAGCAGCCCGGCCTCACAGCATCCACGGGAGCTGCGGCTTCACCTGCTGCCCCTTGTCAGCACCGGGCGCCTTTGCTGCCGGTTCTGCTGGCGTGACACTGACAGCGCCACCTCTTTGCCTTGCAAGTCATCTACGTGGCAGCTGGCTGCCTCTTCCATGTGATTTCTTTCACACACATGCGGTTGAGGCCCTTCCAGGCCGGCGTGGGCCAAGCACGGGATCTGGAGGAGCGCCCTGGCTTTGTGGAGGTGCTGCTTTTCCCTCTGCCTCGCTGCTGAACTGACTGCTGCTCCTGCCCGAGGAGGATGGTCGCTGTGTTGAGCAGTCCCAGGCGACTAAAAGCAGGAAATAAGAAAGGGGGATTTGTTTCCATGATAAATGGGCTAGTCCTCCTCCTCTCGGCCAGTTTGTTCTGATATTTTACTTTCTTAGGAAGTTTTGCTCAGAGGAGGGCTCTATTAGGAATGGGAAACACTGCTATGTGAGATGTGTGCACAGTCTGCCAAGCTAAGTAGGCAAACGTGCCTGGTTTTGAACAAGCACTGCCTGACACCAGCATATTTTTTTGTCTCTGCCAGCTGTGAGAAGCTGGTAGTGTTCCGTACAGTTGCTGGGCCCAGGGCAGTGCCTGTCTAACCATGTTAGAGAGAAAACTATCTTATCAGGGGACTGATATAATGGCTATGGAGCAGAGATGGGGATCTTTCTCATCTCGCATCTAGAAACCTGCTGGCATGGTTTCATTTAGGAGGGGAGAAAGGGAGATCACCTCTGCAACGGTGTCCAGAGGGAGAAAGGGCACAGAGCAGTCTGCTCTGTGATTGTGTTCACTCAGTTCCTCAGGGAGCCTTTGAAGCTCCAGCTTCTTGTTGAGTTTGGCAAGGACAGACCAACAGTGTCACTGAACCCTGAGGCCGTAGGAAAGGGCTGAGTGTAGCTTGTTGGCTGAAGATGCTGACAGCTCTTGAGGATCTCGCTGGCTGAGTCGGATTTGTGCTGAAGGCATGGAAGGAAATGACTCACTGTGCTGTTCCTTCGGTTGCAACTGCACAGTAGCCTGAGAAGCAGCTCCTTGTAGCCCCCGCTGACCCACTTGTGCTCTCTGTGTTGCTGCAGGATGTGATCCAGGTATCCAAAAAATACCTCCCAGGCATGGCAGTGGGATATTCCAGCGCTAAGCTGACCTTGCATGTGGGAGATGGTTTTGAGTTCATGAAACAAAATCAAGAAGCCTTTGATGTGATTATCACGGACTCGTCTGACCCCATGGGTAAGAATTCTGCCATAAAAGGGCGCTACTTTCCACACTCCCCCTTCTTTTCTGCTTACCTCTTGGAAGTTATGCCAGCCTGCCCAGGCTCCTTTCAAGTGAAAGACTGTTGCTGACTTGCTTCTTTTGGTAGAGAAAGGGAAGGATGAGAACCAGAAAATTGTATTAGCAAGGCTTCAAGCAGCTGACGCGTTTCTCTCCTCAAAATTCAACTCCAGCAGCAATTGCTTCTGGCAGAGCTGATCCCTGAGACCAGCAATCCTGTGGGGGATACAGCACCATGCTGGCAAGGACAGCTTTGCACATGTACCAATGAAGCAGTGGCTCACACACTGTTGGTGTAGCACCCATCCCAAAGATGGCTGTGGTGAGGCTGCTGTATTTCTGAAGGGGAAAACTGAGGCAGAGAGGGACCAAATGTAGATATGACACCTCATTTTAGGGACCTGATGACGACTGCTTGAGCCACCTTCACTCTTGCTGTAGTCAACACAGGAGAGGCATCTCTAAAATGCAGTTTGGAGAAGGAGTTCTGTTTAAAAAATGCTCCCTGGAGCAAAAGGCAGCTGCTATGACTTCCTTTGGTAAAGGTCCTGGGCTTGCTACAGAACAAAGCTGAAATCCTGATGGTTTTGCTGTGCTGAGTGCGGGCTGAGGGTCTCACTCACTTTTCTCCCAGGTCCTGCAGAAAGCTTATTCAAAGAATCTTACTACCAGCTGATGAAGACAGCCCTGCGAGAAGATGGGATTCTCTGCTGCCAAGGTGAGGGTGCTGTGGCTGGGCAGAGGGTGATGCCAGACCACTGCGTGCCAAGGGTGAGGCACAGGGGGAACTCTTCTTGGGGAGACGTGATGCAGGGAGTGAAAGCATTTCAGCTCCCAGGTACAGCTGTGGTTTTGGTCTGTCTCCATCAGCTCAGACTGCTGGACTGAGCTTAGCAAAACTGGCGTAGGGGTCTGGTCTTGCCTTCGAAACCACATGAGCTGTGCAGAGCAGAGCAGGTTGGGACTTGGAAGCGCTGTTAACCTGGCACAGAGAAGGGGGGCAGCTCTCACCTTGCATCCTGCCTTCCTCTCTCCCTGCAGGTGAGTGCCAGTGGCTGCACCTGGATCTCATTAAGGAGATGCGTCAGTTCTGCAAGTCTCTGTTCCCGGTGGTGGAATACGCCTATTGCACCATCCCCACGTATCCCAGCGGGCAGATTGGCTTCATGCTCTGCAGCAAGAACCCGGTGAGTCTCCGACACCTCAGGTGCCCTTTTCCACTGCTTGGAAGCACCTGCAGGGTCTGCCTGAGGCTGTCCCCAAGAGCTGGAGCTGTGGCACTGAGCTCTCCCAGCTGTGGGGCCTCCAGACCCATGCAGTCCCAGAGCTGCAATGCAGCCTGCTCAGTGCTGGGTGAACTGCAGAGCTGACCAGCTGCCTTAGAAAAGGACAGGGGTTTCTGTCTAGTACAACAAACTTGGAAGGGAAGAAGTTGCTACCAATTCCCAGAGCCTGTTAAGGCTTTGTCTTGTTGATGTTGGCTGTTGCAAGGTGGGCACCTGCTTGATAAGAATCAGGCTGTGACTGGTAATCTGCTCGTAAAGAGGCCTCCGAGGGAGAGTCAGTGTTGGGATGTGGGCTGGTTACTCTGTGAGACCAACTGTCAGGTGGGTTTTTGGGGCCAGCAGTGCTGCTGCTGTACATGATTTATCTGGGGTGCTGGCAGCATGCACTGTGCCTGACTTAACACAGACATGGATTCTGCTCTGAACAGCAAAGCCTTGCTTTCTTGGATGCTCAGGCACTCTGACAGCTTCATCTGGCACAGGGCTCACCCAGTCTGACCTCATGCACTGACATCTGTGCATCAGGGCTGGTCACACGAGTTACAGAGAGTGAACCCCAGCCCTTGGGGCTGGAGCTGTGCAGAACCTTTGACCTCATGCTAGAACAGAAAGTCATCTGTTCTCCTGCGAGTCCTCTTGGTTCTCTGCCACACGTCAGGGTGCCTGTCACACAGCCCCTGGCTCCTCACCCAGGCACTCAGAGCTACCTGGCTTTGCTCTTGCAGAACACGAATTTCCGGGAGCCTGTGCAGCAGCTCTCGCAGCAGCAAGTGGAGGAGAGGAGTCTGAAGTACTACAACTCTGACATCCACCGGGCAGCCTTCATCCTGCCCGAGTTTGCACGGAAGGTGAGCCGGGCTCTGCTGCTGTGCCTCTGTCCAGGATGAGGTGGGAGTGGGAGTGGGCAGGACTGAGGATTTCCTGCAGCCTCAAAGGCTTCTGTGGGCAAGTCGGAGCAGGACAGCGTTTTGTATGACAGAGCAGAGGATGAGTCAGTCAGGGAAGGCTGGAGTTCAGTTTGAAGCTTCCTTGGGTTCATGTACCGTGCCTTGATGGCAGATCACTCCTACTTCACCTGCCAAAACTGAGTCCCAGAGCCTGCAGAACTGGTGTTTCCCATTGAAAAACTCCAAAAGTCTTAGATCAAGTGTGGTTATGGTTTCTAGAAGAAACCAGAGGGTACAGAAAGGATACTCCAGCATAGTTCAGCCTGCCTTTTTGAAGGATTTCTGCGTTATTCCATCATCTCCTAACTGGGTTGCAACTGCAGGTTCAGGAAAAAAAACTCCTAAGAGCATCCTAGGGATGAAGGCAGATGCCATGGTTGTGTTTCAGAGGTGGTGATTCATACTTCTGCTGAGGACTGGTAGAGCTGTGGCAGGTCCCTCCTGACACTCTGTCTGTCTGCAGGCGCTGAGCGATGTGTGAGACTGAGAAGCTGCTTCCTTCCTTCAAGGTGGACCCTGAGATCGTCAGTGATGTGGTTGGGACCTTCCCAGCAGACTGCAGATTTGCTCTCCACTGTGTGGGATTGTTTAACCCGTTTGCCAGCCAACATTCCCTTTGATGTGTAACAGATGATGGGGCACAAGCCAGATAAGACTATTGAAAAGGTCCAGTGACTTATTGCGTGAGGTCAAAACTGTTCTTTCCAGTGCTGGAAACGTAAGGTGTCTTCTTCCTTTCTCTCCTCCCTGCACCCACCCCAAATCCCCCGTCCCTGTGCCCCCGTCCCACCTCCACCCCCAACTGACATGATGTATTTATAACTGACACATGTTTCTGTCTGGTGATCTGGGAAGAGTCCAAAGGGTCCCTGACTCGGCCTTAAGCACAGAGAGTGAGAGCTCTGTGCACGGTGAGCTTCGCTCTCTCCTCGTGGGAGCTCCCTACTGCTGAGACGTTTGACTGGTAACGGGTCTGAGCCTCCGTGTCCCTCTGCCCTCCTGTGACACCTGCACTGCTCTGCAGCACGGCTGGAGAAGTCACAGTGCAAACTGTTGCCATTCACAATAGGTCTCCCTCCAACCCTGATGGAGTAGCAGTATTAAACACCAGCCAGGCAGGCTGGCAGCAAAGTCTTGTGGCTTTTTTTTTTTTTTTTAATTTTTGTTTTTTAAATTGGTTGGAAACAGAAGTGCTGAGGTACCCACAGGCTAATTCCTGTTCTTACCTCTGCCCTCGGAGTGATTCCAAAGAATGTTTATCAATATGGTGATAGGCGCTTTATATATATAAATATAAATATATATATATATAAAAAACAAACCTTAGCTCCATTGCCTGCTGTTCAGTACTGATGTTGGGGAATCAGCTGTGCTGACAAATCTCTCATCTCAGTCATGCTGAGTTGCCTCGGGCCTGGGTATTTGCAAGTCCTTAGGAGGCATCATTATTTCTAATGCTGCCCCCAGATGCATAAGTTGTTTTCCGTTGTACTCTGTGAGATGGATCTGCCTCCACTCCTTTACTTCTGCTCTGAAGGCTCCGTGCCCAGTTCAGTGGGATCCCCCTCCCAGCACACCCACTGTGCCCTGTCCCTCCCTGCACTCCATTTAACACTCGGCTCTGGTTAAGGGGACACCAACGTGGGTCGGTGTTCTTTGGGGAGACAGGGAGGGGAAACAGAGATCCTGAGGGTTTGCTGTGCTTCCAGGGGCTCTCTGTAGTCACTCCGACTTCCTCTCTCCCTCATCTCTGGGGATGACAAGTTCTCATCCAAAGAAAGCTCTGAAGAGTGATCCCATTGCTTGTTTTGTACTGTAGCCCAACAGCTCCTGCTGCAGTGTCAGTACCTGTTACCCAAGCTGTGCTCCAGTCCACGTGCTGCCTGGGGTACAGTTTTCCAAGCTGTTTTCCAGCTGCTGTCTCCCTGCTGCCATCAGGCAGTTCCTGGCAGTCCTGGCCCCACTCTCTCCTTTCCTCTGCAGGAGCTGTGGTGGCTCCGAGGGCTGAGCTCTGGCTGAGCAGGCTGGGGACAGGCACTAGGTGGCATCAGGAGAAGGCAAAAAGCTGCTTCTGAGAGAGGCCTTTGGGGCTTGTTAAGAGAGAAACAGAAGGAGCAGACTCGAGGAAAGGTTGGGGTTGAGCTTTACCACAATTGTGACCCTACAAACAGCCTTGGTGGTGCAACCACTGTGTGCCCACAGCAAGGGACTTGTGGGGTCAGTGCCAACCCTCCTGCTTTCTCCCCTTTCTGATGAGACTTGTCAGTTCTTTCCCAGTGCCCTCTTCTGCTACCTATATCAGTACAGCTTCTTGGAGGTCGTGAGGGTTTGCAAAGCATTGCTGAGCTGCAGAGCTGAGTCTGGATCTCCTCTGTGTTTGGAATTTTACCCCCATTTTGTCTCTTTAATTGTCTGGGTAACTGTCTCCTTTCTCTCACAGCTACCGAGTCGTTTGGGCTAATGAGGCATTTTCATTGCTCAACTCTAATATTTTTATGAAGAGCAGGTCAGTAATGGTTCTAGCTCCTCCTGTTTAAATCCCTGTGGGACCTGAACCCCCTTCATCCCTTCGTCCTTGACAGAAAACTAGCTCTGGCACTTTCCCCTGGAACGGGAATCAAGACCAGGAGTGTAGTCCAGGAAGGCCTTAGAGCAGCAGCCAACTAGTAACAAGTTCAAGCCTTTCACCCACCCCTGGTGAGTACAACAATGCCCAGGAGGGAAAGAGCTTCCTCAAACCTGGCCTCCACACAGCTAATTATTCCTTCTGGTTCTTTGAGCTCTCTCCAAATGTGTAAGTTCAGCAAGTGGCCAGTGATGAGAGCAGGAAGACAAGGCTGTTTCCCATCCAAGTCACACACACTCCATCCACAGGGCCCTATATATAGTTTCCGAGTTGTTCCAAGTCACTGTTCTCCACGGGCAAGGCTGTTCATAAGCAAAGAGCCACCGAGATGATGTTTGTCTAGACATGCTGCAGTCATGTTCCAGCAGCTCATTAAGTCAGGAGCACATGAGCAGGGATAGGCTCTGTCCCAGGGAACGTGCAGTGTTGTGTCAGTCAGAGCAGGTGGAGACAAGCGAGGGAGAGGAGCCTGATGGGCTTCAGCACATCCATTGTTGGAGTCTCTTGGCACCTCTTGAACTGTGTCAGAATCTCTGCTCTGATTTTATTCTTTGAACTAACTCAGTTTTTAGAAGTTCAGAAAAGAGCTTCATAAAATTAAGAGAAATCTCCTGCCTGTCTCTCCCGAGCCCTTTCAGTCAGTTAATTGGCATGAGTGTGGTATATTCACCCAGAGCTAATGTTGTCGAGGCCTGGCTGAATTATTGATGGGGCTGAGAGCTGGAGCAAGGGACTGCTGAAGGAAGAATGACATTCATCTTTCATCAGAACAGCAGCCTTGGTAAGCAAGCAGTCAAAAAAGTATTAACAAGTGCCACCAAGTTCAGGGAGAGGAAAGTTCCCTTGGTAACACAGTGGGGGAAGAAGAGGGAAAAGTGTGGACAACACGAAACAGCAGCTCAGGTCTAACAAAAGAGTCGGGCAAAATGCTGTTAAAAAGTAAGATGAGAAATTTAACCAAGTCAAATGCTGAGAAGTCTGGGGGATGCTGTTTCCTAGTCACGTACAGGATGGAGTTAAGTGCTTTTCAAATATGCAAAAGCTGGGGAATTGTAGCCAGGGAATCACAGTTACAGCACAGTGAGGTGTGAGGCACATAAAGATGGGTGGATTATTGCAAATGCTGGGGATGTCAGTGCAGGCCTTTCAAGGACACCAGCTCCTGGCTGATGGGGCTTGAAGTGCCGAGGGTGCTGGAGCAGGGACCCCACAGGTACCCTGCAGGAGGGGCTGCCTCTGCTTGGTACTGAAGGGCTGCTGCAGCAGCCCAGGGCTGGGCATGTCCAGAGAGGATTGACTTGACAAAGCTACTTCTGTGAGCCAGGGTTAAGAGCAGGATGATGTGTGTGATGACCCTGTGTGTGTCTCACCCCCTTCAGCTGGGGGAGAGCAGGAACCAGAGCCCCAGCCTGTCTGCAATTCCTGTTCAAGGCTCTCCCAGCCCAGTGGTCCCTTCTGTGGTGCTGACAGTGTCACAGGTCCATGTGTCAGCATCCCTGGTGAGCTCTTGGAATTCCCACGAGGTGCAGTGCATAAGCAATCCCTCAGGTGATCCAAATGGTAGAGGAATGTTTCTATCCAAGTCTTGTCCAGCCAATCCTGCCACCAAAGGGACAACTCTGGTGTAGCAGAGGTCAGTCCATGGCAGCAGCAGTAACCCCAGGCTTCACAGCCTGAAATGACTCCAGCCTGGAGCCAGGCAACATGTTTGCACTGGAAAACAGGTACTTTGAAATAGTGTTTCATGGTGATTAGTTATTTTCTAAGGAAGATTTTGGTGTTTAATGTTTAACTTCACATGCAGTTAAATCATAAAATCATAGAATATTAAGGGGTTGGAATGGACCTTAAAGATCAACCAGTCCCAATCCCTCCTGCCATGGGCAGGGGCTCCTCCCACTAGACCAGATTGCTCAAGGCCTTATCCAACATGGCTTTGAACATTGCCAGGGTTGAGGCATCCACAACCTCCCTGGGCAGCCTGTTCCAGTGTCTCACCACCCTCACAGTAAAAAATTTCTTCCCAATAAATATCTAACCTAAATTTCCCTTTTTTCGGTTCTACAGAAGGCTTTGAGCACCACTGAGGCATTTTGCTTGGCCCCCCCTCACCTCCTGAGTCCCCCTGGGGTCGGCAGACAGAGGAGGCAGCACAGCTCCCCCAGCTCCTGCTCCCCAGAGAGCTGGAACAGCCTTGCAGTCGTGTGTGCTGTGAGAGCAGCATCCCTGGGCCCTCCCCTCCTCCTCCTGCACCTGCTCTGAGCTCTGAGCAGGGACGAGGCTCCAGCCCACGCTCCCACAGTCTCTTCCCTGGGTTTGTTAGATTAGTGCCAGTGGAAAGCCAAGGCTGGAACAGCCACCTGCGTGCTCCTCCGGAGCCCTGGGGAGCACAGTGCCAGGGAACACTGCCTGAGAAATGAGCTGTGATTTCAGGCCCCTGAACAAATTGGTTTCCCCTTCCAGGAAGGCTCACAACTGTCAGCTGACTACTGCTTTATTTATTGCATTGGCCTTTGCAATGAGGGACTCTCGAGGGCAGAGAGCAAGGACTGCAATGACAGGAAGGCACTGGAACCCTTCCTTCAGCTGCAGCTGAGTGCCTCACCTTTGGGAACCAGACACTGTGCAGGAAGCCTGATGTGGTTCTGCTACGTGCTTCAAGGCATGGTGACCTGAGCCCAGACCAGGCAACAAAGGGGCAGAAGGCAGCAAATATCCAGGCCATACAGGAGGGCAACTGAGAAATAATCTCATTCCTTAGTGTGTCATTTAGTGTCAGACACAGTCATAGTTTTGTGTTCCAGCAGTGCCCAGTCTCTGCTGCTGCACAGACTCACTGAGGAGAGGTCAGGGGCCTCTTTCTTGAATGATAAAACCTCTCCCAGTGCATGTTGTTTGTGCAGCCTTAGTCACGAAAAGATGGAGGTTGTCTCGTGTGGTTGTGGAAACATATTCTGCTGTGCTTCTGACCCCACTGTGCATCTCTGCTGGAGCCACACTGACTGTGGGACAAAATCCTGGGAGAGCCGGGCCTTTTCAAGTTACTGTATGCAGGAATTCCTTCTGGAGCATCCCCACCCTGCCAGGCTCCCAGGGATGTGTTCAAAGGCATTCTGATTTCAGACAGATCTACCCTCACTGTGAAGTGGCAGAAACCCACTCAGGCCATGTGCAGCTGGGGGCAGGAAAGCATCAAGGAACACGACTTCCAAAGGGAACATGACTTCAGATAACAGGGAGAAAGTGGTAAGAGGAAAAAATTATCAGAAATGTTTATTGTTCCAAGGGCAGACCTTTACCCTTTCCTGTACAGGGTGATAAGCTTTTAAGGGTTGGCAAAAAAAAATAATAATTGGGGCCTTCTTAAAGGTCAGACAGCCAATGCACACGGGATAGGAACAGTAGGAAGTACAAACAACCCTGGTGCTGTATGTTGAACTCTATCCAATTACTAAAAAGAACAAATTTTACCACCACAGAGTTATTTGACTTCCTTTGGTGAAGGAGATGGTGCTATAGCCTGTGGTGGGGAGGTGGTCAGCAGGGTCTGCAAAGGGGCCAGAGGACAGACTAACTAGGGGAAGCAGCAGAGGGAATGTGAGGAAAGGGAAGGGCACTAGAAAAAATGGAGCAACCTGAAAAAAAGGTGTCTGATATTGAGACATGCTGTAGCAGAGCCCAGAGGAAACTAGTCTGGATTTAGAGATCCAGTCCTACTGTGGGCACTGGAGTGTAAGTGCTTTGATGTGTCCCTGTTCCCTCCCTCCCAGCTGGGAACAGACACCCAGCCTTGCCCAGGCTAGACACAGGTTTTGGCTGGGCTGTGCTTGTCAGCAGGGCCACAGGTTTGGTGCTGGAGTATCTGGGCAGGAGCTCTCTCCAAAGTCACCCCTGCTCAGGAGGTAACAGTTATTTTGTTACTGCCCTTTAACCCCAGGGCAGATTCAGGGCAGCCTGGTCACCCTTTACATCCCTGTGAGCCTCCCCAGCAGCTGATCTCTCACTCACCACTTCCTTTTCTGGTAGGAGCATCGTCACACTTGTGACCCCAGTCTCTCAGTGGAGCATTACAGACAACAGCCCCTTCCGAGGGGAAGCTGCAGACAGAGCTGTGTTTGTTGGAACGAGCAGCGTGGGCAGAGCAGATGGGCCCAGCATGGAGACCCGCCCGCACTGCCCCTGCTGTCTGCACGGCCCACGGGGTGAGTCCAGCTCACAGCCCCAGTGCAGGGCTCACCTGTCAGCCCCAGCACATCTCACACTCCCAGGACCTGCCCTTCCTTCCCCTTGAGCAGCCAAGTGTGTTTTCTCCATTTGCTCTTCCCCCAGTTCACCCCTCCTGGAGCAGATCGGCTGCGGGTCGTTTGGCAGGTCCCTGTGGTTTCTGTGCTCGCTGGAGCCCGGAGCTTTCCTGCTCTGCCTCAGCCCCGGGCTGGCTGGGAAGTGTTTGACAGAATCCATTACCCGGCAATTCTGATAAACCAGCCAGATCAGGTTCAAAGGAAACAGATAATGTTTCATCTGGAAGTGGTGCGTGGCAGCCACCTCTCAGTTGGGGAGGGTGAGAAACAGGGAGGTTACAAAGTTTTCCAAGAAAATTCGTTTCCAGAAATTGCTAGATTGTTACTTTTCCCCCACAAGGCTCTGTGACTCAGGAAAGGGTTTTTTCTGCCTTTCAATGAGGGAATCAGCATTTCTTTTACAGTGTGCATGGAAGTGGTGGCATCTTTTCCCTCAAGAGCTGGTGTAGCTGGCATTAGGAGCTGGATTATTTGCAGGCAAAGTTCCATCATGCTGTTTCCAGGATCTGTAATGCTGGTAAGAGCGAGAAATGGGGAACAGGTTTTCCTGCCTTCTGTTCTTAATTCTGCCACAGCATCCCCTGGCCAAGTCACCTCCCTGTGTTTTTTTTTTTTTTTAATGTGCTAAATTAGGATAACAATTTATCTTTTGATTGTCATTTGTTGTTAAGGTCAGGGGAAGACTTGCCCTGAGGCGAGTGCTCCTGGAGAAAGGGCTGGTGGTGAGCTGGGATCTCAGCTCTGCATCTCACAGGCAAGTGATGGGGACAATGCAGACAGCAGTGCTCAACAGCACTTTCTGCTGGCCCAGGGACCAGTCCCACTGCTGGGACAGCTTTTGGGGCAAGGAGGAGGCATTATTAACTGCTGACCAGGAGTGGTAGGAACACACTCCAAGCAGCCTGTGGTCAGTGCCAGCAGAGCAGGAGCCTTTTTAAGCCTCTCAGGGCAGAGCAGCTCCAGCTCTGACCAGCCTTTCAGTACTTGGTTTTTAACACATTTAAACCCAGCATCTCCACTGTGTTGACCTGCACTCCTGGGATAGGTTCAAGAGGGATTGAAGCAACACTAGGAACAAGACCCCATAACCCTCAGCAGGCTTCCAGGTGGTCTGATGTGCATTTTCCAGACAGAGGATATAACTGCACAGCTGCAGCTCTGTCCCCATGTTACCCTACAGGGAAAGCCAGGCGTCTTGGCATCCCACAGTGAGTTGCATTGCTCGATGCAGAGACCCAGATCCAAACACCCTGAAAGCCTGGAGCTGTTTGGACACACCAGCTGAGGGTCCAAGACCATATCTAAGCACTGATGGCCAGAAGTTTTACCTCTTCCCTCTGAATCATCCAGGTTTGTGCAAGCTGGTGGCCTCTTCTACCCAACATTATTTCCCAAACAGAATCCAGCTAACTAGGAGAGGCACAGAGAGTGCCTACAATTTCTTGGAGTGAAGAAACAGCATGTTACTGGAGTGTCCCAAGCCTTTGCTTCCTCAATCTCTGCAGGTCTGGCACATGGAGAGCCCAGAGGCACTGAAGTATCCCACTCAAGCAGCCAAGTGTTAACAACCTCTCCAAAGTCTAATTTGCCTTTGATATAGACTTAATTGTTTGCGTCACCCACTGGGCTGGGGGAGGGCTATAAAAGGGGCTGCAGCCATTGTCTGAGGCAGAAGAGAGCCCAGGAGCAGCTCCCTCTCCCAGTCTTCCTCGTTCAGCACCAGTCCCAGCCTGTGCATCATGCAGCTGGTGGCCAGCCTGGTGTCCGTGCTGCTGCTGGTGTGGAGTGTGAGAGCCACGGCACTGCCTGGGGAAGAGAGACTGGCCATCCAGAGCACCAGGGTGAGTAAAACCCACCCTGGGCAGGAGCTGGGTGAGGACAGAGCCAGGGGAGGGGGGATAAGGGCAGTTAGGCTTTACCTGGTGCAAACAACTCTCCCACCCCTCTATATTCCAAGGCACTACAGCTTCACATGCTGCTGACCCTGGGGCTGTTCCTACAGCTCTACCCAGCTGATTTAGAAAGGTACCAGATGCCAGGGGCTGCAAAAGTGAAGTCTGAGCTAAGCAAAAACTGGCAAAATGAACAGCAGAGAGCAGAGGGAAAAGGAGAAAATATTACTGAAATGGTACAGCATGAGAGAATAAAGCAGAGTACTAGGGAGGGAGAGAAAAGATACATAATTGGTAAAATGATCAAGGGAGATGATATTTTAAATAGGACTCATGGGAAGGACAAATGTTTAAAAGATGGGTTCAGTAGGAAAGTAACAGAGGAATCATAAATGAAGTAATTATATCAGAATAAAATTGCTTTTTCCAGAGTAGTATTCACAAGGGGAGTTATACTGACATAGTTCTGCTAGAATAATTACACTCTGAACCAGCACAGCTCTATGCAGTGGCAGAACTTATTATAGCAGTATAATTACCCTACCAACTGGCAAAACCCTAATATTATAATGGCTAGAGCACTATAATAACTTTATTTTGCCATGCTGTTTCCCTAAGAGGCCAAAGGGGTAGGAAGCAATAGCATAACATGATTACAAGCCCTGTTTTCTTGCCCTCGCCCTGCAGTTCTCTCACCTGCATGTTCCCTGCCATCTCTGATGTTCTTCTGAGCTCTGGCTAGTCATCAGTCCAGTTCAGGCTGTATCCATAAGGCTGCTGTTATTCCAGAGAAGGGAAGGATCCCAGTGTTGGTTTCACAGGCACCAACTTCTCCTTTGTGCGTGTCCACATCGTTTTTTCTGTCTCAGTGTTGGCTCCAGCTCATCCATCAGTGTCTCGCTGCTCCAGGAGCGGGCTCACATCCCATTAACAACGAAACTGGCTGCAAGAAAGAACCGTGCACACTGTGAGGTGCTGGGGCTGGAGTTCTGTCAGATCAGGGCTCCTGCAGCTGCCTGGGATTAACCCTTCTGGGGATAACTGGAAACTTTCAGCTCCGCATTCTTATAGTAACGAACCCAGCACTTAAAAAGTAAATTCTTTTTTTAAGAAGTAAATTCTGGTGCAAATCCCAGCTGCTGGGGAAAAAAAGAAACAAATTGTAGGGAATAAATTGATAAATAAGGCTTTGGTAAAAATTAATTTGGGTGTAATGACTCTTAGTCTTCTGCGCACTGTTGCTTACAAAATAATGATACAATTAAAGAGAATCATTATATCTATTATAGAGCATTCTACGAACTGAAAAACTGTTAGATACTGATGAACCAAACCCTGCAGTCACCACTGCTGTAACTCAGACAGATGTTTTAAGTAAGAAAAGCATCGGGATTTTACATATAAGCCCCTATAAAATGCATTACAATGCAAAAGGAAGATGTGTTCCCTCTGATGCCCCTATAAAATGCATCACAATGCAAAAGGAAGATGTGTTCCCTCTGATGCACTGATGGATGGAGCACAGGGAATGGAGCAGCTCCCCAAAGGTTTGCCCCAACCCACCGTGCTGAGATGTCAAACTGCTCCCAGAGAGTGTGGATCTCTTTGAGCACAGCTCCAGGCAGAAAGGATGTGAGCAGTGGATTAGTGCAGGGAAGAGCTGCCAGGTTTCACCGACAGCCACAGCTGATCAGGCAGAAGGAATATCCCCTAACATGGGCTGAGCTTTGCCTTCCCCACCCCTCAGTCTGAGGCTGCTGGCTCTGCTCGGTTATTTCCAAACACAGCACTTAGAGCCAGGAAAGAAGCTTCCAAGGAAGACATGACCCAGGAGATACACTTAGGGGGTTCCCCCGTCCCAGTCTATCTCTCAAAGGCTCAAGGCACTTCTGTACTTGCAGCACAGGAGGAGGAATCAGAATGAGCACAAACTGGCTTTACCTTCTCTTCTGCCACAAATACAGCATGGAGTTTTTCTCTGCCTTGGTTCCCCTTGTGCAGAAGCAAGGCTTGTTACTAGAGCTAAGAAAGTGATTAAAAAATGCCCATAAACCTTCTGTAATGTAAACTCAGGATAATTGCTGCTGCCTGTATTTATCCATCTTTTGAGTTGCTCACCAAGTGGTCCTTAGTGAATGCTGGTGCTGACAGAGACAGCAGTCCCAGCAGTAAATATGGCATTTGTGAGGACTGACATGGAAATGTGCTTCCAAGATTCCCATCCACATGGGAAACAGGATCTGTTCCTGTCAAACCATCTATCCCAGCTTGGCCAGTACCAGCTGTCCCTGCTAAGGAACCACAGAGACCAGAAATGCTCAGGCATGATTTTACAGTGGAGTACATCCCCCCGTGAGCTTAATTTAATATTGCTCAGGACTCTGTGCCTCTTCCCAGGACCGTGTGCCTTTTCCCTGACCTTCCCAAGCTGGATGCTGGGCAGTCAGAGCAGTGAAGGGAGCACAGGCTGACCAGGGGAAGAGGCAGCTTGGCATTCACTGAAATTTAATTAGTGTGAGCAGTGAGGGACTTCACAGCCAATTCAAGTCTATTTGTTAGCAGCTCTTTTCCAGCTGTAACATGGCACACGTGAGGGTCCAGCTGGCTGAGCTGGACAGGGAGGGGAGACAGGAGCAGTGCCCTCAGCAGCCACATATCCCTCAGCTCTGGCACAGCTCTGCCGAAGGGAAAAGCATCGACTCCAAGGGCAGGACACCAGGGATGGCAGGGGGACACGAAGGGACCTCGATGGCTGTGGGGGACAGGCCCTCTGTGCGTCACTTTCCCTGCTCTCTGCCCACAGGAACAGAGCACAGTGCGGAAGGACGCCATCCTGAAGATGCTGGCAGGCCTGCTGGACGGCGTGGATATGGGGCATGAGGCGGCCACCCCAGACCTGGAGGAGGAGGGCAAGCTGGAGGAGGAGCGGGCGGTGCTGGGCCGGCTCGCCCAGCTCTCACAGCGGGAGCGCAAGGCGCCCTGCAAGAACTTCTTCTGGAAAACCTTCACCTCCTGCTAGTGCTGCCCAGCCTGGCCCTGCCAGTCTGCAAACGCCCTCCCCACTCCTTGTCTTCCTTGTTCTCCCCAGCCCCTTTGCTGTGCCCTCCACCCCTCAGAATAAAGCATGGCGCCTCGGGGACTGTCTGTACCTCTGTGTGGGGCGGCCGTGGGGGGCGGCGGCCATTTTGTGGGGCGGCTGTGGGGGGCAGCGGCCATTTTGTGGGGCGGCTGTGGGGGGCAGCGGCCATTTTGTGGGTCAGCCATGTGGGCAGTTTGCAGGTGGCCATTTTGGGAAGGGGCTTCGGAGCTGTGAGGATAGAGGAGCCTCTCAGCGGGAGCAGGGTCACAGCCATCCCTAAAGCTGCTGCAGCTGCCCCTCAGCCTCTGAGGGACCAGGTGAGTGTGCGGTGAGGTGCTGGGCAGCCAGGGCTGTGCCCCATGGGGAGGTTCCTCAGTGCCAGCCCTGGTCAGGATAAGGTGCCATGCCATGATGGAGAGAGACTGGTTTGGTCCCACTGTAGCTCCCTGTGCTCCTTCCCGTGCTGTCTGTGACTGGGGATGGCTGGGTGAAGCACCCAGGCAGTGCTGTGCAGGTGTGGGGTGCGGGGGCAGTGCCTGGGGGTGCTGTGGAGGGGGAGACATGCCCAGAGCCTGGCCCAGTTCTGGTTTGCCAGAGCAGTTCCTGGGGTGCTTTCGGGCTGAAATAATGAAATCAAGGGGCTGTGATCCCAGGTCAAACAGCTCTGACTCTGCTCTGGTTCTCTTAAGGTTTCTCCGTGTCTTCTCATCTTGCTTAAAAACAATCAAAAACCACCTGGGTTCTCTTTCTTACCTTCTTGAGTGCTATTTAGCAGGGCCTGTACTTTTATTTCTTTGGGCTTGCTGAGGAGCTTCTTGAACCTTATTTTTAGAACTGACCGGTAGTGGAGAGCCGTGGACAGTAGTTCATGTTTGAGTTCACAGGTATTTCCCTCTGTAGAAGGCTGCTGAGTCCTTGATCTCATATGCTGGCAAAAAAGAAAAAAAAAGGTATGAAATTCAGTTGCCCTGTCTGCTTTAATCCTTAGCATTAACAAGTTGAATTTCAGAGATCTCTTATATTGCTGGCAATGGCCACACAAAATAATAGACTTAAGCGTTACTGAGCCCGTCCCCAAGACCTGATGAGAGCTCAAGGTAGATATTTGTAATGCCTTCCTTTTGAGCCTTTACATTCTGTTTGAGGACACCGGTGACCACGAGGTCGCTCATCTCAACAGCAGCGTTTTGGATTAATCAGCAGCCAGCCTGTTTTCTGACAGCTGAGGTAACGCTACCCCTCTCTCCCAGTAATGAGTGACACCACAGCTCCAGCACCTCCACGGGCTGGCTGCTGCCACTCTCCTCACACTGCATTTGCACTGTGTCGTTTGCCACAGAAATTTCTGGCCGCGTTGTCTCCGGCTTGCAGGAGGGGTTAGAGCCCTGTGGCTTGTTTTATTTTTCACTCCATAATGAAAAATAAGATCCTTGCTGGGGGAACTCGGTGACTCGGTATATGGGTAATGGGATATGGAGCTTCCCAGCTGTGTTGCCTGAAGCACCCAGCTAGGATGGAGGAGACCTGGTTTTGTGCCTTGTGTTACTGCTGGCATTTACATTTCATCACTACCTCCCTTTCAATACCTCAGTTTCCTTGTCCTTAAAATGAGGTGAAAGCTCTCTACATCTACGTATCTTAGGAAAAATTATAAAAAGAGGCAAGTGCTGTATAAGAGCCAATTATAGCCATTACTATTACTAAGACCTGTGTAGCAGTATGTGACCAACCGGGATGCAAACACCTTAGAAGTGTTCTCATAGGAATTACCTTATTATCCAGCATTAAAACTGGTCTGTGATCAGAATGCTCCAGACAACGTGTAGCGAAAACGAGAAACCCCAGAGCACACGGACACAGGGATTGCCCCTGGCAGAGCCTGCCTGTTCAGGAAGCCGTGTGCTGTGTTATTTAGTGGTTCCTGGAGGAGAGAGGAGTCTGGCTGCTCTCAGGGCTGGAAGTAAATTTGGAAGTTGAGGTGCTCTTTCATCCCCACAGATGGTTCCTGCTAAGGCAGGCTGAGGCGCTGGCTGAGCACCAAGGGGAAGTGTGAGTCGCCAGCGCACGTGCTGTGGCCAGGGGCCAGCACAGCTCCTTCCTTTCATCAGCTGAAATCAGTGTTTGACTTGGATTGGACGGGGCAGTTTCTTTGGTAAGTCGACATGCTGAGGCTGAAGCGATGTGAGGTCCTGCCCGATGACTTGTGTTAGGGAGTGTGGCAGGAGAAATCAGCTTCACTGGGAGGAGCTTATTAAATATGTGTCATATCTGGCCATTTTCTGTTTGCATTTTCACAAACAAATTGTGAGCCTTCTAATGGCATATGTCAAGTAGACGGCAGTGAGAGCAGGCTATTTCTCTTATAGATGCAGTAGCTGATGTACTTTAAAGTCTTGTCACAGCTCAGAATAATGTGTGTCTGTATGAGCAAGTGCAAAATACCTATGAGATTTTTAAAAACGTGAAAAAGACACATGAAAAAGTAAAAAATATGTCAGAAGGCAAGCTTTTAAAGTCAGCTAGCACATACAGTGCTGACCTCACCTAATCCAACTAGTCCAGTGGTATTCACTGTATTTATTTTTTTTTTAATGTTTTTAACCTCAAGGTAGCTCATGCTTATGCATCAACTGCACACAAGTGAATAAATTATCATGGGGACAAGTTCAGCTGTGAACCTACAGCATATTCAGTACCCAGGGGTGACTCTGTGGCTGCATATCCTATTCCTTGGTATATATGAAGTAGTCCAAGGTAGCTTATACCTTGGTGAGAACAGAGGAAATCTCATTTACTCCGAGATCAAAGCACATGCATATGTGGACAGATATGTGGATGACAGAGGAACTAGGAAGGTGTTTATTTGAAATTTAGTGCCCTCCATGGTGACTTGTTTGTACGTGCTTTTATGGTGAAGATCTCGCTTTAATACACCGGGTGCGTTTTCAGCTTCAGACGAAGGAGAGGGTTGCAGTCTGACCAGACTTACAAAGATCCTGTCAGTCTGCAGGTAGCCACAAATGGAGTTAAATTTAGTGGGAGCTGCCTGTCTGGTGGTCCTGTGCCTGTCAGTCTCAAGCAACGCGTGGCCTGCGAGGCACCTTTGGCGTTGATTACAGCTACAGAAAATTGAAGTTAAACCTGGTACTGCAGGGAGAATGAGGCATAAGGCTGCACAGGGTGTCTTTTGTCTTATGTTGTTATTATATTTGGCTCTGCTCAGAAACACTGAACGTGTGTTTGAAAAGCAGTCAGCCCATTTATTTAAAAGAAAATCTGTTTCTGAGGTCGATGGCATATGAGCAGTTAGATGCAAACTGGGGAAGAGTAACTGAGTTTGCACTAAAGGGGAATTTTTTTTCCAGTGTAGAGGGAATTCTGCTCTTGCTCTTGGTCATAGATTAATGTAGTGGCTCACAGAATGTGTTCCTATGGGATGTTTGTTTTTGACAACATCCATCTGAGAAGCTGGTGGTTTAGATAACAACAAACTTTACAACATTCCTTTGACACAGAAGTGCTACTTTTATTTATCTTTCCTGGTGGTTTGGTCTGGGAGATTTGCCTTATGCCTTGATCTAAGAGACATTGCTTTGTATCTTGTTTTAACTATGATGCCACATTTACCCCTGCCCATGGCTCTTCTGACCTTCCTTCCACGTGGGGTTTTGTTGAGTGGAAGAATAACACAGGTGGTCAAATAAGGCATTTGTTCCCTCCTTGTTACTCTCTGTAAATAGTTAGTTCAGTGACCTTGTTCTCTGAGCTCTGAAAGCCTCTCTTACCTGTGAAGTGGGCTTTGAAAATTTAACTTCAGTCACTTCTCTGAGCTCCTGCTTTCACAAAGCCCTCAGCAGCAGCAGGCTGTAAATGCCTTTTATATTCCATGAAAACTGCTCAGTGAAAGTTTCTGTTACCTTGACCATTCATTTGCGCCGTAGCTTCATGTAAGAATGTGCAACACAGGAAATCCTGAGTACAAATGACTTGGTGAACTGGGAGGATGTCTGGCACAGTGGATTTTTCCTGTCTTTGCTGAACCCTGAAGGAACTTGCGGGGATTTGAGAGGAAGATTTCAGGGATTGAGGAGGAGTTGCTGGAGCACTGCAGTTTTTGTAGGCTAGGTCAGAAGGACAGGCAGGGTGTTATGTGTTGTGCTTTTTGGTGACACTGTGGTGTAAAGGTCTGTGTGCTGTGAGATGGGAAATTGGAAGGTGCTCTCTACTGCATCAACAAGGATTTAAGAGATGTAGCTTTTCCTCAGGGATTCAGAAGGAATTATGGTCAGAGTTACCACTAAGGCAGTAGATGAAGTGCAGGGAGGTAAAAATCAGTTATCCAGAGACACACAGCAAACTGGGACCTGTCAGCATAAGGAGAATCTTCAGAATGAAGATTCTGGCAGAGCATTACTGCAGAATATCTATTGTGGGTAAAGTTGCTTTTTATTCCATAATAATCTGTCAGCCTTTAGAGCACGGAATATTTGAGAGTCAGGGGACCTGTGTCATGTAAGTGAGACAGGAGCTAATGGAGAACAGCTCACTGCTGTTGATCAGCTGCTGTGAGTAAGCCCTTGCAGAAGCCTGGGAATACAAGCAGAGGCTGTAGGAGCTGCCAGCCTGTATCCCAGAGCCTGAGGAACAGCTGTACCCCATGCAAAGGGAGAGCAGGAGCTACCTGTGCTGAGCCTGGGAGCCTTCTTGTAACAGGCGTGTCTGATCCATGTGTTCCCCTTTGCTAAGTCCAGCACCTCTGGAGCTGACTGAGCTCTCACTTTCAGATTTGTGTTTCATTTTGCAGACAGGGGAGGGAGGTGCCAGATGAAAAAAAGCCAGCATTTCAGTCCCTTAAGACAGGAGCTTTGGAAAGAAAAGCCAACATATCAGCCCCTTAAGATAGGAGCTTTGGAGAGAGCTGTTTGAATCCAGATTGAAACCTTCCAGCATGTCTGCTTCCCACTTGTTAACATTATGTAGGGCTCATAGAAAGCCTCAGAGGAAGCGTCTGGGAGGTGAAGGAAATGTGAACGATTCAAATCCATGTCTTCCACCTCCCCAGAGAGTGTCTCAGCCCTGAGTGGTTGGCTGGGCTGGATGAGGCTTGTTGTCTAGAAGGACAGAGTGCACAGGGGAATAAGCTGTGCCAGAGGAGAGAGCATACTGTTTCCCTGGGCTCAGGGCATTCAGCTGGGAATGAGGAATTTCTGTTCTAGCAGTACCTTTGGGACCTGGAGGACTCTTGTTTTAAACCAATTAACGTTTAGTGTAAAACAAAAAACAAATAACAAGCAATTTTAACAGCTGGGACCTTGTTGAATTTGGCTTGAGGTCAGGCCTACTTCCTATTGTAAGGCTGCTGGTTAGGAAACTGCTGTTAAAAATGTCTTCAGTTTTACTAGGCTGTGCTTGGCTGGTGTGTTTTAGTCTCTTCTTGACAGCCATTGAAGAAGCCAGTGATTTATGGCTGTGGAAAGCTGCCCACTCCTGGCTTGTACATTCCGGAAATTGTCCAGGAGATGTTTGGTCCCTCAGATGATGGTTTTAGAGTCCATCACTTAAGACACATTTGGTCACTGTTGGATAGAGGGGAGAGTCTTCAGATCTGGTTGTTTTCAGTGTGACTTTTTTATGTATTTGAACAAGAGCAGATTATCCAGCTAGCACTGGGTATATTGGTCTGTATTAGTTAATGAACCAGACATGGGCAGCAGCTTAATTAATAGAGAAAGGAAGAGTATTTCTATATAATAGAGAAAGGGAGACATAACATTTTACACAGAGCTTTTAATTCTTCCAATCAGGACAAGGCTCTGTGCAGGGAGCCCCTTGCTCAGAGTGAAACCCAGAGGTCAGGATATGTCTCCATGGAAGCCTTTTCTTTGCTCCTGAGAGCTCTGTCCCTGGCCACGTGCTGCCAATCCAGTCAGAGTCCAATCAGTCCCATGGTGAGAGGTGCCCTGCCAGGAGCTGAGGTGCAGGTGTACACACAGGGAGCTGCAGCTGCCTAAAAACCTGGATTTACACTTTAGGAGCCCAGAGCTGTGGGGAGCAAACAGCAGGCCTTGTGCTCTGAAGTGCTGGCTCACAAAGAGTGCTCATCTTCGTCCCTGAACTGATGAATTTACCCACTGCTGGGAGCCAGTGGGCTGGAAAGTGCCTTTTGATTGCTCTTCCTAAAGGATAACTGAACCCTGTCCAGTGCTGGAAGGCAGCTGGTCATTCCATGGGGCAGAGAGGGCTAGAAGCAGAACAACTGAGAAGAAATGCCACTGGTGGCTTTTTGCTCCATTCCAGAATAAAAATGGGAAGCAAGCAGGAGGGTAGGGACCACAGTCCAGGAAGTCTCTCTCTTGTGGCACAAGATGTGGCTATGTCCCAGTTCTGCCCCTGGTTCTGGGTGTGTGCCCCTCTGAGCAGTCATAGCCCCCAGCAGTGCTCAGGGTGATGTGCCACGCACAGCCCCTCGTTGTCAGCTCCAGTGTCAGCTGTGGGATCTGGGCAGGCACAGAGACAGGCTAATATGTTCCCTGTTCTGTAAGCCCTGCTCTGACAGCTGGTCAGCTCTGGCTGCAGGGCTTCACAGCCTCTGAATGGCAGCCCATAAATCAGAGCTGGCACTGAAAAGAGGAATTGTAATGAGGGCTGAGAGACTCAAGGAGAATTGTTTTCCTGAGTCCCATCCCATTTTCACACATACACATACAGACACTTGCCCTGTCCCTCAGAAACACTTAACTAGGCTTCACCTCTCTGGGAAGATGGACTGCCTGGTAAATGAGATGTCATGGGCAAACGCTGCCCTTGCATTAAGGGGATTATTTCCAAATTATTTGAAGAGGCTTAGCACGAGGGCAGAAACCATAAATAACAAGGAACACTTCGGAAAGTTGGAGGTGGCTTCATGAGCCCTTGAACTTCCCAGGGCAGAGATGAAGAATGGAGAGTCCTGCTGGAAAGTGACCCCTGATTCCCGTGCCCATTGCACAGTGCCCTCAGTCATGTGTTCTCACATGTGGCTGTGGAGGCTTCTGCTGTGTCTGCACAAGGCTCTCATAATAACAAAGGAGTTGTTTAATTTATTATTATTATGTGTTGTAGGAGGCAGTGCAGTCCTTCAGCTGAGGCTGGTTCAGCAGCCTGTCAGGCCTTCTTTTAACAGGTCTGCCCCAAAAAATGCTGCTTCTCATGCTGCAGATCTTTCAGTATGAGCAGAAGAGGTGAGATGGGAGAGGAGGAAAGTGAGAGCATGTCAAGACCATCAGCAGAACAGGGCACTGGTGTATAGACTTGCAGATCCAGCTGAACTGAAAGTTGGCATCTTTGAATTCCTCACCTGTCTGAAGATTGCAGTGTATTAGGGGGGAATATTACAGTGATACAAGAATAAAAAGCTCCCAGTCTTTGGAGACTTTCTTAAATGAAAATATGTTTCAAAGCGAAAAACCATTTGGTCCATCTGTGTCCCATTACTGAGCTGGGGCCATCATCCATTTTCATTAGCCAGGGCCTGAGCATGGGGGTGGGGACAAAGGCCCAGGCAGCTGCCCTGGACACCAGGCTAAGATGCACCATATGGAAAAGCCTAATGTATGTTAACAGGCATCAGAGCCCAAAATTGAAAGAGTAATGGCTCATCCACACACAGGAGCCTCAGCGAGAGAAACTCAGCACCAATCTGTCAGCTGCAATTCTGGGTCATTACAGGGCTGCTGAGCACAGGCCAACAGACAAGTTGGAGTAATCTGACTTCAGCAAGAGCAATTCCCCCAGCTGTGTGAGCACTCTGGCTCAGTTCCCTCCTTGCTAACATACATCAAACAAAGCATCTTCCTTTCCTCGGAGATTCTTCCCACTGGGCCTCGGGGGATTCCAGCCAAACATTTAAATTACATGTGATGATCTTTTAATTTGCTGGCTCTGTATTGCTCTTACCACGTCAGATGAACACATGCCATAGCAAGGCTGTTTCCCTTCTGCCTGCCCCACACAGGTGTATTGAAATATCTTCACTTTGACCCCCCCAGAGTTTCTTCTTTTGGTTTTAAGGGGGCTCAGATCTTAGCTGAGGGTGTTGCCATGCAGGCTGGAATGGGGTTAGATCCATTTTGTATCCTTGTACAAAATTAACTCTGCATGTAGCCAAATCATTTTGTTTGCCTTTCCAGTGGAGCTGAGCATTGCTGGGGCAAAGTAAGAGCCTGAAGCTGATGGCTGGTGGAAGTCACTGGCAGTTACTATGGCTGGGTCAATTTAGGACATACTTTCATAGACTCTGTGCCTAATTTTAAATTAGAGGGCTACACGAATATGCCAAGTCTCCCTTTGCTTGCCAGCAGGCCCAGTGCCTCCAGGGCACGTCAGCAGTTTCCAGTAGGCTTTTTCTGCACACAGCTTTGAGACTCAACAAGTGGTGGACCTGCTGGTAGTAAATACAAACAGGTGGCAGTGTGTCCAACAGGTGTGAAAGAGTCACATTTGTAATCACCTGTGTGCAGCAGTCAGGTAACTCCTTAATCCAGGCAGTATTTGAGTGCCAACACCTGAGCATTCAGTTTTGTGCAGCCAGGTTATAGCTCTGCCTATCTCTGAATTGCAGATTTTTCTGAGTCAGAATACAGTGCTGTGTTGGCACGAGCTCACCTCTCCTTTGTGAGGCTTCTGCTTAATTGGGTTTTGTTGAAAACTCTATTTAAAAGCTCTTGTTTTCTTTTTGCAGATTCCCTCTATTGTTCATGCTTTAGTCATGACTTCTGGCGAAGCTTTGGCACTGTGGATTTCATAATGCTGAAAAGTGAGGAGAAGGAAGCCAGGTAAGTGTCTCACTCATTTAAAAGACAGAATTAAATTTCTCTGTGAAACAATAGCACTCTCACCTCAAATCCAGGTGTTTGACATGGCCCAAAACAAAGGGACACAGGATCAAATGGTGTTTTGGAGGTTATGGCTTTATGAAGATTTCTGTGAGGGAAGCAAAGTCAAGCAGAGAAGCTAAGGAGTAAAATGTTCATTCAGGGTGCAACTCTTGCCCTGCATTTTGATAGGCTTGGGGGTTTGTTTTTCCCCTCTAGGGCGAGAAACAAGAGCTTCAGGGTGGAATTTTGTGAAAAATGAGCTTACATCTTGACTGAAAGACAGTGGTTTGGTTTGAACACTTCCAGTTCTTTTCTGCAAGAATAGATTTGACATTTCTGCCTTAAAAATAAGATTGATAAAGCCAGTCTTTGTTACTTCTAGAAAACCTCTAGAAGGTACCTAGTACCTAGAAGGTATCCCTAATTTCTCCTCCAAAGTGAGAACAGTCAGAGATCCTAGACTTCTTTGAAGGGGGAGCAATTTGAAATAGTTGAGAAAAGCAATTTTTTTTTTCTTTGAAGTGGTCAGCAAAAGTTTGGCTCAGCTGGTTGCTTGGTAGGTTTGTTTCTTACTCCGGGAGTGCTACAGGCATTTTAATATCCAGGTTCTGATTGATGGGACTGTTGGCTCTAACACGCCTTCAATCTATTTTCTCCAAGGCAGGAATGAGGTTGTGTGTATTCAGTGAGGGATTTAGCCAGAGGGAAGATTTGTCCATTCCAGTGTATCACACCAACTCTTTAATGTCTGAGCAGTAGCTCTTATTTTGGGAATGCTTTGGGCTGGCTTTACTGTTTGTCCAGATTAGCGAGGTAATAGCCTATTTGTTACGAAAAAATTCAGGTTATGGACAATTGCAGAGGAGGCTGTTGCAAGTGGGTTTAATGAATTTGCCAGTCCTGATGCTGTCCAAGCCTATTTTTCAGCACATTTCTCAGCTTCTCCCTCTTCCTGAGCAGAGAGGGAGCCTCAGGAATTTACTGTCTCCTGCAGTCTCAGCCAGTTGTCCATTTGGGAGGAGAGTACAGTTCTTCATGGTGTTAATTAATGCACATACATGTAGAGGAAGAGCAGTCATGAAAGAAGGAACAAATGGAAGGGAGGTGGAAATAGAGACAAGCAGCCAAGCTCTGACTTCCAAAGGCAGACCTTGTGCTCTCAGCTGAGAGCACCTTGTGTGCTGTGGTTTGGGGTGGAAGATGAGGTCCGGGTTCCCCTTTTTTGAAAACCCAGGGTTTCGTCCCAATGTAGTGGTGGTTGCTGTGCTCTGCAGGGTCTTGTTCTGCAGACAGGGAAAGGTTTAAGCCTTGTTTAACAGAGGATATAAGAGTGGAGGATTACATGGGAACTCCAGCAGGAGATGGATATGGTTCTGCTAAACTTGCTTTGCAGTTCTCCCCTGACAGTGAATGGGTTTGGAGAGAAGCTACTGCTCAAGTGGATCCTCTTGCTGGGGACTGTGCTGGAGGGAATGCACGTGCTAAGAGCTGTTTCCAAGCTGGCAAGTGACTTTCCAGGCCTTCCAGTCATCCTGGCAGGTGTGTAACCCCAAACCACTCTCTCTAAATGAGACTGTGGTTCCTGGGTGGATGTTCTGGGAGCTGAAAAGTCTCCTAATTGCTCTGCAGGGCCAAGCTGCTTGCTGAATGAGGCTACAACAGGTTCAAGGAAGGCTTTTCATTACCCTCACTCTATTCACAGCTGGGAGTTCCTGATGGGCTTATCCTTGGCTGGCCTTTGGTACAGAGATTTGTCATATTTTTCTTTCTTCTCACTTTCCTTCCCTGCTTTGAGACCTCATGTTGGACAAGAGATACATGCTGGACATGTGATTCATCCACCCCCTTTGTCCCTCTTGGCTGTTTGGAGGCAGGTTTACCCAGGGAAAATGTGTTGGCTGTGCCTGGAACGTGCAGAGCATCTCTGCTTGGAGAGAAGACAGCACTATTTCATAGCTTTGGCTGTAGCTGCATCTGAATTGTAACTAAATCCTCTTCCCAGCACAAGCAGCTGCTCCAGTGAAGTCACAGACTTGGAGCCAGCCCAGCAGACGTAGTGCAGCTACCAAGGGTGTGGGTGGGAGCGAGACAGTAGCTGTGTGAGCTCCTTCATTTCCTGAGAGCCAGGCCAGTGGCACTGGGGGGACAGAGGAAAAGAGTCTGACCTGGGCAGTTCTTGTGCTGCCTTCCCCACGGCAGAGTGGGAGTTTTTTCCAGGAGGAAACAGAGTAGTGTGTTCAGCATCTCTTACTTGTGTCATGCTCTCTTCCCAAGGGAATGAGTGTGTGCAGTGCAGGGATTTGCCCTGGCATTTGTACAGTCACGTGCATAAATACACATCTATCCATGCAGTGGTTGAGATGGGCTGGCAGAGGTGAAAATGATGTGCTGATGGATCCTGCAGCTGTGCAGTTGAACAGAACCTATCCATCATTTTCAGTATGTACACACACATGCTGTATAAATTGTGTGAGCTCTGTGGTGCTCCTGGAGAGGTCATGTTTCCCAGCCTGAGGCCAGTCCCACACAGGTGATGGTGGTCACCCTTGCTTTTGAGAGCTCTGATCATGCCAGAGGAGCAAAACTGTCAACCAGCATCTATACTGCAGAGTTTCTGTTGATCTTCCTGGAAAATCTGAGCTCAGACCTGAGAGGTTTCAGATGAGGATGACGTTGTGGAGTTGCATTGGCTGTCCTTTGGAAGTCTGTCTGTGCAGGGTAAAGAGGCCAAGGCTGGTGGTTTTTTCCCTGCTGGAGAAATGTTCCACAGCACTGTAGCAGCTGGAGTCTGTCTTTGCAAACAGAATATAGAGCAATGAGGTGGCAGCAGACAGCGTGGGAAGGAGGAAAGCCTGCCCTAACTGATGAAAGTGTCTTGCCCCATTGCAGGAGCTTTCCCTGCCTCCTGTTTTTCCCCTGGCAAGATAATTTTTTTCTCTGTTTCACAGCAACCAGGCTCTTCCCCCTGCCCCACTCCATGCTCTGCTTGCTCCGTCTGTGTGCTTGTCTTTTGATGTCAGTCACGCTATTTGATTTGTGCTGAGGAAACAGAACGTCTTTTCCTCTGCTGCATTTGCTTCCCCCTGTCCTCTGAAGCCCTCAGTGCAGGAGGATGGGATTTAGCCATGGAACAACAAGCATCCCAGCAATCTCTCAGGGCTCTGCAGAGGCAGCTGGCGTTTGGGAGAGCAGGGGCAGTGGGGAGCAGCGTCTTCAGGGATCACAGCAAGCAGCTCTTTTGCTCATTTGCTGCCCTGGTTGGTGACGCAGGGACAGCCCTGCTCTGTCAGATGAGTGCACTGTGCTTTTCCTCCGTTCATCACCCAGCCTCTTGCTTTGGCACTGTACCCAGGTTTCAGACCCAGAGGCACATTCAGGTGCTCACTATGCTGTTCATTATACCTGAAACACCAGCCAGTGACTGCAGTGCTTTCCATGGGACTGCTGCCAGAGTGCAGGAGCTGCCTTTCAAAGACCTGGAGGTGGTTTTGTCCCCTAGCACAAGCTGATTTTTGGAGGCACTGTGTGGTTTTGCATGGTCCATTTGAGAATAGAGCTGTCTGGGACTTTTTGATTAAGTGGAGCTGTATTGATTTCATTTTTACAGGAGCTCACAGTTCCTTACAACTGAAACTTTCTGTAGGA
This sequence comes from Manacus candei, assembly GCF_025592945.1. Taxonomy (NCBI): domain Eukaryota; kingdom Metazoa; phylum Chordata; class Aves; order Passeriformes; family Pipridae; genus Manacus; species Manacus candei. Next base: position 3,766,218 of record NW_026138070.1, read on the forward strand.
ACACAGCTTAGGCAAAACCTACCTCAGGTAATATTTTTGCAGTTTTAGAACTTGAGGTCAGAGGGAAATCTGAACTGAAGGGCTGCCCCATGACTTAGCCTGGATCTCACAGCACTTCGTTGACAGCCCCAGCAGTAAAGCTGCTTTCCAGCCTTCTCATCTTTTCAGTTGGTTCCTGCTGGTGTTTGGTTTTGCAGGGAAAGTGGAGATCCAGTCTCTGGACCTTAGTGGTGCCAGCCTGAGGCACTGTGCTGGCTGAGCAGCTCTGCTCTTGCTGGTTTATTCATGTGTCTGACTTTGCTGTCTGCACTCCCTGTTGCCACAGGAGGGATTTGAAACCTTTCCTTGACAGACCTCGGTGTCAAGTAGTAAAAGCATATTCTGGGAGACTGTACAGTGTCTGAGGGAAAGTGTGGGCTCAGACAAGGACTCTCCAGAATCTCTGTGTTATTCCATATTCTTCCATTCCACAGAAGATTTTTTTTTTCCAAGGGAAGTCCTTTCTCTGAACCTTGGCCTGGCGTTTCTGTTGAGAATGCAGCTCACCTTTGTGCTCCCTCAGTCAGCCCTCAGCCTGGAAGGAGACAGGGGCACAAGAAGACAGCTGGTCAGACTTCTCAGGAGGCATCATTCCAGGTAACACCCAAATTTCCTAAAGTGGATCAGAAACTCAGCAAGTCCCAGGGCACTGGAAGCTGCAGTGACATGGATGAAGTGCCCAGCCTTAGGGCTGGCTTAGTCCTGTGCCAAGGGGAGACTGGGGACAAGAGGAGCATCTGTGTGGCCTGAGGTCTGCTGTCACAGCACTCCCAAAACACTGCTGCACCTGCTGATCTGAGCCTGATGGCCTTTGGAGCTGGAAGGGTTCTGGGTGGAGAAACAGGGACAGTGTTTTTGGCGTGGTTCACATCAGGTGCTTCTCCCCAGACCATGCCAGGGGAAAGCTGGTGTGTGCACCAAGCATTCAGCTTCTCAGGCTCCAGGGGTACAGTTTACTAAGGCAGCTGTCTGGGTCCAGCAACCTTCAGCTGCAGGGGCCTCATCAAATTCAGGGCTGTGAGAAACCCTTCAGACCTAAGATCAGAGTTGACTCTCTGTGCCTCTGCTACTGAACCCAGCAGGAAGCCTGATGGGGGATGCTTCTGGAAGTATTTTTGCCTGAGGGAATCAGGCAACAGCTCAGTTAGGCACGGATTGATTTTTTTGCAAAATTTTCCTTCTCTTCCCTCGTTTCCAACCAGTTTAAGGTCCACATCTATCTTGTTGATAGAATCATTTTAACAGCTAGTGGGCCATGGGAAAAGCTAATCCCCTCTGGGTTCTTGTCCATTAGCCATGTTTGTAGGTACTGCTACTACACAATTAATTATTTACTGCTACTACTTTCTCCTTCACTTTTATTAAATGGTATTTTCTGTTTGCAGTCTGCTGAATGGTTTGTTTGCCTTAGTTTTTGCTCATGTAATAACTCCTGCTTTCCTGCAGTCTCACTGCCTGGGGTAATGATTTTTTGGCTGCTCAAAAGGTGTCCATTTAATTAAAGGATATCTCTGGATAAGTTTCCTCTCTGTGCAGTGCAGTGGTCTGTTCCCTGCTGCAGACCAGTTTTCCCACTCTCTGTCCATTTTTGTCAAGGAAGAGGTGGACCTAAGCTCAGCATTAATGTATCTGGCTTTTCACCCTCTATAAATTCAGGCCTATCTCCATGTGCACTGGAATAGGAGTTTTGTGGGAAAACTAAGTGCTGACTTGGAAAGAAGCAGCCTGCAAGCAGTGGAATTAATAAAGCTTTATGTCCTATAGGCATTGACTCTTCCAGTCGAATTCCCTGGGCAGTGTGAAATCCCTGTGTGGACCCACAATGTTTAGAAGAAATTTGAGTTATTTTTTTAGTGTGCCCGTTTTACCTTACGGGTGTTCCAGGGTGGGCAGGGTAAAAAGCAACCCATGCATATGAACAAGGCTTGGAGCAGGTTTCAGTCACCACAAGCTTGCACTGGGTTAAAATGTAATGCTGAGAGCTGGAAGACTTTGGCATCTCTGAAACTCGTGTGTGCTGTAGTGTGGTGTCCCTGAGTATTTCTGTGCCATTACACAGAACCACCTAACGAGATTCCTCCCTATTCTAAAATCCTGTGATGTGCCCCATTATTTTGTCCCTAACACCTTCCTGCTCTGGCAACAGAAGGAACTACTCCCAGCACCGTGCTGGTTGCATTAGTAGGATTGTGGATCAGCTGGTTAGAGGGGAAGGAACATTGCCCAGCTCCCCACACTCCCTGTGCAGACACTGTCTGAGCCACCTCCTCCCACTGCCGCCTTCCCGGGGAGCAGCGATACTACAGCTCCCTGCAAGAGCCTGCAGCATTCCCGAGCCAGCCGCTCCATCCCTGCCTGCCTCTCCCCGTCCCTCACTGAAGCCTGAACACGAGCCTGGTTTTTAGTGACTGCTGTTCCCAGAACTCAGCAGGCTGAAGGGGGTGGAAGGGAGATAAACATCAGAGTTCAACATCCAGATAAACACAGCAGAGCACACACAGTAAATACATCCACCCCCAAATGCAAATACAGCAGCAGAGATTCCTTGCCCGGGGCTCAGAGCGGAGCAGGCTCGGACTGGAGAGCAGCACCATGAGGTGAGTGTGGTGGCAGGGCCCTCCCCAGCTCCTCTGGCCACTTGGCTTTGTGCAGGCTCTGGAAGGCAGGAACATGTGTCTCATCTTGTTTAGCTGCTACTAGAGTATGGCTGCACTGATTCCAACCAATTTCTTCCACTGTCAAATGAGAAGGGTGGTGGACATGAAGATTTCAGCTCGTGCTGAAATACCTGATTTGATATCGAGCCTGGCAACTTGGATGTGTGGGTTTGGGCTATGATCTGAGTCAATGCTCACTCTTCCTCTGTTAATCTCTGCTCCTTGACTCAGGCTGTTTGTCTTGCTGGCTGTGCTCTACAGTGGAGCGAAGAGCAGTGTTGTGCCACAGAAAATGTATGGGAGGATCACGTCCCCAAACTTTCCCAATGTCTACCCAAACCACAAGGAGAGAATCTGGAATATTACTGTCCCCAAGGGATATTCTGTCCGTATCTACTTCACCCATTTCAACCTGGAGCTGTCCTACCTGTGTGAATATGATTATGTGAAGGTATGTGTAGGATGGGGTGACATGTAGCAGGCTAAGCTGTTAAAAACTGTGTTTATGTGATCCTGGGCACCTGTAGGACCAGTATAACTCTTGTAAGCACTTGATTCTAGTCTGCTTGTAAAGTTCAGGCTCAGCTGATTTCTAAATGACGTATTTATTGAGGCCCACAGGACAAGAAAGCAGAACTGGGAGACCACAAAATTTAAGTGATGGTCTAAATAAGTTGCTGTCAGCTTGTCTGAATGGGCACTGGCTGTGGTGTCTGCTGGCTAACGTGACAAACAACCTCAGGAAGAACTTGTTTGTGTGGGCCTGATGCACATCCAAGAGGGAGCTGTGTACACAGGGTGTGTGCAAGCCCAGTTTCCATCTGACAGAACCAAACCAGGCTCTTCCCACTTAGAAAGATCTCATTTCCATGGTGTTATATGGCAAGTTGCTCCCATTCCCCAGATCCATGTTGCTTTTCATGTACTTTCCTTTGGGCAGGATGGAGTACTCCTTTCTGGTAGGTCTGTAATACATAGCTCTCTCTCTGCCATGCCCAACATAAACCCCATGTGTCAGAACATTTCTCTTGTATTAAAGATAAATTAAGGACTGAAACTGTAATAGGTGAATCATAGAGCAAGTGAGTCACTCATTTAAAGACACCTTTTACTATACATTTGAATTTGTCAGCATGTGAAACTTTTTCTTTTCACCCCAGTTGCCTCGGGCTTTACCAAGATCTGATTGTCACTGAGAGCACCAAGTTAACAAGAAAGGAAAAAGGGAGGCAAAATTATGGGCTTAAATCACAGAGAATGGGGGAAATCTGCTCTTATCTGTCCTTGGATGTAGACTGATCTCCAGCAGCACATTTTGAGAGCATCCAAACCTCCTTCCTCACACCATTAAACACAAGCTTTCCAAGCCATGGCAGCAGGTTGGGAAGATCAGTGCTCTGTGCTCATCTGGTGGATTTGCCTGTCTGTCTTCCAGCTGAGCTCTGGTGGGAAGACCTTGGCTACACTGTGTGGAAAGGACAGCACAGACACTGAGGAGGCTCCGGGCAACAAGACATACATCTCCATGGACAACCACCTCGTGGTGGTGTTCCGGTCCGACTACTCCAATGAGAAACCATTCACGGGCTTTGAGGCCTTCTATGCTGCTGAAGGTAAGAGATCTTAGATGGAGATAAGATCTTAGATAAGAGAGGTAGATGGAAGAGCCACAGCTGTGCTGGGGTTGGTGCTTTGCTGTGTTCTGTGCTGCTCTGTGCTGTGGGTGTGGGGTGGGAGATGTCTCGTTGTACAGAGGCAGGTGCAGAAGGGCACAGCAACCAAAGGCAAACAGCCCAACCTCTCAAAGCACAGAGTGGCTCAGAATGAGAGAACACATTGTTGAAGGGTGTTGTTTGCCTGATTCTGTGCTTTGCCCATTAGATATTGATGAGTGCAAGCAGCTGTTGGATGGTGAACCCCTCTGCAATCATCACTGTCACAACTACGTGGGGGGCTACTATTGCAGCTGCAGGGTTGGCTACACACTGCATGAAAACAAGAGGACATGCACAGGTGAGCTCTTGATTGATCAGGAGAAACTTCCCTACCTACAACATCCACTTAAATCCAGTCCTGGCTCTAACAGCAAGGTGAAATCTGTGGGGTTTTGCTGTTGTTTTCACTATTCCCTATTCACCTGGTGCAGCTGGAAGGCAGTTCAGGGGGTTGGTCAGGGCTGGGAGCAGAGGCCCTCCTTTGCAGAGTGGCTGTGGGCTAATGGTTGCCATCAGGGACAGCAATTTTGTGTGGCAGTAAAATAGTGCTCTGGCACTTGGTTGTGGTTACTCCTTTCCACTTCTGTTCACCTTTAGGTGGGTTGAATGGGAGAGGCAAGAAACTTGCCTTACACTTACCACAACAGACACTTCCCGTGTTCATGGCTGCCAGTGCAGCCAGTCTTGCAAAACTGAGTACATCTTGTTCCCTGGGCACTGAGATACAGAGTAGTCTGGACCCCAATTAGTAGATGTGTTGGAAAAACTGACAATTGAGTTGTGAAGTCTAATGGAGAAATAGTTTTCTTCCCTGGAAGGCCACAGGCCAAGGAGCAGCACAATCCACATATCACTGACACCAGCTACCACAATCCACTCATTAATGGGAGGCTGACCAGGCATGGATCTCTTGTTCAGAGGGCTCACAGTGTGAGATCTCTCACTGCTGCCCAGCTCTGCTGCTCAGGTCAAACCAGGGGAAAAGATCAGCACCTCAGGATTCCCTGTGCAGTGAAACAGGGGCATACATGGGGTGAGAGGTTCATCCTTTGGGGGTGCAGCTTTACCACCTGGAGCTGAACTCTGTCTGGACAGAACCAGCACACATAATGCTCATAAATACTGTCAGAGGTGGAAGATGGTTTTCTTGAGCTCCCCTGTGCTGAAATACAGAATTGGATCCAGCTTCCAGTGCTTGAGGTTGCCTTGGCATTTGTCTTCCCAACTCCAGCCCATTACATACTCTCTCCAGCCGTGGCTGCCTGGGTCTGATTCAAGATTTGAGCTCCTCATGTCTCCAGTGTATTGGAACAGGCTGTCCTGAAGTGATGGCTTTTAGCACAAGTATATGGATTTACTGGCACTGTAAAGCCTGTGTCTGCCCTTAATGTGAAGGTGCAAACTGGAAAGCTGTGAATAGTCAGCTCTGCACTGACCATTCGTGTGTGCCCAGTTCTGTCCCCCTCCTTGAACAGAGCCTGAGCACAGGGAGCTTCTCAACAATAGCAGAGGGCTGGGCTACCTGGATGGAGGAGTTGGGAATTGAGAATTGGGAATTTCTGTGGTGCAGCTGATGTGCTGGAACCTGCTCACATTTAGAGCCCTTAGATTCAGGGCTGCAGCTGCTCCAGCCACTGGGCTGCAAGGACAAGGTCTCTGCAGACCTCCTTCATGAGATGAGGGCAAACGCTGCCCCTGTGAGTGTTGGGCTCCTGCCTGGGCAGGCTGCTATTGACAGGCTTTTTTTCTCCTTTATTTTCCAGCGTCAGATAATTAAACTTCTCCTCGCTTAGGCAGAGATGGAGACAGATGTTCTGGGAAGAGCTGGTTTCCCTCCCTCCTGACCTGCCTGTTGCAGTCTGCCCAAGGGCTGCAGGCTTCTCTTGTTCCATGACTTGTCTGTTGTGGTTCCTTGCCTTTCAGACCTGCCTCCTGCAGACAATAAAGAGGCTGTTCCTTGTTGAAAGCTGATGGCAGCCTCTGGGGCGTTCATTTTCTCACATTTCCATGTGTCACTTGGGAAAAAAGAAGGTAGATAAGGCAAGAGCTGATAAGAGGGGAGCCAATTGTGAAAGGCCCCTGAGCATCACAGCTAAACATGAAGACTCTTGAATTTCTTGTCCAGCTCTTGTTGCTTGACCTTCCACAGTTCTTAAACTGCAACAAAACCATGACCACACCTTTGTTCCCTGATGGTCCTTTTAGATGCACTCCTGTCTGCACACAGATCTGTAGATTGAAACTTGCTATTCAAAGCCCATTCACTCTCTGGAAAGGTCTGAATTTTTTTTATCCACATTTTGTGACTTTGGCCATTTCTCCATTGGGAGCCTGGCCTCATGGCTGAAGTGTGTTCTGGTAAGAAAAACTTTGGAGTTCCAGGAGTTTGGTAAAGTCATATGAATGTCACAGGCAGCTGAGGTGCCTTTTCTTCACAGGTGCTCTCCCCATGTAGATGCAACACCAGAAATGCTGTTCTTCAGCTCAATTGCTTGTGGTGTCTCAGTGCCTTTAAGTGCCTCTCCCTGCTCCGCAGTGATCCCCATTTGATGTCCATTTAGGCTGTACCCCCTTTGGGCAGGGACCATCTTCAAACATGCTGGAGAAATGCTGTGTTCTGTACTTGTCAGGGACTAGGGTCCCCCAGCTCTGTGGATGATTATTGCAAGAGTTTAACAAGTCAGAGCTCAGCAGCTCTAAGGGAACTGCTGAAGGTAAGACAAGGCTTTGTTTAAAAGCTTGAGGGATTAAGGAGCATTAGCCAATCAGTATTGCCTTATTTCTGCTATTTAGCAGGAGTTGCTTTTGATTGTTACTTATGAGGCTTGGTTACTCCAGCTGTGGAATAAACAGGGAAGGAACCCTTTTCCAGGTGAGCATGGGAGGAAAGATGAAGTCTTTTAGGTGGGACACGACTCATTTCAGGCCACTGCATTTGCAGGCTTTGATGTTCCCTTGAGCAAATCACTTGGTACCAGCTTTGAATATCCATGAGCAAAATGAGAGGAAACATCCCTGCCCTGACTTACTGGGAACATGCTTAGTAAGTGTCTAGGAGGTGGGTGCTGCAGAGAACAGATCTGGGGGTAGAGTGGCTGTGCAAGCACTACCAAGGCTTACTTGTGCCATGTTTAATCCTGCTCAGAGGCTGTTTCATGGTCACAGTGAATTGTGATCAAAGCAGCCTGAAATTTTGTCATGGATCAGTGACACAATTTATGACCCACCTTTCGTTGGAGCCCTAATGAGAGAATGACAATGGACCTGCAAGTTTTGAGGAGGCCATTTTTCAGGGTTCAAGCCTCTGGCAAACAGCTCACTGTGATCCTAATAAAAATATGGCCTAAGCATAATTGAGCACTCTCAGGACAGCCCTAAAGCTCGGACTGAGCAGTCAAGGGAGAGCATTTCTGCTGGCAGATGTTAAAAAAATCATTTGATCCTTTTTGTGCTGGGTGTTTATGACTTTCTTGCTCACAGAATTATGGAAAAAAATACTGCCCTGACAAAGGGAACTCCCAGTGGCCACATCCAGAAGGTATTAGGAGAAAAGTAAGGTCCAGTCTGAGCCTTTTCATCTTCAAGCTGCAGATTCCCTTGGATTAGCAGAGTGTCTTCTGTTGGGTCAGCCAATTCTGGCTGTTCATGTGAGCACAGGTCAAGAGAGTTTATTGGTGATGATTCACATTTTTCCCAAACTGTATCATGAAAATCTCACATCAACATTAGGGATTGAATTGAAAGGAGACAGATGTAATGAAGTATGAAAATATATTAGTCTCTGTCTTTCTCCTTTTTCAGTCCTTCAAAACAAGGCCAGTTTTCTGACTTGCTGGGCTCCTGGCAGGGCACTGGTTTGGTTTGAGCTGTAGCAGTGAGTGGGGAGCCCAGCTCTGTGCACAGGCGTGGTGCTGCTCTTTGCTACGTGAACACAGAGCAGCCTCTGCCCCAAAGAGCCTCTGAACCAGCACCTGGGCAGTCAGAGCAGTTCTGGAATGTGCCTTGCCAGAATGGACCCAGGCTGAGGATCCCTGGAGTCCAACCCATGAGCCTGGCCAGCCCCTCACACTTCAGTGGATGATACAGTTCCGTGAGTGTTGTTTAAAGTATCCTTCATGCAGGAGCATGATCCTGGCTTTGTGTCAGGTTTGTGGTTTCCACCCTTTAAATTCATCATGTGTTCCTTTGCCCTCTTATTATTGAGAAGGTAAACAGCTTTCAGGAGCTACAGTGGGTGGTTTTACACACTGTTGTTTTGTGTCTGTGGCATATCTGTGTTATCACACAGTGGGTTTTTCTTCATCCTTTCTCTCTATTACATGTATTTATGCTGAGCTTTAGTCTAATAACATTCCTTTAAACATACTTTCAGCAAAGGATAACATGGATCACCTTGGTAAACAGAAGCCAAGGTGTTGCTGCTTTCTGATTCTGAGGTTCTTGTAAGAAAGGATTTAACCTTACCAACCTGAGTAATCCCTTCTTTGCATGGGAGGTCCCATGCCCAGGGACAAATGGTTTTGTAGGTTATTATGATAAGGATTCTGTTGCACAACTGGCAAAGAATTTGAGATCCTAACTTCCTAATGATTTCAGAAGGGAGTTGGGGGCATAAAGGTAGTTCTCATTATATTGTGACTTGTATGCTTAGGGTGGGAACTCCCACTGTCTTTTCTCACACCTAAGGATTTCATGTTTTCATCCCTATCTTTTCCTATAATTGCCTCCAGACTACTCCTGGAGGGGCTGTGGAGTTGGTGCAGATACTGGCAGCATGAGGAAATTTCAGTTTTAAGAGAAGCAGGGGTTTTTTTGCACTTCCATGGGGGTGAGCATAGATATGCTAGATCTGCATATCAAACAGATTTCGGGGTGTTTCTTAGCCTGGGCTTACAGGAGGTGGAAGGAGGCATTAGAGTGGGATCTTAAAGCCTGGGAGAGGCAATGAATTCTGTGTCTGGAATATTTTAAGCAGCTCAGGAGAGTGTGCTGGAAAATGTGCTTTATTCTTACATAGTCAAATGCTTCTGTAGTTTGAGACAGTCAGTGACATTACAGAAATGTGCATTTAGCTGGGAAGAATGAAGCAGTAATAATTAAGGAAAAAAAACAGTTACTAATAATCCTCTACAAGTGTAGCATGAAAGGAAAAGATTGAATTCCCTTGGTGGCTCAGCTGATCTCTGCTGGTGCAAAGCAGGGTGCTGTAGGGCTGGATCCAGAGGCAGCCAGCACCTCCAGGTGAATTAGTCAAGCTGTCTCCATTTCTTTGGACCAAACAGGATTTATAAATTAGGAGAGCACACAGTTTTAACAGAATAGGCATTTCTAGGTGTTCATTAGCTGTTTGTGTATCTGCCAGCTGTGTTTGAAAACCTGTGAGAATGATCTGGAACACTGAGAGGTGCTCAGTCACTGGGGTGATGAAAAGGTTCATGTCAAACAAAAGCAGCTGCTCGTAACTCTCTGGGAAGATGGACAGAGGGAGGGAGATTGTTCTGAAATTACAGCTTGTGCTAAAAGGAATGCTGGTGCCCAAGTGCATCATGACTTGTGTTGGGGTATTTTAGTTGGGCTGAGAGCCACACAAACATACTCCAAAAAGATTATCCTTTTACCTGTTCTTGCTTTCCTTTCCCAGTAAACGCTTGTAATCCAAATATTTACGGTGGCAACAAGTGGGGCTGACACAGAAGCATAGGGTGAAAAGGAGCTTCATTCTCTGAAGTAAAAGAAGCTTAGAACCTTGACTAACAAAATCCATAGTTAGTTAAGGGACAGTAGTTTTCTCATTCACAACTTGGTCACCTTCCATTAAAATGACAACCCTAAACTGTATGATCTGGTTTTGGGCGATAATCTCTAATTAATGCCTGGATAATGGCATTTTTGTTGGTGGAGGTTAGCATGGTGTGTTTGAGGATACAATTCAAAGTCAAACAATTCCCCTCTTACAATTAATTCAGTGTCAGAGTGGTGCAAAAATCTGCCGGTGTTATCAGCCAGTCCAGCATTCCTCATCAATTACAGGATTGCTCATCCAGCTTTTGCAGCACATCATAAAGCCTTTGTTCCCAGCTGATCAAAGCACCACTTCACAGTGATCAGATGCTGTCAACAAGCAGAGATCCTCGGGGCACTTGTGGCTGTTCCTTCTTGCTTCTCTTCAGCAGGGAGCATTTGTGGCTCCAATTGTGCCGGCAAGAGGCACAGCTGGTTTTGCTCAGAGAATACAATTACATTCTAAACGTCTGGCAACAAAGGCATTAAAAAGAAAGGGCTGCATTCAGAGGCTTCTGGAACTGAGGAGCTGATGGCTATCTTACCACTCCACACACTCTGGAGCAGCAGACAAGCTGCAAATTTAACACCTTGGAATGTTTCTGAGGAGCTTCCAGTTATCACCCCTGTATCTGACCTGCAGCCCTGCGGGCTGTTCAAGTGGTGCTTTCCCAGTGTCCTTCCCTGCTCCTCTCCTGAGGCAGGAGTGCTGGATAGTGCTGGTGCCCTGGACCCACCACAACAGATTTGTGGCTCCAGAACTTTCATAAAGGCCTAGACTAGTGTAGAAAATGATCCTCCTCCTTTACCTGGCATGGCTGAACTGAGGTAATACAACTACGATCATTTTCTGTTGTTTGTTTTTTCCCAGCCCACTGTCAGTCTCCTTTCTACTGAGAGAATTGGAGAAATCCCTGGCCCTGACTGTCCAACACCTGATCTCAGCTCCTGCAGCTACAGGATCCAGATAGAAGAGGCTTCCTGATCCTGCTGCAATTCGTGGAGACCTTTAATGTGGAGACACACCCAGGACTGCTGTGCCCCTGTGATGTCCTTAAGGTAAGGTGAGGTTTAATGCATTTCATCACAGCTTTTATGAGGCAGGCCCAGCTTTTTTACCACATCTTCTTCAGCCCATGTTTCACCATGTGTTCATTTCTTCTTCTTGCTTCAGTTTTGTGACTTTGGGGTTTTTTTTCCTCTCAACACCTCTTTTGGAAAATTCACTAAAGCCATCAAATTAGATTTCATCCCAATCTCTGCCCTGTTCCCAGAACTGCCTACTGGAAAGGCCTGAATAGTGACCAAACACTGGGGCTTTGAAACAGTGGTTTCATGGGTTGTTTTCAGTAGTGTGCCTACCAACCAAGTAGAGTTCTGACAGAAGCCCAGAATTGCAGCTGATCTTACAGTTCAACTTGGATCCAGGCATATGACTATTTTAGAGACCAATTTTCCCAGCTTGTCAAGAGTTACAAGGTATGTGTTGAGACAACAACCACCCTGGGCTGGTCCTGTCGGTGCAGGTCACTGCTCGTCTTTGGTGGGAGTCAGTCGCAGTTTTAACTTTAATTCTCAGTAATTGTAAATCTGTATCCACGAGTGTGAAAGTGCAGAGGAAGGGCAGAGAAAGGGTGTGCTCTCCCCGAAGAGCCCTTGGCAGTAACAAATGGGCTCCAAGGGAGCGCTGTGCTCCGTGCCCCGCTGCAGGTCCGTGTGCCGCAGTGCTGAAGCACCACCCCATGGTCACAGCGCACCAGTGCAAGCCCGGCCTGTCCTGGTGACGACTGTGCTCTCTGGTGACATGGGATATCACTACTCGACACGGGTGAACCTTGTCAGCCCTCCTGGACTCCATTTCCCGGGGATTAAACAGGCAGGTGCCCTTTCTCATCAGCGTGCTGTAATTAGAGGTGTGTTCAGCACACTGGGTTTGTCAGCAACTGACCTTTGACACCCTCCCTGAAGAATTTCTCCTGTACATGCCTGTGTGTCCATCCACCCTTGCTGCTGCTCAGAGATTTGCTTCTAATTACGTTGGAAGAAAAGGATGATTTTACAAAAGATTTCACCAGATCAGCGTAGCGAGATTTTTTGATGTTCTTCTGTTTGTTACTCATCTCTCCAGGGAAGTTAAAACAGGAATACATGGTCATTCCTGCTGAAAGCTGCATTTCACACATACTCCTTAGTAACTGAACTGAGCTTCCCAGCAGGCAGTTTTGGAAGGTGTATGCTTATGGAACTTTAAAATCACGGGTAGGTGATGGTGGTTTGGGGAGGCAGAGTCTTAACTCAGCAGTTACTTTCTAGGCTGTCTGATTTGACAGTTGCACTGTTTATGTAGAAACCCAGAATAACTGATATGAGAGTTATGGATTCCACACATACAGTGGGAGAGCTGGGGGTGTGTGAAAATGCAGTGACAAAATTCAGGGCCAGTGTGAAGCCCTGTTCTGCCCTGGAAAGGCCAACAGTAATAGTAGGGCATAAACATGGAATTAAACGTGGTCCTTGGCTCTGGAGTGTGCAAAGGGAATGTCCCTGCCTTACCTGGACACACCTGGAACTTTGCCTGTGGGAAGGATTTGTGTTTTTAAGGCTGTGTAAGCAATGCTGAAAGGTACCCAGGTAGGCTTCATTCAGTCACAGCTGGGAGCTTTCTTACCATTCCCAATCCATCAGTGGATTTAATAGATTAAATCCTGGGAATAGCCCAAGGGGGGAAGTGACACAGTCACCTTCTCAGGAGCCCACAGGGACTCAAAAGCCACCTAAAGTATGTGGCTTTTGAGTCTGAGGATGCCTGTAGAGTGTCACTCCTGCTGTTAACCAGTGCCCAGCTGTTCCAGTCCCTGGTTCTCATTTGTGCTGTCTCTGGGATGCAGGTCAAGGTCCACGTGGTGCTGGACACTGGAGACACTGCAGCTCGCGCCTCAGCTCCAGCCTGCAGTGACCTGCCCCTGCTGGGCACAGTCACCCACTCAGCTACTCCACCTGCACAGGAGCAGGTACAGCCCTGGGGCTTTCTTGGCTTTCTTTTAGTACCTCTAAGCTGGTGGGGCAGAACCACTTCACTGCAGAATGTCCATTTTAACAATCAATTACCACCTTTGTTATGTTGATTTTCAGACTGGCAAGTGCTACAGGTGCTGTTTAACACTAAGAAAACTGGAAATGTTATGATAACCCCACGGTGTGACTGTAATAACTAATACTGACCTTAGATTTATTAAACCATTTACTATTTTACATGCCTTGGTCTTTCCTGAGTCTCCCCAGCACAGCCAGCATTGCAGATTAATGCCCAAAACTGAGTTCAGTTCTCCTTGAAGAGAGTAAAAAGCTGAACCTTCCTTTACTCCAGCTCTTTTGGAGAATGCAGTTTCATAATTATAACTAAATTGTTGCTTTTAAATTGCTTGGCATTGTTTCTGACAGGAAGATTGAACCACAATCTAGCAGTACTTGTGAGGGGAAAAGCCACTGCATTCCCTTGCTGCACAGTACAGGGTTGGGAATTTTGTTTTTTAATGCCTGAACTGCTACATTAATTACACTGTAAAATTAGTCAAGATCCAAGACTGAGTTTTGGGAGAAACATTTTACAATGTAATAGCATAATTGTCGCTCTTATCTTTTAGATTAGAATATCCATATATTCCAATTACCTTAATTTACATTCAGAACAAATGCATTTCCTTCTCCATGCCCAAATTCCTCAGCAATGCTGTCTCTCTTGATTACAGAACTTTTCCAAGGGATGCACTACTAATGAAAATTGTATTCTAAATCAAATATTCATTTGCAAGCAATTTTACCATTCCAAAACAATCTAGGAATTACATTTAGAATCATTAACTTAATTTAATCCGTATAAGCACAATAATTCAGTGTTCAGATCTCAAACTGTTAAACAGCTCTGGCTGCCTTTGTTGTCTTGCACTTTGTGGAGCAAGGGGAGCCTGGAGAGTTCCCTGGCAAGTGGTGTAATTACAGGGAAAGGAGGATCAGGAGGATCAGCTGTGTGTGACAACAGCTCCAACAGCTGCTCACGGTGTAGCTGATCAAAGAAACCCCTCAGCTTTGAGCAGGACACTGGAGATTTTGAGCAAACACTATGAAGGAGGCCAGACAAAAATAATTCCTGAAGGTTATAAAAATGATCTTGTCCACTTTGATCATGGTACTGGTTAGAGTGGAGCAGGTAGTCCCAATTAGTACCACTCTTACACCTGCTTGTTTACCAGGAGAAGATGGATCTCAGGTGACAGCAGGTGAGGGGGAGGGCAGAACAGCTGCAACAGATTCTCAGAATTAATTAAAAGCAATGTCAGAAAAAAATGTTTATAAAATGTTTAAAAATGTTTAAATAAATAGTTAAAAAAAATTATATAGCCCCCCCTCACAATATAAACTTTCTCTTCCTTGTATCTCACATTCTTTCATTAATATTTCACTTTCTAGAACAATATCATTGAAAATGAAGTATCTTTAAAAAAAATCAAGACTCGAAACACTTCAATGTATTTTCAATCATAGTTTATTTACTTACAAACACTAGAATATGCAAAGCAGTTAAAAAATGCTACTGAAACTTGAAAATTACTCTAAAATTTTCAGGTATTTTGTTTGAGGGTGAAGGAAGGCTAAAATGATTAGCAAAGACTACTCAATGCTGCCAACCAGCCACTTAAAACCTAAGCCTGAACAATTTAAACAGAATTAAAACCATGCTAATTACAAAAACTTACCAAGAAGTTCCTTGCAGGGGGTCACAGTTAGTCTTTGGAGGTCCAAGAATACCATTTTTAAGTGTTACTCAGCAGAAGTAGCTGGTAATAGTGCAAGTGCTAAAATGCAAAATTCACAGATGGGACAGAGTTTGGAGATTATTCCAACTTAGGTGCAGGAAAAAAAAATGTAAGCAACTTTTTGCAGTGGAATATGAACAAAGGTGTAGGATTACTTCTCAGCCTGAGTGTTCAGAAACCCTCTTTAAACCAAGTACATCGAGATACAGCTGATTTTTTCATACTGCAGGTGGAAAACTCAGCTGTGCACTTTTGTCTGCTGTTTAGGTGCTCTGCCCTTCACAAGCCTCAGTAGGACACACAGTAATGAAGATCTCACTTGAAAAGTTACATAGGTTAAAAACTGTGTAAATATCCCAATTCAGACTGTTCACAGCTCCAGCACAGGATTATGGTGCACAGAACAACAGGGATCAGTGGGTTTCAAGCCCAAGTAGGTGAAACAATTCCTCAAGCTCCTACCACCAGTGGAACTTCCCTTCCACCAGTTTCTGCTCAAACATCCTGCCCTTCCTTAAGAAGCTGCCCCTTATGTGACACCTGTCATAAACTTAAGTTTTTCAGACTCAGAATTTATCAGCCTGTTTATATTTACTGGTGCTTTATTCGCTGGAAGGCCTTTCCTGACTAGTTTCACCAGGAGTTAATAGTGTTCTTCTGGGCTGGAAGTGTGGCAGGAGCCTGTTTCCCATGAGTGGGCTGGTCTAAAAACAAGTTAAACACATCCATCCCCGAGGGAGGTGCTGTGGACAGCAAGTGTCTGTCTCCCCCACCCCCCCTCCTGATGAGGAACTCTGACTCCAAACCGAACAAGTCCCGTTCCTTGGCACAGATGGAATCTGGAGGGAGCTGCTTACCAGTCTAGGTGCGGGCTCCCCAAGGTGTGGGACCTGGATTTTAGATCTATGGCACTGCACAGTGCAAGGGTACAGTGGCTTAGAGCTGTGGCGGTGGCTCCTTTAGAACCTGCTTATCTGAAACAAACCGAGTGACTGCAAAAAGCTTTACAGAAGTTCATCTCAAAAGGGTAAAATTAATTAACTGCTATGAATTCTTTGCATTCAGGGCTGCAAAACAAAGACACATATTACTTAAATCAGTTTTATTTAAGAATTTCCTACAGTGACAAATCTTATAAAAAGCATCCAAACACGAAACTGCAGCAAACAGCATTCTTATGGATATCTTACAGACAGTGGAACTTCCACCCTGGAGAGGCACACTGAGCTCTAGTGATCTCTGCTACAAGAGCTACTGCAAAGCACACCACAAGCTCAATGTTCTCATCACAAACCCCATCGTCTTCAAGTCACATTACCACACTTACAGATCATTAACAGAAAAAAAACACACACCATACAGCATTCACAGCAGTTGACATAAGGGAAAAGAAATACAAATATTCCATTTCACATAACACATTCAACTAATTGATTAACTAGGTAGAGAACCCACTTAAAGTCTTCCACATGTGGATGTCCTTTGAATGCAATAAACACTCGTACTTTATTTGCTATCATTGCTCTCCGCACACTCTCTCACCAAAGCCACAGGATTGAGAGACATCTCGCCAAGTCAAATAAAATCCCATTACTGCACCACCAGGTCTCTGCATGCGCTCGCTCCTTTATCTCGCACATACCAGCCCTCTCATGCCTCGGCACCACCACCAATCCCACACAAGGTTTCAAAAGTTCAAACAGCCTTCTGGTTCCATCTCACAGCCTTGCGTTCACAGCGTTGATACGACTCCATGAAATAAAGAGTAGCGGATAAAAATGGAACACCCACCGTCTAAGACGCAGCATGTGCGGTGTGATGAAGTATTCTTGGATGAGAAAGCATGTAGACAGAAGTATTCCTAAGGCAGAATATTTACAGCACTGCTTTCAATGAAGTGCTTCTTCCATACACATTTGAAATGAGATGAACTGCGGAGATTAAATGAAGCCTTCATATCGTACTTTAGTATGGAGGGGAGACAGTGTTAAACAAAAACACAAAACAAAAACGACACTGTGTTGTCCAACGGGGCACTTGGAGAGTCTTATGGTGGGATCAAATTAAAAACAAGAGGGAGAGAATGCTGTTTCTGACCAATGGTTCCATTTTGAACATGCAAAGAATTCAGGTAGCCGGGAAACAAGGGATAAAGTATTACAGGAGAAACCTTTCCTATCGACTGTAGTGTTAGTTCACCTGTCGGGCAAACAGCAGTCCACTTCCAAACATTCAGAATTCCAACTAGATATGTAACAAAACTTAGAAAATTCCTTTTACCTTTCTTTTCTTTTTCTTTTTTTTTTTCTTTTTTTTTTTTAAAAAAAGAAAAATGTCAAAAATACTGCTGAATATACTGCACACTGAACAAATTGATTTGGAAAACTTTAGTATATATGTAATTTACAGTATACTTACCATGAGTTAGAAAAATTTGATTTCCCACCATAGAGTCAGTATCAGAGCCCACTGCGTCTACATCCCCCAGCCTGAGGACTTGGAGTCCATGCTGGAGCCAAAGCCTCCGTTAAACCCGCTGCTGGAGCCCGCGTTGGAGGCCGAGCCCCAGCCTATGGCTGCCCCCGAGTTGGACCCTCCGTACGAGTTGTTGCCTGAGCTAAAGCCCTGGTTCTGCTCCCGCTGCATGTTGCCTTGGGGCTGGTTGTTCCCCGAGGGCCCCGACTGGTTCTGCTGGCTGGCCAACATGCCCATCATGCCCCAGCTGCTCTGCAGGGCCGCCTGCGCCGCTGCCATCATGGCAGGGTTGATGCTAAAGGCCCCGAAGTTCATCCCCCCACCCATGTTGCTGCCCTGGTTGTTGCCCAGTCCTCCCCCGCCTCCTCTGCTGTTGCCAAACCCCCCCTGGTTCCCAAAGCCTCCCGGGTTACCACCAAATCTTCCACCTCTCTCTAACTGTCTATTGCTATTATGCTTAGGTTCAGCATTGGATATATGTACGCTGATTCCTTTAATGATCAAGTCCTCTCCACAAAGAGACTGGGCAACCTATAAGAAATAAGGCATTGATTAAATGTGTGTTAGACGTCTTTTTTTTAGATGTTAGTAGTACAAGACAAAACATCCCCCATGACTCTGAGCAGATATTTAACCTGCAAAGGAAGCACAGGCATGTACTTAATCCGATCTGAAGTGTTTTATCTTTGCATTCACCACTACACTAGCTGCAGTATAAAAAGCTGTCTGGAAATGTAACCTCAGTCCATTCAATAAATCAGATCAACCTAACACCACTGGAATCCTCAAGACAGTGGACAAGTAAGTGTTTCATGTGTAGTTCCAGAAATGATACTTTATCAAGCTACTGAAATGCAGACTAAATATGAAGTTAAAATATGACTTACCTGGTCATCTGCAAACGTAACAAAAGCAAAAGCCCGGAAGGGCTTAGGAATGAAGACATCTACCACTTCCCCATACTGGGCAAAGAACTGTCGGAGTTCATCTGCCGTCATGTCCTCGGTGCAGCGCCCCACAAACACCTTCCTGCTGCGCAAGGGCTCGTCGGGACTCTGCTGCAGGGATGGGAAGGACAAAAACATCACAACCACCCTGCAGAACTGAGTTATAGGATGATGAAGGCCCCCCTCGATCTGGCCTGTTCTGAGGGCTGAAGATCAAGAAAGTTGGAGATTGTAAAAGGAGTTTAAAAAAATAAATGGAATTCTATTCCAAGAATGTGCCTGCAGCCACAAGAAAACAAGGGTGGGAGTAACACACAGGGACAGTGACAAGGCCACTGCAGAAGGACACTTTTTTGGTAATAATTGCTTATTGAGACACTGGAAGCTACAGGTTCAGTTCTGCACTCAAAGACTCATTCTGCTCTTCCCTAAATTAGTTATTCCAGCTGCTTTATTCTGCATGTATTCATGCAGCAGACAAGTTAGGCAGGTACTGCTGGACATTAAACACACTATTTCCAGATTTTCATCACTACCTCACATAACCAGCTATTTTCCCAACTCACCCACCTCCTCCCTCTTTTCTTTCAGCACCAATGAAAGCAGCAGTAAAACCCAAAGTACCTTAGAGTTGGGGAGTTTACAGTCACACCACCTGCCATCGATCATGTGCCGCTGTGACATCACCTTCACTTGGGTTTCGTAATCCGTGAACCGAACAAACCCAAACCCTTTGGAGTGGCCTGTTTTAATGTCCTTCTTAACCTAAGGGCAAAAACCAAAACCACAAGTCACCACGAGGATGAAGTGTTACTGAAGGAATTTAGTGAAGATCTCTTTTGGGAGTTTATCAGTCTTATAAATACTATTATCACAGCAATATCTAATTCCTTAACATCTCCCTCAAAAATTAATAACAGGCTCATGGAACAAAACACACCCTTAGGAAGAGACATAGCTTCTGATCTTCCCCAATTTTACATGGCTCTGTTGTTTCTGCTTGCTTCCTCAGGAGCCTGACTTCTACCCAATGTCCCTCTTTGCTTGAGCTGCAAAAGGATTTTACCTGCACCATCAGAACTTCTCCAAAGGTACTGAAATATTCCTTTAAGTCTTGTTCAGTGGTTTTCCAGGGAAGACCCAAGACTATTAAATCTGAAGTCTTCTGTACTGCTCGTTTCACTTTTACAGCTGATGATGCATCAGTTTCATCCATTTTTCTCTTATTATCTGAATATAAAAAAGTACATTAGACATTATCCTCAAATCTGGAAACCGATCCATTGATTATGAACTGCACGGTATAAAATCATAAACTCTGATGAGAAAGAGTACAGACTACAAGAGACACATGCCAGCTGTTAGGAGCCCATTGTAAAATATCTGAATGCCCTGGACCAAAGCCAGTCCACACTGAAGTCCCCCTCCAAAATGCAATTTGACCCAGTTAGCTCTGCATTAGTTTACTTAAATATCATCCAGCAACGTTCACAGGCCTATAACAAGGTGGAGAAGACAGGAAGTTTTAACAAGAATATTTCAATAGTGATGTATTTACTTCCCCTTTTTCCAAGGGGGTGGGGCAGAGTGGTCTGACTTCTCCTTTTCTGAGCACTTTTAAATGGTACTTCTGACCAAACCAGGCTTGAGAAGTGCCTGTGAGTACAGAGGTCCCATTAGACCACGGCCTCTGAAGGTCTGGATGAGGTTGTGGACCCTTCAAAGATAACACAAGACTTTGTCATTAAAGTGTTCGTTTGGGTAAAGTTTTAAAAACTTACTGGGGTCAAATCTACTCGGCAGGACAGAGATGTACATAAATCGCTGATCCCTATGAATCAGAGAGCTCAACAGGAACAGTGTTGCCACGTTAGCTCAGCAGTGACTCACGCGGAAAACTGCAACCTCGTACAAAGAGCCGACGGAACGAGCACAGACCTTTGGGATAGTTGACGACGTAGACGAGGTTCCCCCAGCCGGCCTCGGGGGCGTGCAGGATGCCCTCGACCAGCCGGACCCCCCTCATGCACTGCGACACCGGGTTCCTGTAGCGGAGCCCGCACGCCCCGGGGAACTGCGCCGTCACCGTGGACAGCAGCACCGTGCCGTCGTCCTCCGACGGGATCTCGATGGGCTCATCGTTCTCGTCCTCCGTCACCCGGATATACTCCGACATCCTCGCTGGACGCTATTGAACTGCACAGGGGGAAAGCAGCGTGAGCGACCACCCTGTGCCCCCCGGCTCGGCTTTCACCTCCCTCGCCCCGAGGCACCGCTGAGTTTATTACACAGCGGGGGACACCGAAACGCGCCGTTCACTGACACACTGACACCGAAGCCTCCGGCCCTGCCGTACCGACACACGGACCGACACCTCGGGCCATCCCGGAGCTACGGAGGGACCGAAGCGACGGGTCCCCGAGCACGGCGGGAGGGTGCCACCGGCTCCCGCCGCGGGGCCCGTTCGGCACAGCCCCTCTGGGCCCCGCCGCCTGCCAGGCCCGCCCAAGCCTGCCCCCTCCGTGCGCGGCTCCGCCCGCCCCAGCCCCGCGAGCAGCCCAGTCCTGCCGGCCCCGCGCTCCGCTCACCGGCCAGGGAAGGGAACGGCGTCCCCGGAGCCGCTCGGTGCCCCCTCAGTGCCCGCTCAATGCCCGCTCCGCCCGCCGCGCTCCGCCGGCGCCGCACAAAATGGCGGCCGCGGCCCCTCAGCGGCCGGGCCGGGCCCGGGCCGAACCATTCCCGGCGGCCGGAGGGGGAGGTTGCGGCGGGGCGCTGCGGCCGCGGAGCCGCACGGAGCTCCGACTGTGCCCCAGCGCGTCCCGCTCGCTTTCAGCCGGAGCTCGGCCGGTGCCTCCCGGCACCAGAGGCGATGGCCGAGGAAGCTTCCCGAGCCCCGCTCCCCCCGGCGCGGGGCCGGTGGTGCGGCCCTGCCCGCGTCTGCGCGAGCGCGGGAGCTGCCGGGAGCCGGCGGCGCGCGGGCCGTGAGGGAGGGACGGGACGGGAGCGGGACCGGCGGGGAGACCCTCGGCACGGAGCGGCTGTGCCTCGCTCCCACCGCGCTGCCAGGAGAACGAGAGCTCCCGACTGAAAAAAAAACAACCCCAACTCGGTCACTTGGTCTGTTCAGCCTGGAGGAGACTGAGGGGAGACCTCACTGGGGTCTTCAACATCCTCGTGCGGTGCCGCACCATCTCTGCTCTGTGTGAGCAGTGACAGGACCCAGGGAACGGCTGGAGCTGTGTCACGGCAGGGTCAGGTTGGATCTCAGGAGAAGGTTCTTCCCCCAGAGGGTGGTCGGGCACTGAACAGGCTCCCCAGGGCAGTGTCATGGCCCCAAGGCTGCCAGAGCTCCAGGAGTGTTTGGACAACGCTCTCAGGACAGGGGGGATTGTTGGAGTGTCTGTGCAGGGCCAGGAATTGGACTGGATGATCCTGGTGGGTCCCTTGCAACTCGGGATATTCTGTGATTTGCAGCAAAAAAAACCCAAACCACCACGAGAGTAAAAACAACCCCCCCTGACTCTTCTAAGGCCTAAGCAGTGCTTCCAGGGAAGATGAGGGGCCTCCATCCCTAGGGAGAGTTAATCTGAGGTGTACCCAGGGCTCTTCCAGTCGGGCAGGAGGAGACGCCAGTGCACTTCAAGATCCCTTTTTCACAGGACAGGACAGGAGTGTTGGAGATGCTGAGCACAGCAATCGTTTGGAATCAGCTTCGTCCTGGTGGTGCCTGTGTTTAAACCTGTAAGTTGGAGCAGGACTCAGACCCTCCCACTGACAGACACGTGTGAGAGATCCTGGCTGAGGCGTGTTGGCACTGAAACAGAACCATTCTGATCCAGCCTACCTCCATCTGCACATCTGCAGACATTCCCTGAGGATTTGGGGAAGAACTCGATTAACCAGGCTGACTAATGCAGAGTTTCATGGTAGCTCAGGTCTGTGTCTCATATTTGCTGTCTGATGCCATCCCCAACAACTGGTTCATCGCTCAGAACCAATGTCTTCATTAATTCTGCCAGATATTGGGGGGTTTTTATGTGCCTTTCCCCCTCTTACTGCCCTGCTCACTGAGCTTGCATAAAGCAACTTTGTAGGATTGCTAGAAGTTAAAAAAAGCTAGTAATTCTAGCCCTGTCCTTTAATACCCAGTAAATGTTTGCTATAACACAGCTTAATCCTCTCTAAACCCAATCTCCACTTACTTGAGTGGAAGACTTAATGGTTATAGCTCACTGTACACTATTATAAACTTCTGAACTCCAGAGGCATTATGGCTTAGGGAGTCCTGTTCCTACTGACACTTAAAAAGAAGAAGTGCAGAAGAGCCCATCTACACAGGTTTTCCTGAGCTGCAGTCACAAGAAGGACAAGCCTGTGTGAAAGAAAACCACATGGAGGGGAGAAACATCGGTCACAGGAACATGGTATTTTCCTCCTGGTTTAGTCCCTTTTACAAGGTTAATCATCAGCTTTCAGCAGCATCACCCTCTAGATAAACACCCCACTTTTTTTTTTTTACTTTGCAGTGATAATACTATAAACCGATACATTATTAACTGTTCTGCAGTTTTAATCTGACATTTTCCATCTGGATAATTGCCATTCCACATCTCCAAGTTATTTTATTCTGATACTTTACTAATGAGCTTATCTGGTCCATCAGTCACAGTCACATTAGTCTCCAGTCACACCAGAGACATCTGTAACACAATCAGTGTTTATTACAAGATCCATATGAACAGGAAGCCACACAGGGTTGGCATTAGCAGAGCTGTGAAGCCCTGCCATCATCATCATAGACAAAAAGTGCACTGCAGAGCTTCCACCAGCTCAGCAACTTAATCTGTGGTCTGTACCACACTGTTATAAGGAAAATAATTCTACCACCTTTTTCCCCTCCTCATCTGCCCCTTTGTGGCACTCATCCAGTCTGTGTTCCCAGTGCCCATCTAGCTTGACTTTCTTTGCACTGGTCTCCTAAAAAGAAGTAAAAATAAGCCTTATTAGTAAGGAAAGGGGACCCTACTGCTAGAGAAGGCTAATCCAATCCCTTGCATTAATGTCTTCTGCTGAGTATTCAAGACTCCCACTTCAGATTTCTTCAGGTGTGAAAACTGGCTCCCAGCACCACTGAACCCCAGCCCATCTATCCCTGTGTGACTTGGCACTCAGCCTTATCACTTAATTACCATTTTTCAACAGACTTCTGAGAGGACCTGACTAGACACAGGCTGAGAGATAAGCTAATGCTCGAGGGAGGCGTTCTCCTGAAATTCCTACATTTTCTAGTGACCCACAATACACATCCCAAAGCCAGTCCCGGTGTTGCCAAGTCAGCACGGAGGCAGCGAGTGCTGTTTGAACACGCTGTGAGGACGGAGCGGTAATTGCAGCATGTCAACATTACCTGCTGCACCATTTCCACTCAGAGTTAGTTTAGCAATCACCCTATTGAAGAGGCAGTCGTGGCACTGAGCCAGAGTGACCTTCATCTCACACAGCATCTGGTGGTAATTGCACTAATGAGCAGAGTAAGCACCAGCCCTGAACTGGATTTCATGCAGGTAAGAGCTTGGTGAGAGCAGGGAGCTCTGTGCTGGCTGTGAAACAGGCAGGGGGAGAAGGGCAATTATCCACAACACAGACTCCTGCCCCAAGAGCTTCTTCCTCACTTTTGGCAACAAACAAGCTTAGAATTAAACAAATGTTACTCTCCATTTTCTGCAAGAACTGGGATTCTCGCAGCACTTTCGTTCTGTTATTTTGCATTATGATTAGGTTGAAGTTAAGCAATTAGCAGTGGTATTGCTCTTGAAGTAACTACACCAGCGGGCACAGTGCTAGTTAATTCACCAGCTCCCTCTCCCTGGCAATTGCAGGGCCCATGGGTGCAGACAGATGCAATACGTGGTACTAGCCATCATGTATATTGACTTAAGTGTGCCCACAGGCACAAACCAAAGTGCAATACAATAACTATTTGCTGCTCTAGGTTAACTGTGCTCAGGGGTGCAAGCAAACTCGGTGTAATGATCAGCTGTTCACCCTCCCAAAAGCACTTGGGATGAAAAACAGCAGCAGTGGGCAACTAAATATAAGCTCCTGATGAAAAAAAGCATCACACAACCGTGGGTACTGAAAAACATGAAGTGCCTGAGCCTATTCCTGACCATGTAAAAAGCAGGAGAACTTAACGAATAATGGCCTGTCAGTGTAGTCAGAATCCAGCCTGATTTTCTGATTTTGTCAATAGTTAATAATTCCGACCTTTCTCCCTTACTCAGTGGAAGTATATTTTCCCCCCTGGCATCAAGTTTCTCAGAATAAAGCAGGAATATAAGGAGGAAGAACAATTTCTCCAGAAATACCTACCATAAATAGAGCTTTCCATTCACTAGCAAGTTATCAACATAAAAATTTACCAATACCAAGCAGTCTATAAACAACCACCAGAGAAAAGCTTCACTTAAACAAAGTAAGAAGCTTCCACCCACACAAAAGTACCTGGAAATATCATTTAGTTCTCACACCCCTCCTAATCTCCTTAGTTAAAACCTAAGACTTCATTATAGCACCTAAAATATTTTAGGCAATTTTCCCATGATCCTATAAAGCCATGATTCCAACTATCTCATTTTCAACCCTGTTTGTTAAAGGAGCAGGGTTTCCACATTCCTTCTGCTTCATATCCTTGTTTACTCGACTCTTCTAAAACTGATTAGAACAGGTGATGTGTGTTTTAATCTCTCAGCAGACACGATGAAAATCAGATTTTTACAAGTTTGGCTCTTGTAAAGACCTGAAAAGACCCAGTGGCCACCAGTCTGGGTCCTGAGAGCCCTAGTGTTAGGTGAGGGTGATTAAAGTGCATGTCACTGAAACATCTGGGATCAGCCATCCAGGGCTGGAGGTGTCCTGGCTGCTCCTTACTAACCCAGTTCCACACACAAAGGATCAGTCTGCGAGAGAGCTCTGGCTTAGAATTAAAAATGTTCCCCGGTGCCTGGAGACCCAAACGGTGCCAGTCGGCCTCTCTGAGCCCCGAAGCCCCTGCTGGCAGCGAGGTGCTCGTTCCTCCCTTTGTTTGCGAGCTGTGAGAGGGTTCAAAGCACAGCAGTGGGGGTTATCTGCCGGCTCCACCTCTGCTTTGAGTGGTACCTGTGGGAACTGTCAAACGTTTGCATCTTGTATGCAGGGAATGCAAAATTCCCTTCGCTCTGTTTTGTTTGGCAGAGTCAGATCAACCCATCTGCAAGTCGGCTCCCTTGCCTTTCTGGAGCATCCAGCAGCAGAGCCTGGGAAGGATTTCTGCCTGGGATTCTCAGAGGTATCGAGTCCATTCCCAGAGCTCAGTTCCTGGTGAAGATGTGCCAGGCATCTTCCAAAGGAATTTGATGCCTCTTCCAGTGCATTGGGATTCAGAGATTTTCTAATTTTTTTTTCTAGATGGTGTAGTAACTCCCAGTGTGGAAGAGCATGAGCTTCCATCAGCACAGACTGGCATGAGCCAAAGGTTAAAATCCACAGACTGGCAACTGGTCTATAAAATTGCACCTGTTGGTGTGTGACAGACCCTAAATATTGAATACAAACTTTAGAATTTATATTAGGGGATGGAAATAGAATCCTTCAGAGGCAAAGCCACAGGTGGCTTGGGTAAGGTGTAGCAACTATTCCTGTAACACCTGGAAGAGTGTGAAGGACAACTTTGGCAGGATCTGTTCAAAAGCTGTTTAGTTTTCCTTCTCTGTTTTTTTTGTTTTCTCTCAAGGACAGGGGAGACAGTCTGAGTAGTGTTTTGCTGGTTTTGAATGATGCCCACTGAAGCAGGAGCTCAAGTATAGGACAAAGACTGTTTTTAAAACAGTTAGGCTTTACTGCCTGGTGATATTTTTTCGAAGTACATTTACTGAAGATTTATGTAAAATCTATCTTTTGTCTACTTAAAATATGTCAAATGGATGTACAGGGCAAAATTTAATGCATATGGGTTTTCATTATTTTAAATCATTTGCAATATAAATGATTTACTATGACATCAGACCTTTGTTCTTTGGCTGTCCACCATAAATTGAGGCCCACCCAAATTTCCAGTCTTAGCTATATTTCTGCATTCCCTCCCCCAGTATCTATAATCTCGGTTCTGTGATTCTTCATGTAAATGACTTTCAACA
Organism: Manacus candei; assembly: GCF_025592945.1. Classification (NCBI taxonomy): domain Eukaryota; kingdom Metazoa; phylum Chordata; class Aves; order Passeriformes; family Pipridae; genus Manacus; species Manacus candei. Next base: position 3,792,820 of record NW_026138070.1, read on the forward strand.
GGGAAAGGAAGGGAACACATAATTTGCCTTAATACAGGTAATTTTGAAAGAGGAGCAAGACCTTTACATGAGGAATAGTTGACAGCTGTGGAAAGGGGAGAACTAATGCTCGTAGAACTGAAAGTCATCCTTGATGAGAGTGGTGAGAGCTACTGATCACCCAAATGTGACCAAATGGACTTTTTGTGCACTTGAAACTGCCAGAGGTGATCGACTTCTATCTTTCTCTTTCTGAATTTTTTCATGTCTTTTTAGTGCCCTTACATTTATAATGCAATTAATTAATCAAACTCTGGCCAGTTAATGTTGCAGGCAACCACTTGGAAAACTGAGGTATTGGGGTAAGCCAGGCTCCCCAAGGTCATTCTGAAAGTCCACAGTGAAGAACTGGTGGCACCTGACACCCAGAACTGTGTTTTCATGACAGACTTGCTCCTAACAGCCATAAAAATCTTGAAACACCCGGACTTTTTGGAAGACCTTGTGGAAAACTGCCTTCATTATTGTGTTTGCCAGTTGTCCTGTGACAGTTAATGGATACAGACCTTTGGACCCATCACAGCCTATATTTGAAGCCTTCCCAGCCCGGTAGTTACTGAAAATTGTTGCCACTGAACAGCTCTTCTGTGGCTACACTACAAGAATTAAACCCCTGACCTCAGTGCAGTTTCTCATTCACTGATGTCATCTCAAAACCTGCAAGACTGAGACTCTGCATAGCCTCTGATTTCTACTCATGACTCTGAGAGACAGTTCAGCCTGAACCAAACATCACATTTTTGCAAACCTACCACACCACATAACTCAGCCTTGACACACTCCCCTTCCTGCTCTGTTTTCACAGTTTCATGCATTATTGCTCATGCATGTGGTTTTAAGAATTCATCCCAAATCTGACCTGCCTGAAGAATTGCAGCAATTCTGAGCAATATCATAAATTACAGCAACATCCTAAGGGGAATCTTCCTGCTGACATCTGGGCTATCTGTGTGATCCTATCGCTGCAAGTGTGGCTGACAAGGCCCATTTCTCTCTCTTTGCTGCCTTTCCCACAGTGCTCGTGCTACACCAAACACCAGCACTGCCAGCAGTTTAACCCTGGAGTCAGAGCAGGGGCAGATGATGTGGTGGGCCTGCATGTCCTTGCCTTCATTCAAGCTTCCAGGGGCTCTGCCACGACGAGATCCAGTGAGAAAATCTCAGGGTGGTTCTGATTTATGTGCAAGAGTGCAGAGGAGAGCAAAAGCTTTTAGTATCTTGGGAAGTAGCTAGGGATTAAGGCCAAGGAAAGGACAGTCATGTCAATTAGATCCTTAAAAAAGAAGACTCAAGTGGAAGTCCTGGCTCCCGAACTGTTTCTGGGCTGGCAAATGTTCACAGTCCTCTTGGCAGATCCTGCAGGGAGTTAATGGGCCCACTTAGATCCCCTCCCACACACCACGGCGTCAGCTTGACCGTTTTGAGGGAGGCCTGGCTGTGATAATTCAGCATTTTGTCCTGAAATGAAATTAGGGAATATGTTTTAATATTTTAAGATCTCGGATGCTTTCTTGTCAGGAATCTCCAGTGAACCCAGCCCTTCATTCCAGATGTGGCTGAGGGAAGAAAACGTCATGCAAAGTGCAAGGCTGACACCTGGAGGGACTGTGAGAGGCAGCCGGGGAGCCTGGAGCAGCCAGACATCCTGCAGCACACATGGCTGGGTGAGGAAAGCTCAGGGGGGTGGCAAGATCCCAGGGTTTGGAACTGCTCTTTTCTACTGAAGGGGTGCTTTCAATATTCTCCCTCTCCCCTTTTGCTGTTTCAGATCTTCCATGTCTATTTTTAGGAGAAGAAACATAGAAGCTCTGACTGTGTCACCTAATTATTCACTTCCATGCTCAGGAATGTCTGGATCAAAACTTACCTTGCTCAATAAGCTGCTACAAATAACACACAGTTGTATTTTCAATTGGTTGCTCTAATTTATTTGAATTGCTGGGTATCAGACTTCCTGCTGCTTTACCATTTGTGTAACTCTGTGTTGAGTTTCTGCAGCACAGACTTGCAGGGCAATTCCTGCTGTCAAAGCTGCAGCTGGAAGATTTGGCATTAGGTAGAGCTTGTTCTTTTCATGTCTGGTTCTGCCAGCACCCACGGTGAGGCTTTTCTTGAAGCTGATCCTAATCAAGGAATGCAAGGCAGCTTCTGGGACAAAGTCTTCATGCTTTTGGAAGTTTGCTTTCCAGCCTGGCAATCACCCATTCACAGCACTTACTCAAACCTTTTCAGTAATCTCTCTTCTCTGCCAGGAATTGTCTCAGTATTAGTGAATGCTTGTTTTGCTTGATCTAATTTTAGCATATGTTAATAACTGAGTTATTTACTGTGCTGACATTACCATACATTTAGTGTCTCACGGACCCAAAGATTATATGTCCATTACATCTCTTTAATTCTCTTTGTCATTGCCAGTGTGGTTCCAATCATCATAAAATTTGCTTAGCAGTGAGTAGTTGTTTATGGAAATGGGAAAAATAAACCAAAAAACCCCACAACCAACAGTTACTTTTGGAACTGTTTTCTGCAGTTTTACCAACCCAGCTGCAGTGCAGCTCCCTGAGCCCCCACGTGTCCTCTCTGATGTACCTCAGTACTGACTGCACTGCTTTCCCCTCTCACCTTCAGACTGCCAAAGGATCATGGACATTCAGTTCATCCTGATGAGCATATAAACCACTCCATACATTCCAAACCAGTTAAAAGATGAGCCATGAAAACACCGGGGAGTGGAAAAGAGGCACTTTGAGAGCTTCAGGAGCAGCACAAGATTTGGGGTGTGCTGGGGGTGCTGCTTTTCAGCCCAGACACCTGGAAGTCTAATTCCACCTCTGTGGTTACTGTTTCTTCAGTGCTTCTCATTAACTGCCATGACTAACGAGGCAGTAACACCTTTCTCCCCCCACCCCCAAGAATATTGGGGTGTCAGTTATGCTGAATTACACTGGATCCCTGCTCACTCAGTGATGTAGACAAATAACAATTCAAGATCAAGGGTGAACCCTGGCCACTAAACTTGTTTCACTTGTGACTCATTCCAGACTTAAAAACCTGGCTCTTGCTGACATTTTATTAACCCAATTTGTCATCCTCCTAACCCCCATTATCCAACCCAGGCAGATTATTTACTTTGAAAAGATGTGCAGATAGCTTCCATGCGAATCCTAAGTAGATCCAGGTGCCACAGCTAGATTCCAGAGGGACTTACAGTCATGAGAGACATGTGCTGGTAAAATAACTTCTAGATGCTTCCAAACTCAATGACATTCTCCCTCTTTAGATTTTGTCTGGACTCCCCTTCCTGCAAAGCAGCCTGGCACCAGCATGGTGAAGTGCCCAAGTCCATACCTTCAGGGCTCTGTGTGTGTTCCCAAAGAGATCAGCAAAGGTAAAATTAGACATTTACTAAGGTTGAGTACATACTAAAATATACTCCTGCTTTGGAGTTGGAATCTCTGGCTACCCCCTACTAATATAGTCCCTTTGAATCTTTGCATTTATCCCAAAATAAAGCATTCAAGTCAAGAATTAGCTTGCTGCCTTCCAGAGGATTCATCATTTCCAGTTTGCAAGCTTGAAGAGAGAAATCCAGGAAGCATCAATAAATCTACTTTGACAGTGGAGTAAAGAGCTGCAAAAGGAGTAACCTGTCAAGGTAATGTGACTTAATTTCTCAGAGAAAGATCCATTTTTATAAATGAAATAAAAATGCCAGCAAAGTCAAATAGCAGGAAGTGTCACACTTGATTGTCTCTCAGTAGGACAGAAATTAAATAAAAAGAAGGCAAGGTAAATGACAGGGTTTTACATTTAGCAAGGGAAGTAATAACATAGAATAATAACATCCACTGAGAATCTATGCACAGCAACCCGGGTATGACAGAGGTGTGTGTTCCCACAGAAACATTTATTTAATGTGCACATTTTCCCTTGGACAAAAGGCAGGTTGAGCGCCGGGAGCTGAGGGCTGGTGGAGATGCTGGGATCGGACGTGCGGGGGCAGCCTTACCTGCGGATTGTCACGGCTCTAAAACACCGCGGCAGGGCCACTGCAGGCAGCTCGCTTTGGCCTCCCAACTTCCCATGCCAAGCTCTGGAGCTTTGCCCCTTTCCAAACGAGGGACCCATCCAGGCTTCCCAGGTTTCCTCATTCCAAGGGCGAGCGCTGTCCCTTTAAATAAGCGCCGAGATCTCAGCCCAAGCGGGGACTGGAGCCCGGGCTACCCACGGTTATGAAACCTCCCATTCAGAGCTCGGGGGCTGCTGCTGCACTCCGAGGTTAATAATCAGTTTTAATATTCACTTAGGGGGCTGTAAAAAAAGAATGAAAATTTCCTAATTTGAAAATGGACTTGATTGGCAGCTTTATTATCTCTGTAAGGTGCGTGGCATTCCACACAATCAAGTCGTTTTTTTAAATAATCTCACTGCTTAAGTCGTACACGCTGCTAATTGCATTTTAATAAGTCTCTTTAAAATCTTTCCATATTTTTTAATATCCTAATATTAGATAAGTGATTGCTGGGGACACTGGAGGGCACTGAAGTTTATAGAAAGAGGAACACCATAATGAAGCTTTATTGGGGTGGCATCACCAAACAATTGCTGTGATAGCAACACTCCCAAGCTTGGAAAAGTGCCAGGCATTCCCCCCCTGGAACTGACTCAGGCAGTAGCCTCTCTGGCTCAGGACTGACGCAGAAAATGGATGCTTTCTGGCTCATAAAATGGCCTCTTTCCGGCTTGGAAGTGACTGAGGAACTGTCCACTTTGGATTTGGAAAGGACTTGGGAACTGGTTTTTCTCCATTGAACAATGACTTTGAAACACACTTTTGTTTTGCTTGGTTCTGGCTTGAAACTATAAAAGTTGTTGGTGTTTTTGGTTTTTTGTTAGTTTTTTTTTTTTTTAAAATTGGGTCAGGATTAGGCAGAAAGAAAGAAGATTGTTTTGCCAGCTCTGTACAGTAGCAGATGATGTGAAAGGCTTCAGTGGAATTAGAAAACCAAGGCTGCAAGTAGAATAGATGAACTTTCCATCTCAAAGATCAAACCCAGTTAAGATGAGAGAATATTTGGGAGAAAATGTACTTTGGTGTGGGGCTATGGAGTGTCTGTGTCTCACACAGGGGACAGAGTATTATCCAAGAACACCAGTACAGACTCAATCACTCTAAAGTTAAAAAAACCCAAACAAATAAAATAAACCACCAAAGAAATCAGACAATAGTGGGGCTGAACTGACAAGCTCCAGTTTCAAGCACCCAGAAGTACAGAATATTTCCAGCTCAGGTCCAACCAGGATCCTGTGTGTGCATCCACAGGGTGAGCTGTCCCAGCAGTTACAACCCAGTGGTGCAGGAAGGTGCCCCACGACGTTCCATGTGCAGAGTCCAACGTTTTCTATTGGAAGTCTGTCTTTAGATAAAGTACTGTCTTCTCTATTATATTTGTTTTCTCTATGTATTTAAGTTGTGTTTCTTCAAATTATGTGTTGGGCAACTAACGCCACTTTCAATGTAATTTAACATCATCAGCCATGAGTGGGAAATATAATCCCAAATTAGTGTGTAACTGGCTTCTAGGGAACTTAACTGGGATAAAAGGACTTTTTTTTTTTGCCCAAACTGCATGGCAGTGCCAAATTTTACATTATATTGCATTTTATCCTCTGCAATTCGTGCACTGGGACCTGAGATCAGAAAGTTATTTTGAGAACAGTAATGACTTTAATGTATTGCCTGCTTTTATATGGTTTTTTTCCCCAAGTCTTGTCTTCTGAAATCATACTATAATAAATCACAGTGTCAGTTTTGGTTTAAAAAAAAATCAAGCTTCTGCCAGTTCAGTATTTAGTAAAGAAAAACAGAAAAAAATGTGATATCTTCTTAAAGACTCAAAACTTAGGAAAGAAATACAGAGAATCTATAATTGATTTTTTTTCCCTTTCAAGTCTGATAATATTTAAGTAAAGTTGCTTTTGGAACCTAACTGTAACTTTTAATACTTGAAATGGACAGTACTGATATAAACATCTTGCATTAGTTTGTTTGAAAGTGAGCCATTTTCTGACTAACTGAAGATCTGTTTGTCTATCCATGTGTTTCTTCTGTACATCATCAGAGAATCCTTGGACTCAGTCCATCGTATCTGTAGGTCTGACCTTATTCCCACTGAAACCCAAAGGAGTTCTGTCACTAACTCTCAGTTAAAAATGGATCAAGACCAATTTTGCCATATAGTATGAATAAGAATAATTTGTTAACACTAAATTTCTGATTACTAGTTGTGCATCTTTCTGGTTTTAAGGTGTATGAGGTGGCACTGTAAAGAAACCAATATCTCTGGCATGAGCCATGAAGTAGAAAAGAGTTGTCAGTTTACAAAATTTCCTGTCTTCCTCTCTTCTTCTCCTCTTTTTTTTTTTCCCCTTCTGGAAATCAGAGCAGAAGGTCTTGTTTCGCACTGACAGGCTGGGAGGCACATGTTCAGCGAACTTCTGCACAGGAAGTAAATGTCCAGGTCATATTTATCCCTTTTCATGTGGTTCTTTTAATCCCCCAGATTGGGTTTCAGAAGAGTTTTACAGTTTCAGTTTTACAAAGCGAACCTTCCTTTAATGTTGGCATTTTAAAGAAAAAGCTTCAGTCAAAACATGTGTGTTTTACATCAGCCAGATGTGACGTTTGGGGGAACAGGCCACAATGTGGCAGCCAGCTCCTCTGTGAGAGCTGACGGGGTCGGTGTTGGACATCAAATGGGAACTACTGGTCCCCGGCTGGGGGATCAGCCTCCTGGCTCTGTCACCCAGTGCAAAAAGTTATAAAAATAATAATAGTTTTACAAAAAGTCCCCAAGAAAATTGAAGATCAGAGCATGGCCAGCATTGCTATGACTTGCGCCCCAGTAACCCACATGGCCACATTACAGAGAACAGCCCTCCTGTGCACAGACCTATACACCCAAAAATTTATTCTTGCCTAAAAATGGTTGAATTAAAACAAAGCAAGAGGTGTTAAGGGCAGCAGATGCACATTAATGTGTCCGACACTGCACCAGCAGCCAGTGGCTACTCCAAAAATAAAACCTGATTCTGCACAACTTCCATGGAACATCCCTGTCCCTGTAATCTTCTCTTTCAAGGGTCTAACTTTTACCATTTTCATTTAAAAGCAAACAATGAAACAGAATCAGAAATCTCTCAGCTTTCTCCAGGATTTACCTCACAGCTGTGCCAGGTGAGGCAGGTCTCGTTTTCAGCCGGACCCTCTAAATTGAGGTCAGCTGTGACAGGGTGGGGCCTTCTTTTTCTGCCCCTAAAAGCCCTTCCTGGTAGTGTTTTGGGGGTATGGATGGAGTTTGCACTGGAGAGGAGGTTTCTAGCAGTCAGTGCTGTGGTTGTTGGGTCAGGGCTGCCTCAGGGCCTGTGTCAGGGGAGGCTGAGGCTGGTTGAGGGGCCGCTGAGGCAGCTGCTGTTTCCCGCCATTTTTGCCAGTCCAAGCAGCCACCGGTGCCTCAGCAGGAGCAGGTGTTGGTCTCCTGCCATGGCTGCCTTTTCTCCTGCTCTGTGCAGCAGCATCTGGCTGTGTCATCTACACAGAACTGTGCTGGTACCTCAGTACTGGGCACCGGGGCCACCATTTTGTGACTGTTGGAGCGCCCTGAGTGGCCCCTCAGGGGTTGTTGCTGCTCTGGCTGAGGCAGTTGAGGACGAGCTGAGGCGGTTGAGGAAAACCTGAAGGTGACCTGGGGCAGTTGAAGGTGACCTGAGGCGGCTGAGGAAGAACTGAGGAAGAGCTGGGGTGGCTGAGGAGGAGCTGAGGCACCTGAGGAAAGGCTCAGGCAGCAAAGGAAGAGCTGAGGCAGAACTGAGGAATCTGAGGCCTGAAAATTCATCTTATCAGCGTGTGTGGCCTCCAGCCCCTTCAGACAGCAGGTGCCTCACCCCCTGCCACCGCCTCACAGGTATCCGCCATTCCCTGGCAGGAGACCCCTGAGGGAACACCTTCGGGAGGCAGCCCATGGGAAGCTCACCACAGTGTCACTTTGGGACAACTTGAGGAGAAACTTCTTCCAGAGACACCACTGCTGGTGTCACACTGCACTGGTGACATCTGGGAGATATTTGGCTGCTACCAAGGACTGTGTGGCACTGGCAGCCGTTCCAGGAGTCCTGGGAAAGCAGCTCTGTGTCTCCACTCCTGCACCAGCAATGGGTGAGTATTTGCTCTATTTCCAAAAAATGCATCCCTATTTAAGCACCTTTTCTTGGTCAGTAAGCTGCAGGGCTGGCTTTTGAATCCTCTGGAATAACAGCTATGGTCTCTTGAGTTGACACCATTAATTTTTTCCCTTTAAGTTTTGTGTCAATCCAAGGTCACTGGCCTCCAGGCCTGGGCTCTGCATTGATCTCCTTGAGGGATATAAATAGGTTTTCCACAGAGTTGCCTGCTTTCCTGACTGTAGCTAGGTATAGATTTTGTCTTTACTGTGGCTAAATGGTATGGTCAGGTGGCTTGCAGTAAATTTGGCAGGGGGTTAATTTAGTGTCCTGGAGTCTGTGACTGGATGGAGTGGGGCTGGAGTGAATTTGAAATAAGTATACTTTATAAGCTATCCTGCACAATATATCACTTCATAATATCCCTGAGAAGAGCCTATAAGACTGGCTTATTTACTCATGAGGAGCTGGGTTGAGCAGGACCACGTCTGGGCATTGGGATTATCTGGATGGTGTACTTGGCTGGAGCAACTATCTGCTTCTCCTGGGAGCAGCAGAAATGCCATAAAAACAAGGAAAGCTGCGTAAATTATGTGCTTTTTGGACTGACTGTGCCAAGGCTGAGGTGTCTTTTAGAGGATTTAGCAGGTATTTTATTTGGTGGAACCAGAGTTGGCTGGATTTGTGTAAGCGTGCTACAAGTTTTTACTCAACTCATGTGCCCCCATTTCTCTTTGGCTGGTAAATGTCTTGATAGATAGCCCGAAGAAATCAACATAAACATACGTAGTTGTGTTTTTTCTTTTGAAGTGCATGAGTATCGAGAGCTTGATTGTTATTTGTCCTTGGGTGTTCCTCTTATCTCCACTCCAGATTTTTACATCTTGTTAATTGACGTTGTTGCTATCAGGCTCTGCCTAGCATTTTTTAAGGCACTCCTGCAGAAGTTAAACTTGAGCTGATACAAGCAGCAGAGCTTTGTGAAGCTCTCTTTTGGAAGTACCAATTACCAGCAGTTTCCTCTGATATCACTGGTATATCTGGCTCTTTATCACCTCTGTAAGTTGGTCCTGAAAACAGGGAACAGCAGGCTAAGCTTTTTTCTGTCATCATCCTGTTAAAGCTAGGACATTCACTATGGATAACTGGAGTAACACCTGGCCAAATTCTTGTCTGAAAACTGCTCTAGCAGGGGACAGAAACACCCCCCAAAATATTATGATAGGAAATGGACTGATGACAACAAACAGTGACCCCCTTTCCAGACCACTTGTCCCTCATCCAGCAGGAAGACACCAACAGTGTCACTGCCCAGTGTAGAAGGAAGGGAAGGCAGCTTTCCCTCGTGCCTTCAGATCACAGAATTTGTACAACTAGGAGGAAAGTCTAATGGCTGTGGCAGAAATTTAGGAAATAAAGAATTAGTCCTGACTTTCCCACATACTCTCTATGTGACTGGGTCCATTCCATTCGATTTGCCATTTGCCTTGCTTTCCTCTGCGGCAATCCTACAGTGCAGGGAGGTAATAGAAAAAAAATCCATCAGCAGCTGTGAGGCACTCGGCTGCTGTGGTCAGATAAGTACCACAGTGAAGGAAACTCCTCTAAGTATCTATTAAGGACAGCACTTCACAGGGCTCTTGCCCCTTCTATCCAAGGTGCACGAAGCATTCCATCAATGCTACTTGTACTCCTTCAATACCCCTGAGAAGCAACGCATTATAAATCCCATTTTACAGATGGGCGAACTGACTTTTCCCCAAGTCCCAGAGTGGTTCAGTGACAGAGCTGGGAATTGAACCATTAGACATTTCCCTCTTCATGACAGCTCTGTACAATCCCAGGACTCATTTATTTTCCCTATTAAAAAAGAAGTAAACAAGTATTTTCTTTCTGAGACCCACTGAGGATGGGGGATTGGGGAAAAAAATGGAAGTAAAATTAAAAATAAAATGACATAATTCCCTACTGGCCTGGAGTTGTCCAGTCTCCTTTACATTCACACTTCTCTTTGTTATGTTTCCTTGAAGTTGAACCTCCCTAGAGAAGGGAACCTCAGAGTTTCTGGTGCTGGGGAAGAAATGCTTCAAGAAAAAGAAAAATAATCGCAGCTGCAATGTTAAAAATAAGAAGCTAATCAAAGGCAGCCCATGTGGGCGCCACTTTCATCTCTCATCTTCAAAGAGGTGCAAACAAACATTGTCGGCGTGCCAAGCAGCAGCCTCAGCGCCTGATGATCCCATTACTCCTCCAGCGTCCACCCTCCCCTTCCATGCTGCTGAGCCTGTAGGCATGGGACTCCAGGATCTCTGCCAAGGTGGGAACCTCTAGTCACCAGAGGGGAAGCCACATATGGAATTCCTCTGTGGATCCAAATTATTTCATAACAAACATACTCGTGCCCTATAGATCGTTCCTTGTACTGTTGCCTTTAGAGCCTTTCTAGTAACAATAATAGCATCTCTCGTTCCCTAAGATGCTGAAAAGACTCTAGATCAGAGGTTTTGTTCTGGTGTTTTGAGGGGTTTTGTTTTTCCAAAGATTTGGCTATTTTTAAGAATAATATCCAGGCTCTGATGAAATCCAGATGCATTTAGTGCAGTAGAAGAATGTGAGTTAGTAGTTAAAGTGATGGCACTTGGGGAATTCGGGGGAATTTGCAGTGCTGAGTCTCCTCCCAGTGCTCTTGAGAACTTGCCTTGAAGTCAATGCACCAAATGGGTTTGTGCCTCAGTTTCCCTGACTTTACTTGCCTCGACACAGGCCTGGCTGTCCCTGCACACGCTCATGCCACCTGTGTAATAAATTACCCAGCTCTGTACAAACCAGTTTAAGTACCAAACCCAACGTAGAGAGTGATGCTGTGCCTGACCTAATACCACTTAATGCACAACAGTGTCACCTTCAGTGTGGTAACACTGGGGCATTGCTCCTGTTCCCAGAATGAGGGCATGCAAAGAAAACCCGTGTCTCTGTTTCATGTGGTGCAGCATGAGATAGTCTAGCTTGGATTAAGGGGAAGAAGGATAAATAAGGTGATGGGACTGAACTTTTTTCCCCCAGTATGAGATTTTCAGTGGATAAGTGAGAGTGAAAAAAGATAATTTGTTCTGTTTATATTGCCCTTCCTTGTTAAGTGCATGAGTGAAACATTAATCATGGATACTCCCCTCCTATGGAGAGGATCCTATGGAATGAGGATGCAAGAGACCAAATCAACTCCTGGGCTTCGCCACTGCTCTTGTGAGAACTCTTAGGCTGCTTCACCAGCTGCAAAACAATGATGTTTTAGATAAATGGCTCTGAAAGCTATAGATTAAAACAACTAGATATTATTTCTCAGAACTAAACTGCATCTTGATGCTGCCAGAATCTTGGCAGAGGAGATACCTTTACCACCTTGTACCTATCTGGGGCTTTCCTGCTCTGTTAACATCATGAGCAACATTCCAGTAGCTGCAGGAACGGTTCACTGGGGCAGTCATCCACCCACAGAAGCTCTGTGGGGCCTGCCCTGTGTTCACAAGGAGAGACTGGGAGATGGAGGGGTGGGAGTAGAATTGGATCCAGTTCATCATAATGAGGAAAGCCTGTCCCAGCCAGGAAAGGATTCAATTAGGAGGCCAGAGGAACATGGATGATAATGCAGGGAGGGCACCAGGACATCTGGGGCTGCCACTGCTGGCAAGAATAAAGGTGCTTTGCATAAGAGCAGGATGCAGTCACAGGGGAAGAGGAATCTGCTCCCAAGTAGCACTGATTCCCCCTCCCCTCTACAGTGCACAACAAGGTACAGATTAGACCATTACACCCAGGGGAAGCCACAGAGTCGCACTCTCTTTTTCATGGACAGTAGCAGGAAATCAGTGGATTGGAACCAAATGAGGAGCCTTACTCAAACCAGATGTGACCCCAGGGAGATCAGAAATGCTGAGATGTTTTTGCTTTGACATATCCGCCAGTGCTGAGGGTGGGGGAAGGCCGAGGGTGGCAGCAGCCGATTAGATGCTGCTGGATTGTATCACACTGGTAAGAGACTGGCTAGGCTTCAACACAGAAAATGAGAGGAGACCACTCTGCTGCTACATAGTCAAACTCATGAATGTATCCCGAATTTAGCTGGCTCGTCACCTGCTTCAGCAGCAAGTCTTTGATCTGGGACCTTCACAGCCACACTCTTGAGTTAACCACATCTGTAGGCTACAGCCTCTTGTGATCAAGCAAGATTAGCAAAGGTACCCTCTATTTCCATTCAGCAGACTTCATAAAATAACTTGAGTCAGAATCAGGGGGAAATTAAGGCATAGAACTGTGGTGACATGTGCTGTGAAGTCCATTTTAAGTCCCAGCACCAAAACTACCACTGTCTGCATCTGGATGTTACCTTGCCTCTTCTGTGTCTAATTCTGACCTCCAACTTAATGGTAATTCATTTTCTAACCTCAGGAGACAGTGATGAGAGTAACATTGAACTGGGTGGACATTTTGCTTAAAGACCCAGATGTAGAGTCCTATGATTAGGTGAGGTTATTTTTCCTACTTGCATGAGTCAAAGGCAAGTTCTGACATCAATAGTCTCCAAAAAGTCTGAAATTCTATGACTGTAAAGGCTCTGAAGTCAGGTCAGTACAAAGTAATCCAATGTATTCATTCATTTTCAGCTCTCATGATTATAAAAGCCTGATGCGTGAGTTTTTTGCTTATTTGATTCTGGTAATAATGAAATGAAATGACGGGAAATCAGTTGCTCCCCTGGCGCTCTCACTCTGTCTCTTCCTTCATCCTCTGTGTCTAAACAAGGAGTCCAGAATTGACTTCAGTTAGCATTAAATTCTTTCAGGCCTTGAAGACAGTGATCAGTGTGTCCTTTATTTTGTGCCAGGTCACAGGACATTTGTAACAAAAAGGCAAAAATCCCTTGCCCAGCTGTTTGCTTCCCTGCTGCCTGAGATGGAACAGTTGGTGAACTACCCTTGTGAGGAAGAGGCTGCAGGAGATGAGTGTGATTCACAAGGAACCCCTTAGTCATGGAGACCCTCTTGGTCCCATACCAGCACAGACTGTTGCTCCTTAGGGTGCTGCCTACCCTTATGCAAATACTACTGTCATATTTGGTCTGCTAATTATGAATATTTCTGTGGGTGAAGCTGTTCCTCTGCTATTTTTAGGAAGCCTGTGACTAGTCGTGTCCACTGAAACCATCACTGTTTTTCTGGTGACTTCTGTAGACTTTGGAACAGGAGGTTTCTGCTTTGCCTAGAAAATTATTCTGTCATGTTATATCTGCCCCACCAGCTGGAGGAGCTCACAAACAAAGAGGGGCTTAAAAGCCAAGTCCTTTCTTGCTTTGTGCCCTCTACATGTCAGGCAATTGAAGGACAAATGCTTCACTGTTTTGACTGGTAGAGTTTTGCACTCTCTTAGCATAGGTGTTAATGTGAAGTTTAGGAGGAGTTGGGCAGAGTGGAACTGGGTGAACTGGAAGGAAGCCTGTGTCTGCCTGCAGAATGTCTCTGGCATCGGAATGAACCAAGGCATCATCCAGGAGCAGTGAGATGCAGGGAATATGGACCTAATGATACAACAGGAGCATGTTGCTGGAGACCCTGTCAGCACTCTCATGCTTTACAACTCTATCTGACCCTTCCCAGGAGGGTGAGTTTCTGGTTTGCATTAGCCCAGATGAGATGCAGTGTTGACAGGACTCAGCAAGGTTTGCAGGAACTGAGCTCACTGGCCACCCTGTGCAGCAACAGAGCCACGCAGGGGGGAGCGTTGCCAAGTGGGTCCCTTATAAAGCAGGCTGAGGGTGCAGCTTCTCAAATGATGGAGCAGAACCTCCTCCTTCCCTTTTCCCAAGCAATTCAATGATCATAGCCCACAAAACCAAAATAGCTGCCAAAGGACAAGCTGGATTTCATTTTGCTGCTGGTGGTGTTTGAATGGTGTTTAGCATAGAAATTTCATTCTCCAGTGGGAAGGGCAAAGTCCCCACTTTGTTGTCTCAGCTCCAAAAGGAATGAGTTTATAGGCGTAAGAGTCACAGAAATACCTGTTTGCACCAGAGAACACTATTCTGATCCATCAGTGAGACAGTGGAAAGCACTGCAGACTTGTAAAGACCATTTCCATACTGGAAGGTCCAGTGGGACAGGAGAGGGTGATCTCTGAAAATGTGTATTCTACATGCTTAGCTCACCCTGCAGAATCCTTGATAAGGTTTACCTCTGAAGGTAACCAGTTTTCTCTGTGCTGCATCTATCTATCTCTCTGTTAAGTGGCAGGTGGAAAAAAACCTTGGGCATTGTGATGTGCCTTGATATCCCTAAGACCCTGGCAGAGTTCGAACTGCCCTGGAAGTAGGAGTTGTTTCTGAAATTAGAGTCTTTCAGGCCTGAGGATGGCTGAGAGAACACTGCAGTGCACTAAAGAGAGAAAACACTTCACTTTCCTGAAGAAAATGAAAATTGGCTCCTCTGTGAAGCTCTTTCCAACCAGTTTATGTAACCCTTGCTTGGAAACGAAACAGAATTGACCAACTTGTGATTTATGACAACTTCCTTTGGCACGTGCTCTGCTCTGTTTGCACCATTGCCATGGCAGCAAAGGAATATTTATTCAGCTACCTCGCCACATCCTGGCCTTCCATTGGAGACCTGATTCAAAATGGCAAGGAAAGCTAGTTAGCACTTGGGAAATCAGGGGTCAAATGTCATCTTTTCCTACTCTGCTCTTGCACATTATCATTTCAGGCCGAGAAGGAAAAGCCTTGCAGAACCACTCTTTACATTCAGAAAGCTGCTTTTATCTAAGGGTCTTAAGGGCTTCATAAAGCTGTGGTGAAAGTTTCTGGGTTTCTCTGGCCCATGTGGTCTGAGCATGATGGATTTTCTGTTTATGCACAGCCAGCCACAGTTAAATGAGCAGCACAAACTCAAGAGAGTGAAAAAGGGTAAGAGAAGTGAGAACTGATTTTGAGTAGGTAGAGTGAGCTGAAAAGCCAGGGAGTGTTCAATCTGCAAAACAAGGGATTTCTTCTTTTAATGTGGGATTGAAGAAAGATGGAGAGGGGTGTGACACACTAAACACAAAGACTGAAATTCAAGACTAGGTCTGGAATCCTGTATACAAGCAGACAATGGCTAAAATAGGGGAAAAGTGGGGTTTACTTATGTCCGGGAGCTTCCAGGTTATTTGAGACTTCATCAGTTCTTAAAAACCTCATTCCTCTGAATTAATAGCTTTTATTCAATGGCTCTTATTTCACCCTTTGGGGTCAAATCCTTGCTTTGGGTGTACTGACTTTGCTTATATGACCAGGCCTTTTATTAAGGTTCTTGACTGTTGGCAGAAAGCCTTCAGGATCAAAATGAAGCAAGTCTTCCTCACCAGCTGTGGTCCAAGTACTCATATGAGCCAGAAACTGCTGTTCAAACAGTGATCATGAGGTGCCTTGGGTTTTCCTTTCCATAATGTAATAACACCATAAATAGATCACCTGGAGCAACACTGTCAGAGCAAAAGGTTCTGTGGTTCCTAGCAGTTATTGCAGGCATGGATTTCTGAGTGGAATGGGTTAACTTGTGAATTCTCAACTGTTTTTTAACAGGCAGCCAGTGTTCTGGGATAATGGTGTCAAAAAGCAGGCTGGGTTGGGATGCTCTTTGAAACAGGCAGACCAGGCATCCTTGGGGAAGGGTTGATGATGGGGTCAGATAATTCACTCTTCATGTTAATTCTTCTCTTTGGAGCCAAGGAACAAGTCTGTTAAAATGTTTGCCCAATACTTTGGGGCCAGCAGTTATAATTACACTTATTCTAATACATATCCATGCACTTGGTGACTCACTGATGCAAATCTGTTTGACTACTTCCAGAGGGGTTTGCAGCAGGGGTGGCAGAGGAGGAGACAATCTGGTCCCTGGGTTTGAGCCCCGTGGTGAGATTCCTGCTCCTTCCCATACCCTTGCAGCTGTGATGGAGCGAGCGGGGAGCCTGGATTTTGGTTTAGCTGCGGCTCTGCAGCGAGACCTGACCGAAGTTCTTCACTGAGACAATGTAATTGGGACATAAGTGAATTCCAGTCAGTTCAGGAAACACATCCTTTCAGTTCCTGAAAACATGCTATTATTAATTAACGAGCGCAAATACTAAGGGGGCCGCACGCCTTTCGTTCCTTGGTCTCAGACTTGTGTCTCTCCATTCGTCTCTTCTTGCTAAATTTTTCAGTGTTTTTAACATCAGACTGATGTTACGTATAATTACCAACTTTGCACCAAAATTATATTTGACATGGCTTGTGTGGGAAATTAGAGCATTTCAGAGACTACAAATTCACCTGGGAAGATGAGCCAGGCAAGACAAGGCAGCGCAGAGTGGAAGTAATTTGAATATTACATGTGCCCTCCTGAAAATGCCAAAATCATTTAAATTGCTAGAAAGGATATTTTCCCTAATTAGCTGTGTGTGCTGGAGGGTTCATAATAATGCACTGGATGTGGAAGAATGGACTGGTAGAATAGAGGCTGCCTGTGCTCCGCAGGGGGCAGAGAAGAACTGGGGCTAGGAAGGGTCCCCCCTTTCCTCTCTAAAATCATAAAGATATTTATTATCCCTGCAGCTATTTACAGTGATAACTCTCGTTTTCAATGTGTAGAGAATGTGCCCAGTTACCTGGTCACCCACAGTGTTTGCTACTGAGGGAGCCCAGGGCTGTGCTGGCTGGGGGGATGTGCTCCAAGCTCAGATCCTTTGCTATTTGCCGTTGCAGGAGGCTCCAACTGCCTTAGCTCTGCTCCACCCTCAGGCATCACTGTGCTGCTCTCTGACACTTCTTCGGCTTCACAGGGTCCCACAAAGACAGTCTCCATTCCCCTCACTTTGCTCCTTTCTCCCTGGGGCCCTGCTGGTATGTTCTCACTTCCTTCCACAATTACAGTGATAGCCCCAGTTAGGCCAAGCCAAGTCTGTTTTTTTTTCCTTTCTGAATTATCCTGATGACTGTAGACATTCTGGGGAGATGTATGCAGGGAGAGCAAGAGGCAGACACACTCTCACGGATCTTCTCTCTTCCTGACATCGATTGTTTAAGCACTAAACCATTCGCTGACTCTTGTGACTCTAAATGATGTGGGGCTTTTTCGAGGTTTTCCTCCCCACAGCTACAGAAACCGCACTGGAGCGCGAGTCTCTCTAATGTGAGGGCTTCCACCTGTGACTGTGGAGTGAGGCTGCTGCTGGTTCCATCTCCCTTTCTGCCATCACCGCTCCTGTGGTTTCTGCTTAGTTACATATTCATTTTTATAATGCAATTATCATCTTGTGGGATAAAGGAGGGGAAGACACCCTAATTAGCTGCTTAAAGCACTTTAAAACTGCATGTGTCCGTGTCTTTAAGGGAGACAGGACTGCAGAGTGGATGTACTGTGCTGCATGTTTCCAGTGCTGAGCATTTCTGGTAACAGGATTGTACCCACATTGTCTGATCCATGCCAGGGCAGTGATTTCCCCATTTAACTGTCACAAGGTCTGGATCCCACTGCTTCCTTGCATCACGAGGTATCATTTGCACCCTGGCAAAGGGAATGTAAATCATTACCCTGTTGTGCAAGCAGGGAGTTTTGGCTTGGGAGCTCTTCAGAACTGCTTTGTATGGAATGAACAATAACACGAATTTCAAGACAGGGTAGAAATGGCCTTTAAACTCTTCCACACCCATTTTCCTGCCAGGGATCCTGAAGTGCTGCAGTCCAGGTTCAGAGGTGCAGAGACATCTTATTCCCGATGAAATGGGAACTAGGCGCCTACATTCCCCTGGGGATCTGGCTGTTAACTGCGTGGAAAGGCTGCTTTGTAACAGCAAAGAGGAATGTAAATATTGGCCCAGGATGCCAAAGCCTACACCTGCTTTTTGGGAAACTGCCCTGGCATCTTTAGTGTCCACAGAGTGGCTGGGCCCTGTGGTTAAGGTTTCAGCATGGTCCTTGGCTTGCTTCCCTTAGAAAGATGAAGAGCTGAGTTGATTTGAGAACATTACTCCTGGATAGTTCATTGATTCCTACCCTTGCTTTCTGAGGACTGCAGGCAGGAGTGGGACTTGTAGTCGTGCAAAGCACACGTGCCCCAGTTTGTCAGCGTCACAAGCCAGTAGCCTTTCCCAGGTGATAACTTTCTTGGAGGTTCAGTACTGAGGCTTGGTATCATTGCAGTTCCATGTGCCTGGTGGTGATGGCTATGTTCAGGAACAGTGAAAGATGATGGGTCTGAACAGGAAGGGAGGTGGCTCCAGGAAAACTTGAAAAACAAGAAGCATTGTTTTGTTTTAAATACTGATTGTTTTGTTGTAACTTGGGTGACTGTTTACTATTCTTGCTGTACAGGAGAGGAGGGAAGTGGATGAGTAACAAACTCGATGAAGGACTTTCCTTTGCTTACAAAGTGATAGTTACACCCTCTGTCAGACCCATTTTCATACAATCCATGGCCTTGCTATTACTTTATATCACCTTCCATATTCCTTTAGTGCAACTTCACTTGCAGCTCAGGGTTTCGGGATCCCTCGGCGGGTTCCCGATTTCGGGCTGCTCTCTGGAAGCTGTCATTGGCCATCCCACTGCCATCCTCAGGACAGCAGGGAGGATGTGCACCCTTGCCATGAGCAGCCCCACCTGTAGTAGCAAAGCTTCCATGAAGGACAGCAGATGGTGTCCTCCAGAAAGATTCCATAATGCTTTCCCTGTATGATGTAGCACTACTTCTGGCTTATTTACTACAAGGAAGAATACCCTGTACAAAGAGCATGTGGAGATGGCAAGCATTTACCTCTGCCTCCTTGTGCTAGCAGAGCTGCCACCACTACCCAAGCAGATTCTCCAAGTTTTCTCCAAACACCTCTCCTCCCCATCTCCAGCGTGATTTCCGTAGTCTCTTTTCTTGGCACTAGATGGTGCCAAGAACCCTCGTGCAGTTGCAGTGAGTCTGAGGCCTTTACTTGCTTTGTACCTCAATGAGAAGATGCCTCTGGCTTGGTACACAGGCTTTTCAGGAACTGTTTCCCCCAGGGGCTGTTTCCCAGATCTGCTTCTCAATCAAGGAAGAGATTTATGAAGTGGAAAGATGTCACAGAGACGAGCTGGCATGATGGGAGGGAGGGGGAGATTATCTTCTGGGCTGTGGGCAGAATTTTCACAAGATGTACAATTCATAATTTCTTCTTTGGAATTTCCTTTTTTCTCCCATTTTTCTCTAAAGAGTATAAATGTTAGTGAGAGGAAGGAAACAGCAAGGGCTACCCAAGGAGATGCACAGTGAGCTCTTCTCTGAACAGCTCTCTGTGCCCTTCAGGCCTGACCTGCAGCAGCTTCTCATAAAGCAGCCCTGTCCAGCAGCCAGTTCCATGAGTGTATCCCTGCTCTGATTTATCACCCACAGTTCTCTCCCAAACAGAGGATTCTAGCATGCACACAATTATTTTCATTTTAGGAGCTAGTAGCCTCCAAGACTACCTGAAATCAGCAAATTCCCTATCCCTGTCCTTGTATGAAAGACAAACACACACTGAGTCCCACTAATGCTGCTCATCTCCAGAGCCCTCATTTTAAGAGCAATATCCCTATTTATTTTAGTGAAGCTGTTAAGCATTGTAGCTAATCTCAGGTGCTGAGAAGTGAAGCAAGTGACATAGCAGGGGATGAAACCCAGCCTCAGACGTTAACTCCTCTCCAATTCTCAAGAGCAAGTCCTCCAGAACTGTAGAACTCCTTAATTCATCAGTTTCTGATGCATATCACCTCCTTAAAGGATTTCTAAATTTTGGTTGTCAATAATTCCTGGCTCCTGGAGCAGACCCTTGTTTTCCAGATTATTTGAAATTAGTAAATAGAGCAATTTGATTTATTTAATTTTTTAAACACCCCTAGTTTTGCTCTGTGGTAGGCATGAATTGCCCCACTTACTCTTGCAGAATAAATGGGAAAGGCTCTGGCAGATGGATACATCGTGGTTTACTGTGACAGACAGTTAAAAAGCCAGATAATTGCATTTTTACTTCCTGTTTTGCCTAATCTTGTTCCATTCCTGAACTTGCTTGTCCTTTATTTTTTGCCCATCTCATTCCTCGCCCACCTCCTCCCAGCTCTCTGGCCAATCTGCCTCCCCTTTCCTCTTTCCCTGCCCTCCAAATGACTACACAGGCCACGAGCAGTCACATCCTCTTGACATCCTCCCATCAGCAGGCTGTGGCTGTGCCATGTTCGTGTGCATATGTTGTGACAAAAGCAGTACAACCAGATAGGGAAACAGGGGGATCAAGTACCCCCTGAGGCCTTCAGAGAATCACAGGGAATGGGAGGGAAGAGCTGGGTTGTTTTTACAGAGGGGGATCCAGCTGTTCTGGGGGGTGTTAGATCCAGCTGTCAGCTGAAATATTTAAAATCTCTTTCATTCCCCTTGCAGTGCTGCTCTACTGCAGCTCACCTGCACTTTCCACTCACATGGTTTTCTCTGCATTCCTGACTTTAGGACTGCTCTCAGAAGCAGGTGGCTCTAGAAACTTCCTAAGGAAAAAGGAGTCCCCTCTCCCTGCTAAGCAGAGTCTGAAGCAGGCAGCTGGGGCCAGCTGTGCAGTTTGCACAGTGTAGGAGCCCAAGCAGTGGCAGGACTGAGCCCTGCCCGTGCAGGGGATGGAAAGCAGGGCAGCAGTGGAGTGTAGCTGATGTGGGGCTGGGAAACAACCCCTGGAGTATGGACAGTCTGTGCTGGAAGCTGAGATGTAAGTCCTGTGAGTCAGGACCCTCCTTCCCCCCAGTAGTCTCATCAAGCAAGAGATGGCACGTGCATTGCTTACTCCTGTGCCAGGCAGGTATCATAAAGCTTGTTTATTTGTATTATGGCAGCAACAAAAGATGCTGGATTTATTCTCCATGATTTAGAAGTGCTGTGCAGAGACCAAGAGAACTAACTTTAAAAAAGCAGAAGTCAACACAGATAGGGCAAGCACCCCCAAAAAGTAATGGTTGAAAAGAGCTGGATGGAAAGCATAAGTGACTCCTTACTTCTGCATCTTCCCTCTCTCTCTCCTAAAACATGCACAAATGTACAAAACCCATTTTCTTTACTACTCATTCGAAAGTATGAAGTTTATTTCCCTAAATATCATTTCACCTTTGGAGCTGGAGTAAATTCCCACCCACCCTAAAAATTGACCCCATGATTTCTTTGAACAAGCTTCCCACAGCCACTTGTAATGAGAACAGTGGTAAACTGCTGAGGAGCCCTTTGTGGTACCCTGTTCCATCAGCTGCTCTAATACCTTTTTGATTATCTCAGTGGACACAGATATAAATGCTGCGCCTTGGATCCCTCACTTGCAAGCTATCTCCATTTTTTTTGCATTTTCTTTTTAAAATAAAAATGACTGCTGATGTTTATGCCCCTGTAATACATTATGTATTATTTTGTTTTAAGCGCTGCCTTTTGCATCCTGACAGTAACAATAAAATGTGAGTATGGGATTCCTAATACAGACAGACTAATGTTTCCACTGCTAGCCTTCCCTATCTCTTCTTTTTTTCTTTCTGCTCTCTAAGCACTTTTCTAAAGGCTCCTTTTATATTCCTAATAAAATTAGAGCAAAATACATCGATTTACTGGAAAAGAGGGTTTGGGTTTTTTTTCCTTGGTGATAGCACTTTCTCCACCACCCACCTCTTAAAAATGCTGGTGAATATTCCATGTGAAAGACCTCCAGTTTCTTCTTATTTGTTTTTGTTTGTTTGTTTTTTAATCAGTTCCCCTGTAATTTTTACCCCCTTGGCTCTGAGAACACTCTGCTTTTTGCCCCCATACAGACCATTTTGTCTGTGCTGATCTTCTGAAGTAATTACCTTTCATTAATGCATGTTAGTCATATCCCCAAATACCAGTAAATGGCTGGGCTCCTCATACTGGGAACTGATCTGGATGGGACCTTTGTGCTCCTTTTCCACCTACAGATTGTGCAATCCATATCCTGATGTCTGACTTCCATTTTAGTGTAATGGATCCCCCTTACACCACTCCTTGTTGCCTCTTAAATCAGGTGGAAGCAGCTGTAGATTATCTGATCAAACTCTGTGTTGGTGTCACACTGCTGGAGGAAACCTCACCTAAAAAATTAGTCCTGTTGTGGTCACACTGCTGAATCTCATGGTTGTAAGTTGTGCTTTGGGTTCTTTGTCTCCTACAGAGATTTGGGTTGATCCCATTGTTTTGAGCCTGCTTGCAGTTACAATAAGGGGAGGGAACAATCGAAGCCCATTGAGTTTGTTCATACTCTGCACCACTGGGAACCTTTCAGAGCCTGTCTCTGTGCTTTGGGGATTTTAAATTTCCGAGATATTCACTTAGTTATGGAATAGGCTAAAATCTGTCATGCTGATTTAATGAGAGAGGAGGGGAGGGAAGAGACACAGACACACAAAAAAAAGCAATTTTCCTTGTAACAGTTGTGTTAAAATATTGATACAGATGCATAGTGGAAAAACTTAACGAGTTGTTAGTGTTAGAAATAATGCCAGCATTAGACATCTCTTGTGTGCAGAGTTTCCAAGATGGTGTTTAGCATTTCTGGGAAAGAGATCTCATGAGAAATGTGGGATTGCTGTACCTGGATCAGACCAGTGACACTTCAGTCTGGTGTCCTCTCCCAAGGCATCTGAACTGCCCTGTCCTTTACCACAGAAGGTAGCACTGAGAGCAGCTGCAGTGCAGTGAAGACCTGGAAGTTGTTACCAAAAGCTTAGAGTGAGGTTGGGTGCTGAATGTTCTCGAGTGCCCTTTATACTGTATCTCTTACCAAGGGAACACCTCGAGTTCAGAACCCAGACCTTGTGGTTAAGGCAGTACATTGGCACACACACTGTCAGTTGTGATTCCAAACTGCTGCAAGCTTTAGGTACCTGGGGCACATCACCTGTTCTGTGCATCACCTTTATAAAATAATTTGTTTCCCTATTTCTCCATGGAATATCCATTGACTCTGCAGGGTTGCAAACACAATATAAAATGTCTTTTCCATACATTTTTACTGTCTTCAGTGCTGTGATTCCCTGATTTTGATTAAGGCTTCAGCTTCTGATACCCAGATGCTGTTGCTGCTTGGGTTCCTTGTCAAATTGAGATGTCTCAAACCTTTCAGATGGTGAGCTTTCCTTGGGGCTGTGTGTTCTCTGGAATGCTACAGCTTCAGTTTGGGTTTAACAAAGAGATGTGGATATCTGCAATAATAGGGACTTCAGAGTGACTCACAAAGTCTTTTCCAATGCTGTCCCCTAGGCCTGGGCTCTTCAACTGGTTCTTACTCCTGGAAAAGTCACCGAAATAATCCATTCTGCAGAGCATAAACCAAGTCAAACTGGGTATGATGGGCTCTGTTAATGCAGACCTCTATCCATCAGAGACTCAGCTGAGACCACTAAATCTGAGCATTCCTTTTAAGATGAAAATGAGAAAGGAATTAATTTTAATGAGTGATGTTTTTGCTACTGCTTGCCCTGTCGTGTGCGGCCTCTGCGTAGGCAGTGTGATCTGCCATCATGTCAGTGCTCCATGATCAAACCCCTTCCAAGAGGGGATACTTTACATGTGTTTCTGTGTCAATTCTGGTCCCTGAAGAACGTTGCCAATCCATTAAGAGCCTGGCAGGCTGTACTGGGAAATGCTAGCATGGGCAGAGAAGAGAGAGGCAAGTCTGAGAAGAAGGAGGAAAGAAAGATTAATCTGAGCAGAAATTCTGCATCCAAAAGGATTTCCGGGGGTGGATTGTCTTCAGCTTGTACTCTGCAGAATGGTGTTCACTTTGCTGAAGGGCTTACCAAGACGACTTCCCAACAGAGGAGATTCCCTTAGGACTGCAGACCATTCCTGTACTGTGCAGTTTGCTTGGCATCCCTGGCTCTTGCTTGCCAAAACCTGGTATTTTAGAGACCTGAGAAAACTAGGAGTATGCTGGGCTGTGCTCTTCAGCAATCTGCTTCAAATATAATGCTTGAGTCTTCTTAAATACTGACTCTTTGGATATCTGGTGTTACTGAAGGCAGTATGGCTTTGGGTTGGGTTCAGTAAGTATTGGTTCCTGGTCATGGTCAGAAATCAAAGACAAAACTGAATGATGTTTCCCTTCCATCAGACTGTTTTTCTGTCCGTACCTGTCTGTACAGAGAGCAAGGACTAGGAAATCCTGCTGCCATGGTATCTGTTGCTGCCCCTTGTGGGCTTCTGACAATGGACTGGACCCAGAGATACCAAAATTGTTCTGTCTTCCTTAGGTGGTCTGCCACTTGCAGGTGTATGGCTCCCAGGCAGAAAGGATGAAAGGATAGCCCTTTCCATTGGGAGTGATGTTGGGATAGGGGTGTTTTATGCTAAAGAAGGGAAGTGGGGTGAGGGTCTCCTGTGGGCTCTATAGTGTTTCTAAACCAATGCTGGGCTCAAAGGAGGATGCACAGTACAGCAGGTGGAGGGCTCAGTCCAGGTTCCTGTCAATAGCAAATAAATCTTCAAAAGTCTTCTCACATTTGAAATTAATTGGTGGGGGAGGAAGAGCACTAGCTTTTAATATACATCACTTATCTGTAGATAGATCTGTGCAAGCCCCTCCTCTCTGTCCCCTTATGTCAAGGCTTTAGTCTGAATTATTCCCCTCCCCATTACCAAAAAGGCTGCTGTCTCCCACTGCTGAAATCTCTGCTCATTTAAGCAGGAGGGAGTGGTGGCTCCATCAAAAACCTACCAGGTGTCCAGAGGTGGCAGTGGTAATGGAGCAGCAATGTTGGAATTGAAAGGACAAGGAGTCTGTGAAGCAGGGGGATTGCTGCAGCACTGCCATTAACTGATCCTGGGTAAATGAGCAGCACCAGTGCCAAGCTTTCAAAAGCTGTCTTTCTCTTTTCTGGGGAAGTTCCAACCTGATTACCAAGTGCCCTGCTTGAGATACACCTTAGAAAGGAAGCATGAAAAATATAGAAGCATATTTTTTTTTGAGAGGACAAAGAGAGGTAATTTCTAGCCAGTTTTCTCATGTTTGCACCATTTTGAGTGAAAACAGCTCAAGGTACCTGCCCTATTGCACATTGGTTTTGGAAAGAGGCATGTTTCCATTCTCTTTACTGCCATTACACTTATGAAGGAGAGTGGGATATGCTTCTCCACCTGACCTACCAGCCAATGTGAGCACAGCTTACCACTGGACTCTCTTCATGGGAATACTGACTGGTGTTGCCTTCTGGGATCCCAGTGTGACTGACCCAGCAGGGCAGGAGTTGTGTGTTCTTGGTGCAGACTGATGTCTTTGGTTCCCTTCTGGCTGGGACCCCGGCTACACCCTGTGCTCGTGGGCTGCTCTCTTTTAGGCAGCTTCCCTTCGGAGCACCAAAGTGCCCCCACAAACCACGTGCCAGGAGCACTCCATTCAGGTTTGTCTGTCTTCAAATCCCAGTTTGCCTGGTCCCTGAAGCAGGAGAGCAATCAAAGCCACTGCAGTGCAATTTCCGACTGAGAATTTCCTTCCTATTTCTGAGCGAGTGTGTGTGTGTGTGTGTGTGTGTATTTACGTGTTTAAAAAAAAAAAACAAACCCCAAACATTTTGGTTTTGTGCACTAAGCACTTTTGAGGGCGATATGGGGCCCTGTAATACGGAGGTTTATAACCTCCTCAGCTAATGCTCTCTGACACTCTGTTTTGATATCATTACTACATTATACTCACAATTTTTGAGTGAAAAAATACAGTACTTAGAAAGTCGAAATTCATAAATAAATTCATGTCAAACCGCACTTAATATTGATTTTGTTAGTGTTCAGATTCAATAATAAGGTACTGCGTGCATGAATATTTAAATATAATCATCATTTCTGCATCTCCTAATGGCCTCTGCTCTTCTACACTCAATTTAAACACAATTTAAAAACTATAATGTATTGAAAAATACTAGGATTTAGCAATAAATCACCATTGGGATACTCCAAGCCTTTTATAGGATGGCTCAATATCTGCTTCTCAAGGGACAGCACAATTAGATTCATGTTTTTAAACTTCTCAATTATCCATATACCATAATTTTATGTGAAAGTTTGTTTCTCTTCCTCCCCCCTCCACCCCTGCTCCCCCTCCTCACCCCCCACCAGATACTCTCCCAGTAGGAAGCGGAGAAATCGCTAAGTGTTCTCTTAGCTGGGTTAGTATAGTAAAAAGGAGTCAAAGGTCACAGTCCTCAAACTGAATTAAATCCAGAGGCTGTCAGGGAAAGCAGAACGCTGACTCACTTAATCACATTATTTGGGGAAAAATCTAGGGGGAGGAAAGAGATAAAATGACTCAAAATGAACTCGCCAAGGAGGAAGCGGAGTTTTTATATTTATTTAAAAAGCAATATTCGTCTTTATCAAATAGACGCAGGGTGGTTCGATGAGGACGGGGCTGGCTGGACACTCGCGCAGTCGCAGGCGGCAGAGCCCTGGCAGGCAGTGCTCTCCCCAGCAGGACCAGGCAGGGCAGGATGCGGTGCCCTCGGCTCCTGCGGTGCCCTCGGCTCCTCCAGTGCCAGGCGGGGTTGGTTGGTGGTGGGGGGTGTCTCTGTAGTGCTGGTCGCTAACCCATCCGCACCCCACGCCCTCGGAGGTAGGTCATTATCCTTATCCTCACTTTGCACAGGGGGAAACTGAGGCACTGCTGCGTGAAATCCTTATGGCAGAGCCCCAGTGGCACAGCTGGGAGCTGCTCCTTGGGCTTCTAGTGCTGGACCCTGTGCCCAAGCTGTGTGGCCATTGTCTGCCTCCAGTGTCCTCGGAGCCTGTGATGGAGAGGGAGATAAACAAGCTCTAGGGTCAGAATCTAAACCAAGGGTGCTAACACCTCAGGAGAGCAGCAGGTCCCGATGGCGTGGGTGTGGGATTGGCTCTGCTGGTGCTGAGAGTGGCTCGCCAGTTCTGCTGAGCACGTTGCTATCAGATGTGAGGAAATGGTCAATAGACAAGAGAGGAGTGGAGGTGTGGTGTCTAGTGGAGGTGTGGTGTCTGATGGCCATGGCCATGTCACTGGGTGACGCTGGCAGTGTCACACAGTGCCCTTGCAACGCTCTATAAATGGCCATGTGGGGCTGGCTGTCACAATTGGCAAGGGATCAAAGCATGGCCTGGCACACCCTTGATGGTGGAGGGAGTGCAGAGGGTTGCTGAGATGCACAGGGGCTGCTCACCAAATATCCAGGACTCCTCCAGGCTACACTGTATCTGGCTGAGTTTTTGCTTATATTCTATATGTCACCTAAATTCATTAGAACTGTTTCCTGAAGAAGTTTACTGTCTTGCATCCGAACTAGTTTTTTATTTCATACATCTGGCAAAGCGTCAGCTTCTGCTGCCTCAGGGTCACAAGCAAAGCTGTGAAGTCCAACGAGTGGATAAAACAGACATGATCAACTGTAGAAAACTCACCAAGATGAGATGTAACCATTCTGTGTGCCGGGCCAGTGGAGTTTGAAGGTCTGTTCATTCATTTCTGTGGGAGGGGAAGACAGGCATTCCTTTCTGCACTGGGCAGGAACCACTGTCACCTCCAACAGTTCTAGAGCTCCCTTGTCTAGCTCTGGTGTTGGTCTGCAAAATATGTTTGTAATCCTGTTACCAAATATTGTCCACCTTGCATTTACTCAAGTGAGGATGAAGGGGTAGCAGATTTCTCTTTAAGAACCAGGGAAGGAAGACTATTGTGACTATTTTGAGTATTGTGACTATTCTGGAGTTTTAAGGATTTTTTTTTTTTTAGGTTGTTTCTGAGCTTCCCCAAAGTGTCAAAGAGTAGAAAAATCTTATCTGAAGGGAATGATGTGTATGGCAAATGCAGTTCTTCACATGGATTTCACCAGTTTTTAAGTGGATTCCTTCTTCAAGTATACAGAGGGACTGTTTTGGGAGTGGAGTATTGGCCCTGTTGGAGAACCACTGGTACACATCACTTCAGCTTGGTGGAAGCTGTTGGGAATGCCTCCATGAGTGGCAGATATGGACTTGCAGATGGAGGAGCAAATTCTCAAAGAGCCCCAGCAGCTCTCTGAGAGGCATGA
The DNA here is from genome assembly GCF_025592945.1 of Manacus candei. NCBI lineage: Eukaryota > Metazoa > Chordata > Aves > Passeriformes > Pipridae > Manacus > Manacus candei. The sequence continues at coordinate 3,821,178 of NW_026138070.1, forward strand.
GAGGAGGTGCTCAGGTACCCAGAAAAAGCTGGCAGCAAAAAGTACTGAAGCTCTTTCACAATTGCTCACTCCCAGGCTCTGCATAGCCACACGTGACACGGCAGCAGGAATTTCCTGTCCTGCCTAACGTGCTTGTCCCTTGCCATTAATTTTTCGGTGCCCACGAGATACCCGATGCCGCTCAGGTTGTAACCACCCCAGTTGTGTTTCCAGGACCGTGGTCCTGTCCCAGTAGATGGAGGGGGCGGGTGTAACCCCCAAGTCTTTGTTGTTCTAAGGACCGGCCCGCAATGGAGCGCCCGCGGGCTGCAGGTGGCGCTCTGGGGGCGCGGGGAGCCGCTGGAGCCCCCGAGGCGCGGGGGGTCCCGATGGAATCCACTCTGGAACCCCCTCCGGAACCCCCTCCGAGCGGGGTGTCCCGGCTGGGGCGGGGGGCATGGGTGTCTGGCTGGCATCCCCTCCATGTGCGCTGGGGTGGGGAGCCGCCTGGCACAGCCCCTCCGTGAGGGGTCAGCCCAGTGCTCGCGGGTACCAGCTGAGCATTGTTTCAAACAAGTGTGCTCGGTGAAAAGCCACTGGTATCCGCGGCCCGTCCCAACAGATGTCACCAACAGATCCGTATTGATTCCGAGGTTGGGCCCTTGGCAGTGGTGGAGGCAGATGGCACGTTGCTAATAAGCACTGAGTGCTGCTGGCAGAGCAGTGAGGAGAGGTTGGATCAGTGGGATAGCATAGTGGCACGGTGCCATGGGCAAGTGAGGGGCGTCTTTGACCATCTTTGTCCTCTCTGCGTTCATTCCTTTTTCTGGCTCTGTGAAGTCTAAAGTTCTTCACCCTGTCTGAACCTTTGCTTTTCTTTGGTTTTCTGCGATAATCCCACTCTCTTTTCTCCTATTTCTACCCCTTTTTTTTCTTATCTGATGCTCATGCCTTTGCCTGAAATGTTTTTTTATTACCAGTAGCATCCCTTTCATGTTTATACCTCACTGCATCATGTTGGGTAGGAGAGAGACTGAAGACTGAGGACATTCCTGCTGGCTGTTATAGAAGAGAGTGGGTATTACACCAGGCCTGAAAAAAGGCCTATGGATCACTTTGGATAAGCATCTTTGATTCCAAATGTGGTGACAGAGACTCATCACTGCTCAGCAGATTGAGGTTTTGGCTGTTATCAGACTGTTGCTTGTTATCAGCAGAGGAGACAGAACATGCAGCACCACCACACACGGGCTGACGCATGGACAGCAAGAGCAGGGAGCACGTGCACCCAAGCACATAAACACCTGAGCTCTGAGGAGTGCTGGTACATCTCTAGGTGCCTCTGTGCACTAGGAATTCTACTTATACATCAGGAGTACTCAGGAATGGTTCCTCATCTCCTAACTTCCCACAGTCAGGCACACCTGGATAAATGAAGTGGTCATTATTGTATGTATATAAGGTTTTTCTACTATTTGTTGTGTGGCAACTTGGATGCCACATTAGGCTGTGAAATACCCATTTTTTTGATGGCAAACCCCTGGAGGGTATAGCTAAGCCAAGGAGACATTCCAACATGGTTGCTTTGCTGCTGATATTTTTATTATTTCTATGGACTGGCTGCCAGACTACATTGTGCCTAAATTCCTCATATGAAGGGAGATCCCTTTCCCATTTCCTGCAGAAAGTGTCCCAAGCTCAGCATCTCCAGCTTCATTTAGTGGTGTCACATGTCACAAGACACCATCCTCAGTACCTGGGCTTGAGTTCTTTAACCAGCCCAGCAGCTGGAGGCCACTGTTAGAGCTCCCAGTGCTACCTGATGCCATTCTTCTTATTGATGTCTCTGAATTAAATCTGATGATTAGAGGAAATGTGACCAAAAAAACACACTGAAGTGTGAAGGGTTGGTCTCTCAGTCTTTCAGTGGTGATCCAGTAATTTTTATTTCAGTACTTAACGGTCAAGAACAGTTGTGAGTTCCCTTTCCTATGATAAGGGCTTTTGACTTCCACCTAAACTGCAGCTCTCTTTGTAATTGTAATTTCTGGACTAGGAAAATAGCTTGATTCTCTTTCAGAGCCCGGCTATGATAGCTGAAAATCTGGACTTGAGTGCAGCTCCAGGGAATCTGCTTGCAAAGGGGAGAAACCTTGAGTGCCTGTAGAAGCTGGCTCTGCATTTGCCCTCAAAGCTTGTATTTTCCAAAAAAGGAAAGGGCAAAAAAGCGTTGAACACTGATTCTTTGAAAGCTGTGAAACTTAGAACAGGTGTGAGCACAGGCAGCTGCCAGGGTGCTGTGTGCAGATATTCCTGCTAATGCCTCCTTAGAACTTAATCTCTGAAACCATCTGCTTATGGTGAGCACATGTCCCGGGGGAGGGGGGCAGGAGCAAATCCAGCAGCCCCGCAACTTCTTCCTCTGTAGCCTGAGTGAGAATTTTGAAAGCAAAGCAAGATTGAGTTGTGTGTCAAGAGACCTCATTCTCAGCTTTTATGAAGCAGGAAAACTCCCGTGTCAGTTCCCCAAGTTCAGGGTGGTTACTGATGAGTCTCAAATTGAGATCTGATTCATGACCACCCAAACAAAAACAACATGCAAGCCTGGGTTTGGAACTGTCAGCAGCAGAACTCTGTGTTCCCACAAGTACGTGGGGTCAATTTTTCTTACTTGAGGTCTCAGTCTGAACACGATCAGCTGAAAGCTCCAGCCTGTGCGTTCCTCTGCTTTTCCAGTCTGAAGTCACTGTGAAGTTGAGCAAGTCCTTTGGGTTGTCACCTCTAGTGCAGCTCTCCTGATTCTCTCCAATGAAGCCTCCAACACTTATCTCTGAGTAAATCCCTTCTCTTCCTCATGCCTTTCTTCTTCTCCTGTTTCTTTGGTGTCCTGACTTTGGAAGAGAGGGCCCCTGCTCCAGGGTGTCTGTTCCTTGTTCAGCACAGTGTATCAGAGGCTCAGAGATGTTACTGTGCTAATAAGTGAATCAAACCCACCTGCTGCTGCCTGCTGTGCTGCTTGCTTTTTACCTGAGTACACTTGTTTGCAGAGGCCAAATTGCTCTCAGCCACTGACCTGTTAATGAAAAGCTAGTTTATCAACTTTGGCAAAAGAAGAAAGTGATATTGGCCACTGCTGCCCTGTGACTGCCAGAAGCAGCACGGTGACAGGAATGGGTCATACTTCAGCCCAAGACTGAAGGGTCCCCAGCTTCAGAGAGACATTCAGGGCCTTCCCCTGCATTTGGTGCTGGCCATAAAAAATTGATCATCCTTTGTTACAGCTTCACTTCTGTCACTTTCCATCCCAGAGTCTGTTTTTTACAGAAAACAAGCTACATTCATCAAAAATGACAGAACACAGACTTAATGTAATCATGTATGGGAACATGAATTGCAAATGCAGAACACAAGCACTAAAATGTATTTTCCATTACTGCCACAAAATGAAATAATCATGAACATTTTCCCCAGGAATGAGAACACATGTGGAGTACACTGACACCTCAAAATCTGCTGCTGTGCCCCGGCCTCAGGTGCAGGTGGGCTTCGTGTGTCTCAGCAGGGCAGGGATCTGCCAGTATCAGAGGAGGTGGCTCTGTTATAATCCTCACCATGGAAACTTGTGTTGGTTATTAGTTACAGCAGCTTCTGCAGGCTCGTTTGGGTGACCTTCTGGTCATCTCTGGTTGTTAAAGATCTTGGGGTGCTCCTAAGCATAACTGAGCAGAGGTGCTGGAAATATAGACAATGCCATGTCGCTCCTTAATTCTAGATTCTACTTCTAACTGCTATTGGATCACTTGCTGAAAACCTCAAATAAGTCCTCTCACCCTACCTTCCTTTCATTCATAAGCTGTAAAAATATAGATATGCCTATTTAAAAATAAAATTTATTGATTGATTTAGAGTTGGTACAGGATGGCATGTTAACCCAGTTCTTCCTGTCCCTTGCAGATGCACTGGGCTGCAGCTTGGCCACGCTCTGAACATTTGCTGTACTGCACTCCAGATGTGGCTGCCTTTCACAGACAGGTAAGGTTATACCTGCCTTTATATCTGATTGGTTTATTTGCTTGTGACTTGATGTAGTATCAGAAATGTAAATGACTGAATCACCTCTGCTGATCAGGCTGTCAGGAGAGGCAATGAGGAGGGGTAATAGAACTGGGCATAGCCAATCTGTAAACTAAACAAAATGCAGGACTTGCTTGGTTATTTAGATTATATTAAACATATGCAAGTTTTCATCCAGCCTGTACTTGCCACAATTCTGCAAATACAAAGCCGCTAATGAGGGGTGTTGGAGCCTGCCCTGCTGAAGGATAGTTGGATATGGATCATGGTGATGTCTGGAAGGGAAACTACTGGTTTGATCAAAGCCTTGTACTCAGACAGCACTGAGTGCTGATGGAATGATAGAGAGAGAATAAGGCAGAAGGACAGGGGCTGGTTTACATCTCATCCAGCAGAAGCTGTTATGAGGGACTTATTGATCTCTGATTCAGCTCAGGCCGTGGGTTAAATGATGGGATATATTTGAAGAGACCAGTCTAACTGCACCCAACAGGAGGTGCTGGAGAGAACAGTGTGCTGTGCTGGGGTGGACTTTTTTCCCCCCAGAGAAGATATGACCCTGTCATAAAGGGAAGAGGGAGAGATTTTGTTCTAAATGAATTAAAACGATGTCTTTGCATGAGAGCAATTCAGATTATAAAAAATACATAAAACAAATAGACTCGGCAGCTGTAGAATCCAAGAGAAAATCTGGATTTGGAAGAGATTCTTAAGTTTTTTGTGACATGACAGTAAGAAAAAACATTTGGTCTTATGCATCTTTCCAGCTGTTTACACATAATCTGTGTCTTCTCTGACAAGTTTGCTTAAGGAACTTCACAGACATGTTCATATGGTCATATAAATGCAATTTCTCTCTCTCTATATATATGCACATATCTCCACATTCTTGTACATTTGACATACTTTATGTGCATGTACATCATCTTATCAAAATTAACTTCCTCTTTGAATTAATGTGCTTACATGCATATACATCAGCATGTCCCAAGGTGCATATATGCATCTTTGTTCATATTCCCCTGTATGCATGAGGTGATCAACATAGTCAAATTGAAAAATTAAGTTATTCCAAATCTGTGTTATTTCTCATTTTGTTCCCGGGGGGTGAATGGACCCGTTCCAAATGAAAGGTAATCTTGGGACCTGAAGTTTTACGTTTCAGCATATAATGTGGTTTTAACACTCTGTACCATCAAGTGTAAACTCTTCAGGGCAGTTTGTAGATTCCCTTCCGTGTTTATGCAACAAAGGCAACGTCAGATTGTTTAAGACTTTAGGTGCTAGGACAGTGCAAATAGTTAATAACAATGGTCAGATTCTGTGGGAAGATGAGATGAGCTGGGCAGGCAGGACCCTTAAAGAACATACAAAGCCATCCATATGAACTCTTGATGATTTGTCACTGTTTTTTCCACATGGTTGCAATACATTCCCTACAACTTTGAACACGTACCCATTTCAGTGTTGTCTTCGTGTAGCTCATAAAATCCAGCCCACGTGGGTTTCTCAGACTCGTCTGTAGAGCTAATGTACATATGTAGTAAAAAGCACAAACTTTCACAAACATCCACGTAACGCACCGAACGCGTCCCGATCCGTGCCCAGCGTATGTGGGTCACTGCAGAGCCGTGTCACACACACATTTACACAGCCCGGCGGACACGGTGTCATTCCTGCCTGCCTGCAGCCAGGAGCGTGTGCAGGGATTCCCGGGAGCAGGGAATGCCGCGGCCCGCGCAGGCAGGCAGCGTGTCCACACCTTCCAGAAGAGGGCACCTGTCTCCCGGCGCAGGCAGCGTTCCCGATCCAATGGCCCCCAGCCTCTCGCACCTGGGCACTCGCAGCTCGCCTGCCAATTTGAGGTTAAGAGTGCCAGCACAGAGTGAAATATTAAGGCAGCCGCTTGAAATTCAAAGTGTTTCTTTTAATTAATGGGTGGATGCCACAAGTTGATCCAATCCAGCTCTTAAATTAATCTTAATTACATGGATTTTGTAACTTTGGCATTAGCCAGCCACACAAAATATGTATTTCATAATCCTAGAAACGGGTGAAAAAGACTGCTGCTGAGCTGAGAAGTCAGCTGATGATGTTATCAGGCTCTGTGGCTGTGGGTGTAAGTGTCATTGGGGTGTGTCTGAGATCTTATCAGGAATACCAAATTAATTCACTCCTGCAAATATCAAAACAAGCTTTTTTACCGGCAAGTAGGCAATAGGCAAGAGATTCCTGAGCTGCTATCTCTGGAGTTTCTGTGCCATCCAGTGCTGATACAATAAAGAACTGAAGGATCAGGGAAGGAGAGCTGGTGATCTGTCCTGTTTGGTAATGAGTTTTGAGTGCATACCCAAAGAGTGCTACTCAAGCTCTTAGCTTGTTGATTTGGACTGGGGACCAGGAATTCTGCCTTCCTAGCTCTGCCATTGGCATGCTGTGTCAGCCTGGTCAAGGAGAGGGAAGCTTTCCATTCCTGAGCTTGTTTTCCCTCCCTGCATGTTTATTTGTTCAGACTTCCCTTTTTCTGGATGGGAGCTGCCTCTCAGCATGTGTCCATACGGCATTGTATGGCATCTAGGTGCTACTCTGCTGCAGATGATGATAATGGATAAATTGAATTATCTCAGGAGAATTGATACTTGTACTCTCTGTTAGGGATGAGCATCCAGGATCTCTCTGAGCATCCATCATGCCAACTTTAAATAGAAAACAGAGCTGGGAATAGATGGTCAGGGATATTCATAGGAAATGCAGACACACAATTTGCCTAACCAGTCACTGCATATTCCTTAAACAGGAAGCAGGGCCTTGGCTATCCCCGGGGATTGGCATTCCCTTGGGATTAATGTTGCTGCTCACTGGATTACACTCCTGCTTCTGCTGATGAAATGTGAAAAATGATGGATGAATCTGAGAGTAAACACAATTGCAAACTAGTATTTAGTCATCTTGCTCTAAACCTGAGTCAGGATGAGAGCAGAGCCCAGCATGACTGGTTGTGGGGTGGCAGAGTGCATCTGAGAGCCTTTTCTGTCACTGCTGCACACCCAGGGGGCAGGGGGAGCAGTGGGAAAGGCAGAGGATCTGTTTGTGTGTAAGCACAAGCTCCACAGGAGGAACCTTCTGCTGCACACAGGTGTGCACACAGGCACACCTGTACCTTCCATTCGTGCCTCCATAGGCGTCCTTGTCTTCTCCATTTCCTTTACAACACAGGCACCTGAAATCTTTGTAGAAATAATTTTTCTCTAGAATGGGCTTGTGAATGTTAATCTGACATCTGACCTGTGAGTTCTCTCAGTGCATGTCTGTGTGAAATGCTTTCTTTGAAGACAGTCCCTCCTTATTCTTACAAACTTCTTTTGTATTTGGCTGACTTTCTACTGCTGGTAGGACTCTTGGTTAGCAATTTTGCCTTTTCCTGAGGTTGCCTTACAGGACAAGGTTAGTTTGGATATCAGTTTGAAGGATTGTTTTTATAGTACTTTTAGAAACATAAATGAGAAAATGTTAAACATCATGTCAATTTGCCTAATTGATGGGAAACTTGATTGTGGCCAGGGAGGAGTGGATTTCCCTACTTCAGTCTTACGAATAATTTTCTCATCTGAAAAGAGAGAAAATCCTGTAAATCCTGGCAGCCAACACGATTTCCCTCACAGGTTGAGATTCCCCCAGAACACAGAGAAAAAACAAGGAAATTATGTGCCTTACTCCCTTGGAACACTTTGTAATGCTGAACCTGTGTATTTGATTTGTTCTGGTTGGAGCCAATGGAGCCTTCTGTGGACTCTAATTATTTTTACTCCAATTTTGTCAGATTTCTTGTGCTTTTTCTCCAAAGCACTTGTTTCTCAAGTAACAGCAACAGAATCTGGATTAGATAGACTGCTCCTGGAACTCTGTATAATTCTGTGCTCTTGAGATACTAGAACATGCTCACTTTTGCAATTTCTAATCTCCAAAGCTTGTTGGAGTTGGTGTGACTTGAATAGCAATGATACTGAACTTCCTCGGGTTTCAAATTTGAAAACCTTTAGATGCCTGAACTCATCCAGCAATGGGGAGGAAGCCAGCAGGCAAATGGAGAAACCTTTCCAGCTTTCAGTGTAGGTAGGAAACAGAATGAGTTAATGTTGGCCCAAAGGGCCACAATAAATAATGAGAGCTCTTCCAAGTATATCGGGGGAAAGAAATACGAGAGAGAAGGTAAGCCCATTAATAAATTAGGAGAGAGCTGGAATCAATGGTGATTCTAAAATGGCTGAGCTACTTAACTTTTTTTTTAATTGGTCTTTAAGAAGAAAAATATAGAAATGGAATATGGACCATTAGGAAGTAATGAGCATCTTGGCACCCTGGCTGTTGATGTAAAGCAGATAAGGGAACACTTGAAAGAATGGATAGCAACAAATCAGCAAGTCCAGCTGATGAGCATCCTGGGATGTTTGGCTGCTGAATTCACTGAACTGCTGGCAGGTGTTTTGAAAAGTTGTGGATTAAACAGGCAGGTCCTTCATGGTAAGTCCATATCAATAGCTCTGGAACAAAGACCAGCCCTACAAAGCTACTCCTGCACTTGATTCCTGCAATTACCACCTTACACAGCGGTTGTATTCTCTGTTTGAAGAGGTGCTAAGATGGGGTACATGAGTTTCAAGAAGCTTCAGTTCACAAATTGGCCAGACTGACAATCAGACTACGTAGCTCCTTTGCTTCACATCAGTAAAATTACCACTTTTGTCTTAGTAAACTTGCACAATTTGACTGGAGCTGATCCAATTGTGCCAGGGAAAACCCACCTAAGAAATTTACCTTCAGAACAGCCGACCAGCTGGATCCTTAGTTGCTGTCAGCTTTTTGCTGACTTCAATCTGCTTTGATTTTTCCTACAAATGATTTTTTTAATGTATTTGAACCAGCCTTGTGCTGCTGCTGAGGCTGACCTTAGTCTTTTGTACCTGCTGCTAAAGTTGCTCCTTTGAGGTGAAGTACAATAGCACAGGCTGAGCAGATCAGGGCACATTCTAGACTGTCAAAAGGACAGGCAGTGCTCAGGCACTTTTTGGGATGGAAAATCTTACTGGTGCTCTCCTCAGCCTAGAACTACCTCGGTTCTTTCTTTATCAACAGAAAGAACTATGAAGCAGATTAGGAAACACTTACACAGATGAATAATGTACTTAAGGTCTTATTAATGCCTTTCTTTGAAGTTTACTGAATAAACCATTCAGCAACACAGAGCTTCCCCAGATGATATTGTTTCAGGTGAATAAATTTGTTTCTCACATTTTCTTAACAATTGAAGTAGTTTACAGGCTTTTGCCTTAAGTTATCTTCGCAGGTTAAAAGAACAGAGCTGGATTTTATCCTGTGGTAAGACCTGTTCCCTTTCTAATTCTCCTCCAAAGGGACTCTTCCCAGGTGGTTGTATGGTTTTACAGAATTCCGAGATAGCCCTTGCTCAGGCAAGATGTATCTGAGAGTGCAGCTGCAGCCTGGAGCTTGTTAGGAGCTGCTGGTCACTGACCCCCGGGATCAATGAATGCCCAGCCAGCACGACTTGCTAACTGCATCCTCCCCTCTGCCAGCTCTGACACGGGCAGGGACAGCCCCCGAGAGATGCAGTGCAGGATAACTCGCCCCAGGTGTTTGATACCTGATTGTGTAGAGACTTTTCCATTTGCAAATAATGTATGGAATACATTAGCACGGAAGCTGAGATTCTCCAGCAGTTACATTTCAATTGTCTGTCTGTCTTTCTAATTTCTCTTCCTACGCACCTTCTTTATAACCCCCAGTGATACAGAAAGCTTAGACTTAAATGATTTCAGTGGATGAGAGGCAGGAGGTGGGGAAGGAACTAATATGAAAATTACTTTAATTTAACAGTCTGTCACTCACACTAGCCCAAAGGAGCTCTAAGACCATTATCAGTGACCCTTGTAGCCACCCTGCTCTCTTTTCCTCAAACATAAACTCGAACTGTTATACACACTTACAGGTGACAGCACACTTTCTTCCCTACCTGCATGATAAGAGGTAAAATAAGGAAACGTTTGGTGTTGGAAATCAGGAATGCTATCCATATGAAGTCTGAACTTATACTTGCACAGTAAGTGCTGAGAGGACTTGATAGCACTGGTGAAGTCCAGGTATAGTTTCCATTCAAAACAGGAGTCCCAGAGGAAAAAATCATCTGTGTTAGTGGCCACCGAGGAAGCAGTTCTGGCCTTTCATTATTTATTAATATATCTCTTGTGATAATGCCCAGGGACCCAAGCACTGGTGTGTGAGAGAAGGCTCTGAGCAGGGTTGAACAGGGACACTCAGCTGTCTCATCTCTGCAGTAATGGAGCCCTGGTTCGAGACTAAGGCTCCAAGATCCCAGTAATGAATGTAATTAGTTCTAATAATGGGTGAGGTGATACTGGCAAATGAGAGACGGGAGGGCTCTGTCGGGTTCTTAGGGCCCTGTTCTTGTTTATGCAAAGGTCCTTTTACACCAGCCTGGCAGTGCAAAGAGGTCTGAAAGATGAAGTGAAGAGTTAGGAGGTTACCCTGTGGGTCTCTGGCTGGAACATCCATCTCTGCTCATCTGACAGAGCTGGAGGGGATCAAATACCGAGCAAATGCAGTGGACTAAAATCTCCACCGGTGTAAATCAGTATCACACCTTTGATTGCAGGGAAGCTATGCTGATCAAGGCCAGCTGAGGACTTGATCCAGGGAATAAATGATTTTTGCCCTTAGTCTGTAAGTCCAAAGTCAAGTCCTTCACATGACATGTCCCATTCAGTGTAAGAGAAGGTCATATTTTGCCTCCTCCTCTCCACCTGGGCTGTCCGCTCTCCTCTGGATAAACAGTATTTCCCCATTGCATTCCCAGTCCCTCACGCTTCACCAGAATTAAATTCATCATTCATTTTTTATGGTTTATACATAGCAGTAATTTATGTTTTCAAATATATTGAGGTCACACTTTAGCAGAAAAAGAGTGTTTCACATTTAAATTGAAGGCATGTTCGTTCCATTAAACAGAGATGTTTTGGATAATTTTAAAAGGCTAAAAGTAGTAGAAAGTAACATTAAAATAAAATTTGAGAGATGTAATTACACCTAATCGTACCATAAAATAATCAATACTGCATTACATTATTTCTGACTTCCCCAGTTATAGCCTTTTTTTGTTAAGCTTTTGAATATTGATGAGGTCAGTGGGGTCACAGTCGACTCTCTGAGGTCTAATGGAGGTGGAATTAAGGTGATGTCCTCTCCTATAATATCTGCACGAGGAGGTGAGCTCTATACTTTCTCAAACTGGGGAGATAACATGGCATCAGAAGCCAATACCTTGGCAACATTTCTTGAGCTGAGATTAGGCTGTCAGTAAGTGCTGACTGGGAAGCTGCAGTGCTGCCTCCCCATCGCAGACCCACTCAATTACACACGCCAGGATGCAGAGGAAATGATGTTCACATCAACAGAGATCATTAACAGCTGGAGACCAGTGTGTGTGAGGTGACAAGAACCAGTTCCTTCCAGTTCAGCCAGGGCTTTCTCTGTTCACTGTGGGAGACTGAAAAGGGGCTTTGTTGCGGCTGTTTGCTCCCTCCTTCTCTGCCCCTTTAGTCACAGCCCTGCACCTGACACATCCCTCTGGTAAAACAGCCCCCTCTGACCAGGCTGCAAAGCACTGACCCTTCAGCAGCCCTGGTGTGTGGACATGCCATGCAGCAGCACGAGCTGGGCAGCTGCTGGGATGCACTGCAGGTGTCCAGGGGGGCTCCTTGTTTCCCTGTGTGTCCCAGAGGGTACAGGTCTGACTGCATCTGGGGGAATGGGGCTCTGCCACCCTCCAGCTCTCGCCTGGAGAGGATCTGCTTTTGGCTTGGTCTGTGCTGTTCTTCATTTATGGATCTTGGAGCCATCAGTGGATTAACATTTGGGAGTTCTTTATTGTGTAAAGAAAGAAATTACCTGCCTGGAGACAGTGAGCTGTATTTTCTCTTGGTTCAGTGTGTGCCCCCTACTCTCTTTGGACTAGGATAGTCTTCAGCATTTAAAATAAGATGTGAAATACCAGGTGGCCCATGTTCTGCACCCAAATGTCTCATAATGTATTGGTTTGTGCCTTCCTGCAAATAGCTTAGGATTTAACCTCGGGAAAGGGCTGGAATCTGAAGAGACGTTCACGAATAACCTTTGGATTTTTATTTTGTCTTCTGTGCCTCTGTTTCTCCATCCATACAATGAATATAAGGGGTTTTTATTGAGGTCTGTTTTGCATAATGGAGGTAAAAAAAGGTTTCTACGCTTTTGATAAACCCTTTGAAAAAGGCAAGTAAATGTAATTTTTCTGAGTTCTGATAATAATTATCAAGAAGGATGGAATTTTAAAACAGAACCAAATGGAGCAGTACCACTGCATTATCCCTTTCACATTGCCACAGCATCCTCAGATTACAGCACTCATAACAAAAGGGAAGATGACGAGCAGAGCCCTATCATTACCATTAATAATAAAAATGATATAATGTATTTTTAAAACTTTCCTTAATGCAACACCAGCCCAGTCATCCCAACACACAGATTATCACATCTTCCCAAATATGTATATAAATACACAGCTGAAAGTGTCAGCAGGGGGAACATGCAAAATACAATTCAGATGCTGAATCTCCCCATCAGCTGCATTTCTCCAGAGGGACCAGTCCCCTCCAGAGGGGCCAGTCCCCTCCCACGCCCCTTTGCACACAGGGCCAGCCACTCCCCAGGCTTGCTGGCTGCCTATTGAGCTATTCCTTCCCTTGCACCCAGTGCTGTCCCTGGGGTCTGTCTAAGTGTGTGCCCCCCACCCTCATCAATCCTGCTGTGCCAATTGCTGGGGTATTTTCCTGGTGCCTATTCCCACATACACCAAACTCTTTGCTTTCCCCTTCTCCCACCCCCTTCCATTTACTCCACTCACCCCATTTTGTTCCTGCTCTGAAATCCAATTGTTAAAGCTGGTGGTAAAGGTGGATATTTGCCCCAAAGCAAACTGAGAGTGGCCCTCCCTCTGCAGACACGAGACAGCCCCGCTCTCCTGATTAGCCTGAATTGCTTTCAATTGACTAACATAACAAGCTGCTGCTGCTTTTTCTTTTTTTCTAAATTTGAAAATGGAAGGGACACTATTAGGAAATTTACATTTGCGAATATGATATTTAATTAGCAATATTAATAAATTAATAGAAGTAAAGAACCTTGTTGAGACTCCAGATTAATAAAACATGCTCTAGCTGAGTAAATGAGGTGAGCCAGGCATGTGATGCCCATAGAGGATACAGGGGAACTCTCACTCCCCAAATACCCCTTCAAAGAAAGAATGGGGGGCAATAGTGAATGGGGGCAAGGCCTTTTCTATCTTACAGTACCACTCACACATTAGCCCTTTCCCTGTCCTGCTACAATACTTCCACAGGAAATTAAGCACAGCTTTTCTGCCTGCCTTCTCTTTGCCCTGCCAAGAGGCTGAATGAGTCAGTGGAGGGGAGTGAAGGAGAACCAGTGCTTGGAGCTGAAAGGTAACAGCAAGGCCAGTGCAGGGCAAATGCCTGGAAATGTTTAGTCACATCCATAGAAAGCAATAAAGGAGACTCAGAGCATTTCCTGATGTGACCACAGAGTGTCCAGCTTGGTGTCTCCAGGGCACTTGGAGGGTTTTGCCTCAGAGGGACTCTCAGTCTGTGGCACACAGAGCAGGAGGTGATGCCTCAGCACAGGCTCAGGAAGGGAGGCAGTGCAGCAGTGTCAGTGTGGGCTCAGCTGAGAAGAATGACCACATTAAGCAAAGGTCTGGCACAGCATGAGATAAACTGCTGTGAGGTTCACAGGGGTCAGACCCAGCCAGGTGTCCCAGGCTTCATGTGCATCTGTCACTGCTTTGAGTCTTGGGGGCCAACCCAAACTGGGACTCGTCCTCTCTCACTCACTGACCCACCAGTCTGCAGGGCCCTCCAGCATATGCTGTAATTTAGGCATTCCCAATTTGGGGGCAATGTTTCTGTGCCTCATCTGTCCTTGAAAAGCTTCTCAGAAGAATGTGGTACAGTCTTTTTTCCATGCTGCTTCATTAGTGTGGGCAGTGGTTCAGAGGAGACTGGGACATCAGGGATCTAGTCAAACAAGAGACTGCAGTGCCAGGTGACTTCAGTGACTTCATCTGTCACTAGGTCTGGGACAGAAGGGAAGAATGGGGTTCTCTGTAGTCTAGAGGTGTATGTGGAGAATCCTTCGCAGCGTGATGGCAGAGAATCATCAACTGCATGGACTTAGCTGGTGAAATACTACTGTGTCTGTGTACAACAACTGGTACAGCCTCTTACCCTGACCCCTGGCTCAGGAGGGAAGGCAAAGGATAAGCAGGGCCCTTGGGAACCAAGCTGGCAGTCAGAGCAGCAGCTCTGCTGGGGCCTGTGTGACATTCACACACATCACTGTGAAGTCACGCTCTCCTGCAGAGCATGGGAGAGGTGATTATTTATTAATGCACCGAGCACTGTCCCCATGCATCACTCTGCCTTGCTCTGCTGCAGCCTCAGCACTGAAGCACTGGGACACCACAGACCTGTGGCTCTCCCTGTGCACACCAAGGGGAGATGTCTCAGTGCCTGGGAGGGACTCCAGAGATGGGCAGTGATGCTGGAGGAGGAGAAGGCAAACACGTTAATTGTCTGAAATGATGTTGAGGGGTTTGTAATGCTTTCTGCATGCTTGGCTCTCTCAGATCAGCTCTAGACTCAAAACCAACCAGCCTGATGCTCCGTGTGCCTGCCCCAAGAGCACAGGGTGCTTTTCAGCTCTGACACGAGTGCTTTGTGGGCAAATCTCTCTGTCTCCATGTTCTCCTCTACATATTTGAAATTGTATAACATGTGGGACATTCACGGTTCATCCTGCAGTGTCATTCCCTCATTGCAAAGTGTGTGGAAAACTCTACCAAGTGTAGGCTCTCACTCCAGAAGAAGCACTTCTCTTTGGTGTGAGGTATGAGAAGGATAGGCAGGGCACAATCAGTTTCCTTCTAAAATCACAAAAAGGAGGGTAAGGAGAGGGATGTGAAGACCTTGCCTGATCCCACAGTGGCTCAGCTGCGCTACTCCTGTCTCCAGGGATGGCTTGTCCACACTTTGTGGTTTGTTCTGTGCTCCTGCTGCCGACACCTCCACTAATTGTGGGAAAGTTTGCCATTAGAATGGCATGTACACAGGCCTCCTGGGAGAGGTGGAGTTCCAGGAACAATTAGGAAATGGCATAGATGCTTGGGGACTCTGGCTTGCAGTGCCACCCTTGGTAGAGCGACAAGTATATTGTAGGTGTGGCAGAAGAAGAAAAAAGAGAAAAATTGGCTTGGGTGGGGTGCAGGGAGTAGAGACGGGTGAGAAAGGCATGAGCTCATAGATGTAGGCAGGAATGGAGCTCAGCAGCATATGGATGTGAAATATGCCCTGGGATCATCTTGGGATAAAGGAGAAGTCCTAGTGTAGGCAGTCATTACTCTTGGAGATGTGGGCCCTGATGATGCCCTCTGAAGCTTAGCCCCGAGGTGGGGCTGCCTTTGATGGCAGCGAGCACCTCCACAGGCTGCGGGGCCGTGCCTGCAGCGAGCGAGGGCAGCTGCCTGGGAACCACCTCCTGCCTCGCCCTGCACCCTGGGTGCCCTGGCTGTGGATGGGAGGGTGCCTTGCTGAGGCTCTGCATGGTCAGCTGTGTGGTCTGCAGGGGCAAGGATAGGGCTGCAGAAAAGCTTCCAGACCAATGGCTTTTTTTGTTACTATAGGCCACTTTTTGCCAACATCTTGTAGCCCTTGGATCTCAAGATATGGAGACACAAGGCCTTTGTAAAACGTCCTCTACAGTGTTCGGTCTTGCCTTTCCTCTCTCCTTCTCGTCCATGGCTCATGAAACACTAGGATAATTCAAAAGCGAATTTGAAATATCTGGACTGAGTGTTCAGGGCCCATTCCTGTGCCTGGCAAGAATCCTGAGAAAGAAATCCCGATCCCTTCATGCTGCCCCAGGCATTGCTGCTTATCGCCCTCTGTGTGGGCCTGACGCATCCCAGAAAAGTGGGCATGCACCACCTAAGCTCCCACAGACATGCTGCTCTGCCACTGCATCTCCTTCCTGACCTGCTCTTCCTGTCCTGGCTCTTTCCTGAGCTCAGGTTGCCAGACAGGGTGCTGCTTTTCTGGAGCATAGGCCATTCCAATGCTATCTTCCTCTGTGGCCCAGACCCAATTTCACTCATGTGAAAGATTTTCCACCACTACCCTGTCTAATCCCCTGCTTCTGGTGACAGACACTCAGGGAAAGCTTGAAGGAGTGTCTGGGTTCATTCACCAGCTGGAGCTCTGTCCTGGTACTTGGAACTGATGCCCATGTAAATGGCAAGAGAGGAAATCGTAGGCAGAGGACAGACAGTGAGGAGGGTGTTTCCTTGTGCAGTACTTGAAGGACTGGGGACACGATCATCACATCCCTGAGTGTGACTCTTGAGGCCCTGGCACTCCAAGGGTCACCTCAGTTTGTCCTGTGAGTGGTTTGAGGCTGGGCAGAGTCCCCCCGAAGGCCTGTGCTCTCAGTGCTGCTGTGCAGCTGGGGGGGTTATGGCACCATGGACTGTCCTCCCGAGGGTGTGGTCCCCACAGAGAACACCTCCCAGCAGTCTTATGTATTGCATTGGTGTATTGGGAGAACAGCAGGAAAAGAACTAATTCCTGGCTTTTTATGCCTGGAGGAAGCACTGTGGTCACCTGCCCTGAGCACTGGGATTTGCAAGGTGCAGCAAGGCAGACCAGCTGCAGGGAATTAATTTCTCCTGTTCCAGGCGCTCTCCAAAGTCTGAATCTGTGAATAAACGTCAGGCTGGGGAGGGTGCATTTTTGGAGAAAGCTCTGAGGCTGATGTAGCTGGAGATCCACAGACCTGTAGGATTATCAGTGGGAAAACCTGTACAGTGCGTGTTCAGTCCTTGAACAGGTGGTGAATTCTGTACAAAACTTGCGTTTGGCCGTTGTAACTTTTCACGTGCGTGTGTGGGGCTGACTCGTCCGAGTACTTTCCTCTATACAAGGACTTCGGATGGGGGTCTCTCCTGTGCTCCGCAGACCCCTCGCAGAGCCCCCCAGGCTGCGGGGCCCGGCCGGGCCGGCGGGCAGCAGGGGGCGCGCGGGGCACGCCGGAGCCGCGGGCTCGGCTCGGGTGGGCTCGGCTCGGCTGGGCTCGGCTCGGCTCGGCTCGGCTGGGCTCGGCTCGGCTCGGCTCGGCTGGGCTCGGCTCGGCTCGGCTGGGCTCGGCTCGGCTCGGCTCGGCTCGGCTCGGCTCGGCTCGGCTCGGCTCGGCTCGGCTGGGCTCGGCTCGGCTGGGCTGGGCTCGGCTCGGCTCGACTCGCCTGGGCTCGGCTGGGCTCGGCTCGGCTCGGCCGTCGGGCTCCTGTGCTGCCAGGCAGCGCCGGCACCCGGCGTCACAATATTTTGGCAGTGTGAGCGAGCGCGGAGGCTGCTCAGCCGCGCAAGGGCTGAGCGGGGCTCAGCGCCGCACAAAGCCGGGTTTTGTCGCTCCCGGCTCCTCCGGCACACGCCGCCCGGCCGCCTCCCGCCGTGCCCGGCCGCAGCCCCGGCCCCCGGCTCGCCCCGCTGCACGGTGCTGCAGGGACCGGAGCTGCTGCTCCTGCCCCCGAGGTTTCTGCAAAGCCCGGTTATATAAAGTTTAATTATAATACTTGGCTCTCGTGTAACGCTTTCTATCTGCAGATCTCAAAGTGCTTTCTAAGCATTAAACAAGCCTCACAATGCCCTCTCCCGTCTTCATGTGGGAGGGTTTGCTACACCCTTTCTTTATTTATTTTAAATGCTGTCAGGAGAAACTAAGGTGCAGAGATGGGAAAAGGCTTGCTCAAGATCATCCAGCAGGTCAGTGGCAGAGCTGGATGCAGAACTGAGGTGTCTCCTTGACTCATTCCCATCTTTAATTCCCTGGGAATGCTGCCTTCCTCTGGGAGCAGCTGTGCCTGGAATCACCTGGGTTTTGGGATCTGACTGGCCTCTGTGCTGATCTGCAGTGAAATGCCTCAGAGACCTACACACAGTTCACAGCAGGGTTGTTCTCCTTTTGGGAACTGTTCCCCCATCCCCGCTCAGAAAGTTTGGGCCCAAGCCTACCCACTGCATGCAGTGGCTTTTTTTGACTTAATTTTATGAACTGCCAGGGAGGAAGGAGCTCAAGGTCTCACTATCAGCAGCTCTGTAGCCAATTTGGCTGTGGTGCATTTGTACCTCAGAAGGGACCATTCCCTGGCATCTCCTTCCCCATCCCCCTCCATGAAAGGTCAAGGAAATGAATGGGACAGCGAGATGTGCAAGCCTGTAAATATTTAGCAAGCCACTCGCTTTTACATTGCAGATTTTGCTCTGTGGGCATGGCTGTTAATATCAGTGAGACATTAGCTCCAACAGCCCCCGTCACACTGTTAACACTGAGAGTGCTCCGTCAAAGCGGCTTTGCCGTGAATTACGGGGCTCCAGCTCCAGCTTTATTAGCCTGGAGTTTGTACAGCAGCAACGCCAGCCCCGGACCCACGGCGAGGAGAAAAAACCCTGGTAGCAAATTAAAAGGAAAGAGTGTTGCCTGCAAAAGTGATACTGCCCTGCCAGGAGCTGGGGCAGAGAGCACCTTTATCTTACCTGGGCAGACCTTGCCTCAACAGACTGCTGAAAGTAGCCCTGATCTGTTCTGTCTTTACCAGAAACCACCTTACATGAAAGTGCTTTAGGGGGTGGAGGGGCAGGAGCATTTCCTTAGGCTCTTTGACTGTGTTTGCAGAGATTTTTTTGGTCTCGGAGTAGGGATGGTGGATTTTTGGTGCTGGGGGAACCTCCCATCCCCAGCTCCCCCCGGCTGCCGCCGATCTGCGGTTCCGTGTTGGACTCAGGGTCACAATTTGACTCAGATTTCGTTTCATTTGCAC
The DNA here is from genome assembly GCF_025592945.1 of Manacus candei. Classification (NCBI taxonomy): domain Eukaryota; kingdom Metazoa; phylum Chordata; class Aves; order Passeriformes; family Pipridae; genus Manacus; species Manacus candei. The sequence goes on from NW_026138070.1 coordinate 3,840,244, forward strand.
AAAGACTCATTGACGCCCGGGCCTAATGAACATCAATATTCTTAATGACAAGGAAAAGATCTGTTTTATGGGACTCCAGACAGGCAGCGTCTCCGTGCTCCTTCTGCAGAATCACAGGGAAATAGCCCCGATCTCGCACGCCTTTGGGCTGCCAGCACTGCAAAGTTCAAACCCCAACCTCAGAGGAAGCTCTCCAGATAAGAGCATCTTTCTTGGGAACCTCTGTCAAAGTTTCACAGAATTAAGTGCTGTGCTGCCTTCTCAACCTGGCTTCTGTGTTTCCAATAAGCAATCCAATTACACACATTCTTTCTTTAGAGTAGTGATGATACTGTTGATTTTCGTGCCAAAAGATTCAGAGTAACACGATGGGAATCTTTGTCCGTTGGTGATATTTTTTTTTTTCCCCAAAACCTAAAAATTCAAAGAGAATTATCCTGGAAAAAAAAAAAAAAGATTGCTGCAACTGAAACTCGAGACTGAGTGGGTTGCATTTGTCAGCTTCGCTTGCACTTCTGTTTTGGTTTTGGGGGGTTAGGTTATGGGATTTTTTCCATATAATTTTGCATTTCTACCCTCAGCCTTTTGCATCTTTGGCTACCAGATGTGTCCCACATTGAAGAATTATTTCTCCTCCCTAGAGTGAAATAAATGCAATCAATATGAGTATTGCTCTCAGGGCCTTGAAATATTACATTAATGTTCCATGTGGTGACATTTTAGCTGGAATTTTCAAATACATTATGATGGTTCAAATTAATATTTATCAGATCAGCTTTTATATTTTGCAAAAGAGAGAGAGGGAGAGAGAGAGAGTAAGCATTATTAAAATACAAAATGCAGATGAATTCCAAAATCGATGGTCCATTTTACCAGCACTTTCAAGGGGCTGTGTTTTGCTTTCTGGTTTTGTTTTTAAATTTATTAGTTTTACAGGCAAATCTATTTATCTTCCTTCATTTTTTTTCACCCATTCAGGGTTTTTCAGTTGTTTCTTTCTTTCACTCTTCTTTATTATCCCAAAATGTAAATTATGACGTTAGCTGGGTTTTTTTCTTTTTTTTCTTTTCAGTGATTAAATCTGCTACATGACATCTTTGTCCTTTCTATAAATTAAATCATCTTTGCTTTCCACCTTTAGCCACTGCCAGCAGCAATACTCTGATTGCCAGCAATAAAAGTCCTCACTTTACGGTCTTTATTTCCTACACAAAGCAAACCCCCCCTCCTTCTTTCCCTGTGCTTATGGTGCCTTTTTTTTAATTTTTTTTTTTTTTTTTATTTTGCTAAGGGGGTGGTGGGACTAACTCCTCTTTTCAATGTTTCTCCATAAACAAGGAATTTGCAGTGAGAGATTGGAGAGGAAAAAAATCTAAACCACATTCCACTTTATTTCAGTCATTCCTAAACAGATTGTTCTATGAGGTGGAAAATCCAGGCAGATTAATGGTGTCATTTGTTTTGCTTTTTTTATATTTCTGTCTTTCCCCCCCTGCCCCCCTCCCACCACTTGGGTTTGGTGAAAGTGTTTGAAAAGTACCTTTTTTAGACTAAATGCAGCTTTAAAGATTTGTGGATTATCAGCTGAATTTATTTTGGTGAAACAATGCTGCTTGCAGAACAACCCTCCTTTCCCCCCACATGGAAAATTGTAGGAACTGTCTGGGATCTTACAGCATTTCCTTAAAAGCTTTTGCAATTCCTAGAGGAGAATTTTTGGAAGGGTTAATATTCCGGTTTAGAACTGAGCAATACTTCCAAACTTTTCCCACTTCCCAGCTTTTTTCCTGTCTCTGCAATAGTTTTACTGTAAGAACACTTCACAGGCTTGTGACATACAGGCAGCCACGGGAAAAAACCTGTGTGTGTGTGTGTGTGTGCACATGTGTGTGTGTACATCATATATATATATGTATATGTAAACATGTTATATTGGCTTACACACGAGCACTGGCGTGCTCTCCCTCTCTGTCTCCGGGTGTAGAGATGCACATACTCCAGGCTGCCCTTCCTATTTTCCTTCAATGCTGATCTGGGCAAAAGAACGACAGGAAACTTAAAAAAGAAAAGGAGGAGGAATCGATTGTTCGACCCGCACTTGAACTCTCCTGAAAGAGATAAAGCAGAATTTTCAATAGGTCCCCTGCCCTTTTCACCAGGAGGGAAAGAGGAGAAGAAAAACAAGAGATATTTATATGACAGCAGCTGCTGAAAATAGCATTTCAGAGCAATAAAAAAAAAAAAGGCAAAAGAGATTCAATGGTAAAAAAAAAAACCAAAACCCACAACAACAGAGAAACTCTTTTTCTTGTGCTCCCCAACAGGCGCATGAGCGGCTCATCCTGGAAATGCATGCATGCCTCCTATAGATCTGTTTGAAATTATAGTTGTCATTGAGAGTGAATTTATGCTTCTATTGATCTGCAAAAGGAAAATATTAAATGGTTTGGTTTTGATCTTTAGCTGACCTTGGGGTCAAGGGTAGCCTAAGATTAGTATTCATAGAATTCATCACCAAATTGTACTCTGCATCTACTTTATGCAAACATAGGGAAAACATCGAAAGATAAATACAAAGCAAAATGGCAAACAATTTCACCAGCACCCACCCCATCAAAGAAACAACCCTCAGACAATAAAAGCAGGGAGATACATACATGCACAGATCCAGGTAACTGCACACGGCATAGGCAGGGAAACGGGAAGGAAACACGGGGAAGCACAGAGACAGAGCCAGGGAATTACACACCCGGGAAAAGACACACGACTCGGAACAAATATCAATGCACAACTGTACTGAAACATGCCTGCATGAGCACCTCAACACAAGTGCAAGGGAACACACAGGCAGCAAAACAAATACAGAAAGGACACTTCTTATAGATATATATTCACACACACATACCAGGAAAAAAGGTGCACTCCTGTGGTGAAAAGGAAAGGAGAAGAATGTGTTCATACATTCTCACACAAAGCCAAAACCAAGGAGCAAGCACAAATGCAGTTAAACAGGTGCACATACTGATCTGTGCTGACAAACACAGGGATACACAGTTGTAAACATGGCACGGCACACACACAAATGCAGGCACTTGCACGAGGCATCGTGGATCTCCCTCCTCGGTGAGTGCAACACGAAGTTAGTGAAATGACAGAGAAAGAAACGTAGCCAGGTACGAGTAAAACATGCTTGCCAAAGTCCTCCACTCAGGCAGCCCGGTGCAGAAATTCAGGGCAGAGTGCTGATAAGAGCAGCACAGCAATTTCCCTCCCTGACGGACATTCAAAGGCACCGGGGGTCTGTTTACTCACAAGGAGAGTGAAGTCTACTCACAGGCATTAACAGTGCAGAAACACTCCTGCTTGAGCATAAGTGTCATTTGTGCTCAAAGGATGTATCTAGTGAGAAATGAAAGCAAAGTCAAAGAGCAGAAGGCCCCGTTCCTGATCATGGAGTCATCCCAGAGACGGAGGAAAACATCTGTAACCATTAGACTAAAACACAACCCCACAGCAGCTCTGTTGGGCACCACAGGCTGCTCACCAGCACCCTGGGGAACATAAGAAAAAGAAACTTGGTACTTCCCAGGCAGACTCAGCAAATTCTCAGATAGGCAAGCAGGGTAAAAGATGGTTTCTAAGCTATTTCCAAGACTATATCCCGTGTAGTCTGGCAGCTGATGGCCAACGTAGCCCCTTTGCACTTAGGCTCTGCTTCTGTGAGTGCACACATGCCAGAAAGTAAGGAGCACTTGTAAATGGGCAAAATTTGGTGGTGCAAAACAAAAGCGTTGATATTTATATTTTTATGATCTGTTTTCCCCCAAACACAACTTTTTTGAGTAAAGCAAAAGTTAAAAATTTTATTAAAAAAAAAATAATTCCTTTTGGTGTACAAAACAGCAACCTGAACATTCATCAAAAATATAACCATATTTAATTTTTGTTGCTTTGTTTATTTTCCCTAGTATGTTAAGATTCATATTTTACTATAAAAGGCTCGACCAACTCTGAGGCCCACCATGCTTTGTACCATAGAATTGCCTTGCTAGAAACAGTCCTTGTCCTGAAGAGCTTGTACTGCAGGTGGAGGAGCAGGAAAAGGAAGCAGGAGTACTTCTCATTTACTAGTGAAGCCCTGAGGAAGTGACTTGCCCAGGCTAGCCAGAGAGACTTGGCACAGTCTGGAGCTGGAGCTGCATCTCCTGATTCACAGGTCATTGCTACAGAAATGAGATCATCCTCCTTTCCTCATTTAAATATCCCTTAGCGTGGGCTACTAGTCAGTTAGTATTTGTATGATCCAGTCATGAGACCCAATGAAGACAGCACAGAGCATGAACTTGTGGATAGGAAGGGCTGCTTGGGGTGGATCAGTGTCCCTGTGCTGTGAGAGCCTCTCAGCCCTCACCTCACTCACCTGACCTGGGAACACACTGGCCCTCACAGCTTGAACCACTTCCTCAGAGGAAACAACCTCTGCCACCAGGAGCGTTATTTTGTCAGCATAACCCCCCTGTGCTTGGGCTCTGGGGGCACAGTTCCCTGGGCAGGGTCCCAGTGCCAGCACCAGCCATGGCTACACAGGCAGTACTTCCAAATATAGCCCGGCTGGTGAGAGCCTGTTGGTGTGGGCAGGGGTGGCAGCGAGCACGGCTGTGCAGGCACTGCTGGGGACAGCTGAGGGTGGGGAGGGGACAGCCTGCCAGGAGCAGGGCTCTGTGGGGAGCATCTGGGAAATGACAGAGCAGGGAAGATGCAGGAGTGGTAAAGGGAATGGAACAGCACAGAGGTGTCAGTGGACTTTGTCTGATACAGAGCAATGTGTGTTACTGGAGACTGGTCCTGTAAGTCACTCATCATCCATCCCCTGAATCCCCCAAAGTCAGGGGTGCTGTGTGTGAGTTGTGCACCCCGGCCCGCACTCAAGGACAGATCTCCCTACAGCAAAGATCCAGCACTCACTCACCATGACAGGAGGATGTTCCTTATCACAGCTGCAGGACACAGCGGGCCCCTTGCATGCTCTGCTCGGTGGATCACTGTCTCCTCAAGGTGATGAGGAAACTATATGTGACAATGGCAGCATTTCCCAAAATCCTCCTCATGGTGGGAAAAGACTTCCATACAGGTGAGGTGTGCATCCTTTCCTGACACTGCCTCACAGCACTGAACTTACCAGAGACACTGACTGTTGTGATGCTGTTCATAGAGGAAGTGCAGGTAGGAGAGCAGAAGAGCACACGAACACATTTTCCCCTGTTTGTTCAGTGCCTCGCAGTTTTTAGGTTGTATTATAATGGTAGTCTTGATTCATCTACTGTACTGAGATAAATATATATACTGGGCAGCTGCTTTTCCCCAGGCTGTGTCACAGAGTACGGATTCGATCGTGTTTTCATCCTTTTGGCAGATAGAGGAGGAGAAGGAGTGTGAAAGGGGGAAGCAGCAGGCACAGAGGTGGAGGCAGGAGCAGAAACTGGTGTTGTCGTTTCTGTTTCATTGTTTACTGTCTATGACTTTGTACAGCTTTTAACTCCACCGTTTGGCAAGAGAGCAGCTGGCACCACTTGCCTTCTTTGGAGTGCATGTGCTGCCTGGAGAGAGACAGCCCAGGTTAGCTAATGTGGGAAGAGATGGGATCTCTTCCCAGGGAGAACATGGGCTTGGAACTTCAGACAGGCAGAACTGAAAATCTCTCAGGTCTGAACAGCCCCTCTGCTCCTTGGATTTCTCACCCATTCACCCTTCTGCTTCTTTTCTCTTTGTGCAGGTTTATTTGAAACAAACTCCTGTAACTTTGTTCTCCATTAAAATACCATTTACTCATCTCCCCCTCCATCTTCCCTTTTGCCACCCTTGGAAAGCCAGTAGTTCCCTCTCTCTGCATTAATGCTGAACCAGTTTCTGCAGCTCATGTGTTGTTGGCAGTGCTCATTTTTGAATGGTGTTGAAAACTAAGTCCTTCCCATTTGTCATTGTTAGATCTCCATAGCACTTTCTCCCTGCATAGCAGCTTTAACCTGGGTGTATTGACTGACTCCTAAATGGCTGATGGCCAAAAATTTCTAGGTAATTTCAGTGGGACTTGATACTCTTCATTTCTGGTCATAACTTGATCATATAATTTGGCTGTGTACTCTTAAAGAGCTGCTGTGGCTGGTGGAGTCATTCTTATATCCATAATAGTTTGTAAAGCACTTAAGGGTACCTTTGGATGAAAAGCACTAAATAAATGTTCAGCAAGATGATGTTATTTATCCATGTAATCGCCTGTCACTTCCACCCAATTTTTGTTCCTCCCTGTCCCATCCAATCGGCCATATTATATGCTCATGCATATGGTCATGCACTCATCAATCCACCTTTATCCATATGCACAGACACTCAAGTGTTATGAGAGCTACACGGAAAGACAGATGCATGCATCTAATCCTTCCCCGCTCATCTGTCCTCATCCAGCCCCTTCAGACACATAGCAACATTTTTTAAGCACTTAAGTGACTTAGGATCCTAAGTTTCATTTCTGAGAGAGGCTTAGGAGTTTAAATGTCCCTGAAAGTCAGTGAGATGTGTTCTCCAGATTACAATTCCTCACGTCTGTAAGTGTCATGTTTTCAAAGTGCTCTCTTTATCTAAAGATTCAGATAGGCACCTTGTAGATTATCAAAACTGTTTAAGATAGGCACATAAATCCAAATGATTTTAATGTAGCCTGCCTTGAAAATTTTAAGACCCCTCTGGGCACTTATCTTTCAAAGGCATCTAAATCCTCTTGAAAAATTGGTACCAAGAGCCTCTAAGATCCTGTAAAAAACAGCTCTTAAGTTACTCGCCCATAGCCAAACATCAGAAGAGTGACTGCTACCTCAGGTAAATCCATATTTTAACTGTGCAGTTCCCAAAAAAAGGTTACTCTGGTACCTGCTTTAATTACTGGCATACAGCATTTGGTGATCCCATGCCCCTGTAAAGGTGGGAATCCCCTGGCAGCTGGGGCAGCAGGACCAGCCCCGTGTGGTGCTGCCCACCTTCCCAGGGATGGGATGCCTGTGCCATACACAAGTCTCAACAGCAAGGTTTATACAGCCTTATTTGTTACATTGAAAGTCTTCATCACTAACAGGCAGAAAGGCATTCACCTGCCAGAATCTCCTGGTCTACAGTGTTTCCAGGCAGATCTTTTCTAGCTGTGGTCAAGGAAAGGTTTTGTGGAGAGGGGTTGGTGACTCTGGTATTTGGGCAAACTCATCATGTTCAGCAGACAGTCACTGGTGTTGGTTCTGGCATCTCACCACTTAATATAGGATTCTGCAGAAAAATCCCAGAAAACAAACAAGCTTTCCAGGAAAGAAAATGAAGCAGAAAATCCTGCCCCTCTTATAAATTATGTCCAAGTAGGCTGAGCTGGCAAGAATGCCTTCAAGTGTGAAGTTCTTTCCATTTTATGGCTAGGAGCTCCCCAGAGACCATCTTCTTTCATCTTAGGGTTTTTTTTCTCTTGAAGGTTTTTTTTTCACCAGGGGTGGAGGGCAGATACTGTGTGCATGATTTGGCTGGTAGGAGCAAGAATCTGTCAGCAGAAAAAGGGCCGTCAGCAAGAGAAAGTGAGCTGCAAATTGTCCATTTCTAAACTGCTCGTTCATCTGACACTTGCGAACTCAGAAGCCACCTGTTCAGCCATCAGTCACCAAGTGAAAATGAAGCTTTCCTTAAACCAAGATTCTGGCATATAGAGAAAACCAAAAAGAGAAAAAAAAAAAAAGAGGAGAAAAGGAAATTCTTTTGAATTTCCTCTACTGTGAAGTGAGAATAGAAACTCAAGCTAAAACCCAAGGGAAGATTTTTATTTCCCCTTCTCCCCCAGCTGAAATATTAAAAGTGCTTTTTCAGACAGCAGCACAAACAAACAATCCAAAAATCCAACACCTTTCACGCAACATTTTTGCAGAAATCCAGAAGTGTTTCTGAAGTTGCCATCTTTCTTTCCCCCCCCCAGATAGTGGCAGATTTTTGGGGTGTGACTGAGTCCTTGCTAAAAGAACACTGCATGTTAACAAGTGGTGTAGCTCTTTGAAGTTGCGAAACTAAAGAGTGGATTAGCTGTGATACCAAGTGCAGAGTAGGCTTTCCCCTTTCCATGCAAGGTCAAATTAAGAGTGGACCAGCCAGCGACCCAAAAGTAGACCATAGTAAGCAGCTGATTATTTTCTGCCCTCTTCGGGCACAGTGCATTCGGCTCTGCGGGAGAATTCGGGGCAGCAGCCAGCAGGGTAGACTCTTACGTGCGAGGTTTTTCTGGCTGACCACAGAGCACATAACCCATGTGCCTGATCAAATAGCTCGGTAATTTCATCATTTCAGACTTTTATGGTTTTTCCAGTTGCTGCTGCTTTTATAAACAAGCATTTCGGTGACCTTCCCCTCCGGACATCAGCGCATTCAGCTCTGCAAGAATCCCAAGCTCTGAAAGTTTATAAATAAGCCTTCTATCAAGTTCCACAACAGGTGTGACCTCCCCCCCTGTCCTAAAACTGAACAGTTTCAACAAGCAAATAAAGACTGCACAGTCCCGTCTTAAAGGGGAAGCACTCTGGAGAGCAGTGCATAGGCCCTGGTCATCTCAACAGAAGGACTGGCCCATTGCAAGAAGGGATTGTGTGGCCATAGTTTGGGCACAACTGTGCCTCTTAGGTGGCCCTTTAAGCAAGAGTGAGAGGCAGAGTGGAACAGTGCTCACCATGACCTACACCAGCATGACATTCCCGGGCTGTCTCACGGGATGGATTCTGGTAGGTTCTGAGCTCTGTGTCTGCCTGGCTGAGACATGGGATTTCTGAGATTTTTGTCAGAAGCAGAAGATGTACAACCAGAATCTCTTCCCTTTCTTTGGGGTTCTTGCCAGTGTGTCGATGGCACGTTGGGAACACTGAGTGGAGCAGGAAGGGACAGGTTCTGTTGTGAGCTGTAAAGTAGGCAGACTGTTCTCCTAATTTCTGGCATACTGCATGCAATCTGTCTGCTCCTCCTGGGTCTTGAGGAGGGAAAACTGAAATCTGAGATTGCAGTCTCTTTCTGTGGGTGATCACCTCAAAAGCTGAGACTGAGACAAGAATAAAGCTTCCATCTTGGTAGAAGGGTCCTACCACCTCTCTCTCCCTCCATTTAGGTGCAACATAATCTGAGCAGAAATTGTGAAACAGGGTTGAGGGAGGAATTCCCCACTGGGAAATACTACTTTTCTCTCTCTGTCTCCTACAAAACTGGATGGTGTTACCTGAAGTGTCCAACTGGGTTTCTTGGTATAGACCACTGTGTCATATAAAATAGATGTGTGGTGTTCAGTGAGAGCCATGAAGCCACTGAGACAGCAGGACACAGGGGGAGTTTTGGTCCCTATATAATCTGTGCTGAGTGGATCTCAGTATCATTGTGACAGAGATTGACAGGAAAATGCCCATCTAATTAGTACAGCTGAGGAAACCACTGTGGCAAAGGAGAGAGGAACACTCAACCTGCTCAGTGCAGTGAAAGGAATCAGTACAATTGGTGTGACAGGGAATACCTGGTGAAATCAATATGTGATAGTGTTTTGAAGCTGGTGTGATGGGACAAACAGAATAATTCCACAACCAAGAGGTTTAGTATGGTCAGCAGCTCTGAGGAACCCAGTGTAATCAACTGGAAAAGGGATTGAATGTTAGCAGTGGCTGTGGAGACAGTAAGGATATAACCAATGGGACATCAGGTCTTCTGGCTTCCAAACCTCATGTTGCCCATTCTTGACACTGAAAATTGCTTTAAAAAATATTTGTTATTACATATAAACCATGTAGTTTGCAAGAGTGTGAGCACGTTGATGAGGTGCAGGACCAGTGTCAGGTTGTTCCACCACAGTGGATTGCCCTTGTCCATCTGGGCAGGGAAGTGGGTGCTTGTGCAAGTGCTACAGTGAGTGAGTGTTGTCAGGTGTAGGGAACTGGTGGTGGTGCTGCAGGTCTCATGCTGCAGTCCCTTTTCTGCAGCATTATGGGAGGATTTGGTTCTAAGAACATCCTGAGTACCCTGCGGAGAACAATAAGAGCAGCCATTTGGCTCATGGTGAGCCTCGTCCCTTCTAATGCACTTGCAGTCCCCCTGGGCCATGTCTAATTACTGCTCAAACACAATAGTTGCAACGATGCATCATGCCAAAACCATCCAGAATAAGCCTCACACAGTGGGATTTGTTGTCAGTCTTGACTTTTTTTTATTTTTCTTTTTTTTTTGCGCAGTGCTGGTAAGAAAACTTTTTAACCCCCATCCCTATTCAGGGATCTACAGCATCTGCATCTTGTTGGCATCTGTCAAATTCCCAGAGATCCTAAAGAGAAGGTTACTTCTGAGCTCCATGAGGATCACTGGGTATTTTCTATTTTGGTGAAGAGAAAGTTCCTTCCCAGGAAGTCTCGGCACACAGAGGCTTTTGGTGTGGGCAGATTTTGTTCTCCACTATAAATCAAAGTCCATTCCTCCCTTTCAACTAAAGTCACCCTCTGGACTGAAGTTATCTCTAAGGGCTCTGAATACCCTTTAACAGGAAGGGACAAGCTCTCTCCAGTGATAATGTCTTTGAGAAGGCATCCAACCAGGTATATAAGCTCCCATTTAAAAGCAAACTAATGTTTCTGTTTGCTGCTAAAAGAGCTGACGGTAACCTTTGATCTATCTGAACCCTTCCTCTGACACTATAAGCCCTGGTTGTGTTTCCCTCAGTGAAGTTTTACCTTTGGAAATTCTAATTTCTCAGGGATTAGTGTGTGGACACTTAGAGCAAACAAAGGTACGCGTGGCTGTAAGATGGATTCCTGCCTGTACACGTGTGTACACATATATATGCAGGAATGCACAGCCATACATTATCTGTACACTTATAGGAAGGAAAAGGCATAAATACAAACTCAGCCAGTGGTAGTTCAATCACACCCTGGTGGAGGAGTCTCACTGGTTAAGACAGGCTTTAATAAACTGCTGAAGTTCCCTAAGCACAGGGAGGTCCAACGCCGGTGTGGAGGGCAGTTGGAAGAGTGCAGGGGGAAGGAAATACACCCCCAGAACAGGAGCTCTAAAGCAGCTCTGTGATGGCCACAAGGCCATGGGTGCCCAGGCAAGCCTGGAGTCAGGGCCCAGTGCTCAGAAATCTCTGGTTACCAGCAAAAGCATTTGAAAATAAATATAGACACAAATTAAAATGATACCATTTTTGACAAAGTAGACAGTAGTTGAAACATAATGAGGCACTGTAGAAAAATGCCCCTCCACCAAGCGAGCACTTGCTGGGCGGATTAACCAGCATTCCTTCTCCTCCATTGAGTGGTGTCACAAGCTAATAAATATTTCAGAATTGGCTGTATTCAATCCAGCCCTTGTCCCGGTTGACGTCTGTTCTCTCAGTTTTCAGAAGGAGACAGGTGCAGAAGGATGAAAAGGGATTTAATTACTAAACATCCCCTACTCCCAGAATCCAAACACATGCTGTACTGTACATATACACCACACCTACTGTACTCACAAGCACATATAATACTCATGCACACAGTCACACCTACTGCACTCTGCCACACACTCTGAGTGAATCCACACTGCACACAGAGGGTGTTGTGGAGGCAGAGGAGTCACACTGCACTGCACCGATGGTTTTTGGCCATGGCATGTGGAAGGTACATGTGTGCTATAGTAGATATTCCTCCTCTGGAGCCACACACCCAGTTCCAGAAATGTGTGAAAGACAGAAGTGGCTTGTTTGTGCCCTGCTTGTGGCCGGGCTCCAAAAGAATAAGAGTTGGTCCCAGCTGCCTGCCAGCAAATACAATTTTATTTCCTTCTTGTGCTGAATGTCACCATATAGTCCCCCACCTGCAGTGAGCACATTACATGCTCACACACATGTGATTTATTTATTCTATTAATGGTTTCTGTTACACACTTTGCTCTGAAACAAGAAGTGTACAAAGGCCTGAACCACAACCTTTACAGCTTCTGTTCTGTTCTTACAGGGCCAGATTTTCAGATACTTTGCACCCCTAATTGAGAGTGTTTCTGAGAGCTCCCATGTAGACACCACACAGTGGTATCTGGATCATGGCTTTGGGGGTGTCATCTTGTCTTCCAAAGGCTTCCCTGCTATTTGACAGGGAACTCCAGAGCACTTTTCACAGCAATAATAGTCTCAGACTGGAAGCTGTGGGCAAATTTCAGTGTGAAAAGCTGCACTCAACCTGTTTAAACTTCCCTGGCACTTCCAACCACAAACAGGCCCGTCGCTCACTCCCTGGTCAGGCTGTTGCTGTGGGCTGTGGGGCAGCAGTTGTGCTCCACCACAGGGACAGCTGCGTGGCACAGAGGGCACTGGCAGGAGCATGGCCAAGTCGGTGGAGCCGCGGAAGGCTCGGCAGAGAACAGCTTTTCCTCGGATCCGTCCCTCGCCACTGGAAGAAGCCAGGTCATTTTATGCCAGTTGCCTCAGTTTCATCATCTGTAAAATGAGGCCAGTAATATGAACTTCTTTTGGAAAGTGATTTGAGATTTACTGAGCTAGCAGATACTTGTCTGAGCGGTCTATTAGAGTGCTTTGAGATCTTTGAAGGACTCCTGAGTGTATCGGTGCAATATATTGCTGTTACCAGCTACTTTAGGCAGCAAAGAAAAGGAACAGAGTTGAAGGAAGGGAAAGTTGGGTGCTCCTCCAGTCCTTCTCCCACTGGAATTGTACTGTTGACTCCAATCTAAGCAGGACCAGGACATGGGAGTTCAAGTGATAGATAGTGACAAACACCAAGGAAATCAAAAGTGATGGATGATGAAAGCAAATGGTTCTGTGCCTGGGCTAGAAGGGGGTTCCAGATAATGTATCACTTAGGTCAAATACAGAACACCATTGGCTTTAAAGCGAGGTAATTAGTGTATCAGAAAATTGGGGGAAATTATGTATGTTTTTAAGATGGGCTATTAAAGCAAGTCATGAATTATTGAGAAGGGAAACTGCTTTCTTTGTTTTATTTAAGTTAACCTTGGAGAGCAGAGAAAGAACATCAGGATGGTTTTTTTCTGGGACACATGTTCTGTATAAGAGCACATGTGGTTGCAATATTAGTTCTCCCTCTGCATCTCATACACTGCAGACACATGTTTATGTGCACATATGTGCCTTTGTGCACACACACCCAGCAGAGCCTGCAAATATTCCTGCTACATGTGCACAGTACATATATGCATTTGTGTGCTTGTTATCTTTTATATGCAAAGCTCCCCACACACTCAGAGGAGAAGCAGTCAGACCTGGTATGTGTCACAAAAATAGTTGGAATAGTCTACTTAAATGTTGCACATAGAATGACATGTGATAAATATAGCCTGTTCCCACCGTGCTTACACCACTCGAAATACCTCTGCAGACTCATTTATAGATACACAGATATTTTATTAAAGTAATCTTAGGTTTCATATGCATCCCCAAATTGTAATCAAAAATTCATCCTATTTTTACACAAATATTTGTGCCAATGATACGTACTGAGAAAAAGTCCTGTGAAAGTTCCCATATGACCCCACGTTGAGATCTATGGTAACTTGGAATTCTGAGCTTAGAAACTTTGCCTGTGTGTCTGCACAGACCTGGTGCACTGTGTGTTTGCTCATGTTCTAGTGATGGGCCATGTCCACCCAGTGCAGAATTCTGTCTTTCCTTTAGCAATCTGTGAAATGATTCAAATGCTGAATTGGACCTCATTCTCTATTTCACTGGAGGGTTTTAGGAAATTTCCATTGGAAATTTCCAATGGAACTCCATTTCCATTAAAATCTACAGGGCTTTCCTGGAGGAGATGGACTGCTCAGTTAAAAACAGGAGTGCTAATTAAGTTGATTCCACTGTAACTCTCATGGTTGGTTGACTCTACTGTCTGCGTGACCATGAGAGTGTTAATTTGATTTCATGTATAAAGTGTGTTTGTTTCCCAAACTGCTCCATCGGTCTCTGATTCTCCACATTCTGGCAGGCAGACTCAGGTTCTGGTGCAGGGAGACCTTTGTGGCCTCAGCATGACTTGATGGATTTGCACAGCATTGCTTATTACTCGGGGTTACCTCAAATTTGAGGAATCAGAGCTTAAACCTGCTCTTTCCTCTACCAGATTGCCCAGCAAAAGCACTCGAAGGAGCAGTTAATTTAAACAAGCAGATTCTCACCATTTCCTAAGTGAAATAAAAATTTGCTGCAGTTTGGGAAACATAAGTGGAACTGCAGGAGTCCAAGTGGGAAGCATTTGTTTTTGGCACTGGGGCTTTCACTGGTGTGCTGCTGCTGGGGGAGCTGCTGGGAAACTGGGCACTTTGGGAATGGCACCTTCTCTTGCCTTTGGGAATGCAGTCAGGAATGCAAAGCTCTGTAAGAGCCCAAATCAAAGGTTTCTCTCTCTGCATCCTGGAGCACTGAGACAAACAGATCTGACTCCAGTCTTGCTCTTTGCACCCATCCATCCTAATTATGACCCATATTCTACTCTGCAGCTGGGAACTGGGGGGAAATCTGCGAGTAATTTGTGTGTGGATCAAGCTGCAAGTAGGGATTACTCCTTTGGTTTCAGGGACCAGGACAGGCCTGTGAACTGCCCAAACTATTTGGGTTTAAATCAGGACTCCTTAGTAAATATTTTTGGTTTGGTGTTCCCCCTCCCTATTTACCACCTATCCCAGGTGATATAATATTTGTGATACAATAATCTATAGATTTCCAGCAGGGATAACATGGAAAGTAGAAACACTTGGCCTTTAATTTATTTGTAAAAAAACCAATTTTAAACAAGTTTCTTAAATGGGAGTCTTCTGTGGCACAAAAGTTTTCTGTCTTTGGAATGTTCTGTTTGGTTTCTTTTTACCCCAGAAGGGACTGGGCATCTCTTCTATTTCCAACCTTAAAGGATGGAATTTGGAAACGTTAACTTATGAAAACTTTGAGACTTTTGCAGAAATGTTCTTATGTCAAGGATGAGACCCAGAAAGTAGGAATTCAATTGCAAGAAACAATGGCCTTAAATTGCAGCAAGAAAGATTTAGGTTAGCCATTAGGAAAAACTTTCTCATGATAAGGATAGTTAAACATTGGAATAGATTGTCTAGGTAGGCTGTACAACCTCCATCAAAAGAAGATTTTGAGAACAGGCTGGGCAAACAAGAATGATGTGGCTGTGGCTGGCCCTGCATAGAAGTAAGTGGCCAGAGTAAGTGACCTCTAGAGCTCCCTTCTAATCCTGTATTCCTATGATATTAAGGGTCTCAAATTTAGCATTGCTTGGGTTATAGCTAATACAGTGATGTGTGCAGTGGGATGGATAGCTGGATGTTGAGGACAGATATATCCTTTCTCACATTAACACTAGTCATGGTTATGGTCCATCTAAATTCCAGTGCATTGCTTAGAAAAATGTGCCCTTTAATTTCCTAATAAAACAGCTGGGTAAATTCTTCCACTTGCAGCTAAAGGGGAAAAAAAAAAAGAACACTTGAAATGAATTTTTAATACAGATTTGAGTGGGATTGCAGCAGGCGCTTCTGATCTGATAATTGCACTGGATCAGCCACAGTCGTCATCTCTTTTTCCCATCAGAAATTTTGTGTGAGAGCTTAGTGCTGGGGAAAGTTCCCAGGCTGAGGGCAGACAACCTCACCAGGTAGTTGGAGAATGGGAGCCTGGGCAGCAGCCTGGACAGGCTGGGCAAGGGCATGGGCATGGGCAACCCCCAGCTGCCTGTTCTAGCCCTTTGCCCCCAGTCAGTAGTAGGAAGGTCAAGAGAATTTATTTAATCCATGGTCTGTCCTGAAAATTCCCAAAAACTCAGAGTGGCACCTACAGCACAGAGCAAAGCCACCTAATGGGAACTGATGTCCCACTCCTCTCTGCTAAATAGTGACTCAGGTGCTGAACCCAAAGGGCTGAGAGGAAAAGAGACAAATGACTGTTGTGTTGAACACAGACACTTCTCTGCCCCTGTACCTCGCTGGCCAGAGGGGAGGACTGTAGGAGCTGCTGTTTGAGCAGCCCCTGACTTTACAGTGCAAGTGAATCTTGGAAGGTTCTTCCCTCTCGGTGGAGTCTTTATGGGCTGTCCACAGAGGTTATTGCAGCCTGTGGAAGTCAATCTGTCTGTTCCCAGTGCAAACACAGACAGAGGCACACTTGCCTCTGTCAGGGAGAAGACAACCTGGCCACTGATTCACCCTCTGGGGCAGCCTCGTGTTCTTCCTTGGCTTTGAAAGCTCTGGCTAAAGTTCCCTGGGCAAAAGCTTTGGAATACCCCGTGAAAGGGTATCAGAATAACACTTGAAATGTTATTCCCCTTGTTTCCTTTAAGACTACCCCAGACTCATTACACCATCTCAGTGTCTTTCCTAATTGACACTAGAACATGTTGGCTGGTATTGCTGTCAGTGCATCCTACTAGTGAGGCAGAGCTTGGATCAGCCAAAGAGTGCTTTTGTTGGCTTGGCATGGCTTAAATTAGTTTCTTGAGGGAAATCAGCTATCTTGGTAAAAGCACTTTGGTTCCTGTATCACTGCAGCTACAGTACAGCTTTTTGCAGTGCAGAAATACAGTTAAAAAATCATGGCCCTAATTGACATTACCATAAATAATTTCTAGCATAGGCCTGGCTCTGAGTGAATGGGGAAGTACAGCAGGAAAAGCCTCTCTGTCCTATTACCAGCTGCCCTAAGCCAAGTCTTGCCTCAAGATCCTCCCAGCTTTGCTCCTGCAGCTTCTCAAGACGGTCCTTGTGAGACTGGTACAGTCCCCAGCAGTTGGGAATGCAGTGGTGACCACAGAGGGAAAGTCAGGCTGAAACCCTTGGCAGTCCTGTGTTGACTTCCCCGTGATTTCCAGAGCACTCGCTTTTTTCCCTCAGCCTGCCAACACTTCCAATAAGACAGTTGTGCAACGAGATGAAAGGGCAAAGATTCTCTGTGCCTTGCTCCCTGTTTTTTCCCTTCTTTTTTTCCTTTCCTTTTTTCATTTTTTTTTTGTGCCATTCAGGAGAGCCATTGGCTGCTGCCTGAGATATCCTGAGAGATGCGGCAATTAATTTTCTTTTAATCAAGGTCGGATGAAGTAAATTGGTGCGGCTCTGCAGCCCCTCATTTTCTGTTTTTGCAGTGATGCAAAACAAATATGATCAAATTATGCTCCTTCTCACCTTATTGAATTAGGAAGCGTGACTGATCCAGGAGAGCTGAGATGCTATATACTGTACCAATCCTCACCATCCCCCCTCCCTGACAAAGCCATCGGGAATCTTTCTGCAGGGTTTTTATTTCAAGTTCGGAGGGAAGTGTGGGAGTGGGTGTGGGTGGTGGGGAGAGAGTCCTATTTATTTTTCTTAGTCAGTGGGGTGAAGCTGTATATTTCACCTTACAGTGATGTGTGAGTAATCACAATAATCGGGTCCATCTGGGCTCAGGAATAAAATCTGACAGGAGGACAAAGACGTTAAAGAGCAGGCCTGCAAGGAGAAGGGCCATCAGCCCTGCAGGTCTGCCTGCTGGGGGCATTGCTGGGGGACTGGTGGGCCATCAGGGTCATGGGGAGCCCTTCCCAGCTCTGCCACTCACTTCTCCTGCAGCCCTGGGCACACCACCTTGTCCTTGAGCCCCAGGTCCTCGGGCTGGGCAATGTGGGGAATGAAGTTTGCCATGAGATCCCAAGGAAAAGTGTTGTCATTGGCACTTTGTCAGCTCTTCAGGACTCTTTGTTGTTGGGTCACTGCAGTGTGCCAGAGGAGAGAGGAGCAAAAGAGATACATGCTCACACACAGAGCTGTCTCATGGACATTTTGCTTCTAGTTAGGTTGTCCATATAATCTAAAATGAATGTTATTCTGACAGCATCCGCTTGCTCTTTGTATATGCAGAAACATTAGAAATGCTCTGATCAATACCACTATGGACATACAAATTGCACAATATATATAGTCCTGTAGCCCAGGGCTGGGAGGTCTTAGCATCCAGCAGGCTCTTTATTTCAGAGGGTCTCTATGTGAGTAAGGGCTGCAGCAGTAAGGCTACCATGGTCAAAACTTGTAATACCCTTGAGGGAATAAAACATGGAGATGCAGCAGGAGAAATACATAATGAGTGGGCTAATGCATATGCTCTTCTCCTCTGAAAGAAACCCAAGGTGGTTGTGAGCTTGACCTAAAGGGATCCTTTCCAGTGTGATAATCACAGACATGGACAGAGCAATCTCCTGGGAGGGAGGAAAGTGTGTACTCCATCCTCTACCCGAAAGCAAAATCAAGTGATGATTGAAACATGAACTTCCCCTGAACATGTTAAAGGAGCTGCCCCACGAGAGGATGGGTCAGCAGTGACAGGAATTTAGGGTGAGATCCCACTGCACTGTGAACCAACACTCTGCCCACAGCACGGTGATCTCTGCACAACCAGCTCGGTTGGTTAGATGATCTCATTGATCCATTTTGGCTTCAAAATTTACAGTTTTATTAGAAAATACTTTCCTGGACATGCCATGTGATAACAATAAATGAGAGGTTATTTAACTTTGAGTTTGGTTTTTTTCCCTTTTTTTTTTTTTTTTTTTTTTCCGAGAGAGAGAGAATTGGAGAGAATGTATTGAGACTGTAGGTTTTAATTTATAGATTTCTGGTGACCCTTTTCACCCTGACCCTTTTCCCCCATCAGGTCAATCTTGTTCAGACTGTACTGCTCATTCTGCTTGATCAGAGGACAAAATCACCCCCAGGTTGATAAAAAGAAAGGGAAGCTTACAACATTTTTGTCTATTCATTCAGTTTTCCATTTAATCACAAAACAACATGTTTGTCTGTCCATCTGAAATGTTTTGTGCTGCTGCCCATTGGTGTTGAATCTTAAACAGACTGGCAGTGTTTGTGTGGAGCCTCATGAAGAGTCATTTCCCTGCCCCAGGTGGAGAGAGCTCCACTTGCTGAGGGGTTTGTTGCATTGGGTCGGAGCAGATCTGGGAGATGAGTATGATGAAGGTCATTTAGTTAGGGGAAAACTGCTCAACCTCACCTCCATTAGAGGGAGAAAGGGAAACAGAGGAGGTAGGGAACAAGAAATCCTACAGTAAAAAGAACAAAACAAAACAAAACCAAAACCCTCTGAGAAAGTCCTCATCCTAACAGGCTTAAAGACAGGGCAAAGACACACAGGAGAAAGAAAACAAGACACAAAGATAATACTAGGGAACATTTTATGTTCCACATTCCTAACTTTTAACCACCCTTCTCTCCTCGTTCATTAATCCTGCAATCTTTTCCTTTCTTGGAGTCACTCCTCTGAGGTGTATGGCTCCTGACTGCATTCCAGCTAATCGAAACTCTTCCCAGCAGGAGGAGGGGAAAACTTGAAGCTCTCTTTGGTCTCTATAAAAATGCTGTTCCTTCAAAGGCTGTGGGTACAAAAGGGCTTTTGAAGCAAGTCTTTGTACCAAATTAGAGACTGGAGTAGGACCCTGGCTGTAATTAATGACAATGCTGAGGGAAGGAGATACTTCTCGTTATATGGTCCAAGTTTAGGATACATCCAGCAGGATATAAACAGAAACAAGCCCTGTGTTGGTTGAGGTTGGAGGGGCTCTTTGGGGGATTGCACAGGCTGTGTGCCTTACAACCCAGAATATCTCCTTTATGTCTTTTCTGCATGTATCACTTCACAATATCAGTTGCTAACATCCATCACTGGCCCAGATATCTACTGACCTACTGATTTAAGCCACTGTAATTTCCTCCTGCAGTGTTCAGTGCTCTACTCCCATTACCTCCATATCCTCTGTCTGTCAGAGTCCTGAATACTTTTCTCTCTCACAAATTTCTTCCTATTCCATCATTTCTTTCCTCTCCTCCCTGTCACAGATAGATCCAATCCCTTTGGGGGGCAGGGGGCAAACACAACCCACAGTGCCTGAACCCACCAGCTCAGCAGATTTTACTTGGTACTGTTTTGGCATCCAGTCCTGGCCATACTCCTGTGAGTCACTGTGCCACTCCTGACCAGAGCTCCAAATGGAACTCACTGGGAATTTTTATTGCTCCAAGAACAGGGAAGTAACAGCCTGAGCTACCAGTCACTGGCAGGATGGGGCTCCCAGGGGAGCTCTGGGCAGCACAGCTGTAATTGTCCTTCCCCCCCTTTCCCTGACAGTAGGAAAGGAACCCCAACTTACTTACAACTCTCTCATGCTATATTCTCTTCCAACAACTCGGATCCTGTAATTTCTATTTCCTGTGACAAGCATTCCGAAGTTTTGGAATACTGCTGTCTTCAGGGCTGAAAAATATTGTTGAACTGCTCGCTGAGAGTCTGATGGATACAAATCATTAATAGCATCCTCCACTTGGATTAGATCTCAAACCTTTGTGTGAAGCAGGTCAGGATCATTATTTTGATTTCAAAATGGTATTATTTTCACAGAGGCACTAAGAGGTGGGATGTTGTGTCTAGGGGTAGAGTCAAGCACTGAGCCTGGGTTTCTAGTCTCATTTTTTGGGACTCCACCCTCCTCACAAAGATGGCAAAGGGTATTCCCAACCCTTCTAGAGCAGATTTTACCAGGATTTAGAGCTGGCAGAGGGCACCAGTGATACAAGTGGTACAAGGAACAGAGAAATGCTGCTTTCAGCAAGCCCACCCTGCTACAGTTGCCACCAGGAGCTCTGGTGGTGTGGAGAGCTTGGAGCTGCTGAAGGCTGAGACTCAGCCTCTTCCAGATGGGAAATGCAGTAAGAGAGGTGTAATGCCAGGAAACAAAGATCTGCTCTGTGCCAACTGTGAGTCTTGGTGAAGAGCACAGCTCACCTCCTCTCTGCTGGAGCCAAGGCAGTGGCTCTCAGAGTTGTGATGGAGCTCTGCCACTCCATGGGGGGAAGGCAAAATAGGCATCCTTAGGAGAGATTCCCAAACAGAAAATCAGAGTCAATGGAATGTCTCCTTGAGGCAGACCCTTTCTGGTGAACACCAGACCTTAAGTTGACCCACCTTGTTTTGTTCCCATGATTTATGTGCCTGGGATAGGGAGGTTGCAGGGAAGAGGAGAGCTGGGAATGACCAGGTCCCCTCTCTAAGTTTTTAGCAGTGAGATTCCAGCTCGGTTTGGTGGTGATGGCAGGGAAAGCTCCACATGGTTGAGTGCTGTGTCAGGAGCTACGTTCAGGAGAAAGAAGGCCATGTTAAGAGTTGGGGTAGGATGTTCTTGGGAAGCTGCTGAGGGAGAGGCACAGGAAAAAGTGATGCTTTCTGGGTGACTTTCATCACAGCAGAGGGGTTCCCACTGTTCTCACAGCCTTCTGGCCAGGAAGTTCCACAACCAGCATCTCTGGGTGAGGAGATGGAGGGAGTGGTCTGATGTTGTGTCATCCTGTGGGTCCAGCTTCCCCTCCCAAGAGGAATGCCCTTCATCTGCACACAGGATTTTCTCTCGTCCCATTGAGAGTGGGCTCTGTGCCACTTTATACTTTGGAGGATCATTAGCAGAAATCATTAGCTATAATACAACCTCCCCCATAAATCTCCCCTGCACCTGGATCATTTGTCCATGCCTAATTTCCATCTCCCTAATTTTATGATTTGTCCCTCATTTGATGAGAGTTCCTTCCATTAATTGTGGAGTAAGTGCTTCCAGATAAAGGGCTGAGGAGTTGACCCCATCTTGGAAAGACATGGTTTGGGCTTTTTTCCTGAAGGGTAGAGTCCCTCTGAAATATTCTTGCTCCCCTTTCAGAGGGCATCACTCCAAATCTTAAAGGCACCACAGCAGCTTCCCATAGGGAAAATGCCTCCTTCAGATAAATCCTGTTCACTGGAGGCGCTGCAAGGCAGATGAAAGCAGCAAAGCTCAAGTCCAAGGTGTCCTCTGCCAGAGTTAGAAAAGTCTTGTAGGCATTATCTGTACAGTTCAATTCAGACCAAGGAATAAACCTCTGCTTTTCCCCACTGGACCCCTCCTAATTATCATACTTTGCTTCCCCAAAGCAATTCTGTATCCTCCCACAAAAATCTCCTCTGCTGAACCATTTCATGTCGTGTGAGGCTGCACCACAGATCCTCAGCCTGTGTGATAAGGAGCAGGGAGGGAATTGGCCGAGTCAGTTGAAGAAGGGACTTAACATCAGGTCTGCAGAGCTCTTTTTGCAGCTTTTCTGCAGACATTCTGGGTGGTCCAGAATAAGGCAGCTCTTTCTCCGTGCCTCCGTTGCCATCTAAATAAGATGGTGATACGAGCAGTAGGGTGCCATGAGAGTTTAATTAATTAATTTGCAAACGCTGTGAGATCTTCTGATGAAATTCACTGCATCAGCACAAAGTCATATTTAATCTGTATTACATACTGAGATCCCAATAGCAGGAGCATCCCAAATGCACGGGAAAACGGAACCAAAAAGAGGAGCAGCCAAACTTTCTGAGCACTTTGCTGAGTAGTTTGTGTCTCTGGAAAACAGGAACATTTTTCCAAATCGAAGCATTTGTCCTTGAACTTCTCATCATGCAAGTGTGAGGCAGCTGAAAGAGCTCACCCTGGGACACACACAACCCACTGGAGCACTCTCAGAGCTCAGTCTGACACACTGATCTGCTCTGCTGTGCTGACTGTGTTCTGTTTCTCCCACCCTCATCTCTTTCTCATACCTGTCCCATATTGGACATGGATGTTCGAAAATCCAGTGAGATAAAGCTTGATCCTAAACTCAATCAGAAAGTGCAAAAGCTTCCCAGGAACCAACAAGGCTGTAAATGGTGCAGCAGGCAAAGCAGTTGGATTCTCAGCCCCTGTCTGACTGTTTAACTGTTGCTTTAGTCGTGAGGGTCTGTCTGTGACATTCTTACCCTGGTGCTCTTTTCTCCCCGAGTCCACTGCAGGGGCAGCACAAATTCAGAAGAAGGGCGTAGGAGATGAGGGAGGTGCAGTGCTGGAAGCAGCTTGCACATTTTACAGGTAACATTATCTTTTATTGGCATCCTAAAAAGAATGTCAGGCACTAGAGAGAAGGTTTTTTTTTTTTTTTCATTTCTGCTTCACTGCCATTCCGCTGCAAGGTTTTTATCACATCCGTGATGCCAGCAGAGGCAGGCAGAGCCCAGTGACACCACTGGCCATTCACAAGATTTCTGGAGACCTTTTGTCACATCCTCTGGAGCGAACTGTGAAGGTCTCAACGTGATTTCTGTTCTAAGGCTGGAAATACTCTGAGACTGAGCAAGGCACAGGCCTGACTGTCCAGCCAAAAAGGGCTCTCAGCCAGACCTACTGAGAGGCAACTATCAGTAAGAGGAGAGGGCATGGTCTTAAGCTCTGCCAGGGGAGGTTTAGGTTGGATATTAGGAAGAAATCCTTTACAGAGAGGGTAGTCAGGCATTGGAATGGACTGCCCAGGGAAGTGCTGGATTCTCTGTCTCTGGAGGTTTTTAACATGAGACTGGGTGTGGCATCAGTGCCATGGTCTGGTAACCAGGGTGGTGGTAGTGGATCAAGGGTTGGACTTGATGATCTCAGAGGTCTTTTCCAACCTGACTGATTCTATGATTCTATGATTCTATGATTGTTTTACAAGCTGAAAGAACCTTTGTAGTAGTTTACCAAGACAGGTGTTTCTAGCAGTGATCCAGGCCATGGGGTGTTCTTGCTTTCTCTAGAAGTCAGTAAAGACATTTCTAATGATGTCTGGGTCAGCAGGAACATTTTCAGTAACCAGGCACTGTTTTTTGACTGAAATGACCAAGCAACTCTTCTCATTGACTCATTTCATGTGACAGTTGACATTGCTTCTTGTTTTCACAGCCCCTCACTTTTCTCTGGTCAAAGCTTATGGTAAGATAAGACCTTTTAGACCATCAGTATAAACTCTGGTACCAGTAGACTGGACTTGCAGTTTCTCTTCTCTTCCCTCCCAACCTCCTGATTTTCCTTACACCTCCCTTACAGTGGGCAATAAAAATACAACAGTATGATCCCTGGAGAGCAGCTCAGTCTGTTCTGTAAGGACAGCTGTACTGTTGCCACAGGAAGCAGGAGTGAGAAAGTCAGTACTAGGTTTTGGATGGCTTGGCTGGTTTCAGTTGTGACCTGGAGGAAACGCTGCACTGTGACTGCCAGAAAGAGCACTGGTGCTGCCATCTCAGCTCTCCAGGACACCAAGTGCAGGTTAAACTTTGGACCTAAGAGCCCCTGGGGCTTTGGAGAACCCTGTGAGCCAGAGCAGGACCACTCCAGTGGCTGTCACTGCAGTGCCTGCCACCCCAGCCCTGAGCTGGCCTGTGAATCACAGAACATCCCAAGTTGGAAGTGACTCAGAAGGATGGTTGAGTTTAACTCCTGTCCCTGTACAGACATCCCAACATTCCCCCTTGTCCCTGAAAGCATTGTCCAAACACTCCTTGAGCTCTGGGCGCTCCAGAAGTGGATTCTTCCTCTGTGACTCCTCAGCAGCAGCTGCAGGGACCCAGCTGCTGAGGTCTCTGGGTGTGTAGGGAGGCAGCTGGAACCGGGCTCTGGGTTTGCATCCTGAGCGTTGCAGTTGCTGTCTGAGCCTGCACAGGCCTTTCCTCTCTCCCTGCAGGAGACACAGAAACAAGCTGTTGAGCACCTGATCTCTGTGCCTTGCAACCTTTCCCTCATACAGAGCATGCAATGGGTGCTGGTGTGTCCCCTGTGGCAAGTGCAGTGAAAAAGCAGCTTTGCCATGGCCACAGTAGCCCCTCACACCTTTCAAATTCAAGCATGGTTTTTCCCAGACATCAGTGACTGCAGGTAGCTCTCACACTCACAAGTACCTTTTACTTTTGCCAGTCTCCACACAAACCTTGAACAGACATGTGAGTTGCTGTTGGCCAGCACTTCACTGCCCAGGGTCACTCCCACCTCAGAGAGGATCCCAGCAGGACATCAACCCAATGTTTCTCCTCCTTGCTGCAGTTTGAGAACTATGGCCACACACTAAATTTCTTTCCTAGATTTCTTTTGCCCAAAAGAGACTATTTTTGCTGGCACCAAATGGCACCAATACACTGAATTTTGGGCCTTGTGGCAATGGGTAAAATATAGAGTGATTGTGCTGATTTTATTGCATTTTCCCAGAGGATGATGCAAATCAGAGTTAAACCACAGAAATGAAGAGTTCAGCATGGGTGTAATCCAGTCTTTTGATATTGAGCTGAGCAAGTTCCAGATGAGATACACAGTGGTGTACCTGGTTCTGCAGCAGAAGCAGATGCAAAGCCAGCTATAGCCCTGCCTTCCACCAAACTCACTCTCTGTGGAAAAGATGAAATCACTGTTTTCCCTAGAAAGGAAGGACACTGTATATGATCTAAAGATTATGGCAGGATCTAGGAAACAGGATTTCTGAGTTCCTCACCCTGCTGTGCCACTGCTTTACTACACAATCCAAAGAAAAGTGTTTTCCCATTCTTTTTCTCAGTTAATATACTCAGGAAATAATACTGTGCTTCATATGAAATTTTCTTTTCAAAACACAAAACACGTCCACGTGCCACTGTGCAGTTACTTTGTGTGAGATCAGAGGCCGGGGTGGGAACCTTCCCACTGCCCGTGTGTGTGTGTGAGGTGAGCTGGGAGGATCTGGGTGTCTGAGCTGCTGAACACCTCTACCTCAGGCTGAGATCACTGCACAGTCACAGGGCCAAATACACCAGGGAATAAGGGCACTGATTTTGTGCACAGAAGGAAGGAGAGGAGCAGGCAGCACCTCTGTCAGCATTGCCAGGGACATAAGCAGGTCCCACCTGAGCAGGATGTTCAGCTGATGTTGGAAGTCACAGAGAAGAATGTTTGCCTTGGCTGGTTCTGGCAAAAGAGGGCACAGTGGGCAGCCCAGCTTAGACAATTTAACTGAGTTATTCTGAATCTCCTCCCTGGCTCTGCACTTTGCATGGTCACAAGGGGGATGTGTGGTGTAGTGACAGAGGATCCTGCCCCAGCACACACGAAGGACACAAAATCAGGAGAACCTGAGAGAACACCACGGGATGTGCCCTGGTGTCACATCAGGGGCTTGATTGCAACAGGAACACCCTGCAAAGTCCTGCTCTGGGTGGGAATCTGTGCACAGTTAGCAAATCTCCTCAGACAGGCGTGCACCTCGCTCTGGGAGCATTGTTAGGATCTGCTGCTGATCCAGACTGCCAAGAAAGCTGGATTTGAAGGGACAGGAAACTGCAAAAGTCAGGGCTTTTATTTTTTAGGTAGTCTGATTTTTAACTATGTAAATTCACATGATTATATTCTGATGATCCAAACACTGTGGGTATGAAACCAACTCTTGAATTCCTTTCCAAAATAAATCCCAACACAGACAGCATTGAGAGGTCTGATCTTCCTCCTGCAGTTATCACACTGCATTAGCATTTTATGCTTCGTGTGTGTGCACACATGAGAGTGCCACTGCAAGTGGAGAAAAACGTGTGGAAACGTGAATGGGGGCGAGTGCCTGTGCCTGAGAACATGTACCAGAGGTTTTGTGTGCGTGTGTGTGAGAGAGAGGACATGTGCATGTCTACAAACTCGTGTTTATGTGGGAGTGTATACGTGTGGGAACATGTGCACGTATGTAATTTTGTGCTTGTGTGGGAGAGAGGAAGGGAAAGCATGGTAAAGTTATTTGAACCTGTTTGAAGGTCGGGTCTCCCCAAGGTTATCTGCTTTTTTTCCCTTGAATCTGTAAAGTAATGGTATTCACACTCACTACTTGAGAAGTGTTTCTTTTTATAGCTCTTCCAGATGACAAATAATGCCTGTTTTTGAAGTCCTTTTTAAGTCATTGTTCCCTGGACGCAGATACCATGTTTGGGTGCAGGAGGGGAGCAGAGCACAGAGCTATTTCCCCTTTCTGTCTGCAGGGAGCTTTACTGGGACTAGTGAAATTCCAGCCAGGATCATCCAAGGGGCTGCAAACTCCCAGCATATGAGCTAATAGGACACCCTCTCCTTCAAGCCCCGCGACACAGTGAGAGAGAAGCAGACACCCAGCACAGACCACTGCAAGCTGTGCAGGTCTGGGCCATGGAGGGTGTAAAATCCAGCTGAAATCAGGGGTGGATTTCCTGGAGGAAGCCTCCCCAAGCTGGCCCATTGAGAACAAGCTGAATTCAGACTTGGGGAGTGGACAGGTGTCTGGATCGGAGCCACCCCTTGTTAGGGGCTGGGGTTGATTAAATTTTGCCCATCTTCAAATATTTCGGGCACTGTTGCCCTCTGTGGGCAGTGTGGATGTGTGGGCAGCACACACAGAGTTCTCTCCACTTCCCAGAGAGGTGCAAGGAGCCTGATTCCCAGGAGGCTTCCCAGCACACTGGTACAGCACTGCAGGCACTTGGTACTGTTCTCTCACCGTAGAGGCAACCATTGCTCTTCTAAAACTATCCCCCCTTCCCTTGCCTTCCCTTCATCCTGAGTGTTTTGGCATCCTGTGCCCAGCAGCTGCTCAGTGCTGGGTGAACCCAGGAGTGTGGCAGGAACAGGATTTAGTGCTTTGCCCAGGGATGGACACCTCGTGCACACGGCAGAGCAGTCCCGCTCCTCACGCTGTGGTGGAGACTCTGGGTGTCATCACCCATGGGCAGTGGGCTCATCCCCATCTCTGGAATCTGGGATAACAGATTTTTCTCCTGGTCAGATCCTGAGGTGTGCTGGAAGATCAGTGTGCCCAGTGGCTATGACAGGAATTTTCTGGAATATAAACTGAAGGGGTCTCTCAGAGTTTGGGCCAGAGGGAATTGGAGATACCCACCAAGGTGTTCAGCTTCATACTGGAAAAAGCTCAGGGAAAATGGCTTGTGGGAAAAATAGAGAGCACACTGGAAACATGGGGGACAGAAAGGGGACGGAAAGATTCAAGAAATAATCCCGGAGAGGACAGGGAGAAAGCTTGGTTGGATGGATAAACGGTCTGTGAGCAGGAAACGATATCTGACTTAATGTCTTAGTCAGACAGAAAAATTAGATGGTGTAAACTGATCCTTCCTGCAAGGGGTGCTGAACTTTTTTGGTGACTTTAGAAGGCCATGTTTACAGTAACTGCAGCTCGTGACCAGGCTATAAAGGCAGCTCTTTGGGCAGGAGGAAGGAGCGTTTCATTAACGCACGCACCTGCCTCCGTGGGCAACCTGGCCTTGCACTTACTGGGCTTTTTTTTATTGTAAGATTGTACTTTGCTTTTTAACATGGAAACATAAAATATGCATGCATATGGCTTATCAAAGATGATAACATTCACAAGTAAAGGAACATAAGTCCACTTTATTGCAATAAATTATCTTCCCCACCCTTCTGGACTGATTAGCAGCTGCGTCTCACCTAAGCTTTCCAGAGTTTTCCTTTTAATTTTTCACCTGAATTGTTTGCTCTATTTTAGCTGCACTCATAGGGGGTGTTGTTATAAAAGTGGGAACAGGGATTTCTGACCATTGTTCCCAGACTGAGCCCCTGAAATTACAGAACCAGTTTTGAGACGCTTGCCCTGAGTGCTGATTATCACAGAGTTTAATTTTAATAACAAGAGGCAAAGTTTGCACTAGATTTCCTGTCACCTATGGGAAGTTACCCCAGTTTGCTCTGGTTTGCACATTCATTGACTAACCATGCTTTAAGTCTTAGGGAGACTGAGGTTTAACATTTAGAGCTCTTCAACTAAAGTCAGGATTTTAAAAACCGGTGCAAGTCTGCTGGGCACAGTTTGATCTGTACCATTATATAACCTGGTTTATCATTATAAACATTGAAACAGATAAACTATTTCAGTCCATGGAAAGGCAGTGTCTCCAATTGCACCAAACCAAATTTATTGGTATTAGGGTATGATTCAAGTCAAACCTCAGCTTAATAGGTAACCAGTAAAGTTGCTACAGTAATTATCAGTGCAGTTCCAGAGTGAAATGTGCCTGGTTGAACCATGTTGGCACTTAGGTTGGTTCAAAGAAATATATTTTACTTTACCATTTCAACTGCTCAAGAGTATGGTCAGGTCCTGCATCTCAACTGGGGAGAGAGGAACAATGAACTGTAATAATCCAGCCACTTGAGATAATCTGTACATACCTTTAGTGTACTGGCAATCTCCATACTTATTCTACACATTTTCAGGACATAACTAGAATATCTACTTTTTCAAGTACATGAGCCAGTTTGGGACACTCAAATTACTTCATAACGGTCCCAGAGAGAAACAGTTTAATAACAGAGGAGAGGTTTGGTCTGAATAGAACCAAAACTCTTAGTTTTCCCCTGAATCCACTGGAGGGATTAACTGGGTTTGTGAATCATGATCCAGATCTCAGGAATGTGAGATACGCCCCCGAAAGCAGATGGTTCAACAGTTACTCAAAACTCTTTGATACCACTTGGGACCTTTCCAGTACTTCTGGTTGAGCAAGTGCTCAACCTCTGGTCTGTGCTGCCATGTGCATGAGAGTCAAGTGACATATAAAGATGTCAGACACTTCCCACCTTAAATACCCTGCTGACTTTGGCTGTATAAATGGCCCAGTCTTTTCATATCCAAGGGCTATTGCCTGGTTCCTTCAGTCAAGTTTTGTACAAATTCAACTTGAACATCTTCCCTGATACCTGAATTGGAGCAAGGACTTTGGGACTGGGCCTGAGACCATTCTTGAGGTGTTTATAGTGGCAGATCCAGCACATGGAAGGAGCAAGACTGAGCTGGGCTTACCTGGGACTCTGCTTTCACCTTCTCCCAGGACTGAGTGCACGGCATGGAGATCATAGGGAAGCAGGTCCTGGGGTGTGCTGAGCGTCTCTGCTGCTTGGAACAAGCTCTGCAAACACTCACACAGCAGTGCAGTGACCTTTGTATTTCCATAGGTGTCTCAGGTACAGCATGTTTGTGCTGTTGGAGCAGGAAGGAGAGCTCCCTGGAACCTGACCAAAGCAGAGACAAGGGCAGTCTGCCCACATCTGAGCACCCTGGGAGTGCACTGAGCTGGCTCTCCCTGCACAGCATTCCCAGGTGGAGCTGGGACTGCTTACACAGACCTGGGTGGGTTTTCTCCCCGAGCCCACAAAGGACCTGTAGCTCCCAGTAGCAGTCAGCCTGGGACCCCGTGCTGTTCTCTCTGCTTCCTTGTTTCCTGCTGCTGTCAGAGGTGTCTTTCACAAGGAAGTCGAATTTTTAATGCCAACAGAGCCGGATTCCACTCTCAGATCTGGGTGGCAGAAATGTGTGGCAAAGTCAGAAGTCTGGGTCTGGGAGCTGAGAGTGGGAGGGTGGGACATGAGCTTTTATGAAGGATCATTTTCTGAAGGTGAGGAGGCTCTGCTGGTATTGGTATCATACTAGAGGACAAATGTTCCTTCCCTTTGATCTGTAGCCTGCTTCACCCTGTAGGATTTTCACAAGAGGATTTATCAGCCTGTACGTTTGTTAAGTTGAAGCCAGGAAGGGAAAATAGTCCCTTCAGTCTTTGCTAGTGGAAATTGCTCTGTGTGGAAACCCAGAACACAATGAGAAATAAATAAATTGAAACCCAGAGCTGAGAAATAAACAATCCCAGTGGGAATAGTGTGATCACAGGAAAATAAGAACAATAAATTGCCCTTCTCTGAGGTTTCAGGGCTCTTAAAAAACATCAAATAAGTCTCATAGCTCCTTCTGAATGTGGTAGTGATCTTTTCCCCCATTTCACAGAGGAGGATGCTGAGCTACAGAGTGACAGAACAGCCAAGCACCAGTTGCAGTGTTTAGTACACACGTACACGGCGCAGGGCCTTTTAGAGACACCTGAGCTCGCTTGATATCAGAAGTGTGTGGCTCTATTAGTACAGTGATCTGGCTGGGATAATTTTCCACTGCTTGCTGTACTTATTCAGCAGCAGCTTGGGTGTCTCTGAGCAGCATTGTCCTGCTCAGTGGCGTCATACTTTGTAATCCGAGTCATATATTCCCAGGACCAGAGTGATTCTCTCTCTGACCTCCTTCATATCATGGACTGAGGAGTTGCCCCAGCCTCTGTCCTGGTTTGAGCAAATGAATCCAGGTGGGCCTTGGCAGTATTTTCCATATCTTCACTTTTAGGTTCTAGATTCCTGTTTCTAGAGAGAACATTCCAGACTCATTCTCTAACCCACCTTCAGACTGCTGTGTTTTGGCTTTACCAGGCTATGTAACCCCAAACGTGGTCTGTTTTGCATGAGAGTTAGGAATATGAGGAAAAACTTCTGAAGGAGAGTGACAAGAGTGGCCATCAGCTGCAGGCAGAGAGGGGGGGGTCCTCCTGTCCCTTGGGCCTCTGGGGGTCACTGTGACTGCAGAGAAATGGGCTGGGGGGTGCATGAACCAGGCAGTAAGGAAAGCACACCTCGAAGGTGATGCTGCCAAGAGGCAGGTCTGGTCTGGACTCCATGTGTGCACGAAGGGCACTGTCCTCAGCCAGGTTACAGAGTCTTCCTCTTTCTGAAGTGCAGGTTTTGCTGTTGAGGCAAGCAAGTGGTTGCAGGAGGCGTCTGTGAGCTCCACAGAGGGCAGTGGTTTGTAAGCAAAGTAGCCATAAATACATCAGCCAATGGATTAGTAACTGGTGTGGGTGGGTGTAGGACATGTGCATACATATACATACAGACATGCATCCACACGCACCTCTGCCTCTGCCAAGCTTATGCTAAGTGGTATCGTTGAAACAAACTGCCAGGAGAGTTTAGGATCTTTGGGTGAAAGTGTATATGTTTGAAAATACGGCAATAACAATATTTCCTTTGAACACCTCACCGTGGAAAGATACCGCTGCATTGCAGAGCCTCACCAAAGAGTGGCTTGGATCAATCTGCCTGCTGGCTCTGGTGGAACAAGTCTACAAACAGAATTTGTTGGTGAACTGGTGGTAATTACGTTCCAATTGATCAAGCTAAACTCAAAAGTCTGAAGCACATTACTTATCATCACTGCTGCAAAGCCCCTTTCACTAGGAGTTGGTTTCACACTGCAAATTTGGTGACACAGAGGGATAAAGCTGACTAAAAAAATCACAATTTTAGGCTCTCTCGTTACTTGGGAGCGGTGGCTTCCATTTTTTAACCCAGATTACAGAGAAATGCTGTTCTCATAGGAAAAAAATCACAGATTTCAAAGGGAGAAGAAGATCCTGTGCGTGCTAGGGAAGAGGAGCATGCAAAGATGTGATGCAGAGATACAATATTTAAAGAGAAGGGTAGTGAGCGTCTATGGGCTTGATCCAAATGCCTACTCAAACTGATTAGAGTCCTTCCCCAGACTTCAATGGGATCAGGCCCTTGATATTTCATAAACACAGATATATATTTAAAATTATTTAAGAAAGTTAAGATGATAGAGAGATTGTCAACTTCCAGCAGTGGTGGTTAGATAGTGTAACACCATCCTCCTAAGAGATGCTACATCAAGATGATCAGGGAATTATGTGCATAAAATAAATCCTCGGGCTTCAAGATAAGAACATACTGCAGTTTCTTGCCATATGGTTCAGACTAAAATTTCTTGCTAGCCCAGCTCATATTCTCTTCCTTCTCCTTCCTGATACATTCCAGCTGAGCTCAGCTATTCCTGGGCTGGTTCTAAGCATATTAAGAAAAATGTGTGTAGCTTATTTCCCTTAATCTGAGCTACACAGGCAACCCCTCGTGCTGCTGTTACACTCTGATGGCACCCTGGGGTCCCTGTCAGTGCCTCCACGTGCAGTCAGGAGCAGAAAAGGGACCTCAGTCTGTTCTCCAGGGGGACTTCAGCAAAAGCTGAGCCTCAGCCTAACTGCACTCACACTGGAGTCAGGCAGAGCTTTGCTGTGTGGGAGATTTAATGTCGACTTCAGCAGGGAGCAGAACACTGGAAAAATCTCACAGGAAAGAGCTGATTAGAGAAGAGTAGTAATTTTAGGCCAAAGTGAAGAGGAATCTTCTCATTCAGTTGGGATGGGTGATTTGGATGGATTTGTTTGCAGTGGCCAGCGCGACGTGTCTGCGTTTGACACGAGTGAGGGAGAATGAGGCGAGGGCGGGGGGGCGGGAAGAGAAAGAGAAAGCAGTTAATTTGACTGAATAAAGATAAAAGAACGCAAGCCACCGAGTTTGCTGTTTATCTGGACATTGTGTAATGTTGCGGAATCAGATGTGGCACTCTGGCTTTTACACAGAAATGCCCAGGGAGCAATCCAGCCTTACTGCTCCCGATAACCAGAGTGTTTTACAGGGGACTTCCAGATCTCTTCTCCTCCCCACTAGGTATCCACTTTGCAAGCAAATTCGTGGCACTCCGGGCTTCCTAAATAAGAGAAATTTTCCTTTGATCTGAGGAATTAATTTCTGTTTTCACCCCACTGCAGGGCAAAAAAGGGCAGGGGAATGCCAGGGTGCCTGAACACAGAGACTGTCCCTTCAGGGAGAGGCAAGAGCCCAGCCAGCCCAAAAAGACATTGTGAATTCACCCAAAGTTGTCCTAATCCTTTCTGGTTGGGATGGAGGTGTTTTATTTAGGAACAAAGGAGGGAAGAGAAAGCTGCAGAGGTTGTAAGGAAGAGCAAACCCTGGGATTGCAGAAGGTCTGTGAGGTCCCGCCAGGTCTGGATTGATTAGTATTCAGTATTTATAATATCTCCATAATGGTAAAACAAAAGAAAACAAGCCCAGAGAATGCATTTTTAATCATCAATCATTGCTCTTTGTTTGTCATGAATGAGCGGCGAGGGGAAATAGTCTCCCATAATCACCTCCCTTCACATCTCCTGCCACACAGGCCTCGCTGGGTGTGCTAAAAGGGAAATAAATAAACAAGCAGCAGATCTCAAAATAAATCCCAGAGACATGGGTGCTACGTGGGTTATCAGACCTGCACACAGGGGTCTTGTTGGAGATACAAAGTGGGGGAAGGACATTTACAAAGCAGGAGACAAAGACAAAGACAAAGCATGGATAGGACATTAAATGCAGGAAAAAAGGAGGACTGGAGTTACAGAGGGGCAGCAGGTGAAGGAGGAAGAAGCCTTTCAGAGAATGATCACTGGTGAAATAATCAGTGAGCAAAAGCATGTCAGAATAGAGGCTTCTCATGGGACACAGGACACTGGGGTGGAAAGCTTGAAAAGTCACCAAATCCAAAAGAATTTCAGCCTTTGCAGTATCTGAGGATCACGTTATTTTAGGATTTCCACATGAAAAAATTATTTTTTCAAGGATAGCATTCATGCTAGGAAAAAAAATAATATTGAAAAGCCCATAGTTTCTATTAAGATCCCCAAAAACCATGTCTTATCAGGAACAGCACTATGCTGAACTTCTCCAATGGGATCCCTGCTTTGATCTTGCAGCAGTTCTCACAAGGCCTTTATTGTAGTCCCAAATGCCTCTTGGGAGGAAGGGAAACATTATAATTCTCCCTTAATAAGTGAGATAACAGGCTGCTGGGAGGGTAAGGCCCAAATTTTCTAAAGCAGGGCTGGTGACTCCACACCCACTCGGCGCGTTTAGCTGAGTGTTCCCAGCGAGACGGGAGCCCGGAGCCATCAGGACAGGCTGTAAGGAACAGACACGCTACATCTGAACCCTATTGAAAAATAATAAAAAGGTAATGACTTTGTCATTACTGGACATGGGTTTGTCTGTCGGCGAGGGGGGAGGAAGGGGAGGTTTTCTGCATTCAGGCCATAAATAATGTTTCCCATTATCCCGTGCAGTTCTCCTGCATTCCTCACGCAGCCCTTGGTTTGCCTCCATCTCCCTTGGCCAGGCTGGGAAGCCCCCGTGCCATCCCACCAGGCACTGCTGGGAAAGGGAGACAGCACTGGGCAAGGCAGACACAATGAAGTCACCTCCTCTTTCCCAGGACAGGGTGACCAAATGGAAGGGGTTCCATTTCAGAAAGTCCAGGGAGAAATGTGCCCTGATGGAAGCATCCAGTAACACCTGGGAGTGTGGAAGGGTCATCAGTGTGGAGTTAACCCAGCTCCTCAAGCAGTTGAGACTTGGTTGCAAAGCCTGACTTAAAAGAAGTCAAAACCATTTATTAAAAGGCCAAACTAAATTGCAGTAACTCTGTCTTTAACCAAATTCAGGGCACTCACAATATTTGTGCCGTTTAGCTGGAGACACTCAAGATTGCACATCTCAGTTGTGCAGGTGAGGTTTGCTGGGGAAATGCGGACTGGGAGGGACCTGAAGAACTGCTGGGACTTGGGACCTATCAGGAAAATTGCAGCATTTAAACTAAAGGTGTGTTTTTAAGTCAATGGCCCGAAATGTAGATGCCTGCAAGGATATTTTTAAAACTGCCTTTATATAACTAGCTTGATATAATTAAGAACTGATTTAAGCTCAAACAAAATAACTCCCTCTTGCACCCAAATTGGAGTCTCCACACTGAGAATTGCATCTGTTGAACTAAATTAGTCAGAAAATCAGGGCAGCTTTATGCTGTAAACAGACAGAGCTGTGGAGGATATTCCAGTTCTGTGTCTGGCTCTGCCACTGATTCACTGTGTCCCTAGGCAAGACTCTTAAGTTTTCCATCTCTAAAGTGTAATAAAATCTATGTAGGTGCCAGGTGATGTAGTGCTTAATTAATTAGTAAATTAATATAATGAACTCTAACTTGAAGGTCTGTATCAGCACAAATGAATTGTTAATATAAATTTTTATTATTTATTGCTATTTAGTTGATTATTTTCTAACACAGGCAGGCTATTACAAACATACAACTTCACACTTGAATTCCAGTTTTATTATTGGTGTTACTTATTTATTATTATTTTCTTCTGTATTTATTTATTACCTTTAGTAACCTCCCTTAGGATTAAGCCCTAAAGCAGTGGATATTACCCAAAGACACAGAATAGTGAAGTCACTGGGAAATTTTGGGACAGATTGGGACAAATTTTGGAGTTAAATGAGAGATGTTTCTTGCTAAGTCTTTTGCTTGAACCTTTATATAGATTTAAGGCAAATAAAACAGATAAGAACAGATTCTGAGCTGAGTAAATTGTTGTACAGACTCACTTATACCAGCCAAAAGTCAGTATCAGTCTGTAGGCCTTTAGTTTGCTTCACACAGTTTCAATATTTTTATTATACACTTGCATACTGATATTAATTATATATATTTCTAAACAAAAGGTTGAAGTTTCAAAACGCGGGGACTGATCCTCTTCAACATAAATAAGTGTTGCCCCACTGCTGTCAGGGTGAAGCAATGCCACCTCTGCGGGGAGGATTTGGGGCAGGGGACGATGGGGAGCCAACCAATTCCTTCTCCCCAACTGGGCACATGCAAAGAAATAGTTGCCTGTGAGAAAATGCCACTTGACAAACAATGACCACATGACATTCCCTGATTGCTTGTGCCACTCCAGTGACAAAAAACGAAAGCGGATAATATTGCACTTGCAACTGAAAAAGTGCCTCCTCCTCCTCCTCTGCAATTGCTTTTAATTTTCCATTACGAAACTAAGTAAATCCACGGGATTTTTCTAGTGCATGTCTGAGTGGTTTCTTCATTCTTCCAGGGAGTTGTGAAGCAGGATGAGAGGTTCTGGACAGCACCTTGGTCTGTGCTGGGTTTGGAAAATGTCCCCCCTGCTGCCTGATGGATAGTCCACATGGAGTAGGGGACTGTTCCAGTCCAGTCTTGTAGAGTGGTCAGCCCAGACCTCAGCCTGCTCCTCACGTAGCAGAGATGATTTGCCTCTTTGAGGAATTAGTGTGACATGTAGGCCTATGGAAACCACGTCCCCTGTGCTGGGCATTGGGAATGAGACATCTCGGCCTGATTATTGCCCGTGCGCTCAGAGCTACAGGAACCACCTCTGCAGTCCTTCCTCTCCCCCTCTACTAAAAGCAGGGTGAGCTGAGGACAGAGTTAGAGCCCTCAGCATGTATTTCTCTGCTTTTGGCATTTTAATCCAGGCTCTTCTCATGTTGTTTTAGCACCATTTTTCTTCTGTGAGTAACTTTTTAAGGGGACGTAAAGTTTTCTCGGACTGCACTTGCACAGTGTAGCCAGATGGAGTGTTCTGGGGTATGTGCTGGGTGGGAATAAAGTACATTAACCTCCAGTCTGCGGGAAAGACACAGCCTTTTACCAGCAGCTGTCCTGTCATCAGTCTAAATATTCTGTTCACTTCTGTTCTGTATGGCTCGTACAAGCTCCTCGTGCTCACACCTCACTGCTGCCCAGCAGTGCGGGAGGGAAGGTGACAGATACTCGGGGTGTCCTTGCACCCCAGAGGTCAGTGCAGCTTGTCCACACAGCTACACCCACCCCACCCCAGGGTGCAAATGAGGACCCCGAGCAAAAGGGGGAACCTTTCACCAAGTTGGGTTTCAGAGAGAAATTCCTGGGTTTAACCAAGAGTTGTGGACAGCAGGCACAGAGGACGACCTAATAATGAGTTTGGATGCTATTATTGCTAATTGCCAAATGATAAATAGCATGAAAGGTGTCCTACAATTTCAGTCCATGGAAATTTATTTGAAATATGTAGCTCAATACAAGCAATGTCTTATGGGCACTAAGCTTGCAGTGAGCAGGGTGTCCTCTCCCCAAGGGCAGCGACTAATGGCATCACTACATGCTATGGCAGCTAAAGAAAGGCTGGGAATACATCAAACCTGTTTGGAGATGGAGGAGCACGTGGAATCTGAGCTGCCAATGGTCTTGTGCAACTGAACTGTTTGTTCAATGTTCAGGCAAGCAGGAAATAGCGAAGATGGGAACCATGACCGTGTCACAGGTTTAGTAAATGTAAACTCATGGGTTTAGTAAATGCAGGCAAAGAAAGCCATAAGAGGGAAGGGGATGATAGTGATGTCCAAGATTATTTTTGGTTTTTTCCCACTGTCTGTTGAATACTTGAAAGAGCAAAGAGCCAAACTGAGAGGCATTTTCCTTAGAGGTCTTTGGTTAGGGGTCTTGAGTCCCAATGAAAGAGGTGATCTGGTTCAAGCTGAATCCTGAGCAGTGGGCAAGGAATCCTCACTGGCAAGAAAACTGAATCTGTACTGAAGCATCCTGGCTCCCCAGGTACTTCTCACTCAGCTTCTGTTCAAGAAGGTTTGTTGTTGAATTTTCCAATGCTGTTAAACCACAGCATGGATTTGTTGAGAAAGCAAATTGTGTTTTAGTGGAATTCTGAACGAAATCGAGTAGGTCCAGAATTGGTAAAAGGCTCTTGAGGCTGCTCCGCCGATGGCCATATTGCTTCTTTCTTAGTCTTTTTGTGCTTCAGACCCACTTTTCTGACAGATGCAGATGCCAGCACTTTTGGTTTGGGGGCAGTATTGACACAAGAACACAAAGGACTTGTGAGGGTGGTGCCTTATTACAACACTAAATTAGCTGGAGAGAGATTACTGCACCACTTAAAAGGAACTCCCGCAATGGTTAAATCTATAGAACATTTTCATCCACTGTTCAACACGGAAGTAAAATTGCTTTGGGTTGATGACAGGAAGATGCTGCATAAATAGTTAAGTATGCATCATTTGCAATTTGCTAAATTATTTTCTTTCTATCTCGAACGGGCTGTGTAAGGTGTCATTACCTCCTGATCTCTCTGGCTGAGGAGCCTTTGCTGGAGCTCCTGTGGTGAACATCAGATGGGCTGAATGGGCTTGGGGTGAGGTGTGTTTGGAAGGAGACTTGGAGCTGTCAGAGGCACAGCTTGTAGGGTGTCTGACCCTCCTGCAGCGTGCAGGGGAGCACAGGCAGGAGAGACCTTTGGGGGTAAACAGGGCCGCCCCAAAAACACTTGGCTGTCCCCAAGTTCTCCTCCTAACTAGGACAGCTCCTCAGCACTCCAAAATTAGCCAACTTCCAAGCAGAAGGAAGGCCATTCAGTCTGTGTTCAACACCCCAGATGAGAGAAATGCAAAAAAGTGAACAAGAGAAAATAATAAGTAAATGCAATTAAAAGTAACGATGCAGGTTTAATTAAAGGGCCCTATTCTCCCAGCCCTTAATTCTTCAGGGATGCCTCATAAGCAAGAATTCATAGCTTGGGATCTGCTCTTTTATGCTTTTGTACCAGAAGTTGAGACATTTACTTTCAGAAACACATGGGTTTTAACCTGGTAGTGTCTCTCCAGCATACAAGTTCAATAAGTTTGGTGTTTTTATTTTCAGCAATTTATAAATACTTGCCACAATTATTATAACAGTCTCACACAGTCCTATTTAGTTTAATTATGCCATTTTCATCCCCATTTTCCTGCTTTCTTACTGTGAGCAGGTAAAAATAAATAACTACAGAGTGACAAATCCCAAACAATATGCAAATACACAAACCCCCAGATTCTGCAAAGACACGGGCACTTTAAACACTGAGTATTTCCACAGAAATATATCTCTCCACTGTAAATTCAGCCTGGTTAGCAAAAGTCTAGTCTTTACAGGGACCTAAATATTTAACTCAATTGATGCACATTGCTAAACTTGTCTGCTCAAAATTCATGAGTCAGACTCCGCCTCTCCCCGAGCTGCCAAATCACAGGATTTTCTCAAAAGCCATTAAAAATCCATTTCTTTGGAAGTTTCTTGTTTGTCCTCTGGCTTCTGAGGCTTTTGGGAGCACTAGGCCACATATCCAAGCTTCCTTGTGTAAACAAAAGTGCTAGAAATGTGTCATTCCAGGAGTTGGGGATCAAAGGAGAGCACCAAATATTGGGAGACTCACCATAAAAGCCCAAGAGCTGGCAGAGGTCCCACAAACACGTACGTGAGTCACTTTTACTCACATGAGTAGTCACATCGAAATCAGAGGAATTAGCCTATTATTATTAATTATTGTTATTATTTATGTGTGTGGCAATAGCACACAGGAGCTGTGATTATGGAGCAGGGCCACATTGTGCAAGGCACTGACAAATCCAGAGCAAAACCATGGTTTCTGCCCCAAAGAGCTGCCGGTGTGAGCATCGGACAAGAGGCAACAGGTGGAGGCAGACACGGACAGGGAAGCACAGGGAGAGAGCGAGACGCTCCTGCAAGGGGTTCTGTGTGGGTGTGCTGACGCAGAGCTCCCAGTGAGAAAAGCAGTCCAAGGGTTTACAGGTCTGCACAGCTTGGGCCGAGGGCCCAAATCCTGCAAGCCCTGCCATGGAGGCAGATCCGTCCCTCAGACTCTGTGCATGGGCAGCACCTCCAAACCCCCGAGGGAACGGTGCTGGGGAGCCCTAGAGGGCATAAGGGATGAAGGAAAGGGTCTCTGTGGATGGTTCTGTGCAATCACCACCACAAAATGTGCACGTCACTGTAATGTACACTCGCTGTCTCAGTGAGGTGAAAGGTAGAGCTGAGAAAGAAAACGCAGAGCTGAAGAAAGTTTCTTAACACAGAAATGTGATGCCTGCCTGTTGGAAATTCAGGTGCATGCAAATGTAGGGGAACTCTTGGCTCTCATCCTGCAGAGACAGCCCCCAAACCCAGCCCAGTCCACAAGGCTGCCTGTGGCTTGCACGTCTGTTCCTTGGTGTTTTCTCTAGGATCCAGACCCGCAAAAGTTAGTCCTGTGCGTAACTGCCAGCAAAGCCAGCACCCCCAAACTGAGAAATAGTACAGCTGTAGGTGCAACGAGACAGTGTTTAGTTCTAAACTTGAGTGAAATCCAGACTAAGAACACAAGCAAAAGAAAAGTATCGAAGTTTAGAAGTTTTTGTAAAATAGAAACTGAACATCATGCCTAGGAAAACCAGCTGGAGAATAAAGCAATACTCACAGCCCAGTCATTGATCATCTCCATAGAGTTTAGTCTCAGGGAACTAAGGTGAACAGGGGTCAGCAGGCTGCAAAATAGAAAATTTTACAAAACTTCCAGTGGCCCTCTGGGAGGGAGGAGGGCTGGGAGAGAGGAACCGCTGCTGCATGGACAGGGCAGGGGACGGGGCAGCTGCCCGCGCGGGCTGGGAAATGGGAACACTTTGTCGCCTTTTCCCTTGCCAGGGGAGGGCGATCCGGTCCGGGTTTTGCAGGCGCCCCTGCCTTGCCTGCCTGCCCTGCCCGCCTGGAGACCGAGTCCGCTCCGTGCCCGCTCCCTCCCGCCGCTCCCCCCTTCCCCTCCCCGGGCGGGCCGGGGCAGGCGCCCCGCGGGCTCCAGGCCGGGTTTTGCGCGGCGCCCGCCCTCCTGTTAGAAATAGGAAAATTCAATAATCAAAGCAAAGGGGAGCGCGAGGAGGAAAAATCCGGGATCAGGGCAAGTTTGATGGCGCATGCGCGCTGCTGCCTCCATCCCAAACACACACACATTTCCCTTGACTTGGAAAGTCACCCAAAGCAGCCCCAAGTGCAGGTAAGCCCGTCCGCTCCCGCCCGGCCCCGGCCCCGCCGCCGGCAGCCCCGGGGCCGGGGCGCTGCGCGGGCGGGCGGCGCTGCTCGGCAGGTGGGCAGCGCTCCGCGCTCCGCCGCGGCTCCCCGGGGCAGCGCCCAGCTCCGCGGGCACCGGGCAGGGCTCCCCGGGCGCCGGGCAGGCTCGGCGGGCACCGGGCGGCAGCGGCGGCCCCGCGGGAGGCGGGGGGAGCGGCGGCGGCGGGGCCGGCGGGGCAGCGCCGTGCCCGCTCTCGGCGGCGGAGCCGCGGCCGCGCCGGCGCCCGTCAATTTGCCAGACTTTGGCAGGAGCGCGGGCAGGGGCCGGGGGAACACGTGTTCCCGCTCCGCGCCGGGCGCAGGTAACGCGGCCCCGCCGCGCCGCACAGCCCGGGGGTCCCGGCGCGGCACCGCGGGCTCGGGGGGGGACAGGCGGCAGCAAAGTTGGGCGAGCGGCGGCGGGAGCGCTCGGCGGGCAGGGCCGGGTGCGGCGGGGCGAGCCGTGCCAGGGAACTTTCTGCAAAGTGGCCGGGCCGGGGCCGGCAGCGCTTCGCCCGGTGCCCGCGGCGGGACGGCCGCAGCCCCCCGGGCAGGGGCCGCGGCGGCGGGAGCGCGGCTCGGGGCAGCCGGTGCCCGGCCCCCGGGCGAAGCAGCAGGTTATTTTTACCCGGTGGCATTTGCAGAATGCGCAGCTGATTTGCCATCCGGAGCCAGGAAGTTTCCCCCCTCCGCCTCCTTCCCCTCGTCGCCCCCTTTCCCCCTTTCCCCCGAGCGCGGCGGGGCAGCGGCGGGCGGGGG
Organism: Manacus candei; assembly: GCF_025592945.1. NCBI lineage: Eukaryota > Metazoa > Chordata > Aves > Passeriformes > Pipridae > Manacus > Manacus candei. The sequence goes on from NW_026138070.1 coordinate 3,882,394, forward strand.
GCGGCCGCCCGGGGCGGCGGCGGGCGGGGGGCGCGGAGCGGGGCTCCCGGGGGAGCGCTGCCCGCGCTGCGGGCTCCGGGCGCGGGGAACAGGTGTCCGAGCCGTCACTCAGAGCCGGGCGGGGGGGGCGCGGGGCGCGGGCGGACGAGGCGAGGAGCGGTGCGGGGCCGGGACCCGAGCGCCGCTCCGGGGAGCGGGGCTGGAGCGGGGCTGGAGCGGGGCTGGAGCGGGGCTGGAGCGGGGCTGGGGGCGGCCCGGGGCGCCGGCAGAGCTGTCAAGAGGCTCGGGCTGTCGCCGCCGCTCGCCTCGGGGCCGGCGCCGGGGCCGCCCGGCTGCGCCGCGGGCAACTTGTGCGGCAAAGTTTGAGGGGTGGGTGCGGGCGGGGGCTGCCCCGAACCACGGCGGGGCTGATCGATCGGCCCGAGCCCTCCTGCCCTTTCGGGCCGGGAAGGTGAAACTTTTCAGGAGCAGCACGTCCATTCTGTGTGCCCCCTCCTGTCCGCGCCGCGCTGCACAGCGGGTCCTGGCAGCCCGCTGCCTGGAACGGGAGCTGTCTCTCCCAAAACTTCATTGATGAATTTATTTCCTCTATTGATTTGCTGACTCTCAGCGTGGAATAATTTCTTGCGAAGGTTTCGGACTTTTCATTTCAGAAGTCCTGCCTGCTTCCCACCTACCCTTTATCTTGTGTGTCGCTGCCACCTTGTTAGCTACCCTAAAGGTGGTTTGGAAGAGTTTATGGGGGAATATTGTTGAACTTCAGTAATCAAGTTTCCAGATCTTATGCCTCCTGTTTAATTTATTAGACTAGTTATTTATTCTGTTGATGATAATCTGTTGCTGGTTTCTATGGAGATGTTAAACTGATCTCTTTCAGAAATCAAACTCCATATGCACTAAAACGTTTAAAGGAGCAGCGTCCCCTTTTGTTTTCAGACTTTGTACCTTTTCAGTGCTTTTATTGGGCTCCTGTATATTTTATATATTAAAGCCTGAAGTTGAAGCTTTGTGCAAGACAGAGCTTATTATGGCTAACAGAAAGTCAGGGCTTTGATCCTTTTTTTTGCATCATCATTTAAAACAGATCATTTTTCCCCCCTCATCACACAAGATAGCAGAACCCTTTCAAGATCAAAGCGTCCAGCTAAAAACTATTGTTTAAAAAAAATAGAAAAAGAGCCAGTTAAATTAGGGGGATGTTTCCTTAATCTGCTTATTTTGTTCTAAAGATTTTTTTTTTTAGCAGTGAAAACAACAACAACAGAAACTTGTGGCAACTATATTGTTATTTTTATACCTCCCAAGTCTTTTTAATGTTAAAATAAGTTCAAAGTCAAATATCTCCAAAGATAAAGTGCTTGTTAGGGTGTTTTTATTACTTGGTTTCTAAATGTGGAAGGTCAGAATCCAGAAAGCTACCGCATTAGAGAAGGTTTTAATAGTCTTTGTCTCATCTTAATGAGAGAGCAATCTAAAAAACATTTTCCCCGCAACATTTATAAATTATTTCAAAGAAGTGTCTCTGCATATAACTCAGTTTTCATTATTTCTTAACTTATCCATTGCATTATTACATGTGAACCAGTGTAATATCACTTCAGAAAAAGTAATTGAGGTGAGAGAAGAATTTTTTTTTTCTGTGCTTAAAATTTGAGAACTCCTGGTGAGCTGCTGTGTCGATGAGGCTGACGCACAGTGCACACCAATTGTGGGTTTTTTGCTCATCTCCTGGAGAAAAGTTAAAAGGTTTGCAAAGAAAATCCTATACCAGCACAAAATGCATGTTGAACACAGTAAAAAACCCCTTGTTGTACTTTCTTTTAGTGTGTCTTCAAAATGTTTCCCCTCCCTAAAACAGAGATCTTTTTCCTCTTGATATGCTTCTATACTGATCTTTAAAATAAAAGAATAATCCTAGAGGAAATAGTGCCTGTAACCCTTATAACTCATATATGTTTGTGTGTGTATATACATTTACAGTTCACATATATATGTGCACACATACACGTATATGGAAAACACCCAGGTGGTTTATGATCTGTCCATACCAGACTTCATCTTTTTTCCTTGATAATTTTTCTCCTTTTTTTTTTTTGTGTGATTTGTCGTGCTGTAGATCATTTAAAATTTTTTTGTAGGTATTCTGTTTATTTGTTTGATTTGAATTGCAAACAGAATTGACTCTGACAAGTAAAAAGAGGAGGGGGGAAAAAAGGAAACACTATGGCTTTAAACTCAGGAGTTTGCATATTCTCCTTGTATCTTTCCCCTTTGCTAATTATTGTGTTGTTTTCAGAGCAAATATGTCATATCCATGGCGACCAGGCAGGTTTATTGTCTTTCAGAAGCAATAGCTCACATAAGTAATTAATGACTTCTTTTTTTTTCCTCTGGCTTAGGTTAAACAGATCATTCAAGGAAAGTCATATCTCTCTCTCCCTCTCTCTCTTTTTTTTTTTTTAGCCCAGTGACATAAGAACATGAGTTAGAACAAGAAAATACTTTAACCAAGAAGTCAACAGCTTATTTTTCCTCATTTCTTTTTAAAAGCTCCAAGTGTCAGCTTTCCCCACACATGACATTGTCATTCTTGCAGTTTCAGAGCGAAGCCCTGGTACAGGGAAAAGCCACTGAGGGCTGGAGTTGAGTTGGTGTTGTACAGCTGAGCAAAGTGTGTCTCTGCCTGCATGTGGGGGGTGTTATTCTTGCTTAAGGGGTTTGCTGTGCACTGGGAAAAAAACCTTTCCCTCACTATCCCCCACCCCCCCATTCTATCTGTATTAAAATCAGTGTTAAAATAAAGGTGTGTTTTTGTATCTTGCAGATTGTAATTCAAACAGTTTCCAGGAAAGAATTAGTAATTCATTTTTATATACAGCATATATACACACACGCTTGAGCTCCACCCAAAACAATCAAACTAGATGGAAAAAAACCCTTATTTCCTTTTTCTTTTCAAGCCCAAGCAAACTTGCACAGTAACTTTGAAAAGCTTATTGAAAATAGCCCCCCATTTTTGCCAGGAGTTTGCTGCAGGTATGAATCTTGTCCTTTCCCTTCCCAACTCTGTTCCTTCCTATTACAGCTGAATTTGCTATCTGGCCAAGCCAGGGGCTGGTTATCCACTATGATTTACTGAGGTGGTGATTCCCCCCCAGCCCCCCCAGCACCTTCACCCCTGTTTTGTTTTTGCTAATTTCATTTTCAGAAGGATTTATACACAGTCCAGCTATATAAATTCCTTGGGAGATAAAAGCACCGCACACTTCCATAAACAAAAGCTTTTACTTGCATCCTGTCTTCCTTTTTTTTTTTTCTCAAAGTAAAAAGGAAAAAACCCTAAAAACAAAACCCCAAGCCATCTGATTGAAGCAGGTATCATAAATGTATGCTGGTAATGATTCTGTATTCCACAATGCTGCTACTTTAACTTTTAAAATCTGTTTCCTTTCTGGTTTGTAACATTAATCAAAGAGCCGCTTCCTTCCAATTTTTCCACAGACTGGGGCTAATTAGAACCACTCGAATCATATTTTGTAAATTCCATGTGGATGTTACTTTGGGTTTCAAGATCGCGAGTGCTTCAGGTTCAGTGTGGCTGTGCAGCCTTACGGTTATTTTTATTAATGCTCCTGTCTCCCAGAGCAATCCAGGGTTTCTCTCCGTTTACCCCAAATAGATCTGTGGGTTCACGCACGGGGGTGTGTCGGAACCAGACGTTACAAGGAGGAAAAAGAAAAGCCGAGAGGGGAAGAGATTTTGCAGTGTAGTTCCAAAGAGCCACAGAGAACCCCCCAAGTAACGTGAAGCTGAGGATTCAACAGACTTGATAATTGAGCCCTTAACCTCCTGATGTCTGTATCAGAAAAACAGAGTCTAGCAGAGGGAGACAAAGAATACAAGCAAACACTGGGCAGGAGGAAGCTGGGGAGATGAGTGAAAGACTGAGGTACCGTTCAGGGTACGGATGGATCAGTACGTGACGTCTCCTTAGGCTCGGTTTTTCCCTCTGGTGAAACGTGGCTGGTTTAAAGGTGGCTTTGGGAGAACCTGATGTTTCAGTGCAGCCGAGAGCCCGGCGTTTCTGTGGCGTGCGCAGATGGAACTTGGAGACACTTCTCCTGGAATTGGTGTTTATGTTTCCCTGTTTCCTTTTAGGTTTGAAGGACTGACTGGTGATTTTTTTTTTTATTTTTTTTTTTTTAAAATCTTTATGGGAAGTTAAACAGCGAGAAGTTGGGAGTTTTCAGGTTGTGATTATTAGGCTGTGCTAAAGGGATTTGAATCGAACCACTCTGAGCACCCGGCAGGGCAACTGTTTCCATGCTCTGCTCTAGCATTTCTCTCCTGTACATTTGTGTACCTAAATAGGGCATCCAAGAATTAGGGGGCAGTGGGCTCGCACAGAGATCTCAAAGTTAACTTGCTTTTGGTGTATAAGACTGCAGCTTCAAAGAAAAGCAAGGGCGCATCGTAAATTTTGCTAAAATTAATCAACCGTTTAAGAGCTCCACATTAACGAGGTTTTCCAGGCAAGCAGCTTTCTTCTCCTCTTCTTCTTCTTCTTCTTTCTTATTCAAAGTCCAAGAGGGTTGGGGTAAAGGGGGGAGAACATGAGTAAGAAGAGGAAAGGGTTGGCATTTGAGTAGAAATAATAAAAACAAAAAAGGCTGGATTTGTAGAATATAAATCCTCATGTGTCCTTGATCCATATTGTCAGGGTTTTTTTTTTTGGTCGGATTTGTCCTGTGTGCCTTTGACGGAAAAGGCACGTAGAGAGAGAGAGAGAGAGAGCGCGACAGAGGGGGAGAGAGAGAGACGTGTCACTGCTTTGGAGCTCATTATCATTCTTAATAAGTCTTAAGGAATAAAGAGGAGCATTGAGTGTAAATGCTGGGTAATCCTAACACTCCTCAAGGTGAGAGGAGTCTCGAGGACACAGAGAAAGAGAGTGAGGAGGAGGGGGCTACTGCGGGGGCAGGAGAGGAGATGTGGATGAAAGTGGTTTGGAAGGGAGTGGGCATGGGTTAGTAGGGCTTGTGGCTCCAGGCGCTTTGGGTTCGTTCCACAGGCCTGTGCCTGGGAAAGTTGTCTCCAAGTTTGCATCCCAGGATGGTAACCAGCCCAGCTGGACCTTGGGGCTGAAAGATTGGCCTCCAATGGTGACGTTCTCTGACAGACAGCGGTGTGAGGAACGAGTCTGCTGCCCACCCTTCTTTGCCCGGTGCTGGAGGGTCTCACCCCCCAGCAGGAGCAGCATCCCAGGGTGGGTGCTCTGCCATGGCTCTGCTTTGGCACCTGCTTCCTCTGCTCGGTTCTCAACCTGTGCACCCTGTCTGTAGCTCCTGTCGTGTCACTCCTGTTGGATGCCTCAACTCCTTCTCTTTGCCTGAATTTCCTGGAGCCTCTCCCTGCGCTGCTCGGACACTAGGTGGCTTAAAGCACAGGCTCTGCTGGCAGCTGCCAGCGACGTTCATTCACTCTTTCTGGTGGGCTCCTTTATTCAAACTTCAGGCTGACAGCAAAACATGGAGATGTCTTTGAATCCGTTGTGGATTCAGATATCGCACGACCTCCTTGGCAGCGTGTTTGCAGTCGCGTTGGGGGATTTGAGCCCGTGTAGCAGGAAGAAAGAGGACACTGATGAAATGAATTCAGGGGCTGGGCTGCCTGCTCTGATGATAAGGAGTCAGGAACCTGCCGGCATTGCCGAGTCCTTCCCTCTCCAGGAGATTTCACCATACCCATTTTAAAGGGTGTGCATGTTCCTCTTGGAAAAAAACATTTCAGGGTTGGCAGCGCCCTTCTTACTGTGCTGATGTGTAATGGAAGATGCTGAGTCTTCAGCGATGCCCACTGACCCTTCTTTCTGGTCTCTTATCTCAAGTCCAGTTGCAGGCAGAAGGGATTGCTGTAATTGGGAATTTGCCTAATGCATCCAAAGCCTAAAGAAAGGGAGTGGAGCACTTGAATTTTTTTTCCCCTCCTACAGTCAGTGTTGTCTCTCTGGTTCAGCCCATAGCTTCTGGCTGAAGTCGGAGCTTTACCTTTTTTAAAATGACTCCAAATACCTTGGAGCAGGTGGGAGGGAGTTGTGGATGCTGAGTTTTGATCAGTTGGCAGGAGCCAAACAAAATGAGGTGGAAGTCTTGCTAAATGCTGATTTTTCTGGGTCCAGGTGCTTGGCTTCAAGGTTAAGCGTTACATTGGTAATATTATTAGGTATTAAGTTATTAGTAATGGAACTGTGGGGCTTGCCTGTACTTGGCAGAGAACCGCTAAGGAACTGTATTAGGGCTGAGTTCATCCTGGTTTCTCTGGTGGTGTCCTTCCAGCACGTCTCACCCTGAGCTGGAGGGAGGAGGAAACACGAATGCGCTTTTTGTGCACTGTCTGCCTTTTGAACTATTTTCTTAGACAGTTAATGAGTTGTAGCAAGGAGACACAGGCCCTTGTAGGGAGGGATGTGCCTGCACCCCCTCTCTCTGTGTGCAGTGGCTGGGGAGGTGTCAGCTAATCCCTTTCACGCGTGACTGAGCCGCTCTAGAACAGGACCCGGAGGTTCAGGAGTCTGCGCTCCCGGGCGGCTCTAGAGCCGTCCAGCTGCCGAGGCCTCGTGTGCAATCAGCGCTGCAGGAAAAGGGGCTGCAGGACTGGCAGTTGTTGGGGCCTTTGGCTCCTCGCCCGCCGTGGCATTTTGGGGTGGTTTTCTCTCCAGAAGGTATCCTATTTTTGTGCTGCCACCAGTGATGCTGTTTTGAAACAACATAGGTTGCTCCCAGATTCTGAGCCATAGGGCTTGTCATTTCAATGACAATACAACAAGTCACCTCAGAGTTGGTCTCTGAGGCTGGTCCTCATCCTCCTGCATGTGAAGTCAGCTGGCAAGGCTGGTCCCAGTGCTGGGAGGGCAGCACAGCACTGCACACACCAGCATCCATCAGACGTGGCAATGAAGGAGGTAGATGAACTCGACAGATTTTTTAGGGGCTTTTGAGTTTTATCCTTTGAAAGAACAGTGGGAGCTGGAAAGCTTAGAAAGAGAATCCTTCCATCTCCTTGATGGGGAAGGGCCGTTTGGAACTGCCACTACAAAATGCATTTTAGCACTCAGGAGGGGCCAGTGGAGCAAGTGCTGAGAGTCTCTCTGGTGGGTTTGGAGAAAAGTTGACTGGTCAACATTTCCTAAAAGTACGAAATAGTCTGGTTCTGGTCCCTGCTTGGACTTGAAGGTAGGCCTGGCAGTTGACTGTCACTTATAAAACCAGTTCTTTTCTTTCTGGTTTTGCTTCTCCTTCCAGTAGCAAAGTGACCAGGACTTTTATTCCTAAGCAGTATTAACTGCCAGCCCTACACCTTCCCCAGTGTGGCCAGGCAGAGCCTTCTAAATTAGATGGGATTGTATCTGGCATAAATGCAAACTGAGCTATGTGATCACAGCCTGTGGCTTCGAGGTGTCTCCTCCTGCCCCACTCAGCCCATCCCCATCCAGGGAGAGTGGGGGCTGCACAGAATCACACTTGTCTGCGTGGTGCACGGTGAGCCTGGCAGAGCATTTGGAGGCTGGCAAACAGCTCCCAGCGTGGCTACCTCCCTGGTGGCTGTGTCTGCAGAACATCCTCTCCATAGGGCTGCTGGTGACGAGCCCCTCCCTCCACCAGTGCCTCAGGCTGGCCCAGCTTTATACCAGGGGAGCAGTGTCCTTTCACACTGGTGAGCCAGCAAAATCTCTCCCAGGGGTTATTGTAACCTCTCAGCAGCGATTTGCAAACAGGCATTCAGAGATAAAGTCTTGGTGCCGAGCTCAGGGCCAGTAGGGCAGATATGAAACGCGGCAGGTTTATGAAAGGGAAGGTGTATGAAATGCAGCCTGCATCTCCCATTTCACTGCACTATGCCAAAACACACAGTTTCTTATTTCAGTCACTGTGATCTTTCAAGGAGGTTAATTTCCATGACGAACTCCGGGCCACGTGCTTGGAGGATTTATCTAATTAGACTGACACTTTTCTTTTTTAAAAAAGAAAATTAAGCTGCACCTTGGAGGACTTAAGTATTTTAAACTGTGGGAGCGGCAGCAGGCGGTGTGATCCCTGCTCACAGAGCAGGGAGAGAGGAAATTTCCCCTTTTCCAGTCTCCTATTTAAGACTTCACCAAAGGTCCCTATTTTCTCTAATTTTCTTACATGGTGGCTGGGTGCTAAAGAGTGTTTTATCCTGCCTGAGTCCCTAAAGCCTCAGCTGGCTCTTTAACTCATGTAAAGTATTGATGTTCTGGGCTGTTACGTATTCAGGATGGAGGGGAGGGTAAAGGAAAGACCTGTTAATGCTCCTTAGCCATGTCCTAGAAAAACTGCCCTCCCAGGGCAGGGAACAGAGTGCCTGCACCATATATAATGGCTGAGGTAGGTATGTGTGCCTCTCACCATGCTTGAGCACCTCGTGCTCCTGGATGTGTGTGTCCTTGGCTTGTCTGTGGTCACACAGAAAAGGGAGTCCCGGGAGAACCCCCTAGTCCTTCATCCAGCCTTGTTGCAGTTGCATCATGCTCGAATTTCCTTCTGAAAATGCCTTTCAGATGAGAACTGGGACCGTGCTGTAGTGAAAATAGAGGATTTTAGGTTGAGGCTGCTTCATGCAGGCAAGCCCCACGCTTTCCTTGACTGGATCTCTTTCACACTCGCAGGCACAGTGAATGATGCTGGTTTTGTTCCCATCAGAGGGCTCCTGGAGTCCTGCTCACACTCCTGCCTGCTGCCTGCCCGCTACTTGGCAGCTCCTTGTGTTGCTGCTTGTGAATCCAGGTTCAGATCACTTCAGGTCTGGTACTGCTCCAGCTGTTTCTCCTTGCAAAGGAGATGGAAGGAAGGTCTTTGCAGGGCACTGTATTTGCTGCACTAAACTCAGACAACTCAGACCACATTTTCCTGCAGCCCAGGCTGGAGCAGAGTAGCATTTGTGGGATCTGGGGTGGATGGGGAGGGAAGTGTCCACGCAAAAGGGGCCAGATGAGAACAGCCTTGTGAATTGTGGTGATAATACAGTGAACCCCAGGGAGCTGTTCATGGTGCAAGACTGCACTGAGGGAGAAAAACACGGCAGCCTCATCCAAGGAGATGGTCACTGGGTGTGCTACAGTACCAGCTGATATGCTGAGGAATCCGTGGTGGATAGCACCCAAGATTTCATTTTAATTTGTCTTTGGTGAGGAAAGGAACAAAAATAAATGTTTCCTTTCCTATCCCCTCACCTATGCAAAAGAAAAATAGAAAGAAAAACACTAAAATCTGCCAGGCACTCAGAGGTCTAACCAATAAGAGCCCTGTTGGCTGGGGAGCGATCGTTCTGGCTTGGTCAGCCATCCCTAACAAGTTAGGGGTTGTATAAACTCCCAGCTTACAGCTGTAAATTTAGTCAATTTTGAATACAGCCACAAGCTGGCTCAGCAGGATCTGAAGCCGTCTGCTCCAGTAGTCCTGGTATGCTCGAAATTCCCAACTTCGGGGGGCCCAGCTCTGCACACGTGGAACTGGGCAGGGCCAGATCCTGGATTGCACCCCCACAGCCCTGCTGGACCCTGGATTGAGAGACATTTTCCCAACATAAGCTGCGGTGTTATTTATGCTTTCCTGGCTTTGAGCTTCCCTGCCTTGGGGGGAATGCCTCTTGTTCTCCATAGCAGCAGGTCCACTGCCCCTGTGCCTCTTCCTGTCCCTTACCTGGAGACAGGGAGCTTGTGGGGGAGCCTCCTTTGCTGAGAGTTTCCCAAACACCACCTGACACAGCAGGGCTGTCTCTGCTGGGTGGTGTCACAGCTGGGCAGGATTTGGTCCATGTGCAGGGGCCCTTCCTGCAGTGTCTGCTCAGTCCTGTGCTGAGCTGGAGTCAGTGGGTGTTTGCTTGAGTGACTGGGAGCAAAAGGAGAGTTCTGACTTCAGGGTTTGTTGCTGTGGAAGGGATGGTTCTCTCTAAACACCTCTAATGTTGCAATGTTGGATACTCCTAGAAAGCTGAACTTTTGGCTTGTCAGCACTGAATCCTGCTGCAAAGAGCAGCATGTTGCTTGCTTTGAAGGGGAATTTAGCCCAGACACACAGTTAACTTTGATCACCTCTTACATGTTCAGAAATTGGACAGTTAACAGCCATTTCATTGTGTTTCTGATGGGGAAGCATTTGGTCCGAGACAAATCATTTTATCTTGGAACGAGACATCGAGTACTACCATGTTACTGTCACTGACCCCTTGGCTTCAGCAAAACTGATGTCATATTTTCTGTTTGCTGGAATGGGCTTGGAAGGTAGAGATGGCCTGAGGGATGGCTGACCCCAGAGCTCCTCGGTGTGCTCCTGGCAGCCTCTGCCCTGGGCTGCTGCCCGGCTCTCTGACCACCTCACGCCCATCGTCACTGGAGCAGATGGGCTGCCTGGTTCAGGCTCCTCCAGGTATGGGAACAACGAGGGCAGAGGTTTATGGGGATAATGTGGCTTCAGGCACAGTGAGTGTTGGCTCCTGAATTCAACTTCCTACAAATACATGAAAAAGAGTGGTGGCAAATGAAAGGTTTGTGAGAGGTTTCCTCTCCCATCTTCCTCCTCTCCCCTGTGGAGCTGTGCTGGCTCTGGCTCCCAAAGGGTTAAGGTGACTCATGCCCCTCTCACCAGATCTGCTGGCAGGAACGCTTCATCCCAGCCACTAATTGGTGGTGTTTGCTCTGCACTTTCTCGCTCTGGTTTTGATGAAAACATTTAACCAGGAGCTTAGTGTGCAGAGGCTCCCAGCTGACAGCGCCGCGCTGGCTGCGCCATCCTCGCTGTGTAAATTCAGCTGAGGGGTGGCAGGGGAGGGCAAACAGCACAGCAGCACAGCTCCTGGCCCCTTGGTTCTGCTCCTCAGGATGCTCTTACCTGCAGGAATCTTTAGGGTCCAGGCCCATATTCGCTCTAGTCCACAGGTGCCTTTCTGTACCTGGACAGCCGGTGGCATTGGGAGCCAGTTCAGCACCTTGGGACAAGGCTGCAGAGGTGGGCAGAGAGGTCCTGGTAGGGCCTGGTCTTACCTGAGAGCAGAGGGATGGCTTGGTAGGGCTTGGGAGGTCTGTTCCCACACCATCTGGCTGCAATCCTGGGGGATTCTCCTGCAGAGAACAGGCTCCAACAGGCCCTGTGCCATGGAGGGGAGTGAAGCCATTGGTTCTGTTACGTGGAGATGACCTACTCATTCCTTCCTATGCCACTTGGAAGCTTGTGCAGGGTTTTCCCAACACAGACTTTCATTGCAACTGTTTCAAGTAATAACCTGCTTGTCTATAGGCCCTTCTAATGGGCTTCACACGAAGAAGCCTGAGCTGATTTTAGTTTTTGCCATGCAAGTGGCACAGAAGTTACCATGTCCTTATGGAGTCAGTTTTGAGAGTGGGCATGTCCAAGCTCCTCAGTTCCTACGTCACAGAACCCTTAGGCAGCAGCAGAAACTGAAACAGTCCCTGGGGGAGATGCCAGTTTATCTGTGTTGCTGCTGGAAAATGCATTCAAATTTCTGCCCAAACAGGAGATTGTGACATGCACGAAATTCATCTGAGCCCGTCGGGGCTGCCACTGCTCTGATATTTCTTTACTTTTCTCTCCTTATCTCTGGTGATCTACCCTATGAACAGCAAAACAAATCCAGATGGGAAAATTTATAAACCAGAAAATCTGGATTCCCCGTTCCTGGAAAAGCATGATTCCTTGTTCTCAGCCGCCTCCGTGTGTCATGGGGTCTGCCATGAAAAGGTGCCAGAACTGTTGAAAGAGGCCAGGCCTGTGTGTGTGTTGGGGAAACAGAGCAGCAGTGTAACACCCTGGGTGAGTGTGGGTTCCCAAGGGAGATGGGCTGCTCTGGGGAAGCCGGATTTGCCCAAGGGAGGGTTGATCAACAAAGGCATTTGTCCTCTTTCGATCTGTATGAGGACCTTGCTCCACATCATTCTGCTGAACTGATTATGCCTATTGAGGGAAATTTTCTGCCTCTTCCCTCTCCCTGACTATTGATAGTCTGGAACCAAATCCACGTGTCTCATTAAACACGGAAAGAGCTGGGCCAGGCCCCCACTGCACAACGTGCTGCCTGTTATCAGCCCGGAGAAAGGGGAGCGAACAGGTGTAGGATAACAGTGCAACTGAGAGAGACCAAAGTGCATCATAAAATAAACAAACAGCCCGTGCTCCAGCTCCCCCAGATGCACCATTGAGTTGCAGGGTCTGCAGTGTGCTTTAGAACGTGCTCTGAGCAAGTGCCCGCTCGGGGCACCGTTTAATTTGCAGCCAGAAATGGGTTGATAGTTTTCTGCATCGTGGGGGGGTGTCTGGAAGCCCCTTGGGTTGTGCTCGGGGCTCCAGGAGCATCTGGGCCTTCCCTCTTGTAAGTGAGGGTGGTGACTGCTGTAACTGTGACCTTCACAACCTTTACTGTCTTCAGGGAGGAGCCCATCCAGCCCCTGCTGTGTGACACTCTTTCCTCCTGAGATCTCTTAGGTGCACATATTTGTACCAGGATTTTATTCGATTTCTTTGTGCCTCCTCTTGCTGTGAGAATTTCTGTGTTGCCCCTTGTGCTTTGGGGCTGGCTGAGCTTGCAGTGGTGCTGCTGGCATTTCGTTGCATTTAGTGAAGCAGTGGCTTGGCTTATTGTGCCCCAGCAGCAGCCAGAGCTTCGGTGTCTGAGCGTGACTCAGCCCCTGGAATTGTGCTTACCCAACAATACCTTTTGTCCTTTGCCCAAAACTTCTGGCCAAGGAAAAGGGAAAAAGGAGGAGGGAGAAAAGAAAGAAAAGATAAAATTCTGCATTTAGCTGTCCTTTCATCACAGGTGGTGCCAGTTGGTTTTTGCTTTATTTGTACAAGGTGGGGAAAAGAGAAAAAGAAAACAAGGTGGAACTCGGACAAGGCCCAGGAAATGTTTGAACCTGACAACAAACTTCCTTTGTTCAGGGGAGCGGGGGAAAGAGAACAGAAAAAAGGGGTAGACCAGCTGAAACCAACCTCAGCCCTGTTCCCTTGGGCAGGTTTCTTCTTCCTACTCTTTATTGTTTGGGTTTTTTTGTTTTGCTCAGGTGTCTTGTGATAATTTTGTTTGCGCAAGGGCCTTTGTGTGCTGCCTTCTAGAAGGTGGACAGATGAAAGGTTTCCTGGGGACACATTTGTTATTTGGATGGGCAGGATTTATCATTTATTCTATCATATATCTATCATTATCTATCATTTATACATGCTTTGCATGATCCTTCTCCTCCAGCCATGAAGATCAAGATGGCTAGAGGGGAAGGATGAAGGACCATGCTTCTCAGGAGGAGAGACAGATGAGCAATTTAGGGGCTAGGCAGACAAATCATGATTAAAATGCAGAAACCAGAGGGTTTTGTTGATGAGAAAACAAAGAGAGCCATGAAGGCAGCTGTCAGGGATGCTGCCTGGGGGACTCCTGAGTACCACCAAGCGCTAGGACACAGACCTCCCTTTTTTGCAGGTTGGCACAAAATCTCTTGCTGAATTGCCTGCAACGTTCTTCTTCCAAAAGAAGAATTGGGAGTTGTGGGATAGCTGCCCAAGGGGCGCTGGAAATCAGAGTGACCTTCTGCTGTGTGGGACAAAATGGATCCTGGTGGGGTTGGGTTTCAGCAGGGCCGTTACAGCCGGTTTGTTGGGGCTCACCGTGGGTCCAGCCAGGGCCACACAGCACTGCTGGGCTGCCTGGAACTTGGCAGGAGCAGTTACAAGTGTTTTCCCATCCAATCAGGTGGTGAAGGCTCTCTCTGCCAGGCACCTGCCTGCAGGCCACGTGCTGTGTGTTCAGTACAGCTGGGCTGGGGTGACACTCAAGGGATCTGTTCCTCTCAGATGCTCTTCCCGAGGACGCTGCCTGCTGCCCTCCCAAATTGCCCTGTTACTTCTTAGCTGTTGCCTCTGTGCAGTGCTGCAGTGGTCCTGTAATGCTGGAATAGCTGGGTAGCGAGGAGTCCAGGATGAAAGGCTGTTCAGGCTTTTCTTGGCCAGGTTAGAACTATATTACACAGCGCTTAATTAATCTCTTTTATCTCATTTAGGTATCACAAAGTGTTGTGTCAAAATTAGTGAGCAAAATTGTGGGTATCACCTGTAGGGCAGGTACTGGCCATGCTCCCCAAAGAAAGGTTAAATGTTTTGACTTGGCTGGGAGGAGGGGAGGTGTCCAACGTTCAGTACATGAAAAGGAAGAAAGAAGAGCCGAGAATCAGTCACTGTGTGGAGCTGGACTGATGGGATACTTTCCTGTGGTGTCTTGGGGATTCTTCTGATAATGGCCAAGTCACTGCCATGCCTACTACACTGAAGTCATCCAAAGGTGCTGCCAGTGAAAACTTTTCCCCTGATACTGAGGAAGTGGATTCCCTGTATTGCATTAACTGGGACATGGATCCTTAGCGACCTTCCTTTTCAGTGCATGTTCCCTCTGAGTTTCATCAAACAGCCCTGGAGCTGCTCTTTTCCTGAATGTACTGCTGAGCCTGGGGATCTGGGATCCCTGGGCTGCAGGACATGATCCCAATTAAATAACTCCAGAGCAGAGACTGAATTCAGTGAGTCCCAGGCAAAAGCTGGAACACTTCCACTACAAAATATGCTACTCCAGATTTACACCAGGAGCTGCCACATTCCGACACTGGTCCTCAGTCTTTGCCTTACTTTTTGTATCTGCACAATGGAGATAATAAAACTTGCCTCCAACACAGCTTGTGGCTGAGAATTAAGGAGCAGTTTCCAGAGCCAGACTGAAGGCAGCTACGGAACACGGGCTGTATTTTTGCTGCTCGTGTATTTGTCTGGAGTTTGGAAATTAGGGCCCGAGTGAGACCCAGAGAGGCAGGTGAACACACTTGCTGTGTTTCCTCTCCGGAGGCGCTCCGGGGAAACTTGCCCAGGGGTCTCGAGGGAAGGGGCTGGCACGGGGGTGCTGGCAGCAGGAGCCGTGGTGGCGGCTTTCCTGCCGTCCATTCCGAGCACAGGAATGACTGTGGGGAACGATTTCAAAGCCACCACTATGGAGATTAAGGGGATGAGAATGTAAATCTCAAGTAAAAAGGTAATTGAATGTAATAGCAAACACTGCTCGGTCTATGTTAATTTTAGCTCTTCCCCTGGATACAAGGCGCTGTATTAGTGTTTTATTACCATTTTGTTTGCACTAATAAAATAGTAAAATTTATTTCAAGGAAGTTGAAGGATGGTTTTACAATGCAAATTTGAAGAAATTGGACTTTTCATTTACGCCACTGCTATTTTAAACCCTGAAGGGTGTAAATTAGCCTCCTGTGCCTGGGTGAAATCCACTGCTTCCACAAGCAGGGGGAGGATTTGATGTGGGGGAGAAGAGAACAAAACCAAATCATCTGAATATTTCAGAGAGACAGAGATATCTGATGAGGAGAGAGGAAAAAAAACCTGCCTGCCTGTGCCCACTGAGCAGAAGGGCTGGAGCAGAGTGGGAAGAGCTGGTGAGACACAGGTTTGTGCTGGTGAGCAGCTCCAGCTGCCGTGGGCGTAGGGAAGGGGCAGAACAGGGCAGGGGGTGCCCCCAGACACGGCCGTGAAGGAGGTGCAGGAGCTGGGGCTCAGCTGATTAACAGATGCTGCCAGTGACAGACAGTTCCTAGAAGTGTGGGAGCCTTGGGCAGGTTTTGCTTTCCGGCCCAGGGGACCCACACTTCCCATGCTGCCTGTACTTCTCTCTTTCTCTCGCTGTGCTGCCTTCACCTTCCTGCCGTGGCCCGGCCCATCCGGGCTCTGATTCACCGCTGAGTCACTGCGCTGCCAGGGAAGGTGCCTCCAGCCCAGGAGGCTGGTTCAGTGACCTCCTCCTTCACCCAGGACTCCTCTTGGGCACCAAATGGAAAGGGATGGGCAGATTACCTGGTCCCTTTCACCTTTGTAAAGTTGTTTATAACAGTGCTGTTCTCATGATCCTATAAAGGCCGAGCCACAAAAATCGGGTCCAGAGAGCCATGTTTGGTTCCAAAGGTCCTGCACTGGGCTGGCCATGTGCCTCTTGGAGGGAGGTGTCTCAGGGTGTAGAAGCATCCAAAGCCCAGCAGCTTTCTTAGACTTATTCTGAGTTTTTGCCACAGGTCTGAAAATCTCACGAGGTAACTGTGAGGGCTTCGTTCTCCCTGTGGAAAGGGAGGTGTGGAACAGGAGTTGTAACTTCCCTTTTTTCAAATCCCAGAGGTCCTGTTCCCCTGCCGGGGAAGGCTTTGAGTTACTGTTTTCTGTTGATGTCCACCTTGCTCACACCTCAGTCTTCACACAACGCTTGAATGAAGGGAGCCATGCTGAGTCTCTCCTGAATCGGAGAATTAAGATTTTTTTCGTGATTTTAGTGAAATTGTACATTTGCTCATTGTCCTGAGATGCTTGTTTGAAGCAAGTCTGTGTATTATGTACCTCCCCAACCACACCAGGTGTTTGTACAGTGCCAGAGGTACTGACTGGGTGTGAAGTGCTCAGAGAACCCTGTTCCTTCTGATAACCAGCAGACTGATGGGCACCTCAAACATTGCTTATTCCAAAGCAGTCCTCTCCAGCAGTACTGGGACTTTGCTGCCAGCCCAGTCACTCTGCTGTGGCTGCTCCTCCTGTGGGCTGTAATTGCTCAGGTGCTCGTTTGGTGTCTGGCTGCCTGGTCTGGCTGTTGCCCTGCATTCTTGGCCAAGTGGTACAGAGTGAACTGGAGAGGAAAAACCAGCTCCAGAGATCTGATTTTGCAGGGAGGTAGATCTCCCAGCTCTCCTTTGGACTGTGAACGTCTATTCGTTTTATCCTCAGGAGGCCTTTCAGGACAGAAACCACTGTTTACCCCACGCGAAGGCAGGAGGGAGTTTTGGCTTGTTACTATTTATGGTCTGGATAGCAGCAGATCCACTGGGAAGGTGGAGGCCAGGCTCCAGGTCCTTTGTCCATACCACTGTGTGACCTCTCCTTGTGTCTGGTGTTAAAGAAAGCCTTCAAAAGTTTTTAAACCCTCTTGCAGGTTCCAGTTCTAGCACGAAGTCAGTAGCCCATGGGTGGTATCGGGCAGCCCTCTCAAACTCCCTGCCCTGCTCCTTCGGTGGGTGTAGCAGAGGCTGAGCCAAGACTGAGGGCGTTACCAAAGAAAGCAAAGACTTATTTTTGGCATTGAGATGGTTTCCTATTCCAGGCGAGTCTGGGGAGCAGCGTGGTTGTGTACCCAAGGATTTAAACAGTGCATTAAGCAGAGGGGTTACACTCCGGGTGGATTTCAATCAAAAACTATAATTACATCAAATAGCAAACGGAAATGGAAAAAGGGGATTACTGACTCGACCCTGGATGCTGTTGGCTGTGGAACCTGCTCCATTATTCACACCCCCTCCATTGCCTGAGGTGGGGTGTGTATGTGTGTGTAGGCAGTAAGGTCCCCCCTCCTTTTTCCATTTCCTTCATCCATCTGATGAAGTCAGAGTCCCTGTGCCGGTATCAGTGCTTGGAGGAAGGCTGGAATTTGCATGACTTGGATTTGGGACTTTGCAAGGCAGGTTTGATCTCCCTGGGCAACTCTTCCTGGCTCCAGGCAGGAAGAACTGCTCAGCTCAGGGAGTCGTGGGAACCCCCAGGCCCACAGGCTTTCTCTCGTTTTCTGTTTCGTTATCAGACCGGTGTTTTGGACTCATCACTGCTCATCCTCAAGGAAACTGGAAAGCTCCAGACTGCAAACAGGAAGTTTTTTCTAACCTAGGCAGTTGGGGTAGTGTTTAAAACTCTCCTTGAGTTAGCAGAGCTGTTCTGGGGCTGTGTTTGGTCTCTGAAGCCAGAGACTGTCTTGCTTGGTACGGCCAAGCCAGTCCTTCCCAGCTGAGGACTTACCACACCCCTGCACCCACACTTTGGGCTCCCAGGTTTGCTCTCTGGTTCAGGGTGGAATGTGGCTTCCTGCACTACTTTGAGATGCTCTGTGGATTCCAAATTGCACCTTCTGCTTTCTGGCCCTGCTGTACCTGTCACCTGCTTCTGGTCTTCATCCACCTCATGTCAGTTGTCCTGCTCTCCCCATCCCTCCTGCTGTCACCCTTCCTTCTGTCATGGGCAGGCTGTGTCTCTGCATGCCTGAGGTTGTGCTGAGATGGCTGGAAGTGTTCACCAGGCAGGGAGGATAAGGAATTCAATGCCCCATTGCCTTCCCAAGTCTGCTTCCTCAGGTGGTTTTCCAGATGTCTAATCCCAGATTCCATAGCCAAGCCCAGCTCCTGTTTGATGGGATCTCTTCTTCTCTGTTCATGCTAAAGGGGTGAGTGCTGTGCTCTCACAGCAGCTGCTACACCCTCACCAAATGTGCTGCCCCTTTTTCACCAGTGCAGGTTCAGAGCAGGGGGAGGTGATGGGTGTAGAAGAGAAACCCCAATGCATTTGTGGTTGGTTCACACATGGTTTGGGAAGCACAGGAAAAGGACAGCAGCTTTTCCATGCTCTGGATGGTGGTAAACCCATACACAGTGAGACTTTGCTGGCTGCACTTCCATGGCACCAACCTCGCCTTTATCATGAACACTTGGGGAGGAAAGGTGCTTTGCAAATGTAAAAAATATATTCTTTTCTTATGGACAGATCTTTCATTTTGTAATGCAGTATAGTGAACTGAAAAAAAACCCCTATCCAAATGTAGGTTTCTCTGAAAATAATTGAAATACAGTAAGGAAACTCAGCCTTAGTTAAAAACTGAAATCCCTTTTGGCAGGTAAGGGGAGGAATAATGTCACTGATTAGACCAAACTTTATTATACGAACAGGGAAAAAATTCTTAAAGACAAAAGTATGACAAAGACACTTTCCCAATTCATTTTTTTTCTTGTGCATTTTACTGACTTTAATTTTAAATGTATTTTATGCTCCCTCTGCAGTATTAAAGAGTCCAGATATAGTGGTCTAGGGGACTAGTTCAGGAAAACCAAAGCCTTAAACAAACTGATTATCTCACTGTTCAAAAGAGCTACAGCGGGAAAAATACGTGGTGACAAATAAATCACATCAAACCTTCTAAAATTTATTTTGATTTTAGATTTGTTTTGTTACACACTGTAGAAAATAGAAAAATAAGTCCTAATGGAAGAAAAAGATTGTAAGAGACAAGGAAGGCTGGATTTGTCCTACTTTGTTGGAGCTTGAATTTATTCCTCACTGAGCAAAGTCCTGTTTCTGCAGCCGTGAGGGAAGTGGAGCCCGTGGAACTCCCTCGTCCAGGGCCTTAATGGCTTTTATGATCCAACTGTGACACTCGTGCTGCTTCCTTTTTGCCTTTCCAAACTGTATTTTGGAAACGACAACCCCTCTGTGTTCCCCTGTCCTTGTGTAAACCCCAGTTACCTTTCATCAAATGATAGGATCTGAGCAGACACCAAATGAAAGGTTTGATTTTAAAGGGATATCATTTGCAGGTGTGATAAAAATAGGAGCAGAGGGTGAGGCTGAGGGAGAGGAGCAGTGTGTCGAGGTTCAGGTGCTGCTGTGAGAGGGGTTTAATGCCTCAGCTCCAGCTGGAGCCTTCCAGAGCTGCAGGTGCTGAGCAGTTTGGAAGAGCCTGGTGTGAGCATTTCCCAAGAGAAATGTGGAACTCTCTGCTCCTCCTGCCTGCAGCAGCTCTCACCTCACAGCACCCACGTCCCGCCGGTGCCGAGGGGCTGGGGAGGGTGTTGGACCATAACCCCCCGAGAGCAGCACTGCTGGCAGGAGGATCTCACCTCGGGGAAGTGATCTTCATGGGTTACTAGTTTTATCAGCAGCACATCCTTTTATACAGAGAGAAGGAAGAGCAGGGAGAAATTCCATCCGGCTCTGCTGATTCAGTGGAGTAAAGAGGTGGAATTCATTAGGAAAAAATTGTTTACGGCACAGCTTTAGTCAGAGGATCTTCCATTTTAACGTCCTGCTTTTTTTTTTTTTTTATGATGGATTGTGTGAAAGGCAAAGCAAGCACCAGGGGCTGCTTGGTGTTTTTGTTTTTATTTTTTCATTAAAGTTTAATTGCGTGACTTGTTATGTGATGTAACTTCTGGAAATGCCTGTTGTAGTTGCTTGCAAAATGATTTTTGATTTGTTGTGTTTGAATCTTGGGTGCAGGAGTGTTAAACCTCAAAGAGGTATTCAGACATGCATATAGAGAGAAACCACACGTGTGTGTGTATCTATCTATCTATATATATAAAAAATAGGTTTTGATTAATGAAAGAAAGGAACCGAAACTGCTGTGAGAGAAGAATCTCCTTTATTCAGAAGCTCTTCTGCTACATCACTAGGACAGGGAGTGAGGGCCTTAAAATTAGTATAACTATAATTTATATCCACTGTAAGGACACTCTTTGCCTCTTGATCAGTAATGGAGCCTTAAATATAAATGGATCCTCAGCTTGCAAACACTCAAATATTTTCTTTACTCACAAGAGGTGTCAGAGGAAGGGTTTCTATAAGGAAAGTGGGGCATTTGCATAAGTTCCCACAGCATCAAACAACAGAGAGTTTGTATTGCATAAACAATAACAATCACATTAAAATCATACTGCTTTAAGAGTTTAGAAAAAAATATAACAAAAACATTGGAACTGTAATAGATGTTGCCTCTGTATCGGTATCGATTTCGTAATTTGCGTTGCCTTAATCTTGGGTGGGTGAAGATTAAGAATCTCCACGTAGAGGTTTGTGTGTGCAATAAGCAGGAACATCATAAGCAGCTTTCCTTGGCCTGGAGATGATGATTTAGGGCAGAGTGTTTCCTCCATAAAACCTTGGGGTTTGGAAAACAGAGGAGGATCTTTACAAATAAAAATCTTGAATGGAAAATACCCACTGAGCAATGAACCAGGGGGAGAAAGTTCTCACTTGAAGCAAGTTTTCCAAACTCTGTGTTGTAAACATGAGAGCAAAGTGACCTCCTCATGCACACGTGAGACTGACGTTTTTCCCACTGTCCAACACCTCAATTCCCAAAGGGAATTTGGAGTGTAAGTGCTGAAAAAGGGGGAAAGGTAGAAGATGTGTTTGTATTCTATAATCTAGAGCCTTTTATGTATAAAACATTTATACCTGTTTAACTTGAGATGCGGTAGTTAAACTGATAGCCTGCACTGAAACAGCTATTTTGGCTCAGTTCAAATTAATTGATAACAATCTTATTTTTATGTGAATCTTGTAGAAAACAGATAGCTCTGCACAAAGCCATTACAAGTTTGTATGAGGTAACTCCTTGTTCACATTTTTAAAAATCCATGTCTTTGAAATACTGCTAATCAAGTATGAAAAACGGAATAGAAGGAAATTCACTCCGCAGAGCATTTGTGAATTAAGGTTAACACGCTCATAAAATGATGATAAAAAAATTAGCAATGGTCACCTTCAGCTTTGGTTCCTTTGAAAGAGAGCTGAGCTTCACCAAAGTAAAGAGCAGTTCACTTGGACTTGGAAAAGGAATCTCATCTAAAACTTTCCCAGCAAATGGTTGGGCTGAAGTGCTTTTACCTAGAGGGAAGTAGGGATTTCTTGCTTCCTGCTGAGTTTCTGCTCAGTGTGAGGACTGGTTTTCACAGAACTGTGTGATGAATGTGTCCCAGGATGTGCTCCTGCACCCAAAACTTATGGTTGCTTCCTGCTCCAGGTAAGTACAAGTTTCTGAAAAGGCATGCACTTCTTTCCTCTAGTTGTCATCCCTGAAAAGTTTGTCCCTCAGTTTTTATCTGGGATTCTTTCAGATTTTGTAACTATACGTAATTTGTGCATTTGTATTGTCTGTAACTACTTTGTTCTGGCCTGTAAATGACTCCCCAGCCTTTACAGCAGAGCAGGCAGGTCTAGAGCTGGACTCTGGGCTGTTTTGACTACAGGGCATCTCAGCTCCTGGGTCTGTGTGTAGGGGGTACACTCAGACTGTCCTGCTACTTCAGGGTGCAGGAAAATGCTCTTGTTTTTCCTGGCCATCTTTTCCACGAGTCTGTCTCTGAACCAGACAGTGACTGAAGCTGGTCCTGGACTGACCCCCTGCTGAGCAGATTCCCTGTTATGGGGTGTCATCTTTAAAAAAACCATAAAATTAACCCCCCCCACAAAACACCAGTCTTTAAGTGGAAATAGCACTTTCCTTTTAGACTGTGGAGTCTGTTTAGCAAAGAAGGGGATAACCTAGTGGTTAGAGCACAACAGAAATTTTATCTTCTAGCTCTGCCTAAATTGCTGTTTGAGTTTGGTCAGGTTACTTTAACTCCTTGTTTTCCCACCTTCACTGTGAAGTGAAGAATTCCCCTGTGGCATTCCATGCAGCAAAGCTGGAAGTTTGACTGGGCAGCAAATATATCTGCATACATGGGGATTTTATGTCAGAAATCTGAGGATGTCTCCGATTTCCCTTGCACTTGCTCATTTTTTTTCAGTGAAATAACTCTGGCTTTTAAAACTAGCAAAAGCAATTAGTTCACTCCGGGGACCAATAGGTGGAAACGTGTCATTTTAAAAAATGGATTTGGTTGTGGGGATCTCTGAGGCTTTGTGTTAGGTTGGAATGTCTCTGCTGTGTGTGATGTCTGCAGGCAGTGGTTTGGGTTGGTCTCCGAGAGCACCAGGGCTGGCTCAGCCCCGGGATCCCTGTGGAAGCCCCACACATCCCTCCAGCACAGGCCCGGGGACGGAATGGACCTATAACCATAATTGTAACAAGTAACCAGAATACTGCGTGTGCACTTCTAAAATGGGCTGGGTTAATAAAACGTGCTGATTGCTCCCTGAGGATATCAAGGGGCTGGATGATATTAGTGAGGGTCACCAGTTCAAATCTGGGGCAAGTTAGCAGTGAGTGCAGCAGCCGTGCACAGCCCTGTGTGCTTTCCCCTGAGCTTCTCACAGGCAGGTACCTCTGTAATACTGTGTTGGCAGCTGGATTAAAAAAAGGAGGTGATGGCTCTGCGTGGTGCTGACACGAGGCTTCAGAGACTGAAATGCTTTCCCAGTTCTGCTTGGGATTTCAGTCCCTTTTCCAGTGTAGGTTTAAAGCATGAAGCTGCTCACCCATGTCCTCTGGATTCACAGTCCTTCTGTCACACATCCTGCAAATCTGTCACCTTATCTACATACTGGAAACAACAATTCATTTGAATATCGTGTTGTGTTTTTTAAACAAAGACGGTTGATTTCCAAGTTTCCAAGAGAAAGGAAAAGTGGAGATATTTGGCTGTTGCTGGCTGCTGGTTACAGGGGTTCAGGCTGTCCATCCAGAGAGCATTTTCTACTTTGGGAGGGAAACTATCACCATTATACCTGCACAATGTAAAGGAAAGGCAAGAGTCTGGAGCCATAAAACATAATGAGACCCCCACCTGCACCTTTGGGTGAGCAGAGGCTTCCTGGCTTTGCAGCTTCAGCCCCTGGGCTGATGCTGTTTTTCAGGGATCTCATGAGGGTGTCACTACACTGCATGTAGGAAATTGGTGATTTCTAGCTGTGCTCTCTGCCACATCCCGCCCCTCCAAGACACATGGGAGGCTGAGCAACATGACATGCTGAGCAGGAGGGCAGCTTCTGGTCAGGCACTTGTATTTTTGCTGCCTTAGCTGCTGTTATAAATTCCTCACTCTGGCCTTTCACTTCTGATATTTTTCCCTTGGCCAAATCAAAGACGGTTTTGTTACCTCCGGCTCCCTGCGGACGCGGCAGCTTCGGGCAGTGAAATATGCTCCAGCCTTTAGAGGGAGGACAGGGGACCTGCTGCTGGGAATCCGAGATGGAAAAGGCTTCCGGGAACAGGACTGAGGCTTTTGCCTTCGTTCAGCTCTGGCTGCATCCCTGTCCATGTGCAAAAGCAACAAACCTGGGAGAACAGATCAAGGTGCTCAAAAGTGCTGCGGGTTTTGTCATGTGGATTGAAAACCACACAACAGCGTGTGGAGGTGGCACTGAGATGTGCTTGTCCCTCCTTGCCACTACCCCACTGGCCAAGCAAGGTCAGCACAGCTCCTAAATTAATACATCCCATAGTAAAATGGATGGACTGGGGAGCAGTTGTAATATTTGCGCCTAAAAGGAATAAAGAGAGGCGGGTGAGGTTGTCTGAGGTTCCCTGAGAGCAGACACGGAGGAGCACAGTCCTAGTGACTGGACATGGATTTTTCTGGTAGATGTGAGAATGTGCTTTAGGCTCCTGGAACCTTTCCCACCCCCTTGTTTTTCTTGTGGTGCTGAACAAAGTTGGGATTTCAGATCCCTGCTTTCAAGCCACTCAAAAGCTCGACTGTACCAGTAGAACTGAGACCCAGCCAACAGTGCACAGGAGGGAGAAGAGATAGATAAGTGTTTTGCTGGAGTGGAGCTGTGGAGTTTGCTGCTCTGGCTGCTGATGTTCAGTGTTTGGAATTGGAGAGCCCACCCTGATCCCTCATTAACTGTGTCACTGTTCATGACTCGGGGAGCCCAAAGGTGCTCTTTTGGTCTTTGGTGTGAAAAGTGGGAGCTCTGAAGAGCTGCAGTGCAGCACAACAGGCTCCGGATTTGAAAGAACTCCTCTTCTTTCCCCGAGTGACTGCCCTCGCTCCTGGGTGACATCTGGGAGAGGAGGAGTGTGCAGCCCAGCTTGACTGAGAGGCAGTACCCAGGATTATGGAATTACTGTGAAGGGCAGGAATAATTCTTCAGATCCTACTACCTGATCATCGTGTTCCCCCCAGGGTCAGGTTGAGGGCCGTAGGATTTGTTGGAGAGCTGAGAAGCTGAGGGATGCTCCCGAGGTTCCCCAGGGCTGCTGGGTCAGGGGCCTTCACACTCTGTAGGAACTTCCCTTTATCTGTGCCTCCAGCAGCTGCTGTTTGAAGTAAGAGGGAAGGGTGGGAGTTTCTCCTGGAGGGCCTGCCCCTGTCAGCAGCCTTGGGTGGGTGGAGGGGGGGCCTGGCCAGCGAGCAGGCGAGTGCACACAGGAATGATGCTGGAAGCCAAGGCTAGTCCTGCTGATGTGGCCCTTTCTCCTGCAGCGGCTCATAAAATATGGCTCAAATTTTCATTACGGCCTCTATTGATTATCTTTTGGGACAGATGAATTATAGGGAACATTAAATTAAAAAAAAAAGGGAAATATTTGAATGAGTTTGGGAGGTCGATGCCAGAAAGGCTGACGCACCGAGCCTTACCGGCACTTGCCTGCTTTGTGGGCCGGCTGGGCCCTTCCCGTGGTCCCCCTTGGGGGAACCTGTCCAGGGAGTGTCCCCTGTCTCTGTGAGCTGCCCTTGGGGAGCAGCAGGCTCTGCAGTGGCCTTGGGCTGTGCCCTGGGACAGCCCAGAGGGGCAGGGGTGGCTGGAGCACCTGGGTGCTGTTGTGAGTCCTGCCTGGTGCCACAAGCTTTGCCTTTGCTGGGAGGTGGCCCTGGGGACCTTCCAGTTAAACAGTACTTGTGTCTGGCTGGCACCTACTTTGGGATTCTCTAAGGAAAGGGGAGAACAAGGGGCTGTGAATGGGAAAAGGCCAGGTCATTGCATTTGGTGACAAATTTGGATCTGGTGTAAATATACGTGTAGAGGCCAACAGTGAATCATAAAAGTACTGATGGGCTTTCCAACATTTCCCTCCTTCCCTGCATCAAGAGAAGCATCGCTGCCCTAGCGTCTCCTACGCTGAGGGGTCAGTGCTCCTCTCTCCAGGGTTCATTGAGCACAGGAGCTAATTCTTGATGTGGTTTGTGGTCAGGGACCTTTGGCTCCAGGTAAGAGAAGTGCCAGGATTGACTCATCCCACTGTTAGTGTGGCAGACTTGAAGTCAGACCAGACAAAGAGAGTTCTGGCTTCTTGCTGGCTCTGGCCAGCTCTGATTTTGAGGGTGATCCTGGAACTTTGTTCCAGTGGCTTCTCTGTGCCCATTCAGTTTTTCCAGGTTGTACCACACAATGCTCTGTGCTCTGTGCAGGAGTTGGCCTGGTAAGGCTTTGTCCTCTGCTCCCTTCCCTGCCCGTGTTCCCCCAGAGTGGGTGAAGTCCCGTACCCTGAAATGCCATCAGCATGCTTTGCTTCCACAGCTGGCACTGGGGAATAATGGATGTTACCCCTTTGAAAAGAGCTGCAGTTCAGAGCACTCTTCCATCTCCCAGAGGTAGCAGGAGAGTCCTGGAGCAGACACTGGGGAGCTGGGTGGCTGTAAAATCCCTTCTCCCCTTTGTTCCTAGGTTGTTTTCTGTCAGTCAGGCCGGCAGCCAGTGCTCCTGAGGAATTCTCTGTTTTCTTTTCAAAGATTGAGAAGAATGCAGCCAGGATCCCTCTCCAGCCACCCGCAAGACAAACATCCCCCCCCAAATGCTCGCCTGCATCTGGACACGGGGTCCTGCACGGCACAGCCCTCACAGCCCCGCTGCTGTGACTGACCTGGGGGGACACCCCTTGTCCCCTCACCACACCCCTGCCACCACCACCTCCACCAGCAGCCTCCCTTCTGCGGGTCAGAGCGAGCCCCAGGGCGTGCTCTGTGCCTTTGGGACAGTGGCCCGTGCTGGGGGTGCCCTGTACCCCCTGTGTGAGCAGAGTCCCTCTGCCTGCCCCAGCAGCTGTGCGTGGGGTGTGCCAGCACAGCTGTGCGTGCTGCAGGGGCAGCTCTGCCTCTGCCGACCTGGGGGAGCCACCGGGGCTCCGGGCGGGCGTGGAACACCGCATGGATCCGCTGTGGCCTGTCAGACACACCCGGCCCCGCTCCAGTGGGAGCATTTTACCCCTTCCTGCGGGACATTTCGGTGCCGGGGGACGGGACCGGCGTTGCGAGGGCTGACCCGCAGTGGCGTGTACGTGTTTCACTTCCTTGCAGATCTCTGCTGATTTCACAAGCCGTCCACAAAGCTTTGCCTTCACCTGGGCAAATGCAAAAGGTGGTGGTTTCCATGGCTCCACGGCCTCGCTCGGGCGACACACCCTTTTTGTGTAAGCTGGCTCCCTGGAGTCGATTGTTTTTTGGCAAACAGCTTCATAAACTCCTCCAACAATTAAACTGGAGGGAAAAAAATAACCAAACCAAACACAACAAACCCCGTGCATTATGGAGTGAGGCAGCAAACAGGTTGGAGCAACTCCCCCACCACCTTCATCCCCACCAGCTCCGTCCCCCCAAGCCCCTGGAGCTGGGCAGGGAGAGCAGCCCCAGCTGCACTTGCTGGCCTTGGTTTGGGAGGTGCCTGGGCTGCCCCAACCCACCGAGCTGCAGTGAGCTAACAAACATGAAGGAAAAGGTCATGTTATTCACTTTTATTTTTTCAAAGCTGCAAACATCCCTCTCTCTGGGAGGGGAGGCTGCACAGATGCCAGCTCTGATTAATTTAAATATTTACCAATCTCATTTTTTTTTTTAATTGTGTATGTTTGTGCTCTGTTTGTGTCCCATAAAATACCTGGTGTTTTGGGCGTACCCCGTTTGCAGGGTGCATGAGATCACACTGAAAAAATGCAGTGAAAAACATTTTCATGCCACGACACATCAAATAGGATTTTGAATTAAGATGAAGATTTTTTCCCTCTTTTTTATCTCTGAAGTTTAGGTGAAAGGGTTTTCTTTTTCTATTTCTTTTTCAAATTCTTTTATTTAACTAGGAAGAAAAGTTGTTGTGGAAATCCTCTAAAAGTTACTTTTGCCTTATCTCACCATGTCAAACATCGAAGGCAACTGTTGGTGCTGGTCAGAGCCCCCACTGGTGTGTGTTTCTGTGCTGGTTCTGGACGGTGGTGTGTTCCAGGGGAGGAATCCAGAGTTTGGAAGGCAGAGCCAGCTCCAAGCTCCTGGTGAGCTCTGCTCCCTTCCCTGCCCGTCACTGCTCTGTCTGTCAGACTTGCTCTGGGGCAGGTGCTGTCTTTGCTGTCTGTGTGTCCCTGGCACAGGGGGCTCGTCTCTCTCAGAGCTGCTGCTGTAACACAGACTGAGCTTTCCAGGGGAGTGCCCCTTCGGTGAGTGCCCCAGCACCCCTGGGCACACAGGCTCGTGGGTTTGTGTGCCCCAGGGCTGAGCACAGTACAGGAGCCAGTCTGGGCACTGTTTTCTCCTCCTTGGTATGGGATTTCTGTATGCTTTTGGCCATGGAGACTTGTACTCCCCTGGGAGGGAAGTTTTCTTTGTGGGTTCAAGCAATGAAAGCACTACTGGCATTCACCCCACCTCCTTTTAATTGCTTTCCATGCCCATTGGGTCATAATCTGATCCCAGCTACATCTGGGAAAGTACAGAGCTGTTCCTTGGAAAAATGGAGCATATCCAAAGAGAGTAGTGCTGCTGGGATCAGGATCCAGCCACCTCCTCGCTGTGGTGTGGCTGGTGAGCCAGGCAGGGTTTGGCCCAGAGTCGTCAAGGCTGTCAGAGGGGCAGGGCAGGACGTGTGTACGTGTGTGTCTGATGGAGGGGGACTGGCACTGCTGGAATATGAATCCTGTGGTCCTACTCTGCTGTGGGGAAGGGAAAAGAGAAGGGCAAAAATCAAGGTGGGTGTGCAGGGAGGGCAGCAGTTGTCTCATCTGAGCCATTAGCCAGAATTTGAAATTGGACCTGTTACTTTTGAGGAATGTAGGGCAGTGGAGGAGAGATGTTGTGTGAATGTGCACGCGGCTCTTGCCTCAGTGTCCCAGGAAAATGCCAGAGCGTAGGATGGCAGGAGTAGTAATTACCCCACAGCTTCAGCTCCCCCACTGCACTCTTTGATCACTTATTACTTTTCTATTCCTTCTGCTTCTTGCTGTAATTGTTACAAAATCTCTCCGCTTTGGGAGGGGTCCAGGACTCCAGGGCCCAATTGCATCTGCCCTGATTCAGAAAGTGGGTCATGCTGCTTGGTCTGGGAAGAAGATACTCATCTTGCTTAGCATGATATTTATTAGGAGATAGGGAAGGGAATGCAACCGCGCTGTTGCCTAGAAAATTGCTCTGGGGGGATAGCAAAGGACTTGTGAGGGCAGAGCATGGAAAGTTCTTGCGCACCCAGTGCCTGCTGAAGCCGTGCCACGTTCCCTGTGCCTGTATCGCTGCTTCCCTCACCTTGGGACGTGGTGTGGATAGATGGCAGGGTGACAGTGGAACTGGGGACGAGGAAGGGATTTGTAGCTGCTCACTCAACAGCAGCCAGGCAGCAACAGGCTCTTTACCTTCCTTGGACTAGAGACTGGTGGGAGTGGAGGGAGAGGAAAACCAGCTCTGGTTTCTTCATTAAGATGTGCTGTTTTCACAGTCAACCAAACCTGGTTGGGGTTCAAGTGACCAGCACCCCCTCCAAATACATGACACAGTGCCCTGGAAGGCAAGAGCTCTGCTGAGAAGAGCAATTAGGAAGCCTTGATCCAAAGCCTGGCATGATTTACTCTGTGCTGTCTCTGTCACTAGAGGACAGACAGAAGGAAGCTCAGTGCAGTGGGCCAGTTGCTGCAGAGGGTCTCCCAGCAGGGACTGTGCCAGGACCGCCTGACTGGCAGGGGGTGGGAGGGCGCAGCTGATCCTGCCAGGCTGGCTGGGCCTGTGCCGCTGCTTGCTGTGAAATCACCCTCGGGATTATCCAAAGGAAGAACTGGCAACTCCAGTAACTTGGAGGGCCGGATCCTCAACTCGTTTAAATTGGCATGACTTCACTGAAGCCACCGAAACTGCACTGATTTTACACCAGGTGAGAGTCTGGTCCAGAATCTTCTGAAAGATGAAGACAAAGAGGGCAAGAAAAGTGGGTTTGATAGAGTCCACTTGTAATTCCTGGGGGCTCCTGGGTTGTCCTGAGTGGGTCAGCAGGTCATTTCCAAATGTCTTGGACAGCTTGGAAGGGCTCTGAATTCTTGTGGCCGTGGGAATACCAAAGCACAGCCTCCTCAGGAGGCATCTCTGCCTGACTGTGGAGAACTTGTTGGCAGGGTTTGGTGAGAGCATCCAGTGTCACCCTGCCAGTGTTTCCTGCTCTTGGCTTTCTAGTGGCAGCATGATGAGAGGGGTCGAGATAGAGTGAAGCCCCTCACCTGTTGATCTGGCCTGTTGTGAACCCTTGCCTGTTTCCATGAGTGCTCTAAACCTGGCCCACCTTTTCCTGTCCAGGAACACCACTCATCTCCCCTGCGGCGTGTGGTGCCGCTGGCAGAGGCAGACCGGCGGCTGTGGCTTCAGCCTCACACCGCTGCCACCACAAGTTTTAATTTCACCGAGCTTGTGGCATGGTGGGAGGAGAGTTCCCACTTCAGGGAAGCAGAGGAGCCAGTGTCCATGTCCCCAAAGATGGCTCCACAGGGCGACGTTAAGCACGTGCCTCCAGGAGTTGCTGGTTCCCGGTGTGTCAGGCCGGTTGTTTTCCCAGCTCTTCACCTTGTTCTTGGGTGGGGGTGTTACGGGATGTACATAAGAAGATGTGTTGTCCTGTGTTTCTAGAGGTTGTTTGCTGGAACAACAGGCTTTTGGGACCTGCAGGGATGCACAGAATTCCCTCCAGCCCCTGGCACACACTCACATCCGGGGTGGATCTGGATAGAGTTTTAGCAACTCCCAGTGAAGCAGCTCCAGGCCGGAAGTGAAGAAGGGATAAAATATCCAGCTGAAACTCCTGTAGGATGTAATTACCTGAGCTGGAAGCTGGCCAGGACAGCAGGTATCACGCATCATCTGCTGGTGGTACCAGAAGCAGCCGGCGCTGTGGGAGGGGTGGTCAGGGCCGAGGAGTGACGTTGGTGCGAGGATGGCACCGCTCCCGGGAGGTGCCTCTGCGGGCACTCGGCATAACGGCTTTTGAAGTCACTTGGTGTTTGTTTCCATGGCTGTTCTGTGCACGTACCATGGTGCCTGTACAATGCTCTTGG